>NC_044324.1:165389644-166822175 GCF_007399415.2 Gopherus evgoodei | reverse complement strand
CTGGTTTCCTTTCCCGGTTTGCTCTCTCGTCCCGGAACCCCCCTTGAAGCCGCCCAACAGCGCTGCAGTGTGGCCACATCTAACACCACTTGCAGCGCTGGTTGCTGTAAGTGTGGCCACTCTGCAGCGCTGGCCCTATACAGCTGTACTAATACAGCTGTAACAACCAGCGCTGCAAAATTTTAGATGTAGACATGGCCTAAGTTTTAATCTAGCAGCATAGTATACCTGAAAGGAACACATCAAAGTTTCATCCACGCTCATCATGCCTCCAGCATTATCAAACTCTCCACAGTAATTTGGAGCTGAAAATAGGGTGACCAACTGTCGTTTAGCAAAGAATTCATAACCATCTTCAACCACCTGTTAACGGGAGGAGAGGAGAAAACACAAAAAGCAGCTGAAGTCAATACAGCTATCTGCTGAGACAATAAACCCTGCAGGAATTAGATTCATTCTATGACCTAAACTCAAGTTCTCAAGCAGGCAGCAACTGCTTATGTTACAGACAAGTAGGCAGTGAAAGGAACAACATTTAGTGATTGAGAGGTGGACACAACACTGGGCTGTGGTGCCAAATCAGAAAAAAAATTAAGTATTTGAAATCAAATAGCTTAAAAACAACTATAGCTAATATGCTGATAAATTAGATTAAGATTTTCAAACTCGAAGTTTGGTGACCATGCTCGCAATAGATAAATATTTGAAAACCTTATACTGAGTACAAAAGAAGTTTTATTATTCGACAAATATTTTAGATAATATTTTTAAAAAAGGTACCACATTACTACTGCATCCCGTATCATTCTCTTACTATACCCTGGTGCCATTCATAAAAACCCCTTTAACATGTTACAATTCCCATGTTCTAAAAAGATTTCATGAAAATGATTCTACTGTACTTAAAAGAATTAGCTTCTGACAGAGATATTCATCACTCTCTTTACTAAAGAGAAAGCAGTAATCCAGCTCAAACTATAGTGCAAGAATGACCAGTACCTAGGTAAGGCAGATCTCCATGCTGCATCCCACCACCACCACAGACATACCATGAGGCAATGAAAGACAAAATGTATGCCTAAAATAAAATAGTTTCTATGGCCAGCTAATCCTCATTGTCGGGGTAACAGTTACATTAACACTATTTTGTCTAAAATCTATAAAGATATTCCAGACATAAAATTGTGAAGCTATTTTGCAACAACAATGCCTAGAAGGATGTTTTTAAAGAGACAAGGTGATGAGATCATATCTTTTATTGGACCAACTTCTGTTGGTGAGAGACAAGCTTTCGCGCTCACACAGAGCTCTTCTTCAGGTCTGGGAAAGGTATTCCCAGTATCACAGCAAAATGCAAGGTGGAACAGATAGTTTAGCATAAGCAGTTAGCACATATTCTAAATCAACCATTCAAGGCAGAGTGGCCTGTTAATGCCTCTACAGTCATAGGACAAAAAAAAAAAAGGGTGGGGTGGGGGTTTGGCAGGTTACAGATTGTTATAAGCAGCTATAAATCCAGGGTCTGTTCAATCCATGGGTTTTAGTGTATAGAATAATAATGAATTTAAGCTACCACACTTGTATTTTGAAAATGTTGTGCAGGCTTCCTTTGAGGATGACGACTGATAGGTCAGATAGAGGGACTGCTTTGTGGTAAGTGTTCACCCACAGGTGATGTTATTTGTCTTATTTTCCTATGTGAGTTTATTCAAGAGCCCAGTGATAGTCTGGTTTGACTCAGAGTTATTGGGGCATTTAGTGCACTGGATGAGATACACCATATGTTATGATAGGCACATGTAGGATTATCCATGGATCATGAAAGATGTGTTGTAGGGGGTGCTAATCATTGTAGCAGTGGAGATAGATGCAAAATCTTGCAGCCCTGTTCTGGCAGGGTCTAGTGCAGCTTTGAGTTGGTGTGTCCTGGTCTGTGTGGAGTTTGCTTCTGATGATTAAGAGCTTGGAGAGGTTGGGGGATTGTTTGAAAAGCAGAAGTGGGGGTTCCTGAAAGATTTCTTTTAGGATGGAGTCCCCTTCAAGTATGGGCTGTAGTTTGATGAGTCACTGTATGGGTCCCAGTGTGGGGCAGTAGGTGATAACTAGGGGAGTATGGTCGGGAGGGAGGGAAGGGGGGGTTATTTCTGTATTGAAGCAGGTTCTCTTGGGGTACTTGGGTTGCTCATTCCATGATGCGATCTACTTGTCTGGTGGAGTGCCCTTGTTTGGTGAAGGCAGTTTTAAAGTGTGTTAAGGTATATATTCCAGACTTATTCCTTGGAGTACATACTGTGGTATCTGAGTGCCTGGCTGTACTTAACAGATTGCTTGGTATGTCTGGGGTGGTTACAGGATCTATGAAGGTAGGTGTAGTGATCTGTGGGTTTCCTGTATATGGTTGTCTGTAGGGCTAAAACGGATGCTACTGGGAGAGTGTTCCAGAGAGAGTTTAATGGATGGGTGCTGGTTGTTGAAGTTGTGGTGTAAGTCTATGGGGGAGTTTAAGTTGTCTGTCCAGAGTATGAAAATATCACTGATGTATCTCAGGTATATCATTTGTTCTGTGGTGCCTTTGTCCAGAAATTCATCTTCAAGGTGGCCCATAAAGAGGTTGGTGTGATTAATGTGCATAAGCCTTGTCAAGTAGTGTCAGGCTAAGTACTGTTAGGCCTCAAATTTCTGGAAGCTGTAAGAAGCAAGTACAGTAGAATCCTGCAGGCATAAGCATAATCTATCTAGGAAGCTTTATAGACTAAAAAGAAAACTCTGTCAAGGTAGATACAGACTTGTGGTTACTATGCTCTGCAACCAAATACCTCTTTAAGCTGATTCGAGCATTTTTGAGTCTAGCAAATTGACCACTATTAGCTGCATAGAGAAGAAATGAGCTGAGCACTGGTGCACAGTTCATAACTTCAAAACCGCAAATGCCACCCTAGAATATTTGGCCACCTTGATTGGTTGACTTGTTTTGAAACATGGCCAGCAAATACTGTATAAATAAGATGCAGAGGCGTGTGTGTGTGTGTACACCTAAAAGAAATTGCTCTTTGTCAGGCTCACATACAGCCCCTGAACCAAAGGGACTTGCACTTCACTGACCATCTGTGCCTGGCCAGTGCAGGAAATGGTCAACTGAAGGCAATGTATCATCTTTGGACGAAGGCAGGGTAAGATTTTTAAAAGGTCTGGTTATGCTCGAGCTGGGTAATCTTAACCTATAGGATTAATACAGACTTAAGTTTAAGTTGTTTAAAAATAGTAGTAGTCAATAGTTAATCAATATATAGTAACTATATATGTTTTGTGCCTTGCTGAAAGTAGGTACAGCACTGGTGAAGTTAGTTTATAAATCATAGTGGTTTAACAAGTCGCTGTGCCTGACTTCACTATAAGTTACCATCAAGTTTATCATAAAAGTTTAACAACTTGTTTAACAACTTATAGTTAGGTTAAAATTAGTAAACTACAGTTGATTAATGTATCAGTATTGCATATGAACTTGTACTGTAACCATCCCCAACCAGTACATGTAAAGTCATTAGGCACATTGTCTGTTTTGCCTTTACAGTCATAACTTATTAAAAACCTTTCTTGAGAAATAATTAGTTGTTTAGTTTCTCCTTTGCGGACACTACTCAACCTCATTACATCTGTGTTGGGTGGTGGGAAGTAGCAATCACCCAGAGTCCCACTAGGGTCTTAACGTGAGCCCCCCTAGGGCTCTGATGTGTGCCTCCTCCTTCCATTAATCTCCACGGTTACCATATTGGGGAGCCATTCTAGTACCCCTGGCTGTTCCCATGGTTTGGACAAAGTTCGTTGTTGAACATAAAATTGTTATGGGTGAGGATGAAATGGATGAGTTTGGCGATGCATTTGGGGTGGGCATCTGAGGGTCATCCATTGTCTTGTAAATATTTGAGGCAGGCAGCTATGCCATCATTGTAAGGGATGCTGTGTTTAGGGAAGTGATATCCATGGTGGCGTGGATGGTGTTCTGAGGGAGGCTTTTAATATTGCGAAGTTTGTGGAGGAAGTCAGTTGTGTCCTGGAAGAAGGTGGCCCTTTGTGCAGGGAATGGTTTGAGGATAGTTTCTATGGGTCCCAATAGTTCTTCATATTGAGCCATGAGATGTTTATCGATGGCTCTGCCTGGGTTCCCTTGTTTGTACATCTTGGGAAGCATGTAGAAGGTCCCTGGGATGGGTTCATGGGGGGTGAGTTTGTAGAGTTTCTCTTAGAATTGTTTGAGGAAGGATTTGATGATATGCTTAAGTTTCTGGTAAATCATGGTGTGCGGTCTTTTGAGTTCTTTATAATAAGTGGTGCTGGAGAGCTGTCAGTTGGCTTCGTTAACACAATCATGGTTGAGGACTACAATAGCACCCCTTTGTCTACTGGTTTGATCATGAACTGGAAAACTATTCAACATTTTCAGAAGACAAAGCCTGGGAGCTTAAAATTCATTACTTTGCTAGACACTAAAAATAATGGGCTGAACAGAGAGACTGGATTTATGGATCGTTACAGTCTAACACTTCTTTTGTCCCATGACTGCATGTGTTAACTGACTACTCTACCTTGAAGGTCCCTTCCAGTATGTGCTAGCTACTTATACTAAACTATCTGTTCCACCTTGCGTATTGCTGTTATGCTGGGAGTACCTTTCCTAGACCTGAAGAGCTATGTGTGGCTCAAAAGCTTCTCTCACTCACCAATAGAAGTTGGTCTAATAAAAGATATTACCTCACCCACCTTGCCCTTAACATCCTGGGACCAACAAAGCTACAACTACACTGCATGTTTTTAAAGAGACTGAACAACTGATACATTGGCAGCAAAGCTATCTGAAGGTACTGATCTTGAAACACCTACAGTCTGTCACAATTATTGCTGCAGGAGAAAAGATCTGTGACTTGCATCAGTGGAGACAGATCCATGAGTGTTCAACCAAAGTGCCTGTGCAAAATTTTGTTACTGCAAGACATGCAGTAAAAGCCTGCATCATTTTATTTACCAGAAGTAGAAAAAAAGTTAATTTAAAAACACAGTACAAGTAATGAAACTTAACTCCAAAATGGGAACCACTCTCAAGAGAGGTCAATTCTTAGTCTATGGAGCTTAATGATATTCCGTTTGAATAGAAACATTTAACATTCAAGTCATCTGTGTACTTAAGCATCAAGTACAGTTTCAGAATCTTTAACAAATCACACAAATAGATTCTTCCATGGGAAAATGTGTGTGTGTACTGGAACCAGAATAAAAGATAGCAACTCTGGAATGCAGATTTCAATATATTTGTTTATATTTCCACAATTTAAAGGGGCTCAGTACCTCTGAAAATGTATGTATTAAGTTGGAGACCCAAAAAAGTAGACTGCCAAAATCAGATGTCACTTAAATTTTAGCTTAAGTTGTATTGCTCGGTGCCTCTGATTCCATGTCCTATTTTTAAGACACTACTCTACATCATTCTTGAAGCCTAGGCACCTAAATTGCCCCAGTAGAATCACCACATGCTCTCACTGAACAAAACAGTCACACCAATTACATAATGTGGGGGGCAGAGTATGCATGACATCGGTTGTTGAAACTGAAATAAGTATTCACAAATATTGGTTTCTGAGGAACAGCCTCTGTATTTGGTGCTTCTAGAACAGGGGTCGGCAACCTTTCAGAAGCGGTGTGCCGAGTCTTCATTTATTCATTCAAATTTAAGGTTGTGTGTGCCAGTAATACATTTTAATGTTTTTAGAAGGTCTATAAGTCTATAATATATAACTAAACTATTGTTGTAAGTAAGTAAATAAGGTTTCAAAAATGTTTAAGAAGCTTAATTTAAAATTAAATTAAAATGCAGAGCCTCCCGGACTAGTGGCCAGGACCTGGGCAGTGAGAGTGCCACTGAAAATCAGCTTGCGTGCTGCCTTCGGCACACGTGCCATAGGTTGCCTACCCCTGTTCTGGAAGTACCAAGATCTCTACATCTGGTCAAACTGTAAATGCTAGATTGGAAAGTGGATTTTGCAGAATCCAGATACCTGCAAGTAATATCCTAAATATAAATGAAGATAAATACTTTCAATGCCAAAATACCTCAAAGAAAGACTAGAAGGAGATTTAAAGTAGCAAAGATAGTAGAGTTTGTACCTGATGAGCTCGACAGATCAAATCCAGATCATGACGGTTCAGAAATTTACTGACCACATCAGCACCAAAAGTGAATGAGACTCCACGATCATTTTCGCCCCATCCTTGCACATCTTTGTCCGGATCCGACCAGAGCAAGTCACACAGCAAGCCTGTGAAAGACAGTAATCTTAGGAAGTGTCCTAATATTCCCCCCCCCCTTTTTTAAAAAACCCAAAAAAACCCACAACCCTTATAATTGTAGGGGATCATCAATAATCAGCAATTACTTATGCAAACATGATGAAAAGCTCCCCTCAAAAGAGGGTGAATAAAAAAGTGTTCCTTTGGAAAAAAGAAAAAAATTATAGTAAGTCTCTCTTTTAAAACTAAAACCTATTTAAAGTGAAATCTGAATTTTACACAAGTAGTTCAGGCCTTAATGTATTTTCTGACCTCTCACCACATTTACATAAAAAGTAGATATGCTGAATCTATAAGCCCCTATTGAAAACTTTATACTGAAAAGCAGCCTTTTACGCAAAGACAGATTCAGGATTTAAAAAAAAACAAAAACATCTAACTTTTGAGATCAAGCTTTATTACTATGGCACAAGAGGTAAGTAACTTAGGAAACTCTCTTTTTCAAGAGATATAGGCAAGTGGGCACTTAAGTTCCAGTTAGTTTCACACAGGCATTTTTAAAAATTTATCCAGTTTGAGCTGAAACAATCAGCTTGATTCAATCAACTGATTAACTAATCTGTTTAATATATCATTTAGTTGTAGATGTGAAACATGTTTTGATAAGAGATGCTAACATATGCTGTTGTGTCTTTAAACAGCAGCTTGACAAAATGAGCAAAACTAAATCTAGTAAATAAGCAGTATCATTTTCTAACATACTAAAAATGTACAATTAATCTGAAAATACTATGCTATAATCGCTTAAATAAACATATGCATTTGTAGTGTACCCTCCTACACATCAAAAAGATGTAACCAAATCTAGGATAAAGTCACTATATTTAGTTGTAAATAAACATGTTTTAATGTTTATATCAATGAGACTGCATCTTTCTTTAGAAAATAAATACAAATGAGAAATTTCATTAAAATTGATTTAAATAAAATCAAGGATTTCAACTTGGTGATTTAAACGGCTAATGAGTTGCCTTATTTAAAAAAAAAAAAAAAAGTCAACCCTGCCTCATCAGCTCCACAAACGCTATCACCGCGACCTTTTGCAGCTAAAGGCCTGTGGGATTTGGTAATTTGTAAGAAGCTGCTGGAGGCTTTTGGGTGGAACACGGTCGAAAAACATTTATATTAACTACATACACCTGTACCCTGACATAACTTGACCCGATATAACATGAACTCGGGGGGCGGGGCTGCCGTCATAAACAGATAGTTAAGGGTTAATGTCTCTCTTACCTGTAAAGGGTTAACAAACAGGGACCCCAAACACCTGACCAGAGGACCAATCAGAAGACAAGATACTTTCAAATCTCATGGGAGGGAAGCCTTTGTTTGTGGGTTTTGGGTTTGGCTTTGTTCTCTCTGGGTCCTGGACGGGACTAGAGGTGCAACCAGGTTTCTGCCAATCTCCCTGCTACAGTCTCTTATCTATTCAGAATTGTGAGTAAGAAAAGGCGGTCATAGTCTTTTAAATTTGTTTTTTTTTTTTCATTTACATATGTGTACTTGCTGGAAGTAGCTTAAATTGTGTTTCTGCTGGAGAGTTTCTTTCTATTGTTTATAGTTGAAAGACTAACTTTTTATCATCTAAAGTGCAGAGATAAACCTTTTACTTTTTTCTCTCTTTCTTATTTAAAGTTTTGCTTTTAAGACCTGTTTAATTTTTTTTTCTCCTAGTTAAGGTTCAAGGGAATTGGTGGGGAGAAGGGAAGGATAAATTTTCTCTTTGTGTTATAACCACGCAGCTTGTATTGCCTCTGGGTGAGGCGGAAGGTCACACTCCTCTCGGTGTGGTGATTCAAAAAGTTGAATCAGGCGATCTCCTAGTGTTCCCAGGGCGGCAAGGAGCTGGGAGGAAGAAGGGAGGGGGGAGGGAATGGCTTATTTCCCCTTTGTTGAGAGACTCAAGGAATCTGGGTCTTGGGGTCCCCTGGGAAGGTTTTGGGGGGACCAGAAGGTATCAGACCCTAAAAATTCCTGATTACTGGCAGCCTATCAGATCTAAGCTGGTAATTAAGCTTAGGGGAATTCATGCTAGTACCCATATTTTGGATGCTAAGGTCCAGAATTGGGAATTATACTTGACATGGTGTGCAGCAGTTGGGATAGTAGAATCCAAAAGCCAGTAAAATTATTAATTTTCTTCTCTCTGTTAGCTGCTTGTAAGCAGAGAGAAGGGTTTGTTTGTTTTTTTAAACCTACAGCCAGAGGCCTTGGCTACATTCACACTTTACAGCGCTGCAACTGGGGTAAGAAAAAACACCCCCCTGAGCGCTGCAAGATACAGCGCTGTAAAGCGTCAGTGTAATCAGGGCAGCAGCGCTGGGAGCACGGCTCCCAGCGCTGCACGCTACACCCGTAAGGGATGTGGTTTACATGCAGCGCTGGGAGGGCTCTCTCCCAGCACTGCCGCTCTGACTACACTCACACTTCAAAGTGCTGCCGCGGCAGCGCTCCCGCAGCGCTGCTGGGGCAGCGCTTTGAAATTCCAAATGTAGCCATACCCAGAGAAATTTTTTTTCCTTGCTCCATCTGGCTGTGCATAGAAATGGCCTCAGGCAAGGGCCATTAAGTTTAACAGGGGTCTTTTGTTAGACAATAGAACTCCAGCTGTGAGTCAACTACACCAGCAGAACACATATGCAAATGAAGGTTTTCCTTTTGTTCTAGTTTTAGTAGGGAAGGCTTGTTAGAAACACTGTCGCTTAGCAACAGAGCAGGCAGCAGAGGAACAGTAATTCAGACAGTAAACCAGCAAGAGCACCCCAACACAAGAAAACAGGAACCATGACTTCTCCAAGGCAAAAATGGAGGCGGAGGCAGAGGCACAGGCACAAATCTAAGACGCAGAGCACAAGCGAGATATGGAAAAAAAATACAAGAACTAGAAATAAAACAAAAAGAGATGGAGCTAAGGGAAAGAGAAAAAGAGGCTACGCACAGGAGAGAGTTGGAACTCCTGAGGGAAACCCACCGGCAGGCCCTGGAATTAGAAAAGGCTAAGCAACAGAACCCAGCCAATCCTAACAACCCTTCGCCAATAATGGTTCCGCAGCACAAGAAATTTCCCGCCTACAAGGCAGGTGATAACACTGAGGCCTTCATAGAAAATTTTGAAAGAGCCTGCCTTGGGTACAGCATCTCTGAAGACCAGTACATGGTAGAATTGAGGCCACTGCTCAGTGGACCCTTAGCAGAGGTGGCGGCTGAAATGACTAAGGAGAAAATGAACGATTATAAACTTTTTCAAACCAAGGCCAGATACAGAATGGGGATAACACCTGAACATGCCTGTCGGCAGTTCAGAAACCAAAAATGGAAACCATATGTGTCATTCCCCCGACACACCTACCACATTGCAAAGAATTATGAAGCCTGGATATCAGGAACAAAGGTTAACAATCTGGACGAGCTGCACCTCCTGATACAAATGGAGCAGATCTTAGATGGTGCTCCTGAGGAAATAGAAAGGTACATCCTAGATGGAAAGCCCAAAATAGTAATCGAGGTGGGGGAGATTGGAGCCAAATGGATGGAAGTGGCAGAAAAGAAAAAACCTACTGTCCAAGGGAGCGAATACCCCAGGGGGCACACCAACAATAAACCCTAGTGGAGGGCAGCACAAGACCCTACCGACAACCCAAGGAAAGCCACAGACGCCCTATTCTTCCACCTCACCAGTCTCCAGTAACTCACCTCGATCCAGTGACCAGTCAGCTGGAAGATGCTTCAAGTGTAATGAACTGGGACATATAAAGGCCAACTGCCCAAAGAACCCCAAACGAGTGCAGTTCATTACACCACCATCACACCAAAGATCCCCAGGCCAAGATGCCTCTCAAATACCCTTGGAGCGAAGGGAAATTTTGAGAGTGGGCGGAAAGAAGGTTACTGCGTGGAGAGACACAGGGGCACAAGTGTCAGCTATCCACCAATCCTTCATAGACCCCAAATTCATCAACCCAAAGGCCCAAGTGACAATTTACCCCTTCATGTCACAAGCTGTAGACTTGCCTACAGTTGAACTGCCTGTCCAGTACAAAGGCTGGTCAGGAAGGTGGACTTTTGCAGTCTATGACAATTATTCCATCCCCATGCTACTGGGGAAAGAACTGGCCAACCAGGTGAAGCGGGCCAAGAGAGTGGGAATGGTTACACGTAGCCAAACCAGGCAAGCTTCCAGACCCATTCCTGTTCCTGAGCCGTCCACTGAGGTCCCATCTGTGTTACCAGAGACCCAGACAGGGGTAATGGACCTGGATCCCATGCCAACAACTGAAACAGCCACAGTGACTCCAGTCCCAGACCAGGAACTGGAAAAAACAGACAGCACCAGAACCGTTGCCAGCACTGATGACAGTGCTTCCAAATCCATCTTCAACCCCAACGCCAGAGGGCGCCAGCGAGCCTAAACTGGCAGAAGCAGCTGACAACCACACCCAAGAGGCTCAGCCAGAGCCTGAAATACCTGCTGGTGCACCAGCGGAGAGTGGTTCACCAGCAACGGAAACAACCCCATCACCTACATTGCTTCCAGAGGGACCACACCCAAGTCCACAGTCTAAGGAAGAACTGGTGTCTCCAGCTTCAAGGGAACAGTTCCAGACTGAGCAGGAAGCAGATGACAGCCTTCAGAAGGCTTGGGCGGCGGCATAGAGCACCCCACCGCCTCTCAGCTCTTCTAATCGATCCCGGTTTGTTGTAGAACAAGGACTTTTATACAAGGAGACTCTTTCTGGTGGACACCAGGAAGACTGGCATCCGCAAAAACAGTTGGTGGTTCCAACTAAGTACTGGGAAAAGCTCTTAAGCTTAGCCCATGATCATCCCAGTAGCCATGCTGGAGTGAACAGAACCAAGGACCGGTTGGGGAAGTCCTTCCACTGGGAGGGGATGGGCAAGGACGTTGCCAAGTATGTCCAGTCTTGTGGGGTGTGCCAAAAAGAGTGAGAAAACCCCAAGACCAGGTCAAGGCCCCTCTCCAGCCACTCCCCATAATTGAGGTCCCATTTCAGCAAGTAGCTGTGGATATTCTGGGTCCTTTCACAAAAAAGACACCCAGAGGAAAGCAGTACATACTGACTTTCGTGGACTTTGCTACCCGATGGCTGGAAGCAGTAGCTCTAGGCAACACCAGGGCTAAAGCTGTGTGCCTGGCCCTAACAGACATTTTTGCCAGGGTAGGTTGGCCCTCTGACATCCTTACAGATTCAGGATCTAATTTCCTGGCAGGGACCATGAAAAAACTGTGGGAAACTCATGGGGTGAACCACTTGGTTGCCACCCCGTACCACCATCAAACCAATGGCCTGGTGGAAAGGTTTAATGGAACTTTGGGGGCCATGATACGTAAATTCATCAATGAACACTCCAATGACTGGGACCTAGTGTTGCAGCAGTTACTTTTTGCCTACAGGGCTGTACCACATCCCAGTTTAGGGTTTTCACCATTTGAACTTGTGTATGGCCACGAGGTTAAGGGGCCATTACAGTTGGTAAAGCAGCAATGGGAGGGGTTTACACCTTCTCCAGAGACTAATATTCTGGACTTTGTAAGCAACCTACAAAACACCCTCCGATACTCTTTAGCGCTTGCTAAAGAAAACCTAAAGGATGCTCAGGAAGAGCAAAAGGCCTGGTATGACAGACACACCAGAAAGCGTTCCTTCAAGGTAGGAGACCAGGTTATGGTCTGGAAGGCGCAACAGGTCCATAAGATGGAAGCATCATGGGAAGGGCCATTCACGGTCCAAGAGCGCCTGGGAGCTGTTAACTACCTCATAGCCTTTCCCAATTCCTCCCTAAAGCCCAGAGTGTACCATGTTAATTCTCTCAAGCCCTTTTATTCCAGAGACTTACAGGTTTGTCATTTTACAGTCCAGGGAGGAGATGATGCTAAGTGGCCTGACAGTGTCTACTACGAAGGGAAAAAAAGACGGTGGCGTGGAAGGGCTGAACCTCTCAACCACCCTGGAACGTCTGCAGTGGCAACAAATCAAGGAGCTGTGCACTAGCTTCGCCCCATTGTTCTCAGCCACTCCAGGACGGACTGAATGGGCATACCACTCCACTGACACAGGTAATGCTCACCCCATTAGAACACCATCCTACCGAGTGTCTCCTCATGCCCAAGCTGCTATAGAACGGGAGATCCAGAACATGCTACAGATGGGTATAATCTGCCCATCTACCAGTGCATGGGCATCTCCAGTGGTTCTGGTACCCAAACCAGATGGGGAAATACGCTTTTGCGTGGACTACCGTAAGCTAAATGCGGTAACTCGTCCAGACAACTATCCAATGCCACGCACCGATGAGCTTTTGGAAAAGTTGGGACGTGCCCAGTTCATCTCTACAATAGACTTAACCAAGGGGTACTGGCAAGTACCGCTAGATGAACCTGCCAAAGAGAGAAATCAGCATTCATCACCCATGCGGGGGTGTATGAATTTAATGAGCTTCCTTTCGGGCTGCGAAATGCACCCGTCACGTTCCAGAGGCTGGTAGATGGTCTACTAGCAGGACTGGGCGAATATGCAGTTGCCTACCTCGATGATGTGGCCACTTTTTCTGACTCCTGGCCCAAACACCTAGAACACCTGGAAAAGGTCTTTGAGCGCATCAGGCAGGCCGGACTAACTGTTAAGCCCCAAAAGTGCCAAATAGGCCAAAACAGAGTGACTTACCTGGGACACCAGGTGGGTCGAAGAACCATAAACCCCCTACAGGCCAAGGTGGATGCTATCCAAAAGCGGCCTGTCCCAAAGTCAAAGAAACAGGTCCAATCCTTCTTAGGTTTGGCCGGGTACTATAGGCGATTTGTACCACACTACAGCCAAATCGCTGCCCCACTGACCAACCTGACCAAAAAAACCCAGCCGAATGCAGTTAAGTGGACTGATGAGTGAAACATTTAGATAAACTACATACACCTGTACCCCGACATAACTTGACCCGATATAACATGAACTCGGGGGGGGGAGGGAGGGGGCGCTACGCACTCCGGCAGATCAAAGCGAGTTTGATACAATGCAGTTTCACCTATAACGCAGTACGATTTTTGGGCTCCCGAGGACAGTGTTATATTGGGGGTAGAGGTGTAAGAAGAAAATATAGCACATTTATGTGATTATGTGAGCAGTTCTTGAGTACTGCTACACATGCATATTGCAGAGCAGAAACCAACTCTGATCAGAGACTGAATATTGATCTGTGGACTGAACTAGAGAGTCTCAGATGGCTCTCCGCAATACTGTAGTACAGCAGTCAGGCTTGCAAAATACATTCTTCAATATGAAGTTTCACAAGGATTTCATTTTTGTGAATCATTGACTCAATGTTTCTAAAAACCAAGAAATGTAGTATCTAATTAGGCTGTACAGTATCTTGTCAAGACCACCACTTTAGTACTTGTTACAAACTGCTGCAGTTGAATGGGTTACATCCAGGACCCTACTAGTCTTTCCAGAGAGTTCCGCAAGAGACATGACATTTTATTCTAAATGTACAATTTCAATTGACATGTTTAACATATTTTAAAAACCTCCTCCATTCGTAGTCATGCTTCAAGTATAGTAAAACTACAAAGTAGGATAAAGGGAATCAGGTATTCTAGGTAGGTACTCAATTACAAATATGCTAGTCTTCTGTTATAGAACAACACACTTAAGTAAAATAAATCTAGCTTTTGACAGTATTAAAATGGGCAGTTACTGCTCAATGTCTTATCTAGATTTAAGCCAGTGATGCTACTGTACACTTTAAAGATGAAAACTTGCCATATGAGTTTATTTGTGTGGATGTTACTTCATAAATCGACTAATCAAACTGCCAAAAAAAATTGTATTTATAAAGGAAACAGTTCACACTTTTTTGTTCTGTATTCAACACTCCAGTTTGGTGTCCATAATGCAGTTATTCACTCTGCCGAAATAAAGTAACTTTATTTCTTCAGACAAAACCCTTTTCAGGTACCCAAGTTTGCCATAAAATGTTATGAGGCAAAATTTTGGTATACTGATTCAGTCAACAATTTGTTTAAAAACCCCAAAGCACTAGTTTTATGGTATACTACTTTTCATAGAACCCATTTCACCATTGTGAAATCTCAGGTGGTCTATACTAGAGCTGGAAAGTGTAAATTCCAATTCGAGGAGCCATACAGATCTCAGATGGGACTATGGGAGGGGTGATTCTCCCCTCCCATCACTCATGCTACCACAGACATCTATTTTTTAAGTATCAGAGGGGTAGCCGTGTTAGTTTGGATCTGTAAGAGCAGCAAAGAATTCTGTGGCACCTTATAGACTAACAGACGTATTAGAGCATGAGCTTTCGTGGGTGAATACCCACTTCGTCGGATGTACATGCATCCGACGAAGTGGGTATTCACCCACGAAAGCTCATGCTCCAATACGTCTGTTAGTCTATAAGGTGCCACAGAACTCTTTGCTGCTCTATTTTTTAAGAGCACTAGCTCAATCAGGTATCTCCTTAAGCTCTAATTTATACCTTCTGGCTCTTGTGTAGACATACGGGGTGCGCGTGCGCGCCATTCGCTTTTCAGATACTCTGTACTTCTAAACAGTGGCTTTGTTTTGACAACCATTCTTGCCTGCTTAGAAATGTAACTAAACCGACAAATCTCAAAGTAAAACAACAATTGTGTCATTTTAACTAGAGCTTTTAGGGTACATCTACACAGCAATTAAGCATCTGTGGCTGGCCTGGGTCAGCTGACTTAAGATCACAGGGCTGTAAAATTGCTGTGTAGATGTTCAGACTCAGGCTGGAGCCCAAACTCTGGGACTCTGTAAGGGAGGAGGGCTCCAGAGCCAGACTCCAGACCAAGCCCAAACGTCTACACAATGATTTTTAGCCCTTGCTGCCTGGGCCAGGGCAGCCATGCCATGAATCTTTTATTCCAGTGTAGATGTACCCTTAGACAGATAACAGCTGTATGAAGAAAATGCACCAAAACTGTTTTACAGTACAGAGTGGTTTTTCTGGTTAGTTTGAAGATGTTTCTGGTATGAAGGTGTCTTCAATTTCTTTTCTGTCACTATGCTCTGTCCTAACTTGTCCCATCCCCGCCAAACAAAGTACAGACATTAAAATTTACTTGTCTATATTTGACTAGTCATCCAAAACACAAGGTACAGCTACAGACTGCACAGAAACATCTAGTACTTAATCCACCTGATATGCTAAAATGTACTGCCTGCATTCAGCAATTTGTATCTACCAAGAAAGCTTGCTTTTTGGTTAGTACTCTAATATTTTAAAATAAAGAACCTGCAAGAGACTACTGAAACCCTCAATTCTAGATTTGGGCATATCTTGAGAGGGGGAAACGGTGGCAGCACTGCCCTCCCTGATGGTTCTCTCTATCAAGATTTCTATAGGAATATGCTGACAGAAACTACCCGGGAGCTCTCACTTTTTGGGCTGCACTTGTCCTCTGATGAAGGGGATCATATGACCTTTCCTTTATGACTCCACACAAAAGTGTCAGGTTAGATGAATCTGGCCCATGACCTTTACAGTGCTATAACAAAATTCCACAACGTATTTTGGTTTCAACTACACAATTAAGATGAAATTATATTACTGCTCTGTATGTTTAATGATATTTTAACATGATCTCCTAACACCATGTAAACAGCATATAGATTCAACCTCAGTATACTCAATAAAATTAACACGAGTAATTCTGAAGACATTAGAATAGGAAAGCACAGCGGTAATTTTCCAATGACCATTCTGATTACCAAACTCTCAATTCATTGTCACTACACCAGCCACTTCAGTTTTATCACATCAAGCGTATGAAGCTGAAAATACTATTTAAAAAAATCACTGAAGAGGAGAGGGGTACAGAAGTAGGCCTCAGGGAAAAAAGACTTAACATTCAGAGCCCCATAATATTGCCAACTTAAAGGAATGTTCAACTTCATTTTTTAAAATTAGAGTCTAACCTCCAACCAACAGATTACAGAATCTTTCCCAATAATTCCCGCATCAAGCCAAATCATTTGTGGCTGAACTAGACTGGAGAAACTGCCACTCATGGTTTAAAGAAGTTAAGAATCTACCATATTTTAAGAGATCTTGAAAAAAAAATTTGGAGGGGAGGGGGGAATTTAAGTGGGTTTTCCTTGTTGATGCTTAGAAGAACAACCCTCCTTTTTCTTTCTATACACGCACACATTTTTTCTTCAGCCTCCTCAGTTTCAGCTTTGATTTTACTGTTGCTGGTCAACACCGTCTTATAGCTTGGCATGGGCATGCACCAGCAGAAGAACAGTGAAACTGTTTTGGGGGTCATTTGCAACAAAAGTAGGTATAAGATTTTTCAGAAGGAAGTGTGTTTGTGAACTAGAATCAAATAACTCTGCAGGCAGCTTTAAAATGGATTGGCTCTAGCAGTGACACCAGACACGTTAGTTAAAAAGCCCTCCTTTTTTGAAGGACTTTCTGATGGAAGCTAAGTATTGACGTTTAAAATGTCTTCCTTTTTCATGTTTTTTTTTTTAAATCCAGTTAAATAATACAATGCAAGGAGATATTTTAGGTATGAATTAATGTTGTAATTTACACTTGTGTTGTGAAAGTTCTCCACTACTTGCCTCATGCTGCATCTCGATGCGAATTACATAGGTATTAATTGCACCCTAATGTATTTTGGCTTATGGCAATGGACAGGATACTACCCATTCATAAATTGATATAATAAAAATTAACAGACTGACATTTGAAGTCAGCTGTGAAAGAGGATCTTCATACTAAAATCTTGGACTTAAAGGAGATGGTGTAATGATGACAAAGATAAAGGAGGTCTCACAATAGGGTTAACATGCAAATTGACTTCAAACAAACAGCTACTCACTCAAAGCAAGATCATGCATTACTAGACACCACGTATGCAGGGCTAAACATCTTCCTTAATACTAGGGAACGAAATAGCAATTCTGTTTCCTACAGTTCTGGACAAGGGGGTAGATTTTAATAAAAATGATATAGAAGTGGCTATTGTAATGGTAAAAGATCAATTTGCTCCCCCCATAAAATGTATTTATGCAAGTATTAATATGATCATGGAAAAGAGAACTTTAGGGCTAGAACATTAATACAAACAAGTTCAAACTCTGGCCACAGAAAAGTAGCAACAGAGGTTATAAAAAACTGACAAGCCTGCACAGCAAAAAGAGTACTACTAACCCCAGATTAATTTAAACGCTGATGCTATGAGAAACCAAGATAACTCTAGAAACACGGATTATGTTCTTTGATGGATTTTGAACAACTAAATGTTTGGGGCCTATTTAACCAAGGCTACGGAGACAGAACCTGTATTTTCAGTTAAGTTTTTCTGATTTCACTTAGCTATTCTATTGATTTTCTAAAAGTCTTGTTTTATTTTTTATTTGGGATAATTCACTGCAGTCCCTTCTCTTAGGCAAGGAATACAAACTTCATAATTCTGCCAAGATGACAACAAAAGATGAAAAAAGTATCTGATCTCAGGCGTTCGCTCTGTCAAAACAAATACTCAATTAGTTACCAAAAAGCACAATGAAATTCATACTTCGCACAAGGAAAGCCTCGAGATCTTAGGTAGGAACAGGAATAGGGTACTGAAGATTACAATTGAAGCACAATTAGACTGTTTCAAGGCTCTCAACTGCATAAATAGAAATTGGTTCCGATATTGTAATGCCACTGGTAAGTTTGCTTTGGCATCACTGCAAGATACATGTGCAATAAATTCTGTATGTCTTACCTGTGTCAGGAACATCTGTGGGTCTCATAATTCTCCGAATTTGCTCCATTGACTGGAGATCCGGTGACAGTCCTGTAAATATATACAAAAATTAACTAAGCTTCTTGTATTCTTACTTTTAAAAGGGTAACAGGAAATGCACAACTGGAGGTTCGAGGTGATATAGCATGCATTATTTTCACTGTAATATAAAGTGGAAAAAAAAGTCAGCGGGTTTCTAGACACCACTTAAAATACAACTAGTCTGTGCATTAGGATTGCAACAGCATTTAATGGGCTTCTTACAGTAGAACCTCGGAGTTACAAACACCCCAGGAACAGCAGTTGTCTGTAAGTCTGAACAAAACATTAGTTGTTTTTCTAAAAGTTTACAACTGAACATTGACTTAGAGCTTTGAAACTTTGCTATGCAGAAGAAACAATGCTTTTAAGCCATCTTAATTTAATTGAAACAAGCATAGAAACATTTCCTTACCTTGTCTAATCTTTTTTTAAAAACTCTTTATTTTAACAGTTTACATTTAACACAGTACTGTACTATGCAGTATCTGCTTTTTTCCAAATTCTACTGCCTGATCGCATACTTGCGGTTCAAATGAGATGTGTGGTTGACTGGTCAGTTTGTAACTCTGAGGTTCTACTGTAGTACTTATTTATTTGTATGCTACATTCTCATTCAAAGGGCGGGGGGGGCGAGAGGAGGTGGGGAATTTAAGTGGGTTTTCCCTGTTGACACTTAGAACTGCAACTGCAGAGTAAGTCGGTCTCATACCCATTACACAAACAGGTAAACTTTATTTCATCTGCATAAAGCACAAGTAACTGGGTTTTTATACAGGTGAAGCAAAGTTCACTGGGAAAACTAGCTTAAAGAGCTTACTCCATACTATATAGTCAGGATGCAAAGTTGCAGCACACCACTTATGCAGAATATGAAGGCTAGTCTAAGCTAGAAAAACTACAGCAGCACTGCTGTAGTGCATCTGGTGAAGATGCTCTATGCCAATGGGAGAGCTCTCCCATAATAAAACCACCTCTGAGAGAGGCAGTAACTATGTCAGCAGGAAAGCATCTCCCACTGACATACCAGTGCTTAGGTCAGCGTAACTTACATTGCTTGGGGTGGGGGTGGTTTATTCACACCCCTGAGTGATATACATTATACTGACATAAGCGGCAGTGTGTACAAGCCCTTAGCGCCACTACAGCCAGTTTGTGATTCCACTGTCCCTCTCCACACTAGCCTAAGCTATGCAGGCATGGAAGCAGACTCCTTGGCATGCAGCGATTTAGAAGAGTACCTACAAGGCTGCTCCACTCTAACAGCCCTACAGCAAGACTTAAGTTGAAGAAAGGGGCTTGAAAAGCCCTCTAAAGGATTGCTTTATCTAGAGAAGTTAAGTGATTTGTCCAAAACCACAAAAATCAATCAAAGCTGAGAACAGAACCTAGGAGCTCTAACATTAAAAATAAAGTCTATTTTGCTCAGTCCAATGTTCTAAAGAGTTCACATGGCAGGAAGACTCTTTCACTATAAAAGAGAGTCATTTAAATTTTGATTTCACTTGACATTTCAGAGTTGACAGATGGTGGCAGCTGTTTTATCCAAGAACACCCCTTTAGGTCAGTAAGAGAGCCTACTAATTTTCAATCTATTTTAAGACTATTTTTTTCAATATTCCAAGCATTTAATAAGACAGTTTTATCTTCAGTCATTATTTAAGAAAGACTGGTTCTTTCACTGAATATAAAGATAGATATGTAAATTGGTGCAAATAACACCTTCAAAATTGGGTCCAAACAAGTTTAAATTTCTGTTACCTACACATCAGGGAGGAAGTAGTCATGTAAAAGTAGGCCCTAGTCAGCTTTAATTGACACTCTTCTTACAGTTACTTAACCTTCCTTCCACAATCCTCTTCTGACCTACTGACATGCAAGTTGCATCAATTTAAAATCTCTTCTGTATTTGTCTCGTAGATCTTATCCAGCAAAATTATTGTGTGATATGGTACAAGGCACGGTCATGTGCATAGGTTAGTCAATGTAGACTCCTAGGAAAAAAGGTACTGGTATCCAAAGCTACCCAAAACACCATCAACAAAACACAAATTGCCTTTAAAATAAAAAAGTGAGCTACCTGGATAAGCAGAGTGCTGTAAGTCCAGTGGGTGCAAGGCTGAAGATTGTGTAAGACACCAGCGTATAGCAGCATTAGAATTGTTTTAAATGCTGAAATACTGAAATACAATCTGAACATCTGCAAATAAAGATCACTTTTGCAAGAAGCTGAGATTGCCTCTTATCCCACCTCCTCCTACTGTGAACAACAGAGTTGACAGTGGTCAAGGGTTAAGATCGACAGACTACCTGGATTTAATATAAATTAGAAAAACTACTGTCAAACTGCCCCCACTACAATGATTACCTGTGCACCTCAATACCTCATGGATAAAGATGGTAAACTCTTAATGCAGTAGTGTAGTTTTCAGACTGCAACTTGTGACATGGCAACAGTTACAAGCCTGGTCCTCTGATGCAGCCATTTGCTGGTAACGAGACACAGACAAGTGTTTTTATAAATTTAAATGCACTAAAAGGATTATACAGGTGCATGTGTAGGCTAAGCCAAAGCAAGATCAAAACATGGAAGTTAAGGGGCCTTATTGTCCTCATCAAATCTAAGCACTGGTGAATCAAAAAGGGAAAAACATTATAAACAATAAGAAGAGAGCTCTGCTGGCTGTCTGATTTTTACTCTAGGAAAAAGTGCATCCCATACAGAATCATGATAAAGAGGGCAAAAGGGATACTCTACAAACTTAGGGAATTTAACCCATGGCTCTCCTCAGGTATTCTCAAATCATCTTTTGCTATTTGTATATTGCTGCATCCCCTCTCAGGAAGCCCCAACATTATGCTAGTGGTGTCACACCAATCACAGAATTCCCACTGAAACACCATTTCTATGCTTTGTGTTGCACATAAAGACCTTGCCTCCTCCCCCAAGAGATCAAAACCTAATTCAGGCAGACAAACTATTCTGACAATAGATACGGCGACAATATGAGATTAACAGTACAGAAGGTTAACAGCAGTTTATCACTGAAAGGACTCCTGAAAGAGTGGCTTTGAGGAAGATTCTGAAGCAGCAAGGTCCATTCACACATGAGGAGAAGAGATAAGCATGGAGCAGCATGGAAGAGGACCCGAAGAGAAGAGTGAAAGGAGGAAACTGGGGATGGTTCAGAGGTAGGCTAAATTTAAGCAAAGAGACAGGGTAAAATGAAGAAGTGAGTACGGAGCTGTCGAAGGCCCTAAAGGCAAGGATGAGAAACTTCAATCTGATGTGCAGTCAAAAAGCCAGTGAAGGGATTCAAAGAGGGGAACATCTGAGTCAGTGATAGACAATTTCAGCAACAACATATTGGAGAGACTGTAGCAGAGGGAAGATTTGGTTTATATAATCAGATGGAGTGTGTGTGCAAAGAAGAGAACTGCAGAAATGTAAGCAGGAAAGGAACATCGGTGTGAAATCAGGATTTCAGCACGCTGCCTAATTGGATAAGTGAAGTGCCTTTTGTTTACTATGTTATGCGGTTTTGCAAAGTTTTTATTGTATATCCCAGAGGGCAAAGTTTTTAAAAACTATGCAAAAATACACAATATAGTAAAAAAGGCACCTACCTTACGCCTATACGCTGGCTCCGAACTCCAGCAGGTTTGTTTTATTACCGGTACAGTGTACACAGACTCAGACTTCATGAGCAGGTGCTGACAATCCATAACTCGGGGACCTGAAAAGCAGTTTGGAGGGCATGGGGAGGAGAAGAGACGGCAAGATTTACCACTCAAATGTGCTAAAGTGCCACCCTGGGCTGTTTGTTATTTTGGAGTATTCAGGACATTCTGCTAAGCTTTTCATATCTGCCAATCAGCTTTAATAGTGCTAATACTTTTGCCTCTATCTGGAAGCGTTACAAGTCTTAAAGGGCACTTGTTTTTAAAGTTAGAATATTCTCTAAATGGTACACAGAATTTGAGGTTGTCTTACTTTTTAAAAATAAAAAACATACATGTTTTTAAATCCTCAGTTATGTTTATAAGGGAAACTTGTTTACACCTTGTATCTGTTTTCCAGAAATAATCACCTTCTGGGGTTCTCTCATGAGCCTCTGCTCCCAAGTACAATGCATGCAGAATTTCAAGTTTTTTGTTTTTTTAGTCTATGGTCAGCAGTAAGAGGGTCTGCACAAGCCACATACTCCTATACCACCTCACCGGTTAGTGTCTATTGCCCGAGTTTAAGTGCCATCGGTGTCATGATTTGGGAAATATTTCTGCTAAAGGGATTAGCAAAAACCTTCAATTATATGTTTTTTTAAGAAACTTAAGTATTATACCTAAACTACTTGGAATAGATTCCATACCTGTAAATCAAGATTCTTTGACAATGCATTCAACAATCTGAACCAATGGTTTTCTTTCTGCTGTTCAAACTTGCGAGAGAGTGATAAGTGACCAGCTTCCAAATTTATCCCTGCACAGATGCACTCCCTCTACAGGCTTGCTTCTACTCTTTCCTTTTGATTCACCGTTGGTATACACACTTATGAAAAATTAAATTAGATAATCCCAGAAAGTAGCTTTTTTAAAAGCTAGCAATTTTCAGGATCAAAATAAAAAATTCTGGGAGAACTTGAGTATTTCACAGAAAAAGCCTGTATTTTAGGTAGTGAAATCTGCTTCTACTCATTTAACAACCTGGACCAATGCTAAGTAGCAGTGTGCAAGGGCTTTCCAACTCGGGAGAGAGCCCAGTATTTCAGCATATAAAGCTGATGAGTTGTCTTACGCTAGCAAGACTCAGCCATGCTACTAAAGCAATGGATTCCTCATGAGCTAAAAAGGAAATGGGCTGTAATTGAAAGTTATGCAAGGCATTAGCAGATTCTACTCTGGGCTGGCAGAAGCTGAACACCTGTGGTTGATAAAGGAACACATACTCACACTATGCCTTTGCAGATAGTGCTCATCACACACTGAATAGGCACATGACATCTGTAGGACAGAGTAAAACCTTCTCTTTGCTAAGGCAAAGCTTGTTTTCAGGCAAGCAGTACTGAACAGGAACTACCTATACCTGTTCTACACCCAAACACTGAACCCATACCCTAGAAACAAACTGCTCGTTACATTTTATAAATCCTTCACCATTACTCATACAGACTGCTCTCATATTCCACCTCATTGCTAACAATCAGCATCACAAGACTGTCCCTGTGCACTGCTACTGACAACCTACACAACTTAGCACTGAAATAATGAATACTGGATCCCTCAAGGTACACATGCATCTTTCATTTGATCTCCTTCACATATGCGAAGGGGGAGGGGAGTGGAGATCTAGATCTCATATCATAATCACTTGAAACAAGCAGAGGCATTAAGCCAGGTGGGGATAGAGTGATGGCTCTTTTGAGATGCTATTCACCCAAGAAGGAGAGGGGAAGTGCTCAAGAAACAGGACTGGACAACTGCTCAGCAGCTCTTGCAAAAGGCATGCTACCTGCCCCATACTGTACTGGGAAAATGGAAGTCTGAGCTCCAATTTAGGCAGCCTCCAATTGTTGGTCGAAACAGGGGCTGCACTCATCACCTGAATCTTGAGGCAAAACTGAGCCACTCCCACTTTGTTACCATTGCCTTGCTGTCAGAAGTCCTCCTGTTCACCAAGAAAACAGAAGGAAATTTAGAACCTGAGCCCGCTCCAGTCAGTCTTGAAGGAGGTAGAGAAGGCATTATACCTGCAGCACCATGAAGCCCATAGCTGGAGCAGTTTGGACACAAAACACTACAGGCGTGGCTCAGCCCACTTGGCTGGCAGATCACTCTATAAGGAGGCAAATAGGTTACATTCTGCCTAGGCTCCAGTGAGAAAAAGTGAAGAAAGCTAAGAAGCCAGCTGTGGAGGGAATGGATACGGGAAGGGAGAAAAAGCCTTGCACGCCATTGACGGTGAGGAGGTGAGGAAAATACACTGGAACAAATGATTGGACACAGGAGCACAAACAATTTATGAACTTGTTTGCCTCTGTGTTTGACAAGTTTATCCCACGATTGGGCAATTTATTATGCAATTTGGGGGGTGGAGAGGAATCAGCATGTGTATGCAAGTCAGTTCTTTAAAGCTAACTTCACATTAAACTTCAGTCTGATTCTGAAGGAGAAAAGTGCAATTTTTGGTTTGCATTTTCTGTTATCACGCAGTACAATGACCTAGGCATACTGGAAGATAAATGCAAAGATCCTGTTCCTGAGCACAACAATAAGGGAGAACACCGAGTGAGGATGATGAGATGAACAGGAATAAGACACAGTTATCTTAATGGTGCCATTAAAGTTACTCTTAATGGTAATTTAATTGCTATTGTATGCAACATGGAACTGTGTTTTAGTCTGATCCTGGGCCAGAGATTGACACTAATAATGTAATGGTTAGGAAAAATATAACTACATTCATTGTCAGACTGAAGTAATTATCTTACCTCCATGACAGCAGAAGATCTTCTCATCCACAATGGCTGCAATAGGCAGACAGTTAAAGCAGTCTGTGAATGTCTTCCAAAGTTTAATATTAAATCGCCGTTTGCCTGCAGGAACAGAGTAGTCTATTAGAAAAGGAATTATATAGCCAACCTACAATGTGCATTACACCCTGCCCAAAGTCTAAAAGTTGAATTATTCAAGTTTCATAAAACCTGTAAAGATCACCTGTTAAAAGCATTTCAGAGTAAATTTACTTCAAGTAAAGACCGCATATGTAAAACCAAGTATTAAGAGACATAAGTTGTGTTTCAAAATAATTTATGGAAAGCTTTTCCTACAGATTGCTTTGATAAATTCTTGCAATGAACAGTCATTATTTGGTTAAAAATCTACTTTTAGTCCTACAACATATTGTTAAATAGAAGCAACTTTTGAGAACTAGAAGGTTTTGCTTACATTCATCATAGAATCCATAGATACGATTAATGCTAGCACACTCATGGTTTCCTCTTAGGAGAAAGAAGTTTTCTGGATACTTGATTTTGTATGCCAGTAATAGGCAGATGGTTTCCAGAGACTGCTTGCCTCTGTCTACGTAATCTCCCAGGAAAAGATAGTTGGCTTCTGGTGGGAATCCTCCATACTCAAACAATCGAAGTAAATCTGTATATTGCCCATGAATGTCACCTGAATAAGGTAAATTTAAAGAAATAAATATTAGTACAATATCATAAAATACCTTACTGAAACCAAGACATTGAATAAGTACTCATTTTAGAGGGTCAGTTAAGAATTTGAGAGGCAGTTAGACTGATATTCTGGAAAGATCTTTCAGATGGTCTGTTCAGAAAGGATAAAGAAAGCTAAAATTGAAGCACTCAATCTACGGAAATTGACCACAAGATTTGCAGAGAATTACAGTTTCAGTTCCAGAAACATTCTGAAGGGTACATAATCTTCCTTTCCATTTAACTAAGTAGTCCCTGGAAAAGATGGGAAATTCCAGTTTATTTGTAGAAATTTAAATGTAAATTCAGAAGAAAGCTGACTCTATGCAAATAATACACAGAAGGTAGCAAATCTAACTATTTTTAGAAAGCAAAGCAACTTGTAGGTTTACCACTACACTCCAATCAGTAAAGAAACTGGAAAAATCAGTAGAGGCAGGTGATGTATTAAGCTATTCTCTGTTTTATACCCTAAAAAGTCAACTGTTGACCCAGCAATATTACAGCTACTATACAATGTCACTGGACAAGGTAACTTGGCTAAGTGCCTTCTTTCATGTGTTTTGTGTGCACCCAATTTGCTATACCACACAATATAGAACTCTTGAAAATCATATCCTATACAAAAGATATCCAGCAAGCTTGCAAATAGTTATTAAAAACTGATACAATGAGTATTATTCTGACAAATTATTCAGCCAGATTCACCTACCACTTACCATATATTCCACAAAGGGCCACTCCCCCACCCACCAAAAAAAAAAAAAAAATAGGCAGGCTGCATAGTGCAACAGTTCTGTCATAATTAGTTGGCACAGAATACTATATCACCCAGAGGCTGGCTAACTATAACTGTGCAGGCGGGTGTGATGGAAGAATAGAAAAATAAACACTAAAGAATTCTTTACAATTACGTGTGTACAGGAAGGCAGAGTAGCTTACAGAACAGATCGCTGGCAAGGGGTTCTATTCCTGGCTCTGCCACTCATCTATTGGGTGACCTTGGGCAAGTCACTTCATCTTGCTATGCCTTAGTTTCCCCATCTGCAAATGGGGATGTGATACTTCCATTGTAAAGCACTTTGAGAACTACTGTTAAAATACCTATGTACCCTTGCTATTTGCAGGATTCATTGCATAAGCATACACTCCTTACTACTGACTGATTTAAATTTATACAACTTGACCCATTTAGGTTTTGAATGATTTGTGGGACACTTCGATGTGATCTAGGCCGACTGCTGGCAAAATGGTGAAGTGCCTACAGTGGTCAAGCAAAGATGCTTCTCATTAATTGTAAGCCAGTCTCCATCTCAGTTGCCAGAGGTTTTTTGAACAAGCAAACCCAAGCTCCTCTCCATACTCTACACTTAGGTCCACGTCTTTTTTGGCTTCTCTGTTTCAAGTTCAAAATGTGCAGAAGCTAACAGGATTTCAGAACCACATCCACCTGTAGAATCTTTTTCATGCAATAGAACACAAAGTGGCCACAGAAAAGGTGGATAGTGTAAGAGATAGATAATTTAATATTTTATGGAGTGATCCACAACATGATTAGATAGGTATGGGACATCACAATGGATATCAAGAGTATCTCAGAACAACATTCCCTCTAAACTGTGTGGCCACGCGGCAGACTAACAAGGGCCACACAAGTGCGCAGTGAGGAGAGGCACCTCTCCTGAAGCCCTGGGCTGCTGCAGCAAGAGAACGCTAGGGAGAGTCCTCTCTTCCTGTCACAGCCTAGAGTAGCCTGCATCCCAAACCTTTCATCCCCACCCCCGAGCCCGCAGCCTAATGCCCTGTCCCAGACCTGAGCCCCCTCCCGCACCCAAACTTCTTCCCCGAGTCCATATCCCCCCTCCCGCACCCAAACTCCTTCCCCGAGCCCATATCCCCTCCTGTACCCCAACTCCCTGCCCTAGTCCAGAGCCCTCACCCCATCCTCTCTGCCCTAGCCCTGATCCCTCACCGACACTTTGAACCCCTCTGCCTCATCCCCACCACACATCACCTGCATAATGGTGCACATAAAATTCATTCTGCACATAGACGTAGAAGAGGAAACATCATAATTCCGGGACAATTTTTTTTAAAGGGATATTAAACCTTATGCTTCAGGGTTCAAGTCAATCTTTACCAACAACAGATCAGGATGAAACTTAACACAGGAGGCAGATTATCCCACATCTGCCTTTCACAAAGATCTCTGAAGAATATGGTACCGGTCATTGTCAGACAGGATAGATGGACCTCAAATGGGATCCAGTCTGGCTATTCCTCTTAAAATGTTCAAGAACCACTAAAAGAGATATAGTCATATATATTTTTTATTTCATGCCATGTCCCTGGTCCACTGGGGGAAAAAAAAGTAAAAGTTTATTAGCTTGGTGTATGGCAGTGGTTTTTAAACTTTTTTCATTTCCAGACCCCTAAAAAAATTCAAATGGAAGTGTGGACGCCTTTGGAAATCTTAGTCTGTGGACCCCAAGGAGTCCATGGACCACTAGTTAAAAAACACTAGCATATGGAGTTAAAGCTATTGCTGTACACAATTCACTAGGTTAAACAGTTATGCTGTTTATTCCAGAGAAAGATACGTAGCTTCTACAAAAGGGGCCCAGAAGCCAATTTGGTGTTTGAGGACACTTGCTATCCTGGACCTGTCATAATACTAGACAAACTGCATTATTTGACTTCGAATCTAGTGAAGTTACTGATTCCTCTGAAGAGAAAGATAGCTAAGCCCATGTAAGCAAATTCCTACAGTGCATACTGATGCAGTGAGTCTCACCTTAGATATACAAGATAATAGTCACAGAAGAATAAAGGGATTTTGCTTGTTTAAGTTTTCCTTTACAGCCTGGTACCTTGTAGACAAATACTTGTATGCACAATGAACTAGAGCTTGCATCAGACAAAGATCACAGATGCTGCAAAGATGACAATGGTAAACTGACAACGTTTGTAGGCCACAAACTGAAGCAGAGAGCTCTCCTTAAGACCTACATTTAGGGCAGAGTAGTGTTAGTTGAATGGGTATACATATTCTCTCTACATACATCTCTACTTCCAATAAGCCTAATTTAACAATGTAAGTATATGGAACCTCACTGTCAGGCACCAATTACTGTACATGGATAATCAATAAAATATTTGGGTAAAGTTTCATTATATTTTATTTGCAATTAGACCCACAGTCAAGTGTTGAAAGAGGATAAGTGGACAATATTTTGCAGAAACCATTTTGTAAGTAGGCCACGACTCCACATTTAGAAAGACATTTAGTAATCCGTTCAAGATGCCTGAGAGATACAAGTTTGAGCTAAACTGCAAGTCAGATCTGAAGCCTGCCAGAACAAGAACTACATGGTTTTTAAAGAGAAAATTGGCATAAAATGAAAATGTTATATGAAAGGTATTGGCTTACGTAACCCACATAAATCCCAAACATATGAGTTAATGTAATTAGTAGGCCAGATGATTAGCGTAGCTGCACATTGTTTTATTTATTTTAAGACTGGTTAAAAAAATTATTTCTACTTGGACAAGAGCTTCTCTTAGTCACCATACATAGGACTCAAGCTCCCTAAACATCAGAAACATCCTAATGCCTATATCAGAGGTGAGCAAAGTATGGCTCGTGGGCCGGATCAGGCCCCTCACTGCTTTGAATCCAGCCCATGGGATTGCCACTCCCATGGCACTGCAGGCCCCACACTCCTCCCAGAAGGGGCCAGCACCACGTCCCTGTGGCCTGGGGAAGTGGGGGGGGGGGTGAGAAGGGGGAAGAAGAGCTCTTCATGCTGCCCTTGTCTCTGGGTACCTCCCCTGAAGCTCCCACTGGCCAGGAACGGAGAACCAGCACCAACGGGAGCTTCAGGGGAGGTATTCACAGGAGAGCAGAGCCCTCTGCGCTCCCTCCCACAGGGGCAACAGGGACACAGTGCCAACCATTTCCTGCAGTGGTGCAGGGCCAGGTGGCTGCACGTCGCTGCCACACCGGAGCCACTCCAGGCAAGTGGTGGTAGGCTGGAGCCCACACCCCGAGCCCCTCCTGCATCCCAACTCCCTGCCCTGGGCCCCCTGCCTGCAACCCAACTCCCTGCTGCACCTTGCACCTCAACCCCCTTCCCTGAGGCCCCGCCATACATCCCGCACCCCTCCTCTGCCCCAACCCCCTGCCTTGAGCCCTTCCTGCACACCACCGCCCCCCCACCCTCCACACTCCCTGCTGCACCCCAACCCCCTGCCCCAGCACTACATTCATGGCCCTGCAAGCAAGTTCCCCACCCCAATGTGGCCCTCAGGCCAAAAAGTTTGCCCACCCCTGGCCTATATCATGTTCTCCTGCAAGTTATCGCAACTTAAGTTTAGCTTCAAATTTGTTGCCCCATCATTTTCAGCACAAAGAACACCTTCAGATAAGTTGAATCCAAAATTTAGCCTAAAGGGGCATGGCTGCAGGTTTGCCTAGTATAATGAGTCTTCTGTTTCAGTTTGGATTAAAATATCTCCTTACATCATTTCATTGGTTTCACTTTAGCTTTTTTTACTCAGTTTATTGTTCATATCAAGTGAAGTACAGAGGATTAACAGCAAAACTAGATTAGTCTTCAGTTTTAAGATAATGTATAATAGGCAATGCTTTAAAAAAAACAACAGTCATTTAAGATGAGTTTGCCATTAATATTAGGATATTGGTAATTAGAAAAATCCCTGTGATCATATACCACAAGTTAGGAAAGTTGATGATTTCTGCATGACTGGTCTAATCTAAGGTCTAGGATGGTCCATGAAAGTCTTTGGGCCCACACATATGAGCGAGTTTGAACCATAACACTTCAGTATTGAATATTTAATTCAAGAAATTCAGGATTTTAAAAGGCAGCATCATAGTACTGTTCATTACATGCAACACTTCCTCCCTATGTAAAAGCCTGACAAACAAACTGGATGGTGTTTACTAACCAGCATTGGGAACTATATTGTGCTTGTACACCAATTACTGCAAATATCCAGCATTAACTTTATAAAGAGGTTAATAAGGAATTACGTGGATTTTAGGTTTACCAATATTTATCTGAAAGGACCTGCCAAAGTCTTCTACAAAGCTTGAAGAGTTCATTATGTAGAATGAAAATCAAAGTGGTTTAAAAATACATATCCAATGTAATTACATAGACAGTGAATTACATTTTAAAATTTCGTTTAAATTGCTTTAAGTGAATGGGAATCCATTCTGAGAATACAACTGGAATTAGTTAAATGTAGCAATGTATGTTGGTTAAAGACTTTGCATTTTTCATACATTTTGAAATGAACATGTTCTATTATGATGTAAGTGTTTATGCTATGTTTTAATGTGACTCACCATTTACAGAATACACTTGAAATTAGAAAACCCCAGTCTAGTGGTTCTCCTCTTCTAGGTGTGGAGCCACACAATTTGCACTACAGAAGGCTAAATTTAATCACATACACCCTAAATGCTGACAAGTCTTTCAGAGTAAATGCTCTGCCAACTGTCAATCAGCTCTTCAGTATTAAATCAACGTAATTTCTTATCTAGCTAGTGAAGACGGCCATTTTTGCAACCCACGTTACTCAAGGCCATTTGGTATGTCGCTCAGAAAAAGGTGCAAAACCACAAAAAACCATCTTCAATTTATTATGTTTCCACCTTTCCCAACAAAATGCCAATTTTGAAGTATACACTAGAGATACAAGACAAGATACACAGATATTTACATACCACAGATTTTCAGTGGTGCCTCCAGTTCCAGGAGAATAGGCTGGCTAAGAAAGATTTCTCGTGATTTTATGCACAATCCTCGAACTTCTGCTTCTGTCATCTGCACGATCTTGCCAGGACGACATCCTCGCACTGAAAAGCAAAAAATTTTTGCATGTAAATATCACCAAGGCACACTTTTGTTTAGGAGGATTGCACAGTGGACACCTAGCTGCCATATGACTGGCCTTTTATTCACACATTTATACTGCTTTACAGGAGTAAAATGTATTATATGTTTGAACTACTGGGGGGGTAGAACACTAGTATCGAGTTCAGACATCCTTATTGTATCAAGAACTTGAACAATTTAGTTTTCATTTTAACCTTGATCTGAAACAAATCATGTTCTAGCATGGTTTGTGTTAAAGCAACATTAGAAAGTTTAATTAGCCCTCGTCCAGACTAACCCGCGGCATCGGCGGGTTAAAATCGATTGCTCGGGGATCGATATATCGCGTCTAGTCTGGACGCGGTGTATCGATCCCCGAGCGCGCTTACATCGATTCCGGAACTCCATCAATCCGAACGGAGTTCCGGAATCGACACGGAGAGCCGCGGACATCGATGGAGCCCCGTCCAGACTGGTGAGTACCTCGATTTTAGAAATTCGACTTCAGCTACGTTATTCTCGTAGCTGAAGTTGCGTATCTAAAATCGATTTTAATTCCTAGTCTGGACGTGGCCTTAGTGTCGTTATAGAAGCTTCTCCAAAACTCGCCTTTAAAAAAAATTTAAGTGTACCACAAAAACATGTCTGACTAGTCTCCAATTCCTACTGAAGAGCTAGCTCATCTCCTGCTTTTATGAAATATCTACTAGGGAGAACTCCAACACTTAACTTCTTTATTGTACACACCAGGGCTCCTTGCATCCGTTCATCCTCCCTGGAGTGCCACCCTCCCTTTTCCCTCTATCGCAGGAGTCCCTGCAACTCCAATGTTCTCTCCCTCATGCCTGGGGGCTACTGTGTCCCCCATTCTCCCCTCCACCACATACTAGGGCCCACTCATTCTCCCTGTGTTAGGTGCCCCCATTCTCCATACCCATACCAGCAGTTGGGGGTGCAGCACCACTGCCCCTTCCCCATACCAAGGTCCCCAAATCTCCTGCCCCACTAGGGATTATGTATCCCCTATACCAAGATCACGATCAATCTCTCTCTCTCTCTCACACACACACACACACTCACCCTCTCTCTCCTGTCTGGGAGATAAGTCTTTCAGGATACCAATATATTCAGCTCTTGGGAAAACGGGCAGAGGTGAGATATTGGAAGGCATTAATGAGCTCCATCAACCAGTTCTTTGATCTACAGACAATTACAAAGGAGCTTGAAGCACTGGCTTTACTAAACAGAGAAAAGGCGCTCGTGTTCCTTACTTTCCCTCTTTTGGTGTTTTGATTTCCCCAGAAATCAATAAGGTACCATTTACTGATGCCTAGAACATTCCATGACATTTTAGGATTGATCAGATGCAGAATTAAGAGTTATCACATTAGCCAGACAAATATCAAGACATTATGGCTTTGAAAGCTCAACCAACCAACCAGACAGAGCGTTCCATATGTAGGTTAGAACAAGGAATATTTCACCCTATCTTCAAGAGCAGGATCCAGGAACCAGAGGAAACTGATAGCTGTTCTAGTAAGGTACGGAAAGAGAGTACTGGTACTCAATGGTAGATCAAAAGTGGATGCAAGCAAGGCTAAAGGATACTCCTATAGTTGATAAAGAAGAATATGGTATACAAAGATAGTAAGAGGCTTTCAGCCCCTATCTGTGGTCAATACTGATGGAGTTATTTTTAAGTGGAATCAAAGGGGCTGAAATGGACAGAGCTGAAGGCCTCTTTAACAGCTCAGGGAGGACGATGTCAAAAGACTATCACTTCCTGGGAGGGACAGTGGAAGAGCAACACCAGCTTTCTGAGGGTCTCTCTTCACTGAAGTTTGCCCAGGCTTTGGGTGAGCCTCTGCCCCAGGTTCAGAGATGCTTTAAACTGAGAGTATAGATTAGAGCTCAGCTTCAGTTTAACTAGGGCGAGAATACACCCACTTTGCAGTGAAGCCATGGAGGGGAAAAAAAAACACCCACAACAAAACAAATCCTGAATGTCAAGAGTCCTACAATGCCTTTTGCAGAAGCTGCCCTGAAGGACAGACAAGTTCTCATAATTGACTAGGAAAGAATCCTAGAGCATCTCAACACTGAAGACTAAACACTTTGTTAATGCCGAAATGTTCTTCGGCCCAGTCAAAATAATTTTACCTCATGATTCAAGTATGTAATCCAAAAGGAAATCTGTGGGATAGCAAGCCAAGATGGTCACTGAATGGTCATGAATTTTGCAATCAAGTACTTTGTACTAAGAGCATTGCAATTCCAGGGTGCAGTAATGTAAGATCTAAATCACTAATCATTTATTTACATCTGGTTGAGGCTTTACAAAATGAGTTTCACTTATGCTATTGCAACTTTAGATTAAAAAATTAGAGGCTTTTTAATAAGGTTAGCATAACAGGCAAAACACAAAAATATTAAAAAATAAGAACTGAGCCTAGAAACACTTAAATCCATATGCAAGTAACTGCACTAGAACCATTGAAGTCAACAGAACTATTCATGTGAATAAAGCGTTTGCATCACAAGGAGCTAAAATTATATGTATTAAGATTTTATGCTAAAGTTTTTATCACTTAAATAGTTTCAGTGTTAACAGAGTGTAGACTTTCAATTCATGAACAAAGTTAATGAACTTTTTATTCACAAGCTAAAAAGTTTTTGAAAACAGAAGCCTAAACTTAGGCTTAAACCACCTTGCACCTAACTGTGGTATTTTCAGAAGCACCTACAATGACTCAAAAGCACAAGATCCATTGACTTCAGTCTGAAAATCCTGATCAAATATAGCCTGGTCAAAGCATTTTAGCTTTGGATTCTCCCCACCCCACAACAGATTAGCATTTTAAGGGTGAAACTCAATATAAAAATACTGCATAAAATCTGAAATTCTGCTAACACTGAGAAACTTGTACAAAATATCAACTTTTGCAATTTAAGATTATGAAATAAGAAATAAAGAATTAGCAACTTGTAAACAAACATGAATTAAATTTTAAGAACCTGAAAAATCAATTTGATTTTTTTGAAACAAATCATTTTTATCCACATTGTGTAACTCCAGGCATATTTCAGATTTACCTCTAAAAATGACAGTGTGAACACTCCTGATAGACAACGGAAACAAGCCTAAAGGCTCACATGGAATTTTCCCTAGATAACTCCACATGTGGATATTCTTATTCTGCAGAACGCATGCCTCGTTCCCAAGTGAGCTTATTTCAGAATAAGAGTGTCTACACATGGAATTAATCAGGAAAACTGTACAGACAAGCCGTGAGTCATCCATGTTTTATTCTATTAAAAAAAATATTTTTAACCACTGCAGAGATGGGTTTCCCCTCCCCTTACTTTCAATTCTAAGTCAAGAGTTTAGTATTGTGGTTACAAAAGTTGCTTTCAAATCCCAAAATCATGTCAAAAGCTCCCAGTGAAGACCTCAACTACTGCAGCTTTCTTCCTATCCAGCCTCTAAAACAGTGGTCCCCAAACTTTTTATGTCGCTTCCCCTCCTCGCCCATAATGTAATCTACCCACACATCTCTGGGACCTGGGCAGAGGAAAGAGGCCAGAGTCAGATTCCCATCATGCTCTCCCCCTGCCAAATGTTCCTCCATACCTCCTGGGGAGTCATGCCCCACAGTTTGGGGATCAATGATCTAGGAAAAGTGGGTCAATTAGTTCATAAAGAGAGTGCGCTCACATACACAAGATACAGGAATTCATTCTTTTCAAAACAGGTTTTCAGGAAATTTTTCAAATCAGAGTGAAGTATAGTTGGGATAACAGTACTCCTATGCCATACATTTAGTAAAGTCCAGGGCTTCTGTGAACATCAAAACACTAATTTTCACTGCACTTGTTTCCTAATATGTTCCCATAATAGACATACGCATATTTTTAAGTATATAATACTTGATTTTCAAAACAGCAGCCAAATAGGAAATATCTGTTCTTTTTAACTATCAAAAGATACATCTATACAGCAGAAAGAAATCCCAGGAAGCAAGTCTCAGAGCCCAGATCAGCTGACCTAGACTAGCAGTACAAGGCTAAAAATAGCTGAGTAGACATTCCCACTTGGCCTGGAGCCCAGGCTCTAAGAACTTTACCCTCTTGGTGGATTTCAGAGCCGGGGCTTCAGTCCGAGCAGGAACGTCTACATTCTATTTAGTCTTGTAATGCGAGGCCTAGACACTTGAGCCGGGTTCCCAGTGTCACTACCATGGGGGTTGGGAGGCAGGCAGGCACTGGTGCTGTGTAGATGTAACCATAGTATCATACTGCTGATAGTTAAGAGCTCAGGACTGGGAGTAGGGCAACTGGACTGTTAAGTTTACAACAATAGGTTCTTGGGTCAAAAAAACTGCTGAATAAACTGATTAAATACGCTTTGGCCCAAAACACAAGCTAGAAACTGCTTTGTTCTACTGATGCACGCCAGCTGTAATTCTAGACTAAATCGACAAGAACAATGCCAACAAGTCACACATCTTGTTAGTTAGAATTTTTAGCCACATAACCATATTAAGATTAGAAATAAAATAAACAGGCAACTCAGATATTGCATTCAATAGGAATAAGTGTTTTAACATATGACCCAACATGTTAGTTCATATGCTAAAAACACCTTTTCCTAGCAACGAGAAGGCCAGAGGCTAAACACAAGAGTTGCGTCAAGAGCCACATGCGTGTATGGGCTTTCAGTTCAGAACATATTAAGAATGCTTGCTGAATGGTATTCTTTGGAATGTTTTCCTTTAGCACTTTATATAAACACACATTCTGGAAGTATTCCAGCCAAAGGAAGTGATGAATAATGTAAAGGTCTCACAGTTAATAGCCCTTGCACTTGTGTTGCAAACTGAGCAAGCAACACACTAAAATGCTCCCTCACTCCTACAACATTTTAGTTGTTTGTATTTGTGGCAGCATGTAGGTATTGGACTGTGCTAAGGAATTAATGTACAAACACAGCAAAGAAAGTCCCTGTCCTGAAGAATTTACAAAGTTATAAAGCTTCAATAATGTTATGGTTGGCTTTAAATATAAAAGCTATTAATTAAATTTTGAAGCTTCACCTACAAGGCTCTTGTCCAAGAATGATATCAAACTGTATGCAGCCTATGACTCAAACTATAGTAACTGAACTTCACTTTCCTTCAACAAATTGTTGTTTCTCTTGATTTAATTTGCCTTGTCAAGAACGTTAAAAATGTCTAATTTTCCCTTCCTTTTCTAGTTTGGGAGTAAAATGAGTTTTAGCATGTTCTCATCTAATTTAAAATGTATACTGCTTCATCTACTGATGATCCTACAGGTAACAATGAAAGAGCACATATGTAGCAAAAATACACAGGAGACTATATCCTAACCAGAAAAATACGCTCCTCTGTAGATTAAGCACATCTACCACCCATTTCTTTGGGCACTTACTACATCCACAAAAAAGTTTTTTAAATATGTAAAAACACAGTAAGCTTTTATATAATTCACAGTATCAAACCAGATACAAAAGTCAAACTTCTTATCTCATTAATTACTTGTCCAGCAGACCAACGGCTAGGAGTTTTACAAGGTCTGAACTTCTTGACAACTGGAACAGGGAAAACAAAGCAAGCTTCAGAACCAAGGGATTTTTCATGAAGAATATGCTGCCAACAGCCTCCATGGATTTACACTTAAGGAAAACTTTAGTATGAGAACAAGAGAGGCAATACAGCACATGGACAGATGTAATCTGAGGTCATCTGGTACCAAATCACTCAGGCATTGTCTCCACCAAAAAAAAAGCATCCTTAACTTAAGTTAGCAAACTAGTTAATTAACTGAAGTAAAATCCTAGTGAAGATAAGGCAGCTTTGTAGGTTCAACTCAAGTTAACAGGTTGTGGTAAAGTACCTTCCACAGTGACAAACACTGGGAAAAAGTTAAAATTACAAAAAACTATACTGCAATGTGTCCCCACATGGGGAGTTATACCAGTATAACAGTTTGAATTCACACCTTATACCAGTATAACGTCCCTACATATTAGCTCAAAGACACTGATATCGATAGCAAAGTCCACTCCCAAAAAGGCTGCATTTGCCTTACCAGATGCAGATGAAAAGTGGTAGTGCCATCCACGTTACCTTAACTTCTAACAGCAATCTTGGCTCTAATATCCCTCTAATACTGTAAGCCTGTTATAAATGGCACACTAATCTATCCAACTACATACAAGCATGGCTCTCATCATTTCTTATTGCTTCTCAAAGCCTACCAACATGAACTTGGTTTTTAGCTGAATTGGGTTTCAACCATCTAGCAGCCTTCCAGACACAGAGACCTCTTATGGGCACTGCATTATCTGTTCCACTGTATAGATGCAGAGTCAGACATGAGGGGGAGACAGAGCCGAGCATCTTCAGTACAATGAAGACTCCACCTCTCACATCTCCTTACCTAGGCTAGTTCTGTCACAGAAATCATGAATTTGAATAAAGTCCGAGACATCTTGGAAACAACTGTAAAACACATTTGATTAGGCCCAAACTGAGTGGCATTGTGACCTGAAGCACAGGGTCACAATGCCTGGAGTGGGGAGCTGTACCCAGCCATAAAAGACAGGAGCTGTCACCGCAAGAGGTGTGTGGGATGGGCTCATTCTCCAAAACTGTCTGCCTGCCCCTCCTCCCCCAGCCTCACCTTTCAGCACTCCCACTACAATCTCGTGTATGCTAATATTGTGAAGTTACATGATTTAGTGACCTTTCAATTACTTATCTTTTTATCCTGCACTTCTGCTGGGAAATTTACTAAAATTTCCATGAGAAAACTGTAGCCTTACTAACCCTCCAGAGCAGCTTCTAGTGTTAGAGGATAAACTGGAACTCTACAAGAGGGCCCTCGGACAGACTTATAACTGTTCTTTCTTTGGAAGAAGTCGGGACTCAGAGGATAAAGGATGACACATTTTCAGAGACTAATCTACCCTGTTTTACTAGGGACCACAATTGCATCAATACCTCATAAGCAGTGAAATTTAAGGCAGATGATACACTCAAGAGTTGTCTTCATTGCAGAGTTAACTCAGGGAATATCTACACTACAAGTGCTACAGTCATCCACACACCAAACCTCACCCAAGACTGTGGTACTTTATAGTTAAAGTAGCTGGCTAATCCTGGGATACAGGCTAAAGCCTGAGCACTGCTTACACTCAGGCTGGTAACCACCTCCTTTTACACTGTGAGCATAGGCTAAACCATTCAAATGCTGATAGTCAGAGTCCTCCCTACCAATTACGGCGCCCTATGCAACCCAAGAACTTACTTTTCTCCCACCGCCCGCGGAGGGTCTGGGCCACGCTCAAAGCCTGCAGGGCCACGGAGGCAGGAGATGTGGTGGGCTGCTTTGGGGGGGGCCCACAGGCCCAGAGTGTCCTGGGGGATTAGCAGGGGGCCTGGTGCCGGCAGTAGGAAGCAGAATGACCTGGCCCCAGCCCACTGTGCTCCCCCCGCCTCAGCCATGTTGCTTGGGGGACGGGGCTTGAGGGAAGCCTCCCCTCCCTCCGCACTCACCAGCAGCGGGATGCAGAGCGACACAGCAGGGAGCCAGCCAGCGGAGTGGAGTGAGCTGGGTTACTCTGCTTCCTGCCACTGCCTGTGAGTGCAGGGGTAGGCCTGACCCCTACTGCCAGCAGCAGGCCCACCCACTAATCCTCTGGGCCATGTCCGTCACTGGGGAATGGGGCTTGAAAGGAGGGAAGGAAAATGGGGGTGGGGCAGAGGGCGTTGTCCAGGGCCCTGCACCCCCAAAGGAACACACAGGAGGGCTGGTGGGAGCTGGTCACTGGTACCCTACACAGTTGCACATTCTGCATATGCCTAAGAACGGCCTGCTGGTAGTCCTCCAATGCCTTCCGACAATTCCTCTCATGTGCCCAGAAGGACAGACAAGTTCTCCCACAATTCACTGAGGGGAAAAAACAAACGAACAAACAAACAAAAAAAACCAAAGTGACACAGCTCACTGCAGAACTAAGAATCATGAATATGACCCTAGAAGTCCTAGCACCTCACACAAGTACAGCACCACCGTGAAAGCAGCCACTTACACCCAAATTAGGTCAATGAAGGGGTAAGCCCCAGGGTACTGATCACCACAATTAACTCTGCAGAGAAAACCTACCCTAAGTCTATCTGGACAAGGACATGAGCTTCATCCTTCACTAGGGCCTTGTCTACACTACAAAGTTGCAGCGCTGGTGAGGGGGTTACAGCGCTGCAACTTAGGATGTGTACACACCTGCAGAGCATTACCAGCACTGCAACTCCCTGTTTGCAGTGCTGGCCGTACACCCGGTCGTGCCTCGGGTGTAGAGGATCCAGCGCTGGATCACCAGCGCTGGTCATCAGGTGTAGACACTCACCAGCGTTTCTGTTGACCTCCGTGGAATAAGCAGGTATCCCAGCATACCTGAGGAAGCCTCTCTGGTAATTAAGCAAACTCCACTGCCCTCCAAGCAGGTCTCCTTCCCCGCGGTGTGCTCTGGCGTTCCCCGACCCCCCCTCCAAGCAGGTCTCCTTCCCCGCGGTGTGCTCTGGCGTTCCCCGACCCCCGCTCCAAGCAGGTCTCCTTCCCAGCGGTGTGCTCTGGCGTTCCCCGACCCCCCCTCCAAGCAGGTCTCCTTCCCCACGGTGTGCTCTGGCGTTCCCCGACCCCCCCTCCAAGCAGGTCTCCTTCCCAGCGGTGTGCTCTGGCGTTCCCCGACCCCCCTTCCAAGCAGGTATCCAGCCCCACGGTGTGCTCTGGCGTTCCCTGACCCCCCCTCCAAGCCGGTCTCCTTCCCCGCGGTGTGCAACAGCGCTGCAGCGTGGCCACATCTAACACCACTTTCAGTGCTGGTTGCTGTTAAGTGTGGCCACTCTGCAGCGCTGGCCCTATACAGCTGTAACAACCAGCGCTGCAAAATTGTAGATGTAGACATACCCTAGGAAATGGAACTATGCTACTAGTGCAATTTCAGTTCAATATCACACTGACAGTATTTAAGGAAATTCAAGAATTCCAGATACAGCCATAAATGCTTTTATTCAGTTCTAATCTGTTTTTGAGGTTAGCAAAAAAAAAAGTACCCAAAACAACCAATTCAATAGTATAAGCTTTTTCATTATACTTAAACACAAGTTTCAAACTTATTCAAAAAATAGTTAACTAGGTAACCATTCTCAACAGCCCATGCAAAACTAGAACTGTTCTATATACTATAAGTCTTGAAGAGGTCTTCTAAATTTTTAAAAAAAAAAAAAAAGCCACAAGAAACCTCCAACTACACTAGGAAAGTAATCCATGGCAGTAATCTACAATTGCTGTTTCCCCAGGTGCACTGTTAGACAAAGCCTTAGGATTAAGCAAACATTTTTCAACATGGTTTTGAATCAGAAAAAGGTCTTATTTTATACATAATGACCCGTGTAATATCAAGGCTCTCTGATTATATTTCAGAAGTTCTAACAGGGACTCAGATTACTATTTATGTAATGCTATGCATGTGCATGGTATTTAGACAACTAAGAATAGATACCTGCCCCCAAGGTGATTCATCTGCATTAGACAAAGAGCAAAAAAAAGTATATATAAAAAGGAGTGCAAAGCTCACTAATGTTAAAATTTTTATTTTTTAGGAGTTGTGGGGTTTGTTAAAAATACTAAAATGAACTAATCTAGATTAGGAAAGCATGAAATTGTACCACAAAAGTAAAACAAACAAAAACAAAAAAACCTATGCTTTGGAGACAAGCTTAAGGTGGGTTTTTACAAACCCCTTTAAAATTCTGAAGGAAAATGTTACAGGTTAAGTTGTTAAACAGTAAGATCTGATGTTCTTCCCTGAGGTCAGTTTCATATGAAACTTGACCTAAGTAGCCAAATATAGTATGCTTCAACCTTTGAACACACAGTACTAACTACATTGATTTGATTTTCTAAAATCCACAACCACATCCCGTGTCACTGACTTAAATAAAAAAATTCAGCTCAATTTTCCACATTAAAAGCACATTATATTAAAATTAAATGATTGCTTTTTCCTCATCTCTTAAAATATAGCAGTACTCTCAAAGCAAGAAAGTTGAGGGATTCATGCTAAAATTGTTCTTTAACATATCTTTGTTTATATACTCTATGCCATGTAAGCAATCAATACTTCGTTACAATCTTAAGGAGATACAAAAGTGGCAAACTGAACATTTCTTTACTTTTACAATAATGAGGTCATCCAAATGGACAAGAGTTTTAGCATGCTCTCTCTCCCCCTATTTCAACCTTTCCATGATTTACAGATTGCTAAGAATGGGATACAATTCTTACAATTTTAGTACCCTTCAGGACTGGTATTTAAAATGCAATATGAGTCCTGCCTTTTTATTACCCCCCTTCCCAAGATTAATTTCAAGATAGTTCTGGAAGGGTAGGAGTATCAGTTGAAACAGAATACACTATTACAATTGTCTCTGAACTTTCTTTTCAGAGGGAGAAGATATAGCAAACTCATATCCTGCTTCTTTTTAAACTGTTATACTCTCCTTTCCCCCCACTGGCTGTATCTGTGATACTTCATGTCTGAATCAAAATGACTGAGTTTGTTCCTTGCAGTCTATTTTTCATAATTTGTATATCCTTAAAATAGCCCTTTTCTAGTTCTATTTTTCTTTTCTGAAAATGTCCCTCATTTCCCACATCTATGATGATCCATTCCGGGATGTGGCATACAACAGCATTATCCCAGACTGCCAAATTACTTTCCCCACAAGCCAAATATAAAACATTTTTGAAGCAATAACGTACGGGAGAAGAGAGGAAAAAGAATGACGACTCCTTTATGCTTAAGTGCTTTGTGAAAAGGAAGAAAAGTGATCTTTCAAAAAACAACCAAAACAGTTTGTCATTTTCTTGCACAATATTGAATGGTTTGAATTTAGCTTACAGTTTTCTTTTTGGAACTATTCCAATCTCAGCCTTTAGTCCGAGTTCTGCATGAAGACCTGACCCTGCAAGGTGGCAAGTGTCTAACTCCAATTGAAATCAACAGGAATTAAAGATGTTTAGTACCTTGTAGGATTAGGTCCCAACAGTGCGCAGTAGGAATATTGCGCAATGCGTGCTATTTTAGCATGACAAATATAAAAGACAAAATTTAACAGGTTCAGAGTATGTCAGCTTATTTGTAAATCTTGGCAAGCAAGAGGTTTTCTTCAAGTTACTGGTACTGTGTAGCAAGAACTGACTAGACAAGGATGACTAGGAATCTGAAGATTGCCTGTATTTATTTATTTTTAATCTGATCAGAGGAACCAGTGATTATTTTAAAATAAAAAAATCTCAGGCCACCAGGGATGGAAACTAATAACAGCAATCAGAAAGCTGGGAGTTCCATCTCTCCAAGGATTAGTTTCAGCTATGGGGGTTTGCAGCTTACAGCTTAAAAATCTCTCATGTGCTTGCCTCCCTTACGTATTTACAATTGCTATCTGATTTTAGAGGCCTCTAGCTCAAACACTGTTTGAGCTAGAACCAATGTTCTATAGCGTATAAAAACTTGTATTCTGTCAATAGTGAAACATCTGTCTTTCTATTCTTGCGTTTTCATTAACGTCAGTTTCAACAAGACTCTAGGAGTTTCAAGGACAGACTAGCCCAAATGACATGATTTTAAAGCAGTGTAATCTAGTTTGTTTTTTCAGTATTTGTTATTGAACATTACACAAAATGTCAACAGTTCCACAAAACAAATGGATATCACTAACTAGATTTTCAGCTTTTTCAAAGAATTATGTATACTCAAACTACTGCTACTTCCCAACATCATATGCCATGTAAGTGCTTTTACATGCACAATTTATTATTTTAAAAATAAATGTCTTTCCTTTGCTGCTCTGGAAGCTGGCTATGTTCTGAGTGCTGCAAATGCACCAAGTAAAGTCAAACAGACCTTCAACCACCAATCTTATAGTAACCTTTAGATAAGTAGACAATTGTACTTTTGGCTGAAAAGGCCAGTGTTTCTAAAGAATGTATCTTGGCTGCAATTCTCTCCCAGAACTATGAGAGCGTGTTTGAGTTTCTTGTTACCAGCAGACTTTCTTGCTTCCACATTTAAGTAGCTACAACTGTCCAATGACGTCAAATTCCCCAAAAATCAATTTTTAAAACAGAAGGTTAAAATAAGTTTTTTCCACTTGATTGGGCACTTGCAGCTTTTCTTGAATATGGAAACAAGTCTTATATCAGCAAATGTTTCAGATTGTACCAGAGAGGGAGTCAGATGAGACCATCATCTTTCTTTAAACTGTAAGGCTCTGATTAATCTATGTTGCATACATTTTGAACAAATGTAATAAGTTAAGAGACACTCACACTTTATGGAATAACGTTTCACAACTTATCAGGTGACAGACAGTTTGATGAAGTAGTATTAACAGAACTAGTAAGCTCTCTTACACCTGGTCTAAAAATCAGAATTTAGAAAGAAAAATTGTCTCAAAATACGTCTACACCAGGGAATAGTCTATTTTTTGGTCAAGGTCCAAATCTCCTGGTCAAGTTATAGTCAAGGTCCAGACTCCAGAGAAACATTTTTCACACCGCATCATCAATAACGATAATAAGTATACAAAAAGATTTCACAGTCCACTCAAAAGCAGCTGGCAGTCTGCATTTGGCCCGCAATCCACCTATTGATTACCTATGGTCTACACTATGGGCTCTACAGTGTCACAGCTACAGCACTGCAGCCGTGCCACTGTAAACGCCATACTTTAGATTCTTTCTGCTGCAACAGAAGGGCACTGGCCTTTTCTTCCACTACTGTAGTTAATCTGCCTTCCTGAGCAACATTAGCTAGATCATGAGAGGAATTCTTCTACTGACCTAGCTGCATCTACACCAGCGTTTGGTCAGCTTAATTACGGAGCTCAGGGGTGTAATTTTTCACACCCCTGACCAATGTAGCTATTCCAACAAACTTAAGTGTAGATCAGGCCTTAAATTGATTTAAGTCTGTTTGGTGATGCTCTGGCCAAAATGCCTAATGCAATCTTTGGATGCATAAACAGGAGAATATTAAACAGGAGTAAATTTTATTACATCTGTATTTGGCACTGGGGCAACCACTGCTGTAATACTATGCCCAGAACTTGCGTCCACAATTCAAGATAGATGTTAAAAATTGAAGGCTTGGAGCCTGTAACTTCAGCCTCACTGCCCATGGTTAAAGCCGCTGGGCTTCCGCTTTGGCCCCGGGCAGTTGGGCTCAGACTTTAGATTCGGCCCTGGGCAGTGGCGCTCCGGCTTTGGCCCCAGGTCCCAGCAAGTCTAACGCCAGCCTTGGTAAGCCCATTAAAACAGGGTCATGACCCACTTTAGAGTCCCAACCCACACTTTGAGAACCACTGGGTTTAAGGATTGGAAGGCATACCTTAGTGATAAACTAAGTGCTCCAGTTCAAACAGAAATTAATCCAGGGAAGTCCTATATTCTGTGTTTTACAGGATGTCAAACATGATCACAATGTTCTTCTGGCTTTATAATCTATGAAACTCTTACGTTTGGTTTACATCAGTAAATTTACAGGCTGAAGCTAAACAGAGCTCTGTGAAGCAGAGAAGAGTCTTTATTTTGTGTTTGTACAGTACTTAACACAAAGGGGATCTGGTCTACGTTGAGGGCTCCCATGTGCTACAATACAAACAACAATCAGTTTCAAACAGGTGTGTCCTCAGAGAGGTTTGCACTGGCTTAAGTTTTAAAACTGCTTTAAGTTAGATCAACACAACTTCTGTGTCTAGACAAACCCCGATTCTCAGCAGCCCCCTAATCAACACACACACCCTGTATCTAGTAGCCATAACTCAACAGTCACCAGGTTCAAAGACCAGGCTTATGGTACATGTCTGCAATCATTAAATGAAAAAGCAGAGGGTCTCTCCCCATCCCAGTGCCACTCCAGTGCAAGAATAGGAGTGGATGTCTGCCAGCTCTTAGAAGCTGGAGGGCAGGAAAATGAGACAAAGGACAAGGTGTGCCTGCTATGTTCTGTTCTAGCAGCATACCCTATAAACCAGCCAGTTTACTCCTAGCATGCAGTATTCATTCTACAGCGCTACCCCGATAGAACATGACCCGATATAACACAAATTCGGATATAACGCAGTAAAGCAGCGGGGAGCCTCAGGTCCTTTAAAGTGCCACCTGAGCCCCACTGCTTTACCACGTTATATTCAAATACGTGTGGAGCCCCAGCCCTTCAAATCCCCACCCGAGCCCTGCTGCCAGATCTCCAGCGGTGATTTAAAGGGCCTGGGGCGCCCTGCAGCAGCTGGAGCACTGGACCCTTTAAATCACCACTGGGGAAGTCAGTGCAGTCTGGCACGGTGTACCGGACCAAACCCGATATAAGGCGATGAGATTTTTTTGGCTCCCTAGGACCGCGTTATATTGGAGTAGAGGTGTACTTGTTTTCTTTACATAATAGGTACTTCTAAGGCAGTGGTTCTCAATCTTTCTAGACTATCGTACCCCTTTCAGGAATCTGATTTGTCATGCATACCCTCAAGTTACACCTCACTTAAAAATGACTTGCTTATAAAAAAAATAAAAAATACATGAGTGTCACAGCACGCTATTGCTGAAAATTGCTTACTTTCTCTTTTACTATATAATTATAAAAAAATCTATTTGAATATAAATTTTGTACTTATATTTCAGTGTATAGAGCGGTATGAAATTTTAGTTTTAGTTTGTACTGACTTCACTAGTGCTTTTTATGTAGCTTGTTGTAAAACTAGGCAAATATCCAGATGAGTTGATATACCTCCTGGAAGACCTCTGCATACCCCCAGAGGTACACATACCCATAGTCGAGAACCACTGTTCTAAGGCACCAATAACTGTAGCATTTATATTCTGGACAAGTTAGAAATAAATACAAAGTGAATTCAAAAATGGGCTCCTCTTGGCATCCTGGAGTTCACCACTTAAAAAGGGAGGGAAGAACCTAAGTTCTCTGGCATGTATGGGAATATGACGTTATGAAAAGGTGGGTTTTGAAATGCTCTCTGACAAGCCAATCTAAGGGTACATTCAGACTACCCGCCGTATCTGCGGGTTAAAATTGATTGCTCGGGGATCGATATATCGCGTCTAATCTAGACGTGATATATCGATCCCCAAGGGCGCTTATATCGATTCCGGAACTCCATCAACCCCAACGGAGTTCCGGAATCGACACGGAGAGCCGCGAACATCGATCCCGCGCCGTCTGGACGGGTGAGTAATCCGATCTTAGATATTCGACTTCAGCTACGTTATTCACATAGCTGAAGTTGCGTATCTAAGATCGATTTCCCCCCCCCAGTGTGGACCAGCCCTAAGAATTCCTCTGATCTCTTCAAGAGGAGTGTTTAGTCTTGAATCCAGCATTCAGAAGCTTGCCTTCCAGCTCTCAAGAGTTTCCATTCTCTGAAATAAGTGTGTGTGTGTTCATGAGCACAGGTGTCCATAAGCTTCAGATGGTAAGGCATTCTCAGAGGTAGTATGCTTCTGAACTTTGAGAACTAGGACCTAGCAACAAAATGGAGGCAAGTGGAGGGTGGAATTAACTGATGGGCTCTCAGCAGCTCGTTCTGATCAAGAGAGACAGCTTGCTCTGTGTTGTACAAAGTGCAGTTTAATTGGCCTTCACTGACTAAGGCACAGGCAATTACAGTACTGTACTCCAGTCTCAAAGTGAATGCATGGATCATGACTCCGAGATTAATGTTCAAAAACAGGTGTAGTCATCCAACAACCTGAAGAGGACAGAAGTTTCTTGCTACTATTGCTATTTTTGTAAGTAGTTAGTACAGTGGTTCTCAAACTGTGGGTCGTGCCCCTGTTTTAATGGGGTCACCAGGGCTGTCTTAGACTTGCTGGGGCCTAGGACCAAAGCCCGAGCACCACTGCCCAGGGCCAAAGCCAAAGCCCAACTGCTTTAACCCTGGGCAGTAGGGCTCAGGCTACAGGCCCCAAGCCGTTGGGTTTAGGCTTTGCCCCTCCTCCGCTCCCCAGGGCAGTGGGGCTCAAGCTTCGGCCCCCTCGCCCCAGGACAGCAGGGCTTGGGCAAGCTCTGTCCCCCCTCCTGAGGTTGTGTAGTAATTTTTGTAGTCAGAAGGGGGTCGCAGTGCAATGAAGTTTGAGAAACCTTGAGTTAGTACATTGCAAAATGGGTTGTACGCACCAGCTATTGAAAGACTACTGTCACTGCTGTTCAAAGTTAAAGCCATCCGTTTCATTTAAAGGGAGCAGAAAGCCCTAGAACATGTTATGGACCAACACATTGCAATAAGATTCTCTTAAAGCTTTTAAATACATTTTTGCACTATAAAATCACTACTTCTGGCCATTTAATTGGAAATGGTAAAAATAATTGACAATATGTAAAATACTGCTCCTAGATTGAGAATTAAAAGGCTTACTTTTTGCTTGAAACGCATTTTACACTACAGCTTTACCAAAGTAGAAGCAATGCAAATAACAAACCATAAATTTCTAAGTATCTGATTACATAAAAGAAATTTTAGAGTTAAAACTGCAGTAGTCAAGCTTTTATTCATCCTATGGTGCATTCACAGTGCAGAAACTGAAGATGTGTAATATAAGCAAAAATGTAAATTAAAGAAAAAACCCCTCATACTTGTGTGTGGTTTTTATAGGTGTCTCCAAACAAGAACAATGTAGTGACAGAGGGATGTCTTTTCCCTCTGATGCAGAGAGAAGTTACACAAGCTCTGTTAAACTTAATGGCAGTTAAGTGAAGAAAAAAAGGAAGTCTGGGTCAAAGTTGAGTGTAAACAAAACCAATTTTCCTTAAGTCAAACAAAAAGTAAATTCAAAATCTTAGGCTTTAAAGATGGGTTAGAAAAAATTGTCTGTTCAATGACTTGGCAAATTTTAGACTTAACTGTTCAAATTTGTGCTTTATCACACATTTTAATATTGGGGAAATCTGTGCTTAAATCTTTTCACAATACTGTCTCGGCTGTGAATCTGGGGCCTGGTCTACACTGGGGGGGGGAGGCGGGAAGAGAGGGAAATCGATCTAAGATATGCAACTTCAGCTATGAGAATAGCATATCTGAAGTTGACGTATCTTAAATCTAATTCAAAATTCTTTACTGTGTCCTCACAGAGCACCGCGGCTCCCCGGTCGATTTTGCTTCCGCCTCTTGCTGAGCTAGAGTTCAGCAGTCGATGGGAGAGCAATCAGAGATCTATCGTGTCTACACTACACACAATGAATCGATCCCTGACAAATCGATCACTACCTGCCGAGTAGTGTAAATGTACCCTAAGTAACCCACAAGGTGACTGTAACCTGTGACTAACAGTTACATACATCCACGTATGTGCAACCCTTTGTATTATTGTATATGTAACACTTTGTATTATTTTATCAACTATTGTAATATGGATATACACTTCAGATAAAAACAAAACAATTACTGGACATACACAAGTTTTTAGCTTTATTGTCTTAACAAGCTAATACTTTAAGATAAATGGTAACAGGCAGGCTTAGACACCAACATATAACAGCAACTATTTAAAAACACAAGTCTATAATGTATAGATTAATAAAGTGAAAACAGTTAAAACATATTAGAAAGTGCTATCCCAGACAAAGATTTAAGCCAGAGCACCCCCGCCCCCCAAGACACAGACAAAATTGAGTTTATGGTAGGAAGTGAATGCTGACTAGGTCACAAATGGGCCTATCTGTAATCCAGGAGTAAAAACAAAACAGAAGACAGCCTTCACTGGTAAAAGCATCTTGTTAAAACTTGTTAGCAGTATTTCAAGCTTCAAGTCACTCATAGAAATGAACTCTTGCCTAATGCTGAACAGACAATACCTACCTACGTTTAATTATAACTATAGGTGCCTGCAAGTTCTCATACTACACTGGATACTTTAAATACAGACATACTAACAAAACCAACAACAAAGAAAACAAAAAATTTAGGATTTGTTATTTCTTTAAGTGTTGCTCATTATACACTCCATTTCACCCCCAGGAGGCTGGAGTAATGACAACAATATGATATTCACAAACCTATACATTATGTTACATTACCAAAGTAGTTAAACAAGATATCACCCAAAAATGAGAGAATATGCAAAATTCAAAACAGATTTATTAAACTTCTGTTTCTCTCTTTCAGGCCAAGAATCCCGCTCCAAAACAAAACCTGTATGAAAGTCACACTGGTAGCGTTCCAAATCCAGAAGTTACATCCATTTTTAAAATGAACTACACATATCTGTACCTGTTCCCTTCTCTCACCAGATATTTGTTGGGGGCAATCAGGAGGAGGCTGGGAAGACTGGATAGTCACTATCCAAGAACATCAAATGATGATGCTAAGGATAGAAGTAGTAGCCTGCTCCTTGGAAAATGAGAAAGTAGTCAACTGTTTTCCCCTACCTTAACAAAAGATATCTTTGGTAATACTGAAAAAAAGCATATTGACCCTCTCACTGATTATTCTCTCTCTCTATAGCCAACATTAGAAATAGCCCCAGAGCTGGGCAGAACTGCAGTACACTACATTCCTTCTGCTTTCCCTTTTACACACACACCCCTCCAAATATTTGTCAATTTTTATAAGCAGTGAAAAAGTGCTACTAACCTGATGGGAAGGAGGGAGAGACCTCCCACTAGCTAGGCTTTTCTATCTCACCCATCACTGGGGCAGCTTTAGCGGGACAATCCCGGGCTTTAAACACATGCCTCACTGATATGAGCCAGGCATTCGCATTACAGAGGCCCCGCCACACGCACACACAAACACATTCCTGCATATTGGTGCAAACATATTTCAAAGCACGAACCATCAATGGCCCCTCTAACATAATATCACATTCTGATAGCGAAGGGGCCTGTGCACCCAGGACATCACCTACCTCCCTCACCCCTCTCCGTCTTAGCAGCCACATATGTAGCAGTATGAGAGGTGTGTCCCCCCACTTCATCACGAAAATTGCTTAGAGCACCTAGTACCGCGTGAGTGACCGCCCCCCCCCCTCCTTCCTTCGCTGCTGCTTTCCCTTCCCCCACTGGGCAAAGAGAGCCTCACCCCCGTCTCCTGCTGTGTGCGCGTAGGGGCGGGGGGTTGGGAAGGATCCCGCCTTGCACCCCCTCCCCTCCCCGGGTATGGGGTTGGGAAGGATCCCCCCCTCCCCGGGTGTGGGGTTGGGAAGGATCCCGCCTTGCACCCCCTCCCCTCCCCGGGTGTGGGGTTGGGAAGGATCCTCCCCGGGTATGGGGTTGGGAAGGATCCCCCCCCCCTCCCCGGGTGTGGGGTTGGGAAGGATCCCGCCTTGCACCCCCTCCCCTCCCCTCCCCGGGTGTGGGGTTGGGAAGGATCCCCCCCCCGGGTGTGGGGTTGGGAAGGATCCCGCCTTGCACCCCCCCGTCGCGGTCCCCCGGGTGTGTGCGCGCGCGCGGGAGTACCCCCTGCCTCGCCCCCCTCGTGTGTACGTGCCGGGGGGTGGGGCTCGCTCACCTTCCAGCAGCCGGGTGATGAGGCTATCCACATTCAGCTCCCCGTCCGCCATCTTGTGTGCACCGGACTCAGTAGTCCCGGGCGGGGAGCAGGCGGGGTTGATAAGGCTTCACAGACGAGGGGAGCCGGCGACTCGCCCCAAGAATCCCGCCGGGCTCTTTGCTTCTCCCGCGCTGGCACCCAAAAGCGCCAGGCTCGATCCCGCTCCGTTAAATGGTGGAGATCAACCCCCGCGCCTCCTCCCCGCCTCAGAGACCAGCCTGCCACCACTACGCACGCGCCAACTCTCCCTCCCTGCGGCGACTTCTCCTAGGAACTTCAACAGCTGCGCAGGCGCAAGGGACTCTGCGCGGGGGGGGCGTTACTGCGCAGGCGCACTGGGGGTGTTCTTTCAGCACTTCAGGCCTTGCCGTAGGTGCGCATGTGTTTGAGATGCTCTTCCCTTGCTGCGCGGGGCCCCCGGTCTAGTAACCAGTTGGGCCTAACGGTGCTGCAAGCGAGGCCGGGCCAGGGAGGGTTTATCCAGATTGAGTGTCAGGTAGTCAGAGAAGGACCTATCCGCAGTCACTTTCCAGGCAGGTGGGAATCTCTGAGAGATCCCCAGGCTTTCCCAGCCGTGACTCACGTGCTCACAGCTGCCCTTATCAACACCTGTGATCAGATCTTGTGTCACATTCGTTTGTGCTTTTCTGAAAGGCCCAGCTCCTGGAACCATGTTTGAGAAGCTCCGTTTTCATCAAAAGTACATTTCAAATAGGCTGACCCAGCCTCCCAGCAGACATCCTCCTGCTGAAACCATACAGGTCAAAGGTCACAATGTATTTAAACAAACTGTCCGCACTGAAATGCCAAGCTGTGCTCAGTACACCCATGTTATAATGCAGGTGTCAGGAAGAATTTTCTAGGTAGCCTGGTCGATGCTCTGGTGTGAATGGGATCTTTAACGCTATTACTTTTCTCATTCCTGAAGTATTTTTCAGCATTACTTCTTGACCATTTCAGTGTATATGGTTTTGTCAAGAGGTGCCTTACCTGAGTGGACAAAAAATACTTTTGAAAGCAACTGTTAAAAATTCTCAAGAGTAGAGCCAACATGTTCATTTGTATGTAGGCTGCTAAAATGTAGCTGATAATGCTGTGCAAACTGCAGCTGCTCTAGAAAAAATCAGGCCACTTATATACCTAAAAATAGATGCAGATTAAGTTCCTAGCTCTAGGAGCCCAAGTCTGAATTTTTGCCTAAGTCCCTACAGCCCATGTAGCCACACATGATTTTCAAGAACTCATTTTCATGTCACGATCAAGGAAAAACTAGTATGAACAAAGCTTTAAAAATTCTTGAATGATGTGATGAATATGTGGGTCTATGTTAAGGGGCTCAGCAACTAAAGTGAGAAAGAGCTCCTTCAAAATGTGTAGGGTGATAATAAGGTTTCACTGGATGTACTAAAAGAAAAGAAGAGACTATAACAAGGCTCAAAATTTGACTTTATATTCCCAGTTGGAGACAGACACCAAAATGTAATTCCAACCATCTGCTAAAAGTTTATATGCATATACAAACTCTCTTCATTTTCAGTCTTTTCCATAAACAGCAAAGAGCTAAGTGACACTTGGAAATTTATTTTTTGTCAAGTTAGAAAAAGTAATTATTCAGCTTTTAAAAACAGGACTTTCAGCGCTGCCCAATATAGTAGATATGCAACCCATCCTGAATTTTAAAGTATTATCCCAGTTTCAGTGGATCAGTCCCACATTATTGAACTGCCCTGAAAGTCATCACAACATTGTGCTGTGGCATGATGATGTCGCACAGTGATAGAATGTTGCGTGACAGCAGGATGGAGTTGTGTAGTGATATTGCATTGTGACACTGATACAAATCATTTTGCAGCACAAACTCTAAAAGATGGCAAATAATTGCTGCACTGGGCAAAAATGGGGTAGCTGTATGTACAAGGTACAATAAAAATCCATACTGTACAAACCATAATCTTGCCAACCACGGTTCAAGTTATAGCAAACACAGCACAGATCATGGTGTACTATATAGTAACATGAAATAATTTGAAGCATTTTGCGATATGGTACTCCATAAAAAAAATGCTCGGTCTTAAAAGGGAAATAAATTCAATCTGCTTGTTGAAAGAAAATAATTGTCTGGTGGTATTATGGCTCAATTAAGGACATTCAATTTACAGGAGAGAAAGTTGGAATTTTATGCATTTATTACACATTACAATGAAACATGTTTTTAATTTCAAAGAATAAAGTTATTTGACTAACTTTGTAACTGTGATTAACCATTTAAAATTAAATAGTAATATATCAAAAGATCTTGTGAATCACAGAGTTCACTTTGTATACTATTAAGTTTATTAATTTTGGTTAAAGATGCAGCAATTAAAAAAAAAAAGTCCATAGGTGCAGTTTATGCAACACTAAATCTCATTGAAAAAGGAGATGTGCTTAGCCACTTCTGCCAAGCAAGGATGCAGAGCAGAGATATCTTGCTGATGTTTTGGGTGGAAAAAGGGGAAGCTGAGTATGTACTGATGTAAATTCCCATTAACCTTTCTCCCCTTTGTTAATTTCCTATTATTTTGAAATTGCCTTCACTAATCCCACACTTCTCTTTGTTGCTTACTCTCCCCTTCTCAGCTTCATTACCATCGACCCTCAAAAGCCTGCCCCCCTCTCCCCTCCACTTCTCCATTCCAGTCAGCAAACTCTTCTGTAGTATCATCTAGTTTTGCCATGGTGCACTCAGGAATTTATCAGCTTACGAAAGGCTCAAATTTTAAAGGAGATGGACAAAAGAGAGTGCAGGGGGAAATGATGCACCTAACGGTATGTCTACACTGGCAGTTACAGCGCCGGCAGTTACAGCACCGCTCCGAGAGCGCTGAAGGGAAACCGTTGTTGTACGTTCACACTGTCAGCTGCCTGCGCAATAGTGTGTTCACACTTGCAGCACTTGCAGCGGTATTTGGAGCGGTGCACTCTGGGCAGCTATCTCACAGAGCATCTCTTCCTCTTCTGCCGCTAAGAGTTGTGGGAAGGCAGAGAGGGTCGTGGGGCATCCTGGGTCCTGTCTCAATGCCCTGTGATGCATTGCTTCGCATCCCAGCAATCCGTGTGCTTCCATCCATATTTGGTGCCATCTTTCAGTGGTACTGCGCGCTCTGCCTCTTCATTCTGCAGGAATGGATCCTGAACTATTGACCATTATGCTGCTCGCTCTGACTAACACATCACGAGTGGCACTGGAGTTATTCCTTAAACTACAAAGGTAAGAGGAGTGCAACATTAATCTTACCACATGTAGTAGCTGCGACACGAGATTGCTTGTGGCATTCACAGAGGTGCTGACCACCATGGAATGATGCTTTGGGGCTTAGGAAACAAGCACTGAGTGGTGGAATCACATCATGATACATGTCTGGGATGACAAGCAATGGCTGCAGAACTTTCAGATGAGGAAAGCCACATTCATGGGACTGTGTGATGAGCTCACCTCAGCCCTGCAGTGCAAGGACATGAGAATGAGAGCTGCCCTGCTGTTGGAGAAGTGCATGGCAATTGTACTGTGGAAGCTGGCTACTCCATACTACTATCGATCGGTCGCTAACCAGTTTGGAGTCGGAAACTCCTCATTGGACTTGTATTGATGGAAGCATGCAGGGCCATTAGTTGCATCCTGCTCCAAAAGATTGTGACTCTGGGCAATGTGCGTGACATTGTGGATGGCTTTTCAAAAATGGGCTTCCCTAACTGTGGAGGAGTGACAGATGGCACACATATTCCAATTCTGGCACCAGACCACTTAGCTACCGAGTACATTAATTGGAAGGGGTATTTCTCTATGGTTCTCCAGGCGCTTGTGGATCACCGTGGGCGTTTCACAGACATTAACGCAGGCTGGTGTGGAAAGGTGTATGACGGAGGCCTCTTTTGGAACACTGGCCTGTTCAGGAAGCTGCAAGCAGGCACTTTCTTCCTGGAAGAGAAGATCACTGTAGAGGAAGTCGAAATGTCCATTGTGATCTTGGGAGATCCTGCCAGCCCCTTAATGCCATGGCTTATGAAGCCATACATGGGGCACCTTGACAGCAGCAAGGAGCAGTTCAACAATAGGCTGAGCAAGTGCAGAATGACTGTTGAGTTTGCTTTTGGCCAGTTAAAGGCCCACTGGTGCTGCCTATATGGGAAGCTGGACCTGACCAATGACAATATTGCTATGCTTTCTGCTTCTCCGTGTGGGAACCAATGATACTGCCAAGAATGACCTTGAGCGGATCACTGCAGACTATGTGGCTCTGGGAGGAAGGATAAAGGAGTTTGAGGCGCAAGTGGTGTTCTTATCCATCCTCCCTGTGCAGGGAAAAGGCCTCGGTAGAGATTGTCGAATTGTGGAAGTCAACGAATGGCTACACAGGTGGTGTCAGTGAGAAGGCTTTGGATTCTTCGACTATGGTATGGTGTTCCAAGAAGGAGGAGTGCTAGGCAGAGACAGGCTCCACCTAACAAAGAGAGGGGACAGCATCTTCACAAGGAGGCTGGCTAACCTAGTGAGGAGGACTTTAAACTAGGTTCACCGGGGGAAGGAGACCAAAGCCCTGAGGTAAGTGGGGAAATGGGATACCGGGAGGAAGCACGAGCAGGAGAGAGCAAGAGGGGAGGACTCCTGTCTCAGACTGAGGAAGTAGGACAATCAGCGAGTTAGCTTAAGTGCCTATACACAAATGCAAGAAGCCTGGAAAACAAGCAGGGAGAAGTGGAAGTCCTGGCACAGTCAAGGAACTATGATGTGATTGGAATAACAGAGACTTGGTGGGTTAATTCACATGACTGAAGTACTGTCATGGATGGATATAAACTGTTCAGGAAGGACAGGCAGGGCAGAAAAGGTGGGGGAGTTGCATTGTATGTAAGAGAGCAGTATGACTACTCAGAGCTCCGGTATGAAACTGCAGAAAAACCTGAGAGTCTCTGGATTAAGTTTAGAAGTGTGAGCAACATGGGTGATGTTGTGGTGGGAGTCTGCTATAGACCATCAGATTGGACAAATGACCAGGGAGGAGTATAAAATATTGCTCAGGCACGTAGGAGTGAAATCAGGAAGGCCAAATTACACTTGGAGTTGCAGCTAGCAAGAGATGTAAAGAATAACAAGAAAGGTTTCTTCAAGTATGTTAGCAGCAAGAAGAAAATCAAGGAACGTGTGGGCCCCTTACCGAATGAGGGTGGCAACCTAGTGACAGAGGATGTGGAAAAAGCTAATGTACTCAATGAATTTGAACAGCCAGAGACCAGGGCTATTAGAGGGGCGCAGCGCAGGGCCATAAGGATCAAGGATGCCTTGAGGCAGCAAATTGAAGCTGAAAGCCACTAAAATTTGTTGCTATGCTTGGGAGTGCAGTGCTTGTAATGCTAGGAAGTGATTGTGATAGGTAGAGACAGTGCAATATGAAGCTTTAAGATAATAGCTTGTTGCATTGCAGGGCTCTGTTTGCTTTCAATTAAAAGAATACAGATTGCTTTCAAACCAACACAATTCTTTTATTAAAATACAACAATCAGAGGAGAGAGACAAACAAAAAAACATCAGCATTGAGGGGGATCCCAGGAGGAAGTGGTGTCCTGGGACGGTTACAAATTTGTGTCCAGGGATCATATCCAACCATCTCCTTTGGAGTACAATGTAGTGGGTATTGTACTTCAACAGGGCTAACCTGCAGAGGGACGGGTGTTGAGTGCAGTGGGTACTGGGAGTCCACAGTGCTGGACTGTGATGGGGGAGGAGTGGAATGTCGTGGATACAGAGTGGAGCCAGGAGGTTGATAAGAGTGTCTTGGTGGTGTCTGGGGGGTGCATGTGAAAGAGTTTTGTGACAACGGCTGCAGGGGAGGGCAGGTGCTGCTCAGTTTGCATTGCTAATATCCCCTGGAGTATGTCCACTTGACTCTCCATAACATTTAAGAGCCACTCCATGGCTTCATTCTGGGGTGCTGCATTTTCCTTTTGGTCCTTCTTCTCATTGTCCTGTCACTCCTTCAATTCCTTGATTTTGGCCGTCCTCCTTAGTTCTTCTTGGCCGCTTTCGAATTCTGTGCAGCCGTTCAGCCGGCAATAACAAAGAGGGAGGCTGGGCTCTCAAGGACATCTCTGTGAAGCCAAAATGCAACATTTTACAGAAGCAGTATTGTTTGCAACACAGAGGACACTGATTCAGTGATTTAAAACACAGCCACTATTCACACACCTGTCACTAACTGGCTGACCCCAGACAAGCACATATGAGCCACAAGACCCTCAAAATGATGACTAGCTGCAGGGGCAGGGTAAATCACTCTTCCCAGACCCTAATGTACACTGGGCATTTGGCTCTTAGGGAGAGACAGCATTGTAGGGAGGCTCTGATAATCATTTCTGTCCCCACATTTTCCACAGGCTGTGCTCATTATGGAAGGTATCGCGCTGCTGAGGGTGAGCAGGGAATCTTCTCCAAGACTGCATTGTTACAAGCAGGGGATCGTCTGGTGCGTGGAGCAGGCATGGCCACCTGGAAAGATGCACTGAGACAACAGCATGCATCACCAAGCAAACAGGAAGAGGACTTTCAAAATTCCAAAGGAATTTACGGAGTGGGGATGATGGTTGGTCACCTGAGGGCAGGGCAGTAGAGTTCAAACCAATGACCGGAGAGGCAAGAACAGGCACTGTGGGACACCTCCCAGAGCCCAATCACAGCACTGTCATCGACCAGGATGCTGCACCCCCAGCACAGAAAGCTGTACGCCTCTCATCAGAATGTTTTTTTAACAGTTTCTGAGCACTAAGTGGCTTGGCAGTGTATACACCTCAGAAGTTACAATGCAGAAAGCTGCTTTACTGTGCAGTAACTTGCCAATGTAGACAAGGCCTTAGTAATAATGTCCTCAGTACACTCAAGCTTCCATCTTATTGTAAATAGCATTAGACTGACCTCATTCCTACCTTCACAGCATTGTTTCAACCTCTCAAACTACTTTTAGTCATTCAGAACACCACCACACTGGCCCACCCAGTCAGTCACTATCTCATTGACATAGCAGTTATTAATCACCCCAAGATCCAGTTCTCTAAGGGTACTGTATTTTCTCAGATTCTTAGTTGCTACTTGACAAGCAGCAGCTCCAGCAGCATTGTTCCCCTAACGCTATCTGTTATTATCTGCCTTATTAGGATATACAGCAGCGTTCTATAATAGGGTGACCAAATGCCCCGATTTTATAGAGGCAGTCCTGATATTTGGGGCTTTTTCTTACATGGATGCCTATTACCCCCCACCCTCTGTCCCGATTTTTCACCCTTGCTGTCCGGTCAACTTATTCTATAAGCTGGTTCAAAACTCTACAGATTGTCTCTATTGTTTCCCCTTTGCTAAGCAAAAGGAGATTTGGGGGACCTTGTTTGTCAGTTTTCTATTTGGAGCACAAATCAGTGATGCAGAGCTAGTTGCTTTCTTTTTGTAAATAAATAAATTAAACTATGTACACAAGCCCTGTTTCTTTGAACAGAGGTGGTAATAAACTGCACACAGACAATGTCTTTTGCAGAAACTTCAGATATGGCACCATTCCCCTGTCCAAGAATGAAACTCCTGTTTTGTGCTCCTAGCTCTGTCCATGGTTAACACAAAACTCAAAACAGATCTAACCGCTTACCCAAACAGCCATCCACCCATTCTGCTCCTTTTCCACCCTCTGCTCCTGTACTTTATATCTGGACTGGGAAATGCCTAGTCCAAGGCTCCTGCTCAGGCCAAATGGTGTGGAAAGGTGCCCTGACCATTAATCTTTTGGATATCTGCTCTGCAACAGAAAGGAAACTCAGAAGCTAAAGACCGAGGCAGAGAGGATTCCTTTAAACCTATATATTACCCTTAAAGATTCTCTTGAGGGTACGTCTACACTACAGGATAAATTCAAATTAGCTTAAACTGATTTTATAAAACAGATATTATAAAGTCGATTGTGCGCGTCCACACTAGGCACATTAATTCGGTGGTGTGCGTCCGTGGTCCGAGGCTAGCGTCGATTTCTGGAGCGGTGCACTGTGGGTAGGTACTGTAAAATAATGAGGCCAATAACGTCGATTTGCGTCCACACTAACCCTAAATCGATATAGTAATATCGATTTTAGCGTTACTCCTCTTGTTTTGTAGGAGTACAGAAATCGATTTAAAGAGCCCTTTAAATCGATATAAAGAGCAGTGTAGTGTGGACAGGTGCAGTGTTAAATCGATTTAATGCTGTTAAAATCGGTTTAACAGCGTAGTGTGGACCAGGCCTCTGACTGCAGTTACTGCATGACATCTTTAACTTCCTTTATGGAGCATTTCATCCTGGGTGGTGCTCAAATATCAGTGACCATTAGCACCTTTTGCTACTGTCATATTTTATTTTAAACTAAGCAACACCTGAACCTTGACTTTCTGTTACTTTTCCCCCTCTACCTCCACCAAGCTATATTCCCACTCCTGTCTCCCTTGCGGCCCCCTCAGTCTGTTTTTATTAGCAGAGAGCTGTTCTGGAATTGTTTTGATGCACTGATACATTACATCACTCCCTCATTCTGAAAGCACACCTTACATGAGATTATAGATGCCCAGCTAAAGTCAGGCTTTTTTCAAGAATTTAGTGGCAGTCTATTAAACGGTTATAAGGAATAAACTGTAAATATTCTGCCTACATTTTATACTTCTGTTATCCTCATCAAAGAGCTAAAGAGGCAGCATAGTGATTAGAGCAGATGATTGGGATAGAGACTTTCTGAATTCTGTTCATAGATATCTCCTGCCTAAACCTCAGTGAAATCCATAATTCAAACTGCGTATGCTTATATTGTCCAGCATCACTGCCATGGGACCAATCCAGTAGGCAAGCTGGATCAGGTCCTATTCAAAATCAGGCTGGAAGAGAAAGTAGTGGTGCTGTTTCCATTGCAACTTTTACCCTGCTGATTAGAGCTCTTACCTGGGACATCCAGGTTCAATTCCTCCCTTTGTCTGATGGAGATAAAGGATTTGAACAGGGTTCTGCCACCTTTCAGGAAAGGGCATTAACCACTGAACTATGGGATCTCTCTCTGTCTCTCCTGTTAAATCTGTTCCACTTTGGATAAACACTTAGCCCTGGTCTACACTACGAGTTTAGGTTGAATTTAGCAGCATTAGATCAATTTAACCCTGCACCCATCCACACGACGAAGCCATTTTTGTTGACTTAAAGGGCTCTTATAATCGATTTCTGTACTCCTCCCCAACGAGCGGATTAGCGCTGAAATCAACATCTCCGGGTCGAATTTGGGGTAGTTTGGATGCAATTCGATGGTATTGGCCTCCAGGAGCTATCCCAGAGTGCTCCATTGTGACTGCTCTGGACAGCATATTGAACTCAGATTCACTAGCCAGGTACACAAGAAAAGCCCTGGGAACTTTTGAATTTCATGTCCTGTTTGGCCAGCGTGGCAAATTCAGCAGCAATGGTGACCATGCAGTCCCCCCAGAATGTTTCTACGCTCACCCTATCATCTCTATCTCTGAGGTTATCGCAGATAAGAAGGTGAAAAAAATGCACTAGCGATGACGTTTTCCGAGCTCATGCAGTCCTCCTGCACTGACACGGCACAGCATAATACATGGAGGCATTTAGTGGCAGAGGCCAGGAAAGAATTGCTGTGTTTGCTTAATGGCAAAAGTATCATGCCTTGCTAGTGAGCCTGCCCAAGCCAGGTCACTGTGTCACATGCACTCCGCGCTGTGTCAGCCTTGGGTGGGAGCATGGCCACTTTGTGAGCGGGAAGGCCATAGATATAGACATTGCATTCGGTAGCTTCTGTAGCTAGAGGAAAACATTCCTGTGCATTCAGCAAAGTCTGTGGGGAAAAAGGAGAAGCCCTGTAGTATAGTGGTTATCACATTAGCGTAACACGCAAAAGCTCCATAGTGTAGTGATTATCACAGTCTCCTAACATGCAAAACATCCCTGGTTCAAAACCTGGTGGAAACAGGTCACTGTTCCTTTTTCTGACTCCCTTCCTTCATTTTTAGTCTTAGAACAGACCACACTGTGAAATTTTACTTTGAATTATATCCAGTTATGAGTTAAATAATATGGAAGCTCTCTCTAAGTTATAGTACTGAATTCCTTACCCTTTCAGCTGCTCAGATAAATTAACATTTTTGTTAGAGGCGGGGGAAATTTTTCATGAAGCCTTTTATAGGGACTAAATGCTATCTAGAACTCTGAAATAATCTTAACGTGGCCCATAGAGTGCAATTCTTCGTTCTGGATTTGTCATTCCACAAGTTGAACTGCTCCTTATTACTGTCCGGCCTTCATGAGCCATGGGAGCAAGGGGCAGGCTGGGGTAGGTGCAACCGCAGGGTGCTGCCGGCTGGGAGAGCAGCCTGAGGCAGAAGCCTCCAGCTCACATGATATTCCAGGCAGGACTGAATCTCCATGAGATGAAACTTAAAGAAGAGAATGACCTGGAGTCACTCCCATTCGGTGCTCTAAGAGGAGGATAGCCATGTCTGTCCAGGCACCCCAATCGACCTCACAGAGGTCTGCCAGCTAAGCGGGGCTGAGCGGGACCCCGGCTGTCACGAGCCAGCAGACGGACCCCCAGACCGCTGGGGTTCTGATCATCCAGGCAGGCAGAGGGCTGAGTGGGTCCAGTGGACGGAACCCCGGAAAAAAGGCGCGAAACAATTCTCTGCCGTTGTTTTCACAGAAGGCAGGGGGGCTGATGATGTACTCAAAGTTTTTGCCACATCAGGCATTGGGAGCTTAACCCAGAATTCCAATGGGCAGCAGAGACTGCGGGAACTGTGGGATAGCTCCCCCAGTGCATCGCTCTGTAAGTCGATGCTAGCTGCGGTAGTGAGGACGCACTCCGCTGACTTAATGCGCTTAGTGTGAACATACACAATAGATTGTATAAAATCGAATTCTAAAAAATCGACTGTTATAAAATCGACTTAATTTCATAGTGTAGACATACCCTTAGAGTGAATGGGCCCGAGAAAGAGAATTGCACTGTAGCCATGGCCCTCCCACTTTTTGAGAGTGGACAGGCCTGGCCCATCCACTTTTTGTCATGGACTCCGCCCCAGCCCCTCTTCTTCCCCCCAAGGCCCCGCTTCCCTGCCAAGCTGGCAGCTGGAGCCTGGTGGGGAGCCCAGGCAGTTGTGGGGATCCGCAGACTGAGGGCCTGAGAGTAGCCCCCAGCCCATGTGCCTGCTCCCCGGGCCTCCCACCCGAGACAGGTGGTTCTTGGCTCCCCACAGCTGCCTGTGCAGCTCTTACCATGGCCCCGCCTCCCCAGCTGGAACCAGGTTGAGGTAAGAGCCATGCAGGCACCTGTGGGGAGCCGTGGACCCTTGTGTCATGGGTGGGTAGCTTAGGTGCAGGAATAGGAGCGACTCTTTGGACCCACCCACCCCAGGCAGGTGGAGGGGCCAGACTCCCCAGCCCCACTCCAGCTCTAACTTCTGTCTTGGCTGGGGCGGGGTCTTAGAGGGGGAAGAGGCAGGGCAGGGATGGGGCCACAGAGGGGGTGGGGGCCCCCACACCCACTTTTGGGAAGGCTCCGCCACCCCGGCTCATGCGCCAGGGCTAAAGATAGCAGTGTAGCCTGTCAGGCTCAAGCTCGGGACCTGAGACCCTTCCTGTGTTTCAGAGGCTGGCTCCCAGCCTGAGCCTGAACATCTGCACTGCTACTTTAAGCCCTCTGGTGCAAGCCTAGGACAACTGTCTCAGCTCTGAGACTTGCTGCTGCCAGTATTTTTTTGCTGTATAGACATACCCCACCCCCAGAGTACAGAGCCTGTGCTCCAAAGAATGTTTAAGTATTCAGTGGACCAGCTTCAACAGGCGAGACTGAGCAAGCCCCATATCTGACTATCCCGTCATTCATCATTCTCCTGAGAGGTAGGAGACCCCTGCTCCCTATCAGACAAAGGGAGAAATGGAACCTGGGTTTCCCATATCCCTCATTCATGCTCTAATCACTCTAATAAAAGTTATAAGCATGGTGGGAGCAGCAGCACCCCCCCCCCTCCTCCTCCAGCCATTTTGAGTGGAGTTAAACAGGTGTCTGACTCAGGCCATGTAGTACACTACCACTGATGTTGGCAAAATTTATGTCACTCAGTGTTGTGAAAAATACACTCCCCTAAGTGAGATAAGTTGTACCAGCACAAGCACTCTTGTGCACAGTGCTATGGTGGGCGATGCTTTCCCTCTGACGTAGCTACCGCAGCTCATTGGAGATGGTTTAATTATGTCGATGGGGGATATCTCTCCCATCAACACCGAGTGGCTACACAGGATCTTACAGCAGTGCAGCTGCATCAGGACAGTTGTGCTGCTGCAGGCTATCTAGGTACCTAAGCCAGGAGAGGATTCCCAGTTGTGGATTGCTAGCAGAGAGAGGTGCCTCCCTGCAGTTCAGACTTAGGCATTTAACTCCAGATACACTTCTATCATTGGCATCTCCTGTTGTGTTTAAAACAGACATCCTCAAACAAAAGGCAAGTATTTATTATCCCCACAATGTGAGTCATGACATTATCTGTCATAGCGGAGTGTATCGTCACCTCTTTATTCCTCCTGCATGTGCCACATATTTTGCTTTCGATCATACCCAGGTATGTCTAGACATTCCATTAATTGCTATGGAACATTCGCAGAATGACAGTAGCCACCAAGGACAAGCGATGAAAGAGTAAAAAAAGTAGAAGGGGAGTTTCACTTTCCTAAACAACACATCAGTGAGTCTCACTTTGAAAAGGCCAGTGACTGAATCATGCATCTACTGCAGCCTTATATCCCAGTATTTCCAATATACCTATACAGACTGGGCAGGGCCCTGGCAACCCTGAAGAGATCATAAAGCCTCACAGGAGTTCCCCTACAAAAACGGTGAAAAGCTCACATGTAAGACATACACAACCGCACGTGCGTCAGACTACTTCAGCTGTTAGTGTCAGAACTATTTAAAAGTGCGATGAGGGTTTTTATTAGATTACGATACAATCTCAGTTCCTCTGCCAACTTGTGCTACTGCCCACCGGTTGTCATAAATAAAGGACACCTGCTGCTGCATTATTTCCCAACCCAGGCTGGGGGATGGGCTCTTGAAGCAAAACATGACAGATGATTCTGGCCTCAGACCAAGTCTCTGGCATGACATGACACTCAAATTTACCACTCCTTTGCGTCAGAGAAAATGTTCTTGCTGTATCTCCCAGGAAGGAACAGCTGTGGGAATCGAAAAAGTGTCTGCACTCATTTTCCTATGTAAATGTAAGAATAGTCAATTTCAGGGAAAACAGATGGTTTGTGCCCTGCAAATTTGCTGGCATTTGACACTAGCAGCTATAGTTTCACAAAAATAAAATGCATGGTGAGCTTCAGAAAGAAAACTTCTAAATTTGGGGACTAAGCGCCAGCGATGTGAGCAACTTTTATCCTTTGATCTCACAGTGCTTTATATACATTATTAATCAAACTTTCCAATGGCTCGGTAGTTAAGTATTAGTTAACAGTAGTTAAGTATTAGTTTATCCAGCTGTAAGAAAGATATAAGGCGGCACAGATAGGTTAAGGGAGTTGCCTATGATTATACAGTGGGTCAGGATTCTGAGTCCTCAGCACGAACCCCTGGGCAATTTTCTTTACTATTGTTTTAAACCATTCTTTGCTACTTAATCCCTTGTGTGCCCTGTCCTCATCTGTGTGCCCAGGCCATGACTTCGGAAAGTGAAGCCATTATTTTTAATAGCATGGCAACACAGCTGGGCAATTGGAGTTCCCTTTCAGAGGTTTTATACTGCACTAAAGTGGTTTGCAAACAATCCTCAAACCCAATCACCAGTGGCAGTTGTGAAGGGTGCTAGGTGCATGAAGGAGTCTATATACCTAGTGACTTGTGTTTTCAGGCTTTACAAAAAACTCTTTACCAATATAGCAATTCTCACACGGCTTCACAAATAGTAGATAATTAAACTTTACAACCCTCAGAGGTACAAAATTATATATATTTTACTGAAAAAATATCAGAGTAATGTGACTTGGCAGGGTCACACAGTGCAAATCATCAGAATTGGGTATCAAATCTAAGAATACTGAATCACAGTCCTCTTTGCTGGATACAAATGGGGTTTGAGGGAGGAATTTCTATTTCCTCTCTTTTTAGTGAAAGTCTCTATTCAAAAGTCTGCCCAACAGGGCCGGTGCAACCATTTAGGCAACCTAGGCAGTCGCCTACGGTGCTGGGATTTGGGGGGCACCATTTTCTTCGGCAGCGACCATGGCGGCTGGATCATGGCGGCATGGTGGCAGCAAGTAAGGAGGGGGCAGCACGCAGGGGAACTCCCCACCCCAGCTCACCCCTGCCCCGCCTCCTCCCCGAGCACGCCAGGGGCAGGGGTGAGCTGCTTCATTTGTCCAGCCTCCTAGGCTTGTAGCACCAATCAGCTTAGGCGCTGCAAGCCTGGGAGGCGGGAGAAGTGAAGCAGCGACAGCGTGCTTGGAGTGCTTGTGCGTGGAGCAGGGATGAGCTGGGGGGGCCTCAGGGTGGAGCTGCCGCAAGGGGGGGCGCTTCAGGGCGGAGCTGCCACGGGGTGGGACGCTCAGGGCAGGAGCGCGGGGGGGTGGAGGGCGCAAGGTGGAAGTTTCGCCTAGGGCGCGAAACATCCTTGCACCGGCCCTGCTGCCCAGCATACTTTTAGGTGCTGTAATGGACAATAATAATCCAGAAGCAAACCAGGCCAGCAACCATTAGAAATACATTTTCCGTTTGTAGAGAAAAGTTAGGTATACTGTAAAGAATACAAGATTTATATAAAAGTTTGGAAGACAGATAGGGATATCTGAACTATTATGAATCATGCAAAACTTTAAGGCACTTTTACTGAAATGGTCTAGCTTCTTCATGATCTGCATTTTATAAATCTAAATTATGTCTTTCTATTGTATACGGTTATATAATAATAATCTAGGGGAACATATACAATGTTTGCGTGGAATATTGCCACTGGTTCTTACATTAACCAGCAGATATTTACAAGATTGATGTATTTCAGTGTCAAGTATAATATGTTATTTCACATAAAAAGGAAGTGGGGAGAAAGCACAGACATTTATATAATGTTTAGAAAAAAAATTTTTTTTTAAAGAAATTTTTACCCATACCTCTTGATCCTGCTTTGGTTTATTAATATGCAGTCTGCAATGCTTTTAGCTATTGAAATCAAGAGATCACAGTATTTTTAGTCTGTTTAGATAAAAATCCACTTTAGATTCAAAAGTTGAAACCATATGAGGAGTAAAATTAATGACTGGAGCAGAAAAGATTACCTGTTTTTTTAAAAAGAAAGAACATTTTAGCCTTTAAACCTGCTTATGGGAAGCGATGTTTCCATGTATACTCTAGGCACACTAGAAGAATCACAAGAAATTAACATCCAAATTTAAAAGTCACAATGTATCACATAACTTGATATCTGTAGAGATGTAACAGATCATTAACATATGAAGGTCATTCCTATGTATTTAGTCACTGATTTCATTTTCAGTTAATCTAATGTATGCCAGATGCATCTAAAACGGGGCACTTTTCTATACTATAAAGCTGCAGAGGACAAAAGAGCAGCAGTTGGGATATAACATATTCCTTTGACTGTTAAAGATTTATTCCTCTCATACTGAAACAAGCCCCACATCAACAAAGCACCTAAGCATGTACTCAACTTCAAGCATGTGAATAGATCCTCTGACTCATCAGGACTACTCACATGCTTAAAACTGAGCGTGAGCTTAAGTGCTTTGCTACAGTTAGGCCTATTTGCAGTAACTGAGGCCATGTCTACATCTAAAATTTTGCAGCGCTGGTTGTTACAGCTGTATTAGTACAGCTGTATAGGGCCAGCGCTGCAGAGTGGCCACACTTACAGCAACCAGCGCTGCAAGTGGTGTTAGATGTGGCCACACTGCAGCGCTGTTGGGCGGCTTCAAGGGGGGTTCCGGGACGAGAGAGCAAACCGGGAAAGGAAACCAGCTTCCCCGCGGTTTGCTCTCTCGGTCCCGGAGCCAGCCAGCAAACCGCAGGGAAGGAGACCTGCTTGCTCGGGGTTCCGGGACCGAGAGAGCAAACCGGGAACGCCGCGGTTTGCTCTCTCGGTCCCGGAGCCAGCCAGCAAACCGCAGGGAAGGAGACCTGCTTGCTCGGGGTTCCGGGACCGAGAGAGCAAACCGGGAACGCCGCGGTTTGCTCTCTCGGTCCCGGAGCCAGCCAGCAAACCGCAGGGAAGGAGACCTGCTTGCTCGGGGTTCCGGGACCGAGAGAGCAAACCGGGAACGCCGCGGTTTGCTCTCTCGGTCCCGGAGCCAGCCAGCAAACCGCAGGGAAGGAGACCTGCTTGCTCGGGGTTCCGGGACCGAGAGAGCAAACCGGGAACGCCGCGGTTTGCTCTCTCGGTCCCGGAGCCAGCCAGCAAACCGCAGGGAAGGAGACCTGCTTGCTCGGGGTTCCGGGACCGAGAGAGCAAACCGCGGCGAAGCTGGTTTCCTTTCCCGGTTTGCTCTCTCGGTCCCGGAACCCCGAGCAAGCAGGTCTCCTTCCCTGCGGTTTGCTGGGTGGCTCCGGGAACGCGAGAGCAAACCGCGGCGAAGCTGGTCTCCTTTCCCGGTTTGCTCTCTCGGTCCCGGAACCCCGAGCAAGCAGGTCTCCTTCCCTGCGGTTTGCTGGGTGGCTCCGGGACCGAGAGAGCAAACCGGGAAAGGAAACCAGCTTGATTACCAGAGGCTTCCTCCTTCCACGGAGGTCAAGAAAAGCGCTGGTAACTGTCTACATTGGATTACCAGCGCTGGATCACCAGCGCTGGATCCTCTACACCCGAGACAAAACGGGAGTACGGCCAGCGCTGCAAACAGGGAGTTGCAGCGCTGGTGGTGCCCTGCAGATGTGTACACCTTCAAAGTTGCAGCGCTGTAACTCCCTCACCAGCGCTGCAACTTTCTGATGTAGACAAGCCCTGAGATGTAGATCCTCAAAGTTATTTAGATGCCGAATTCCCCTAAAGGGTGTGGATGAGTGTGGTCTAGTGTTAGAGCAGGACTCCTGAGTTTAACTGACTCAGGGCATGTCTACACCTAGCTCCGGAGTGATCGATCCAGCGGGGATCGATTTATCGCATGTAGTGAAGACACGATAAATAGACAACCGAAGGCTCTCCTGTTGACGCTGGTATTCCACTGGAGCGAGAAGCGTAGGTGGAGTCGACGGGGAAGTGTCAGCAGTCGACCTACTGCAGTGAAGGCAGTGCGGTAAGTAGATCTAAGTAGTTGACTTCAGCTACGTTATTCACATAGTTGAAGTTGCCTAACTTAGATCACCCCCCCCACCACCACCAGTGTAGACCAGGCCTTAGTGTATGACCTCAGAGAAGCCACTTACCATATCTGTGCCTCAGTCCCCCACCTAGAAACTGGAGATAATAGTTAGACACCTCAGAGGAAAGTTGGGAGCCTTAAATAGTGTTTGTAAAGTATTCTGAACTCATCATATGATAGGATCTGTGTAGTATTTAAGAAACACAAATATCAGTGTTCAGTTAGCTTTGGTATCCCTGTGTTGGATACTTTCTAATTTAAATTTTATATTTTGAATCCCGATTGACAACTTCAAAACACTAGTTTTCTGCTGCTACATTATACAGCTGGTTTCTTGATGAAACCTAGCAACGAGAATATAAATTGGAAATAACTACAGCCCCTTAGACTACTGAAATCTCTTAAAACTTGAATTACTCACTATTAGTAGAATTTGAGTAATTATAGGTTATGCTATCACTTAGGGCTCAGTATTCATCTTCTCCACTGCTAATTTTTATCTCTCCATCTATATTAGTAACTTCAGTTTCCTAAATTAAAGGAGAGTGCCTCCAGTTAGCCTAAATTTAACACTTAGGAAAAATCTCTAGTGGGATAGAGCTTGTGAATCTAGAATATACAGCTAATTAAAAGAGACTGAAATTTGATTGTAACACATTTTTAGGATTTTCATAAAGGTTGAAATAGAGGGGGAAGTTGTTTTAGGTGTAGTAGCTAAGAATCTCAAAAATTAACTTCTTTATTAAGTAACTTAATTCAAACTACATAAAGAGGAGAGACTGCTAGTGACAGTTTTGTCCAGTTAGACATATCCACCAAAGCTCTCCCTACCATTCCCTCCCCCACACACACACTCATCCATTGAAAGGCAAAATACAAGCATTACATCATCAGAAAAAAACTACCATTGGCTGACAGTGATCCTTAGGGCAGGACACTGTTAGGTTAGGGTGACCAGACATCCTGATTTTATTGGGACTGTTCCGATATTTGTTTGTTTGTCCTGCGTCCCAACCAATGTTCGGTCAGGACACTGGACAAACAAACAATTTTGCCCTCTGCTCCCATGCACAGGCGGAGCCTGGAGGGGCTCTTCCCCTCCCCGCCCGACTCCACCCCCTCCTTCCCCCGTTGGATCCCTCACCAAATCCCTGTCCCCAGCCCCGCCTCCTCACTGCCCCATTGGATCCCAAGCCTAACCTAAGGAGGAGACGCCCCTGTGCAGCAGCCTGGGTACACAGGGCATGGCCAGCTGGGGCCGGGAGTGCTGCACTAACTTTTTGACAATCATCCTGCAATTCAAGTAGGATGCAATTCAATTACATATGTTAGTATTGTTCCTGTGACATTCTATACCTTGGGGGGAGCATTATGGAACCCCCATATTCCTCATTTTTATATAATCATGATCTTACATACAAAGCGTGCCTTGTAAGGTATCCAGGAAAGGTTATGATCTGCTGAAAGTCATTTATTCATATATGTATATCATTAATGCATATGAAGTTATGAGAATTGTGTTGTATGGTGGTCACTAAAACATGCTGTAAGTTGAGGAATCAGCCAGATATTAGGTCCCCAGAGGCAACAGCAAGGAAAGTAACCAACACCCAGGCGGGGTATCAATCAACCCATCAACAACCATTGTTCAGCAATGGAGCTACAATGCAATGACTCACCTGCATCAGGCCACACCAGGGGAATTGCTCAACTTTGCCTGGAGACTCAGCAATGCCCCCCAGACATTCCTGGACTTATGCTTCCCAAGCACATGGGACTGAGGTTATAAAACAAACACAGTGGCCACATGCGGGGCCTTTCTCCTGCCCCCACCTATGCTGCAAGCAATAACCACACTGAGAAGAAGACTGAAGATTCCAAAAGAGGAAACTGGTGCAGATTTAAGGGACAAATCTGTATATTAAGGACTGCAATATCCAGTGGGGTGAGAAAAACTGCTTAGTCTATGTGTTGTCCAGTCTAATAGGGTTGAAAGTTTAGACTGCATGCTTATATTTTATTTCTTTTGGTAACTAACTCTGACTATTTGCTTATCACTTAATATCACTTAAAATCTATCTTTTGTAGTCAATACACTTATTTTACTGTTTATCTTTACCAGTGAGTTTGCCTGAAGTGTGTGGAGTGATGAAGTGGAGAACCAATTAATAAATCTGCATTGCTCGTCTTGAGCAGTGCAAGATGGTATATTCCTGAGGTGCGGTGCTGGGAGCTGGAGGGATTTCGCTCTGGTGCCTTTCTCTGTGTGATTCATGAGTGGCTCTGGGAGCATTCATGCAATGTAGCTGGGTGTGGGGCTCCACATGCTGTTGTGCTGAGTGATCAGAGAGCCTGGAGGGGTTTGCTGCTGTTCACTAGCAAGGCATTGTGAGAGACAGCCCAGGCTGTAGAGAATTCAAGAGGGCACAGCGGTCCCACAGTCCCAGGCTGCACCCCGGGGATCCCGTCACAATTCCTTTCTGCCACAGGGAACAGTACAGGAATTACTGGTATTAGAATCTTCCTTCAATCAAAGAGGCTTGCACTAAATAATGAAATTCTTACCTCGCTACTTGAGCAAGCAGACCGAAGAGTGCTTTTATGAAAACAAATAGAAGTGATGTTAATGCATCTAACTCCAGCAAACCCCCTACACATCTACTGCACCCAGCTGCGTCTGCTTTGGTGGCAGACTGAAGTGAAAATAATATAAAGAGCTTCACTTGCTGCTTGCTTACTGTCATTCCTGCAAGGCTAACTGTGGGGATGTCTCTGACCATGTACTTACCACTTATCAGTGCCAGTCAATATCACCATAGGACAAGAACCTTCTCTTTTACTGTAAGTTTTCATGGGAGCATCTTCAACTGCAGCACAAATTGATTTCCCACTAGAGATAATAAATAATAATTATTGTAATGATAGAATGTATGTTTTCTAAAAGGGGACATAATAAGAATGAAGAATGTGAACAGGCAGAAACCTTATGTCAAAAGAATGCTAATTTTGGTGAATATTTTTAAGCAATATATTTTCAGGGGGATTGGGTGACTCATGTTGCTAAATCATGAGATTCCAAACTTCTCCTCTCCAGGCCAGGTCAGTAATGGCTGAAGGTTTTCTGATGACTGATAGATGACCTAGAGAATTGGTGATTCTCAGTCCAGTTTCTAGTGGACAGGTGACAACATGAGAAAATTGTCACTGTAGTCAGCATTAAGGGACCCCTTGTCAGTTTTAGCAGAGGCACCAAGCAAGGACTGAATGAGCCATGGATAGCAAACACCTCTTGCAACCCTGTCCTAGAGGTAATCACTTTTGATAAGGGTTAAGATGTAATGGCATTGCGGGGCAAGCTCGCTCTGCCACTGCCTGTTTTATGGATAAAAAGACAGGGACCAATCTTCAGCAGGCATAAGTTGTCATAACTTCACTGACTTCAGTGGAGCAACGACAATTTGCATTAGCTAGGGAGTCTGCCACACAGTGCCGATGTGTGGAGCTGTCAATTTGAGGATTTTCATGAGTGCTACATATATTTCTTAAATATAACCTTTTTTAAAAAGTGGATCTATTTATATGAAATGGTTTTAAAAACCCCAAATGACTGAATGTAATGTCTTTTTACATCCGGATGATACACCATATCTCAAATTCAGACATTTGCTCAGATTTCCATGTGTTTGAACAAAGTATATGGATTTAAGTATCAGAGGGGTAGCCGTGTTAGTCTGGATCTGTAAAAAGCGACAAAGAGTCCTGTGAAACCTTATAGACTAACAGAAATATTGGAGTATAAGCTTTTGTGGACATGCAAGTGAAACCAACAGAACTCCACTGGCCATCACCTACAGTCTTCAGCTAAAACCTCTCCAACGCATCATCAGTGATCTACAACCCATCCTGGACAATGAATCCTCGCTTTCACAGGCCTTGGGAGACAGGCCAGTCCTCACCCACAGACAACCCACCAACCTTAAGAATATTGTCACAGCAACCACACACCGCAGCACAGTAACTCTAACTCAGGAACCAATCCATGCAACAAACCTCAATGCCAACTCTGCCCGCATATTTACACCAGTGACACCATTACAGAATCTAACCAGATCAGCCACATCATCACCAGTTCATTCATTTGCATGGCCATCAATGTAATATATGCCATCATGTGCCAGCAATGCCTCTCAGCTATGTACATCGGCCAAACTGGACAATCCCTACGTAAAAGGATAAATGGACACAAGTCAGATATTAGGAATGGCAATATACAAAAACCTGTAGGAGAACACTTCAACCTCTCTGGACACACAATGGCAGATTTAAAGGTAGCCATCCTGCAGCAAAAAAAACTTTAGGACTAGACTCCAAAGAGAAACTGCTGAACTTCAGTTCATTTGCAAATCTGACACCATCAGCTCAGGATTAAACAAAGACTGTGAATGGCTAGCCAACTACAAAAGCCGTTTCTCCTCCCTTGGTGTTCACACCTCAACTGCTAGAAAAAGACCTCACCCTCCCTGATTGAGCTAACCTCATTATCTCTAGACTGATTCTTGCCTGCATATTTATACCTGTCTCTAGAAATTTCCACCACATGCATCTGATGAAGTGGGTATTCACCCATGAAAGCTTATGCTCGAATACTTCTGTTAGTCTATACGGTGCCACAGGAATCTTTGTAGTTTTATATGGATTTAGTAATTTGTTTTGTATTTTAGATTTTGTGTCTGTTTTGCTTGACTAATGCTTGTAAAATTTTGCACTAGGTGTGTGTGTGTCCATAAATTCATGAACAAATCCTTTTACTTTTGTACTTTTCACCCTTTAGTAGCTATGAAAAGAATTTATCACACTATTCACAATCTTACAATTAAATTAAAACCCTTTGGATTTCTCATACATAGATGAAGGAGACCTATTTGAAAGATCATGCAGTCCATTCTACTGGAAGTGTAGGATAAGTCCCCTATGAGATAACTGCTGGGTATTAAATAATACTAGATAATGCCTAAAGAAAAGCCATATATGTCACTATATGTTATGTGATACATGGAGAACATAATTTTCTAACTTCTCAAGGAAAGAAAAAGTATTGTAGTCTTATTGAAAAACAATAATCTCTATTGTTCAGCAAACACAATAAATAGCTTTTGTGATTAATGAAATTAACTAATTAAACCTTCTCAAGCCATGCTTCATCATTCAGTTAGTCACAGCAGTTTTTTGTAATACTACAAAGCAATAGATTATTATAACCACGGACCTGTAATTTAAAGTTATAATACATAATTAGTAGGGTCTGGGTTTATATATAGTTTGATGACAGATTTTCTGGGATTAAAAAACTCATCTAAACTTGAATATTAGTCAGTGTTTCCCTAATCTCCCCCTCCCTTTAGGATGCTAGATCTCCCTAGCCTGAGACAGGGCACAATCCTCCAATAGCTTGAGTTGTGGGTGAGGGAAGCAGGAATGAAACCTGTGTGAGATTGTGTTGGAGGCAGTGTCATAACTATAAAGGGAAGGGAACAGCCCTCCTGTGTACAATACTGTAAAATCCCTCCTGGCCAGAGACACCAAAATCCTTTTACCTGTAAAGGGTTAAGAAGCTCAGGTAACCTGGCTGACACCTGACCCAAAGGACCAATAAGAGGACAAGATACTTTCAAATCTTGGTAGGGGGAAGGCTTTTGTTTGCGTGCTCTTTGTTTTGAGGTTGATCACTCTTGGGACTAAGAGGCACCAGACATCAATCCAGGCTCTCCAAATCTTTCTGAACAAGTCTCTCATATTTCAAACTTGTAAGTAACAGCCAGGCAAGAAGTGTTCATTTTATCTTTGTTTTCTCAACTTGCAAATGTTCCTTTTGCTAGGGGGTTTACCTCTGTTTGCTGTAACTTTGAACCTAAGGCTAGAGGGGGTTCCTCTGGGCTCTTTGAATCTGATTACCCTGTAAAGTTATTTTCCATCCTGATTTTACAAAGATGATTTTTAAATTTCTTTCTTTAATTAAAAGTCTTCTTTTTAAGAACCTGATTGATTTTTCCTTGTTTTAAGATCAAGGGGGTTGGATCTGGACTCACCAGGAATTGGTGGCGGGAAAAGAGGGGGAATGGTTAATTTCTCCTTGTTTTAAGATCCAAGGGTTTGGATCGGTGTTCACGAGGAAATTGGTGGAGAAGTTTCTTAAGGCTACCCAGGGAAGGGTTATAGTACTTTGGAGGGAGATATTCTCAGGGGGGAGATAGACAGAGTTTCCCAAATAACTCAAATAATTTGAGTGGTGGCAGCAAGACCAGATCTAAGCTGATAGTTAAGTTTAGAGGTTCTCATACAGGTCCCCACATCTGTGCCCTAGAGTTCAGAGTGGGGAAGGAACCTTGACAGAGGCATTATGGACCAAATTATGTGCCTACATAATTCCACTGAAAGCCAACTGGAAGAAGTGAATAAGAGCTTCCAGTGCAGCAGGATATCTGAGGAAGAGTGAGGGGAGACAACGTGGGTAAAGGGAAGGGTCCTTTACAGGCAGAAAAACAGAACAAATAAAAAAACTAATATCCCACAGTTCCAGGATAACTGATTAGTCACTACTATTAGTGTTTTAAACAACCAAAGTCAGAGTAGTAAATAGTAACCGCATGTTCCTTTTTGCATCCTTGAGCAAGAAGCTTCAGGCTCCTTTCATATTTCTGCAGCTCCCATTAATATTAATGTGGTGCAAGGTAGCTTTTTATCTCCTAAGAGTCTTTAACACACAAGACATAAAAAACCTAAAGCAGCTCATCTGATCCACAGTGTTAAATGGTTTAACATCACTTACAGGCCTTTCTTCAGCAAAGAAATGCTTCTCTCTGGGAGGAGCACCCACTGATCTACTGACTTTAATGTCAAGTAATCTGGCTGATCACACTAAGAAACTCCTTTATCCCTGACTGCCCTACTTTCCTTGTAGCTTAGCAACTATGGTTCCCAGTGACTGATTTACTGAAGTAAAGTGCAATGCTTTCAAACAGCATTTTCTTTTGTAAATACCCATCTTCATGATTAGAGACTCCACACTTACTAGCCACACTGGCAGCAGTGCTAGGCAATTATATACTTTAAAAGCTTCAGTGCTCCCAAAACCACTGAGGAAATCGGGTGAAACACAGAATGGTCTTTGGCCTCAAGAAAGAAAACAGTTTAGCTCATTCTACTAAAAAACTTGGTGATCATAATACGGCACGGATACATTTTCACCTGGACCAAATTTCAGTTTGGAGTAAGGAAATATGAAGTATTCATAGGCTTGAAGATAAACTTCATATTCTGTGGCAAAGAAAGCTGCTCCAGCAGATCAGTGTTTGTGTGAATAAGAAAATAAAGGAGCCTTTTATCCAGTCTGAGCCAAAAGAAATTAATTTGTTTATACAAACAGATGATGCCTCAATTTAGCTGTTAATCTTCAGGGAAAGGCACTGCTGTTGGCTGGCTGAGTTTCTGAGGAATTATAGTGTTCATAATGGGAAGAAAGGCATGAGGGAGCAAGTGTAACACAGCAGCACAGGTCTGAGTAGCTTCTGTAATGCTGCCCAGCAAGTCTGAGATAAGGGGCAACCACTTGTAATGTTGCAGGGGAGATCTGAGAAAGGGAGATTTCATCCCACCTCTCGTAAGGTGCCACAGTGTCCAGTTTTCAACCGAACATCCGGTCGCAAAGGGACCCAGCCCGGTGAAAATGAGTGAGGGTAGGAGAGATCAAGTGAGGGGGAAGTGGGATGGAGTGAGCAGGGCGGGGCCTCGGAGGAGGGGCAGGGCAAGGGTGCTTGGTTTTGTTTGGTTAGAAAGTTGGCAACCCTATGCCACTGGTGTGAACAGGAGAGCACACTTAGATTGTAAACTCATTAGGGTAAGGACCATCTCATTTGTTCAAAATCTGTACAGTACCTAGCCTCATGGGATCGTGGCTCTGAGGTGCTACTTCAGTACAAATAATTTTAATAAGGAGGAATAGACAGAGTAAAGGAGGAGTGAGAAGTGAAGTGAGTCTGATCAGCCCCCAACTTGTTCTCTTCCCTTCCTGCCTTGCCTTCTTACATCCAAACTCTTGAAATCAGCCCGTCTTCCCGTTGAATGCAAAGGGATGTGGCTGTATTTCTTCAAACTTTCTAATTTACTTCCTCCACAATCATGATCCCATATTTTTTCTTGTTTGAGTGAAACAAAAACAGAGTGAAGGACTGATATTCCATTCCTGCCGGAAAAAAAACACCAGCGCTCAGCTCTTTAGAATGCTGGTTTCCTCCGAGCACTGTTTTCTACTGTTGTCAGCCAGCTATACCAGAGAGTACAATTAATTGTATGTTCCTAGAGGGACTGGTGAGCTCAGAAAGTACACTGAATTCTTTTCTGTCTCTGGGGATGCTGCCTCGGGGGCTGGGGGGAGAATTATACATACCTTGCTGTGATGGATTTGGAGCTGCTGTGCATTATTTTGTGAACACTGCATGTTGACCTGGTTACTGGGATGTTTACTGTATGAATATATTGGTTTAGTTTAACAGGGGATTGTGTGGCCAGGGTGGGGGTGGGGGAATAAGCAGAAGGGAGAAAGAATGGCTCAGGGTAAGCCTCCCCTCAGAGGGTATTTAGGGGACAGTTCCAGGAGTATTAATTTTGAAGATTTTCCCTTTTTTCTAGCTAACCTACTAAACAGTTTGAAGAGACCCACAAACACAGGAGATCCAAAGACCTGTGGCAGTTTTAAGAAGGAACATGCACTCAAGAGAGAAGACAGCTGTTTAGGGGAACTAGGCAAAAACACCCACTGAGGTGTTGGAAGGAGTTAGGGCTGCCTAGATTGCTATAAGGAGATGGTATCTTTTTGGGTAAGATAGATCAGCCTGTAACATTCTCTAGATGCTTTGTTCCTACTGCAGAATCAACAGTGCTTTGGTTTATACAGGCTGCCTGATCACTCTATAATCACTCATCACAGACTCCTGAAGGGAAGAACTGTGCGTACCCGAACTCAGACTTGCTGTGGAAGCATGGTTGATATGCAGGGTATTGTAACCCAGGGTTGGACTTAAAGTGGAGGAACTGTGGAATTCCACCCTGAGGTAAGTAAAGGCACAAGACCTGATATGTGAAGGGGCACAACTGAGGGAGACCATAAAGGGGACAGAAGTGCAGCTCACTCTCTAATTATGACACTGCTTTCCTATTGGAGAAAGCTAAGGCTATATACTAATGCTTAGCCCATCCTGCAGTGTCTGTCTGTAATATTCCAGTAGGCCCAATCTCAGATTCCTTTTAAGTGCACAATAAGTGTAGGATTTGGTCCCATACGTTAATTCTTGAAGACAATTATTCTACCTCAGGTTGAAAATGGGGGCCCACAAAAGCCCCTCATTGGCACAGCACCTGTTGTGCCAAGTTGAACATCTGGCACTTACAGCAAATCGTACACTCAGAAAGTAAGTGATATCTTACTCAAAGGACCAGAGTCTCATCCCTGTCCAGATCTCCCTGCTCCAAACAGGCTCTGGCTCCAGCCTTGGTGTAGTTTAGAGCAGAATTTCTGCTTCTTGGGTCTAAATGCTGAGGCCAACATTTTCAAAAGTTGCATCTAATTTTGGGTGCCCAACTTTAGACATCTGGATCACCCACAATTCCAATGACATGTATACAGTTTCTTTAACTCTGTAGCAGGAAACCAGGCTGTAGGGGGCCTGGGAAGATTCTAGGTCATGGGTTCTCAAGCAGGTTCTCAGCCCCTTTGGAAGGTCACAGCCAGCTGTCAGGGGCCACCCCAGGGCTGGCTCTAGGCACCAGCTAAAGAAGCAGGTGCTTGGGGCGGCCAATACCAAGGGTGGCACGTCTGGTTCTTTGATGGCAATTCAGTGGCGGGTCCCTCGGGCCCTCTCGGAGCGAAGGACCTGCCACTAAATTGACACTGAAGAGTAGAGCGGCGCGATTGCGCTGCCACGGCTTTTTGTTTGTTTGTTTGCCGCTTGGGGCAGCAGAAAACCTGGAGCTGGCCCTGGTTCACCCTACCCTTCCCCTATAAGTAAGTGGGAAGGGGGAGATCCAAGCTAGAGCCCTGCTATGGGGCAGGGGGGATCCGCGCCACTGAAAAGAAGATCTGGGCATGGAAGTTTGAGAACCATTGTTCTAGAAGCTTTGCAGCAAAGCAGAGAGAGCGCATGAGCACATCTTTAGGGAATATGTTGTTTTCCTGATTCTATCAGAGTTCCTCATTAGAAGAAAGTGACTCTTTCTGTGGTTCCTTACCATTGTCGTGTGGCAGATATTTAAACACAGCACCAGTAAAAGGAAGACTACAACATGAGCTAGGGAAAGATTAGAATGAGGAGCATCTCAGCAGGAAAACTCTGAACATAAACGTCTCAAGGATGGTGCCGAAAAAGACACAAGTGAGTCACGTGAACTGGAGAACATGTGACCGTGATGGGGGAGGAGTGGAATGTCATGGGTATAGACAGTGATGGATGATTCTTCTGTGTGTGTAACGATTCACTCAGCTGCCTGTGTGCACATCTGTCATACTTTGTCTCTATACATTTACTAGCAGTTTTAGAAATAATTTAAGCCACTAAGCAGCTTTTCCCCTTAATGCCTGTGGCCGAGATTCTGGAATAGGAGCGGCACACATATAAACACACAAATCGTGGCTCCTACATTCCAGAATGCCTCCTGTCATGGAGGCCTGTGAATCAGCCTCTGCATTGTAGGGAGCACAAATAGGGGAGCAACTTCTATCTTGTGCCCCGGCTATAGGGCATTGGTTTTCTGGAGTGTAGCCAAGCATACTAGACTTCAGTCTAGGCTAACACAAGCAGCACAGTACCCCTAGCCCCCTACTATTTTGCAAGGACAATCTTGATCTCGGACATGGCTGTCTCCTGTTCCCAACACTAAATGGCTTGTCATTTTAAGAGTCTTACAAGAACCATCTGTTGGTTAAAAGCAACATCACCACGTGTCTGTTTGTGACAGCAATACGATCGAGTGTAATGTAGTCATCGTGCTTCAAAATATCACCATGCAAATGTCACATAAGCGGAGAAGAAAGGCAGCTCTTGATGAAATTAATAGGTTTCTGAGAACAAACAAAAAGAAACTTTGGAGGTCACAGTATTTTAGGGTATGTCTACACTGCAATTAAAACCCGCTATTGGCCTATGGCCAGGCTCATGGGGCTGTAGTTGGAGGGCTGTTTAATTGAGGCACAGATGTTTGGGCTCAGGCTGGAGCCCGGCTCTAGGACTCTATAAGGAGGAAGAGTCCCAGGTCTTAGGCCATAGCCCAAACCCAGATATCTACATCGCAATTAACCAGCCCCTTAGCAGGAGCCCTGTGAGTGCATCAGCTGGCATGGGACAGCCGTGGGTTTTTAATTGCAGCACAGACATATCTTCAGTGAATACTATGGTTGAGTCTTAAGGAGAAGAGCTTTCTAGACAGACAGAGGGGGCAAAAAGAGAGGCTAGATAATATTACCAGAGACATCTGCAGTTGTAGAATGTAAAGTAAGAGTAATCAAATCTCATGCCTTAGGGTGGAAACTGATCACCAGTGAGATCAGGAAGGAATTTTTCCTGCCCACATACAACACGCCACAATGGTTAGGGGAATTATAGATGTTGGTGAGGTTTTTTGTTTGCTTATTTTTGTTTCATCTATCATAATTGACCAGTATTCAAGTCCAGTTACTAGACAGACCGGGGTCGGTGCTACCATTAAGGCAAACTAGGCGGTTGCCTGGGGCACCAAAAAGCGGTGGCCCCCAATTTTTTTTTTTACAGTGGTTCCTCCCCGAGCGCGCGGTCACTGGTCCAGTTCTCCTGCCTCCCAGGCTTGCAGCACCAATCAGCTGTTTGGCACCACAAGCCTGGGAGGAGAATTAGAGTGGGGGCGGCATGCTCGGGGGAGGACGCTCAACAGAGGTGAGGAGGTGCCGCACGGCTCCCGGGGGGGAGCTCCCGCAGGGGGTGCGCATCAGGGCAGGTGGGGGAGATGTCGTGGGGTCGGGTGTCTCATGGCAGAGGGGGTGGGGAGCTGTCACAGGGCTGGGGGAGAGCGCAAGGTGGAAGTTTCGCCTAGGGCATGAAACTTCCTTGCACCAGCCCTGAAACAGACTAACGGTTCCACCCTGTAGGGCAAGTCATATCTTAACTATGTTGATAGATGAAGAGAGATCCTTTTCAATAGTGCACAGAGCAGCTAACCCTTTCAAAAGGCTTTCTCTTATGGTTTCAGTGTGAGCGCCTAGGTCCAAATGGCTCTCTAATATACAGTACAACCCCTAATGTTGATTTAAGGGCCTGTTAAAGCTTGCATGCTACTCCACTGATTGAATCTATTAGCACCACTATTATTGTTCCATCCACTCAGCACAGCAAGTCCACTGATTACATTTATGAATTTGCCATGAGCCTGTAAGTGATGGCTCTGTCATCTCAGGGAAAAATACTGCCAAAAAAGAATGACATGGTCCATCCTTTTTAATTTATTGTCCAAATTAAAAATCAGTTACCTGGGGCCCAGCTTCCAGAAAGCTCCAGGGAGAACAAAATCCTAACAATGAAATAGTCATCAGTGGTAAATGGAGTAGAAAGTGAGTCATCACACAGGGTTAGATGCAAAATACAAGTGACCTTGGAATTACCATCAACTTTGAAAAGTTCACATTTCAATGAAAGCATTCAGATGAGCAATTGGAGACGGCTGCATTGGGTTGGAAATGTTTCAGTGCTTCTAAGTGTTTGTGTGGGATGGGTGGCAGTGTACCCCTCACAGCACTGGCTTTAAGATTTTGGGGCCCCCTCTAACTCAGCTTTCCTGTTATATATAGGACTGGCTCTACACCAGCAAACCAAGCACCTGCTTGGGGCAGCACAATTTCAGGGGCGGCATTCTGGCCACCTTTTTTTTTTCCTTTCTTCAGCAGTTGTGCTCTAGTTTTTTTTTGCTTGGAGTGGCAAAAAACCTAGCACTGGCCCTGGTTATATACCAGGAAGTTTACATGATGGGGTAATACCCCTGTATGCAATGTGCTGAAACCCACAATAGATTTAGGATATACTTTGCAGAACAAATGAAGAGGCAGATTCTGCCACTGCTACTTATTGTATCTTACTCCATGAGCAGTAACAATGAAATCAGCAGCATTAGGGGTTGCAACATATAATCCTAGGCTTGGAGGGCAGAGCTATGAAGAAGCCAAATTTCAAGTTAGTTGGCAATCCCACTCCGATTGTTGGGAAGGTCTCACACTGGTGACTAGCACTGCAAGTGCCTAGTGCCAGCCATGCCTACCGTTTACAGAACGGGCAGGTATGTTACTGCCTCCACCTCACCATCCAGGCCTGGTTTATTCCGTCTGAGACTCATGATTGGCACCTGATAACGTACAGTTTTTATACAATGCTTCAAACTTCAGAGTGCTTTGCAAGCATTAATTAATTCTGACAACACCTAAAGCAGCAGCTGCCCCACTGTTCAGCTGTCACTGTTTGTTTAATGGCAAGACGTCACGCTTCTAAAACACTTTCCATCCAAGGAGCTCAGTTGCTTGGCAGACACTGATGAATGAAACCTCAGAATGAGACAGGGACATATTATCCCATTTTAAGGAAGAGGAAACTAACACACAGAGTCAATGGCTTTAAAATCCTCCAGTGCTTTAATATTAATGCCAGTGGTTTGGGTAGAGGAGGACGGAGAGGGTCACTGAGACTAAAAATACAGCCAGTGATTTGCAGTCCTACTGCTTTTCACATCCAAGTGTCAAGAGAGATCAGTTATGTGAGAAAGGGGATGATCTTTTCAAGAAACTATTTCCTGAGAAGTCCATTCAGGAGCTGTGACATTGCACTCCACATACTTTACAAAAATATATTTATAAGTGTGAATATAATGTAACTGGAATATGCTTTATGCAAAAGATCTTATGTAAGGTATCATTACAAAGTTTATAATCTACTGAGTGTGTTCATCCTATTTATATGAATGGATCATTCTTGTATCTAAAACTATAAATATGAAGTATACGTCTGAAATCCTATGGTAATTATGCAAAGTGTGGGCCATTAATGGTGGCTTGGAATCTTGATGGCTCCCATTGACTAGGACAATTAATTGTAAATGGCTCTGTTTACTTGCAAACTTTCCTGCATTCTAGTGAGTCTGGCCGGGAAGAATGGAGGCTTGGGGTCTCACAGGATATGTGACCATGTCACCTGGGGACTGGAATCCATCTTAAACCTGGTGCTTTCCCATTTAGAAGGACGGGTGGGGGCCCAGAGAGACAAAAGATTCCTGTCTTGTGCCAAAGCTATGAAAGGGGGTGGAACAGAACAAATGGGCTGCCAGTCATGAGAAATCCCTAGTTACCATCTGAGCTGGAACTAACAAGGACTGTACCAGGGGAAAGGACTGGGCCCAGACTAGGAAGGAGTCTAGTCTGTGAAAGAAGCTTATTGGAACATCTCTGAGAGTGAGATTTACCTGTATTCAGTTTCTTAATGTATTAGGCTTAGACTTGCATGTTTTGTTTTATTTTGCTTGGCAACTTACTTTGTTCAGTCTGATATTACTTGGAACCACTTAAATTCTACTTTTTATTCTTAATAAAATCACTTTGTTTATTAAGTAAGTGATTAATACCTGGGGGAGCAAACAGTGTGCATCTCTCTCTTTCAGTGTTATAGAGGGCGGACAATTCATGAGTTTACACTGTATACGCTTTATACAGAGTAAAACAGATTTATTTAGATCCCTTTGGGATTTGGGTGTCTGGGTGTTGGAGAAAGGAATACTTGCTGAGCTGTTTTCAGTTAAGTCTGCAGCTCTGGGGCATGTGGTTCAGACCCTGGGTCTGTGCTGGAGCAGACTGGTGTGTCTGGCTCAACAAGACAGGGTTCTGGAGTCCCAAGCTGGCAAAGGAAATGGGCTCAGAGGTAGTTTCAGCACATCAGGTGACAATACTAAGGGGAGCCTTTAAGCCCCAGTCCTGGTTCTGCCACCGAATTGCATCATGACCTCAGGCCAGTCACTTTACAGGTGGGAAACAGTATTACCCTGTGCCCCATTAACTACTTATCTCCTTTTTCTAGTCAATTAGGACATCACACATGCATCTCCTGGGATTATCAAGAAATTCAGACATTGTGGACTCACACCAATCTACAGGAGGCATGTGCTCATTTTCAGAATTGAAGGAAGTGTCTGCCAGGACATATTTTTAAAAATCAAACTGTGTACCAAAGAGCTTCTTGGTTATGATATCTGGCAGCAAAAAAAATGCAGCTGCAGGGGCTTGCAATGGAAGATTCACTGATTACAGCAGAGACAACACTTACAGACCTGTTTGCTAAGAGTTGTGCTTCAGACTAGACTGGTATCTGATGACACTAAGAGATGCACACCAACAAGAACTAATAAATTCTGGTCCAGATCATCAGCTAGTGTAAAGTGTCAGAGTCCTTGATTTTAGCTGAACTATGACCATTTACACAAGTGGAGGATCTGGCCCACAGTCTCTTAGGAAACTTGGAAAACATGAGTTCTTGTTTCTCCTGCTTATCTATATCTCTTATAGGGGCCAATCCAACCCAAGGGAACTTCCACTGTCCCCCTCCCCTTTCCATTCCAGATCTTCCTTGTGTACTGCCTCTTGGGTAACATGCCTGACAGCATCACATCTATCTATAAAAGCAAGTCAACTGCCTAGACCCTTGGTTGTTATTGCAGTTTATATAATGCACCTGCCAAAGATGCTCTAGGCCCATCTACAGTTCCTAAGGAAACATTTTACAAATACATCTGAGTGATATGATGTCCACTAAAAATTCTCCAAATCACAAAAATTAAGATTCTCCCCATTCATCCCCCACCACAGTAAAAAGCAATGTTCAACAGATAGATTTTTCAAATATACCCAGGAGTAATAATCTCAGAGCCAGGAGGGAATACATGTTGATCATACACAGAAAATTATTTATTAGGGCCCTGATGCTGTAAATGTGTTCATAATTTTACTCATGTTATTAGTCCTCTTGAAGTCAGACTACTCACATGACTAAGTTCACACATGTGATTAAAGGTTTGCAGGATCAGGGCTTAATTATCTTCACTATAGTCTGCAAACCAGCCTGATCACACTGCCTGTTTATAGGCTTCTCGGAATGCATCTCTCTCCATCCCCAGCTGATATACCTGCACACCTGTGTAGCTTCTACCAGCAACACCTACCCACTGCGCTGCCTTTTATTAAAATTATTTTCAAACGCTGTCATTAGGCAAATGAAGAACAGTAAAATGCATAGGGCTAAGATCATTCATATGCTTGAAGTGATTTTGGAAAGTACACAGTAAGCACTAGGTAGAGACAGAAGCAGCTGACATGAAGAGGCATCTCCCTGTGAACAAGTTGCTACCTCAAGGCCCCCCGGCTTCCAGTAGTATTCCAGCAACTTTTGCCTCAGTTTCCCCACTGTACTATGATCTGCTGCAGCCATCAGAGCACCCAGGCCTTCTTGCCCAAGTCCTGCCCCCTCAAATCCACAGCCAAACAGAACTGTCTGCAAACCAAACCTTCAGCCCAACTAGCAACCACCTCCTCATAGACATGTCTCTGGTGCTCTGAGATGTCCTTCTGTCAGACTTCCACTCCTCAGTCCCACAGCCTAGGCACACCCCTCCCAATGACCAGGCAGGCTACAGCTCCTCAGGGCCCCTGCCTCCACTCAGACTTCTACTTTCCCCCAGAGTAGCCCAGCTATTGTGCTGTCCTTCTCAGCCTTCCTTCCAGCTGTTTAATAAAGAGAGGAAACTCTCCACTAGGTCTCCTTCCCCTGAGCTACCTCATCCAGCTCTTTATGGAACCAAGCCCTACTCTCCCCGAGCTGTGCTTTATTTCTATATAGGCCTGGCCTGCCCTCCAGGTGCAAGAAGGCAGGTAAATTGGCCTCTCAAGCCCATATTAACCCTTGTCCAGGTGAACATCCTCATCACTCTCCCAACCTACTACACAAATGCACTTCATCCTTTCCCTCACTAGCCATCACAGCCCTCTTCTATCCCCTGTGTAGACACAAGTCCTTCCTCCTCCCATGACATACCCCTATTTTCCTACCCTACATTCTTTTCTCTTTACCCCTCCTTCCTCCACTTTCCATATGCACATGCCATCCCTCACTCCTCCGTGCCTCTTCATCTCCGCCCTCCCTCAGCACACGCCCCTTCCCCTCCCCCCACACTCCTGTCATACACCACACCCAATTCCTCCTGATGTGAGCAATTACAGTTGGAGTGGAGTTGGTGGATCTTGGTCTTTCCTACCTTCTACCTCTATGCTTTTAGGTCTCAACCACTCCATGTGGTGCCCAGGATGCAGTGAGCTCCTTGAGATAACTAGGGTGCATTGTCTCAGGGAATTAACAATTAATTATTTAACTTGTCTATACAACAGTGTCCCAGCTGTAGAGGCAATAAGTAAGCTTAGTACTTAAGTGCTATAAGTGTCTATCTCCATAACACTGCACTACTGTATCATATACAACAGCCTAATTTCTCTGTAACTCACCTTCGAACGGAGAGCCATGAATCCTCAGTTCTGGAGCAGCACCTACTGTAGAGGAATGGAGTGATGGAGCAGCAGCTGCTTGTGGGTCAAATAGCATAACCTTGTTGTGATCCAGCATGCTTGGGGCAGCCCTCACTGGAAATGTCAAGGTCAGGGTAGGCTGCAAAAGGGAGAGCAGATACCCACCAGTGTTGGGAGTAACACTGAAATTAAACTCCCCAACCAGTCACAACCTGTGCTCCTGATCCCCCACACTAGTTATCAAGAAGCAAAAAGGGCTCTGGCTCCCAATCAGTCCCTAAGTCCAGCACAGTGAGAAGTTATTTAAAAAACTCTGCTCACTGATACAAAATGTTCGTCTGACCCCAAAGGGCCAGCTATATTGCTAGGGCAGTATTAGGCTGGATCTTACCCAAAATACCATATGACCAGCCAAACCTTTAGCATCTAAAACTAAAGAAGAAAAAAGAAAGAACAAGAAAACACCTATTAAATGGTAACGCAGTCACATACATACAAAGACTTCAAAGTCCACATATCAGGTTCTTAGCAATATTGATGAGTTTGCTGGCTTGAAAGTCCCCCTGGAAGACATCCACAGCTTGGATGAGTCATTCAGAGCTTTGTTTGTAAAAAGGTTACCCCAGAGGTAAGAAGGTATGAAAGACAAAATGGAGATGACACAGCTGCCTTTTATAGTTTTTTGCCATGCAGCTTGTATTTCCTTTGTTCCAAACACAAGTTGCCCAATACAATTGGAATCCTTAGAGTTCTGTCCATAGGCATGTCCCTCCATGCCTTGCTGAGTCATAAGGTGTATCTGCCTTCCCTCGATGGGTCAGTGGTGTAGTTGATGTCCCTTGATGCGCCATCAAGCGGGCTAGGCAGTGCTGATGCCAAACTGAAGATGTCACCCAAATGCACAGTACAAGTTTGGAACTACAGATATGCCAGATTATAATACCTGGCAAATTATAACATTTTTGCAGAGACCTTACATTTTTGCATATATCTGACACAACTCATTGCAATTTTACAATATTGGTATTCATAATATCCTAAAGTGTCCCCCAGATTCCATACAGCATCTCACTTGTGTCCTCATGTAAAACCCTTTCGCTGTAGGACATTTCGTTCCCCCCCACTCTGTGCATGACTTGGAGTCAGAAGCTTTGGGCTAAGTTCAGACCAGGTGTCAGCAGGTGCGATTCAGTTGGCTCCAGTGGAATTACTCCTGCTTTACATGGGACCAGATCCCTAGCCCTACTGCAGCCCATTTGCACTCCTTTGGTAGCACAAAGGAGCCATACACCTGGCCTAGTGACCCCTAAGATTTTCATCAAAAAAAGGGGAGAACCTGGGTGGCATAAGGTGCAAGGCTGTGGAAAAGGGTGTATGGCTACTGCATTGCAGCTGTGCCTGGCTGCTGGGCTGGTCCATGAGCCCTGTGGGCAACCAGGCACAACGTAGGGCAGCCCTGATGCCCCAAGATCAGGGAGGTGGAAAGGTAACATGAAGCACCCTTTTCCTCTGTCCCTCATCCTGTGTTGAGCCAGCTTGGCTGGACCACAGGGCCAAGCTCCAGGTCAAACTTAGAGCACAAGGACTGAGTCAGATTTTGACAGGGAAGTGCCAGAGTAATGTATGGGTCAGTGCCAGACCCAACAGATTACAGAAATGGCTTTGCCCTGAAAACAGACCCTGGATGGAGTTAACTGAACCTTCATTTGCCAATTTTGGTTAATACTCCTGTATATATTTATTATTAATAATAATTTGTGTACATGGTAACACACCTAGCAACCTCTGCCAGGAATCAGTGCTCCATTGTGCAAGACACTGTACACACACATTAAAAAGACAATCCCTGCCCCAAACATATCACAGATTGGTTGCAACAGAACATAACAGGTGGATGAAATGAACAAATACAGACGCATGTGGGGCGGGGTGGGAGGAGAGGTTGAGAATGAGGTAACGTAAGATCAAGCATAACTTGAGATAAATGAGCATTAGTCACCACTCACCACTGTGAGCTGGCAAAGTCTTGTGTCCATCATGGGAGGGTGTTTTATGGAAGGATTCGAACTCAGATTCAGCGGTGGCTAGATGGATTTTGTCACAGTTTTTCTGATGCATATAACAAGGTCTGGAAGAAAACATGGCGGTGTTTGTGGGCACTGAAGGTTGGGAGCACTGGCAGAGAGAGTGAGTGGTGGTTGAAATCACAATGATTAAGAGAACGACTAGATTCGGTAGAGCTAAATTTTGAAGGGCCGTAAGTGTGACGGTACAAAGCTTGTGTTTGATAATGGTGCAGGGGTAGCCAGTGGAGGCATGAGGAGATGGGTGGTCAAAGTGACAATCCAGGACAATTATTATGGCAGTAGCATTTTGAGTAGATTAGAGGCCTAGATGAGTGGAAGTATAGACCATAGTGACAAAGAAAGTGGGGAAGAGGGAGATTGTGGGGGAAAATCAAGAGCTTAGTATTGGCTCTACTGAGCTTAGGTTGGTGGCTGGACTTCCATAAGGAGCTGTCGGAAAAGGAGGCCAAGATTTTAATTTGGACAGAGTGAGACAGGTGTGGAATAGAGAAGTAAACGTGAGAATCATTAGTTACAGCTGTGAGGAATCAAGCACAGCCAAGCTCCACGCCATCCTCACCTCCTCTCCCCACCTTTCTCTCTTTGATCTATGCTGAAGCCCTAAAACACCTTTGCCATGCTGTGACACAGGCACCCTGGCAAAGAGTCACCTGTTCTTTGCAAACAGCTCTCATCTTGGACCTGACAAACTCACTACATCAAGTACATTGCTTACAGGGTACTTATCCACAAAGAATAACATGAAAGGTCTCTGTTGAAAGCTTGCAACTTATCAATGTTCATAATCATGGTGTGATGTATGTAGAGGTGGTATGTAAGGAATAATGTAATTATATTGAAGTTTATGCCCTTACGGTCTTAAGGTTAAAAGGTGTCACCAGGGAATGGTATTACTCGGTGACGACTTGTTCATGCAGGAGGAAGTTGCTACCCTTCCCTGGTTAGCTGGTGAGGTAATGCCAGGCTCAGTTGTTTACCATTGCCTCATCCCAGAAGAATCAAAGACAAGCCACCAAAGACACCTGCAAACAGTCCAAGCCACCTGGAGGTAAAAATGGACCATTAAAACAGACAAGGGATTGCCCAGCCTCTGAACAGAGACAAGCAAGTGTTTCCGTATAACACAGAATGGGAAGAGGCACTCTGGATCCATTCACCAAGGAGACATCGTGAATATTTGCATCCTGGTTCCTGTGAAACCAGTCAGCTCTGCAACAGACTGAACTTTGGGGGGAAAGCCTACTGAATTAGATAGGAAAGGTAACTTTTAATAAAGTGTAGGCCCTAGTTCATGTTTTCTGATTTTGTTCTCCATTGTAACCATTTGTTTCCATCACTCTCTCTTGTTTCTAGGGGAATCGCTACGCTTTCTTAAATAAACCTTCTTTTGGTTCATTAAAAGTGCTATATGTTATACAGAAATGGTGGTTTATGGTAAAATTGGTAAACTTGAGCATCCTTTCCCTCATGCTAGAGGCAGATGGTCATAAGGTGACTCATAGTCATGTGTGACCCAGGAACCATCTCACACACCCTCTCCCTTTGCTTACATCAATATGATGACGTGGCTGACTTATCAGAGGAGAGAGCCATTTCCACCAACTTTCTGTGAATGGAGTTACTCAGCACAGGGGAAATTCTCCCTTAATCACCCCAGGTTTTTTTAGGTCAGTTTGGGTTACTTAGGTCTTGTAAAGTGACCGGAGAGTATGACTACACTTGAAATTTCAAAGCGCTGCCGCGGCAGCACTTTGAAGTGTGAGTCTGGTCAGAGCACTAGCGCTGGGAGAGAGCTCTCCCAGTGCTGCACGTAAACCACATCCCTTACGGGTGTAGCTTGCAGCACTGGGAGCCGCGCTCCCAGCACTGCGGCACTGATTACACTGAGGCTTTACAGCGCTGTATCTTGCAGCGCTCAGGGGGGTGTTTTTTCACACCCCTGAGCGCGAAAGTTGCAGCGCTGTAAAGTGCCAGTATAGCCAAACCCTTAGCAAATCACACAATCTGGCACTAATTCCCTAAATGTGAACTCAGCAACCCTGACGATGAAAACTGCTGTATAAAAGCAAATTCTCCTTTATATTCCAACCAGTAATTAATTATACATATCAAATATATGTAAGACTTACAAATGCATTTGCAACATATTTAATAATACTCAATACTTACACTGGGCCTTAGATCTGATGAGTTCATCCCCACAGCACGCCTGAGAAGGAGGGAAGGAGGCAAGTACAGTAAATATTATCCCTATTTTGCAGATGCAGAAAGACACAGAAGAAGCCAGTGTCAGTGTTGGAACAACAACTGAGCAGGAGTTAATATGGCTCAGTGCACAGAGCACTGGTGTGGGACTCAGGAGACCTAAGTGCTATTCCTAGCTCTGCCACTGACCTGCCGCCTGAGCTTTGGCAAATCACTTCACCTCTATGTGCTTTAGTGTCCCCATCTGTAAAATGGGGATACAACAACTATCCTTCCTTTGAGATCTAGGGCTGAAGAGTGCTATAGAAAGGCCAAGCATTATTATTCCTGCCTCCTCATTAGTCCATTAAAGGCCATTGTCTCTTGATTAGTGTGTTGGTTGCACTTCTCTTGCATAATATGGCCCAATAAAATGTCTTCTTACAGGTAACTATGAATACAACAGATTTCTTAGCAACAGAATGTTACATGGGTAGCATGCAAGGTTGGTTTGTTTGCTTTCTAAATATTTGTTTAATATCTCTTTAGCCGTAATGACTTTGGTTTTGTCTGCAATGTACAAGCAGAGCAGGACATCAATATTCCATGCTTCCAAGGACAGAAGCACATAAGTTAAACGGTGCGTGTTTCAAATGATAAGTTGTGTGTTAAAAAACACTGCAGGCAGCGGCCAAAGGCTTCTTCCAGAAGAAAAACCAAGAACATGGTATTCAAAGGTTAGCTGCCAAAATAGTACAAATGTTATGCTGCAGTGAGAACGAATGCTTTAGGAATATACTAGACAAATGTGTTTTACATTCCTGCAATAAATTCAAATAAAAATCATAATGGACCCAATTTGTCCCCGGTGTAATCCCATTAATTAATGTGCCCAAATACGCAGCAAACCAAATAATTAAATGTGGCCCAATTTTACAGAGCTTACTCAACCTGTCCATACTCACCTGATTGATTCCGTTCACTTCAATGAGACCATTCACATGAGACCAACTCATGTGAGTAAGAGTTGCAGGATCCGGACCTGGGTGTTTGATACATGTGCAACATGTAACAAATAAAAAGAGTCTGATCTTGCCCTCACTGATGTCATATAATTGTCAATGCAGTTGTAGCTGCAAATGTATTATGGAGACATCACTTGTTATACCAACTGTTTCTCTTAATTTTAATGACAAACGAAGAAATTTAAATCTCACTGTAACACATTTCATCACCAAATACAACACTTACCCAGCAGAGCTGCACTCAGTTAGCTATATAATTATATTAAATGAATCAATATGTTTCTTATTCTACACACTTGTAAAAATCACTCCTTTTCAAATGTTTTCAGAGTCCTATAGCATGAGACACACAATGTAGATGTCAGATTTTCCACATTTATTGCCACTTTTCATGAGATCCCCCACCCAAGGTTATTAAAAGAAAGAAATCTATCTTCAAAAAAAGGAAAGAGTTATTCCTGTTACTCAACACAGCTGTTTTCACATATGCCAGGGGAAGCTGAGGGAGAAGGCAACAAGTTCTGAGGCTATAAGCAGAGACCTGTTCCCCAAATCTGTCTCCTGTATCTTAGGAAGTCCATGGGAGGAAAGCTCCTCCAGTAACCCTGCTGAACAGATTGGCAGGCTCCCTTGGCCACTAGCCCCCAGGCAGTTTGTTGATATGTGCCATGGGGGTAACAGCATTGTTGAACTGAAAGTGAGAGCATTACAGGGGGTATCGGGGCTTGATTTTGTAATGTGGCCCTGACTCAACAAAGCTCTTAAGCATGAGTAGTCTCAGTGATACTGTTCAGTGGCCTGCATTATGTAGGAAGTCAGACTACATGATCAAAGGATGTCTTCTGGCTTTAAACTCTATGAATCTATGACTACTCACGTGCTTAAGGTACTTTGCTTGATCAGTTCAGAGTCCTCAGTGAGCTGATGTGATTGAGTATTGTGATGGTAGTGAGCTAATGCTTGGAGATTTGTATTGTGTTGTGTATGAATGTCACGCTAACTTATAATTTCCTTGCTTTTCAGTGTTTCCATTATATTGAAGAAATACACCAGAGCGAACTCTGGGGGACACATTCAGCTTGGAAAACTCACATTTTGGACTGGAAAAAGGTATGTATGTATGAAAGGATTTGTTTTTATATTTGGGTTCTTTATTTTTTGCATTTGACAGCACTTAGCGTATAGTCACTCTCACTACTCCCCCCTGCATCATCACACCATTAGTAATTCGCTTCATTTCTGAAAATACTATTAAAAACATCAAAAAGGGGAAAGGCAAACCTATACCACCTCTTTAAAATACAGCTTTAAAATGTATCAGAACAGGTTATTTAAAAGGTGATTGATAAGAAACTAGAATTTTTTTAAATTAGTCCATTTCAATAAGTGCAAGTTGACTGTCCCCCTTTTGAAAGTCACAGTTGGTTATGCATTTTCTCCAGTGATGTGGGGAAAGTGTTTTAGAAAGTGATAGGGGGCAAAATTCATCCCTGCACCAGTGCTAAGTCTTGGGCAGAGATAGAGGGGAGGCAGCTTGTTTCACCCTTGTTCTGGGACTGCTAGGGATGGGTTCAGTTCCCCAGTGTAGACTCAAGTAGCCATTAGGGCTGCCTTACATTGCAACCCTGCTGCCTCAGGGGCCATGGCAGCACCACAGAATTTCCTGAGCATAAGAAGCCCCGGCCAATCCCTCTCCCACCTCCCTGACACACTCTCCTGCCTGTCCCAGAATGGCTCATGTGCCATGGCTTTCTCCAAGGTGGGAGGGGACAAGGTCAGCTCAGTAACACTAACAGAAGGTCTCTTGGGTATTCCCTGGGAGAATCTATGTGGGTGCTTTGCAGACCCTTTGCAAATTGAATTTGTGGTCGCTGCCCTGGGGACTTCGGTGGGGCAATTCCTGATTGTAAGAATTCTGCTGGATAATAAGTATTTGCAGGATCAGGGCCTAGGTATAGAGGCTAGATCAAAGCCCCTTTGAAAATGGTACATTAAATAGTCTATTGTGCAATTAAAATACTTTTAAGAACCATTATTTCTACAGCTCCTAAGGGTACATGCAAGAGATTTGATGTTCAAAGGGCAGATGTTCCCTCAAACCTCTCTGTGGGACTCAGAAAAATTATGGTGAGATGGGCCCTGACCCAAGTCCTTGGATGTGAATACTTCCCCACAGTTCAGAAAGGCTGGATCTGGATCCAGATTCAAGCCCTTGCCACTTGTATCTGTCACTAGATGGGGAAATGTTAAATGAGCTCCAATCCCTTCAGATTGCCTTGGTATATTGTACTGAACGGGTCTGATAATGACTTCGCCCATGTAAATCAGGAGTAGGTCCACTAAAGTCAATGGAGTGACAATAGGAGAAAGCCAATGAAAGTGAGATCAGAATCAGGCCCGAAGTATTCAAAGCTGGTATAATCCAAACAGAAACTTAGCTACTTCTCTGAACTAGAGAGAGAGCCTGAAATCTTACACCACTTTCAAACTCTAACCTAAATGCCTCTCTGACCATAATTGGTCACAGCTGGGATCCCTTTGTTTGGCTTCAGCTAAAAGGCAGTCTACAGTATGTAACGCAAAACATATGTGAATTACGGCCCTTGCTAAACAGCCACAGTCAGAGGTTTTTATTTCTGATGTGGTGGCATTTTGTGCAGCAGCAGAGTAGTTGTAGAAGTGCAGCTTCACCGGTTGCTCTTAGCCATTCGGACATGAAGTAGTCATTGCATCTATAATGTAAGCTAGCAGTGGGCTGACATTGTACAGCAACAGTCCTGAGGACCATGTCAATAATGCAAAAAGAGATTGGGAAACTCAGACCCTCTGCCCAATCTGTGAAATAGGACTTACCAATGCATCAGTGATGGTTGTAAGGGCTTGTAAGACATTTTTGAAGATCAGAAGCACTTTATGGGCTACGTTTTATTATAGCAGTGGCGTTGTATAGCAGGGTATAACTATGGGACAGTACAACAGGGCATAGAAATGCTGCTGCTTATTTCCAGCACAGCCACCTTACAACAGTGGGATAAAATAACACCAGTGTCCGTGACATGCTTTTTGTGGTGGGGTCCTCTACAGAAAGTCAAGTCTAAGTCATCTGTCCTTTACAAACCGATCCAATTAGAAAAGGTCATGGAGCGATTAAGACTTTCAGGCTAGATGGACATTGGCTTCAGTTTTGGTTTCTCCTCGTCTTTTTTTAATAAAGAAGAAGAACAGCCTATTTAAATTCTAGGATGATGGGCAGAGCCCACTTGAACATCAGCAACAAAAGGCCCATTGGAAGGGGCCTTAGGATCCAGCAGATAAATGATTGCAGGGAACAAAAATGAAAAACAGAGACAGGAGTCAAGTATCAGAGGGGTAGCCGTGTTAGTCTGGATCTGTAAAAGCAGCGAAGAGTCCTGTGGCACCCAGGGCCGGCTCTAGCAATTTCCCCACCCCAAGCACGGCGACACGCCGCGGGGGGTGCTCTGCCACTCATCAGTCCTGCGGCTCCAGTGGACCTCCCGCAGGTTTCCCTGTGGGGGGTCCGGTGGTCCTGCAGCTCCAGTGGACCTCCCGCAGGCATGCCTGCGGATGCTCCACCAGAGCCGCGGGACCAGCGGACCCTCCGCAGGCATGCCTGCGGGAGGTCCACTGGAGCCGCCTGCCGCCCTCCGGACAACCGGCAGAGCGCCTCCCGCGGCGTGCCGCCCCAAGCACGCACTTGGCGTACTGTGGCCTGGAGCTGGCCCTGGTGGAACCTTATAGACTAACAGATGTATTGGAGCATGAGCTTTCGTGGGTGAATACCCACTTTGATCCATCGAAGTGGGTATTCACCCACGAAAGCTCATGCTCCAATACGTCTGTTAGCTGCAGAGACAGGAGTGTAGGTCTCTGTCAAAACAAGGATCCAGAGGGGGACTTGAGCAGTGAACCCTGGACAACACCTACTGCTCTGAGCAGTGATCTAAGGAGTCAGTGGATGCTGCCCAAAGGAACTCTGCCCCAATATGTGCATAAATGAGGGATTGGAAAAAGGCCCTAGAGTTGTGAAGAAACCCCTCCCCCTCATCCAGCTTCCTCCTCCTGAACAGATGGATGGCCACCTTGACCAGTGCCACAAGGTGGTTGATGGGGAGATCTCAGGACTTTCTGAGGCCATGGATAGGGAATGCATAGAAGAAGAGGTGCAGGGAAGAGTGAAGCCAGAGGTATCCACAAAACAGATACAGCATAGGTAATTTTCCCTTGCACTGCTCTAGCCCTGTTGTCTCTTCAGGCATCTACCCAGAAGTTCAGGGAAGTGGGAGTCAGACTGAGGTGGGGAATCTTGTCTCCTCTCTGCTAAGGCCAGGGTCTGGGCAGGCTAGGCAGCAAGTGGAGCAGGGGGTGTGGCTGCAGGCACGGTTTATGAGAATTCTGAACTTAGCCTGAATAAGACATTTCAACTGCTCACCTTCAACTCCTGGTCACTGACTTCTGTCCTTGATGATTAAAGAAATTTGGATGGAAGGGCTCACGAGAGAAACACTCCAACTGTGGATTTCAATGAGTTGAGAGCTTTGAGAAGGAGAACCAATCACAAGCTGATGCCCCCCAAGATTAAAATATTTTTGCCACTCATGGATCTGGAGAAAAGCTTGAAGATGTGAACCCCAGAGGCTCCAACACCAGAAGGTAAATAAGAAGAATCCCAACTTTATTATTATTATTTTTATTATTATTTTTAAAGCTCATGATTTTGGGGGGGTCTGACTCAGGATTTTTGAATGCCTGATGTTGGCAATACTGCAGCTGATTGCTGCTGGCAGCTTGCCTGGGCTAGATTTCTTCATTTGGGAATGAGACTGAGGGGGCTGAGAAGGGAAGTCTGTGCTGGCAAGGAGTGAAGGGAAGAGGAAGGTGGTGACTGAGCTGTGCAAAACAATCTGTTCTAGGGATCCCATCGTTTTTCATTTTTGGGAGGAGATGGGGGAAGATTGGAGTGGATCCTAGCTGAGCCTTAAATCCCCCTGAGGCTTTGTGAGCTCTCTCACATCCCCAGAGTCGTTTGCAGGCATTTGTGAAGCACATCGCTCACTGAGCTATTTTTAAAAAGCCCCACAAGGCTCACAGCCACCTCCAGGCCTTGTGAGAAGAGACGTATGAGCAGCTGGACACAGAAGGCATGAGGAAGTTAAGAATGTAGCTGCCACAAATCCACTTCTAATCCTTCTTTAATTGCACTGGTGAGCAAAGCATTAATGCTGAGGCAGTGCCATGCTGCAGTGGGCCTCAGCGGCCATAAAGGAAGCAGCAGCACCTGGTGATGCATAGCTGTGCAGTATGGGGAATACAGTGTAGACTGTAATTAGGAAATCACTTAACTGTGAAGCAGGCTGCCCCATAAAAGCAGCTGATGGGGCCAGCTGACTGTCTTTACACAGACACTACTTGTCTGCTAATATTATTGATTTTTTGTTTCTGGAGTGCTTCTGAATGTCTGGAGTGAGGTAATCTCCTGGCACCATGGAGACTGAAAATTTGTTTTTAAATTGCACCATTGAGACCTGTCCCAGCTAGGCCAGTACCACAGTCATTAAGCTAGGCAAACAGTAGGGAGGTTTACCTGCGGGCACACCTCTGGGCAGACAGCCACGAGATGCTGGATGCATCATATACCTGCTTCCCAGGCATTCTCTCACTGCACTGGGGAAATGTAAAAACTAAAGACATTTTGAAATGCTGTGAAGGAAAGAGACTGGACTAAAACTAAATAGAAAACTATATAACAACAGCAACACAAGTTCTTCTACAGCAGCCTTCATCCAAGGATCTCAAACTGCTTTTCAGACATGAATGAATTAAGCCTTATCACCACAGCCCCATGAGGTAGATAAGTGTTTTAGCTCAATTCCACAGATGGGGAAACTGAGGCAGAGAGCCATTAAGTTATTTAGGAACAGAACTCAGGTCCAATGACTCTCAGTCCTCCTGATACCTTCATGTCTCATTAAGCTTTATTAAGCCATTTAGTCCAGTGGTTCTCAGACTAGGGCTGCCACTTATTCAGGGAAAGCCTCTGGTGGGCTGGGCCAGTTTGTTTACCTGCCACGTCCACAGGTTTGGCCGATCACAGCTCTCACTGGCTGCAGTTCACTGCTCCAGACCAATGGGGGCTGTGGGAAGTGACGCGGGCCAAGGGATATGCTAGCTGCCCTTCCTGCAGCCCTCATTGGCCTGGAGCAGCAAACCGCGGCCAGTGGGAGCCACGATTGGCTGAACCTGCAGATGCAGCAGGTAAACAAACTGATCCGCCAGAGGCTTTCCCTGAACAAGCGGCGGCCCTAGTTTGAGAACCACTGATCTAGTCCATCTGTCTCCTGGCCAACATAGGCATATACTTTGCACTGTATTATATGGTGCCTTTAGTTTGTCCAGACACTAAAGTGACTGATCCAGCAGCTCACCTCTGAGGTTGGTCTCTCAGATCAGGCTGAGGACGTATTGGCAGAGCCTATGTGGTAGGTGCTTGCCCTACAGCTGCCCATGCTGTACCAGCTCTGTGCATCACAAAGAGGATTTCAATCTCCACGGCTGCCAGGCTAGCACCTCACAAAAGCACTAACAAAGTCGCTGCTTTGGTTTTTTTAAAGCAATTAAGAAAACAAACCCTCCCTCGGTACGTTTCTGTACCAAGAATTGCTGGGGAAGGCTAGAGCAGGCGAACCATTCCTCGTGTGCTGATTAAAGTGCCACTTCATGGGAGCTGATGTCAGCCATTTCAGAGAGGCAGAGAGCTGCTCATTTGTCCTCTCCTTGTTTGTGTTCCATCTGGATGGACTCCAAGGAGGAGGTGGGGAGGAAGCTAATGCATTTCTAATAGGTTTCTGGACTCCTCTGGCTTTTTGCAGGGAAAGATTCCAGAGTGACCTAACTTTCAATTACCCAGTTCAATTAAAAAAAATAAAGAAACCAAAGGCCGCTTCTGCTAGCAGCCAAGCTAAAGGATAATTAGAATGCAATAATGAAGGAGAACTTGATAAGGCTCCAAAGATGGTTACATGAAAGGACACTGGTGCATAACACAAGCTTAGAACTCAATAATTGATAGAGGCAGGCATAGCTCCAGTCACCCAGATCCAATGGTGCTGGAACTAGGGGTCCTGCCACACCCCCTGGCTTGAAGTAGTACTAACAAACACCAAATACATTGTTTCCATCATCAGCACCCCCACTTTAAAAATTGTTCCAGGGCCATTGGATCCCCTCCATCTCAGGCTTGCTTTCCTTTAAAGTCTGATCTAAGACAATAAAAGCCTTTGATGTGTCAGGTTTCCACCAAACACACTGCAGCAGGGGTATTAGAGAAAACACAGGAGCAACTCCCTGACTGAGCCTCCACTCTCAGGTCAAAGGCTAGCCAGGGTCAGCATTATGGACCAATTAATGCGGATCTCCCTTTCCCTGAACAGACCAGCAACCAGAGTGCCCCATATTTCCTACTTCCATAATGTGGGATTATGGGCTGAGGATAGCCCTGCTAACTAGGTCAAGTGGGGTGGCTTGTCAGAAGGTGTGAGCCCTGAGATCACACGCTCCCTGATGACACAGGCAGCTGGGACTCAGCCTTATATGGAAAGGCATATTTATTTGTTCTGGGCTGCAGCTGAGACACACTGTGAAATGTTTGGCCAGTAACATCATTTCACACACCCACATGCACACATACTATAAATGACACAGTGATTACACTGTGGGGCTTTTGTTGGGGATAGTACATATAATTTATTTTTTGGAAACATACATGATCTGTGAAGCAGCAACAGGAACCTGGGTGAAAGCAAGGAAATTGGTTCTGTGAAAGGGCAATACCCCTACTACAGCTAATCCATGTCTTTCATACCTCAGAGCCCTGAACCTGCCTTCTCTTTCCAAAATTAGATTGATACGAATGCCAACATTTGGCACAGGTCATTGTTTAGACGAGGATCCATGCTTTTCCACTGATTGGAACAAAGGCCCTGGACAGAAATGTAGAGCATTCAGAGCTGGAACGGGTTGATTTTAATTAGTTAAGCTAACAACACTTCCATCCACAGACACAAAAAGCAAAGAGAAGTGCTCCCACAATACGCTAGGAAAGAATGAATAGAGTGGGTCAGCTAAGTGCAGCACAAAGAACCATGCAAAATGCCCCTCAAAAGTCTTTGTGCACCATGCAGGTGAGTGCAAGACCAATGTGGATACAAGTCATTACAACCTAGCATGAGTGAGACTTGCTAAGACAAAAGAAGTCACCCAAATATAAATCACTCAGATTAACTCTGCAGTGAGGATGCATCCAAAGCTGCACTTTACACACTGGAATGAAATTAGAACAGCTGTTCCGAAAATGGAATTTTCATCCCAGGGGAAATGCTGATAATTCAAAGAACATTTTGCACTTCTAAACAAGAAGTTTTGTTCCAAAGATCATTTTTGAAGTGACATTTGAAATGACTTGGTTCATTTTTACTCCTCCTACTGGAAAACTGAAAAGAAAATACAAATTGACATTTTCCAATAGGAAATTTCAATATCAACAAAACCACATTTTTCACCAGCAACATTTTTTCCTGTAAAATTTTCATCCCTCTCTAGCCTCACAGTGAGACCTAGGAGCAGACCCTGCTAGTTCCTGATCCCCAGTTCTTTGGTCTGAACACCAGTCCACACTCCCTCCAGCACTGAGTAAGCCCCATGAGGATGCCATTTGCAGCTTTGCCTTCTGGCTGACAGGAGGCTGATGCTGGCTAAGTAACTGCTAGGGTGTGAGTAACGCAAGTGGGAGCATGACAATCAGCCACTGAATTTCTCTGCTCCACTCCTCTCTACCCTGTAATAATTGTAATTAGGCTGGACCTCTTCCAAAGCATTGCTGATTGCTGAATGCTCCCTCCCAGGGAATGTGACATCAGCACTGCCCTGATTCTCAGTCACGTGCAAGCTTCCTGCTTCCTTCTCTACTGCTTCTGACTAGGGATGTTCTGTTGTATTTACATTAATCACCTAAGAGGAAAACGCTTAAAACTGATATCTTGCCTGGTTTAGTCACGCAAGTTGTGCAGTAGTTACACAGCAGGAAGTTGGGCTGGGTGCACATGTGGAACCAGGCCTGCTGACGGCTAGTTTCTGCTCTGCCACTGATTCACTGTGTAATCTTGGGCAAGTCACTTCACCTCTCTGCGCTTACATTTCATCACTGGGAAAATGACTCTAACAATATTAACTCAGAGGGGTGCTGAGATGCATAATTACAATCATTAGCATTTGCAAAGTGCTTTGGGATCCTCAGACAAAGGCCTTATAGAAAAGCTGAGTATGTCATTGTTGAGCATAAACAAGCGGCAGCTCTGGGAATGCAGCTTGGCTACATGTTCTAATTAGCAGACTGTTGTATTTATGTACTTCGCAAGACAGATTATTGGCAGCTGTACAGAGAAAGCAGCTTAAACTGGGGAATAGGGGAAAAGGTTGTTCAACTGGTGCAGCAAGAGCAGCAGAAACCGATCAGCCCATGCCATAGGGAAAGTGAGGAGACACGCACTCCTGTGTGTGTGTGTGTGTGTGTGTGTGTGTGTGTGTGTGTGTGTGTGTGTGTGTGTGTGTGTGTGTGTGTGTGTGTGTGTGTGTGAGAGAGAGAGAGAGAGAGAGTGCCATGGTTCATAGCTAAGGCTGAGATTCTGTCACAGACAGGTCACAGGAAATAAAGAAAAATTCACAGAAGCCCCTGACCTGCTTGTGACTTCTACTAAAAATATGCATGACAGAATGGGGAGCTGCGGGCTCTGCACATCACCCAGGGGGGACTGGATTGGAGGTGAGGGGCCCCCCACTGCCCGCGGTAGCTCCAAGCTCGGGGTTCCAAGCTCTGGGGTGCCCTGGCTGCCCATGGTGGCGCCGAGCTCCATGCTGCCCATGGAGGCTCCAAGTCCCAGGGCACTTCAGCCACCTGCAGCGGCTCCAAGCTCCAGGCACCCCGTCTCCGCCCTGGCTGGTAGCTGCCTGCGGGGCAACCCTGCCTCCCTCTGAGGCTGGGAGCTCGGGTCCCTGCAGTTCCCAGCTGCCGGGGCGGTGGGGTCCCTGCAGCTCCCAGGCACTGGGGGTTCAAGTCACAGAGGTCTCTGGAAGTCACAGATTCCGTGACTTCCATGACAAAATCGTAGCCTATTCATAGAACTCGTGTGCATGTGAAAGTGAGATGGTTCCTAGGCTTTTAAGCCTTTGGCCCAATCATGCTAATCATGTGCTTGCCACCTGGAAGGACATGGCAGTTGCTCTCATGGGGACAGGAGGGAGGAGATAAAATCAGTTTTATATGTTTGGTAACATTTTGGGTAGGATTAAAGAGACTACATGCAGGGCCAACCTTTAGTGTTCCAGGTCTTCAAGCTATCATAGGACCCTCAAACAAGTGGGGTCTCTTATCTCCATGTGGGGCAGAGTCTGGTGGCAGTTTCTTCCTCTCCTGTAGCAGGTTGGAAGGCAAACAAAGTGCTGAATCATGAATTGCTGCAGTATTTGCACTGGCCCACTACACCTCCAAGTGCACAGCCCCAAATGGACACTTGCCTCGTCTGCATCAGAGGTTGGCCATGGCCATGTAATCCATCTAGGTGTGTCCATATCGAATTCAGCGGCTCAGTGTGTGAGCATTTCTTCCTCTAGTGGCTGGCTCCAGCAAAGAGAAAGCCAGCTCATTATTCACACCTAATAGTTACTCTTTTTGCTCAAGTGTTAGGGGCTTTTGATGGGTTTGATCTTTGCTGATGGCCTATAGTCCTCTTGCTCATTCCTGATTTTTCCCTCTCACAGTGTTTTAGGGTTTTCATTGCTCCTCTTTGTTGATTCAGGGGGAACTAAAATTTTGCTGATTTAAAATTGCCCTGAAGTTTCAGGTAGATAGTTCTTTTTTTTCTTTGCTTCTTATATTGGTCTGTGGTGTCTTTTTTCTGTCAGATGTTAAACAGCTGCCACATTCCAGTGCCAAGGTAGCTGCATTTCAATGATGGATAATCATTTCAGCAGTCCCTATATATAGTTTGTGCATCAGTGTATTGTTAACATTTATAAAGTGCTGTGAGATCCTCAAATAAAAAGCACTAGAGAAACAAGAAAACTGTATCTGTCTGGGGCACAGTGGGAACAGAACCCACATCCCTTGACTGACCATAGTGCCTTACAAGTATTGGGTAAATTGCATCCCATCAGCCTTACTAGGCCAAGGTGGAGCTAGGGATGTCTTCTTGTAGGGGACGGGTATTATTCCTTGGTTGTTTAGGGACAGACATGCCTGATGTCTTTTCAGGCCTCCAGCCACTATGGGGTGAGATTGTTACTGACTAATAAACACACGAGCAGATCACATGTTCTATCCAATAGAGGGCAGTGGTGAACTTTACACATGTACTGGAATATTATAACTGTTGTTAAGGGCCCTTGATTAAAAGGCTATTCATATACGGTTCAAAGAATCAACAAGTGGCTGACCTTCATAGAGAGCCTTTAACTTTACAAATTTACTCCTGAAATCTACATAAGTACCCAAGACCTGAAGCTAGTTATTATTGTACCATGAGTGACAGAATCATTTAGATTATAGAAATGGAATAGATTAGGGTACCTACTCTATCCTCTAGCCAGTGCAGCATTGTTTCCTTTTCCTTTTAAGAATGTACTCTTGTACTTTGTTCAGTCCAGTTATAAAATCACCCAAGTCATGGAACTCCTTGCCAGAGGGTGTTGTGAAGGCCAAGACCATAACAGGATTCAAAAAAGAACTAGATAACTTCATGGAAAATATGTCCATCAATGGCTATTGGCCATGATCGGCAGTGATGGTGTCCCTAACCTCTGTTTGCCAGAAGCTAGGAATGGGTGATAGAGGAGGGATCACTTGATGATTACCTGTTCTGTTCATTTCTTCTTGGGCACCTGGCATTGGCCACCATCAGAATGGACCTTTGGTCTGACCCAGTATGGCTGTTCCTATGTTCTTATGGGCTTTTCACCTCTTCTCCTGGGAAATAGTTCCTCTGACTGCCATTAGGAAATGGAGAAGTTTTTGCTCAGTCCCAAATAAATGTGTTAATCTCTAAGGTGCCACAAGGACTCTTCGTTTTTTTTGCTGATATAGACTAACACGGCTACCGCTCTGAAACCTGGCTTCTAAAGAGATTACGGTTAATAATCTCTCCTTCATCCCCCTCCCACTCCACACTGCCCCCCCCCCCCAGCATTTGCTGTGTACCTTCCTTTCACGTGCAGGGCTGCCACATTCCAGCTTCATCTTCCACAGCCCTTTGAAGCTCCTCTGTTCCCTGGATCATCTAAATTCATACTTGCGACAGGAGTGGTTTTTGATGTGGAATGGTGCTTGTACCTTTATCACCTTGTCCCAAGAACTCACTATTTCCCTTAGGTAACCTACAAATCATCCTCTGGAAAGGGTTTCATCCAGGCTCGGCTCCTGCTAAAACCCAAAACTCACTATGGCTTCCATAAGCGTAGGCAGGAACAGGCTCAACACAGGAATGGCTGAAAATGAGCAACTGCTGAAAATGTCCTATCCTACAAAGGCTTTTAAATCCTGGTTACACAGCTGTGAAAATCTGTGTATTATCCATGTCTGAATGATATGATTCCCAAGCCCCTCGTCTCCAGAAGAGTCCTGTTTCACTTCAGGCCTCTGGCCAAACTTTTCCCCAAAAGTTGCACAAAATCCTTTCAGATTTCCCAGTCTACAACAATGTGCTTCTCACAACCTTTTATCCATTTCACATAAGCCATTTATCAGCTATTAGAAGGCGGTAACTTTCAGTCACTATCTACATGGATCCAGCAATCTGGAAGTCAGAGGGCCACATTCACTGCCAATTCCCAGTGCCAACCAACACCCTTATAAATTCAGCTATTTTAAATCTTTTCCCTTCCTTTGTGTTTTGCCCAAATTAAATGACCACCTACTTTGGACTCTGGGCTAAATTTATCCCTAGTGTTACTCCACAGAACCATCTGATCATATATAGCAACCACTTCTATTCTATGTCTCCAATGCATTGATGCTTTGTACTTTGAAACTGCATAAATGATTGTCAAAGAAGATGAAATTCCTGGCAAGGAGACTCACAAACACACAAATCTTATTCACAATAATGAGCTTTGAGAGCAGACTAAAAGAAGGGGTTAGTGGAGCTGTGATTCTGGAAATCTGATTATCCCAGAGTGTTTCATGTCCTATCTACATCCCTGCAAAGATTGCAGAAATGAGATGGGAAAATCAGGGCATCTGTGTGTGTTTGGAAAAGTAGCTTTTGGGTGAATGATGAACAGATTGTGTCCAAGGCTGCACAGCTTTTGCGCTGGGAACCATTCCCGTTACACCTCATCTCCAGTATTCATGATTCCTAGAATGGGAACAATACACACCTGGCAAAAGCACAGCAAATTAAAGTGCTCTTTGGCATCAATAAAATTAGAATTTCTTAATAAAAATGGATAACACAGAAAATTACAGGGATGTCAGAAAACAAGGTCCCGGACAGTCTGGCTGAGTCATCTCCCTTATCTCAGAAAAGTACAAGACAATGAAACAGGTGATCTCTGAAATCTCCAGCCAAGATCCCGTCCATGTTTCTGATCTGACTCTCTGGACAACTTCAATAAAGAACAGACAGCAAAGATTCCATGCTGGGGTTTATGCATGTTGAAACAGGCCCTTTGAGAAAGGTTTAGTCAGTTCTAGTTAGACCTTTAGCCAGGTTGAAATTATTGATAAAGCTTCTTTTTTCTTAACACTGAGTCTTATTGTATTAACACAGGGTTCTCACTTGACTCCAACAAAAGATGGTGCTGCTTTTCTTTTTGAATTTATTACCCTATTGGTGGGAATGGTTAACAGTCCATAACAATGATGCCCAACCATTATATTCAATCCAGTGTCCCTCACAAAGCAGGTTGGGGGCAGGCACTTCATAAGGCTTCAGCATACATGAATAGTTTTCTCACTCCACTGGCATCTCAAGCAATTTCAATCATACAGAGAATTAGTGCATCTCGAAGGAGGAAGACTTCATGCATTAAGAAATGTTTGTTTCCTTCCTACACATGGCCAGTGTGCAGCAGACACTGCTAGGTAAAGCAAACATTGTACTGTCCTCTGTCATCATGGTGAATGGGTGGAGAATCATTGGCCAATACCTGTGCCTCCATTTTTAAAGGGGCAAGTTTGATTAGTTTAAAAAAGTTAGCTATCAAAAGCTGCTTTTCCCCTGCTCTCCCCATCAGCCCAGTCCCAGTGGAGGCAGATGTAAATTCTCCATATGCATCTGGTTTACAGAGCTGTTAAATTCACTTCTGTTGCTTTGTCTCTCTCATGTTGGTGTTTCTTGAGTCTTCTTGACATCAAAACCCCAATGAGTACAGAACCCACCAGAACTCCAGCTATTGCTGCCAAAATCACAGCCCAGTAAGGTACCAATGGGTCACCTGCCCCCACTGCTGGAGTTGTATTTTGCAATCCACTGTTTCTGGATGTGAAAAGAAATGGATACTCCTACAGAGGAAGGAGAGAAGATTTTACTGGCCACAAAACACTTCTGAGCAGCATTCAGTCTATATGTCACCCATCCCCTATTGAGACGGGACAGTCCTTATTTCTTTAGCAATAAATATCGACCATTTCTCCATTCTGTCTCTTGTGAAAGCTGCCCTACCCCAACATATTTAGATCCTCCTTCCCCCCACAAGTGCTCCTTTTTATACATTTCAGATCACTGCAGCTTTGGCATTGTTTCTGAACCCATTTATTGTAAATAACCAAATGCAAAAACTAAAACTGGTTGAAATGAGAGGTTCTCATTGGGGCAATGATGCATTTTGTCACTAAATCCCAATGAGCAAACCTTCCTGAAAACCTGTTTTTGTCACAAAACCAGAGATTTTTTGTGTGCCATTTAAAACCCACAAAAGAATGCAATCTTTAATATGCTTGAATTATATCGCTGGCAAGAAGGAAAGGGAAAACAAAAGGGGCCCCATGGGTGAGGATATAATGTGGTGTTTACTTACTGGGGTTGGACACTTGAGTTTGGATCTGCCATGGGTGAAGTTATTGTAGCTCTGCTTTTGACCAACTGGCTCCAGCTGAGGGGGAGAAGAGGGACAGCAGACCTGAACGTGATGTTTTCCTTCAAAACTCTTCTGATTTGGGTGGGTGACACTGTTCTATCAAATCACACACTCCTTTGCACCTGCAAGGGGTTCTGGAATATGATGGGTCACAAGACAGTTTTTCTGCCATTTTTCAAGTCCGTGACCAAAAGAATTAACTGCTGTCCTATCGGTGGCAGATGTTACTTACCTCATTTAATGCACTACTGGAAGGTGCTCAGACACCAAGGGGATAGTAGTGGTATAGAATGGAGTAGATCAATCTCTGCAGTCCTTATGCAGACAAGGAATTCACTGGGAAATTTGTCTAAGTAAGGACTGCAGGCTTTGGTCCATGAAGAGAGGCAGAACATTCTCCTGCAGCAGTTTTTGGAGAGAATAAAAATCAGTGAAGGGAGAGTATGCCACCCCCTTAAACCATCTAGTATTGCATCTACCGAGCTCAAGTGCCAATTGCATGATAGAGAGGCATAATATCATTATAGCCCCAGAGATGAGACCAGGAAAGGGACTCCAATAATAAGATTCACATATGTTAATACTGGGAGTGCTTCCTGGCTCTATGGTCTTGTAAAAAAGTAGAAGTAGAAACTGAAGCAATACGAGAGGTGAGCCAAGGAACATGTGAGGAGATGGTGCCTCATGTGTTAATAATAACAGCAGAGGAGAAAGCCACATGGAAAAAAACCCTGCAGAGATGACGTGAAGTGAACCATGGAATTTTGCTGCTGGGTAAAGGCCAGCATCACACAAGAGTCTAAACCCGCTGGCTTGCCTACTGGTGCATGCTCTGGAGTGAGCATAGGTTATTTTTGCTGTGCCTTAGGGGAGGGCAGCAAGTATCCTGAGGGGAGTTCCCTGCAACCTACATGATGTGTGTTCTGTCTGTCTGTGGTCCCCTGGATATCTGTACACTTGGTACTTCTTGTTCCAGGGTGTGAAGGAATCTGGCATGGAGTCAGGAACAAGGGCTGATCACATGCAGAGATTTGCAGCAAGCAGATCCATATCCCACTTGTAACTTAGTGTGAAATGGGAGCTCCAGCCTGCTAACTTGGGGCTGATTGCACCCCCAAGGCCCAGCCTATGTTACAGGTGTGCTCTGGGTGGAAGAGGCACAATTTCCACGGAGTTCCTCAGCATGCAGAGAGAGTGCACATGCTGAATTAATCCTCTGGATAGTAACCTGCTCTCCGCCATTCCACTGGCCATCTCAGTGTGCTGGTGGAGGTTAGGTGAGCTAGGTTGTAGACCTGATAGATCAATGATTGGCAATGGCATATTAAATCCTACATTAGTGGGGCACAGTCAAATCAGTACTGTTAGGAGTGAAAAGTTAGCTATTGTCTCACCCCTTACATATAGTTTATTAACTATGCTATGTTTTGCAAATAGAAAAAAAAGGACAGATAATAAAGTGGTAGATTGGGGAAAATGTCAGGATTATGCACTTGTTTTTGCTTGTTTCAGCCCTTCTTTAGCTGGAGAAAGACACCAGCGTCAGGAAGCAGAATGATGTGGGACTTGATCTAGTGCACGGCCACAGCCAGCAACTTCAGCCACTTGGACAAAAAACGATGTTGTGTCTTCCAAAAACCGTTCCAAGGGCATCATAATATTTGATGATTAGACCAGTCTTGTTGTACACTGTGGGATGGCAGCTACATTTGGGACCAATTGTTTGCTTTATTATATACTGCCTGAACCTGTTTGTGCAAGATTTGTCACATGGTGATAAAATCAATTAGAACACACTAGCTATGGCGCAATATTATCTAGTAAACTATAACTATCAAATTTTAATAGTACACAGAGCTGGAAAGAGTAAGTTATTGAACTATGTGGATTAAAGCCCAGCTGGCATGCAATGTAAGAAAAGGAGTTAATGTGTAAGGTGTAATAGATTACAATTAGATCTGTCTGTCTGCTTCTTATATAACCCTCATCCCCTATAGGACTTTTCCATAAGGGTTATTACCCTTGTCCTCCTTCCTTCTTGACCTTCTTTCAGCTGTCAGCCAGCTCTTCTGTTACTCTCTATGAGTAAGAGGCAGGTGCAGGAGAGAGGCAACAGCTGCTTATTGTTGTTTCAACATCAATACCATGTTTTCCATTTCTAAAGTAGTTCCAGAGTTTGCTTTCCTTAGCAAAATGGAAACACTGAAGAGAGCATAGTCTGTTTGTGTTCTCATAAACTAGTACTCAACTATTTTTAAACCCAACCCAGACCTACATTTTCCCCCTCCCCCCAAGTCTTCAGTTGATTGGTTTAGTTTAGTTTTTCATTATCCCATAATCCTCTGGATCTGGAGACTACAGGGGTTGAGTTTTATTTACCAACGCCAGTTATATAACAAACATGTTCACAGTAACTAAGAACCTGATTTATAAACCAAAATGCAGCCACCACCTACTGTTCACACAGGATTTGTCCATATGATTAATAATACCAGCTTCCTAGCTGATGTAAACCAGTATAGCTCCATTGACTTCAATGGAGGCCATATAAGTACATAAGATAGATAGTTTTTCAATGGTTCAAAAGGGGCCTTAACCACAGATTTGTAAAACAAATTTCCAAATGAAAGGCTACATTCTGCCCTCACTGATGCACCCAAAGTATCTGTGTATCCATTGAAGACTACCAGCATCACCAAAGCTAGTTCCACTAACTACTTTTCTTTCGTTGGCAGTGGACAAGCCAAGGTTGAATTGAACTCACCTGTCAGCTCTAGGACTGACCTCTCCATAACAGATTTGAGGTACTTTATTTAATCAGGAGAGAGAATAAAAATAAAAATCTACAATCCCTTCCAAAATGGTTACAAACATCTCAAAGCTGTATAAAGTCTTATAGTTTGGGGATGGGCACTGGGAAATAGTCCTAGGATTATGGCTCCTACATCTTCCTGCAAAGGAGGAGCAGTCCCCTGTACATTTCCCCTGCAACCACAGAGACCGGGACTGTATTTAGCCCTTCCACAGAGCAGGAAAGTCAGAACACAAGGATGGGGAGGGCTTCTTGTGCCTGCCCCATCCCTGCATACACGCACGTGGGGCTAGAGACAATCTGGCCATTTATGTGTATTGAGGAGAACTCCTCTCATTTGGCCAGCAACGTGCTGAGCTCTTTCAGGGTACAAGACAGGGCTGCCGAGCAAAGCAGAACAGAAAAACAAAACACTCTTACAAGAATCGCACACAGCCTCTCCATACACAGACATGCACTGGAGTGCCGGGATGAGGGGTTACAAGAATAACCTCTAACGTTAAACAACAAAGGGTTGGATCTTCAGCTGGCATAAATCAACAAAGCTCTGTTGATATCAGGGGAACTGATTCACAGTAGCTGAGGATCTAGCCCCCAGATCAGTTTTTTAAAGGAATAAGACCTCATTTGTTCCCTGTGGAAGGTTTTCTTCCAAATTGTGTAGGAGATGAGTAACAGCCTTGAGAGAATGAGAAACCCTGGTGGTGCGGAGTAAAGGGCAATCATGTCTGGGTAATGAATAAGGGGCAGTGAGAACTTATGAATGCCCCTAAAGAGGGGTTTTCCATGTTGCAGCAAACATCCAGACTCAATGTATTATTTCTGATTCTAGAGGAGCCTGCACAGTTACTTATTATATAACCCAAGTCTAACTTCATTTTACTGAAAGGGAATGGCCTAGATTCATCCCCGATTTATCCCAGCTTCTGCTGGCATACGCCACGTGTAGGACCCCAGCAGGCACAGTCTTCTCAGGGGGATGTTGTGGTGGCACATAATGTCCACAGCTTTCTTTCCATCCCAGTGCCCCTGGGGAACAGCATCTGAGCATCGTCTCACATGCATCTTCTGGGCTCCTCTGTAAATATATATATATGCATCCGTTCTACGACCTCTTACCATATTATTCCAGAGCGCTATGGCCATCTCAGCATGGCCTCTCTCAGTGAAATGAAAACAATCCATGGAAAAGAAACTCAGGTCTGGCTTTCCATTCTACAATTCAAAAAAATGCAATAATTCGCCCCAGCATCAAAGGATCTTTTCCCCTTGTAAATGAGACTGCTATTTCAGCCTTATTGGGCTCCTTTCCTCCTGCGGTTGGGGGCAAACACACATCTTGATTCCATCTCCAAGGGCCCATAGTCCACATGATTAGTCCATAGAAAGCAGCACCTACAATTTCAACCAATCAAGAGGCCGTGCTTGTTTGCGTAACATCCATAGATTTTAAAGCTAGAAGGGCTCAACATGATAACTGACCCCAGTGGTTCCTCAGACTTTGAGACCCAGCATATCACACCTAAAAGCCAAAAATACTTGGCAAACCAACTTAGTCATTCTAATCAGTGTGCAGATGATGCATTCTTATTCTGATGCTATAAACCAACCTGAGTAGCACCTCATCGCAGCCCATGGATTGTATCTCAAGAACCAAAGATCTTGTCTGACATCCTGCATAACACAGCCCACAGAATTTCATCCAGTAATTTCTGCATCAAACCCAAGAGCTTGTGGTTGAACTATCTAACTATTGAGGATCTCATAGGGGCACCAGTCACTGCAGTATCAACCCAAATCTTCATTCAGGTTCAAAAGATTGTGATTATTTATTGTTGTTTGTTGAATTCTTGAAGCTCGACTTCAGTTTCTTAAACCTTTCAGGCAAATTTGGGGCTGGTTTTCAAGTGAAAACCAAGACTGTAGGTCGATAGAGTTGAAGCACAAAGGTTTTGTAGGGCAAGCTTGCCCTACTACTACCAACATGGTAGCTAGTCTTTGGTCTCCAGATGTCAATATTGCATCTTTCAGTAGAACCTACGTTTACTTCTTAAAATGTGCTGGAGTTCTGTGGAGATAAGGCAAAAGGATAGATACTGTGCAAAACTGGTTGGTTTGGGCTGAGTTTCACATTGAGTTTTTGCATTCCTAACTACCACTGCATGCAAGATGCAAGGGTTAAGAATGGGAGGAGAGCTGGTCTATGGCTTTTTTGAGAGGTTTCAATCAGTGCATTCCCAGCTCACATATTTCCTGATGTCACTTGATATCTCCAGCAGATTCACAAGCAATACACTCTTTCTTACTTTCATTGTTTCATTTTTTTTTTGCAGTGCCCATAATATGCTAGAATCTGTGCAAACATAAAAGAAGACATGGTCCCTGCCCCACAGATGTTACAGTCCAAAATAAATCTTGATGTTGGCCTCAGAAATGGTAGGTAATAAAACAGGACTCACGTTGTCTAGTGGGATGATGGTATTTCGGAAAAACGGCTGCACCACAACAGTAAAATCCTCACGCTGTGCATAGCGACCTGTGTTAGCCATCAGCATGCTCTTGATCTGTATGGGATTGCACGATGCAAAACAAAAAAATCATTACAAGATTTATCTCCTCCATCAAACAAGGGTTATAAACTATGAGTCTTTCACCTCTCTAGATCATTAGTATAAAGCCAGCCTACATAGCACAGAAGGGAACAGAAAATGGCAAAGAAAATTATTGAACATGTGGAGAGACTGCCATAGAAGGAGAATGTGACTAGATTAAATGCACATACATAAATGATTCGAAAGTGGATAAAAAGATATTTTATATATATTAATAAACACAATGCATAAATTAACTTGTGCAACTTAGTGCTATATGACATCAGCCAGGTCTAAAGCTTAGGATTCGAAAAAAGGATTAGGGCCAAAATTTTCAGAAGTGACTAGTAAGTCTGAGCTCCTCAACTGACACATCTTAAAGAGACCTGGTTCTCAGAGGGTTGATACTCAGTATTTTTTTTAAAAATCAGGTCCCATAAAGGTGTTAATTTTGGTACTCAAAAATTGGGGCACTCAAAATTAGTAGTCACTTATGAAAATTTTGGCCACAGATGCTTATATAGAAAGTGAGAATATCCATTATTATGTTAGATAGGCCAATAGTTTATGGTTGTAAACCTTGATGCTTCCAGTCACATATCAATTGTACCTTCCCCCACTCCTGAGGTTAGGGAGAATTTTCCCTTATGGGTGGGTTATTTAATAGTTGTCCAGCACAGGGATTCATTCACCTTCCTCAGAAGCATCTGATACTGCCCACTCTTGGAGACATGACACTGAACTAGTTGGGAGCCTGGGTCTGATCTGATATGGTAATTCCTATTTTCATAATAATGACTGAAAATTCTTCTCATCTAATAGCTATTGGCCTGTGTGAAATCTGACTAGATCTTAGTTAAGTTAATACTGGACAAATGAACATAACCCAAAATAAACACTACTACATTGGCAATAATTAGCCTTTGTTTGGCAGGCCAAACAAAAGAGCCAAAGTCTAAATAGGCCATGGTCTTTCCCCACTGAAATGGTAGGGAAGAATGAGGAAACTTGCATCACCACTGCCCAGACAGTAGCTAGGTCTTCAGTCTACACGTACATCAAAATGGGGTCTTTCACTTTCACCAACTACATCTTAAAATATGCTGCAGTTCTATGTGGAAGATGAGACACATAACAAAAATGGGTGAGCGCGGGCAGGGGAGAGATGAACAATTAAGGAAATATAATCCAGGTGTTACCTGAAAATCTTTGTTCATTATTTTCGTTTCTTGTAGTTCAGGAGAGCTTTCCTGTGGGGTTAAGAAACATGGGCAAAGAGTCCTTGAAAGAAAACAAAAATACCAAAATCAACACCCACCCTGGACAGTCTGTGTATTCGTTAATAACATAGTGTAGTTCCAAAAAGCTCTAGATGGCTTAAGTTATTAAATGCAGAAATTAAATCACTAGACTAGTTTCAAGATGGATAGGAGAGCTTTGGGGAAGGAAACACTCCCTCCCAATAAATCACCTGTTTTTCAGAGGCACTGAACCCCAACAACTTCCACTTACAGTCAACAGGAGTTGCAGGTGCTCAACTCTTTTGAAAATCAGATCCAAACTGTTTAACATGACATAGTAGTAGCAGATCATGTGTGTTAGACTTTAAAAATCTACAAATATGTTTTAAAGCAGGATTTCATAGATTCATAGAGTTTAAGGTGAGAAGGGACCATTAGATCATCTAATCGGCCCTCCTGTATATCACAGGCCAGTACATTTCACCAAGTTATCTGTTTAACCAGAACACATCTTCCAGAAAAGCATCCAGTCTTGATTTGATGATGTCAAGTGATGGAGACTGTACCACTTACTTTAGGGGTTTTTCCCCTGTAGTTAATCACCTTCACTATTAATTTGTGCCTAATTCCTAATTTGAATCTGTCTGGCTTCAGCTGCCAGCCATTGGTCCCTGTTATGGCTTTCTCCAGAAGATGAAAGAGTATCTCAGTACCAGGTATTATATCCCCGTGAAGCTACTCATACTTTGATATGTGTATCAAACTTATATCAAGTCACCTATCAATCTTTTTGGATAAGCTTTTGATAAGCTCTTTTTGATCTGAAAGCCAGTTCCTTGTTTACTTGCCTGCAAAGAATGGAGTTCAGGGTTTTGCACTACAATTGTTGGTCCTACCAGCGGGGTAAGGAATGAAGCTGAGTATGGATTCAGGCATTGGGGATTCCACTGACTGTTGAAGGACCCTGATCTGGAATCGGGGCCGATGCAAAAGGGCTTTGAAGTTCAGCATTATGAAAATTATTCTGTTTGTGGCATGATGGCCAGCCTCAGTGAGTACCGGCGAGAGAGGTGGCGATGTTTGACTGATGTTCACTAGAGTGCAGAAGCTTTTTAGCAGTGAGGTAGGTTTCCGGAGCCCTAGACTTACTTTAGCCTTTAGTGTTCCCATGCTGACTAGTTCAGTGAGCTTGAGTCAACAAGATAAAGTATTTGTGCTTTGCTGGACTGAGGATCTAGTTTCTGTCAAAATAAAATTGTATATAGGGATGGATCAGAGCCAGAACTCCAGTTTCAAATGTTCCTGGATGTTGAATGATGTTCAGATCCAGTTTCATCCTCTGTGGCTTCAGCCCAAAGCTAACTTTATGGTGGAATAAACAGGAATTCGGTAACCGCAATGCTGCCCTCATTTAAGTGCGTGCCACTTTTGTTGAAGTCAATAGGAGGGGGAAGAACTGGACTCAATAGCATCATTATGATATATAGTATCTGTAGCATCACCATTCCCAGGTTCAATAACATCCAACAAGGTAGAGGCTTTTAAGTCCTGTATGGTTGTCTTACTAATATCAGTGATATTGATTATGCCTAAAAAATAGCATCCAGTAGAAATTGATATTTGATTTGCACACTTACGTCCCTGGAACGAGACACTCTGAAGTTTCCCTTTCTATCTGACGCAGTCCAGCAATCTCCATGATCTCCACCAGGTTGACAAAGGCTCGAGGGAGCTGCAGGGTTCAAAGAAATCAGACGTGTTAATGCACAGAGCACAATACAGTTACATAACAAGACTGGTAGGAAACAGTGAGTACAGGGAGCACTGAGAGGGATTAGCAGCATACAAGGGCAATGTAGAGGAGGGAGGGAGATGTACAGTGGATATGAATCAACAACCTCACTGGCTGCCACTGCAGCCTAACTCACTGGAGCACTTCTGTTGGTTGACAGTAAATAGAGGCTTGCACACTTTGTTTAGCAGTCAGAATGGTAAGCAGGGCTGTGCTGTGTACTTGGGTTTTACCGCAAAAGTATGTGAATTTGTGATCTGGAGAAGGCAAGGATGTGGGATGGGAGAGAGGAAGGGTCGGGGAGCAAAAATCCTCAGGAGAAAAATATTGGTCTCAGATACAAACCCAAATACAAAGAGAATCTATGTAAGGCTCAGTCTTGCAGCTCAGTCTTGACTTGCTGCACTCTTTGTCACTCCTGCCCTGCGCCACCACATGGTTTTGCCAAGGCATCTCCAGCCTGACCAGCAGCACCATCTCCTGTGCTAATCCTGGGCTATCATTGAGTGGACACCATCAGTTGTGCCAGATTTTTTATGTAAATAAATCTCTCTTGAGGGCTTGATGGAGAAAACCATTTAAATATAATTTGTAAGTTAAGTTGGAGTCAGGCCGTAGAAGAAATGCTCGGTGCACTGACCTGCATTTCCACCCAGGTCCCACACACCTCAGTGCCCTAGGCATAAGTAGGATTAAAGCCACCACTCTTCACCTGCCTGGCCAGTGCTGGTGTTGAGGGATAAAGTGACAAGCCAGATCCTGCTCTCTGTTACATCACTGTAAATCAGGAGTCACTGCTGAAGTCCAAGGAATTACACCCATGTAAAAGGAACACAATCTGGCCCTATATATAGTTCATTGAGGTTATTAACTGGGATTCAGAATTTGTCTGTGTAACTTGCCAACACGGCATTCTGCACCACTACTAGCAACAGGCATTCCAGTCCAAACCCTCTGACTCTGAAACATTGAGCCCAGGGCAGAGTCAGAAGAGAAAGTTTCTTCCTCATGTCGATGATGGAGAATGTGGATAGTGTCCCATGGTTAGCTGCAGCAACTTGTTTCCACCCTCATAGGACTTAGCCAAAAGATTAAGTAGCTAATTAGTGTGTTTTCTTGGACTAAAAAAATCCAGGAATGGTCAGATGGGGCATATGGTCACCTCTTTCTCTTTGTAGCAGAGATCAGGTGCCATTGTGTTACAGTCAGTTCTGATGCTATCTATTAGACACTGCAACATTATGTGTGGGTACATGTGTGAGAATATGTGGTTATAGGTGCATACATGGTGGAGTGTGTAAGGATCAGTGTGCAGAGGTCTGTGAATGTATTATGTGCTTGTGTATGCCTGCTTTGCTTTTAAGTCAAAATATTTTTCCGGGAACACATATACCCACAAACAAACAATTATATATCTTTCTTCAGTACTTGGATGGTCCCCATGACCAGAGTAGCTGAGCACGTCACAGTCTTTAAAGTATCCTCACAACTCCCCCCTCCACTATGAGGCAGGGCAGTGGTATTATCCCCTTTTTACATATGGGAAACTGAGGCATGAGACTAGGTGACTTGCCCGAGTTCACACAGGAAGTCTGGGATGGAGCAGGAAATTGAACCCATCTCTCCCAAGAGCCTAGGCCACTGACCAGCCTTCCTCTTCTTTTGTCCTCTCATGGTTATTTTCACAATCACAAGGGCTAGAAATGCAATTTTTAAAAAAACCTAAAAGAATGGTTTAGATTCTGGAGCAAAATGCCAAGGCGAGGAGTAGGCAAGAGGAGGATTCTGTAGAAAGTCCTGTGGTTGCGTGACCGCAGCATGCATATTGTTCAGCTTCTGCAGTGTTTGTGTATCCGTTTCCCTCCCTCCCCTCACTGAGATGTGAAAATCAAGAACAGTTAGTTCTTCCACTGCTCCTGTGCTTTTTCTCTGTAGAGGCGCAGGAGGCATTATCTCACATGTACAGGGAAGTTGGATTCCTCAGAAAACATCTTCTAAATTCAACTGACAGCTATGTAGTCCATGATTTGATGAAACAATTTTGCTCATTCTTGTTTTTTATTTTTAACCCCAGCTCATGCCAGTCACACGTGGAAATGACTCCTGGTAGCAAAAGCAGCCCTATGCTGTAGTTTTCCCCAAAGCAGCAGCCCACCACTTTACTGCCCATTAGCTAGCAAGGTCATTGGACTATTAGTCAGTGTTAACATAACTACTCTAGCTATCTGGAGAAAGGCCTTGAATGAAACAAAATTGCAGATACTCTGTCAGAGGTGAGAAACATCTGAGTGTGATTGCCAAGAATTCAGAGTTCTGTTACAGTATCTTAAAACCTTACCTCCCGGTATAGAATATCAAGAGTGTCCTGAAGATGTTTTACATAATTTTCTACTGAATAGGTCTCCTGTATAAAAGGAAAATTAGATCAGTCATTTTTCCAGTGTGCAAGAAACTATGGCTGAAAGAAAAAAACCCCAGTGGATCCATTCCATAACCTCTAGTCCCTAGCAAAGCCTGCAAGAGGCTAGATTCTATACTATTGACCAAATGCTCCTTTTTGTCTCCAATAGCACAGGCCTGTATATTTTGAGCAGATAGCTACTGAGTTCTGTTCCTCTTGTGGCACATGTGCAGCTTGTCTAGTAAGTGTGGCATTTCCATGTGACCAATACAATCCCTTAATCCAAATCCAGTCTTGTTTTACAACAATTCTTGTCAGCATTCTTTTAAGGTGCATTTTTACTCTGAAGAATGACCAAATAAATCATGTTTAATGTGTTTCACTGACTCCAGACCTAGTTTGATCCATTTCCAGACAGATTTGTTTTCCTAACTGCCAGCCCTGGAAATTAAATCTGGGATCTGAGAATCAAGCTGGGTTCTTTCCTCCAGCATATAATCTCCAGTAATAAATGATTCTGCAAGCCAAATTAGGCACTGAGCGATACCTATGCAACCCCACTTTGCATGAGGAGTTGCAGGTGGGTAAACTATGGCCCCTCCCCTGCTGTCCCCTGCAACCTCAGCTCTCTCACTCACTCCGCTGCTGGCGCAAAGCTCTGTGAGCTCCTGGGGCTGCGCAGCTGCAGAGCCCAGCCTGATCCAGTGCTCTGTGCTGCATGGTGGCAGCAATGGCAGCATGGCCCGGCTCCAGCCAGGTGGCATGGCTGTAGCCCTGCCAGCCACCCGGTGCTCCAGGCAGCGCAGTAAGGAGGCAGGGAGCAAGGGGGGTTGGATAGAGGGCAGGGGAGTTCGGAATGGTGGTCAGGGGGTGGGGGTGTGGATAGGGGTTGGGGCGGTTGGGGGGGAACAGGCAGTTGAATGGGGGCAGGAGTTTCAGGGGGGGCAGTCAGGAAGGAGGGGGGGTTGGATGGGGTTGTGGGGGGCAGTCAGGGGCAGGGGTTCCGGTGCCAGTCAGGGGACAGGGAGAAGGGGTGATTGGATGGGGCAGCAGCCCAAGGGGGGCCGTCAGGAATGAGAGGAGAGGTTGGATGGGGTGGCAGGGGTCCAGGAGCAGTCAGGGGATGGGGAGCATGGGTGTGTGGATGGAGCAAGGGTCCCAGAGCGGCCGTCAGGGAACAGCGGGGAATGAATGGGGCAGAAGTCCCGGGAAGGGGAGGGGCAGATAGAGGGTGGGGGCCAAGCCACGACCCCCTCCCCTAACCGGCCCTCCATGCAATTTACGAAACCTGATGCAGCCCTCAAGCCAAAAAGTTTGCCCGCCCCTGTGCTAGATTGAGGCCTCATTGAAAGTCAATGGAAAGACTTCAATTTAAATCAGTGGGTGTTGGTTCAGGCCAATAGTTTGTCCTGCAGAACCTTTACTACTGGGGCTGATATGTGAGAAGGAAATAACCCAGGTTGACTCTCAGATCAGCATGGTAAGCTTGTATGGCTGGTAGTTAGGAAAAGACATTTCTACTTGCAACATGATCATATTTGCTCTGGTGCAGGGGTGGGCAAACTATGGTCCGTGGGCCAGATCCTGCCCGCAAGCTGTTTTAAGCTGGTCCATGCAGCTCAGCCCTGCTCCAGCGCTCTGGCCGGGGCACTGGGTCAGGGGCCACACCACACGGCTCCTGCGTGCTCCAATGGGAGCTGCAGAGGGGTGCCTGCAGATGGGGCAGCCGTGCCTCCGCATAGGAGCCAGAGCCGGAACATGCCACTGCTTACCGTTTGAGGTAAGCGCCGCTCAGAGCCTGCACCCCCACAGCCTCTCCCCATGCCCCAACCACCTGCCCCTGTCCTGATCCCCCTCACGCTCTCCAAACCCCTTGATCCCAGCCCAGAGAACCCTCCTGCACCCCACACCCCAAACCCTCTCATCCCCACCCCCACCTCAGTGCCTGTACCCCCAGCCAGAACCTGCACCCCTGCCCCAGCCTTGAGCCACCTCCCACCCTCCAAACCCCTCAGTTCCAGCCCAGAGCCACCCTCCTACACCCCAAACTCCTCATCCCCAGCCCCACCCCAGAGCCCTCACCCCCTCCCACATTCCAACCCCAATTTAGTGAGCATTCATGGCCCACCATACAATTTCTATTACTTGATGTGGCCCTCGGGTCAAAAAGTTTGCCCACCCCTGCTCTGGTGCTATTGTAGGGTTGCCAATTTTGATTGGACGTACTCCTGGAGGTGTCATCACATGGCATAATCTTTAATTAAAGATTAATCTTTAATTCCTGGAGACTGTAAGACAATCCTGGAAGGTTGGCAACTCTAACTAAGACCAGAAACGTGGAATCCCCTTATGGCATTTTTATGGAGTCACTTTCCAGAACACAATGGCACTTCAATGTCTCAGTAAGAATATACATGTGGCCTTTCACATTCGGATTGTTTGGTCTATTTAGATTAAAATCTCCTCAAGGCAGGGACTGTCTCTTCTTCTCCTGTGTTGTACAGTGCGGGATAGATCTTTAGCTCTTAAATAATGACTTACTGCTAATGAAGCCCTGATTTAGAGCTCCAATATCCCACTGTAAAAGCAGCGCACTCATTTCAGGTAAGGGAGATATTAAATGAACACAAGTTCCTGTTGCTTTTTAGAGGTACAAGGGCATTGGCTGTCTGATAAAGGGGAAATGACTGGACTGTTAACCTTGTTCATCTGCCAAGCACCTAGAGGTATGTGCCCAGTTTCTAGATACATACCCTGTCCAAGCAGTAATGACACAGGTCATTGCCTCCAATGAAGAGAGTGATCAGTTTCCAGTCCTCCTTGAAGTTAATTTTCTAGTGACACATAAAAAGCATAGAGTGCAATGTTCTAACAGCTCAAAATTGCTTAGGGACGCGGAGCCAACATTTAAAAATACAGTTAAATGGGGTATATCAAGAGTATCAAAACAATGAAAATGAGCCATTCGGAATTAACAATGGGAACAGTGAAGTCAGGAAACTCTGTGTGTGTGTGTGTGTGTGTCTGAGGGGAAATGTGGCGAGTGGGAGGTGGTAGAATACATCTTGGCTTTTGTTATGAAATTCCCACCAGAAAGGGGAACTGGCAGCTGCCTGGTAGGTTGTCAGGGTAGCTGCTGTCCAAAGCTCTGTTTACTGGGAGTCGGAGACCACAGTTCTAAATGGATTTCAGCAGCAGGGGTTGGGATGGGGAGATCTACCCATTAGTGCCAAATGCTGGGTGCAGTGTAGCAGTAAGCAGGGAAGGGAGAAAGGATTAGACGATGATGCACTAAAGCTGCTTCAGTGGAACATGAGTCACTGGGAATCCCTGCCAGCTGAGTGAGTACTACCAGGAATGCCGAAAAGGAGAGAGGCAAGCTCTGGGGGGACAGACATTTGGATTAAAACAGAACAGTCCAGGAGGCTGGTGACTTCACTGGGCTCATAAGGGCAGCTGCTAAATCCACGTCACCACCAGCCAACAATAGGGGCTGCTGAGAGCGGGAACGCAGTGGAAAACATTCTGTAGCATGTAGTACAAAGAAAGGAATGGAAAGCATCTATTTTTAGAGCAGAGAGTTTACATAACTAACGGTTGTGAATCTATCCCACAAATAGAAGAAGGGCCTGGGAATCGCCAAAGGGCTGAATTCTCATCTCATTTCCACCTCTTTGCCCTACAGTGGGGTGCCAGGCAAGACAGAGTCCTGCCCCCTGTTTTTAAAGCGGTGGATGATTGGAAACACACCCTGCTAAATCTGAGAACAATTTAGTCTATTGCTCAAATGCCAGTTTTTCCACTCAGCTCTTCTCAGAGAGGGAGACTCTCTCCTTTCCCTCACCCTGACGAAAAATTAATAATGCAGAATAACAGACAGTAACTTGGCCCAATGCATCTGTGCGGCTACACATGGACGCATGCTTTGGAGAGCCCTGCCTTTTCAATACTCTGACCCACCATCTAGAAGGAGACAGGGAGCACTGGGCACTCCCTCTGTCCCATGGTGATCTCCCTGGATCAACAAGTCTCTCCCCAGCACCCAACATCCCACGTAGGCCCCACCAACACCTTGAGGAGAGGAGACCAGGTGTCTCCTGTCTTTCACACACCCCAGAAAGAGCAGCACTTATGGCCATGATAAAAGCCAGGGAGCCCTTCAATCCCCTTCCCAGCCCCCATTGGACCAGGAACAGTAGGCCACTCTGGAGCAAGCAGCAGGCCACTTTATGCCTCCAGAAAACCTGTGACATCCTCAGGATTCCCCCTCCCCCAACACATTGCACAGTATTGTCTCAGTTGACTGGTCAGGACCATTGCTTCAGGTGGCCTGACCTACTGGCCAGGCTACAGCCACCCCCTCACCAGCACAGCGTGCCAGCATCACCAACCTCCTCGAGGCAGGAACTCCAGGGATATGGGGCAGGCCCTCTACACCAGACACCTGGCTCACTGCTGCTGGCTGTTTTAATTCACTGTTTTTTGTCTCCACAGCCTCACCAGGCCACCTGCTTTCATCTTTGCCTCTACACTTAACCCTCTCCTCCCCATTCCAGTCCCCTGGCCACCATCCATACTGGTTTCCCAGTCCCTTCCTGTTTCTCCAGCCAATCTGTGTAGCCTCCTGACCCCGTCTTCCTCACTCCAACTTTTCAATGGTTCAGAACCATTACGTTAGGCCATTGCCTACCTTGCCTTAAATTTCATGTTTAAGTCTACAGGGCAGGGACTGCATCTTCCTATGTGGTTGTTCAGCACCAGTGCAATGGGACCCCAGGCCTGATCAGGGTTAATATAGATAACGGAATAATAATTTCCTGGCTGCCGTGATCCACCCACTGCACTCATACACCTCGACGCCAGTGAGAAATGACTTGATCCTTTTTCCAGCTGTGAAACCGCCTCTCCCCACCACCCAAACATGCTACATGGGTTATAGAAGCTACGCACTTACCGAGCTGCCTCTCATTAGCTCCACCAGTTCACGCGCCTGGGTTGACATATTGCTATGGAGAGAAGAAAAAAGAGCACTCAGATCCTTGTTCTGACATGACGAGCAGAATGAACATAACTTGAGAAGGCTTCGATTTCTCCTCCTGGTCTCATCTTATGGAACTTCAGGACCACCAGGGCCACGCAGGGAAAGCGATGGCTCACATGTGAGAATAATCATAGGTGGATAATCTGAACTGCAAGAGCTCTAGCCAGCATGGCAACTGAGATGAGTTATTCTTATTCTTCTTGAAGGACTGGAGGAAAACACTCAATTCCCAAACCTGCTCTTGGAGATGACAAGGTATTTCACAGGCATGCAAGCTTTGCTGGCTAACTGGTAACTCACTTACAAGTAAATGTAGTGCTGGTGAAAGGGGCTAGATTGACGGTCCTGGAGACTGAAGTCCTCTGTGTAGCCACAGATTGGGTGCAGCAGCAATATAGGCTGCCTGCACATTTTACCCATCAGTGGCTCTGAAGGAGTCGTTCTCAAGGGAAGGAGAGGGGAGTTCAGTCTCCATAGTTCATTCAATCCTCTACTGCTCTACTAGTGCTGCTAGCCAGGATAGCTTTTAATGCTAATAATGGGCTCCTATTCATGAGGCACTGGACTGCGACATACCATCTTGTTACCCAGAAGTCATTCAACAGCTGGGAGATGGCAATGGCTTTCGGGTCTTTACAGCCCTGGTCTGACACTGAGCCAGTGACCTACATGTAAAAGACTTATGGGAAAATTCACTGTGGGAATAAGGAGTGTCTTGTGGTTAAAGCACTGGTACCGGACTCGGAAGATATGGGATGGGAAGGTCTAGCCAAAAGATGACATCTCTCCCATGTAGCAAGAGTCAAACAAACACACTCCTCAAATATTCAGAAGAAAGAATATTATGCCATAGAGAAATATGCACAGTATAGATAGGATCAGCCATTAAAGAGCAACTGGTTTGATAATTAATATTAACTCAGGAGTAACCTCAGCCTTGGGATGCAGCTTAACCTGCCAGTCCACCAGCATCTCATGCCACTATCTCCCTGACTAGGGTGTGATTGTGCTTACTTTGCTTTGGCTCCTCCCACTGCTGAGTTGAACCCGGCTGTTTCCTTTTCAATGCCAGTGGAGAAGCCGAAGAGTTCTGGATTAAACTTTTTCAAAATATCTTAAAGACAGGAGAAGACATGCTGGTTATCCTTTGCACTGTGAGCAAGGGTCAGCATCCCCTCCTACACAACCCACTTGCCAGTCTTATGGTTGAGGCATGGGGCTAAAGGTCAAGACACGTTCACTGAGACTTTGGGCATTTAACCTATCTGTGCCTCGGTTTCTCCATATACACGTTGGAGGTAATGACACCTATTCACAAAGGTGAAACGAGGCTTTAATTAATGTTTGTAGAATTCAATCAGATCCTCAGCTGGAAGGTATTATATATGCAAATTATTATTATTGTTACTGTGTCTATAAAGCAGTAGGTGGAATTCAAAGCCTCTTTGTAGTTAGCAATACATTTATAATACTTCACACAGTATAAAACAGACACCAATTTTGATTTAAAACTCAGTGGTGCCCATGGCACATGGATATAAGATAATGATTGAAATAAAAACCTACACACTCTCAGGCATTGTCAAACCATTCCAGAGCATTGATCGCATATTAATAGAAGAATTGTCATGGACCAAGCTCCCTCCAATTCATGGTCACAAGGATCACTTCCCCTCCCTTTTCTAGTCTCCATGGCAACTACAACAATTGCTTAAATGGAATAATATTAGTGTTAGGTAAATATTTAACTTATTATTAGCTTCTTTCAGAACAGTTTAGCAGCTAGAAATAAGGAGGAGCCATCACCATGTGACCAGCCAGCACTCGGTGGACCATCAATTGCTATGTAATGCATCAGTAGCCCACAGTTCCTGCAAGGTTTCCACCTTGTCACTTGAGGCTACAGCTTGAAATAAAGGAAGAGCATCTGCTTTGGATCTGTGTCATTTTAGTCATTTCCTCCTGTAATCTGCCCCTCATCTGTTCAGCTGTGCTGATGTTACAACCTCATCCAGAACCGTCAAATGGAGGAACTGACTCAAACTTTTAGCAGAGGAGTTCTCCCCAGTTCTCCCAGGAGTTCTCACCTGGGGTTTGAATAAATTCCTCAGATCCCCAACGGACGTGCATCCTGGGCCCTGTGTAAGGAAGGTGGGAAGCCAGCACAAACTTTCCAGCATTTGCCTGGCCGAGTCTTAGAGCATTTGCCTGGCTGAGTCTTAGAGCAAAGAGTGCCCTTTCCCTTCCCCACTTTGGGAATTTTCAAAATACTCACTGGGTAAAGTTGTGTGAGTCTCTAGGGTTCCATCACCTCCAATGCTACAGAGGGGTGGGGGAGAAAAACAGAATCAATCAGTCAGCAGGGTTAATACTGTAAGCACATACCATCTGTCATGCGGTCACCATACGTTGCTGCTGTATCAGCTCAGGGAGAAAAAAAAAAGAAAAGACTCAACCAGGAATAAGGGGATAAACCATAGGTCAAGTGTGAATTCAGGGAACGTATTGAAAGGCAGATTTCATATCAAGTCAAACAGGGCTTCAGCTAAGGCAGGGCACACAGCCTTAGTGCCACATCTACACGGGCAGCGCTGCAGCGGCACCACTGCACTGATGCAGCTGTACTATTGCAGTGCGTATGGTGAAGACGCTCTATGTCAACGGGGGAGAGCTCTCTCATTGGCATAAAAAAACCACCCCTGAACAGCAGGAGCTATGTCAGTGGGAGAAGCTATCCTGCCGACATAGCGCTGTGCACATGAGCGTTTATGTCAGGGTAACTTATGTCGATCAGGAGGTGATTTATTCACACCTCTGAGCGACATAAGTTATGCCGACATAGGTTGTAGTGTAGACTTAGCCTTCTAGGCTACCAACAGAGCACTATGGGGCACTTATTTCCACTTATTCTGATGCTGCCCCATCAGAGCTGTGCAGTCTAACCTCACTGTTACCTACTGCATTTGTGAGCAGCTGTTCAAGGTGCACAGACTGCATTGACGCCTGCCAACGAGATACCTGGGATTCTACAAAACGGACTGTAGAATAACACCTCTACATCTGTCATTCACAACATGTTTGCATGCACAGTCACACTCATCCTTAAGCAGCCACCCACTGCAGCGTGCACGTACACGTGAACGCACATTCTCTCACATACACACTTCCACCCAGAGCTGCTGTGTGTTTCACCTCCAGGAAAGTCCTCTCCAGGCTGTTTGCAAGTCATTCACGCTGGTTGCTTTGGCTCCTACAGCAGTCTGGAAAGACAGTAAGAATCATTTATGAAATGGCAAGATGACTAGCAGAGGAAGTTGAGCAAAGCAGGAATGGTTTTGTCCTCCAGTAGGCTGAACTCTACTGGTCCATGCTGTTGCTACTGAATCGGTCATTTAAAGGGTCAGTTGAAATGTACTGAGTAGAATTGGCTGAAAGAGCAGAATTTCTGTCCCACGGGAAATTCCAATATTTTGACATTTGGTTTAGTCCTGAATCAGAAAGAAGAGTCAAAACAGCTAAACTTTCTGTGCAATGAAAACTTTAGAAAAATTCATTTTGAAATGTTAAAACATTTTGTTTCAGGTCAGTTCAACATTATTCTTCATTCACCTAAGCCAGTGCAGTGGCTCATGGGAAATGTAGTTTGGAAGCCTTATGACCCCATTGTCCCCTAAGCACCAGATTCCCTGGCAGGACTGCATCTCCCAGGGCGCGGGTCCCAGCTGCCAGCCCTTTTCCTGGCCACTGGCCATGTGCCCGGGCCCCCGCGCCCAGGTCTCTACTCTTGGGGTGCTGACCTCACTCCCTGGTCACTGGCCCCATGTGCTTGGGGCCCCACACTTGGGTCCCCGTTCCCAGGGCCTTGGCTGCTGGCCCTGGGGCCGGGGCTCTTATACTGAACCCACATGCAGGGTCCTGGCAGCAGGTCCCATGCCTGAGGTGCCACTCCTGGCCCTGTGCTTGCCCCCAGCCTTTGCCCCCTTACCCGTGTCTGGGTCCCCCCACCTCCCTGAGACACGGCATTGCTTCCAGGCCCAGCTGGGGGTGGGGCACAGATAGGAGTAAGGGGGCTGGCTTTCAGCACCCCCACTATTAAAAGGGTTCCAGAGCCACTGCAACGGGGAAAGAATTCTCTGTAGTAACTCAGAGCCCTCCCCATCTAGTGTCCCATCACCAGCCATCGGAGATATTTGCTGCTAGCAGCAGCAGATTGGCTATGTGCGATTGTGGGAAGTCCCATTATGCTAGCCGCTCCATAAACTTATCAAGCTCAGTCTTGAAGTCAGTTAGACTTTTTGCCACGAGCTGTTCCCCTCAGAAGGCGGTTCCAGAACGTCACTCCTCTGATGGTTAGAAACCTTAGCCTAATTTCAAGCCTAAACTTGATGATGGCCAGTTTATATCCATTTGTTCTTGTGTCCACATTGGAGCTTAACGTAAATAACTCCTCTCCCTTCCTATATTTATCCCTCTGATATATTTAGAGAGAGCAATCCTATCTCCCCTCAGCCTTTGTTTGGTTAGGTTAAACAAGCCATGCTCTTTGAGCCTTGTCTCATAAGGTAGATTTTCCATTGTCTCTGAAACATTTCATGAATCAGGAGAATAAAAGTAACAAAAAAATTTCTTGGGAACATGCAAGCAGGTCACTGTTCAGGGGCTTGGGGCTGGAATAGCAGGGAGTACTGCAGATCAGGCCTGAGGTCCTCCAAGAAAAGCTCAAGGCCCATTGTGAGAGTAGCCAAGGTTACTGTAGGTCAAGACTGAAATGGATCAACAGAGCTCTCAAAACACTGAAGCATGTACAACCCTCATCTGCAATGTTAGCCTGATCCTTTGAGTTGTTCTGTCCCCATAACTCCTACTAACGTGAATGGGAGTTGAGGCAGCTCTGCACCTCAGCAAGATTGGGTCTTGCCTCTGGCTCTAGTCCAGGCTATTTATTCCTCAGTTTCACAATTGCCAGATTCACTCATAACTCTAAGATATTGCTACGGCAAATGGACACAGCTGGGCAAGTCACAGCAATTTGCTCTCCATCTGATGGTGTCTGACATCATTGCATCCAGGGAAACTAGAATTGCCCTTCCCATTCTAGGCTCAGGAGAAGCACTGGTACTCACAGTCAAAGAATCTCCCAGCGCTGCTATGATTTTGATGTCTGTTGGCCGTAGCTTATGTACTAGACAGGAGAAGAAAGAAAAAGCAGGGTTAACAGTTATCATTGGAAAATATTATCCTGGGTGAAGGGCCTGGTGATCTTGCTTCCGATTGCAGACAATGAAAAAATCTTTACTGACTTCAGGGGAAGCAGGCTCAGGGTTCTACACAAACCTCAATCAACTAGACTGAGGAATAAACTTGCAATTAGCTTCTGCCTCCTGGCTTGCTCCAAATCATGTGCTTGAGTAATAGGGAAGTAAACAGAGCTTAACACTACCTTTCACATGTCACTTTACAAAAACCTGAAATAGATTAGACAGATTTAAAATTGCATACATTCATTCTGTTCTGTTTTCAATTGGCTTTAAGTCTAAATCTAGGTTTCCTGCTAAATGCTCAGATGTAAAGCATTCCCGCTATGTCCGGGTACAATACACGTGTTCTGCTCATCAAGTAGGTGCACCCAGGTTGGTCAAAGCTGCTTTGCTGCAAATGGACCAGGCACATCTGGCTTGATTAAGCCAGCCAAGTTGTTATCTGTGCATTAGAATGCAGCCGCTGTGCTGGTGAACATGCTGGGTTTGGCAAAATAGAATGCTCTTGCTATGGGCTGGATATACAATGCCTAACCTGGTTGTTTTCCTCTCACCCAACATGTGCAGTAATACAGTTTTAAGATTTTGCTTTTAAAAAGCACAGATGATTACTCCTCTCGATGGTTCAGTCTAAAACAAGTTCTCTCTCACCTGATGTTGGGACACTTTCAGATGGAGTCTGTGCAGGACATGACAGGTCACTGCCCCAATTCTTAAACAACAAAACAAACAGCAATATGGTTAGGAGATATTAATATACTTTGGAACATACTGAATGAATATTACAACCAAATCAAAATCCAAAAAAGAATAGTTCCTAACCACTTACCTGAGAGCTCAGCAGTTCTTGCCTTTCATCCTGAAACGCTGTCCAAATACTGATTAATTCAGCTGGTCAGAATATTTCTGGTGAAATGAAATTTCACCCAAACATACTGTTTTGTCAAGGCCAATGTTTCACAGAGATGTGTTGATTTCAACAAAGTTTATTTTAGGAAGGGAGGGGAGAGGAGAAAAGAAAACTTCCCACCTGCTATAGCCTTTTGGTTAAGGCAATGATGCAGAAAGTGGGAGATCCAGGGTTGAGTCCTTGCTCTGCCTGACTGAGAGCGGTCTAGGATGAAAAATTCTGGCTTCACTCAGGCAGAGTAGGGAACTGAACCTCCCAAGCCACTGCCCTATCATTTTTGCTAAATGCTTGAAATGGTTTGTTTTCATTCCAATGCAGAAAGAAAACCAAATTCGAAAACCTTAAAAGTTGCTGTGAAATGGAATTGTGATAGTCCAGTCAACCCTATTAATTAATGCTTACAGTCATCATGTGAGGCAGAACAGGTATTATCTTCCGAACTGTCACAGATGGGTAGTCAGCCAGTGGGCAAATTTAGTAGCAGAGCCAGGAACTGAACCTAGGAATGTCTGAGTCATAGTTCTATGCCCATTTCTCTATCCACACTACCTCTCAACGGCAGCAACAGTACATTCTTAGAAGCAAAGATGGGCCAGTGAGGAAAATAAATTGATACAATGGGCAAGTCCCATAAGGAGCAGGGGTGTTCACTCTTTGCCCAGACAAAGGCCATGTTGACCAGCGGTTGTGTGAGAGCTTGAGGGTATCACCTGATTCGCAGGGAAAAAATCAAGTCAAATGTAGCTGCTCTCATCTTTAACACAGTGGTGCAGCTCAGAGAGACTACAATCCAGTTAGAGGATGTTATAAAGGTCCAGGACTCGTCAGCTGGGTTAATTTTTTGGGGAGGGGGAGAAGCAGTTTCCACTCTCTCCTTTTCCTTCTACTGCCTCTCTCTTGCCTCCTTCCATGGGATCCTTCCAACTTGGTCACTAAAATGTAAGAATCATGAACTGGAAGCCTTTCTCCAGCTGTCTGTTTAGCTTTCTAGAAGCAACCCCGGGTGCTGCTGTGAACTGTAGCTTGGAGGGGGAATGGTGGTTTCCTTTTCAGTTGCAGCCTGAAGCAGCACTTGCTAGTGCCACCTGTTGTTCTTTATAACTAAGGCTGTGAGTCTGGTCACAGAAGTCATGGATTCTGTGACTCTCCAGGACCTCCATGATTTCTGCAGCTGCAGCAGCCAGTGTGGCTGACCCCAGGGGCACCCGAGCAACTGGCCCTGGGACCAGCCACACGGGCCACTGCTGGTGCAGCTGGCCCTGGGGGCCGCCAAAGCAGCAGTGATCCTAGGAGTGGCCCCAGAGTAGTGGTCCCAGAGCACCAGCAGTCACAGGGACTGCCCCAGAGGCAGTCAGAGCAGCAGGGATCAGGAGCCTCAGGGCAGCAGGGGCCAGGGGCTGTCAGTCCCTGCCACTGGAGCACAGGACAGCCATCAGCCTCCGGGGCCCCCAGAGCAGCTAATATTTAGTCACAGGTGTTTATAGTAAAAGTCATGAACAGGTCAGGGGCCATGAATTTTTATTTATTGCCCCGCAACTTGTCCATAACTTTTATTAAAAATACTTATGACAAAATTTTAGCCTTATTTATAATCCATAATGGATGCAGTGATTCACACTATTTTGTTTGGAAATTAGGTCCCAGCTGGGCATTACTTGGAGCTAGACAACAGCAGTGACCTCATTAAGAAGGCCTAACTAGCCACTCAGACCATTGCTTTGGACAATCATCTTCCCCAGCCATACTCACACCGACAGAACTGCAGAGCTATCTTAGGAGGCATCCACACCTCCTCCAGCCACCTGGCAAGCACAGGTTCCCAGCTCATTTCTCCAGTTCCTACCCGGAATTAGCTCTGTACTGGTCATGTTAACTCCTCTGCTGTAGTTTCTCTGCTATGGTGGAATGTAAAGCCTTAATTTAAGAGCGAGTAGATGTTAATTGGAGACATATTGCAAGTTCATGTAACATACTGTTATCACCACTTCCCTCTATTGGATAGAGCTGCCCAAGTGCATGGAAATACGTTGCCTCTAGTGGGTGGATGCCTGATGAGGCTATAAATCCTCCTTTAAAACAACTGACCCAGGCCTGCATTTTTGGGGCTGACAGGTCCTAAGTTCTCTTGCCAATACTGTGTATATCTGGAGCAGCTGACTTCCAGTAGTGTCCTTTGACTGGATTTGTTACTGTCATGACTTAGCCCTGGTCTACACTGGGGGGGGAGGTTGATCTAAGTTATGCAATTTCAGCTATGTTATTCACGTAGCTGAAGTCGAAGTACTTAGATCGACTTACCGTGGTGTCTTCACCACGGTCAGTTGACTGCTGCCACTCCCCTGTCGACTCTGCCTGCGCATCTCCTGGCAGCAGAATACAGGAGTTGACAGGAGAGAGCTCGGGGGTCGATTTATCGCGTCTAGACGAGACGTGGTAAATCGATCCCTGCTGGATCGATCGCTACCCGCTGATCCGGTGGGTAGTGAAGACATACCCCTGAAAACAGTTTTAGTTTTAGTAAAGTTATTCCCAGTCTGCACTGGCTGGTACAACTGTGTTTGCAAAAAACACTTGAAAAAAAAGCATTTAAATACCCATTGACATAGAAGGAGATTTGTATGTTCAAAGCCTAGTAAGAAATTACCGTTTACAAATTCCAAATGACGTGAAAACACCCACTAGACAGGAGCAATTTTGCATCCAAGTGTGTATGTGTAATATACAGTAAGCGATACAGGCAATTACCTGAATTGGCTTGTTAGTAGGTTCCAGAGGTGTGTAGTTGCTGTTCCTGTATGTTCCCAGGAAGGGTTTGTGCTGATGAGTGAGGTGAGAAAGGGAGAGAAATACAGATCAGGCAGCAAACAACGGCACAGAAGACAGCAAATGAGATGAGGATTTCTGCTGCCAAAAGATAATATATCTAGAGATGGCCTGAGCTACAAAGTGTGGGTCTGGATTTTGAAACAAACACTCTCCCCTAAAATTTAGGGATATTCAGATCTGAGGACTTTGGTCCAGCCCACCCATCAGATCCCTTCAAAGAGTGGTCAGGGCTGTTTGCATCTGTAATCCACTCTAATATAGGCAGTGGAGAAGCCTGGGCAGCTCTGCCTGCCTCAGTCGGGAGGAGCCTGGCATGCACAGCTCACCCTTTTTCCACAGTGGCTGTATAATTTGTGTTGTGGTCTTGGTACCTAACATCCCCCTCAGGAAACATGGACTCTCATAGATTAAAGACCCCATCGGGAGGCTTGCTTCTCCCTAATGAGCATAGCATGATTGTCCCTAAGCTTGTAATACAGAACCCGGAACCTGAAGGCACAGGGTCAAAGAGACTTTCCCACTGAAAGAGCAGAGTTATTCCAAATGGTTTAAATCAGAATTGTGTGTAGTTTGATCAGAAATCCCACCACCACCACTTGCAGACTTTCATCCTTTAAATTAACCCATTATGCTTATAAATGGTTTGCTATAGACCTTTGTCATATGTGCCAGGCTATAGAGACCAGTCACACATACACAACATCTGCTGTGTTGAGTTAGAGAAGCAAAGGGACAGAATACATGGAGCATGAGAACATGAGAATCTGAAGACATTTTATGTAATAACAGATACACTAAATGACAGGTGGAACTCCCCCAAAATAGCCTCTAGTGTAACTTAGCTGCTGTCCCGCAACTGGGAAACCTTCACAACAGTGCTGTCTCAGTGGGGAAAGTACCACTGTGAGTGCGTACCCACGGCTTCCACAAAGTGCCACCGACTTGCCACGTTAAAGACTCATTTCAAAACCCTGTTTATCCACAAAATAGGTCCAGAAAGGACAGCAACAGGGCAAGGCAACAAAGTTTCCAGGGCGTTTTGAATATCAGATTGTGAGAGATGTAGGGAAAAACAAATCCAACATTCATTTTCACTCTTCCGCAAGAGGAGAGTAACTGGATGCCTTATTAAATTAATACCAAGTAAACTTGGACCTGATAAAAAGGAAGTACCTCCCACAGTCTATAGTGTGTCTGTGGAGCCCGCTGCCTAAGGGGTGTGACACAGAAGCCCATCGATGCCAGCTGGCCAAGGGTTTGCTGTTCTGTAACAGCAACTGTTAGCGTGCCAGGCACTCACCACCCCTAGCACACTGCTTTCATTGTATTTAGCCATATAGAATAACGTGAGGTCTCTAATAAAAGCTTATGTCATGATCCTCAGTCATGATCCTCAATCATTGCATCATGTATGTAGAGAGGATATTTAAGTAATTGTGTATATGTATGGAAAATATGTTTAAAGTCCATCACCAACCAAAGAGAAAAACATGTTTCTTCCAGAGAGGAGATAGACAGGTGAAAACACATCCTATCTCTGTAAATTAAGCGTTGTAAGCCAACATAATATGAGCTCAATTTACATATGATGTCAACAAGGGGATGAGAAGACACAGGGGACTAAACCAACAGAGGTTGTCCTGTCTCTGGAGCCCAAAAATGAGTTTTGAAGAATATAAAAAAAATGCAAGGAGATATTTTGTTATCTTTCAGAGAGGAAGCAAACAGGACAGTGCTTTTTGCATTCATGAGAGAGGGATCCCAGACATGTTGGTTGGAGATGCTGGGAGATTGTTTCTCTCACCTAAAGCAACTTTAGATGATGAGGGGTTAAGCCTGTTCATAACACACTTCTTAGAGTTACTTACTTTTTGTTTGATATGTGACCATTTCTGTTTCCATTGTTATCCTTACTCACTACCCCTTAAATCTTAGCCTTGGATAATAAACATATGATTATTTTCACTATAAACATATCTCAGGCTGTGCTGCTATATTGGAGTTGATCCTCAGTTAAAACAAACAAACTGGTGCATGCACTGTTCTTTGGCGACAGCGTACCTGGTAATTTCTGCACATGTCCAGTAGCTCACACTGCAGGGGACTGCTTCAAAGGGGCTCAGGGATTGGGGTGCACCTATGGTTAATCTGCCATGCAAAGTAAGGGTTAGCAGAGCCCCAAGGAGACTGACACCACAGACTGGTGGTGTTAAAGAGCTGACACCCAGTTAAGCACCAACAAGTGTCTCACTCACTGAGGCAGGGGTATTACAAGGTGACTCAATCCTGGATATCCTGAGAAAGTGTCACAGGGGGTGAAGATAAAATGTGGAAGTGGCTTTAAAAAAGGAATGGATAAGTTTTGACTCACAGCATTTATAGCTATTCTTGGTAAGATAAAGGTAATCACCAATTTGAATGCTCCAGGGCATAAACTCATCTCTTCAGAGGCCAGAAAAGAATTCCCCAAATCCTGGCTTATTGCACAACCGTCCAAATTTGTTATTTTCACCTTCACCTAACGCATCAGCTATAGGTCATGCCCCAAAGTGTGATACTGGACCAGGTGGACAGATGGTCTGATCTGTTACAGCAGTTCTTGTTATGTTCCAAAAAATCAGCTATGCCAGTGATTTCTTTATAGGGATTTTACTACTACATAGTGGCTGGAGGCTCAAACTCATGTAATGAAGGTAGGTGAGAGAGAGACAAACACAGATGATGGTGGTGGACACATTAGAAATTCATAGATGAGTGATTGCTGTACAGGGCAAGGAGGGAAGAAAAGAGTAGAATCTCCATCTATTGTCATATAGCAGCTCAAAACTCCATGAATGCACTGATGTTCTGAAACTCACAACAGAGTAGAATTTATGCATCACAAATTTTTAAGAAGAAATTCAGAAAAAGGCTGGGGAAAGGGAGAGAAGCAGCTGCCCATTGTCAAAAGACGAAACTGCTGAGTTGGTATGCAATGACAAATGCATGTGCAGGAGGTTGATGGAAACATGAAACTCCGTAGATCCATACGCCCAATGGGGGAAACTACATACACACGTACAGTATACATGCAGCCTCTTCAGTATTAGCCACTAGGGGCCAGATTTTTAAAGGCATTTAGGCATTTAAAGATGCAAATTGGTGCCTATTGGGATTTCCAAAAACATCTAGGCACCTAATTGCCAATGAGTTCAAAGGGAAAATCCATTCTGAATCCCTTTGAAAATCTCACTAAGTGCTTATCTGTATCTTTAGGCACCTAAATATCTTAAAAAATCTGGCCAAAGATCTAAATACACATCATCCATGTTATCAGTTTTTGTAAGAAGGTATAAGGCCCAGAAACACCTGAAGCAGCTATTGTGTAGGGAAATATTCACATACAGTTAACAGAGAAGCAGAATTTTAGCAGACTTGTTCCAAAAATACTGGATCCTTGCCAAGAAAAGGGCATGAACCCACCCACTCCAACCCCTTGCTTCCGTAATGGTACGGTATTTACCGGAGTTGGGCAACTCAGGGTAATGTTAGCCTTGGGGTCAAAGAAGTCCGTTTTCTCCCCTACAGGCAGAAGCTGGGATAAAAAGGGGGAGGATTAGTTTTGTAGCTGTCTCCTCTCATCTTACATTTCTATAGCAATTTTAAACCCAAAGAATCCAAAGGTGCTTTACAAATTTAACTGAATTGAATAATTGCATAACTCTGGATTTGCCTGTGATTGAAATGCAGCCATTTCTTTGGAGGAACATGGCAGCTGTGTTACAGAGCACAGTAACACTAGGCAGTAGTTTAGAACAGGAAGTAAAGATGCATACTATATTGCTGAGGGAATTTAGGGAGGCAGAAGTAGCTGTATTGGAATTTGACCAGAATACCAGGGCTAAGGCCTCTTGTCTAATTTTATGTCTGTTGAAACGTGGCATCAACCACGAAGTGTGACAGGCAGCGAGGATAAATCTTCTATTTCTTGTCACAGTGCCAGTGAGTAAAAGGAAAACTGAGCATCACTGCAGAGGTTCCTGGATAAAAATTGGGCATCCTCCCTGACTACACTCCTTTTAAAAAGTGCTTTTAGAATAGGTGAAAGGTTCTGGGTTAACAGCCAGGGAGACTACAGTCCTCTGTTTCTCCACAGAACAGGTACAGCAGAGGCTCCAGCAGTACAAGCAGCACTTACACTGCCACACAAATGTGCCTCAGCCCAAACCTGGAAGGTGAGAAGGTAAGTCAGTCAGTCTCCATGGCCCATGCAGTCTTCAACTTCTCTTTCATGGAGACTGCCAGTTAGTGCATTCCATGGGATTTCATTCTTGTTGATGTGGACACCTGTCCAAAAGGATGTGAACTGAGACTCACCAAACTCAGTTCACCACTCAGCCAGCCAACAAATGGAAGAGACCTTTAAATTAACACTGATCTGGGCTGGATTTGAATCGGTGACCTCAATATGAATGGTCTGGGTCCCATCAACAGTGGCCTGAGATACCCATTCCCCCAATGTAACAACTATTACACACAAGACACGATTTTACAGATACTTTGAATCAGTTCTGGTTGATGAGCCTGATATACAAGTCCATGCCATCCCTACCATGGTGTTCCAGAGAGTCCTGGAGAGCTGAGACTGGGATTTCTGACTCAGATGGAAACAGTCTGGTGCAAGGAAGGACATATCTGCACGTCCATCCTAAAAAGGAAAGTGCAAAGACACCTGAGTGCAAGAAGTTTGATAAGTTTATTTCTTTGGTTCACTGAAGTTGGAGCAGAGGTAGTAGCTGTATGGCATTCCCATTATATACACTCCCATGTGGAAGGCCTACTGGCATCTGCGGAGATGAAGTGGGGTACTACCAGTCAGGGTCACCAAGTACTAGCAATGGGCCAACCCCAAAAGGATAAGCACCCTAAAGTTCAGATGTTTAATGTGCTGTTCTAGCCTGGCTCTAAAAATGGCCTTCTTGTGTTCTGTGTTTTGTCTTTCTCTTTAGGATCTCCAGTGCTACAGCCACAAACTCAACTGGGATAGGACAGTATAGGTGAGCCTTTTCCTTCTCATGCATCACCATCAGGAATAAGGGTGCTACAAACCACACAGTGCTCCTCAGTGGGTTTGCTCAGATATAGTTTGGTGGAAGTTAGTATAAAAGTCCACTGATGATACACAAGAAGAAACAGAAGAAAAAATTCCTTCTCTTGTAGCTCCCTCTTTTGCAGCGGTGTCAGTTCTGCAGGGCTAACAGGAATAAAAAGCAGTAAGAGTTGTTTGTCACTGAAGTTAGCAGATACAAGTGAGTACACCCACACAGTCACCTTTCAGAGAAGAACTCCAGTTTATAACTGATTTTGTAATATCTGAAACAGTTTGGGTTTGGAAGTTTTTAAGATATTGGTTTTCTCATGAGATTTTAGGGGTGAAAAAAAGAGTTTGGATTAGATGGAGTAAGGCCACAGAGTTTAGATCCAGAACTGAACTTCCTCAAGGTTTGAGGATGTTTTGCTCAAGCGCTCTGGGTTGGCTCATTAGAGAAGTAAGGACCCGCTGCCAAGTTTTGGATCTGTATCTGATCTTCCACCAAGTTTGTAGCCAGGATTTTGAGTCAGGCACATTTCAAGTTTGGATATAATATGGAAAAACATCTGTTTTGGGGTTGTTGTTTTTTTGCAAAACTGGGAGAAAATCATTTTTGAGGTCTAAACATTTTTCAGAAACAAATTGAGTCTATTATTTTTCATTTCCAAGTTTCTAGGCAGTGTCCAACCCCATAGGAAGGGCTTTTCACAAAGGCTGACCTGAATAGAAATCAAAGCCTATAATTTTGAGAGATTTTTCAGCCCAATTTTGCAATCTCAGAAAACGTTTGTTAGGAGAAGAAGCAGAATGTTTGCAACTTGTCACCAGTTATTTCTGGCATTTTCTGGTTCCCTCTGGCCCTATAATACCACAGCTTCTCCTGTTTGGAATTTGACTACATCTGCTTCCAGTTCCATCTGAAATCAGGAAGTGCAGATGTGGGTGAAAAAAAAACATTGAATGGTTTTCAAGTTTCAGAAAAAAGTTGTGTCAGTTCTTAGATTTACTAGCTTGCTTCACTCACCATACAGGCCCTGGAGCCCCCTCCTACTGCCAAAGATGGGGGGAAAGGGCTGATTGCCTAAGACTACATTTTGGACTGATTGCTATGTAGATCCCTCTCTCTGCACAGGCACAGAAGAGTAAGATCATGGGTCAGAAAGAGATGACAATGCTGTTAGTTAACAGTGAGGGTCATTGCCAGACAGCTTTAAGGGCTCTAACATAACTGCCAGGGCTCTCTACGCAGCTTGATTAAACAGTTTCCCCATCATTAAATGGGGATAATGATACTGATGTCCTTTGCAAAGTGCTTTGAAATCTACTGAATAAAAACACTATATAAGAGTATAACGATAACTGTACTTTTAGCTAACACCTGCCTTTGCTGAATAAGTGTGTGTAGATATATCTTTACACATAATCTTTAAATCATTTCTCAAAGGTTAAAGCAGTAATCAATATAAAACTAAATTATGTAAATCCAAGTATTGGGAACTTGAAACAAGAAATTCCAACAATATACACAAACCAAATTATATTCATATGGGAACTTCAAGAGTACCTGGCAAACCCTGATACTTTCATATACTCCAGATGGGTAGGTGAGTGCCTGCATCTAACCTAACTACGGAGAGTGACCTATGGCCATACCTGAAGAAGAGGAATCTTGGTATTTCGGAAGAAAGGCTGCAGTACCACCGTGAAATTCTCCTGGGTGTCATACCTGCCAGACTCCACTAGCTTCCGAGTGCTGTTCTGTAAGAGACAAAAAAGACCATCATCAACCCACCAACCACTTTGTCACTCTTAAATTGTGTGTAGGGCATGTAGCTGCACTTCCACCCTTGGGCTGACACAGTCAGGGATCATAGACCTTCAGGGCACATGGCAAAACCCATCTTTTTTCCCTAGTGGCTGAAGAGGTTGAAGCATGATGGAGTGATTGTTTATGAGGGATGGAGGTTGGGTGAGGAAAGGCCCACTTATGGGTTTGTGTTTGGGATAGTTTTCCTGCTGATTTTGCCACACTGATATTTTTAATAATAACAAAGGCACCCAGAATAATAGATGGGCACTTTTTGTATATGTTGTTATAAATTGAAACAGGCTGATTGCTGGAAAACCCTCTGCCCTGCCTCAGTTGTAGGCAAAGCCACTGCAATCATCCTGGTAGATGTACCTGGTAGGCTCTGGTAGCTTCCATCACCATCACTAGCTCTTGTGACCCTTCTGTCACTGGGAGAACACAACTACACAGATCTCTGCAGAAGAGGTTACAGAAGTAAGAAAAGCATACAGCACAAGAGCAAAGAGTGTAGATGCAAGAGACACTCATCCATAGCCATTCAGCATCCACACCACCGGGGAGCAGTGCTGGATGTCTGTATACTACCCTTTCTATAAGAGTGCTACCATCTTGCACAATCTCAAGCCACAGTTTTATCTGCCCCTTTGCCCTACATGAGTGGTGCAGCTCACATTGCAGTTTGGCTACCTCTAAGTATTTCAAGGTGATCTGCACTGCACTATGTCACCCTATGTCCCATTACTTTTGGGCATGTAAGGGTATGTCTACACTGCAGCTGGGACTTGCAATTCCAAGTTGGGTAGATGTATGTATGCTAACCCTCATCCTCCTTTATGAGATGCTAACCCTATACCTGGGAGCCCTACCTTCTGGAACCTTAACATTAGCACAGGGAGGCCTATCCTCTTGAACCCTAGCTGTAGCCAGGGGAACCCTACCCATTAATACCCTAACCATCACTAAGGGAGCTCTACCCATTATTATTCCGACCCTTGCCCAAGGAGCCCTACCCTCTGTAACATAACCCTTGTCCAGGGAGGCATATCTATTATTACCCAAACTCTCCCCAGGGCAGCCCTACAGTATGGAACCTGAACCCTCCCAGGGTTTTCTCCATAGAGAAGTAGGGAATCGAATTTTGTCTTTTCTCCCACTGAGAGTTACTGCGGATGCCAGAGTAGGTGAAAGCTGCTTACTCAGTGAGATGTGTGGGGCACTGTACTTGGTTATCCAGAAACATCTGCCTCAAGGGGAGGAGGTCCATTACTTCAACTAGATTGACCAGAGCCCTGGGAACCTGAAAGGAAAGTCAGAGCTTTGCTTGGCAGGAGTTGGTTATGCAAATTGCAATGCCTTTATTTTAAAGCACAGAGCACAAGTGCAGCTCCCCCTCCTGCCCTGGTTAACTACTCAACCAGTCCTGCCCAATTGTTGATCTTTCCTCTCCATCTCACTTGACTGAACCCTCCTTCCTCCTGCCCTGGATTGTATGTCAGTGTCTCATTTGTCAGGCCATCTCTCAGCATTAGAGATGAAGGCAGTGTAGCCTGCATAATTGAACTCATTGGGATACATTTGGTTCAAGGGTCACCCCTTGGCTACCCCACAGCTACTAGAACTGGGGAAGGAACAAGCAATGCTGACCAAAGAGTTACTAAAACTACTTACTTCTGCATGCAGAATGTCGAGGGCTTCTTGAATGTGGCTGGTGAAATTTACAGCTGAATAGTAATTCTCATCAAAAAAGAAGAGAAGCAGGAGTTACTGCCAATGATGGCTCACAAATAGCTTGAGACAACAAAAAGATATTGCACTGGGCATTCATTCCCATCCCCTTTCTTCCATCATTCTAGGCTGTGGTCTGTTCTTGCTCCCTTCCAGAAACCAAGTGGCTCAATTATACCATTACTCCATCCTCAAATGTAGATAAGCTGAGGACAACCTTGGCTTTTCTAGAGCTCCCTGTTGAGCTGTAGCTGTTGAGTCAATCTCCAATGGGCCCCTCATCTCTGGCTGAGGGAAAGAATCAAGTGGTAAGTGTGTTCGAATGGGGTCAGTCAAAAACTGATAAAACAGAGGCACAAATGTTTCCAGTGTGTCATTCTACTGCTATCCATTGACATCATTAGCAGGCAAGGACACACCAGCCATAAACATCTGGCAGCAGCACAGGAGCTTGGCTAGGCCTATTTAGCTGAAGGATCCCCCCACTCTGTTGCACCCTCAGTGTGCTAATGGTAGTGAAAAGGATTGTGTACAAAAGAGACAACACCTAGATTCAGAGCCGAGTTTAGAACTAGGTGTGAGGGGCATGAGAGGTCCCGCACTCTCCTTCTGGCAGCCACAGTCTGAAGCAGCATAAAATCTCTGTAGCATTGACCATTACAGAGACTTCCGGCATGCTCCCTCCTGCCTCCACGGTACCACCACCCTGTGCCAGGACTTGTGGAGGGAGGTGAGGTGAGCGGTGTTGGACTACTTGTGGTGGCCTGACACAGTGCTGAACCAGGACAATTCTTCCCTGGTTAGCTGTGGGGCTTTTCCAGCCCCTTTATACCACCAGAGCAGAGAGGGAAGAATCCTGCCCTCTCTCTCTCTCCCCATGCCCGAGTCATGGTCAAGAAAGACAGGCTTCTCTCTCTCTCTCTCTCTCTCTCTCCCCCCCTCCCCCCACCCCCCACATAATGGCTGGTTCCTATCCCACAGCAAGCAAGCAGAGACCACAACAATCTTAGTCTGGGGCTGCTAACTCTGTTTAAAACTAGGCACTGCCAGCAGAGTATCTATCATTTCACAAAGACCCCACAGTACTCTACAAAATTCAGCTTTGTCTGGCATATTGGGTGACCCTCATAACTCAGGGACTTCCTTTCCCCTACCTGCAACCTTGGATTTCATGGGACGCAGAGGTTGGCTTTCCTTACACTGGTGTTTTTACATCCACACCAATCAGCCTTGCTGCCATGCCAGCTTCTCAGTCCTGCTACTTACAGGGTCTTTGCAGTAGTTGCACAGATCGTTAGCTCCAATTAACACAGTGATGATCTTCCAGTCAGTGTTGAAATCAATTCTCTGTATAAAGAAAAAAAAGTGTAAGTTAATTATGTTCCAAACTGATGAGCACACTGGGTATCTTTGGAGGCAGATCTGTCCCATGAAGCAATATCTATTCCTTTTCATGCTGTGAGATTAAACATGCTGCATTCCAGTCAACTCACCGGATCACTTTTCATTAGTCTCACCAGGGCTCTTACTTGGTCTGGTAATTTCCTGTGGAGAAGGACAATTAGTGAGCCTTAGGTGAGACCAGCATCCATACGAAGGATATTTATCTAGGTACCTATATGGCCCTGGGGCATCTCAAACTCATGAGGGAATGTATCCTCACACTATTCCTGTGAGGTAGCATTCTCCCATTTTATAGATGGGGAACCGAGACACAGACACTAAGTAACTTGTCCAGATTCACATGGGAAGTCTGTGTCAGAAAGGATTTGAATCCAAATCTCAGTCCTGTCCAGTGTTTTAACCTCAAGACTATCCTTCCTTCAGCTTGTTTGACTCCCTAGAGAGTAGCTGAGAAAATTTTTTTTACAGATTTTTGGATGCTAGGTGCAGCAAACTCCTTGTCAGCTGACAGCATCTTTAGAATTGTTGGATCAGTTTATTTCTTATATACTAAAATTGCAAGGGAACGCCAAACCCAAGGCTCTGAAAAATCCCCTGCATTAACATTTGTGCATGCACTGAATATTTCCAAACCTACATTGACTCTAAGGAAATGTGCACAGTAACTATTGAAACAAACCTCTGATGTTTCCAGGATCACAGCTCAAAGTCAGCACTTCACAGTCTATTAGGTGCAAAGCAATGGTTCCAAAGCTTTTTCAGCCCTGATGAAAACTGAAGCAAGTATGCAGGCCACTCAGGAGGGGGCTAACAAGACAGCCTTGTAATAGCCAGGCTAGATCTATAAAAAGCTTTGCTATGGATTCTAGGTTACCTACACTAAACTGCTGGACCTCATTTAGCTGCTCTATCCTCACATTGAGCCTCTAATATGCACAGAATCTGAATGGAAAACTTTGGCCTTGCAGCAGCTTCATGGTTTTGGAATGAGCTGCACCTCCCTCTGGGCCCTTGCTAGAAATACTTTACTGACTGTACATCATTTCATGACGTACATCTGCTGATACTAATGAGCCTGACACACATATGATTTACATAGTAATCGGAACTTTGCTTTCCTTTGCCTTATGGCATAGATCATAGTAGCAAGAGGTATTTCCCCTCTTCCTGCAATCTGACACATAGCTCTCACTAAGGGTTTGTCTACACAGCAAGTTAGTGCATGGCTAGCAGTGGTGTAAATCTGCAGTGCACTAGCTTGCCATGCACTATCGGAACATGTGGATGCTGCTACTGCAGACTAACCGTTCCATAGTGTGAGCTTGATGTAGTCCCATCAACCAACCACAAGTGGTCAGGAGTCAGGAACTCCCTTTTACATTTCATTCGGGAAGATGGCACTTTCATTCACACAGCACCGCCCGCCTGCCCACCCCAACATTAAGATAGGATTCAAGGTTGACAGAAAGGGGAAACCACCACCTAATGAATCACCAATGTCCCTTCTGCAGCAGTTTGGGTTTCCCATGGAGCTCTACCTTTCAAGCATTGACCCAGCCTAGCTGATAAGATGTGACAAGATCACTGCTTCAGAAAATGTCCTACCGGTACTTCCACACTCAGGTCTAGGCCACATTTAAATCTAGATTTTCAGAGATGGGCTGGAGGTGGGGGAGGTGTATTAACTCATTACTTCATTTATTCCCCCTCTTCCATGACTCCCATTCTTGTTCTTAAACTTTTAGTTTCATTTTTCAAGTAAAATTTGAGATGTCCTCTAAGGCTTCAGTTCAGCAAAGCGCTTAAGCATGTCTCTTATGTTAAGTGTATACTTAAGTGTTTTGGCTGAATAGGGATGGACTACAGAATGTGCTTAGAGTCAAGCACATGCTTAATTGCTTTTGCCTGATAAGCACCTAAGAAGGTATCTCCCTTTCCACATATCTAGGCATGTCAGAATTCAATTTTTTTTTTATAATTTCAACAGACAATATTAATGTTTATTTTTAAGCGTTTTTTCTATTTTTATCCATTTAAATTTTCACGGTTGTGCAAAATTATGGGGTTTAAGCTTTTTTTTTATGTTTATCTATTTAAATTTTCCCGGCTACAGGAGATTATAGGGGGAATAAAAATCAGGCAATGGCAGGGCAGACAATAATTAAAGACAGTAGATGATGATTAAAAATTAAAATTTTATAAATTTAAAACACCATCACATCAAAATGTACAAAGTAAATATCTTAAATCAAACACTAATAAGTTATCAAGCAACATTTTTTTTGTACTTTATCGAACGGAAATTTCAATTATCAATAGAAATGTTATCATTGGTTTGTGCTTGTGCAGTGAAATCAATGTGTACTGGCATTTACTGATAAAAATCTATTCTCTCCAAGCCTACACATATCCAACAAGTTCATTAAAACCAGCCTTTTCAGAAGTGGCCACTGATTTTTAGCCACTCAGCCTGAGAAAACTTTGAGCCTGATTTTCAGAACTGATGAGTGCCCATCACTGCACTGGATATCAGCAGATGGCTCAGCACCTCTGGAAAGCAGGCTCAAGATGGGCACCCAAAAACTGAGGCACACCAAATAATTCAATTTTGAAACTCTTGGCCTTAGCTCTCATTTACAGGCCATCTTTTTACCTCTGGATGACAGGAAGAGAAATCTCTTTGGCTCAAAGAATGAACTCTTAGCAGCATTACAAATACAGAGCCACATATTTGAACGAGGAGAAACTATTCCATCCTCTTTATGTCCAATGCCATGAAATCAGTGAACTATATGAAGAAAAACTTATCTCCTCAGATAAAGCTATAAATAAAGTGTGATAGAAATGAACTCTACTAAGGGTGCCAATGAGAGTTCAGGGACATTACCAAAGTGTCTATTTACACAGAAAACAAACTCATGTGCTGCTTTCCCTCACTGTCATAGGCCTTCCACATGAGGAGATGGTGGGAAAGGGCAAGGACTGGTGGGCGGGGCGAGGCTGGGCAGTTGGGGAATCAGAAGGAGTCTGTGAGCATTGTTTTCTTCATCCCCTGCTGAACATTTATAAAAGTAAAATATTGCTGGGAAAGCTGAGCAGCAAAACTTCCTATCTCTGCCCAATACAGGTCCTTTGGTGTGGCAGGTGGAAAGAGGAGAAGTTCACCTCCTCACACTAGTGACCCAGCAAGTGTACAAGACCTCACCTGTTTCTCGGGATTTGTACAAGAGTTGCATTTTGCAGTATAAGCAGGGCCGGCTTTAGGAAGTGCGGGACCCAATTCGAACAGTTTCGACGGGGCCTCGACAGGGATAATTAAAAAAAAAACCCAAACCAAAACAACAACAACAAACATCTGTGAAAAAACACAAGGGGCTTGTATTCACCGGGCAGTGCTCTGAGTCTTCAGCGGCACTTCGGCGGTGGGTCCTTCACTCATTCCAGATCTTTGGCGGTACTGAAGGACTCGCCACCAAAGTGCCTCCGAAGACCCAGAGCAAGTGAAGGACCCGCTGCCGAAGTGCTGCTGGAGACCGGAAGCGCCGCCAGGTGAGTAAAAATTGAAAAGGCACCTCTAGCCAGGGAAGGGATTCTCACTGGGTGCGGGGCCCGATTCGGGGGAATTGGTGGAATTGGCCTAAAGCCGGCCCTAAGTATAAGTACATGGGAAGTACTTAGTACCTGTTCAGTTTCTCCACTTTAGTATCTGATTTTACACTATGGACCTAACTCACACCTGGTGTAAGAGTATGCAGCTCAACTGTCTGCATAGACTCATAGACTTTAAGGTCAGAAGGGACCATTGTGATCATCTAGTCTTCAGTGACTATTAAGTTGCACCCTCTTGTACCAGATCTGAATTTGGGTCAGATACTTAGCTGCAAATTCAACTTCCAAATGAAGCAGTCTCTGTTGCTTACTCAGATTTGCCCCTATCTTGAATTTCACAGGAAGCTAGAGGTGGTCATTAACATCAGTTGCAAATAGTTTTTCACTTATCTAAAGGTCCAGAGTATGTTCCCTGAAAGGTTCTGGCTTGAGAGCCCTGGAAAATTAAGTTCTTTATTCATCCACCCCACAGTTACTTCACTGGCAGTGCAGGCTTCGACAGTTTGGTCTCAGCCATGAACTAAAGGGACTGCACATCCAGAGAGGAAAAGGTAGCTCAGATTCCATCACTCTGGTACTCTTGGCATCCCAGTTGAGACTGCCCATAAGGGTCCAATTAGTACCAGCTGTACTGATGGCCTTTGTCATGTGGACAACTGTCCCCTAGGGCCTAGACTGACATATCATGATGCTCAATTCAAATGGGCTACCAGACAGACATCTGATGGAAAAGAGGTGATTGCTACTGACCTGTATTCATACTGGTGACCTAGAACTGAAAGACTCTGTTATCCTGTTTCCAATCCCCTGTGGTAATCAGCCAACCTGATGTACCTTTTGTATCAAATAAAGTAGGGACAGATGATTTAATTGCTATCTGATTTTTATGCTGTAAGATCAGCCCAGGATATTAGATCCCTAAACCCTGCAGGAGTTTCCTGTTCACACATGGAGTCACTTAATTTGGAAATAAAAATGAATTGATTATAGAATGAAAATCCCTCCTTTTGCAGGGCTACGGGGCAGAAGGAGATGTTTCATAGTATCTAGCCAATGACTGCCATTTTGTCAGTGAATATTAGGGTGAGTCAGAAATCATTCTTTCAACCTGCAGGAGAAATCACTCCTGAAACATTAAAACGATATCTTGATCACTGATAAAACCTTAGCAGTCATCACTTAGGGAGAGAGCAAGTGTAGGAGCTCTCTTGGTTTCCAGATTTAGCTGCCCAGTGGAGCTGCTGGGGAAACAGAGGATATTTTTTTTTAAATAAGAGAGAAAGCCTGAAACAAGAGTCTTTTTAGCTCTACCAATCACCAAAGTCAAATACAAGCACAATCAGCCAGAAATCCTGCCCAAACGGTGGTTGTGCCCAAGTCTGTGGCCAGCTGCTTAATTATTTAAATACACAATTAAACCTCCCATCCTGCCCCATCATCTCCCCGTCAGAAGTTGAGACTTCTAAGATGTAAACTTGGATTTTCTTCCTAGAAAGGATAATACCAGGGATTAAGTACGCAGCCACCTTCCATGAGACTGCTTCTCCCAAGTAGGGCGGAAGGCAAAGGGACATATTCAAACTGCATGAGGCTGCTACTACATTGAAATCGAAGTAATTGCAGCCACTTACACCAGGTCTAAAACTGGCCTAGAGCCTGTGCCTGGCTGTCACCTGTCCTCATCTCTTCACAAACCTCTAGCAGCCTGATTGGTTGCTTGGTATTTTTGCTGTCTCTCTTCACCACTCCTCCCGACCCTTCCAAATGTTTGAGGCTTTAATCATGGAAGATTTCATGCATTTTCTCTGGCTGCTCATTGCAAATTCAACACACTTTCACTTTCTACCCCACACAGAACATTTCCTAAAAGCCCTTCGCGCCCCAGCGTTTAACTTATACAAGACCAAACAATTTCTGCACTTTCTTGCTCCTGGGGCACATATGAAGACTAGACAACAGTTCAGGCCTTTAATGGCTTTTCAAGCAAAGCTGTGTCCCAAGGAGAGCTGATGCCCTGACTTGCTTTTATGGACAATGTGCTGAACTGTGCAACTCCACCTGTGGACTAAGGTAGGGTCACCACACTCACTTTTGCTAGTAAATGGTGATCCCAGGTCTCGAGAAGTCAAAGGCTAATACACTAACCCACTCGTCCCTCCAATCTGTATTCCCAGCTGTACTGCTTCTTTCATCGTACAATGAAGCTCTCTTTTGGGACAAGGTATTTCTACTGGTGTGCTTACCATTGTTGTGATCCAAGAGGTCCTGTCACATGCTTCATTATATCACATGGCTTTCTTACGAAAATCAAGTGAGCCATTCAGTTTATGTTCAATACAGCAGAAACTCTGGAGCATGAGCCAGGCTCCAACTTGAAGTACCTGCCAGACTGGTTTTGCTCGCTATTAAGCGCACGTTATAACAGCACGAGACACATCAAAGGAAGTTATATGAAGCAGCCACATCCCTGCATTCCAAAGAAGGGAGGGGGAAATCATCTTACTCAGCCACTGCTCCAGGAACTGCCTGATTGAGAAAGGCATTCGGCTCGCTTGCTCCCCCTGTGCCAGTCGAGTAACCCGTGAGGTTAAGGTTGAACTCCCGAAGGATATCTGAAGAAGGAAGAGGATAATGAGAAGGGAGTGACCCCACTTGCTCATCACAGAGGGGAGAAAACTAGTATACACCATGCCCTCCCTTGATTCTTGGTTTGTGTTAGGAGACGACTGCTGCTTGTTCTCCACTTACCTTGCTGTGCCCAACCAATGGGAAGCAGAATACTGGGCACTGCTGCGTCAGCCAAGTGATGCCAGAGGCGTAATCACTTAGTGTACATTGTCAGGCAGCTGGGGAATGCACTGGCTCAAGTTGTCTCCTGACTCAGACCTGGTGCAATCCCACTGACACCAAGTGCAATCATGGGGGGAGGTGGACAGAGCATGTACAGGCACATTGTATGTGACCATCCTGCACATTACCATGGTTAAAGCTTGAATGAGAAACCCTCTGGTCAGCAGGCAGCCATTCTGTCAGGGAGCCAGAAGGGCCCTTGGCCTGGCTGGTCTGGAAGGAGCTGAGAGAGGCTTCTCTTAGCTGGGAAGTTCTATTGTGCATATCTTTACAGCTATGCAACATCACGCGCTGATCACAGACCTGTGTATTAAATGCTTACATGCAAGGCAGTAAGTTATTCACAGCCCCTCTCTGTTCAATATCCTAGTACTGTTGCTCAAAAATAAAAAAAATAAAAACCACCACAAACACCCTTGTGTCTGTGAGGGCAGAGAATGTGTTGTTAGTCAAAACAAAGAAAGCCACAATTATATTAAGGGTTCCATTTATCAATTGTTTATAAAGGATTAATAAATGGCTTAATTTTAAATAAGTAACTTTAAAGGGAATAATAAAAAGTTTTAATAAATGATTAATCAATTTTAATGTGCCATAAATCAATACATGATTTATAACCATGGTTTATAACTTTCTAGGACTCCTACTGATGTGCTTATAACCATCTATTATATACTTACTACAAAGGTCTGTCCTATGCTTATAACATGGATTAGCCCTTTATAAATGAAACCTTAATATAAAGTGTAATTCAAAAAAATGTGCTGAAACTTCACAGCCAGATGTAGCAGGTGCCAAACTACCAATCTGAGTTTTGAGAATAGTTGTGAAGTTGATTGACAGGAAAGTTTCACAATTCCCAGCAGTGTAGCCACGCAAATATTCAGCAATATTCACTTAAAATATCCAGTCTTGGCAAACATTCCTGTCTGGAAAGGGACTTGCTAGAGCATTTGCAGAAAGCTAACACAAACAGGGCACAAAAACAGTCACAGCAAGCTTATTTTAAAAAAATCAAATTAATATTCACTGAGGCTTTTTTGCAGCCTCCTTGTAGCTTCACTGATGAGGCAGCCCAGAGGATCAATGAAAATATGGGCCATTTCCACGAATGTCCAGTCTTGTGAATTACCCCAATAGAGATTTGAAAATGTTAAGAGAAGTTCACGGTGAGTTTGCTGCCCACATCATAGTCATGGTGTACCAATCAGTCCATTCTCTCCCTTGAATCTTGGCAACAGCAAAGCTTCTACTTACTAGGCAGGGTTGTTACATTCTTTAACGAAGCATCCCCTCCAATACTGCAATTGGAAAGAGAAACAAAGACTAAGTCATTAATCTTTTAGCACTGCTCAGACAATAAGGCGATAGATGACAAGTTCCTGAGACAGATTTCCTGTCCTTGCATGGAGGATAGGAAGGATCCGTGACACTTGGAAACTAGAGGTGTTTCACAGCTGGGTGGAAGGATCCAGATCTAAGTGCTTGTTTAAGGGCTTGAGTGAGATTTTTGGCAGCACTGATGCTGTCAGAAGGGTTCATGTGTGGGTTTTGCAGCTGAGAATGAGAGGTCAGGTCATTAGTTGTGGGAATGCAGGAGCACCTGGCTGCTGGGAGGGTGGTTAGAATCAGGGCCGGCTTTAGGAAGTGTGGGGCCCAATTCCAACAGTTTCGACGGGCCCCGGCAGGGATGACTATATAAAAAAAAAAAATGTAAAAAACCACATGGGGCTTGTACTCACCGGGTGGTACTCTGAGTCTTTGGTGGTGGGTCCTTCACTTGCTCCAGATCTTTGGCGGCTCTGAAGGACCCACTGCCGAAGACCCAGAGCAAGCAAAGGACCCATCGCCGAAGTGCTGCTGAAGACCCGGAGCGCTACCAGGTTAGTAAAAATTAAAAAGGCACCTCTAGCCAGGGAAGAGATTCTCACTAGGCGCAGGGCCCTCTTAGGCGCGGGGCCCAGTTCGGGGGATTTGGTGGAATTGGCCTAAAGCCGGCCCTGGTTAGAATTAAGTCACTTTTTCAGGGAAGGGAGAAACTGCAGGTGGATTTAAACATCCCAGGTCTCCAGAAATCAAAGGCCACAGGTGGATTTAAACCTCCCCTGCAGTGTCTACCCCGGGCTATGGATTTTTAGGCTGGTACATGAGAATATGTTATGTGAAATTGGCTAGACTAATGTCTTTATCCAAGCTGCTGAGTGAAGCAGACAATTTAAATAGTGAAAAATAAACGTGACCATTAAAATTCATTTGGATGTAACAATCCAAGGTGTCTGTAGGGACACAGGAAAGGAAAGGGTTTGGTATATGTATCTCATATTTATATATGGACTGTTTTCCATTGAGCGGTTCTACCTAGAAGCCTGATCCTGCAAACACTACAGCACAATGGGACTATTCATGGTAGCAAGAGTTACAGTCTTACATGGTGGAAGGACCAACCTCATTCCAGCAGAACAAAGCAACACCAAAGCCAATTCAACCAGCCCCCTATGGATTCTCCCTGCATTGAGGACTCCTTGAGTGACAGATAGCTGCTGTAGTGGCTCCGATTCATTTCTACATGGCACAAACATATCCAGGGAGAAGAAAGGCTGGAACATTCTTATGTCCTGGTGGTTCTCTGCTGCTAGAATGACTCCTTGTGACCAGGGGCACTTGGATGGTCTAACTTGTAACGGGGGCAGCACAATACAAAGCTTCCTTGGCCTCTTCTCTGGTCTTGCACTGAGCACAGCTGACTTGTACCAGGAAATCTGGCCTGTGAGGAGTGGAGGGAAGATCTCCAGACAAAGAGCAGCAGCAAATAAGTGGTTTTTATATGGAACCTTTTGTTTTCTTTGTTAACAAAAGCTTAGAAAGAGCAAACCTTGTGAGCAGCCCTCTTGAATGACAGCAGCTGTGATTTGCTTGCTCCGGTGATTTTTCACTGGCTTTTGGCGAGAGAGATCTATTTACCTACCCATTCATATAAATCAATCCAGCGTGTGAAACCCTCTGTGTATGAGAAGTCAAAAAGCTAGCAACTGGAGTTGGTTGAAAATGTATTGCTGAATTTCTTTAAAAAACAAAAATTACATTTATGACAAAAACCAATTTTTCAAAAGAAATGCCAAACCCAACAAATGAGTTTTTCCACCAGTTTTTGACAAGTGGGGGGAAAAAAAGAACTTTTTCATGAGAAACAAAATATATTTCCTCATTTCCTTTATTAACGACTTACCTCCAAGCCAGCCCCCGATACTCTGTGTTCATATCCAAGATATTGTTTGGTTCAGCACCAATTCCATTACCAGCCTAAAAAAAAAATTAAACCAAGACAGACTGAACTATTAACATTTTGGCGATACATATATTTTGGTGATCTTAATTTTTTATTTCATAAACAGATCTCTCCTTAAAAGCCTGTTACATTTGGACTTGTGATACTTTGGCACCTGGTTTTTCAGCGAGAGAGTGTTATGAAAAATAGCACCAATTCATTTTTTAAAATTCTTTACATAGTATTGCTGTATACATGGCATAAACAAAATATATGAGTGCATGACATAGTATATAAAGGTTGCATTGGCCCAAGTCTGGATGAGCTGTATAATTCATTCAGGGTTTCACTATTCATAAATAATGCAGCCATCTCAAATTCCAGCCAATAAAACCTTTAGGGTGGCAGCACCACCATTTCCCCCGAATATGAGTTTTGTCACATGACAGGAGACTGGACATTAAACAGCCATGCAATGGGCCAAATTCTGCTCTCAGTTATGTATGTGTAACTGCTATTTCTCCAAAGACTAAATGTATCCATAGTTCCTACACAAGAGTATCAGATATCAAAATAGCAGCAACAACTGCTGTATCTCATACTTTCAGATAGTATCTGATACTATCGTGTGACAACTGTAGTTGAATCCTGACTACAGCGATCAACATGGTATGTATTTATTCAAATGTTTGTGCTGATTTCAGTGGGCTCATGGATGCAAAAATCTGTAACATCATACCTGCCAGAAAGTTGTGTGGTGTGCATGCAGAAATATTCTTATGACTCCATTATTTGGAAGTGAAATGCCTACTAAACACATGAAAGGAGATCATCCTCACTGAGAACTAAGGCCATGGTGAGTTTGATAAAGAAACTGGTTATCAGTTAATCAAGCACAATAAAGAGTCTGAATATTTTGGCTCTCTTTTCTTTCACACTCATCTCCAAACAGGCAAAAGCCATTTTACTTAACTAGAAAAATAACCTGCACCACAAGAGAAGGCAATAGCTAATTATCAGGTAGAACGAACTGAGACACAGATTCCGCAATCCATCCTATTCAGCAGAGCACTTAACCTTGTGGTTAACTTACAGCATGTGCTTAAGCCCCACTGATTTCAATGGGACTTTACCCCCTGGCCCTAGGTCCAGCAAAGCATTTAAGCAGGTTCTTAAATGACCTGCCTAAATCCATACGATTCAGGTGCAATGTTAGGATTAGAATCCAGGAGATCTGACACCTTGTCCCCTGCTCTAGATCTCCATCTTCTGCCTATGAACAGGGCCGGCGCTACCATTTAGGCAGCCTAGGCGATTGCCTAGGGCGCCAGAATAATTGGTGGGCGCCATTTTGCTGGAGGGGGCAGCAGGCGGCTCTGGTGGAGCTGCCGCAGTGGTGCCTGCGGAGGGTCCAGTGCTCCGTGGCTCCAGTGGAGCTGCCGCAGTCGTGCCTGTGGGCGGACGGTCAGCTGTTCGCGCGGCTCCGGTGGACCGCCCGCAGGCACGACTGCGGCAGCTCCACCGGAGCCACGGAGCACCGGACCCTCCGCAGGCACCACTACGGCAGCTCCACCGGAGCCGCGGGACCAGAGCGAGGGGCGCCGAAATTGCCGGCCGCCTAGGGCACTCAAACCCCTAGTGCCGGTCCTGCCTATGAATGAGTTATATGTTGGGAAAATAACACCGCAGGGCACAGACTATCCAATAAGTTCCTGGACTGCATTGCAGACAACTTTTTATTTCAGAAAGTTGAAAAAGCTACTAGGGGAGAAGCTGTTCTAGACTTGATTTTAACAAATAGGGAGGAACTCGTTGAGAATTTGAAAGTAGAAGGAAGCTTCGGTGAAAGTGATCATGAAATCATAGAGTTTGCAATTCTAAGGAAGGGTAGAAGGGAGTACAGCAGAATAGAGACAATGGATTTCAGGAAGGCGGATTTTGGTAAACTCAGAGAGATGATAGGTAAGGTCCCATGGGAATCAAGACTGAGGGGAAAAACAACTGAGGAGAGTTGGCAGTTTTTCAAAGGGACGCTATTAAGGGCCCAAAAGCAAGCTATTCCGATGGTTAGGAAAGATAGAAAATGTGGCAAAAGGCCACCTTGGCTTAACCATGAGATCTTGCGTGACCTACAAAATAAAAAGGCGTCATATAAAAAATGGAAACTAGGTCAGATTACAAAGGATGAATATAGGCAAATAACACAGGAATGCAGAGGCAAGATTAGAAAGGCAAAGGCACAAAATGAGCTCAAACTAGCTATGGGAATAAGGGGAAACAAGAAGACTTTTTATCAATACATTAGAAGCAAGAGGAAGACCAAGGACAGGGTAGGTCCACTGCTCAGTAAGGAGGGGGAAACAGTAATGGGAGACTTGGAAATGGCAGAGATGCTTAATGACTTCTTTGTTTCGGTCTTCACTGAGAAGTCTGAATGAATGTCTAATATAGTGAATGCTTACGGGAAGAGGATAGGTTTAGAAGATAAAATAAAAAAAGAGCAAGTAAAAAATCACTTAGAAAAGTTAGATGCCTGCAAGTCACCAGGGCCTGATGAAATGCATCCTAGAATACTCAAGGAGTTAATAGAGGAGGTATCTGAGCCTCTAGCTATTATCTTTGGGAAATCATGGGAGACGGGGGAGATTCCAGAAGACTGGAAGGGGGCAAATATAGTGGCCATCTATAAAAAGGGAAATAAAAACAACCCAGGAAACTACAGACCAGTTAGTTTAACTTCTGTGCCAGGGAAGATAATGGAGCAGGTAATTAAGAAATCATCTGCAAACACTTGGAAGGTGGTAAGGTGATAGGGAATAGCCAGCATGGATTTGTAAAGAACAAATCGTGTCAAACTAATCTGATAGCATTCTTTGATAGGATAACGAGCCTTGTGGATAAGGGAGAAGCGGTGGATGTGATATACCTAGACTTTAGTAAGGCATTTGATACGGTCTCACATGATATTCTTATAGATAAACTAGGAAAGTACAATTTAGATGGGGCTACTATAAGGTGGCTGGATAACCGTACTCAGAGAGTAGTTGTTAATGGCTCCCAATCCTGCTGGAAAGGTATAACAAGTGGGGTTCCGCAGGGGTCTGTTTTGGGACCGGTTCTGTTCAATATCTTCATCAACGATTTAGATGTTGGCATAGAAAGTATGCTTATTAAGTTTGCGGACGATACCAAACTGGGAGGGATTGCAACTGCTTTGGAGGACAGGGTCAAAATTCAAAATGATCTGGACAAATTGGAGAAATGGTCTGAGGTAAACAGGATGAAGTTCAATAAAGATAAATGCAAAGTGCTCCACTTAGGAAGGAACAATCAGTTTCACACATATAGAATGGGAAGAGACTGTCTAGGAAGGAGTATGGCAGAAAGAGATCTAGGGGTCATAGTGGACCACAAGCTTAATATGAGTCAACAGTGTGATACAGTTGCAAAAAATGCAAACGTGATTCTGGGATGCATTAACAGGTGTGTTGTAAACAAGACATGAGAAGTCATTCTTCCGCTTTACTCTGCGCTGGTTAGGCCTCAGCTGGAGTATTGTGTCCAATTCTGGGCACCGCATTTCAAGAAAGATGTGGAGAAATTGGAGAGGTTCCAGAGAAGAGCAACAAGAATGATTAAAGGTCTTGAAAACATGACCTATGAAGGAAGGCTGAAGGAATTGGGTTTGTTTAGTTTGGAAAAGAGAAGACTGAGAGGGGACATGATAGCAGTTTTCAGGTATCTAAAAGGGTGTCATCAGGAGGAGGGAGAAAACTTGTTCACCTTAGCCTCCAATGACAGAACAAGAAGCAATGGGCTTAAACTGCAGCAAGAGAGATTTAGGTTGGACATTAGGAAAAAGTTCCTAACTGTCAGGGTAGTTAAACACTGGAATAGATTGCCTAGGGAAGTTGTGGAATCTCCATCTCTGGAGATATTTAAGAGTAGGTTAGATAAATGTCTATTAGGGATGGTCTAGACAATATTTGGTCCTGCCATGAGGGCAGGGGACTGGACTCGATGACCTCTCAAGGTCCCTTCCAGTCCTGGAGTCTATGAGTCTATGAGTATTTCACTACCCCAGCACAAGTGCTCAGCTCCTCCCTCCAACCCTCACCCTAGTCTGAGCAGGCAAAACATTCTGTTGTTCCATCAGCAAACAAAAAAGCAGACAGAAAAAGCACAACACTCCTTACAGTCAAAGAATCCCCCAGGGCTGCTATCACTCGCACATCAGCTGGTTTGAGGGCATGCACTGTAAGGCAAAGAGATGCAGTTAAACCTGAACAGGGAACAGAACCACACTTTTCCATCACTGCTAGGTATGAATTATTCCACCATGTATTTGTCTATTTACCCACATTTTTTGTATTTTTATTTTTGCAATGCCAAGATAATGAAACAAGAGACTTCTCCAGCTCATCTTGCCAAGGTTGAGCAGTCACCAGGGCCAGTGCAACCATTTAGGCGACCTAGATGGTCGTCTACGGGGCTAGGATTTGGGAGGCAGCATTTTCTTCTGCAGAGACCGCGGCGGCCGGATCTTCGGCTACCCCGGTCGCTGCCGGCATTTAGGCGGGGTGAGCACGGGGAGGGCCGTCTGCAGCAGGTAAGGGGGGTGAGCAGCACACAGGGGAACTCCCCGCTCTAGCTCATCCCTGTCCCACCTCCTCCCGGAGCACATCGTGGCTTCTTCACTTCTCCCGCCTCCCAGGCTTGCAGCACCTAAACTGGTGGGCACCGCAAGCCTGGGAGGCGGGAGAAGTGAAGCAGAGACGGTTTGCTTGGGGAGGAGGCAGAGCAAGGGTGAGCTGCTTGGGGGGAGGAGGGAGCTGCTGCGGGGGGCGGGGGGAGGCCTCAGAGCGGGGGTTTGGGGACAGGGGAGGGAGCAAGGTGGAAGTTTCGCCTAGGGCACGAAACATCCTTGCACAGGCCCTGGCAGTCACATAGAGTTAGCAGCAAGTTATTACTACTTAAGACCACTGACAAAAGAGGGGAGAGCAAGGAGCAAGTCATGCCACACTGCTGGAGGCCTCTCCAGTGATAGGGAGACCAGAATGAGGATAGGGTGATTCAGTATTACAGAGTAGGCGTGTTGACAGTAACTGCTGCAACAAGGCAGAGCAGGGTATGAAAAAAAGCATTATGTTCATAAACAAGTTGAATACTACCAGGTATCGGACCACAAACTATGGAGTCCTGTCTTCAAATCCACTGACCTAAGCACTAGATCACTCGATTTATAGGATGTGTCAGCCCTTAAATTTTGCACAGTGCAGGAGTTAGCTGCTGTAAATAAGTTAACTGCAATCACTTCATCTGAATAGTCCATACAAGGATGGTTTGGCTTCATACCTCTTAATTATCTATAGAAAGTAAGGTTCTTGCTCGGCATAATTTTTCCACAGTACAATAATTATTTAAGCATAATTAAACAAAACATTCCTTGAGATGCTGTTGAAAGAAACAAACAGTCTCCTACTCTAAGCAGGCAAGGTTACCTGAAGTTGGAGAAGAGCTGGATGGAGCCCTGTCCTCACACAGCAGCTGGCTACCATGATTCTAAGGGAAGAGAAGACAGGCAAAAGGAACTGAATCATTTTAGACCAGGAAACATAGTATCAGCAAATGCAACAAAGCATGTCCCTGTTTGTCTGTAATTAATCAAGCAGACATTGGTCACTGAAGTCAATCTGTCAAACTCGGGACATGTCTACACTTGAAACTCGTAGTTTTGTGTGTCTGTTAAGAGATTGGCAAGAACTATAGTGTGAGCAGTGCATACATACCACTATGTTAAGCCATGATTAAGGTATTATTGCAGCTGCACAGCATAGCAGTGTTACAAAATAAATGCTCTGTGTTATGGTCAGACATCCCACAGTGCACTGCTCTGCTGCTGTGCTGTACGCATTCTCGAATTTTTTTGTGCTATGCTTTGTGCAATGCCTACTGGCAGGCAATGAAATTCTGGGGCTTGAGGTCAAACTGCATAATTCTCATAATTCCTCCCTGTTTCATCCCATCATTCAACTGTTTTTTGAGAGCCAGCCATTCCTCTTTTCAAAGCACTGCCAGGCAGCATATAGAAACATTGGCGAGGCAGCAAAACACCTATATGAGAGTTCAATATGAAAATGTATGAGGCTATTGCCATCTGGAAGCTTGCCACCCCAGTTGCTACCAGTCAGTAGCTAACCGGTTTGGTGTAGGCAAATAAACTGCTGGGGCTTTTGTCATGGAGGTGTGATCTGCTATCAAGAAGATTTTGCTCCCTAGGTCACAAGACTGGGCAATGCAGAGGAGGTTATTAATGGGTTTGCACAATTGGGGTTTTGAACTCTACTGGGCTTTTGATGGGATCCATGTGCCTATTTTCTGCCCCCCTCCTTCACTTCAGGCTTCAGAGTTCATCAACAGAAAGAGATATTTCTCCATGGTACTATGAACCTGGTTGGTCACCATGGAAAGGTCACCAATATAACTGTAGAGTGGTCTGGAAAGGTTCATGATGCCAGGGCCTTTAGAAACTCTAGCCTATTTTCTGCAATGAGAAATAGAACGTCTGCTCCATGAACTCTATGGACACTGATGGTATTGCCATTTTTCTACTCATTCAAGGAGACCTACCGCTTCCCTGGCTTATGAAGGTTTTTACGTGACACTTGGTTAAGCAAAAGGAATTGTAACTGTACCCTGGGCAGCTTCAGAATGATAATGGAATGTACATTTGGAAGACTGAAAGGTAGATGGAAGATTCGGACACTGAGGCTGATGAGCAGCATCTTGGTACATTAGCTCCTTGCTGTGTTTTGCACAACCTTTGTGAAAGCAAGGAAGAGAGCCTTGTACGTGTATAGGAGCTGGAGGTGGGCAGACTTAGAAAACATTTTGGTCAGATAAGAGGCCTCTATAAAATGATGCAGCTACTCAGGGGCACAGAGTGGGGGAACACACTGTACTCACACTCTGAGTTGAAGGGCTGGTTGTGAAGAATGCATATGCTTTTGTATAAGGCATTTATCAGAATTACTGTAGTGTCTTTTGTATGTACATTGGGAGAAGGATTTAATTGTACTTGAAGTGCGTACAGCAGTTTATGGGGATTTTTAGTACATTTTATGTGTGCCTTGTAAGATAGGGCTTGTTTTGATGCTATTGTTCGTGTGGTTTTTATTACAGTAATTCTGGACATTTCAGTGAATGATTCAAGACTCAATTATGACCATAAAGACATTTTCAATTCTATTTAATCAATACCAATGGATACACCATATTGAACATTCATAAAGCTGTGCAAAATTAGACAGTTTCAAGGCCATGTGCTTCAGGAGGTTTGATGGCCTCTTCATCCACAGCAGATGTATCTGTTATGCTGGCCATTTGCCTGTCCTCTCTTTTCCCCTTTCCTCACGCTAGCGGAAAGAGGGAAAAATGAACATTTATCCAAATTGTAGTCTCCATTCTAAGAGTGATAAAACGTTGCTTTTTCCCTGATTTTGGGATTTTATTCCCATAGACTCTTCCCAATCTTGGCGGAGCTTGGCAATCATTAGAATTTTCAGTCTTCCAGGTTCATGTAGGCATATGGTGGGAGGAGGTGGCTGGGTGCGTGTTGGGGGGGGGAGAGAGAGGAAACTTTGGGGAAGGGTTAATAAATGCCAGGTGGGTTGTGTGGGGTGGCTAGCTAAAACAGGGCGCAGTAGAGTTAGGCTAATAATTGCATGTGCACATCTGCAGGCTATCCATGCTTTGGAGGATGTTACCCTGAGCATGTCCCCAAAAGGCAAAGAAGGCAATGAGCAAACAAGGTAGATATGCCAGGCTGCTGTTTGCCAGGATGGTGCCCCCAGAACTGGTGCAGGAGTGGAAGGAAACCGTGGGTTATAAGGACAGTTCCCAGAGAGCTGCTTTGCTGTGCAATCACCATGCCAAGCCAAAGAGTGCTCTATTTTTAAATGTCTTGTTTTTAACACCTACAGTTGAGCATACAGTACTCTGCAAAATTCATAGAATTCTACCTTAACGGTGAGGTGGCGTACAGGGTGTGATTTACAGCAAGTGCCTTACAGTTTTGCTTTTTTTTAAATGTTTGTAATGTGATTTAAGCTATTTACCTTCTACTTCATGTGGGCTCAAGGCTGAGGGCATCAGTGACATTGTGAGCCAGACACATAACTTTTGATTTTCTGTATGTGCTGCTACAATACAAGTCCCCTTCCTTTAAAGAGCCTCATGGGTGGACTGCATGGATTAACCATTGGGGGAGTGGGGCAGGAGGAAGAGGCCAGCAAACAGTGTGCTTGAAGAGGACGGGGTGCAGATTATTCCTTCACTCTCACCCTTCCCTGGTCCTTCTCGCATGAACAGAGAGCATCAATACCCGAAGTCCGAAGGTGCAAACAATTCGATGTTTATTGGGGTGAACCTCCAGCAAGCTTAAATTCAAGTTCCTTTTCCTTATTTTCAAATCCTAACTTACTTCCTGTTTGCCCCTAATTTATATAGTAATATTTTCAACTATACCTTAACCAATCATTCTACTAAAATTTACCTAACCAATCCTAATGTATTGTAAAATGATTAGCTAACCAATTATTTTCCATCACCTTAATTAGTTTATACCTAGCAAAATTAGTTATACAGCAGACAGAAACAATTACAGAACCAGACAGACACCATGCAAATAAACATACAAAACAATACAGAACTAAGGATTTCACACCTACATCTATACAGACATAAGGGTTCTCCAGCTGTGTCTACTGATAAGTGAGTTCTTGCCAGACAGGATGCGATCAGACTAAGTTTCCTTTTACATCTTCTAGGCTCTTCCCTTTCTCTGGAGGTGATAGATTGAATCACCGTCCTAAAAGTCCCAGATTGCTTTATTTTAATATGACTAGTTTGGAATGTGAGGACATGACCATACATTTCCCAGTTTACGGCTGCTAAAGAACCAGACCTCAGATTCTCACAGTAAGAGAAGGCCACTACACAGACAGTGATTCTTTCTTTTATACGTCTATAAGTAGCTAAGTGATAAGTCTTAAAGTATAGGCCTTTGCAGACAGGCCTGAATATCTATATCCTAACAAGCCTCATGGAGGGACTGCATGGATTAACCATTGGGGGAGTGGGGCAGGAGGAAGAGGCCAGCAAACAGTGTGCCTGAGGGGGGGGTGCAGTGGGAGACAGCATGACTAAGTGATGTGTGTGTGTGTGTGTTTGCATAGTCATAGGAAAAAAGGCCAGGAGAGTTTCCACTGTCTCTGGTAGGGCTGCCATTTTGAGTGGCAGAAAGGGGGAGGGGATTAAAAACCCAAGAAGCAGAGAGAAGGTAGATCAACATGGCCGTGCCCTTACAGGACCCTCAGCTAAGTCGTTTAACTCCCTCTCTGTCCAGCTGTATTTTAATACAACATTCAATTCTTACTAGAAATGGTCCCCTCCCCAGTTTAGGGTTCAGATTGTGATTCATGGGAAGAGGCATCCTGGATATCCGTGACTGTGTCTTGGGGTTCCTGGGTCAATCAGGCAGTCCACAGAATGCGGAAGTTGAGTGGCAGTATCTCCAGCATACATCTCCAGTGGACTGTGTTAGCTGTCTCCGGGGTTCTGTTGCATATAGCATTCCTATTGTCCAGCCATAGCTCATCTGTCTTACTGAAGTCTTGGAGAGCCCCCCCCCCCCCTTTTACATTTGTCTTGCTTCCTGCTTGTAGACCTATGCTGAGTGACAGCCTTTCAGATGGACCTGATCACATTCCTCTCTCAAGAAGGCAATGAAGTCCAAGATTTTAGTATTGGTCCACAATGAAGCATGAAGCATGACTGCTGAATAATTAGGAGTATGACACAGATATGTGAACTCCACTGGAGCTGGAATTGCCAAGGACAGCACCTGGCTGCATGCCAGTATTGAAACAGAGATGTTCAGGACACTAGACAGACCAACACAGGTAGCTGGCAAAGCAATGTGGGATACCAGTAGGTAGACATGGTAGATATGCACCAGTTGTTTCAGGATGGAGATGTAGCCACACCTACTTAGTTGTGGGTAATCTCATTCTGCATCTCAGCAAACCCGCTTCTAAAGTGGGCTTACTAATGTGTGTTAAAAAGGCCAGCTGATCCACAACAAAATAGTGTGTGTGTGGCTGCAAGGCACTTTAATGTGAGATAACTCAAGTTAAATAACACATTTCAAATGTAGACAAGCCTTTAGTTTTATTCAGATTGGGAAAGCAATCCTGGCTGATTAATGTGGTACTTGAATACGTGCAGCTGTGGTTGGTTATGCAAGCCATTTCCACAGCCCTAGAGCTACCTTCCTTTTTTTGAACCCTTAAGCCTCCTAAGTTCCTCCAGTGATCAATTATTGTGCAGACTCTACCTGATCTGGTTCCTGTGCTGGGGTCGGCGTAGCAGATGATGGCAGCGGTGTTGTTACATCTGGCATAGTTTGGTTGGGATACATATAATTGCTGTTCCTGTACGTCCTGAGGAATGACTCAGTCTATGGAATAAGGAAACATGAGTCAACATGAAGCTGCAGAAGAATATATGGAGATATCTGTCCCCAGCAGCCAATTCAAATATGCCTATAGACCATTAAAATTACTGTACTGCATATTCTTAGGAATTAAAAAGGGCCCTGCCCCTCTCTAACTAGTTTTGCAGACATATTTAGGAGCCATACAAATAAGGAAACATCTGAAATATATGAGTAATGCTATGCTAACTACACACTCACTCTCTCTCTATCTTTCGGACACTCTCAGTGCCCTTTACCAGTTTGACTAACAATATCTGATTATTATAGCAAAAGCTGTTAAATGTTCTGGACCAGCTGGTGTCAGGGTAGCAGTACTGATTTCAGTGAGGCTATGTGGACTGACACCAGCCAAGGATCTGACCTTTCACTTGACTTTCCCCGTTGATGCTGTTTGAAGTGTGAAAAATAAATACTGAGCTTGGATGGTGAAGTTAGACTGGTCTGTTTAGGCAGGTTTGATTTCCAGCTTTCATGCACTAACACAAAGCTGCTGTCTTTGTGCCAGCCTATGAAGCATGGGGGCCAGGAGTTTTCCTCCCTCTTGCAGTCTACTCTCACTGAGAAGCATATATGTCCCAGGTGCTAACTATCCAAAAGAAGGAAGGGAGAGAGAGGACAGGGAGCATCCAGCATCCTCTCCAAGGTGGTGGAGCTACCATTCTGGAACGCACTGCACAAGATCCCCCATGAAAAGCTCTGACTGCTTCACAAATGAACAATGGAGCATGTGGCACATGCATCAATATTTTTCAACCTACCTGACTCGGACATTTGAGAGTTATCGCCGTTTCAAGAAAATGTGCATCTGTCTTGTTCCCAAGGGGTTCCAACTGCATGGCAGAAAGAAAACATGGAAGAGAAGAAATACAATGAGAACCAGAATGGAAGAGCATATATAGCTGAATATTATCAAGTAAAACAGCAAGAAAATTGCTATGTACTTTATTTATCTATGTTGAAATAGCAGACCAACCCACAAAACTCACTTCCCCAGGATTTTATCATCTTTAAAACATATTTTACATATTAAATTAGCTACTTTCCATATTAGGAATGTAGTATGCGTGATGTAATATCCCACATTTTGATTATCTCTAGTGCCAGGCCTTAGATGCTTAGCCTTTTCAAGAATATACCCCAGGATATATTCTTTGATACAGCCAGTTTGTGTCCAGGTGACTTTACATTACAAAGGGAAACAAGTGCCCACCTGTTGTAAGCACAATTCCATTCTCACCAGAGATAGGGTGGCTCCGCAGCTAAATAGTGTGTCATTGTTCTTTGCTGCAGAATAACAGGGTGTAGAAGACAAAGAGAGAGAGACTGAGATCTGCAGTCTTACCATGCTGTTCCACAAGGCACGAGCAGCCTGGGAATGAGTCTTCTGGTGAAAGTGAAAACAGTCTGGGGCAAAATACGAGCTGTCAGGCAACCCCTCCTGGGGAAAGAGACAGGTACTGTCACAAGAGGGGTGAGTATATGACCAAAAATACCAGCATATGATGTATTATTGCATTCCTCTTCCAACAAAAACTCCGTTACCCCAGAACTCGAAAATAGTCATGAGGGCCTCTGAGAACAAGATAGTTACCATCCTAGGCCAGATCAAGCCGCTGACTGAGAACTTAAGAGTTCTGTAGCACTTTTACAAATATGATTCAAACTTACAACTAATACAACTTGCCATGTCTGAGGCCAAGGTTACATGGGCACTCAGCAGTAATACCAACAATCTCTATCCCCTCCAAAGCATTTCCCACTGCTTTGGATCGTGGCTCACTTGAACTGGGCAAACTAACAAAGCAGAGCACTGAGGGCCAAATTTAGAGTTGGTATAAGGGGTGTAAGTTTAATGATTCAGAAGAGTGGTACCAGGTCTGAATCTGGCTCACAGTTTTTTACCTCAGTCTTTGGAACGGTCACTCTCTGCAGAAATGGCTGCACAACCACTGTGAAATCTTCCTTGGTGTCATACCTTCCACTTTCAACTAATCTGTGGGTTTCCTCCTAAAAAAGGCAGAACAATCACTCACTGCTACTTTTCTTGCATTCTGCTTATTAGGCCCCAGGCTGATCCTCTTGCAGAAGTCTCATAATCTGAACATGCAAAACCTGAAACCAAGGACAACTCCTTTCTTGTACAAGGCAGTGAGAACATGAGCTTCTTGAAACATTGGCTTGCAAAAACCCAAATTAGAAAACTACTCATTTGATTTTCCTTATCAAAAAGGCATCATGGAGGCTGCAGATGGCCTACTGCTCAAAAGCCAGCTGACAGACCAAGGGAGAGCCCCCACTTTAATAGGATTTCCCATCATGGGGTGCCAGGAATTTTGCTTGAACCACTGAAATACTTTCAGTTCAGCTGATCTCCACCACCAGAGTTCATTCTTGAACTACCAGCCCTCCTCAATTTAATCCAATTTCCCAGCAAGAGGAGCATCCAGAACTGCTGCTTCAATTGAATCTCTGATCCATCTGAAAGAGCCACTCTGTTTTAGGACCTTACTGAATCACATTTTAAAGATCTTGAGCAGCATCTCTGCCCCTATTCCTTGCCTGATCCTCAGCTGCCCCCTCCTGCCCAATTCTGAGTAACTTCTATGAATCTACAGCTGACTAACATGAGTGCAATTTGTCCCCCATCTCTAGTAGATATTAGACTTTGACTGGTCCCTGGGTCAGTCACTTCAAGCATTATCACTGCTAGAAAAATTTGTTTACTATTCCCAGAAGAACAAAGGGAGACTGCTGCTAGAAAAGAAGAACAGAAGGATTATTAAGCAATTCTCTGCTAAATCTCTTAATACTTTCCTCTGCCTTACCTGATACCTTCTATTAAAAGACTCTAGCATCTTAATTTCAGTGGAATTGTCATCATAGTTCAATACACAGGGACACAGCTGCCTGCAGGAAGAAAATGATATTTTATTTTTGTGTTGCAATCTGCTGGGTTTTTTTACTCTGAAAAGAGGGACAAGAACTCAAAGGGTAATGGACTGCTCCAAAGGTGGTTTTTGTGAAAGGCTCATCCATGATAACATTGATTCCAATATCTAGGTCTTCTCAGTAAATATGGACATACTGAAGTTTAAGCACATTTATTAGGGATAGATGCATTCATGTAAGGTAGTGGTTCCCAAACTTTAACAACCCGTGAATCAAATCATTACCGTATTTTTCTTACATTATGAAAATGGCACCACTCTTCTAAAATGTCACTTTTGTAACTTGTATCATTTTTGATTAAGCCTGTTATAAGACAAGGTTTCTATCAGAGGCACCAGTAGAAAAAAGGGGTGCAGGGGTAAAGCCCCCGCACACCCTGTGGCCTAGGGGAGGCACCACCAGAAAAGTGCAGGGGGGATGCCAGAAAAAAAAAGGGGTGGGACCCACAGGGGGGCACACCAACAGGGGGCCAGCATGTGACTCTCGTTGCCCCTCCCCATACTGGTGCCTCTGGCTCTTAGGTTTCATCAAGGAATATCAGATGTGGAACAGCATGAAGGCATTTAAGAAGTCAGCTCAAAGAGTTCCTCCTACACAAGCATTCAGGCCTTGAGCAGTCCAGGCAAACAACGCATGTTACAACAAAGCTTAAACTTGTTCTTCATAATAATTTAAAAATCACACTAGCAGCCTATTTAATTTTAAAAACAGCAAAAAACATCCACCTTCTTTTCTATTTTATAAAAGGAGTCTTGAAGTTTAAATCTCCTCAGTGAGATAGATATGCTTCTAGAAGTCCCCAAGGCTCTAGGCTGCTGGCCCTGTGCTGCCCGGGGTCCCTATGGACAGCTCTGTCCACCATTAGGGAATTTTTCCCCCAAGAGCCCCCTGTAACATTTTGTGAACCCCAGTTTGGGAACCACTGATGTAAGGTGAGGAGATTGTCACTGTGCCAGATATGCCCCTGCAAGCCAAATTCTGTTCTCAGGCACATCTGTGCAGCCCCATTCACTTCAGAGGGATTGCACAGATATAGAGCAACATTTCTATAGACTTGCTCCAGTTTTCCCCTCATCCTTATCTATCTCCCCTCATTCATTGCTGGCCCTGTCAGTAACTCCTTACAATCTCATCCCTGCTGCTCCTATCACCTGGAAACACCTCTACTCCCCATTTCATTACAAATCTCAGCAGAAAACCTCTCTTTTCTCCCTCTATCATGTCACTACAGTGAAGAATGTCAGAAAGAGTAGCTTACTCTAACACTGGAAAAGAAAGCAGCAAAAGGAAAATGATACACTCCTTAAAGCTAATCTCTCCCCCTCTCTCTATTGATAGTGATAGATAAATAATGCTTCACTATAATGTCTACCTAGAACCTTCCCCAAGCCCTTCTCCTAGTCTCCTGCTATAGATTTTAAAAAACAGCACATATATGCTCACTTAGCCTATAGTTCTAAATAAAGAGGAACCAGGACAGGGATAAATTATTTACCTCTACAGGGCATTCTGGGATATGAAAGACATAGTACAAAGTTGTATTTTGAAATGTATGTCAGTAACATGCCATTCATGCACCTTCTACACCGTGCCTGTTTAAATCTCTGTACACCTGGCTTCACCACCAGACCTATAAATCCCCTTGCTGCCATAGAGACACAAATGTACTACAGCAGGATGTTCGGGTAGGATGAGAAGGTAACAGATATATTTCTAAAGGATCAGAGAAACTCAGCTCTAATCTCGCAGGCTCTCATCCTGGCCTATCCTGGTGATTAGGATCTTATGATAAGCTTGTACTTTGTTAAAGGGAAACTGCAGCAAAATATAGAAGATATTCCAAGCCAACAGCACTCAGTCTGTAAGAGCTGCTTTGTCACTGACAGTCAGAGAGCCACTAAATCACAGCAAAAGGCTGTATCATAATATTCCTTCTGTGAAACTCTACTCAGTCAACAACAGGGCCCTTCTGATCTTTCGCACTACCTTATCCTGTCAGAGTGATGTCCTCATGGACTCAGCTGTAATGAACAGAACAGGGATTGCTATTGAGGGTGCTGAGCAGACAGATCTTGCGGTTCTCCAGCTCCCAGGCTGTCACCACTTATGCTGCATAGTGTCAGCACACAGGGTCTTCCTAAGTCCTGGCCTGACCACTAATGGAAATGGCTACTAACTACACTACAGAAAAGGAACCTCCTTTCTTTCCCCACATCTCCTGGTTACTCATTATATGCATACAGGGAGAGAAAGATTTCCTATTCCCCCCACTGAGAGAAGCAACATAATGAGTAACTAAACATCCCACAAATCTAATTGAAAGACTAATTAACAATCCAGCTTGGTGAGAGACAGCTAATGTAGGTTAGGGCTCAAAGAATGTCGCTCACCACTGGCACGGATGTGAAAGCAGGAGACTTCTAAAGCCTTTGAAAGGTAAATGTTGTAATTTAAACAAAACTGGATTAATTTAATCATCTTTCTAAAACCCTCATTTTAATAATTTTGAAAATTAGCTGCCTTTGTCAAACAATGTACTGCTGAGTAGCGTATGCTAGCTCTTAATCAATTTTGCAGTTGGATGTCTGATTTGCTGTTGTATAATTAAAATCTATATTGTGTATGTATTTTAGATACACACACAGGAAAATGGTACTTAGTTATCTGAAATATTGTAATCCTTTTTCTTCAAGGGGAAGGTTTGCACTGAAGATCTTACAGCTTTTCCTGAATAAGGGTGAGAGCTGGAACATAAGTCTTTCAAACCTCATGATTAGCCTTGGGCAGCTAACGTCCTTCTCTTGGTACACATCCCGGAGGGTTACTATATGAAGTACTGTCACCAGATTCACAAATGCCCGAGGAACCTGCCAAGATTATAAACAAAGTCAAAGCAAGCAAACAGAGAACAGTAGTGCCATCTCTGCTCTTCCGAGCACAGCCAAGCAGGCCAGGGACTGATCAGATTATTTTTTTGCTAATGTAACATGCACCTTAATCTGCTGATCCAAACAACCTTTACTATCTCCATTAGAGGTTCACAGTGTGCTGGTGGAGTGCATAATCTCAACAGGAAATCCTAAATTGGGTTTGTTCTACCTTAAATACAAAGCTGCAGCCACTGAGACTCATGTTCTAACAAGGCCAGATCCCAAAACTGCTGCTTTCTTGAGGCAAGAGTCTGCTACTCTCACTCATGCTGAGGAGCCCTGTATTCCATGAGCAGTCCCATTAGCTTCAACTAGAAAAAGGATATCAGAATATGTCCCTTAATAAAAATAATAGGGGCTGTGCTGTATAGTGATTGGGCAGATGTGCTACTGCTAGGCATAGTTACATAACTGTCATGAAATACCATATATTTGTCAATATATTTACACTACTTGACTCCCAACACACGAAGTGGAATTCCAGTCCATCCAATCACCATTCTTTCTGTAAAATACTTCCTTAAATTCTTCCAACAGATTAGAGCAGCGGTTCTCAAACTGCGGGTCGTGACCCCATTTTAATGGGATCGCCAGGACTGGTGTTAGACTTGCTGGGGCCCAGGGCTGAAGACTGAGCCCCACTGCTCGGGGCCAAAGCCCCAGGGCTTCAGCCTTTAGTGGCAGGGATCAGGCTTCAGCTTCAGCTCCAGCCCTGGGCAGCAGGGCTCAGGTTACAGCCCCTTCTCCCTAGGGCTGAAGCCCTTGGGGTTGGGCTTTGGTCTCCTAGACTGGGGCAGTAGGGCTTGGCCAGGCTCACGCTTCAGTCCCCGCCCTCTCTCCCTGGGGTCGAGTAGTAATTTTTGTTATCAGAAGAGGGTCACGGCACAATGAAGTTTGAGAACCCCTGGATTAGAGATTACTATATGAAACATCTACACATGCACCAATGCTGCCCATACCAGAATGAGAAACTAAGTATGATTGCAAATTAATAACTCTAGGACCAATCACTGAAACTCAAGAAATTTGTCTTTCCCATCTGACCCCTCTCCGTAGGTTAGTAGTAAAGATTGCTTTTTACCTCTCTATGAAGTACGTCCAAAGCTATTCTTATATTGTTGGTGAAGTTATCAGGAGAAAAATGCACCTGTTGAAACAAAGGATTGAATGTAGTTCTGGGCATCTGTAGTTTCCTCAGGCAGATACAGAAGCTGCTAGCTGACTCTTAGACTACAGTGACTGGACTCTTGGTTCAGGGTACATTGGCACAAGTAGCTCTGGAGCATCTCTGGTTCCCCAGTTCCCTCCTTAAGCATCATCATAGGAAGGAAGGATTTGGCAACCATCAGAGGTCATTCACAGAGCCAATTCCACTGGGCTTACTGGTGAGATGTCATAACTTCCTCCACATTCACTATCAGCTAGGATCAGAAACACAGCTGTCCCGTCTCTGAGACTTTCACCAATGGAGATCAGTCTGAAGAAACATTCTTCTCATATAGTGTAAAATATCAAAGCATTTTTTAAGTCAGGTGTGTGGGCTATTAGCAACTTGCCTCTCATTTAGTCCTTGAGTTCCATGAAATCTCAGTTGCAAGTACATCCCATGCAGAAAAGTGTACCAGACAAACACAGAAATTAGTGCGAAAAAAAATCTATTAGGCCATCTTGTCCATTTCTCTCTGCCAGGGCAAGATTTTCCCCTACAATATACTTGAATAGCTGTTATTTGTATCAAGTAATTTGGCGTTTACTCCATCTCTTATGAAATTACGCAATAGTCTAATAAGATCATAATGTTAAAAGTGTTGTGGTCGTCCCCCCCATCTGATATTCATCCTTAATTCTGCTTGGCTCAGTTTCATCCCATTGTTCTTAATGACACCCCCTTAGTCCATTTTATAAACCCAGGTAACACACTCATTTCCCTTACGTATTTCCTGCTTCTCTGCTCACCAAGCCACATTCTGGTTTGTAACATAAAGGAGACATCATGCTGATCTCTGAATTTAAGAGGAGCCTTCCACCCTCCTGCACAGACCTCTGCCATCTTGTTTTTCAGTTCAGATGCAGAATGTTAGTAAGTCATTGTGTTTGCTGACTTTCTTTCATGGAGACTTTACAGTCTTTCTTTGTTATTTTCCTTTATCTGAAATCAGTCATCTAGAATGGAAAGCACATATTGTGCTCTTAGTGTATAGGGAAAACAACAAGGTCCCACCAACTGTGTGAGAAGTGCATAGAGGAGGTTGGACATTAATCAGGAGTTTGCTATGAACTGTGGATAGAACCTCTCTCATGTCTATGTATCTGGTGGTAGACATATCATGTTGGATGCTGGTAGCATGTGAGAGGGAAAAAGATACGGCACATTGGCAAGATGAAATGGGAAAAATCCGTGACAGTTTATTATCTTATCTACATATGGAAAGAACTAACTTAATCAACAGAAAGTTATCTTAGTTTGTAGCAAAATAAAGTAGCTACAATCAAATAATCAATGGTATTACATTACTTTATCTCAATCTCAGGTGTAATGACCATCAAGTCTCAAGAGAAATGGTGAGAACTGTCCACGTGTGGCCTAGCCAGTTTTGGTCCATTAAGTCTACCTAGCTGAGCTCCACCATTCCACTCTCCAAACTGAACCAAGTAATAATGATATTGCAAGTTCACATAAAAGACAGATCTAAAATCCCTAGTGACTTACTGGATCATCGCAGAATCTGCACAGGTCATTTCCTCCTATAAAGAGTGTTATGAGCTTCCAGTCTTCCTGGAAATTTATTCTCTGTAGTCACGAAAAAAATAAGATAAGAAAAAATAAAATAAGATAAGAAAAAATTGCTGTGCAACAAGTTAAAAGAGAATTAAGTTTAAATTTGGGGCATGGACTATGTCCTTCTGTGTGTCTGTACAGCATCTAGCACAATGGAGTTCTGGTCATGGCTGAGGGACTTTGAGTGCTATGGTGACAGATGTGATGTGATGGAATCATGGAATATTCAAAGATTACTGTTTATTTTTATTTTATATATCTTTATGAGCTTGTTAGTGAGCGTATTCCTGGCTAAATGGATAAGTACATTTTCTGCAGGAACTAAAAGCAATGGAGGGTAATTAATGAAAATCTCCATTAGAAACAATACAGATAAAAAGTCAGTTAAGTTTGCCCCGGGGAAGAGACACCACTGGTTTGACCAGGTTCAGAACACACAAAGGGCTTGAATCTGTACAGAATGACAGCCCTGACCTAGGGAGAGTCAGACACTATCAGGAACTGACAGGCATAAGACTGTGACCACAGACACAGGCCCTGCAGAAGACCTGAAGTATTTTTAGATCTTCCAGGTCTCCATATGGAAGATCGGTAACCACTTAGTAAGTTAGGCATGGGCACAAGCTGTTTAATGTTTTAAGATATGCTTTCTCTGAAATGTTTTTGTTCTGAATAAAACAAAGTTTGTGATAACTGGCTGGTCACTGGCTAACCCTGTCATTCTCTCAGGGGACACAACTGCAGTTCAGACTGCTGAGGTGATCACAGTTAATTGAAAAGGTCTGCAATGTAAGGCCCTGGTCTGGAGGGAGGGAACAACAGGACAACACTTCAAGAAAGGTGATGACTGGAGGTAACTGCTGTGGGAACTCAGACTAAAGTCTTCATGGCAAAGAAGTTGGGCTTGTTTTTTTTAAAACCACTATTGCATGCTAGTTATCTTGCTGTAAAATCCCAGTGAAGACAAGGTGCTGCAGCTGTATTGTGAATTAAGCTCTACAAAGTCAACCACCAGCTGGGGTATTGTGTAGACCAAGTTGCCCAGCTTCTTAATGGTAAAAAACCTGTCTCCACCAGGATTTTACAGCAAGGTAACTAGCACGCATTAGTCATTTCACTGTAAAAAAAAAACCCCTTTAAGTAATGAAGGCAAAAAGCCCTACTTGATGGTATGCTGAAACAGACACTGCATGGAGGAATGTTGCATTCTATCCACTTTATCATTGCCCTATCCATAGATTTCTGCCTGACATCTACTGTTCATCTGCTGTGCTGTTAGAGACTAATGACACAAGACAGTTGCATCCTACTTAAAGATATTCATGCCAGCCAAGACTCACAGTATCATTCTTCATCAGGTCCACCAGTCTCCTCGCCTGGGAAGGGACATTCCTAAATATTAAAAAAGAAGACGACCGATGAACACTTCATGATGAACAGTACATTGAGAAAAGCAGATGAATGAGCAGAGGCCATGACACCCGTTCAAACAACGTGGTATTGAACTGAAGACTCCAGTTGCAGCTTTTATTGGACTAAATATAGTTACAGAAATAAGCCACATCTGGAGTTGGAGAAACAGTGAAGAAACATTTAGCATCCATCAGGCATCTGGCACTGTGGGTGCTGTGTGAAGGCTACATAGTGCAGCATCCCCAATTGAAGAGGGAAATACATTTGGGTTGGGACTGGCCTATTGTAATTCAGTGTATTTGAAGGTTTTAGCTTTAAGAGGATGGTTCCTGGTCAGGTAAAAGGTTACCCAAGCCAAAGGACCTCAAATAGCAGAGTGTGTTAATTTAAGACTAGAGTTCAGTCATATTCTACCCTCCCTGGACTATTGGTGGCCTGAAGCACCACTGTAAGATTGCCTTGCATCATCTCTGCCGATGACCAGCGCTGTTAGAAAAGTGACAATGAGCTCTGTGTGTGTGTGAGAGAGAAATCCAGCCCTTTCCAATGGGATGAAGGGTCACTGCACGCAGTGCAGGTTTAAGAGAATTTTAAAAATGGCCTCTGAGTGAATTGCATTCAGAAACAGTCTTTCATTTCTTGTAATTACACCTTTTTTTAAAAAAAAATCCTCTTTATACTTCGATTTTATTTTGTTTCATCCTACAGACAACTGGAAGGATACAGACAACCAGGATAATCTCTTTGAGTGATAGCAGCCATAGAGATTCCTCAGTTACTGGGAGTTATCTATCTCTGTGAGATTACTGTTATAAGTTATATAGCACCACCTGCGTGGTACACACTGATACATATATAAATTCCGAAATCCAGAAAAAAGGAACTACTAGCCCTTTGGATGTATTAATACAAACAAAGAACCTTTACAATAAGAAGACAAAGGGTTCACATGAATTTAATTGAAGACTGAACATAGTCTAACTGGGTTCTATTCCAAACTCTGCCATGGTCTGACCTCCGACTGCTCAATACCTTCTCTGTCCCTTAGCATCCCTGGGTGATATCTTGGTCCCAGTGAATTCATGGCAAAGCTCCCACTGATTTCAATGGGACCAGGATTTCTTCCGCCCCTCCTCCAACACATTCCTCCGTCAAGTGGGAATAACAATTTATTTCACCATAGGGCTATGAGGCTTCATTACTCAATGTTTGTAAAGCACTTTGAGCTCCTTGGATGAGAGAGTAGGGCAAAATATTATATTGTTACTCCTAAGATTTCCTTTACTATGACTAGGAAAGCCACACTGGCCCTTAACAAATTTCTTAGCTGTCAGGCTAGAGATTAAGTACAGAGGACGAGTTTGGGTTCTGCACATCTTTATTGGCCAAGTTTTCAAAATCAAACATTAGGGGTGTCTAAATTCCATTTTATGTCTAAACCACTGAGATTTGGAGTGTTCACAGACTTGTAAGAATGTTCTAGGTTTAGCACATCTCTAACTGGAACTTAAAAAAAAATCTACACCTCATTAAAAAAAAAAAAAGACGTATTTATCTGTTCTCACTTACTCTGAGCGAGCTCCTGCCACAGCCTGATTCAGGAAGGCATTAGATGAGTCCTGGTTCCCTTTGCCAATGGAGAACCCTTGAAGGGAAGGATTAAACTCACGAAGAATATCTGGAAAAGAAGAGACCCATGAAATGTAACTTAATTCAGTGGGTAATGAACTGGAGTCTAAAATCAGAACTTGCCCCAGAAGGACTTTAGCAGATCTCAGTTAATAACTTGAAGGTAACCGTTAATATACTGTGGGTGAAAAAAATCTCACCACTTAATTACTGTTTCACCTCCACATTACCCAGTTTAATGAATTCAGACGTCAATTTCAACTGGTTGCACAACATAGGCAGTATACCTGGCAATGTCATTTTGATCAGTTTGCTGAGTCATACAAGACTACACAATATTAATCAAGTTACAAACCCATCTCTAAATTTACTGTGAGTATGTAAGAGTTTGTATCAAACCCTCTGTCCAAACTTCCTTGATCTTCAGAGTTGTTAAAAACTAAAGTGCTAATCTGAATCTGAATTTTGTAAATGGATCTTATCTTTTATAGTCAGCTGAAAACCTTCCAAATCCAATCACCCTTGAACATTCAGGCATATGAAATCCAAATCTTGCAGCCTGGCTCCATATAAGATTTTTTTTTAAATGGCCAAAGGAGAAAAAGTTATGTAAGTAGTCTCTGTAGTCTAAGGACTGAAACAATTGATTCAGCCATTCCAAAAGTGCCTCAAACAGAATAATATGCCAAAAATAATATTCAATTCCCAGGGAATTACAAAACATACTGTTATGTCATGCACAGCAAATTACTGGGGTGGCTATTAAGCAAAGTTTATTCACCATTGGTTAGTGAATGTAAAGTGATTGAGTGTGCCGTGCTGCAAAATCGTAAACCTTTCTTCATGTCTGTTCTTTAAATGATTAAACAGTTCAAAAATATGCCAAGGTTAGGAAAACAGGCACTTACTTGCTAGTGTCGTGACTGTGGTTATGTTTTCATCTCCTCCAATACTGTTATATGGAAATAAACAAGCGAAAATATTTCAAAAATTTTAGTCAATGATATTTACTTTCTAAGGTATTGGAATAAGTAATAGAGCTTCCCCTGATGGTGTTTCTCTGCATATATACACAGATGAAGCAAATTATTGTTTATAAAATTTGTTAAAAGACTGACTCTCTATGCATACCTCACATTGCACAAGAAAATCAAAGATGTCATTTAAACAGAATGTCAAAATCTTTTCAGTGAAAGAAATTAGAGAATTTTAAACATTGAATGTAGTTGCCACCATTTTTGCTATAGCGTTCCCCTTTAAAATCTACACAATTATCCTTTGAGAATTATCATCATGACTATAGTAGTCATACTATGTCCGTATACTGGTAATGTTAGTAAATAGATAACATTGTAAAGACAGGAGAACCTCAGAATTATGAATACCATAGTTATGAACTGACCAGTTAACCACACACCTCATTTGGAACTGGAAGTATGCAATTGGGTAGCAGCAGAGACCGCTCCCGCCCTCCCATGAAAAAAGGCAAATACAGTGCCGTGCTGTGTTAAATGCAAACTAAAAAAAAATAATAATATATTTCTTCTGCATAGTAAAGTTTCAAAGCTGATGTTCAGTTGTAAACTTTTGAAAGAACAACCATAACATTTTATTCAGCGTTACAAATAACCTCCATTCACAAGGTGTTCGTAACTCTGAGGTTCTAGTGCATTAAAGGGTGATCACTATATATATTTTCCCATTTCACTCAGTTTGAAGAAAGAAACCAGACTGGTCAGTTTCTCTTTATATACATTTATACTTTCTCCTGCACTAATAATTCTTTTGTATATTCTACTTCTAATAATGTGGAATGTTACATTATTAAAAAGTGTTTATTATTAGATTTTTATAAAAATTTCTTTTGAAATTCCCCCTTAAAAAATATAGCCTAAAAAGTTGGGCCTATATTACTTTTACAGTGTGCCTTTAATCTGGAATGAGGGTATTTTAATACACTACACAGTTGATATTTCTAATTACAAATGCACGAGTGAGAAATGATGGGGAAAACATGCTGCAATTATAGTTAAATCACAAAAATTTTCATAGTTACAAAAAATATAGAGAATATTTATTCTCAGTATGGCACATTTGAACTGTGTAGTAAATATCAGTGCCAGATATAAAAGCCTAGGCCTGTACTGATTGTAACTAGTGCCTGCACTGTATAATGTAGCTAAAGTGGGGAAAGGGTCAGGAGAAATATTGACCTTGTGTGGAGCGAGAGAAGCAATGAGGACCCAATTCTGCAGTCCATTTGCCGGTAGAACTCCATTGACTTCGGATGAGAGGTGTGCATTTGCAAGGCTGGAGCTTTGGAATGAGGGCTGAAGTTTGTTCAAATGAATAAAAACCTTATTTCCTACCAAGAACACAGATGTGAACAGGTGTCACTCCCAGCCTGCTCTAAAACAAAGTCCGCACAGAGAGTGAAGCCAAACTCACTCCCCTCTTTGGATTTGGCTTTATCAACAAAGAAATGAATAAGAACAACGTTCAGCTCAAGGCTCCTCCCCAGGTTGGGATGCTCCTTGGGAGTGCTCAGGAGAGCATTTCCTTTATATTCAGAGGCAGGTGACTATGACCTGACCTGAGTCAGCAAAACCCACTTAACTATTTCCTAGTAAGATCAACACCTGCTAACCAGCTAATATATTTCAGGAATACATTGTCAGCCTGTCACAACAGGCTCTCTCCTGTGTTTTTAGTGGTAGCCTAAGGAGATTCTTATGTCAGACGAGAAATGTATCTCAGCAGCCATAGGGCCCAGAGTTCAGAGACCATGACAGTTTCCCCAAGGACAAAAACAAGCATTTAGATGGGACAGAATTTTAGGGCACTCACCTCCAGGAGAGACCTCGGTACTGTGTCAGAACATCGAGAACATCGTTTGGTTTGGACCCTGCCCCATTACCTGCCTGATACCAAGGAAAAGGGAGAGTGTGAATAGACCTTCCAGATAAAGCCATCCACTCTGTCTGATCATAATAAAAGCAATTAGAAGAAGGGTTAATGAGCCAAGCTACACTCCAGATACATTATTTGTTCTTAAAAGGATTGAGGGTATTTCAGTTCCACACCACTGAAGCCTGCCTATTCTTGATGAGATGACACAGAGGTGTAACCCACATTAGATATGATTGACTTTTAAGGGAAGTTAATTTAGAGCTTGTCAAAAATGGGAACATTTTCAGGGACAATTTGTCCCTTTTTGTTGAAAATTTTTTAAACTTTCCAAAACAGCTCTAAGTCCATTTAAGATAATAGGAATAAATACACTGGCAGCATGCAGCCTGGGACTCCTGCTGGTGGGGTGGGGCAGGTGGTGGCACATGGCCCAGGACCCCTGCTGGTGCTGGGAGGGGGCCAGGTGGTGGTGCGTGACCTGGGACCCCTGCTGGTGCTGGAGTGAGAGAGTTGGTGGGGCTGGCAGGCTCCCTACCCAGCTCCATGTATCCCTGCAGATCCTAGTGGGATGGAAGGCTAAGGAGGCTCCACGCACTGCCCCCGCCATGAGCTCCAACTCCACAGCTGCCATTGTCTGGGAACCACAGCCAATGGGAGATGTGGGGGTGGTGCCTGTGGACGGCAGTGCACAGAGCCCGTGGCCCCCCAGCTAGGAGCTGCAGTGACATGCCAGCCACTTTTGGGACATCCCCCCGGCACCCCAATTCCCTGCCCCAGCCCTGAGCCCCCTCCCGTGACTTCCATGACCTCCGTGACAGACACACAGCCTTAGTTATAAATGTCAAAAGACTATTTTACATAACATGCCAGACAAGAAGGAACTTTGGGGGCAAACAAAGTTGAGTGGGTTTCCTAGGAAATACTCAAGGGAAGCAAATGCAAATTTCCACCTCCAGACCCAACCTTTGGATGCTACACTCTGAGGAGAGAAGCACTGTCTGCTGATTACCTATTCGCCATCTCTGACTATCAAAGACACCAGTTGTATAACGAAAAGGCTAACCTATGCATAGAATCATAGGACTGGAAGGGACCTTGAGAGGTCTTCTAGTCCAGTCCACTGCACTCAAGACAGGACTAAATATTACCTAGACCACCCCTGACAGGTGTTTGCCTAACCTGCTCTTAAAAATCTCCAATAATGGAGATTCCACAACCTCTCTAGGTAATTTGTTCCAGTGCTTAACTACTTTGACAGTTAGGAAGTTTTTCCTAATGTCCAACCTAAATCGCCCTTGCTGCAACTTACGCCCATTGCTTCTTGTCCTAACCTCAGAGGTTAACAAGAACATTTTTTTCTCCTTCTTCCTTGTAACAACCTTTTATATACTTCAAAACTTATGCCCCCCAACCCCCAGTCATCTCTTCTCCAGACTAAACAAACCCATTTTTTTTTCAATCTTTCCTCATGTTTTTTAGACCTTTAGTTGTTTTTGTTGTTCTCCTCTGGACTTCTCCAATTTGTCCCATCTTTCCTGAAATGTGGCACCCAGAACTGGACACAATACTCCAGTTAAGACCTTATCAGCATGGAACAGAGCAGAAGAATTACTTCTTGTGCGCTTGTTCTGAGTAACAGCTGTTATGAACTTGTAACCACAGAAACACTGCTTGGCGGGATTTGAAAGACTGATCACCTGCTAGAGTCCTTGTTTAGTTGGGAGTGATCACTAGTAAGTCTATTAGCATGTGTGCAGGCCCTTGTATTATTTGAAATACGTTTTCTCTGTATTGATTAATAATAAATGTGCTTGCTTAGAAAGGGCTTTCTGGTACCTTATAACAGTGGAAAATCACACTGTTTGTAGCCTCTGAGAAGAAAGCAAAGCAGGCCTGCTTAGGCAGTCAGGCTTGTTGGGGAACTCACAGAGCAGGCAGAGAACTATGCAGCCTGGAACAATCCCAGTCAAGAGGGAGAGAATCATGGATCTCCTTCCAAGAGAGGTGACAGCTGACAAACTGGGAGCCTAAAGTGAGTGCCCTTGCTAGACCATGGATGGGGAAATACAGTTGCCCTGAACTGTGACAGTCACAATCTTCCTGAACAAGAAGCCTGCTTATTGTTCCACAGAGGTGCAGTATACACAACATCTGATCTATGTTACTTTGGCTCTTCAATTATTGGGTCAAATACAAAGATGGTGCAAACAGCAGCAGCTTCAAAGACTCCAGTGGAATTTTGCCAATTTATACCACCTGGAGAACTGGCACATTTTGTTTATGCTGCTTACTATTTGTTAGGAAGGTAAGTATCTAGGGATTTTAGCTATGAGCTGTAAAAATGTATGCAATTATAGCAAGTTCACCCTAACTGTTTTTATCTGATGTGCAGCATAATCCACCAGTCCTCTCTGTGCAGCATTCCTATTGACTTAAATGGGAGTTCTTCACATAGAAAGGTTAGATCTGTAAGGTGATTAATAGTCATAGTTGGATCATGGTACAGGACAGCATGGAGAACATGATTAGCTGAACAGAGCATAACAGTGTTTGTACTACTCTCTTTCATTAGAATTCATGTCTGGCCTCGTTTCAGTCAGTTCAGCTATGGTTATTCACTGATCTGCACTTACTGTGAGTGAGTCTCCCAATGCACCAATCACCTTGATGTCTGCTGGCCTCAGATTGTGAACTAAGGGGAAAAAAAAGATTTGGAGAAGGGAGGTGTCAAGTTACACTGTATTGAAATAACTTTTCTTTGGGATAAGTATAAAGCATTTTAGAGACTCTAGTTCAATATTCATGTTAAGCCCGGTAATCATGCCAGGTAATCATGACTCTAGGTGCTTGAAATGATAAATTGACAAATACTGCAAAGAATCCTGTGGCACCTTATAGAGTAACAGACGTTTTGGAGCATGAGCTTTCGTGGGTGAATACCCACTTCCTCAGATGCATGTAGTGGAAATTTCCAGGGGCAGGTATATATATGCTAGCAAGCAAGCTAGAGATAACGAGGTCAGCTCAATCAGGGAGGATGAGGCCCTGTTCTAGCAGTTGAGGTGTGAAAACCAAGAGAGGAGAAACTGGTTCTGTAGTTGGCAAGCCATTCACAGTCTTTGTTCAATCCTGAGCTGATGGTGTCAAATTTGCAGATGAACTGAAGCTCAGCAGTTTCTCTTTGAAGTCTGGTCCTGAAGTTTTTTTGCTGCAGGATGGCCACCTTAAGGTCTGCTATAGTGTGGCCAGGGAGGTTGAAGTGCTCTCCTACAGGTTTTTGTATATTGCCATTCCTAATGTCTGATTTGTGTCCATTTATCCTTTTCCATAGAGACTGTCCAGTTTGGCCGATGTACATAGCAGAGGGGCATTGCTGGCATATGATGGCGTATATTACATTGGTGGATGTGCAGTTGAATGAACAGTGATGGTGTGGCTAATCTGGTTAGGTCCTGTGATGGTGTCGCTGGTGTAGATATGTGGGCAGAGTTGACATCGAGGTTTTTTTGCATGGATTGGTTCCTGAGCTAGAGTTATTATGGTGCGGTGTGCAGTTACTGGTGAGAATATGTTTCAGGTTGGCAGGTTGTCTGTGGGCTAGTACTGGCCTACCACCCAAGGCCTGTGAAAGTGTGGGATCATTGTCCAGGATGGGTTGTAGATCCTTGATGATGCGTTGGAGAGATTTTAGCTGGGGGCTGTATGTGATGGCTAGTGGAGTCCTGTTGGTTTCTTTCTTGGGTTTGTCTTGCAGTAGGAGGCTTCTGGGTACACGTCTGGCTCTGTTGATCTGTTTCCTTATTTCCTCGTGCAGGTATTGTAGTTTTGAGAATGCTTGGTGGAGATTTTGTAGGTGTTGGTCTCTGTCTGAGGGGTTAGAGCAGATGCGGTTGTACCTCAGTGCTTGGCTGTAGACAATGGATCGTGTGATGTGTCCGGGATGGAAGCTGGAGGCATGAAGGTAAGCATAGCGGTCGGTAGGTTTTCGGTATAGGGTAATGTTAATGTGACCATCACTTATTTGCACTGTGGTGTCAAGAAAGTGGACCTCCCGTGTAGATTGGTCCAGGCTGAGGTTGATGGTGGGGTGGAAGCTGTTGAAATCGTGGTGGAATTTTTCCGGAGTCTCCTTCCCATTGGTCCAGATGATGAAGATTTCATCAATATAGCGTAGGTAGAGAAGGGGCATGAGTGGACGAGAGCTGAGGAAGCGCTGTCCCAGGTCGGCTGAACAGTGCACTGATACACAAGTGCCCTCCCACCAACAGCACAAGAAGAAGAACTCCACATGGACTCCTCCTGAAGGTCGAAATGACAGTCTGGACCTCTACATTGAATGCTTCCGCCGGCGTGCACAGGCAGAAATCGTGGAACAACATCGCTTGCCTCACAACCTAAGTCGTGCAGAACGCAATGCCATCCACAGCCTCAGAAACCACCTGACATTATCATCAAAGAGGCTGATAAAGTAGGTGCCGTTGTCATCATGAACAGGTCTGACTACCAAAAGGAGGCCGCCAGACAACTCTCCAATACCAAATTCTACAGGCCGCTTCCCTCAGATCCCACTGAGGAATACACTAAGAAACTACAACATCTACTCAGGACACTCCCTTCACTAACACCAGAATAAATCAACATACCCCTAGAGCCCCAACCAGGGTTATTCTATCTACTACCCAAGATCCACAAACGTGGAAATCCTGGACGCCCCATCATCTCGGGCATTGGCACTCTCACTGAAGGACTGTCTGGATATATGGACTCTCTACTCAGACCCTATGCCACCAGCACTCCCAGCTATCTCCGTGACACTACTGATTTCCTGAGGAAACTAAAATGCATTGGTCACCTCCCAGAAAACACCATCCTAGCCACCATGGATGTAGAGGCTCTCTAAACAAACATCCCACACACAGATGGAATACAAGCTGTCAGGAACACTATCCCTGATGATGCCACAGCACAACTGGCTGCTGAGCTCTGTGCCTTTATACTTACACACAACTATTTCAAATTTGATGACAATATATATCTCCAGATCAGTGGCACTGCTATGGGCACCCGCATGGCCCCACAATATGCCTATATCTTTATGGCTGACCTGGAACAACGCTTCCTCAGCTCTCGTCCACTCACGCCCCTTCTCTACCTACGCTACATTGATGACATCTTCATCATCTGGACCAATGGGAAGGAGACTCCGGAAAAATTCCACCACGATTTCAACAGCTTCCACCCCACCATCAACCTCAGCCTGGACCAATCTACACGGGAGGTCCACCTTCTTGACACCACAGTGCAAATAAGTGATGGTCACATTAACACCACCCTATATCGAAAACCTACCGACCGCTATGCCTACCTTCATGCCTCCAGCTTCCATCCCGGACACATCACACGATCCATTGTCTACAGCCAAGCACTGAGGTACAACCGCATCTGTTCTAACCCCTCAGACAGAGACCAACACCTACAAAATCTCCACCAAGCATTCTCAAAACTACAATACCCGCATGAGGAAATAAGGAAACAGATCAATAGAGCCAGACGTGTACCCAGAAGCCTCCTACTGCAAGACAAACCCAAGAAAGAAACCAACAGGACTCCACTGGCCATCACATACAGCCCCCAGCTAAAACCTCTCCAACGCATCATCAAGGATCTACAACCCATCCTGGACAATGATCCCACACTTTCACAGGCTTTGGGTGGCAGGCCAGTCCTTGCCCACAGACAACCTGCCAACCTGAAACATATTCTCACCAGTAACTGCACACCGCACCATAGTAACTCTAGCTCAGGAACCAATCCATGCAACAAACCTCGATGTCAACTCTGCCCACATATCTACACCAGCGACACCATCACAGGACCTAACCAGATCAGCCACATCATCACTGGTTCATTCACCTGCACATCCACCAATGTAATATACGCCATCATATGCCAGCAATGCCCCTCTGCTATGTACATCGGCCAAACTGGACAGTCTCTACAGAAAAGGATAAATGGACACAAATCAGACATTAGGAATGGCAATATACAAAAACCTGTAGGAGAGCACTTCAACCTCCCTGGCCACACTATAGCAGACCTTAAGGTGGCCATCCTGCAGCAAAAAAACTTCAGGACCAGACTTCAAAGAGAAACTGCTGGGCTTCAGTTCATCTGCAAATTTGACACCATCAGCTCAGGATTGAACAAAGACTGTGAATGGCTTGCCAACTACAGAACCAGTTTCTCCTCTCTTGGTTTTCACACCTCAGCTGCTAGAACAGGGCCTCATCCTCCCTGATTGAACCGACCGCATTATCTCTAGCTTGCTTGCTAGCATATATATACCTGCCCCTGGAAATTTCCACTACATGCACCTGACGAAGCGGATATTCACCCACGAAAGCTCATGCTCCAAAACGTCTGTTACTCTATAAGGTGCCACAGGATTCTTTGCTGCTTTTACAGATCCAGACTAACACGGCTACCCCTCTGATACTTGACAAATATTGGCATTGATCAGAACACTCAGCAGTTAGGAGGGCAGTCATCGGGCCAAGTCTTGATCCCAGTGCTGCAAACCAATTACCGTGAACAGGCCAAGGGATTTCCCTCCACATCTATCCAAAGCAAAATTTTTATTAAGATCCAAGAAATGAACTGAAGACAGGCAGAGCTCCACTGACAGCAGTGGTGCTTGGTATTGCTACAGCTTTTAAAAGGAAACCATAATCCATCTGGGAGAGAAACACACAGACGTCTTAAGATTGCAGACTGGACTTGAAAAAGTATCACATATTTTCTCCTATTGTCTGGTTGTCATTAAACGTATCGTTATAAGCCAGGTTTTCAAGCAAGTCAGTCTTCCGTTTAGGCATCAAAATAATAAGTGGGCCGATTTTCAAGATTTCAGCATGGTGAGTGCTAAGCTAAACACTTTTGAAAATATGATCCACATTTAGGTGCCTGAATGAGAGCTGAGCAGTTGTGAGTTCTGAGCACCTAAAAATCTAACCCTGAGCTCTTTTGAAAAATCTGGCCTACATTGAGTCTTGGAAGGATTAGATTTTTATTGGTAAGTGTTGGTAAACATCAATTTCACTGTACATAAACGACAAAAGAAAATATTTTCATCAATAATTGAAATTTATAGATAGGCAATGAAAAAAAAGGAGCTTGAGAACTTAAGTATTTGAATTAAGGATATTTACTTTGTACATTTTGACATGCGTTTGAATGGTTATGAAGCCTTAAATCTTACCATCTACTATCAAATAACTGTCTGATCCCCACCCCCATTGTCTGATTCCCCCTGCCATAGTTTCCTTCAACTGTGGAAATTTAAATGGATAAATATAGTGAGTGAAATGCTTAAAACCCATAATTTTGCACAACCATGAACATTACAATTGACAAAAATTGAAAAATGCTTTAAAATAAAGATATCTGTCTGAATAATAGAAGTCAAATTTTCCCATGCCTGTCTATATTTCAATTTGTAATGTGAGACAAATAAAACTGAAAGAAGATTCTCATTTTAACATAAGACAATGCACCAATATGCATATATTGACCTTTCTACATTAAAAATGTTCTATATGCACAACATTTGTTTTCCCTTCATCTGATTTATTTCTTGACTTCTTAAGAATGTATCTATATATCCTGCATCTATAACTGGCCTCTCTTTTTGAATTTATTTCTTTGGTAATGAACCTTTATGTAGAAAACTTATCCATTATAACATATTATACTGAAAAAAGAGCACATGAAATTTTAATTGCCAAAGGAACAAAATAGATCACAGCAGTAAATTCTGAATTGCAGAACAACATTACATGCTCCTGAAAGCACTGGTGGTTCTGAACATAGAGGAAATTAAACTCCCGTTTCTCTGGCCCACAATCAGCAGAACTAACTGTTAGACCGCTCTACCATCCACAATTATAGGTAGGCAGATGACTCCAAGGTATTTTACAGAATGGACCATTCAGTGTGATTAGTAAATAGTGACTTAATTGGGAAGAGTACATCCAACTTAGATACAAACCGGATTGATATTAAGCGAATCAGATAATTTAACCAGAATTTGACTGAAGAGTCTTTCAATCTTATCTAAAGAACTCCCACTGTGGCAAAGCAGGTGCTGTATTAGGAGTCTGCAATGATCCATTTCTGTTCTGTGTCTGCAGGGGAGCTCTTGAAAACACATTAAAGGCTAAGGTCAGAGAAACCTGTGATTCCAGAAGCATGTGTCAGTAATTCAAATCTACCTCTGAGAAAGCTACCTGTAAGTAAAGGGATAAGGACTACAAAAAATAAAATGTTTCAACATGTTTCCTTGACCTTAGGCTGTTTAAACTGAAACAACACTAAATAACTAATTTTTTCATCATTTTTACTGTTTAATTTTTAATTTTTTGGAGAAGGTGCTGGCATTTGCGGTTAAGCTGGGTTGTCAGAGACCTAGGTGCTCCTTCACTTCCTTATCCTGTGCAACATTATGGCTGCTATCTGTGCCTCAATTTCCCCATCTGTCCAGTGGGGATAATTAGAGCTCATTGACTCATTGACATGCTAGGAGGCTTAAACCTTTACTGTTCATAGTGTACTTTGAGATCATTGACTGTATGGGGCTAAAGATGTAGAGATTTATTATAATTGCATATAATACTACTTGGGGAGACTGGTTAGCTTCATTTTCTGCCTTTTGTCAGGTTCACTTTGTAGTTCACCTATACTTAAGGCCAATTCTGTGTATGTGGTTTTATAAACACCACAGGGGAATTTTTAAATAGCCACCTAAAGCTGTGTCTTTTATTACTGAAATATTTGTTACATTCATGAAATCGTTTAATACTTTAAAAAAAGTTACATTTCGTGCATAAAACTAGTTGACAGTGTCCCTTTAAGATCAATTGAAACAGCTCTCTAATAAAGATTTAAAAAAATCTGTACCTGAAACAGGAACCGTATTAGAGGGATTTCGATCAAAACAGGGAATGCTTGTCCCATAGCTCCTTTCCTGGAAGTACACACAGTATGAGACATTATATGAAGCCTTTTGTGGACTCATAGGGATAAATGTTTGGTGTCCCTAGGGATTTATATATAAAAACAAACTGAAATCTTCCTGAATTTCCTAGAGTGAAACTGAATTCCACACCATTTAATTATTGCACACAAATAGGCACATCTGTGGCTTATGCTTTTGGCAAGTTATGTATTTGGCTCTCTTCAAAACTGATTTGCTTCTGTTAGGGGATAACCCATTGGTCAGAGCATCCCCTAATTCCTGGGCATGACTAAGACAAGTTTCCACCCCTCGAGTGCTTCCTCTGGATGTCCAGGGGTACCCTTCTTCTTTTGAAGGCTTGGTCTTCCTACCAGTTCATTTATCACCAATCCCTCTCTCAGGGTATCAGAAACCTTCATCCAACATAGATAATCAAACATCCATAGCCACATGCTAGAACTCCCTCTGGAAGTGCAACACTAAAAGCAACCTTAACTTTGGTGGTGCAATGGCACCAGCATGATTTTTTCATTTTGTCTTGTTTGTTATTTGTATTCACTCCTGAGCTGTAATCCTATTTATTGGCAAAGTCACAGAAGTGTTATAGAATGACTTAGTGTGTGTGCACCACTCTTTTGGTGGGTGGTGCCCATAAAATTAAAAGCCTGCTACTTAATCATAGCTAATGGAATTGCTCCTTCATCTCAAATGGTAGGGGCTTGTGCTTTTGATGGTGAGAGTCCTAAATTTAATCCCCCTTGATTTTTTATCCTAGTTTTTTTTATATCACCAATTTTAATAATGATTCTAACCAACAGCCAGGAAAATTTGATTTAAATCACTGATTTCTCATCATGTTTTGCATTTATATTTTTTTACTATTTTCTTAAAGAAAGATGGATCCTCACTGATTGAGAACCATTGAAAAATGACAACGAGTCCTGTGGCACCTTATAGACTAACAGAAGTATTGGAGCATGAGCTTTTATGGGTGAATATCCACTTTGTCAGACACATGGGACGAAGTAGGTATTCACCCATGAAAGCTTATGCTCCAATACTTCTGTTAGTCTATAAGGTGCCACAGGACTCTTTGTCACTTTTAACAGATCCAAACTAACACGGCTACCCCTCCGATACATTAAAACATGTTGATGTGAAACTAAATATATCCTTTATTGTGAATTTTGTGCTTCTTTTTGCTAACTAGGAGGATAAAATAAATTGATTAGCATTTATTTAAAAATTATATTGCTTAACTTGTTTAGTGCTCCCTATCCCTCTGGTTACCTTCTTTAGTGCCAATCTCTTTACAGGTTTTAATGGACAGGCCTGGGTTCTTCTGGATCCCGCCAGCCACTCAGCAGGGTATAACTTCTAGATTGACCCTGGGCCTCTAGGTGTGAGTATTCCCTTGGGACAAGACCCCAGCATGGGTGTGTCCTATATCTCTCCAATACAGTGACCAAGTGGGGAGTTATCTGGTTTGAGTGGGAGAACTTTGGCCTTATGACTCGCCAGTCCTTCTCTTCTAGGTCTCCTTTTCTTCATGCCATACTGTTCCTTCTCATCTCCTCACACCCTGACTTACACCCTTATGCAGGTGTAAGTCTGGAGTAACTAATGAAATCCATGGAGTTACAGTAAAGTAAGTGAGATGAGAATCAGATCCAGGACATGCAGTACCAGCCCACATCTCACGTGGGTCGTTAGGAGTGCTGGTTCAGGATGCACACTGATCTCTTACTCATGACAATGGATAATATCACCTTTGCAATGTTCAGCACTGTAGTAACATTGTGCAACATCCCTGCACTTTGGCCTTGTCTTCATGGCTCGAAAGGTTCTTCTTTTTTTTTTCTTTTTCTTTTCTTTTTTAACCTCAGGATAACCAATACAAGTGAGCTCTCCTGAGGTAAAATCACAGTGAAGACAAGGCAACTCAGTTGGACCACAATTTAAGCTCAACAAAGTCAGCCTGAGGTTGACCCTTGCCTATTTTATCTTTCAGTAAACCTAACTTGTCTTGCCTTCACTGTGTTTTTACTTTGGGATAGCTCATCCATGTTAGTTACCTTAAGACAAAAAACACACCCCTTTTAGCCTGAGATCTTGTCTTCACTGCTGACTGAAGACAATTTGGCCTGTGCTACACAAAATCCAGCTAGGTAAGAATGTGGTAGCAATATAAGTTTTCTAGTCCTCAGCCATTCACAGTATGGGAGCAAAGAGTCTCAGGCTTTGGACTCACAATTGTCCCCATGTAATAATGTTCATGAGATAACAACACTCTTGTACCAGCTCCACCCATCCAGTGTAGTCAAGTATTAACTTATTGCTATGGCAAGGCAGTCTGTACCTGAGACAGGGCTTCAGGCTCTGATGTCCGAGAGGAAGATGAGTAGTTACTATTTTTGTATGTGAACAAATATGGATATTCCTGCAGAGATAAGATACATTTAATGTAATTTCAGATCAGACAAAAATATGATTCAGGTCACTGCTGGTCCAAGTTCTTCACTCTGTGTGGGACTCCGTTTTACTGCTGAAATTGTTCCAAATACAGACAGTTCTCTCCCTTTAAAGAATAATTCACTTTATTCCTTTCAGACAAGATGCACCCAGCATCTGAACCAGTGTGAAAGATCCAGTGTAGCAAGGTGGTTTAACTACTCGCTGCCAAGAAGTCCACTTTTCAGGCAAACATCCTCAGTGGTTCAGCATTTTAAGAATACAAAATAGTTAAAGAGGCTTAGAGGCCATTTGTAACCTAAAGCTTTGTGAGCAGACTCAGGAAGGGTCCCCACACACATTTAGGAATGAGCAGTAGTCTCTTAAAACAGACACACATCTGTATAAACAGTTAGATAACTTGGAAATTCTGTAAGCAGCAGTTAAAATCTCACATTAATAAGAAAGCTCTCTTACTTGAGATGGGCACTGGGCCTGAAGCATCTTTGCATAATGATAATGTTCCTTCTGCCCAACTGGTTCCACCTAGAAGAGAACAGAATAAATGTGTCTTATACTCAGGGGGATGCAGCTGTAAATCAGGTGTGTTAGGATCTAGAGTTTTACTGCAGGCCCATCGCTAACATATAGCAGAACACAAAAACACAGTGTTGTGTGTGCCTTACGGTGGCTCTATGCATAACATAAAACCACAAAAGCAAGGAAATGAAAAGTTAAGGCATCGCACATGACCAACTTCTTACTCATCCACCTGGAGATGCCATATTTCCCCACTAGAGCTAACACCACCACCTTAACTCTGCTCCAGTAGGGATCCCAGCCTTCCAACCCACTTCCCCAATCTCCCCACTACCCTTAACAGTCACACTTCCTCCAGCATTCCTGCCCCCCCCTTCTACCTTATATTCTGGGGGGGGGAAATCACACTTCATTCATTTAGGGAGGATGGCTTTCTACAGTGAATAGTTTTTAAGGGGCCTTGTCAAAGTTCACCAGGAGCAAAACCTCTTGTGCCAACAGCCCTTGCTAATCATATATCAATTGATTGACATTCAACTCAAAAGGGCCCCTAGGTTTTCAAACCCACTACCACCATCACCAGTTTATTGCCCAGTTTAACTGCAGTTCAGTTGGATTGTTTAGCCCTGAGGCAGGCCTGGGTTCTTTGGGTTAGGTTCAGGGAGCTCTTATCTTGTCATAGCTCCAACCAGAATTCACCCTCAGAAGAATCAGGCAAGCCTTCTTATCTCATCTAGTAAGCCCTGATTGGCTACTGCCTCTTCTTTCCCCTTTTAGCCCTGGAGAACCAAGTTTGTTGACTCCACCAGTATAAGAGCCTGAGTGGCTTCTCTAAGGTGTGCTCGGAGGTGCAAGCTCACTGGCTTTTTTTCCCCCGTAACACCTTTCTGTTGGGAGAGTGTGTCAGAAAGGCAACACCTCCAGCAAGGGGCAGAAAAAGCCCAGTACCCCCTGTCACAAGCCCAGGAAAATCACAAGACTCAAAATGTGAACCTTTTTAGGGGCCAATTTTTAATTGATTAGAGCTCAGACTAATTAACTGATTTTCTTGAAACTGCTCAGAAAATGCAAGCTTTACTGAGAGATTATGTGCTGAAAATTTGGGCAGATACACTGTTTTTCATGTAAAAAAAGAGCTTGAACACTTTATGAAATGAAACACGATCTTAACTCTAACAGAGCAATGGCACCACCCTGATTCTTTCATTTTAGTTTGGTTGCTATTTTTAATCACTCCCTGTGATCCTACTTTGTGATAAAGCATCACAGAAGTGTAATATAATGCCTTAGTGCATGTGCACCATCCTTCTGGGGAACAGAGCCCACAGAATTACAAGCTGGCTATTATCACAGCTAATGTATTTGCTCTTTTATCTCAAGTGAACTGGGCTTATGCTTTTCATGGCACGGCTTTTTATTCCCTTTTTTTATGTTGCACCTCAAGGCTGGATACAGGACTGTTTTTTCTACCACTCTTGTTTCTCGTCCCACAAGATGGGACAACTATTAATGCAACATTATGGCAGCTGATGAAAACGAATATTGACAAATGCAAGATGAATATTGGAAGGAATAATTGGACTACTCTTACCTCTTGCTGGGTAGTAAGTTAACTGTAAATATTCAATAAAGAAACTTGGGCACCATTGTAGATCACTCAAGGAAAGTCTTTGCTCCATGTACAACCACGGTCAGAAAAGCAAGGGTGCATAAGGAATGGAATAGAAAACACTGAAAATATTAGAATGCTATTATATAAGTCATTGTTACATTCTTGCCTGGAATGTGCAGTTTTGATCATTCCATCTAAAAGGAAACAAGACAAAGGTTTCAGAGACAGGGGATACAAATGCTTAGAGACTTCTGTTGGAGAAGCATTTGGAAAGGAGTGTAGTTTAGAGAGGCGAGGAATAGGAAGGAACATGACTGGAATAGAGACCATAATGAATGGTAGAGAAAAAGTAATTTCGGAGCTCCCACCTTACTCTCTCATAAGCAAGCATGAGTGGCTGTTTAATTAAACTGACAAAATGAAATGTTATTTTTACTAGGGCGGCTCCAGGGCTTTTGCTGCCCCAAACAGCAAAAAAACCACACACAAAAAAAATCGAGATCTGCAGCTCTACCACCGCTGCTTCAGTCTTCGGCGGCAATTTGGCGGCTGGTCCTTCGCTCCAAGAGGTACCAAGGGACTCGCCGCCGAAGAACCCGGACGTGGCACCCCTCACCGTTGGCCACCCCAAGCAGCTGCTTGCTGGGCTGGTTCCTGGAGCCGGCCCTGATTTCTACACATTGTAGCCTGTGGAACATGTGGTCACAGTCTTATGACCATGAGATTAGTAGATTTCAAGAAAGGATTAGACATTTGTATGGATAATGAGAAGAGCCACAGTTACATTAGACAAGATTTTAAAAATATTAGAAAGGATATAAACCTTCACACTTTAGGACATAAGCTAATCCCTAACTGATGGGAGACAGAAAGGTATTTATCCCATGGGCAGGTTATTCTATTTGGTCCACCACAGAATTTATCACATTCCCCTGAATATTCTGTTATTGGCCACTGTCAAAGACTAAATGGAGCACTGGTCTGATCCAGTTGGGCTATTCCTATGTTCCCAAAATGAAAGTAAAAATATTTAATGAGTATATATAGGATGACGCATAGTACAAATCCCTCTGTGGTCACTATCCAGTTAGGGAAAAACAAGTCAGGAAGACAAGAACCCTATCTTATAGGGCTGGACTTCTCATGGTCTATTTTGTTACATGAATAATAGCTGAAGACAAGAGTAAAAGCTTCTTGTCTAAATTCTTTAATACAAATGAAAGGCACTTAGCATCTAGATATATTTCCGGAGATAATGTTGCAAAGCATTTACCAAATTAATCAAACTGCCCTTTGTAGATATTAGCATGGTGAAGTGATGGTGGACTAAATATACAAATAACTACTCACAGCTTTTCCCAACCACCTGCCAATTTGTAACAAACCACTTTCTTAAACATATAAAGTTTGTTGGAACCTTGCTCCCAACCAGCAATTACACATTTTGTAAAACATCTACGGGGCACCTGGAATTCACATATCAAGTGGAAGGAGCAGAGCATTTTGGAGACAAAAAATGGGCTTCTTCCTACTTTGCTGCCACACTGGCCCTGATTTATATCTCGTATCAGCTCCCCCTGCAGTGGGTTCGTTTTTTAGCAGATATCGCTGGATGTTATTCTGATGAGAGAAAGAGCTTCCCCTTGTCAGAGATGCTGATCAGATAAAGAAATCTTCCGTTCCTTTTAAACTCCAAAGATTCTGACCTGTCATCTAGTCTCATGCAATTGTAGGCAATCATCAAAGGGACTGCAGATAACAAAGTCTACCCAGAGAGATGCCTTTCTGAGAACCTCCAGCTTTACTAAGAGATTTCAGTGTTGAAAGAGGAGAGGCATGGAGACGAACAGATAGGGAAGCATCCAAACAAAAAACAAAAGCAAAACTGAACTAAGTATTTTTCTCACCTTAGGTCAGTTCATTGACTCAAATGGCATCTCCAAAAATATAAGAAGCCGACAGCAAATCCTGGAGAGGCCCATCTTTGACAGTACAACTTCATTTTGCTCAATGTCTGCCACACACACAAGTTTCCCAAAACGTCTCCAGAATGAAAGTGACAAGAATAAAGTATAGAAGAGGGAAATGTTAACAGGTGTAGTCAAGGGGGCCAAATAAAGGATATGTATTCAGAAGAGATGTGAATTTATACAGAGAATCATCGAAGCAGAGTGATACAGAGAAGCTGTTCCAATCGCCGGAGTTGCAGAGAAGAAGGCTCTCCCACCTACAGGTACCAGATTACTGTGTGAAGGCAGACACGGGAGTTTGATGCTAGGTGAGGGCAGGAATTTGAGCAGGAGCTAGAGAGAGAGGACAAGGTAGACTGGTGTACACATCCATGGAAAGCTTTGATCATATGGGGATGAATTGACTTCAGTGGAACCAGGATTTCACTCCTGGAGTGCAGTTTTGTACTGGACCCTGCAATGAAGGGGGAGGCAGTAGAGTTGTTTCAGGATGGGGATGTCACACTTCTTTGTACAATACGTGTGAGAAAGAAGGCAGCGTGTGGCATCTGCACACACTGGAATCTGGAGAGCTGGGATTTGGAAAGACTGGAGGAAAGGGAGGCTTAATAGGCTCCATGAAATGAGCATGTGAACCCAGGAATGACAAAGTTCTAATCCAGTCTCTAATTTTAGTGTCTGAAATGCCAGCTGCATAGTCCAGTAAGGATGTGGGGTGGGGATGAGGGGCATGAAGGTGGATTCTACTTTAAGACTTTAGTAAGAATCTCCTCTGGCTTCCCTACCTGATGCAGTTTGCCAATGAAATCCAGGATTCTTAAAACATTGGCCAAGCTGACCCCAGACAAAATGTTTCCACCTTCTGTTAACAAACTGTAATTTTTGGTGGCAAAAATTGGCAAAATTAGCTCCCTCCCCCTCAAGTAAATTCATTATTTGCGCCCAGTGGGAAAAAAATCGCTTTCATAGAAATGTCACGGAAAAAAAATTGTGCTTAGCAGATAGGCAGATTGTTGTCCGAACTCTTTCATATTTGTGTGAATTACCTCAGTAGTTTTGCACTTAAACCCATTCAAAAATAATATTTAGTTTAGGAAGTGTTTTCTGTCTTCAAATATTTTACAAATCATTTAATTAGCGCTAGTAATATCTGTGCAAGTTAAGCAAGTATCTTCAGCCCTGGTTTATAAATGGGGAACCTGAGGCACAGGTAAGTTAAGTGACTTGCCTGATCTCACAGGCAGACTGTGTGACAGTGCTAAAATTGGCTTCCAGTCCTCCTCGTATTAATTTAGCTAGTGGAACAGAGCCAAACACAATGACACAGGAGCACGACATATCTTATCATGGCATCTGCCTGGCAGTAAAAGAAGAGTTGAGATATGAACTTTGACGTTATCCTAATGAGTGTTCATGGATAACAGAGAGGCAGCCCTTTTGTACCAAGGTTACAGCCTTGATTACGATGAAAGCTATGATTATGTCATGGAGCTCATGGAAGTCACGGAATCTGTAACTTCCATTGCTCTCCATGATATTTTCTGTCCTGGGGCTGGAGCTCTCAGCCAGCCCCCTGTACCTTACAGCTCCCAGCCCCTGCTCTGGCAGGGGACCCCACAGCTCTCCAGCTGCAGTGGGCAGGGGGACTCCCCGCAGTGCCTAGCTATGATGGGTGGAGGGGGGACCCCCTGCAGCTGCCCAGCTGCCCTGTGACCCCAGAGCTCCCACGCACTGCAGCAGTGGGAGACCCAGAAGCCCCAGGAGCAATGGGTGCTGAACCCACCAATTCCTTTTGTCAGGGATATTTTTAGTAAAAATCAGGGACAGGTCCTGCCTTCCAGGAATTTTTGTTTATTGCCTGTGACCTGTCCCTGACTTTTACTAAAAAAGACCATGAAAAAAAAACTTAGCCTTAGTTGCAATTAGGTTTTAACCCTCCAGCTGCCAGTAAGTGACAGAAATTAAAACTAAAGATCTGCAAGGATTTATTCTTAAATTGTGTTTATTGAACTGCTCAGATTTTGTTTTTAGCTGCTTCACCTGCCCTAAAATGGGAACTGCAGATGCTTTGATAAATAAGAACATAAAAACAGCCATACTGGGTCAGACCAATGATCCCATCTAGTCCAATAATGCCAAATGTTTCAGAGGGAAAGCACAGAATAGGGCAGTTTCCAGTGATCTGAATTTCATGCCCAGCTTCTGGCAGTTGGAGGTTTAGGGAATCCCAAAGCATGGGGTAGCGTCTCTGACCCTCTTGGCTAATAACCATTGGTGGACCTATCCTTCATGAACCCTTAGTTCTTGTGTTATGTGCAGTGGTAAATAACACTGCTGTATTCACTTGCTCAAAACCATCTATCATATTGCCCCTTAGTTGTCTCCATTTTAAGCAGAATAATACCAATCTTTTTAATCTCTCCTCATATGGAAGCTGTTCCACACCCCTAATCATTTTCGTTGCACCTTCTCTGCATCTCTGCCAATTCTAATATATTATTTTTGAGATGGGCTGACCAGAACTGCACGCAGTATTCACGGTATGGACATACCATGGATTTATATAGTGGCATTATATTTCTGTTTTATTACCTATCCCTTTGCTACTGGTTCCTAAAATTCTATTAGTTTTGATGAGAGCTGCTGCACATTGAGTGGGTGTTCTCATAGCACTATCCATGATGATGTTTTCATGAGTAGGAATAGCTAATTTAGCCCCTATTATGTTGTGTGTATACTTGGTATTATTTTTTGAAAGTGCATTACTTTGCATTTATCAACACTGATTTTCATCTGTCTTTAGTTGTTCAATCATCAAGTTTAGTGAGATCCCTTTGTAACTCTTTGCAGTCAGCTTTGGACTTAACTATCTGCACATTTTGCCACCTCACTGTTCACCCCCTTGTTCAGATCATTTTATGAGTATTTTGAATAGCACAGGTCTCAGTACAGAATCTTGGGGGACCCAGCCCTCTTTCCATTGTGAAAGCTGACCATATATTCCTACCCTTTGTTTCCTGTCTTTTAATCAGTTACTAATCCATGAGGTGACTTTCCTTCTTATCCCATGACTTCTTATTTTGCTTCAGAGCCTTTGATGAGGGACTTGGTCAAAGGCTTTCTGAAAGTCCAAGTACATTGTATCCCCCTTGTCCACATGGTTGTTGACTCCCTCAAAACATTCTAGTAGACTGATAAGGCATGATTTCCCTTTACAAATGCAGTTTTAACTGTTCACCAACATATCATGTTCATCTATGTGTCTGATAATTATGTTCTTTACTATAGATTCAACCAATTAGTCTGGCACTGAAATTAGGTTTATTGGCTGTAATTCCCAGGATCACCTCTAAAGTCTTTTAAAAAAGAGGCTGATTTAAGCAATAGGTTACATACCACAGTTAGATTTGCAATTTCATATTTGAGTCCTTCAGAACTCTTGGGTGAATACCATCTGGACCTTGTTATTTATTGTTTAATTTATGAATTTATTCAAAAACCTCCTCTATTGACACCTCAATCTGGGACAATTCCTCAGATTTGTCACCTAAAAAGAATGGCTCAGGAGTGAGAATCTCCCCTGTATACTCTACAGAGAAGACCAATGCAAAGAATTCATTTAGCTTCTCCCCAACAGCCTTTTCTTCTTTGAGTGCTCCTTTAGCACCTTGATCATCCATTGGCCCCATTGATTGTTTGGCAGGCTTCCTGCTTCTGATGTACTTTTAAAAATTTGCTGTTAATTTTTGAGTCCTAAGCTAGTTGTTCTTCAAGTTCTTTCTTAAGAACATAAGAACGGCCATACTGGGTCAGACCAAAGGTCCATCAAGCCCAGTATCCTGTCCTCTGACAGCAGCCAATGGCAGGTGCCCCAAAGGGAATGAACATACAAGTTATCATCGAGTGATCAATGCCCCGTCACCCAATCCCAGCTTCTGGCAAACAGAGGCTAAGGACACCATTCCTGCCCATCCTGGCTAATAGCCATTGACCTATCTTCCATGAATCTATCTAGCTCCCTTTTGAACCCTGTTATAGTAGCAGTCTTCACAACACCCTCTGGCAAGGAGTTCCAGAGGCTGACAGTGCATTGCGTGAAAAAAAAAAAACTTTCTTGTGTTTTTTATTTTATACCTGTTACCTATTCATTTCATTTGGTGGCCCCTTGTTCTTGTATAATGAGAAGGAATAAATAACACTTCCTTATTTACCTTCTCTATACCACTCATGATTTTAATAGACCTCTGTCTATTGTTTCCTATCTTTTAACCAGCTACCAATCCATGAGAGAATCTTCCCTCTTATCCCATGACTGCTTATTTTGCTTAAAAGCCTTTGGTGAGGGACCTTGTCATAGGCTTTCTGAAAATCTAAATACACTATATCCACTGGATCTCATTTGTTGGCATATTTAGTCTTTCTAATTATATTTTTACACTTCATTTGCCAGAGTTTATGCTCTTTTCTATTTTCTTCATTAGAATTTATCTTCCACTTTTTAAAAGGATCTCTTTTTGCCTCTCACTGCTTCTTTTACATTGTTATTTAACCACAGTGGCTCTTTTTGGGTTTTCTTACTATGTTTTTCAATTTGGGGTATACATTTAAGTTGAGCCTCTATTATGGTGTCTTTAAAAAGTTTCCATGCAGCTTGCAGGGATTCACTTTTGTATTTTTTAATTTCTGTTTCACTAACCTCCTCATTTTTGTGTAGTTACGCTTTCTGAAATTAAATGCTACAGCGTTGGGCTTCTGTGGAGTTTTCCCCACCTCAGGGATGTTAAATTTAATTATATTATGATCACTATTACCAAGCGGTCCAGCTATATTCACCTCTTGGACCTGATCCTGTGCTCCACTTAGGACTAAATCAGGAATTGCCTCTCCTCTTGTGGGTTCCAGGACAAGCTGCTCCAAGAAGCAATCCTTTAAGGTGTCAATAAACTTTATCTCAGCATCCCTTCCTGAGGTTATATGTATATATAACTGGGGATGACTGAAAGCCCCCATTATTTAAGTGAATCATAGAATATTGGGGTTGGAAGGGATGTCAGGAGATCATCTAGTCCAATCCCCAGAGACAGATTTTTGCCCCAGATCCCTAAATAGCCCCCTCAGGGATTGAGCTCACAATCCTGGGTTTAGCAGCCAATGCTCAAACCACTGATCTACCCCTCCCCCTTTATTATTGAGTTTTTTATTTTAATAGCCTCTCTAATCTCCCTGAGTATTTCAGAGTCATTAACACCATCCTGGTCAGGTGGTCTGTAATATAGCCCTACTGCTATATTCTTATTTTTCAAGCATGGAATTACAATCCATAGAGATTCTATAGTACAATTTAGTTCATTTAAGATTTTTACTTCATTTGATTCTACACTTCCTATCACATATAGTGCCACTCCCCCACCAGCACGACCTGTTCTGTCCTTTGATATATTTTGTACCCTGAGGTATTATTGTGTCCCATTGATTATCCTCATTCCACCAGGTTTCTGTGATGCCTATTATATCAATATCCTCATTTAATACTAGACACTCTAGTTCACCCATCTTGGCCTACCTAATTATACTTTTACACTAAACTTGCCAAAATCTATACTCCTTTCTATTGTTGAGGGTTGCTTTTTTGCCTCTAACTGCCTCTTTTACTCTTTTGTTTAGCTATGCTGCATTTTTTATTTATTTATTAATTGGTTCTCTGTTTTGTTTATTTACAGTATACAGTTAGTTTGAGCCTCTTTTAAGATATTGCCTCTCCCCTTGTTGCACCCATGATAAGCTGCTCAAGGAGGATTCATTTATGGTGTCTAGAAATTGTATCTCTGCATCCCTTCCTTAGGTTATACAGACCCTGTCAATATGCGGATAATTGAAATCCCCCATTATTATTGCATTTTCTGCCTTTGCATCCTCTCTAATCGCCCTGAGCATTTTACAGGCACCATGCTGGGCAGATGATCAGTATAAATTCCTACTTCTATACTTTTACTGTTGCAGCATCGAATTTCTATCCATAGAGATTCTGTGGTACACGTTTGATTTATTTAAGATTTTTACTTAGGCTTTGTTTCACATATAGTGCCACTCCCCCACCAGCACGATCTACTCTGTCGTTCTCAGATATATATTGCAACTTGGTAGTACCATGTCCCACTGATTATCCTCATTCCACCAAGTTTCTACAATGCCTGTTATATCAATATCTTTCTTTAATACCAGGCATGCTAGTTCACCCATCTTAGCATTTAGACGTCTAGTCTTTGTATACCAGCACTTGTACATTTTGTCAATATTCAGTTGCTTGCCTTCATGTATTATATTTAAATGGGACTCTTATGTTTGACTGTTCTTCACTACTTCCTACCTGTACTTTACAAACTTCGTTCCTGTCCTTTTTACTATGCTATAGAGTGCCCCCTTTAACAAATTCATCCCTTGGGGATGTCTCCACCTTAACCGTGTGCTCCTCTGCACCTGTTGGCTTTCCCCCAGCCCTTAGTTTAATAAAGAAAAAAAAAACCTACAACATTTTTAATTTTAGATGTCAGCATCTGGTTCATTCATGAATATCTGCTCCTCCAAATAATAATAATAATAATAATAATAATTCCCTGTGGTTTTCTTTAATATAGCTCCACTAACCACCATTTATTTTAATGTAATCCTTTTTAAATATATATATGTTTGTGTGTTGAAATGCGGCTGCTGGCATCACCAGGGAAAGAAGAACCCTGGAAAATTTTTAAGAGGCAAATTTCTAAATAAAAAGGGGGGGGGAAATGCCTTAAACTGAAATTCTGGTGACAGAGCAGATACCTCTAAAACAGCAAATACACTAAAGGAAGCATTTTGAAAACACTGGGAGCAGATTTCTCTTTAGACAGGTGCAAAAAAAAAAAGTGTCTGAATTTTTGCCCCCAGTTAAATTAACCACAGTCACAAATCAGAGTGCTCTGTCCCTCTCACTCATTGATTTGCACTCACCATCAGCTAGCTGGACGTGGAAGTACCTAGAGCTCTGCCCACATTCAATTACATGCACAAATTTTGTGAATGCAAATTGCCTTTTGGCTCTTATGCTCTGGGGTTAGGAGTGTCCGTGTTTCTTTGAAGCACCAGTCCCCAGAGAGAGATATTTGCAGCTTTCCGCAGCTGTAAGGAGTCTTTCTATCCTGGATCCAAGCCTTGAGGCAGAAATGGAGGAGCCTCCAGACCAACCATCCAACTCAAAATAGGAACATTTTGGCAAAACAGTATAAAAGAGTATATTATTTGTACTGCTGTGGTACGTAGGAGCCCCAGTCGCAGATTAGGACTCCATTATGCTCAGTGCTGTAATGTTATAACTGTTATAACATCAGTTTAGGAACTGAAAGGCCAGGCCAAGACCCGGATGCATTCTCCTGAATGGGGTTCCGCGTAGCTGAGCTGTGACCCTGTGAGAGAAGCCAGGCTCACCAACAGAAGGGATTTTTCTTTACTTTTCTGTACCCTTATGTGTCTTTGTGCCTGCCCCATATTTAGGAGACTCTGTTGTTGAAAGGAGGACATCTCAGGGACTTTTCAAAATGCTTACTACAGTGTACATAGCTTTGTAACTGGAAGGAGAGGTCATTCTGGACTCTGTACTACACCTTTAAATATAGAGTAGTCTCCCTACCTGTCTGAGGGTGGTAGCTATGAGGGAGCTTTCATCAGCTTCCCCTATTCCTCGCAGTACTGTTAATGACAGAACCCTCCCTACTTAAGGACTGGCTGGCTTTGAGGTTCCAGGCATTTGTGCTAAGCCTAATCAGCCCTAACATCTTCAACACTTCTTACCATGTTGTTCCAGAGACCCACGCCCAAGGCAGAGCACTTCTCTTCAGTGATTTCCTCTCGCGTCTTTGGTATGGAAGTGCCATTAACCTGCCAGCCCTGGAAGAGAAAGTATTTTAGAATAGGACAGGGTGGAACAGTGCTACCTCATTTATGCATAAGGCCTAGAACCAATGCTTGGAGGAGAAAATGATACTCAGCACTGGAAAAACACATTTTTTAAATAATCTGAACAAGTTGATATGCACTAGAAGCTGACCTCCACTGCAGTCTCTGAGTAGAGATAGAACAGGACACTGTTCTGAGACATGACTGATGTACTTCGTACTAGGAGGCAGCACCAAAAAGGCAATAAATTCCATGATATAGCAGGAAGATCAGAGTAACTGCAAAGCAAGTAGTGATAGCGAGAGTCACATGTGCAGGTTGAGGAAGAATATGCTAATAGGATTAACAGAGCCTGGTTTGGAAAAAAGAGCTATTTCTCTAAGCTGATGTTTAAGGGAATTTTAAAAGCACTGGCCTAAAGAACTTGATTGTGATCTTTTGATAGCACATATAGAACAATATTTTTCAAGTAAAAGCCACAGTGTTTGAAAGATTTTAGTAGCTCATGGACAACAACATCCTGTGGGTCTAGGCAGCTTTGTTGTATATCAAAGCAAATAAAGAAACCAAGAGCAATATAGCTTTACATTTAAAAACAGCTAGTAGCTGAAAGCCCGTGCTGTCGTAGTGTAAGTCTTAAAATCATGTGCATCAAAGAACTGAAAATGACTGAAAATTTAAAAACTAGACAGCAACAGACCACAAATTCCAGTGGCAGAATCATAAAAATGTAGAGTTGGAAGGGACCTCAAGAGGTCATCTAGTAAGTCCATCCTTCACACATGGAGGCAAGACCAAATATATCTAGGCCATCCCTGACAGGTGTTTATTTAATCTATTCTTAAAAAACCTACAATGACAGGGATTCCACAGTCTCCCTATTACTAACCTTTCTGCAATAAAGTTCTATCTGCTGCAATGAAATCTACACTTCAGGGATTCCATCAACAAGTTATTCCTAGATGGTTATCTGATGCAGCCAGATTATATCAGAAATTTAAATCCCTCAAGAACACACACGAGGTTATAAAAGTAGAGACCTTTTTCACTTTCTAGATCAAACCAGACAATAGCAATAGAAAGAAACTGTTTCCAAACTGAACTTCATGCATTGTGGTCAAAAGCCTGGCAAATTATTAAAAGACTGAATGGAGATTATAGTCTGCACAAAAGATAATAGCCAATCACAGAAAACTCCATTGCATCCCAGCTGATGGCCAATGGCAGAGCTCCTAACTGAGAAAAAGCCTTCAGCTGTGCGGTTAAAATGATGGTTGGTTGCTGAGAGATGGCAGTCTCTGGGAGCGGACATGAACCCAATGGCTGCTTTTACCAATCAAGAGCATGACTGGACATGAACCCAATGGCTGCTTTTACCAATCAAGAGCATGACTGGACTATACATCAACTCCTGGTCCAGATAACATCCACAATGAGTTTGTCTCTCACCTCAGGCCAAATCATCAAAAGTTGGCTGCTTCAGTTTCTGATCATTGGACTCAGGATTGCAGTCTCCCAGAAATTCAGTGGAGAGCAAAAATCCTAGTTGTTCCCAAGCCAGGGAAATCACTGGCAGGCCCCAAGGGCTACCAACCACTGTCTCTACTGTGTGATACCTACAAAGTCCTGGAGAGACTAATTCTGATGCAGATTAATGAGGTCGTCTATCCTCAGCTGGTCCAACCCCTTTGCCAGTGATGAGTGGCCATTACAGACTGAAGTCTGCCCCAGGGAAAGGGAGCTGGACAATGACTGGCAGTAGCCACTGAGGCAAAGTGGGCTTAGAGAGTTGGGGGCTCCCAGACTGCTGCACTGTGCAACACAGTAAGGGGAGGAGGTGAGCAGCCCTCACGGGTGAAAGAACAGGTTAGGGACTATTTAGAAAAGCTAAACATGCACAAGTCCCTGGATCCACATCTAATGCATCCAAGGGTGCTGAGGGAGTTGGCTGATGTGATTACAGAGTCATTGACCATTATCTTTGAAAATTCATGGTGATCAGAGGGAGGTCCTGGACAATTGTAAAAAGGCAAATATAGTGCCCATATTTTTAAAAGGGAAGAAAGAGAGCCTGAGGAACTACAGACTGGTCAGCCTCACTTCAGTCCCTGGCAAAATCATGGAGCAGGTCCTCAAGGAATCCATTTTGAAGCACTTGGAGGAGAAGAAGGTGATCGGGAACAGTCAACATGGATTCACCAAGGGCAAGTCATGTCTGACTAACCTGATTGCCTTCTATGATGTGATAAGTGGCTCTGTGGATATGGGGAAAACAGTGGATGTGATATATCTTGACTTTAGCAAAGCTTTTGATACAGTCTCCGACAGTATTTTTGCCAGCAAGTCAAAGTAGTATGGATCAGATGAATGGGCTATAAGGTGGATAGAAAGTTGGCTAGATTGTTGGGCTCAGTGGGTAGTAATCAACAGCTCAATGTCTAGTTGGCAGCGAGTATCAAGCAAAGTGCCCCAGGAGTCAGTCTTGGGGCCAGTTTTGTTCAACATCTTTATGATCTGGATGATGGGATTAATTGCACTCTCAACAAGTTCACAGATGACACTACTCTGGGGGAGAGAGATAGATATAATGGAGGGTAGGGATACAGTCCAGAGTGACCTAGACAAATTGGAATATTGAGCCAAAAAAAAATCTGATGAGGTTCAACAAGGACAAGTGCAGAGTCCTGCACTTAGGAAGGAAGAATCCCATGCACCACTATAGGCTGGGGACTAACTTGCTAAGAAGTAGTTCTACAGAAAAGGACCTGGGATTTACAGTGAACAAGAAGCTGGATATGAATCAGCAGTGTGCCCTTGTTGCCAAGAAGGCCAATGGCGTATCTGGCTGTATTAATAGGAGCATTGCCAGCAGATCAAGGGAAGTGATTAGTCCCCTCTATTTGGCACTAGTGAGGCCACACCTGCGGTATTGTGTCCAGTTTTGGTCCCCCCACTACAGAAGGGATGTGGACAAATTGGAGAGAATCCAATGGAGGGCAACGAAAATGATTAGGGGGCTGGGGATATGACTTATGAGTAGAGGCTGAGGGAACTGGAGTTATTTAGTCTGCAGAAGAGAAGAGAGAGGGGGGATTTGATAGCCTAGGGAGGTGGTGAAATCTCCATCCGTAGAGGTTTTTAAGGCCTGGCTTGACAAAGCCCTGGCTGGGATGATTTAGTTGGTGTTGGTCCTGCTTTGAGCAGGGGATTGGACTAGAATACCCCCTGAGGTCTCATCAAACCCTAGTATTCTATGATTCTGTGAAAGGACCAGCTGAATATTTCTGTCGTTGTCACCAAAGTTGATGTTCACTCACCATTCTATGAGGCAGATTTATTTCTTGGAGGAAAGGCTGCAGAACAATGGTGAAGTCGTCCCTCACATCATACCTCCCAGAATTCAGCAGCTTTTCCAAATCACTCTAAATGATAGATAACAACCATTTAACAGGATGCTGGAGAGACCACAGTACAGTTTATCCATGTCTTAAATGAATTTAAGGTCATCTCCATCCCTAATAAACCACAATAATCAAATGATGTAGCCAAAGACAAAGATAGTAATTCAATTAAAATATTTTATGCCACAATTAGAAATTTCCCTGTGGCTCTGAGAGAATTGCATTGAATTAACACCATTTTCTTAAAGCAGCTAAGGAAGGTAATCAAATCTCACGCTTAAGAATAAAAACTGGTTCCCTGCAGCTTGTAGAAGGAATTACAGATACAAGACAGTAGCACATTCAGCCACTTGTAATATAGGAAGTTTCCAGCTTCCTCTAAATCATCTGACATTTGTCAGTACCAGAGATAAGATACTGGACTAGAAGGACCACTGCTCTAATTAGATATGGCAAATCCTATGTTACTACGAGCTATAAAATCATTAGCATCTACAAAAGGTGCAGAGATTGCTTAATTATACTATTATGTTACTCTCACATGCTACTGATGCCAGAATAGGTTACCCCATAATCATAGCTCTGGTGTCATTTGTATTAGACAGATAACCCCTCATCTCCCTAACCTTGAACATGAGCATAGCAGTCTACCTTTACCAACTTAGAACAAAAAACAAGAAATATGGAAAAAGCCATACCTGGTAGGACCATCTCAATATGATGTCATCAAGTTTGGAGTCTTCGTCAACACAGTTACATGGCGCCCTGGATGCATTACTGCAGAATGAAAAACCAAAACCGAAAACCCCCAGTACTTTCAGGTTACTTTCAGGTAACAATTTTCGCTTGATGGGAACATGGCTGGAACTTTAATATGCCACTGACAGTCATGTGTCAGAATATGTTTGAAGGCCCAGTAAGCATCATTGCGGAAGGCTGCATATTGACAAAGACCGGAAATCACATGGGACACATTGCTCTTCCACTTTATCTCAGAATTATATTGGTTTCCATGTCCATTGCTTTGGACAGCTTCTTGGCTTTTGAACCTATTCAGCTGGCAAAATACACCAGGCTTGGTTTAGTTCAGGGTCTGTCAAGTGGGCATCACTCTCGTACTTGAATTAGCTGCTGCAGATAATTTAGCATTTGCTTTCAAACATTTCCATTTCCAGTCTCATTAGCGAACTGAACTCTTGCAATACTTTGCACAGGAACTATTGCCTTAATATTGTGGTAGCAGCCCTCAAGCTGTGCCATTATTCTCACACCATACGTTATACTACACGAATTATCATTTGTGAACTTCTGGTAAACACTGAGCCAAATTCAACCCATAACTCAATGAAGTCTCATTGGTGGCTAAAGCAGGCACATCTGGCCTTTCTACCTACCTATTTCTATGCAATGGCTATTTACTCCATCTTTTGAGTGAAATGTAAAACTGATGTCCTGAAGTTAAAGATCACATGGCACTTTTTACAAGAGTAGAGGGGTAGACCCTGGTGTACTGGCCAAATTCAAATGTTGGTCATCAGATTTTGCTTTCTTAATCTCCCTTTGCAATCTCTATTGGAGAAGAGATCTTTCTCTTCTTGACTTAAATAGCATTGTTCTTGACCTAAACTTCAGTGCCGCATTGCTAAGCTTTTATGTAATTGCCAATGCTCCTTTGGAATGGAACATTTCACTGATGGGTGGAATGTCTTCTATGCAGGCTTGTGAAGTGCTTCAAGATGGCTATATAAGTAGTTATGGCTGTCTATAAAATATTTTAATCCAAAGAATATTCCTTTTTGAACATTGTGGCTTCTAGAATCTTAGAGTCTTTCAGAGATTCATGGCTTCTGGGATCTAGAATTTATTTGCCAGTAATGAGAAATTTTCTGTGGGAAAAACATTGAGTGTTAATGTGCTGAATTTCATTTTGCTAAGTACTAAAGGCATCTGAAAAAACTTTAAATGCACTGCTCACAAGACCCCAGTACATGCAGTGCAGTCAATATGTAAGCATTCTTGCCATGTTTTGGAGAGAAGGGGAGAGGGGAATACAGTACACTATCAGGAACACTAAAGGGAGATCATGGCCCTTACGTACTTCAAAGAACGTCTCTTTACCTGATTTTGTTCTCATCGCTGTGTGAAAGATAGAAGATTCTGAACTCAGTGGAATCCACCAGGTTTACAAAGGCTTTGGGGACCTACAGCAAAAGAGGTAGAAAATGAACACGCAGAATTTGCAATTAGAGTTTTTTATTCATTTTTAAAATAGTACTCTTATTGCCTGGGAAGATTTCTACTTATTCACAGAACTGGTACAGCTTCCTCCGAACTGCCTTATCAATGTACTTCACTTCTGACCAGGAGGGACCCTCTCAAAGAATCAGTGATTTCAGTCATGGCTGATTCAGTCCTTGGCCCTCCTCCTGTGACTGCCAGTCAGGGTAACGTTAGTTTGAGAAGACAAGTTGTGAACTGTGGCCAATTAATTCATTTTACATATATCACTGAAAGACCACCAGGTGATGACAGCTGTCATTTGCTACTGATCTAGATTGAAATCAAACAGATAAACTATCATTTAGATAGAAAAGTATGCAAGGCCTAGAGGTGATATGTTCCTTATTACACTGGCCTATTAATCTCTCATACCTCCTCTCTTCCAAATCAAGATGTAGCTTTCCTAATGGATGTGCATAAAGATCTCATTGTTATGAGCATGAGTGACATGAACAGAAACGTAAGAAGGGAAGGGAAGAGATTCTGATGATAATGAGCCAACAGGACTTAGGTAAAAATCTCACTGAAGCTGGTGACAGCTGACCTGTGGAGTGAGATTTGAGTAAAAAGTTATTAAAAGGCTTCAGGGTTTGGCCCAATACATTCAAAGAGTAATAGTTTTTGCATATGTATTAGACCTTAGTTAGAGAAAAAACAATTTTCTAGGATTAACAGTAAACATAGAAAGGTTCTGTTTTACCATTGATATATACTCATAAATGCTAGTTGTGTTAATAAAGCTGTATGGTCTAGGTGCAGCACATTTCACTGAAATAATGATTTGCCTGGAGCAGTGGATGGACAAGCAGGAAATGACTTACACTGAGGTTTTAAGACAAAAATGGAAAGGAGAAAAAAACAACATGATTTTTTTAAATGGATGATGCCCATCTTTGGTCTGCACCAGTCATTGCTAGAGGATTGACATCTTGTGTGTTAGTTAGTCTGATTGTTTGACTAGTCCCCAAGAACCCTGCATTTTAATCAATGAATAAACATGTAATATTTTCATGTACTGCCTGGCTCAACAGGAATGAAATTGACTCCTGTGCAGAGAGATCACAAGGTTAATGCACCAATTAAGACGTCAAAACAGGACTTAAGTGGTGCATAGGCCTTAGCTGGACACCCAAACATCTAGTTGTCACTTTATAGATGAAAAGATATTTTAAAATAGTGATATATACAAAGTGTATGTGAATAAAACATTTGCTGACAAAAGGTTGGATTTTCAAAAGTGACTGACTTAGAAGCACAAATCCCATTAAATTCAAGGAGACGTGTGCTCTTAAGTGACTGAGGCGCTTTTAAAAATCCAACCCAGAAGGTTTGAGCTGTACATGTACCTCAGTCAGGGAATCTGGAGTACCTGGCAAATGAGTCAGTACAATAAATGGCTTAAACCTGGTGAAGAGATCTTACTTTTTGATACAAGAAGTCCAAGACTCTGGTAAGTCTTTCCATGCTGTCCAGTGAGCAATTCTCCTGTTAAGAGAGAAATAGTTTAGAATGGATTGTGTGGAAACATGCATGTGCTCATGGCACAGAGCTGAAAAAAAAAGACAATTCAAGCCACCATCAAGACCATCAGAAAAAGCAAAAGTCACATGTTTCTCCATTCATTTAGCTAATGTACCAGAGATGCTACTGGTAGTAGTCACATTGTGGATTCGGCTTTATCCAGCACCTAAGTCAAGAGGAATCTAGGATTCAATAATATGATTTAACTGAGTATGATTAGATAATTTAAACATAAAATCACAGCCTCAAAGAGAGTTTTTTTCATCTAAAGACTCTGAAATGGAAGAAACCTATTATGCCATCCTTAGAGCAGATTACCTCAATAAAGCCATTACTAACAGAAAATGATCTTCATAAAGATATTGTCTTCTTTGCAGGAAGGCACACGCCAGTCACAGATCATCCACTCCTTGTGTCGCATGGGGAATTGCCTCTATTTTAACCTCTTAAATGCCTCATCCAATTCACTCTTGGCCACCTCTGGCATAAGCGCTTCTGTGACTTTCCTTAGCACATGTTCCATTGAGTCTAATTGACCACGTGGTTAAATTTCCCCTTTTCAGCTCACTCCTTATTATGCCCCCTTAACCCTCTTCAATGATTCCTCCTTTCCTTTTGTGTTACTGCCTCTCTAGAATTTATAGATCATTCTCCTCTCTACTCCTTGAATAGAGTAATTTATAGAGGGTTGATTAAAGCCTTGGGCGAAGAGAAGATGGTTCAGGCTTTATCATTTCATAGGATCTTTTAAAAAAACAAAAACAAACAAAAAACAGACAATTTAATACAACTTGATGCACCAAAGGCACAGAGAAATTGCTTTTTCAAAGAAACTTTATGAGCCAGAGATAAGAGTTCTCGATAGCCGGGGTGCTTCAGCAAGGACACAAGTGACCCCAGAGGAGGGAGAATCTGCCACTCGCTCACCCCTCCAGTTTGAATTTGACCCTAGCTGAATTTGCTCTGCAAGCGGGAAGGTGCTTAGTGGTGAGTACAAAACATAAATGCTCAAATGTAAAACTGCAGTGGACAGAGTGCCCCAAAATGCTGAAACTCCTCGGCAGGATGATGAAGACACAGCTGATGTTGGCAGTGAATTGTCACATCGCTTAATGCGCTACTAGACAATGCTCAGATACTGTGAACATGAGAGTGGTACCAGAACCCACATAGAATAGAGACATCAAAAAGAGAAGCAAGGAGGTAACATTGTGGCCCTGTGAAAAATGAGGGGCAAAGAAAAATATTACACATTTAAAGAGACTTTTTTTTTTGTTCCTTTTCTGCTGTTCACCTGAGACCAAACCTTAACCCTTATCCCACAAGGTCAACAGAGTACATATTTAAATGGTTAGCTTGTGCCCCACAAAGTTCACACAGTTATTTTTAGCATGCTAGCTCAAGCAGAGCTAGTGCACTTCTGTCTACCTGGGCTGGGAGATGCACTCCCCGCTGCAGTGTAGAAATACCCTACGTCACACAAGACATCAGAATCTGACTTGGGACACTGGTTGCTCAAAGCAAATGATTGGCTATACCAATCAACTTCAGCTGTACCATCTAGGTCTGCAATTTTGTCAGCTCTCACAACCTAGGTTGAGTTGGACAAGATGGGAGATCTTTAAGGAAAACAGCAGTGCTCTAGGAGGTGCTGTCATAAACATATATCTAAGGGTAGCATAAAATCCCTCTTTACCCTGTAAAGGGTTAATTCCTCTTTTACCTGTAAAGGGTTAAGAAGCTCAAATAACCTGGTGGGCACTTGACCAAAAGGACCAATAAGGGGAGAAGATACTTTCAAATCAGTGGGGGAAGGTTTTTGTTTGTGTTTTGTTTTGTTCTTTTGGACTCAGCAAAGGAACCAGGGCAGGGTAAATACATCTTCCTAAGCCATATCTGGACTAAGCATCTAGTATTGCAGAAATAGTAAGTAATAGCAAAGAAATGCATTAGATTATCTTTTGTTTTAGCTTGTGAATTTTCCCTGTGCTAAGTGGGAGGTTTATCCCTGTTTCTGTAACTTTAAAGTTTTGCCTAGAGAGGAAATCCTCTGTGTTTGTAATCTTTTTGTTACCCTGTAAAGTTATTTTCCATCCTGATTTTACAGAGGTGATTCTTTTATCTTTTTTTTTTTTTAAATAAACTTCTTTTAAGAACCTGATTGTTTTTCAGTGCCCTAAAGACCCAGGGGGGTTGATCTGTGTTCGCTTTGTAACCAACTGGTTATGATATTATTCTCAAGCCTACCCAGGAAAGGGAGTATAAGGGCTTGGGGGGATATTTTGGGGGGAGGTAGGGCTCCAAGTGGCCCTTCCTGAATGTTTGTTTAAATCTCTTGGTGATGGCAGCAATCAAGGACAAGGTGGATCTTGTGCCTTGAGAAAGTTTTAACCTAAGCTGGTAAAAATAAGCTTAGAGGGTCTTTCATGCGGGTCCCCACATCTGTACCCCAGAGTTCAGAGTGGGGAAGGAACCCTGACAGGTGCTGTTGGAGATTCGGTGAGTAGCATTTTTCCTTCAGTGAGTACTGTACTGAGGTGGACAAGAAATTTATAATGAATAACTTAATTTATGCCTCTTCTGCTCACAGAATGTATTTGGTACTTACATAGTTCCCACTGCTGTACTATCTGTGCAAAGAGATTACTCTCTTCTCATTCATAATTTGAAATTATTCACCAGTAGCATCTGCGGGTAAGTCCTGCTCTGCAGCTGGTATGATATTCTTAAGTCAAGTTGTTTTGAGTCTCATGGTATGTTTGTTTCCTGACTGGATAAGTAACTCTTAGATTCAGGTTCCAGTATGGCTGAGGTTTTAGGTCAGTGCTCATAATAATCCCAATGTCCCATAGTCAGAGCTGGGATTCCTCGCTGAGACTTAGACCACACTCTGGGCAGCTTACCTGGTGGGTGGAGGCACAAGAAGAACACAAGTTTTCAGCACTAAAGAAAACTGTGATTAGCTTCCAGTCTTTCTGGAAATCTATCATCTGAAAGGAAAGAGCACAAGAGAAAGTTGGTGCATTGTGTACCAAAAGCGCTAGGGAGAAGGTAAAAGCCCGGATCATCACTGGCATTCCCCTCCCACCAACCGTTAGCCCTCTTTCCTGTGGGTTTAAGTGACACCTCTAGCAGAAACCCCAAACCACCAGAATCAGCTGAGTTCAAGTCAGCTGAACATTTGTGAGTGAAGCAGATGCCATAAGAACATGGGTGTATGAGGCCTGTCGACCCACATTAGTCTTGTGCTGCTCAAGACATACCCAAGAGCAGCTGCACAAGAGATTCGAATTCACCAAATTTTATGCTAAATCTAATCCCAAACACCTGTGGGCCACCCTCCCAGAGCATCAAGGACCATGTAGTGCCATGGGCTCCCAGCACAGAAAATAGTGAGTGAGCAACACACTCAGTTGAACAACCACATTTCCCAGTTAGGCCAAGATCCTTTAACTGAGTCTCAGGTCTCCAACTGTTTAGACCCAAACAATGGGGCAGGATACAAGGAAATTAGTGTATGAAGCTTCAGAACAGGATTTTCAGAGCATCCATCATTGGCCTAATGCTGCATTCATTGAAGTCAACCATTGATGTTTGTGAGAGCAGACTTAGTGGGTGTCTGTGATAATTTCACCCTAAAGTGCTATGAGGAAATGGGAGAGACATACTTAGTTCAATTATATTCCAGCAGGATTCCTAAGCAGGCCACATGCCATCATAGGGATCCAGCATCCTTGATTAGCAGGAGGCAAACTAGGATTAACTTTAACCAAATATTTAGAACATCATGACAAATAGGGAAAAACATCTTCAGAAGCAAACAGTAGGTTCTTTGGGATGGCAAGTCTGATTTTGTTTTTAATAGAAACACTGGAGTTCAGTAACCACAGTTTTTGGGGTTTTTTTTTTTTAAGGCAGCGTTTTCCATATCTAACAGACCCTTTGTTTTGTGTTCAGTAGACCTGGTCAAAAATATCTTGAACTTCAAAATTTCATCAACATTTTGAAGTTCAAAATGTTTTGAAATTTGACTATTTTTTCTCGCTTCTTTCCTCCCCTTTTCACCCCTCCCCCAAAGTGCTGGTGTTCATTGTTCGGCTTTTTGAAGTCCTGAGTGTTTTAAACATACCTGGTTCTCTTTCATGCATTTCACCATTTCTTTGGCTTGATCCAGTATGCTTCTGTTGCCCAAAATGAAAGCAGAAATTGTCAAGTCATTTTTAAAGACCACTTTGGCTGTTTTAATCATTGAACAGAACAGCATGGGACTTAAGTACAAATCCAAAGACACAGTCAAGTTGCTAGCTATCTGTTTACCCCCATTCAAACCCACAAAATTGTTTTGCTGATGCAAAACGGTAGGGCTGCTCTGAAATCAAAAGATCTGGTGTGTTTAATCTGGCCCTTCTGTGGCTCATTTATGCAGGGGCTTCAGGGGCTGCAGCCCAGGGCCTTGAGCTAAGGCGGGCCGCACAAAAATAAATCCATAATTATATACAATTCAGTGGTCAACCACCTGTCAATTACAGTCAATTTGTCAATCCTGGAGCCTCTGCCAGTCGATCACGATCTCCAGGCCGCAAAAAGTCCAGTGGCGCAGCGGGGCTCAGGCAGGCTGCCTGCATGCCATGGCCCTACGCTGTTCCCAGAAGCGGCCGGCTGGAGTGGGGGAGGTGGCTCTGCACACTGTCCCTGTCCCCACCTTTGTCCCCGCAGGAGCTGCAGGGGTGGTACCTGCAGGCATGGGCAGCACATGGAGACATGCTGTCCCCCTGTTCCCCAGGGATGCGCAGAGACGTGCCAGGAGCTGGATGCTGCCAGGAGCGGCGTGGAGCTATGACAGGCAGGCTGAGCCCTGCTGCGCCGCCAGCTGGGAGCCCACTGTGGTAAGTGCCTCCCAGCCAGAGCCTGCACCTTGCCCTGAGCCCACAGGAGAGTTAATCCGGTCCTGGGCCACAGAGTCATGTGTCACTCCTGTTAAGGATAGGAGAAAGTTGAGCCACATTGGCAGGGTTTGGTGTTAGGGAAGCTTGTCCTGCCCTTGCTGTACATGTTCTGAGTACAGTTAAAGGACTTCAGTCCCATGAGGCTTTCAGCCCTGTACCTTTCACCAACACTAAATTTATTATTCAGCTAAAAAAAAAGAACTTACATAGCTTTGGTTCCTGATGCTGCTCCGCTAGTTTTTAGAGGAAGTGGCTGATGCAGTACAGAGGGGTTAAACCTGCTAACAAGAGCTGAACAACACACACAGTCAGGATATTCCAAGATCCTGGGAACTACTGCTCTGCCACTTCACCCTTAATGGAATCAAATTAGCCACAAACTGTTAGGATCTCAAGTTCTTAGTAGGTATTATAAATGCTACATCAGGGACCCTTCACTCCTATCAGTCATGTTGTTCCTCAGTGTTATGAGTTTTGAAACAGTGGCATGAAGTTGGAATTATTTGTTCTAGCCTCTGGTGCTGCCTGGATATTGGGTATCTCCCAATTTTAGCAACAGCTGCTGCGTGCAGAGCTGGATTTAGGCTGCCATCGGACATTATATGGAATAGAGGATATTTACAGGGAACCTGTACAACCAACTTAGAATCATAGAATACCAGGGTTGGAAGGGACCTCAGGAGGTCATCTAGTCCAACCCCCTGCTCAAAGCAGGACCAATTCCCAATTAAATCATCCCAGCCAGGGTTTTGTCAAGCCTGACCTTAAAAACCTCTAAGGAAGGAGAGTTCACCACCTCCCTAGGTAACCCATTTCAGTGCTTCACCACTCTCTGAGTGAAAAAGTTTTTCCTAATATAGACTCATAGACTTTAAGGTCAGAAGGGACCATTATGATCATCTAGTCTGACCTCCTGCACAAAGCAGGCCACAGAATCCTACCCATCCACTTCTATAACAACCCCCTAACCTATCTCCGAGTTATTGAAGTCTTCAAATTGTGGTTTGAAGACTTCAAGCTGCAGAGAATCCTCCAGCAAGTGACCCATGCCCCATGCTGCAGAGGAAGGCGAAAAACCTCCAGGGCCTTTGCCAATCTGCCCCGGAGGAAAATTCCTTCCCGACCAAAAATATGGCGATCAGCTAAACCCTGAGCATGTGGGCAAGACTCACCAGCCAGCACCCAGGAAAGAATTCTTTGCAGTAACTCAGATCCTATCCCATATAACATCCCATCACAGACCACTGGACATACTTACCTGCTGATAATCAAAGATCAATTGCCAAAATTAGGCTATCCCATCATACCATCCCTTCCATAAACTTATCAAGCTTAGTCTTAAAGCCACATATGTCTTTTGCCCCCACTACTCCCCTTGGAAGGCTGTTCCAGAACTTCACTCCTCTAATGGTTAGAAACCTTCATCTAATTTCGAGTCTAAACTTCCTAGTGTCCAGTTTATACCCATTTGTTCTTGTTTCCACATTGGTACTAAGCTTAAATAATTCCTCTCCCTCCCTAATATTAATCCCTCTGATATATTTATAAAGAGCAAGCATATCCCCCCTCAATCTTCTTTTGGTTAGGCTAAACAAGCCAAGCTCTTTAAGTCTCCTTTCATAGCACAGGTTTTCCATTCCTCGGATCATCCTAGTAGCCCGTCTCTGAACCTGTTCCAGTTTGAATTCATCCTTCTTAAACATGGGAGACAAGAACTGCACACAGTATTCCAGATGAGGTCTCACCAGTGCCTTATATAACGGTACTAACACCTTCTTATCTTTGCTGGAAATACCTCGCCTGATGCATCCTAAAACTGCATTAGCTTTTTTAATGGCCATATCACATTGGAGGCTCACAGTCATCTTGTGATCAACCAATACTCCAAGGTCCTTCTCCTCCTCTGTTACTTCCAACTGATGTGTCCCCAATTTATAACTAAAATTCTTATTATTAATCCCTAAGTGCATGACCTTGCACTTTTCACTATTAAATTTCATCCTGTTACTATTACTCCAGTTTACAAGGTCATCCAGATCTTCCTGTATGATATCCCGGTCCTTCTCTGTGTTAGCAATACCTCCCAGCTTTGTGTCATCCGCAAACTTTATTAGCACATTCCTGCTTTTTGTGCCAAGGTCAGTAATAAAAAGGTTAAATAAGATTGGTTCCAAAACTGATCCCTGAGGAATTCCGCTAGTAACCTCCTTCCTGCCTGACAGTTCACCCTTCAGTACGACCCGTTGTTGTCTCCCCTTTAACCGGTTCCTTATCCACCTTTCAATTTTCATATTGATCCCCATCTTTTCCAATTTAACTAATAATTCCCCATGTGGAACCATGTCAAATGCCTTACTGAAATTGAGGTAAATTAGATCTACTGCATTTCCTTTGTCTAAATAATCTGTTACCTTCTCAAAGAAGGAGATCAGGTTGGTTTGGCACGATCTACCTTTTGTAAAACCATGTTGTAATTTGTCCCAGTTACCATTGACCTCAATGTCCTTAACTACTTTCTCCTTCAAAATGGCGCTGCACCCTCTCTAACGAGCCTAGCAAAGCTGCAGGACCAACCATGTTTTAATGATACCTGGCAATGGATATGCCTAAAGTTCAGTGTGGAGAACAACGCAGCAAGACACACCTGATAGTGTTCCCATGCTCGCCTGAAGGAGGGTCCTTTCTGGGCTATAAACAGAAGAAAAACCTGAGTTGATTTGTCACATTTCTCATAAATCAAAATCATGTTACAGCACAGTACTGATTTCTTCTTAACATAAGAAGGCTGGAGCTCAGAGCTCTGTATCTTCTAACAGCTGACAAAATCACTAAACCACTCCCTCAGCAGAACGGGATCTGTCGCCTCTATTTTCCCTAGATTTTAGTAATGCCACCCTCTGTTGCTGAGTCACAACAGAATACTGATTTCAGGACTTAACATAAAGGTAAAGGAAATAGTAACTGTCAACTCGTTCCCAATGGTATTTGCTAGTAACTTATCAACCTTATTCCCATCTAACTTGCACTCCTCTGCTAAATATTTACATAGATAGTGTGTGTGCAAGTAGCTGCATTTATGCCTGGAAACTAACAATTTCAGTGCTCGCTTCATGCATTTGGCCTTGCAATGGCACACACCAGTGAGTGGGCTTGTATGTTTGTACATGCATAGTTAGAAGTATAATTTTTAAATTTTAGTCTACTTTTACTTAGGGCCAGAACTTGAGCTGCTGTAAACGGACATAGCTCTAGTGACTGCAATGGAGCTAAATAGATTTGCACCAACTGAGGATCAGACTCTTATTTTACTTCAAATGTAACAACCCTGACGAGTAGTAATGCAACAGTATAAAACATGGCCAAGGAGCAATGGGTATCATTCCAGCATCTATGGAATGTGGTCTCAAGGTTAATGCATCAGGACTCATGGAGTCTATTCTTCACTCTACTAATGGCTCCTTGTATGACTTTGGGCAAGTCTCTTCTCTGTTTTCCCCATCTGTAAGCAGGGGGTGATACCACTAAATATGCAGGCTTCATCATAGTTTTTATGAGGCTTGCTCAACATTTATAAAACATCTGACATCCTGGGGTAAAAGATGCTATTTAAGCAAAAACTATAGCTACTAACTAAGGATGACTAGGGACATAATGGCTCAGGTTCTAATTTTTCAGTAAGGTTCTCCACCCTGCTCTTGTACACCCAGGCACAAGCACAATTTTGAGGCTGGGATGAAAATTGGGTACTTCCGAGTTTAAAATCTGGTCCTCATCCCTGTCATGTGCAGCTGTGTAAACTGATATCATAGCAGTTGCCAGTGCTAATCAGTAAAAGTTCACTGTTACCTTTGGAGTAAATCTTCATGATCTGTCCTAGAATCTGGGGTCTGTAAATAATCATGGAACAATAAAAGTGTTATTAATAAGCAAATAGTAGACTACCCCTGTCATACTCTAGTTTTATATTTCAGATAGTCACTGTGGTAAATAGCCATTTTCTCCATTGCATTTTAAATTATAACACATAATTAAGGTTTCCTTATGACAGTTTGCTTATAGTTTGGAGACCATTGCTTTGGTATGTTCTAATCGTGCATTCCATGTATCAAAAGAGTTTTAAAAGATGAAATATCACACTTTTTTATAGCTGAATGAACTGCTTTTTAAACTATATTGAAGTTTCTGTTGGCCCAATCTCTTTCAAACAGGGGATATGATCCAAAGTCCATTTAAGTCAACAAAACTCTAGGAAGTACACTAGGGACTTAGCTATTGGTATTGATTTTATATGGAAGGTGCCCAGCTTCTATAGTTATGGGAGTCTGTGTACATTCCTAAAACAGATAGATTCCCATTGATTTCAGTGGGCTTTTGGTTGAACCCAGAGACAGACCAAGAGATGTCCCCTTTCCCAAAGGCTGCATGTCTTAAATGCAAACCATTCATACATTTCTTTCTATAGCGTCTCACCTATGCCATTCAAGGCATTAACATAAGAAAAGTCTTTTTAATATGGAGGACCATGTGCAGAGATACAAGGGAAGACAGAAGGATTCTTGGTTCAGGTAAAGGAAACTCAAGAGTTAGGGCAGATCAAGTGTCATAATTTCTTCTCAAAAGGGAAGAAATCAGGAGAAATACAGTAATTCTGACTGTTAGAAATTCATGAGTTCTACAACCCAAAAACTTATAGGAAGTTATGGCAGATAGAAGGGTAGTACTGAGATGTTTTACAAATATGTATCTCAGCTCTATGAGGTTCTAAGTATTTTCTGCAAGATGCTATGCACACTCAGATGCAAAGGGAGTTGAGGATGCACAGCACCTCACAGGATGAGGCTCTAAAATGTTAAAGTGTTAAACTTCTAGCAGTATGAGATTTCCCTCAAACCTTTCTGGTTTCTCCCATCCCTGTTTTCCCCTCTCTGTGCATCTCCAGGTATCCCACATTCAGTACAAATTTCAGGCTGATTAGGGCAGAACAAAGAAATTAAGGGATTTCCAGTTCCTAGTGCTGCAGTAATACTGTATTCTGCATCTCAAGTTCAACAGGAAAGGTGGTTACCAAATGGGACTCCCTCATATTTCAGCAACTGGGATTTCAATCTTGTTTTGAAACAAAGCAAAAAAATTAAAAAACAAAAAAAACCCACCAACAGCTCCACAAGATCCTTCCCTGTTGATTCTGCAGTATTTAGAAATACAGAGTAGGAAATATATAGTAGTTGTGAGAAGCAACTTTGTTATTTTGTAGTTATGGGCCTGGGCTACAAAGTTTTGATCCAGATGTGGATCCAAGCTTCCCTAACACTCAAGGGACTTCTGATCAAACATTCCTCTTTCAGTCCAACTCTCTTCCATAGATTTACACTCAAATTCTAAAGGCAGAAGGGAAAATTATGATCATCTAGTACAGGAGTTCTCAAACTGGGGGTTGGGACCCCTCAGGAGGTTATTACATGGGGGGTCATGAGCTGTCAACCTCCACCCCAAATCCCGTTTTGCCTCCAGCATTTATAATGGTGTTAAATATATTTAAAAGTGTTTTTAATGTATAAGTGGGGTCGCACTCAGAGGCTTGCTGTGTGAAAGGGGTCACCAGTACAAAAGTTTGAGAACCCCTGATCTAGTCTGAACACCTGCATAGCACAGGCCAGAGAATTTCACCCAACGAAAGCCATAATTCTGTGGTTGAACCAGAGCATCCTTTTTAGGCAGGTATCTGATCTCAATTTAAAGACTTCACATGATGGAAAATCCACCACATCTCTTGGTAACCAATATTTAGTTACTGATAAAAATTGCACTTCATTTCCAGTTTGAATTTTTCTAGCTTCATCTTCCAGCTATTGGATTTTGTTATGCCTATATTTGCAAAATTAAAGAGTCCTCTAATCAAATAGCTTGTCCCCGTGCAAATGTTTTCAGACCCTGATTGCATTTCCTCCTGCATGAAGTCAGTTGGGTACTGATAGAATCAGAGCTATCCTGTGGTAAGTGGTTAATATCAGCTACCTCTAGTCACCATTCATGCAAAACCTTTAACACATGTGAAAAGTTTTGAGTCTTGATCTCACCATCAGCAAGTACAGACCTTAATCAGGGCCCACATTCTGCACTATTCAACTTATCAGGAGTTTTGTTAGTGATTTCAACAGAAACAGGACTGAACTCTTAAAGGTGAAGTGTGATAGTCAACACACCTCGCTGTTATACTTACAGTTTGCAAAATTCCTATGGCAGCAATTGCTTTAATGTCAGATGGCCTCAGAGTATGAACTGCAGAGATAAATCAAGGTCTCCATGTTAGAAAGATCAGTGGCTTTGAAAAAATAATTACATTCTCCAATGTGAAAACACAGCAGAGTAAATTATAATGATTATTGGCATTTATAGTGGGCTTTTCAGCTGGGAATTTTAAAGCAGCCATAGGCAATTAGCAATCCAATACTCATTGAATTTCAATGAGATCTGGGTGCCTGACTCCCTTAGCCTGCTTTGGAAATTTACAGCCTTCATCCTCAAAACACTTGGCAAATAACAACAGACCACATAACACTCCTTTGAGTTGTTGACATAAGCATCATTATCCCCAATACAGGATGGAGAAACTGAGGCAGACTTGTAAAGTCACTTGTCCCATTATTACAGTCTGGATTAGAACTCGGGAATTCCTAGCTCCCAGACTCGAACTCAGTCCATAGCCATGTCTACACTACAGAATTAGTCAACCTAACTTACATCAGCATACAGCCACCACAGTTATTAAATTGTTTGTGTGCGCACACATTTAGCTGCTTGTGTCAACGGTGCATGTCCTCACCAGGAGCGCTTGTATAGATTGTATTGTCAGCGTGGGACATTGTGGTATGACTCCTGGAAGCCAGTAACAGTCAACTTACGCAACACAGTGTCTATATTGACACTGCGTTGACCCTATTACATTGAGTGTGACTGTACACTACTCAGGGAGGTGGTGTTACTAAATCGGCATAGAGAGGCACTTATGTTGGTGGGAGTCAAATTTAAACGAAGACACTCCCACAGCTAGGTCAACACAAAGCAGCTTACGTTGACCTAACCCTGTACTGTAGACCAAGTCCATGTCTCCTTATAAACTTATAGCAGGAAAAGCCTCCAAGAGGATGATTTTTAAACACAAACCTGAAGATGAAGGAGAATGAGACAGCTTCTCTAGCTCACATGCAAACTGGAATCTTCTCAGAGGCTGTAACAGCAAATAGATATAGTTTAGGGTTCTTTTCTTTTTAACAAGGGTAGTTAGGCTGAGGTACAATGTTGGATCAAGAGACCTGAAGATCTCTATTCACCAAATGGTTACTGCATGGTTAAGGCTACAATTTAGTCATGGGTATTTTTAGTAAAAGTCACAGACAGGGCAGTGACCTGTCTGTGACTTTTACTAAAAATACCCAACTAAATCTTAGGTGCTGAGGGGTGGGGAGCCACACGGGACCCCGCTGACCCTCCAGGCAGGGGCTTGGCCCGGGGCCCCGCTGCTGCTTCCAGTGCCCAGGACCAGTTGCCTGGGGCCGCCAGAACAGCAGCCAGTGCAGCTGGCCCCACAGCCACCCCAGCTGCTTGGGCAGCCATTGGGTCAGCCGCACCAGCTGCTGCAGCTGTGGAAATCACAGAGGTCCTGGAAAGTCGTAGAATCCATTACTTCCGTGACCTCCGTGAAAGACGTGCAGTCTTAAGCATGGCTAGCAGAAGTTCCAGATTCCTCCCCTCCCCATACTGTCCCACAATTTGCACTACTGTTAGAGGCACAGGGATGAAACTATTACAGACTTCATGGCCCATTCAGTCCAACATCTCTCTGGGAATGTCTACTCTGCAATTAGACTCTCGCAGCTGGGCCATGCCTGCTGACTGGGGCTCAGGTTAAGGGGCTGTTTAATTGTGGTGTGACGTTCAGGCTACAGCCCAAGCTCTGGGACCCTCCCACCTTGCAGGGTCCTAGAGCCCAGGCTACCGCCCAAGCCTGAACAGCGATACCACAATTAAACAGCCCCTTAGCCTGAGCCCCACGAGCCCCAGTCAGCTGACCCGGACAAGCCACAGGTTTTTAATTGCAGCGTAGACATACCCTCTTAACAACAAGGGATTTTAAGAGCAAAATTACACCCTGCTCCAGAATTCTGTAGGATGCTTCCAAAATAAATCTATAGAAATGAGATCCCTCTCTATTCAATTCTGTAACTTTTTATAGAAATGTCAAGAACCATATTAGTTTCATCCTTTGGAGTAAGCTGTACATTGAGAGTGGTAGGTCCTCAGGTTCATTTTTTGCTGATGACCATAAAGTCTGCACAGATGTGACCCCAGTTCATTTTTGCAGGGATTTCCCCAGCCCCTTGCACGGTTAGTGAGCTGGTGGGTCTAGAGCAGCATTTTAGGTTATTCCTCTAAGATGTGCTTCACCTCTGTGCAAAGGGCCAGCACAAGACCTGTGCAACACCTAAGCCACGTCTGAGGACACAGGTGGTGCACAGAGTTTGTCCGACTCTCTGGACAAAGGTGAGTTTCACCGATAGATATTCTATAGACTTTCAGAAACATAATATGAAGCCATAACTCAAAGGTCCATTGAAAGCTGTCTCACACAACATAAATCTATTATGCAAAAAAAACTAAGTTACAAAATTATTATTAAGATAGCAAAATCAAGTATTCAAAAGTTAGGAAATGCCAGACTTAAGGTTGCCTGCACAATCTGTCTCAACCTACCTGGCTCCCACTCCTAGCCTCACTTCCCAAACTCCTCATCCAGACTTCCCCATCCCCAGCTTCTCCCTGGCTTCTTGTCCCAATTCTCTCTCTGCTGCTTGTCAGATAAGGCTCTTCTCTCTACTGCCTCTATTCCCTCCCACACTGGTTCCTAGGCCCAGTCCCCTCATCCAGCCAGTGCCAGTTTTTGCCCCAGTTCCTCGACTGATCTCAGTGTTCCTCCCTCAAACCTAACTGGCTCCCAATCCTCCTTTTTCCCTCCCCAGCTTCCAGGCACCTTCTCCCCAGCTCTGGTTCCTAGCCCCAGTCTCTACCCAACCACAGTGTTGCACATTCTTGTGATTTTGGCAAGGGCTGGAGCCAGTTGCCCAGTGACAGGAGAAGCTCCAGCCCTCTTGCAAATTTCAGCCCTGCCTGGGGGAAATCCCAGGAGGCAGTGCAATGGGGAAAACAGCTAGTCAAAGGGGGAAGAGCAGTGAATAAAAGCTGCTTCAGGAAGCAGGCAGCACTTTCCCCTCCTTTCAAGAGCCCACATTAGTCTCACAGGAAGGGAGGGAGAGGAGGGAGCCTAGCAGGTCAGGACAGCTCTGTTCTCTTCTTCCCCTGTGAGTAACAGGGACAGCTCCTTTGCTCTTCCCCATTGCCTGCAACACCAAGCCTGGGAAAGAGTTGAGGAGGTGAAGATCCCCTGAAACTGCCTCACCCAGGCCTGCCGAGAGGTAGAAAAGCCCTGTACCTGCAGAAGGAGTAGAGGTGAGGCTGGGAGGCAGAACTGATTTGGACTGGGGCAAAATTAATTGCTTGGCAGAGGACAGGCAAATGTGAGGGTGAGAGCTCCGAGGGCCAAAATCACCTTACCCAAGACATTTGGGAGAGTGGGCAACATTAACTATCTCACACACCCCCTGTGGGTGGGCAGGGGGAGTTCTAAAATCAAAAGGCAGAACAAATCACAATGTAATCTTTTAAAAATAATCTCGTGGATGCGAATATCTGATGCATGATATTTGATCTGTTAGGTTGGCAGTTCTAGAATCATAGAATCTGTTAATGATACTTCAGTTAGCATTACTTCCTGCAGAACCCTCTCTACAGCCACTAGTCTGCAGCCTTGGAGAGCTCAGCCTGTGGTAATGCAGCTCCTGAGAGAACTCTGCTTGCAGGCACGCAGGAGAACAATGGCAAAGCACGGGAAGCCAGACTTTCTGTCTCTGGTGATCTTACGGTTGTGGCAGACCAAAAACACAATACAAACTTAAAAAAATAAATAAATAAAATCTTGATTTTGGGGGTCTGATTTTGATTTTGGAAACTTTGGGGTTAGCAATATTGCAACCAGTCCCAGTCTCTCTCCTTCCTTCCAATTTCCAGTCCCAGTCCCATCAGACACCTTGTCCCTGTAGCAAAGCAATGACTCACTGGCACAGCGTCTCCTGCTGGTCATTTGGGAATTAGCTCAACTCCAGCTCCAGAGCTCCTCCTTCCAGCCAATGTCTCACTTGCCTTAGGCCTTGGGTGACCAGATGTCCCGATTTTATAGGAACAGTCCAGATTTTTGGAATTTTTCTTATATAGGCTCCTATTACTCCCCACTCCCATCCTGATTTTTCACACTTGCTATCTGGTCACCCTACTTACACCCCATGTCCCTCTCAGACCCTGGGGCCCCCTTTCCTCAGGGTTCTGCCCCCAGAAGTACCCCCACATTCTGTGTCTCCCCTCCCAGGGGAACCCCCAACCCTCTATCCCCACCTTGCCTCAGTGGCTACTGCCAGTCATCATCTAGTCCCCACTCACTGGGGCAGATGCAGTCTGTAATGGCCACTCATCATTGGCAAGGGGTTAGGACCAGCTGCCTCTGCCTAACCCCATACTGTACCTCTGTAGCCCCAGTACCTTTGTAGGCCTTCACCAAGGCCTGCAGCCTGGGGGTTTACCAGGCTGGCGCTCCCCAGCTCCTCCTGCCCTTCCCCAGCACTGCTTTGCTTCAGCTACCTTGCTCCCAGGCAGCTAGCCCTTCACACTCCAGGGCTAGAGTGAGACTTTCACAGCTCCTGGCCCACAGCCCTCTTATCAGGGCCAGCTGGACCCTGACTGAGCTGGCCACACCTGTGGTTAGGGTGACCAGATATCCTGATTTTATAGAGACAATTTTTGGGTCTTTTTCTTATATAGGGCCCTATTTCCCCCCCCACACACACACACATACATGCACACACACCCATCCCAATTTTTCACACTTGCTGTCTGGTCACCCTACCTGTGATCAGCTACTGACTCAGCTCCTCTCACTGCTTTTCCCAACCACAGCCCTCTGCAGGGCTGCTTTTAACCCCTGCCTACTGGAGTGGGACAGCCACCCCACTACAGTCCCACTTACTCCTTTGCCTCCCCCCAGGTCCAGCTTTTGTCCCCTCTGCGTTTGAGCCAGATGGCTTCCTACTCCATGCTGCCTGAATGCCAGCAGAGGGTGGGTCCCTGACAGCACAGGAGAGACAGGCTCCCTGCTCCTAGTTCTTGTACCATGCTCCACCCCACAAGGGAAAGTCCTTTTGAGCCCCCATAGCCCTGGGCAGGAGCATGCTCCATCACTTTGGGTGCGGGAGGGTGGTCACATGCACAGTTCTATCACACACAGGAGCTGAGAGAGATTAGACCAGTGGTTCCCAAACTTTAACAACCCACGAACCCCTTTCACTAAAATGTCAAGTCTCCTGAATGCCCTCCTCAAAATGAATATTTCCATGGTTTTTCTCCCTTACCTCAGCATAAATTATAAAAGCAGTGTTCTTGGAAATATAAAATTTGTTTTTACGGCATGCTTATTACACACTATTAATTATTATTTCTCATTACAGTATTTTTATTACATTATGAAAACAGCACCACTCTTCCAAGATGCCACTTTTGTAGCTTGTATCACTTTTGATTAAGCCTGTCATAAGACAAGGCTCCTATCAGAGGCACCAGTAGAAAAAAAGAGGTATGGGGGCCTAGAGGGGCACCGCCAGATAAGGGGGGTAGGTGTCACAGGGGCTGCCAGAAAAAAAAGGGGCAGGACCCACAGGGGGGCCCACTGACACAGGGCCAGCATGTAACCCTCGTTGCCACCCCATATTGGCACCTCTGGCTCCTATGTTTCATTAAGGAGTATCAGATGTGGAACAACATGAAGGTATTTAAGAAGTCAACTCAAAGAGTTCCCCCTACACAAGCATTCAGGTCTTGAGCAGTCCAGGCAAACAACACATGTTACAACAAAGCTTAAACTTGTTCTTCATAATTATTTAAAAACCACACTAGCAGCCTATTTAATTTTAAAAACAGCAAAAAAGCATCCACCTCCCTTTCTATTTCATAAAAGGAGTCTTGAAGTTTAAATCTCCTCAGTGTGATAGATATGCTTGCTTTGATCTGCTTAGGTCTTGGAAGTCCCCAAGTCTCTGGGCTGCTGGCCCTATGCCGCCCGGGGTCCCCATTAGCCTGTCCGCCATTAGGGAATTTCCGCCCCTCCCCCCGAGAACCTCCTGTAACATTTCGTGAACCACCAGAGGTTCATGAACCCCAGTTTGGGAACCACTGGGTTAGACTACACTCAGTGAGGATAGAATCATCTCAGATTTTAGTTGTTAAGATTTAGTAAGAGCATGTTCAAACTGCATTTTTTTAAAAGACTTAATGCCTTGGGTAAATTTGGGTGGATTCACAAGGGGATGGCAAAAGGGCACATACTTGACACAAAGACCACTCCACTTGCCAAACCCTGCTCCAAAAGCACGGGGTCCTACAGCATTTCAAAGTAAAGGCCTCTGTTTTTTTAAGAAGCGCAAAACTACATTAAGCCTTGTTCCCGGAAATGGTTGAACCATTTTGGCTGAAATTTTGCCGATAAATTTAGGCTAAGGCAGATATGCCACATATAAAAATCTCAGTCCAAACAAGTCAAGACTGGCAGTTGTAATCTATTACAAACAGGGTCTTACAATGGAAAGTGTAGGGCAACCTTAATAAATTGGTGGTGCTGCTAGCCCTGCCCAAACTACCTTGGGAACGTCCTGACTTTGCAGGGCCTGATGTAGCATTAATGTAACATTAAGAGTATTTATTTATGTTGCATTTAATTCTGCGCAGTTACTAATAATCCAGACCACTTTTCTCTCTCTCACTAAAGGGTTACATCAGAACAAAGTAGCAGTAACATCAGCAGTAACATCATCATCAGTGAGTTAAACCTGCCTTCGTACAGCAGAGTAGGGAAAGTGCTGCAATCTGTCCACACTGACAGCTGCAAGCACACTGGCATGGCCACATTTGCGGCACTTGCAGTGGCATTGGGAGCGGTGCATTATGGGCAGCTATCCCAGCATGCAGGTGACTGCAGCGTGCTTTTCAAATGGAGGGGGTGGAGTGTGATGGGAATGTGTTGTGTGTATGTGTGGGGAGAGAGAGTGGGTTTTTGGGGTGCTGAGAGTGTGTCAGCATGCTGTCTTGTAAGTTCAGACCCTCAACCCCCCGCCTCTCTCTCACTCACTTACTCAAAGCAAACAGTAAATGTTTGCTTTTTCTTGGAGCTGATAAGCAGCCGGCTTCTCCAAAATGGAGCTTTGAAAGGGCATTTCCGCATTTCTGCAGCCGATTTCACAACAGTGAGAAGAGTTGATTTAAGGGGATTATGGGATGTTTCCAGAGGCCAATCACAGCTCAGTAATGCAACATCTCATTCACACTGGTGCTGAGTCGCTGCAGCAGGGGAGCAGCAAACATAAGTCCACTCACCAAAGTGGAGTACCAACAGCACTGTAGCTGTGGAGTAAGAGCGCTCTATGTGCCTTGCCATTGTGGACGGGGAGGGAGCTAGGGCACCCGGGGCTGCTTTATTGCACTGCAACTCGCAAGTGTAGCCAAGCCCTAAAGCTTTCTTCATGCCAGGGACTTACCTCCAGGTTCTTTTGCTCCCTCAGATAGTTACTTTCCATCAGGGGATGAGCTACAGTGCCTTGGGGAGGGGTGAGGGAGAGAAAAATCAAACAATCCATTAGGAATGATTGAATTTTACTCAGTCTTTGCTAACATGCATAAACTCCTCAGTAGACAGTGAAACAGTTAAATGTGTCTATTTCTGAAAGGGAGAGAGTTTCACCTCTTCTCTCTCACACAATTTCCAAAGCTGATCTCCACTCCAGTGCCTGTCATTCTGCACCAAATGTACATTTTTAAACATATTGGGCCATAGCTTCTGTGGATGCAATCTGCATAACTATTAAAATAAATGCTGGAAAGCCATTTACACCAGCTGAGGATCTTCTCTCTTAACTTTATGATTGGTGTATATAACAGATCTTACTAGCTTTTGTACCCTTTGTCCTCACCATAGCCACCACAGATTACTTACTGTGATCCCTGCTGTGTTATGCTTGAATTTAATTATAAGTTCCTCGGGCCAGGGACTTTTTTTTATTTGTTTTGTAAAATGCAATGAGCACCTAGGGCACTGTATAAATAAATAATTCTCTTATAAGAACATAAATGAGATTTGCAACCCAAAATACATATCAACGTCTGAGTCAGCCTTTAATTTATATGACATTATGAGATGCCTTTGGTTGTTTATTCAGCAGACATTCAGAATAGTTAGATTAATTTTTCAAACAGGCACATGGTATCACTCTCAAGAAAGAAGTAATATACATAAGGCTACTCCTTTCAAAGTCAGCAGGCAACTGTGTCATGCCCTGAGGTTATGGTTAGCCAATGAATGTTTGCTCTGGTGATGTAATACTTGAAACTTCATCTGCCACTGGAGAGCTTCAATGGATGGAGTTTCTGTGGAGCCAGACAGAACTGGAGTCAGGGCCACTCAGAGGGGGGGAAAAGTGGGGCAATTTGCCCCAGGCCCTCACTAGAGTTTTTTGGGGTCCTTGGAGCAGGGTCCATCACTCACTCTGGGGGCCCTGGAAAACTCTTGTGGGGCCCAGGCCCATGGAGCTTCTTCTCAGCAGGGGTCTTCAGGGCACTTCGGCGGTGGGTCCCAGAGCGGAAGGACTCTCCTCCACCGAATTACCGCCGAAGTGGGGGGTCCCCCGCTGCCAAGGACCCCAGGCTCCCTGAATCCTCTGGGCGGCCCTGACTGGAGTCCTCCCTCTCCTGACTGCATCTGCATTCATTTCAATTTAATTTAATTTAATCTCTAAATAAAGAACAGCTTATATTCAGAATTTCACTGAATTCAATTGGCAAGGGATTACATGGGATACATGGGTTTGGTTTGCTCTAATGAGATATGGGTTAGATGCAAAGTTTGCATCTGGATCCACATCTAAACTTCTCAACCACTCAAGGACATTCAGAACCACCTCTCCTTATGAAGCACTAGTGTAGAGTCAATCTCATAATAATACTTAGTTCTCATATAATGCTTTTCACACATGTATCTCAAGCTGCTTTACCATGGAGGGTTCCATTTTACAAAGGGGGAAAGAGAGGTATACAGCAGTTAACTATTTGCCCAAGTGACAAGAGAACAGGGAATAGAAGTTATGTATCTAAACTTCCAAGCCCCTGGATGCTGTTGCCTATTTTTAGAGTCTTCTTGTGTTTGGCACAACAGCATTTTAGAGTTCAGAGGAAATTCTTGAGTTTCCTCTCTCTGTTGAATACTTGTGATTCTCTAGCTATCCATTCATGTTCTTAGACAAATATAAGGGCATTACATGAATTGTTTTATATGGACTGACCAATCTTTTTGTGCAGGTTTCATGTATGTTACCTATTTTTGTTTCTGTCCACACATTTTTGCCAGACTTTCTAGAATGTTGAGGTATAACTTTTTTTCTAATGAGTGTGATGCACACCCTTCTTTTTGCCTAGGGTCCCAAACCAAGATCAGGACATTCTAGGTGTTGTGTGCACACACAGTGAGATACAGTCTCTGCCCCTGAGCAGCTTACAATTTAAGTAGATATGACAAAGGAATTATTGTTCTGCCCATTTTGCAGATGATAAACCAAAACACAGAGACATTAAGGCCTACATTCACAAAGGTACAATGATTATGTATAGTCTAACCATTTGGTGCTGTTCTTCCCTCCATGAAACTTCAGTATCCCACATGAATGAGACCTGGGAGGTCAGTCTCCAGAAAGATACAAACCCATACACTGTCATGTACTGTTCACATTTACCTAAGATGATCAGCAATAACCATTGCCATTTGTGCCATCCAGAGTCATACATGCAGATTGTACCATTCATCTTTCTGCTTTGAAAGTTTCTGCTTTTCACTTGATCTTTGCACTTCAACTACTAGAAAAATATCAGCTTCCACACATTTTCTAACAAGACTTTTCAATGTCCAAAGACCTTACCTTTCAAAGATAGGAGCCAAAGGAAGAACAGCTCTGATAGCAGCTTCATGGTTAGCTCTTTGAGAAATGAATATTCTAGGAGAGGTGTCACTTAGACTTTATGGAGGAGGTGGAGGGGTTGTCAGCAAAGAAACTGTCTTTCCTTCCTCCTGCTTTCATACTTCAGCAAACTGCTGACTTAGCAGCCATAAATTTTATTGGCTCCCTCACCTTTGTAAACCTAGCGTTTGAATTAAAGTGATAACGATAACATTTCAGTGCTGTGATGCAAAAAAAAAAAAAAAGGCTGTATTTTATACATCATTGCATTTGAGAGTTAAAGTAAAGGGGAGCAAGGCAGGAGGAGTACTGCTATTTGTCCTCTACTAAAAGCACAGGGAGAGTTGCCCAGTTTCATGATGCAGCACTCCTCCTGCAGTTCACCTTCCACCCAGGCAAGTGCAGTGGTTGATACCCCACCTGTGTCATTGAATAAAGTAGCTCACTCTCTCAGTCTGCAGGTACCAGAAATAAACTACACTCTTATCTGTGTTACCCTGAAAGGTTCCTGGTGACAATATAAAACCATAAGAATGCTGCATGTGCCACCAAAAGCAAGGGATCATAATGTGTACAGCTTGGGCATGTTTCAGTCATTGAATCTAATATTTGGATATTTGCTAAAGATTTATATAGTTGGAATTAACATTTGTTAAATAACAAATACTATACCAAACAACAATACCGCTTACTCCTACATGTTAAAAGCACATTCATGCCACAGAGTCAAACCATATATAAATCTTTGTAGTTCTAGCACTCACCCAATGCATTAATATTATTATGCTTAAAGGTACTGCATAAATCAAAAATCTCTTGGAGATTGGGTGTGAACACATCCTTCGTAACATACCTGTCAGGAAGAGTTAATAAGGAGCCCCTGGCTCCCCCGCCACACACGCAGCCCTAAGCCAAAAGGGAGATATGAACTTTCCCAGGAGTTTGGACTGAGAGGGTTTCACTAGCTGTTGTGACCAGTGTGAGAGAGAACACATGGAAGAACAGGGAAGAAGGGAGAGGCAAGCAACCCAAGCAGGAACCTGTAAGTGCAGTGTGACCCTGTAAAAAGTTAGAGAAAGGAAGAGCTTTGGGGTTGGCTATAGAGATTTGTGAGCTGTAAGCTTAGGAAAAATGGCACCCAGAGTGAACCTATATTTTGACCGTCCCCCGCCACATTGCCCTTGGCCCCCATAGGCTCCCTGGGCTTCTCCCACCCCATCATCTTTGGGCCCTGCTGCCTCCTGCTGTTTAATTTGTATTGAAAGAGATGCCAGAATTCAGCCCTGGCACAAATTAAGCACTAGCAGATCAACATGATAGCTGTGGGTGCTGGCCGGGTGCCCCGCTCTAAAGGCAATGCCACTAGCAGCACAGAAGTAAGGGTGACATGGCATATGGTGTATTGCCACCCTTACTTCTGCACTGCTGCTGTGGTTTGTGGTACCTGGCGCTTGGCATGTGGCTCAAGGCAGGCTTCGCGCTGTCACATGCAGGCTGCATTTTGCCAGAACCCATGGCCCTCCCGCAGCCCTCTGGCCACTCCTGGCTCACCAGGGATGCCATTTCAGATTTTGGCATGGGGGAGACAACTTTTCCAGGGGATACTTAGGCACTCAAAAACTCTAGGGTTTTTTTGTTGTTGTTGTTGTTTTCCACAAATAACTTAGAAATTAGCTACTGACTTCACCATACACACACAAATCCACAAACATTTTTCCATCAGTAATAACTGAAATTTACAGATTGGTTGGTGAAGAAGACAAGCTTTCGAACCCCACAGAGCTCTTCTCCAGGGCTGTGGAGCTCAAAAGGACTTCTCTCTTTCACCAACCAAACTTGGTCCAAACGAAGATATTACCTTACCCACCTTGTCTCTCTGTTTCTGTTTTAACAGCTTTAAAGTTTGAACTCTTTGAATCTCAACTTCTACTGTCATTAAAAAATTATCTGGCCTCCCCCATAATTTCCCACAACTGAACAGAGAAATGGGGCAGAGCCAATCCACACATTGTCCTCACACTAACAGCAGGAACCCCAGGGACTTCCAGGGGATGAATGAGGTTGCAGGATATGAGATTAAGTCAGAGATAGGAGTAAAGAAATGAAGCAGGTGGTGCCTGCCTACCTGCTATGACCTCCCTGAAACCCATTTACCTTTAATTCAATCCCAGATTGCTTATCCACACCCTCAGGTTCTCTTTTTTTAACTGTTTCTGTTTCCGCTACTTGTACTTAGCAGTATATTGAAATTCCTTGGGGCAGGGCCTTGCCTAAGCTGTTGGGCAAAGTGCTATGCACATTTCTATACTGCATCAAGAATAAGGAAACTCCTTGATTAAAACTAAACTACAGAATCACTGTGTTGGGAACATCCCTGGGACAGGGCACAGTGCAGTGAGTCAGCAAGTTACTCCCCTACCCACTGTGGCCCCCATTCCAAGTCCTGTTCAGATGTGGGGGAGACACATGGGGTAGCTGATCTTACACTCTTATCTCCTGTGCAGCCACCTGCCTGACCAACCGAGTGAAGCTACTGAGCCAGGGCAGCAGGGAGGACCTTCACCTGCTGATGGGGCAGGGGTGTGCAATTTAAAGATTCTCCCCCAACAGCTTGAGTCATGCCCCCCCCATCCCCAGGCAACCCTCCCCCTTTCCTACAGGGCAACTGAGGGTAAGTAGCTGTTCCAAACCTACCTCTCCCTGCAGAGCTGAAGCAGCAGCACTTCCCTGCTGCTCCCAGCTATTTGGTGCATGTGCTGTTGGTTTACCTCTCCCCGATCCTGCGCTCCAGCAAGCAGGGTGGGGAGGGAAGGAGGGAGAGGGCTCAGCAGACAAACCCTGGAGGGGCAGAATGTGACCCTGCATCCCCGCCCTCCCCACCCGTGTCACCTCTCTGCAGCAGCATCCCTGGTTAGCGTGGTGCTCACCTGTCCAGAGCTAAGTGTACGCTCCTGCCGGCTGTGCCAGGGGAAAGAGCAAGCCCTTTCCTGGACAAGAGCGGCTATTAAAAGGATGATAGGAGTGGGCCTGCTACACTATGGCCTGGTCTACACTACGCTTTTAAACCGAATTTAGCAGCGTTAAACCGATTTAACCCTGCATCCGTCCACACAACGAGGCCCTTTATATCGATATAAAGGGCTTTTTAAACCGGTTTCTGTACTCCTCCCCGACGAGAGGCGTAGTGCTGAAATCGGTATTGCCATGTCAGATTAGGGGTTTGTGTGGCCGCAAATCAACGGTATTGGCCTCCGGGCGGTATCCCACAGTGCACCATTGTGACCTCTCTGGAAAGCAATCTGAACTCGGATGCACAGGCCAGGTAGACAGGAAAAGCCCCGCTAACTTTTGAATTTCATTTCCTGTTTGCCCAGCGTGGAGCTCTGATCAGCACGGGTGGCCATGCAGTCCCAGAATCCAAAAAGAGCTCCAGCATGGACCGTATGGGAGATACTGGATCTGATCGTTGTAGGGGGAGACAAATCTGTTCTATCAGAGCTCCATTACAGAGGACGAAATAACAAAGCATTTGAAAAAATCTCCAGGCTATAATAGACAGAGGCCACAGCAGGGACTCAGCACTGTGCTGCGTGACAAGCATAACAGAAAGCCAAAGAATCAAATGGACGCTCATGGAGGGAGGGAGGGGGTACTGAGGACTCCAGCTAAACCACAGTCCCCGCAGTCTCTGAAAAGCATTTGCATTCTTGGCTGAGCTCCCAATGCCTGTAGGGTCAAAAATATTTTCTGTGGTGGTTCAGGGTACATCTCATCAATTTACCCCCCGTCCTCCCCCGTGAAAGAAAAGGGAAAAAAATCATTTCTTGCCATTTTTCAATGTCACCGTATGTCTACTGCATGCTGCTGGTAGATGCGGTGCTGTAGCGCTGAAGAGCAGCATCCCCTTCCCTTCCTTTCCTGATGGCAGATGGTACAGAATGGTGGAAAATGGTCATCATCCCGTGAGTGCTCCTGGCTGGCCTCGGTGAGGTTGGCCGGAGGCACCTGGGTAAAAATGGGAATGACTCCCTGTCCTTCCTGGCAGACGGTACAAAATGCTTGGTAACCATCCTCATCATAGCAGCTGGAGCCTGAGCTCTATCAGCGCCCCCCCCCTCCACTTTGTGTCTAAAGAAAAGATTCTGTACTCCCTGGACTATCATAGCAGCGGGAGGCTGTGCTCCTCTCCCCCCACCCTTTAATGTCCTGCCTGGACTATCATAGCAGCTGGAGGCTTCCTCCCCCTCATTTTATCTCGCTAAAAAGTCCGTGTTTCTTATTCCTGAATTCTTTATTACTTCATCACACAAATGGGGGGACACTGCCACGGTAGCCCAGGAGGGTTGGGGGAGGAGGGAAGCAACGGGTGGGGTTGTTGCAGGGGCACCCTCTAGAATGACATGCAGCTCATCATTTCTGCAGGACCTTTGGGGCTCTGACCCAGAGCGGCTGTGCTCTCTGGCTCTCTAGTAGACTTGCCCCATAATCTAGGCAGGACTGACTCTATTTTTAGACAAAACATAAAGAAGGAAATGACCTGGGGAGTCATTCCCATTTTTGTCCATGCTCCCCCGGCCGACCTCAGCAACCCATGACAGCAGCAGACGGTACAAAATGATTGATAACCATCATTGCCAATTTCCAGCTGCAAATGGTACAAAATGATTGATAACCATCATTACCAATTTCCAATTGCAAACAGTGCAAAATGACTGATAACTGTCATCTCATTGCCAATTTACAATGGCAGATGGTGCAATAGGAATGGTAACCATCTCTGCTACCTTGCAAAGGCAAATGAATGCTGCTGTGTAGCACTGCAGTACCGCCTCTGTCAGCAGCATCCAGTACACATACGGTGACAGTGACAAAAGGCAAAACAGGCTCCATGGTTGCCATGCTATGGCGTCTGCCAGGGCAATCCAGGGGAAAAAGGGAGCGAAATGATTGTCTGATGTTGCTTTCACAGAGGAAGGATTAAGTGACGACATTTACCCAGAATCACCCGCGACACAGTTTTTGCACCATTCATGCATTGGGGTCTCAACCCAGAATTCCAGTGGGCGGGGGAGACTGCGGGAACTATGGGATAGCTATGGGATAGCTACCCACAGTGCAACGCTCCAGAAATTGATGCTAGCCTCGGTACATGGACGCACACCACCGAATTAATGTGCTTAGTGTGGCCGCGTGCACTCGACTTTATACAATCTGTTTTACAAAACTGGTTTATGTACAATTGGAATAATCCCGTAGTGTAGACATACCCTATGACACAAACTAGATAGCTGGAATGCTGCCTTAAGCCTCCAGCTGGGATACACAGAGATAAGCTGCCAGTGCACATATGCCACCTCCTCCTCCTCCTCAGTCAGTCGCCCATCCCAGACATCAGATTGGGAGCCTTTTTCAGATCAATCCTGCCCACTCCACAGGGCTTCTAACGCAGGGGCCCTTCTGTCCCAGAAGAGTGGGGAGCCCTGGGCACCCATTCCTGCTGCTGCTCCCACCTGGAGGAATTACCTGACTGAGTGCCTAGTCAAGCTGCAGCTTGGGGCCACCCTCTCCAGCCATGTGTGTTTTTAGCTCCCTGATGCTGGCCAGGCTGGCTGGCTGCCTCCTTAAGCCCAGCTGGCTCTCGGTGGGCTGGCCGGTCATGTGGGAGGTATCAAATGCACACCCATCAGTTCATCTCCCTGGGCAAATTGCCCTGTTTGCCCTGGTCAAAGGCCAGCCCTGATTGTAAGCTAAAAAACTCCTTTGTTCTTGGTTTCTTCCGCATTCAGATACACAAAGAACGTACAGAATTCTGTATGCAAACAAAAGTGTTTCAGAGCAATACCTGACCACCACCAATTTCCACTCCCAACCTACTAGACTCAGAATTTTTGGCTAACCACTCGGCCCAAAAGAGGTAACATTGTTATAATACACTGTAATTGTAGGTGTGCAAAGCACTTTACAGGCAAATAAAGACGTCAACGTCTCGGCTAAGACTAAAATCTCCTGTGCCTACTGGCACATGAGGCAACCCATTTTTTCCCCACTGCGCAGAGCAAGATTTTAGTCTCTATAAGGACAGCATCCTTTCAATTGTCCTACAATAAGTCATTCTGTCTCCTTCTCATCTTATCTTCCCTCCAGGTGGAATCCAAACTAAGACACACCTAGCACTTCTGCCATGGGATAGTTTGATGACAGGACCAAACCTTCATAGCTATCTCTGTCTGATGATTCAGTCCACAGTCTGCCGACTATGCAGGGCAACACTGCCACATTGGTGACACAATCTCTCTAATGAATTCCCAAGATCCTTCTAGAATAACACTGGTGAAGTGTATTCAGCATCCTGCTATGCACTGCCTCACCGCTCATATTGCCAAGGCACACAGAATGTTGGTAAAACAATAGCATTGTACAATCTGCTAAGAACTTGGGGCTAGATCCACAAAGAAGATTTACATGGTACCAAGTTTCACAGGGGTAGCCGTGTTAGTCTGTATCCACAAACACAACAAGGAGTCCGGTAGCACCTTAAAGATGCATGGATGTCTCTATGCATCTGAAGAAGTGGGGTTTTTATTCACGAAAGCTTATGCCCAAATAAATCTGTAAGTCTTTAAGGTGCCATCAGATTCCTCACTGTTTTTAAAGAAGACTTAGACATTCCAGTGTTGAGCAGCACCTAAGCCAGGCCTTTTATGAGAGTGGTTGCCTTCCCCCGCACTACAGTCAATAGCCTAATGATGAGGGCACTCTCCCTGAAATGTGGGAAACTTGGGTTTAAGTCCCTGCTCCAAATTAGGCAGAGTGAGGATTCACACATCCCATGGTGGTGTGCCAACCACCAGGCTATTGGCTATATTAGGAAACATACATTTGCTCCCAGAGGTTTTTTTGTTCTTTTTTTTGCAGAGCCCAGTGACTGAGTACACCTACCAGATCAAGTTCCACACCTAGTTTATGAATCCCATGGTAGGGTTTAGATGTGAGATGGGATACTGATCTGATCAGCAGAATCAGGACAGTTTGGCGCATGTGCAACTGTGGAAACCGAGGTGCCTAAGGAATTTAGGTGCCAACAGAGTTAGGCAGATGCAGCTTAGCAGGGGGGTCAAGGATCTCAGTGGTGCTTAAATGTTGGACTTAGGCACCTGACTCCCTCTGTGGATCTCCTTAGCCTATGTGCAGAGCCAGCAGCCATTTTGTTCTCAGAGTGGTTACAGATAAGACAAACAAACAGTGCATGCTCCTAAAAACTTTACTTTTGTACTTTCGTATTGCTGTTGTCCTTAATCTAAAACAAGTCATGTTCAGTTGAAAGAATGTTGTTGCTCTTACTGTGTGGGAAAGAAACAGCACAACTGCTTAACCCACCAAAAAAGCAGCTCACATTATTTTGTATTGTTGAAATGCTTCTGAGAAGAACAGTGATTAATGAGAGGGATTTGAACCAAGAGAGGGTGGCTGATTAGCACGCAGGCAATGGAAGACTATCCCAAGCATTAAAAGGCAGCCTGGGAAAAGCTAGGAGAATGAGGAGCCAAGAAAGATTTATTTGATTTTTTACAAATTCTTTCCTTCTTCAGATCAAGTTGCTTTGAGACTGTTTTACTGCAATAGGGAGTCATACTTATTTTCACTATGTCATTTTCAGAGTGACAGTGCATGGCATTAGAATTTATGGTGTCCTTTGTTCATAGTATATTATGTAATTACATTTTATGAGATTAGCTTCCTTAGTAATACAGGGTATCATCAATGTTCATAGCAATGAAATACAAGACCATAAAAATGTCTATGAATGATTAAACTGTTGTATGCCAAAGATAGCCATACAAACCTCCTCTTAAAAGTTTGTTTGGTTAGCAATTTGTTAAATGTCAAGTTTATAAGAGGTAAAGTAAATATAGTTTCCCCGGTATGTTAACCAGAGCATATGATGTCAGTTATCCTAAACAGCCTATCATTTAAACATTGCTATCTATTCTGGTTAGATTGTTTCCAAGTTTAGCAAGTAAGTTTAGCAGCCTCATCTTGGCCTTGCTTTATTTAGATTGCTTGTGGAACTTCTTATAGTGAAAGGTAAACCCTGGAGAATGAAGTATACCCTACAACAGGTACAATGCAGGTTATGTCTCCACTGCAATCAGAAGTGTGACTGCAGCACATGTAGATGTAAGTGAGCTAACTTTGATCTAGCTAGCTCAAATAATAGTAGCAGTGAGGCCACAGAAGCATGCACTGTACAAGTGTATCTGAGATCCAGTGTAAGTACTCAAGCAACTAGCCCATGCTCCCGCAGCTTCACTGCTATCGTTATTCAAGCTAGACAGATCGACGCTAGGGTCTGGGTGTCTACGCATGCTGCAGTCACTTTTCTGATTGCGTTGGATACATGCACTGCTTCCATCTCTGGGCAAGCCAAAGGGCTTCCACCCTGCTCACAGGGCCATTTCTGGTTATGAGAGAGGAGGTCTCTCTCCCAGATATCTTAGATACTTACATGCCCTCCCCGCACCCATTGCCATAGTAGCTGCATGTTTCCCAGTCTTCAATATATTTATCCTCAGAACACCCATGCGAGGCAGGGCAATGCTATTATCCCACAATGGGGAACTGAGGCACAGAGACTCTAAGTGACTTTCCCCAAGGTCACACCAGCCTTCTGTGGTGGAATAGGAACTTTAACCCAGGTCTCCCAACTTCTAGGCCAATGCCCCAGCCACTGGACCTCTTCCTCTCACTTCAGCCCACATGCTCCCAATCAGTCTGGGGGGGGTCTCAGAGACTGCCACATATATTAGACCTGATTCTCATTTACACTAAGGTCTCTTTGCACCATTCTAGCAGTACAAAGGTCTTCCAGGTGCAGTCCCCCACTGGAAGGACTCCGCTGTGTTGTAAGTGGACCCAGCTGCTGGGTCCCCTATGCTGCTAAGCCTGCTCGGTCTGGGAAGTGGCTGATCACTGTTCCTACCTTTGGGTCTCTGGCACATTCCCAGTGCAGACCTGGTGTCCAACACCCTTCTTGTGTCATGGGACTACACAGTCCAGCCACCTTAAACCACTGCTTCCGCCCTCCCAAACTCCCAGTTGCTTAGATATATTTTCCACAGAGTCCACCTAGCTACAGGAGCTCTGTTTTCTAGTTAAACTCTTCAGGCAGGACACTCTTCATGGCAGGAGCACAGACTTAGTAAAGGACTATCTTAAGGTCAGACACTTTATTTCTGAAAGCCCTAGAGAGTTCTAGATTTGTGAAGAACAACAAAACCATGAACACAACCCCTGTTCTTAGCTAACCCCTTCCGTAAGTCCTGGTTTGGTCTGTGTCCATAGGGTAAGTAGCCCTTCCTGCCTTCTTCTTGGGTTTGGTGGTGGTCTGGTCCTCTTGCTCATATTCACTCCCCACCACAACTTAAATACAATCTCTGTCCCTTTTGACCTATGTGCTCCAGATGAGAATTCCAGCCCTTTCCCCCAGACAGGCTTCTTTGGAGAGAGTCCATTATCCCATGGCAGTGGGCCAGTGGTTGAGAGACAATCCAAGCTGATAGCCCTGGTTTGACTGCCTGAGAAGCCATCACAGAGCAATCAACTAGGAGCCAAACCCCTAATACAAAACAGATATTCTAATCCAAAGTGGAGATTACACTTCAAAATGAAGGTTACAATCCAAGATGGAGTTCACAGTTTGATATAGACATATCCCGCTCTATTACAAAACATATACATATAACCTATTCCCCTTAAAGGCCCCTTTTCATTGCCAGAGTAGTGCAAAGAGGCCTACGTGTAAATGAGACTCACGCCAAGTGTGTTTTTGAATGGATCCATGTGTCACTAGGAAGTAGACCAACACCAAACAGGTCTCATTATTAGTTCCCTTCAGGAGTTATGTGTACTTAAAATCCCATCAGAAATGGACCACCACTGCACACAAAGTGCCAACAGTTGAAAGGCAGGGCATTCATGGATTTTGCAAAAAAAGAATAAAACAACTCACCACAAGTGTCATAAACAGATGGTTAAGGGTTAATGTCTCTTTTACCTGTAAAGGGTTAACTAGCTCAGTAAACCTGGAACACCTGACCAGAGGACCAATCAGGAGACAAGATACTTTCAAATCTCAGTGGAGGGAAGCCTTTGTTTGTGCTTTTGGGGTTTTTCTTTGTTCTCTCTGGGGTCTGGGAGGGATCAGACATGTATACAGACTCTCCAATCTTCTGGAAAAGTCTCTTCTATTCAAATAGTAAGTAATAGGTAGAAAGTGGATTAGATTTATGTTTGTTTTCTTTATTTGCAAATGTGTATTTTGCTGGAAGGATTGTATCTCTGTTTGCTGCAACTTGTATTTGTGCTGGAGGGAGGCTTCTCTCTAGTGTCTATAAGCTGAAAGACCCTGTAATATTTTCCATCATGATTTTACAGAGATAATTTTTACTTTTTTTTCCCCTTTCTTTAATTAAAAGCTTTTCCTTTTTAAGAACCTGATTTTTTTTTATTCTTGCGTAAGACACTATATTTTTGGGTGGTGGCAGCTCTATCATTTCCAAGCTAGTAATTAAGCTTAGAGGGGTTCATGCAGGTACCCCATCTTTTGGACGCTAAGGTTCAGAGTGGGGGAATCATACCTTGACAACAAGGTTAACAAGTTGTCTGCAAAAGCTAAAGGTTCTTTAGACAATTATGGGAGGGAAGACGAATATGTACAGCTTGTTGTTTCCATCAGATGGTGGAATGAGGGGGTATCAGCACCTGCCCTGTAATCATGGCTACTTCTGTGCTGTGCAGCTTTGGCTCAGAGCTTGCCACCTATAGCATGCCCATAGCACAATGGCCTCACCCTGGCTCCCACTAGCCTGTTTACTCCTTGCAGGGTGACACCAACTCCCCTCCAGTAGCATCTTCCCAAAACCATCACCCCTGTAGTGCCCAGTCCCTCTCACTGGATCCTCACAGTAGTTATTGAGTTCATTGACTCCCAAGAGACAGAAAATCCACCATCTTGCTAGATTTGCTGAGGATTTACCCTTTAGTTTAATATAAAACATGGAGGCCATTTTGTAAATGTAAGACAAGTTTATTAACAATAGAACCTAATTTAAACAATACCAAGTAGAAGGAATGGGACAGAGATGGTATCAAAGAGAGTTTTGAGTCCAAGGCCAGCAGTACCACCTAGTGGCAATACTCCAGGCCAGTAGTGCTCAATCTGCAGCCCGCAGGCCACTTGCAGCCCAATCAGCACAGAACTGTGGCCCATGTGACATTCTCAGGGACATAGAGGTACTATTGGATGCAGCCCACATAACACATTGTGAGCCACATATGCGGCCCACAATGGTAAATAGATTGAGAACCACTGGTCCAGACTGTCACCCAGTGGTCAGAGACAATGGTCGCTTCTCCTCACAGCTGGAGTCAATGGTTGTATTACCCAATGGTGAGAATCAGTGGCCAGGGGCAGGGCAACCTGGGCCCTCCATGCTCCACCAGGTTCCAACCCAGAGCCCAAAGAAACAACAATCCAAAATGTGCAGCCCTAGGCGGCGGATGTCCCTACACCTGCTCCCTGGGCCACTTCCTACCTCAGCTTCAGTTCCTCTGCTGGTGCCACGGGTCTGCCTTGGGGCCCACGTTGGAGCTCACTTAGGTCATTCTCCAGAGGGGCTTCCTCGATCTGCAGTGGCTTATCATCCTCAGCAATTGAAGAGTCTGTGGCAGCTTGACCATAAGGCCTGGGCTCAGTAGCTTTTCTGTAGGATGCTGCAAGCAATATCAAACTGCTCTCCTGCTCTGTCCACCTAGACTGAGAAGAGCTTCTTTCTTCCAAGCTCTCCCTCCACTGTGAGCATCCCCAGCAGGGACAGTGGGACATGGCCTCCTGTGTCCAGAGCAACGCCTTACCCCTCGCTTCACCAGTGTGGGGTTTGTACACCCTATCACAGATAGTTACAAACATACAAACGGAAAAAATATGCTTCTAAGATTAAAATCTAATTTAACAACTAGTCTTTTGTTCAAAGTATTTTTCTCACCACAGTACTTCTTGCAGCATGGCTGGCCAGCCTTAGCCAGGATCCAACACCAAGGGCAAAGCATTTGGTTTCTTGGTCTCCTCTGGTGAAAGATGATAAAATGGGTTTTTGCCTCTGCATGTATTTTCCCAAAGTTTATTGACCCTGTTTCAAGAGGCAGGAAGGCTTCCTGGGGGTGTGGTCTCCATCTGTCATTGAGATGGTTAAGTGGTTATCTTCCCCCACTTGTTTGCCTGATGGTTTTGTTTACCTGGCATGTAAATGTGCTTTGCATTATCTTAGGTTACTCCTTGCTTAATTTATATCGGAGACACAGTGCAGCCTGTGAAACAGCTTTCCTTTGTCTAGGACAGGCTGTGTTTAGGCATTGTCTGCCAAACACGTCTGAGGAACATAATTCCAGCGCACACCTATAATTCTTTGTACACCACCCGTACACACACCAAACAATAATATTGATGACCAGCATGTTACCAATTTGCATGTGACACCTTACATGACATCTTTTAGATACAGAATATGACAACAGGGACTTGGGGCAAGGAATGTGTCAGACCTGATAAGAGTTATGGTATATGGTGCCCTCTGCCTACTGGCGTTGTACCTCCTGTGACCCAGGAGACCCTCAAGAGACAGTCTTGTGGAGGGAATGGACCTTTTCTGATACTACCCACATTGTACTCCTCGGGAGCTAACAGAAGCCTTTAACTGGGGAAATCAGTAAGTGTATTTTATGCATAAGAGCCTCAGAATAATGCACACCACAACTTCATTCCATATAGACTTCTTCAGACCCCCCCATTTCTCAAAATGCTTCAGAGTTGAATAGCAAATAACAGAGGGAGAGTAAAATTAAAGGAGGTCACATAAGGGGAGAAAAGAGGCTTTTCAATAATTCAGTTACACCATTAGCTAGACAATATAAATATATTTCTAGAAATGATATAAATCCTCATGCTTTGAGGCATACAATAAGCCCTACCTGACAGTGATTAGGGAGAAAAAAATCCCTTTGAAAATCTGGGCCCTAGTGGAATTTTCAAAAGTGCCTGTCTGCATCATTAGGTGACTAAATATCTCTAATAAATTGGCCCCTAGTCTCCTACTCTCAGGCTAGTATTTTCCAAAGTGACGTAGGTACTCGGAGCCTAAGTCTTATTGACTTTCAATGGCACTTAGGTTCCTAAGTCACTGAAGTGCTTTTGAAAAAAGTTATCTTCTGTACCTTGGTTCCACCGCTGTGGGGACGACAGCACTGCCCTACCTCAGAGTGGGGAGATATATCCATTAAAGACTGTGAGGTGTTATGGTCATGGGGGCCATATAAGTACCTGAGATAGATAGATTAGTTGCATGCTCACCAGTTTCAGTGCCTTTTTCCTCTCTTGTAATAAAAAGGCAATATATTCTTCCCTTTTACCTCTACCATGTATCTCACTGGTCCCACTACCTTGCTGATAACACCCTCCCCTCACTTTTGGGTGCTTACATAGAATGCACATCTTGCACACATAATGTTAGTTTTGGGCATGCTATTATGATTTGTACAATTAGTGCCTGTGTGGAGGGCCCTATATAAATTAATAAAATAAATAAATACCAGAAGGCATTACCTCTAGTGACATAGTGAGGTTATTAATTTAGTTATGAATGCAATGGCTATCTTAATTTGTACTGTACATTCTTAATAGGCCAAACTGCTATCTCATCATGTTTAGCACCATGTTCATAAGTGAACTGCTAGGACCTCACTAAAATGCTCTCATTCTTTTTACTGATGGTTAAATCATGTTGAGCCTGTACGACTAACATTCCACAGCAATATAATACATCATTAAGTTCATTAGAATTTATCCATCCTGCTGTTAAGTACAACACATCATCAGTTGGGACTGAACCCAGAATCTTCACCACCATAAGTGCAAGCTCTTCTCCTGTGACCTCTCCTTTAGCTGTGAGCAGAACTGCTGAGAAATGTTTCATGGAAAGTATTTTTTCAATGAAAAATGCCCCATTTGTCAAAACTAAAATGTTCCCAAAAACATGTCTATTTCAAAGAGAATTCTCTCAGTAAAAAAAAAAAATGAAACAAAAGAAAATTCATTACTACTACTGACATCTCATATTATGACAAAATAGTTGACCTATTTTATTTTATTTGTAACATTATTAAAAGCAGCTGCTACTTAGTCCTGATTGATATATCTTCCCAGCCCCCATCCCTCCCTGTGCAATCTCCTGTTTGTGTTGTAATGAAGTGGTCCGACACTGCAAAAAACATCAAACTAAAAGTGCTAAAAAAAAAATAAAACTAGAATATTTCAATCATTATGTCATACTACTACTCCTACTCACAGGTCATGAAATATTGTAAATATGTAACAAGGAAAACAGCAGTAACATATTCAAAACAAATTTTTTTAAGTTCCAGAACAAAAAATGGTCCTAAACCCAACATTTCAGACATTCCATTTCACAGGAAATTTCAAAAATATCTGCTTTCCTTCTGATTCGGAACAAAACAATTTGAAATGTCAGCACTCCTAGACCCAGCTAAATGGAAATTCCAAGTTTCAAGGAGCTCTAGCTGTAAGTAAGAGGCTTTCTGGGATCCTTGCTGGGCCCACTGATTAGGAGGCAACTTAACTGTGTGCACTAAGCCAGTGTATTATATCAGCACAACAGGGGAGTTATTGCAAAAGCAGAGGGTAGCTTGTTTTACATTTGTTTTGTACACACCACCGGTCTGAGTGCATGCCTCAGCTGCTTCAAAGCCAATAGTCTACTCCTAATAGGGTATTTTATACCTCTTTATTAAGAAAACCCTTTTCCTTTATTATCATTACATCTGTTCCACTAACATCCACAACGGGCTGAGTGTCGTAACCCTGTGAGACGCTCACAGGACAAAATCACCCTATCTCAACAGGAAAACAGGAGTGGCTAATAATTTATCTAGGTGAAGAGACATTTGAAAGGACACTGCTACCATCTGCTGGAGGTTATAGGAATGCTCTATGGGAACCGAAGGAGTCAAGTGTTGTCCGGCCATTGCAAAATGGTGTAGAATAGGACCACTTGGCGGAGTTGCCAACTCTCATGATTATATCATGAGATTTGCAATATTTGATAGTCTTTTTAAACCTCCAGCACCCAAAGTTAAAGGACTATATGAGAATCTCAGCAACCATTGAAAAGAAAAAGTTTCTAAAGTTCATGGCTGCAGAGAAAAAGCATGAAAGGGCTCAAAAATCAGAAAGCAAATAAAAAGAATCCAACTTTATTCTTTTTAAATTCTCATAGTTTCTGAGGGCTTGACTCATGACTTCTGAACACTCAGGGTTGGCTATATGGCAACAGTTACTGGTTGCCATGGCAAAAAAACCACCCCTACAGTTATTCATGTGTTATTTATAGGGGACTCACAGCCTCCTCCTCCCAAGACCTTCACAGCTCCCCATTGTTGGCCTGGCACAGTTAAACTCAACCCTCAGTGCCAGTTTTAATGAGCAAGTGAAACTAAACAGAAAAACCCACCCGGAGAAACCAGCTGCTTCAGCTGGGGCCCCACACCATTTAGACACTGATTTGAGAGGTGAGGCTAGCGCTGGAGGAATGCACATCACAGCCTTTTGTCATGTATCAGGTGCTGTCTCAGAGCAAGCTTCCTCCTTCACCCACTGGATGCTCATCTGCCCTCTGTAGGAACTGCTACTAATCAAGAGACCCTTTACCTGCTCCCTTCAGCAACTGCAGCTTCTGCAGTCACGGGCGAGCCAGGAGTACCTCGGTATTCAAAGCTGGAGCCTCTCATAGACTCATAGACTCTAGGACTGGAAGGGACCTCGAGAGGTCATCGAGTCCAGTCCCCTGCCCTCATGGCAGGACCAAATACTGTCTAGACCATCCCCGATAGACATTTATCTAACCTACTCTTAAATATCTCCAGCGATGGAGATTCCACAACTTCCCTAGGCAATCTATTCCAGTGTTTGACTACCCTGACAGTTAGAAACTTTTTCCTAATGTCAAGCCTAAATCTCCCTTGCTGCAGTTTAAGCCCATTGCTTCTTGTTCTATCATTGGAGGCTAAGGTGAACAAGTTTTCTCCCTCCTCCTGATGACACCCTTTTAGATACCTGAAAACTGCTATCATGTCCCCTCTCAGTCTTCTCTTTTCCAAACTAAACAAACCCAATTCCTTCAGCCTTCCTTCATAGGTCATGTTCTCAAGACCTTTAATCATTCTTGTTGCTCTTCTCTGGACCCTCTCCAATTTCTCCACATCTTTCTTGAAATGCGGTGCCCAGAACTGGACACAATACTCCAGTTGAGGCCTAACCAGCGCAGAGTAAAGCGGAAGAATGACTTCTCGTGTCTTGTTTACAACACACCTGTTAATGCATCCCAGAATCATGTTTGCTTTTTTTGCAACAGTATCACACTGTTCACTCATATTAAGCTTGTGGTCCACTATGACCCCTAGATCTCTTTCTGCCATACTCCTTCCTAGACACTCTCTTCCCATTCTGTATGTGTGAAACTGATTGTTCCTTCCTAAGTGGAGCACTTTGCATTTATCTTTATTGAACTTCATCCTGTTTACCTCAGACCATTTCTCCAATTTGTCCAGATCGTTTTGAATTTTGACCCTGTCCTCCAGAGCAGTTGCAATCCCTCCCAGTTTGGTATCGTCCGCAAACTTAATAAGCGTACTTTCTAGGCCAACATCTAAATCGTTGATGAAGATATTGAACAGAACCGGTCCCAAAACAGACCCCTGCGGAACCCCACTTGTTATACCTTTCCAGCAGGATTGGGAGCCATTAACAACTACTCTCTGAGTACGGTTATCCAGCCAGTTATGCACCCACCTTATAGTAGCCCCATCTAAATTGTACTTTCCTAGCTTATCTATAAGAATATCATGCGAAACTGTATCAAATGCCTTACTAAAGTCTAGGTATATCACATCCACCGCTTCTCCCTTATCCACAAGGCTCATTATCCTATCAAAGAACGCTATCAGATTAGTTTGACATGATTTGTTCTTTACAAATCCATGCTGGCTATTCCCTATCACCTTACCACCTTCCAAGTGTTTGCAGATGATTTCTTTGATTACCTGCTCCATTATCTTCCCAGGCACAGAAGTTAAACTAACTGGTCTGTAGTTTCCCGGGTTGTTTTTATTTCCCTTTTTATAGATGGGCACTATATTTGCCCCCTTCCAGTCTTCTGGAATCTCCCCCGTCTCCCATGATTTCCCAAAGATAATAGCTAGAGGCTCAGATACCTCCTCTATTAACTCCTTGAGTATTCTAGGATGCATTCCATCAGGCCCTGGTGACTTGCAGGCATCTAACTTTTCTAAGTGATTTTTTACTTGCTCTTTCCTTATTTTCTCTTCTAAACCTACCCTCTTCCTGTAAGCATTCACTATACTAGACATTCCTTCAGACTTCTCAGTGAAGACCGAAACAAAGAAGTCATTAAGCATCTCTGCCATTTCCAAGTTTCCCGTTACTGTTACCCCCTCCTCATTGAGCAGTGGGCCTACCCTGTCCTTAGTCTTCCTCTTGCTTCTAATGTATTGATAAAAAGTCTTCTTGTTTCCCTTTATTCCCATAGCTAGTTTGAGTTCATTTTGTGCCTTTGCTTTTCTAATCTTGCCTCTGCATTCCTGTGTTATTTGCCTATATTCATCCTTCGTGATCTGACCTAGTTTCCATTTTTTATATGACGCCTTTTTATTTTGTAGGTCATGCAAGATCTCAAGGGTAAGCCAAGGTGGTCTTTTGCCACATTTTCTATCTTTCCTAACCATCGGAATAACTTGCTTTTGGGCCCTTAATAGCGTCCCTTTGAAAAACTGCCAACTTTCCTCAGTTGTTTTTCCCCTCAGTCTTAATTCCCATGGGACCTTGCCTATCAGCTCTCTGAGCTTACCAAAATCCGCCTTCCTGAAATCCATTGTCTCTATTCTGCTGTACTCCCTTCTACCTTTCCTTAGAATTGCAAATTCTATGATTTCATGATCACTTTCACCCAAGCTTCCTTCTACTTTTAAATTCTCAACAAGTTCCTCCCTATTGGTTAAAATCAAGTCTAGAACAGCTTCCCCCCAGTAGCTTTTTCAACTTTCTGAAATAAAAAGTTGTCTGCAATGCAGTCCAGGAACTTATTGGATAGTCTGTGCCCCGCGGTGTTATTTTCCCAACATATATCTGGATAGTTGAAGTCCCCCATCACCACCAAATCTTGGGCTTTGGATGATTTTGTTAGTTGTTTGAAAAAAGCCTCATCCACCTCTTCCGCCTGATTAGGTGGCCTGTAGTAGACTCCCAGCACGACATCACCTGTGTTTTTTACCCCTTTTAGCCTAACCCAGAGACTCTCCACCCTTCCGTCTCCTATGTCCATCTCCACCTCAGTCCAAGTGTGTACATTTTTAATATATAAGGCAACACCTCCTCCCTTTTTCCCCTGTCTATCCTTCCTGAGCAAACTATACCCATCCACACCAACATTCCAGTCGTGTGTATTATCCCACCAAGTTTCAGTAATGCCAATAATGTCATAGTTGTATTTATTTATTAGCACTTCCAGTTCTTCCTGCTTATTACCCATACTTCTTGCATTTGTATAAAGGCATCTAAGATACTGGTTTGATCTTGCCTCCCAGCTTTGCCCTGACCCTCCTTCCTCTCTGCCATTATAGCCCGTGCTCCCTCCTGTTTCCAACCCATCTCCCAGGTCTTGTTCCCCACTTACCTGTGGGCTTTGCTCACCTGTCCCCGTCGAACCTAGTTTAAAGCCCTCCTTACTAGGTTAGCCAGTCTGTGCGCAAATAAGGCCTTTCCCCGCTTCGAAAGGTGAACGCCATCTGTTCCTAGCAGTCCTTCCTCAAACGGCATCCCGTGGTCGAGGAAGCCAAAGCCCTCCTGGCGACACCATCTTCGCAGCCAGGCATTCACCTCCACGATGCATCTGTTTCTGCCCGGACCCCTACCTTCAACAGGAAGAATCGAAGAGAATACCACCTGCGCTCCAAACTCCTTAACCCGTACTCCCAGAGCCCTGTAGTCACTCTTGATCTGCTCAGCGTCACACCTCGCAGTATCATTTGTGCCCACACGGATGAGTAGCATGGGATAGTAGTCAGAAGGCCGGATAATCCTCGACAAAGCCTCTGTAACATCTCGGATACGGGCCCCTGGCAGGCAGCATACCTCCCGGGATGAACGGTCAGGGCGACAGATGGGTGTCTCCGTCCCCCTCAGCAGAGAGTCTCCAACCACCACTACCCTACGTTTCTTATCAGTGGTGGCAGCAGACCTCCCAGCCTTAGGGGTACGAGGCTTCACCCCCTTAACTGTTGGGGGTGATTTCTTCTCTCCTGTATCAAGAAGAGCATAATGGTTATCTTTTACCACAACAGGAGGGTTCGCAGCAGCGGTGGAGCACTCTCCCAGTATCCTTTTTGAGCTGCTTTTAGGCCTGATATATTTGTCAAATTAGTCAAGTCCAACCTTTCCTCCCTTCCTTCTGGGTTCAGTAGGGATAACTCATGCAGGTTTCCGATAAGGAGTCCCACAGCTCTCCTTCTTAGACTCTGTACTGGCAACTCAGGCCAGCTGCAGCCCTCCGTCAACTTCTCCAGGCTGGCCCCTTTCTACTCTGTCCGATCCCTCCTGGGCTGGAAGAGGTCAGCAGGCCTCCGGCAATCTGGCTACCCTCTCTTTCCTTCTTTAGCCTTCTGGAAGCTTCTCTTTTACCACTGGGTCTGGTCAAAGAGAAGCTTCATGACCAACCTGTCCTGTGGCAGTGATAACGTTCCCCACCTGGAGAGTAGAGCTGAGTGAGGCACAGGTGGGGCTGCACTCATAACCTCTTAAAGGGGCCAGTCACCCTGTGACAGGCACACACCAATCTGTGGCACCTTATAGATTAACAGACATATTGGAGCATAAGCTTTTGTGAGTGAAGACTCACTTCGTCAGATGCACGTAGTGGAAATTTCCAGAGACAGGTATAAATATGCAGGCAAGAATCAGTCTAGAGATAACGAGGTTAGCTCAATCATGGAGGAGGAGGCCCTCTTCTAGCAGTTGAGGTGTGAATACCAAGGGAGGAGAAACTACTTTTATAGTTGGCTAGCCATTCACAATCTTTGTTTAATCCTGAGTGGATGGTGTCAAATTTGCACGACTACCCCTCTGATACTACACACCAATCTGTGTGAAGGCCCAGAAAGTAGCAGAAGCCAGGGATCCCAGGCAGAAGGCCAGCTGTGGGTGCATTCTGAGGAGCTGGTTATTTGAGGGTTTGTGGGCAGGGAATAGCCAGAGACCAAGCATCATCCCCCACTGGCCTCTCAGATATTTGATTAGGAGTTAACTGCAATAATGTTAATGCTACTTCAAGCATCATTACTTCCTTCAGAGTCCTCTCTGCAGCCTTGGAGGACTCAGCCTGTGGTAATAAAGCTTTTGAGGGAACCATGTGAGCAGACAGGAAGGAGACCAATGGCATAGCACAAGAAGCCAGTCTTTCTGCCTCTGATGATCTTATAGTTATGGCACCAGAGTAGGGCACAGGAGATCTAGGGTCTCTTCTTGTCTGTGTTACAGGCTTCCCATGTGACTTCAAGCATGTTACTTGTTACTCTATGTGCTTCAGTTCCCCATCTATAAAATGGGTATAGTACTTCCTTTCTCTCACCCTTTGTCTGCCTTGTCTGTTTAGATTGCAAGCTCTTCAGAGCAGGGCTGGCCTTAGTGGTGAGCCACCCAGAGGCGTCATGGTCAACAGTTGTGCACTGTCGGTGTAGAGTCAGAAGCTACTACCAGCAGGAAGGGGAGTGCTGGGGGGGACCCAGATTTCTCCCTGCTTCCTCCCAGCAGAGGAACATGGGTGGGAGAGAGGCAAGAGGTGACAACTCTTCACCCCAACATTCCTCCATGGCCCTCTAGGGAGCTGTGGGGGCAGGGGAGCAAGGAGCAACACCAAGTGCTCCATGCATCCAGGTCACTTTCCCCACTTGGGTGGCTGCTCTCCTATTCTCCCCTTACACAGCCCAGGAGGGGAAAGTGACCTGGATGCAGGATGCCCTGATGTCACTCCCCTTGCTCCCCCCCTCCCAGCATCTAGGGGTGCACAGAGGAGCAGTATTTGAAGGGGGGGAACGAGCAGCAATGCCAGTTGCTCTGTGAATCCAGGTCAGTTTCCCAATGTGGGTGCAGGAGGGGGTGTATGGGGGTGGGGGCACAGTGCATCAGTTATGGGTGAAGGGGGAGCCTGAGGAGCTCATGGGGGCCAGGCAATGGGGGGCACCCACAAGGGCCAGGAGCAATGGGGGGGCACCACACCCATGGGGGCCAGAGGTGCCAAAATACTTGCTTGCTGTCAGTGTTGCAGCCACACAGGGGTTAGCTACTGCTGGGCCACTTTCCATCCCAGTCATCAGGGAAGAAGGCCTCTGTCACAGCTTGCAGCTCCTCTGTGCTTAGGTCTGTAAATGGCCCTGGCTAGCCGTCAGCCTCATAGAATATCACGGTTAGAAGGGACCTCAGGAGATCATCTAGTGAAGACTAACCCCCTGCTCAAAGAAGGACTAATCCCCAATTAAATCATCCAACCAATTTTTGCCCCTTATCCCTAAATGGCCCCCTCAAGGGTTGAACTCACAACCCTGAGTTTAGCAGGCCAATGCTCAAACCACTGAGCTACCCCTCCTCCTAACTGAGTTCTCCAACACACTTTTTATACTTCTGGTCCCACCCACTTCCTTCCAGCAGGAGAGTTGAGTATGGCATGGCTCCGCCCAACAGGGTTCAATGAGGAGCTCCTCCCCCTCCAAGTCTGCAAGAAACATGGCTAATAAATAAACTTTTATTCAATCTACCAGGATATGGTATATTCTGGGAGGACTGAGAGAACACCAGAGGAGGAGGGGTACAGGGTGTGTGTGTGTGTAAGGGATTTAGGTACATCAAAATGGATACACAGAAATTAAGTTTTGAATATAATGCTCTTGAGATTCCCATGTAGAACAAAAACACATGTACAGAATTATAATGTTAAAATGAGTTATTTTAGAACTAGACATTAATCAAGAATTTCAAAAACCCATTCATAATTTCCAGAGATATTAACAGTCATAATGAGGGGAAGTAAGACAACCAACCTAAATGATAAATGCTCAGAACAATGTACTGATATGGATAACTTAGTAATATGGAATACGAGAGAACCTACTAGATTTAATTGAGTAGATGGATCCTTTTCTGTTCTGGATCTGGGAATTGTAGCAATTAATATAGCTAGTAACAGACAAAATGGCAAGTGATCCCTTCCCTATGCTAACTAAGTACCAACAGTGAAAAAAATATCAAAAAAACACAAAAAGAGTTCTTAGCTGTAATTTTCAAGAAAGTGATTGGGGCCTTTTCAAGATAAAAAGTGACGAATATTTATGCAGCAGCTGTACAAGTGACAACCTAGGAAAATTCTATAACAATGTAATAAAAGGAATTATAGCAGCAGCTGATCTGACTCTACAAAATGTCAGATTGCTTTCAATTTAGAAATCCCATTCCCTGGGGGAATGAGGATTGCAAATTAGCAAGCAAGGAAAAAAATAAGGCATATAAGCAAACAAAACACACAATGAATTATAAAAGATGCAAGGTGGTGGCACAAAAGATTAGCAAAAAGACCCCAAAAATAGTTAGAGAAATGTCTATGAAAAAATTTACAAAAATTCATATATATATATATATATATATATAAGCAAGTCAAAGAATGAATGGAATTCAAAGTAAAAGTAAATCTATATCTGGTCATATTGTAATCAATTAAATTGAGGTCTCCAACTTAGAAAAGGCAGACATTTTAGAAAAAGAATTCCAAAAGTCAATAGCGGTGTGAATCAAAACAATGAAAGTAATGGGGGTGAGGAGTATTTTTACTGAAGATAACTGCATTATTAAATGACTGGAGAGAATATACTGATGGTGTGTTAAACAAAATGTTTAGTACACAGGAGCTTAATGCAGCCATTAGGAAAAGAAAAAATACAACTCCAGGTGAAGATAATATAAGCCAGTGGCTCTCAACCTTTCCAGACTACTTTACCCCTTTCAGGAGTCTGATTTGTCTTGAGTACCCCAAGTTTCACTACACTTAAAAACTACTTGCTTACAAAATCAGACATAAAAATACAAGTGTCACAGCACATTAATACTGAAAAATTGCTTACTTTCTCATTGTTACCATATGACTATAAAATAAATTGATTGGAATGTAAATATTGTACTTACATTTCAGCATATGGTACATAGATCGGTATCAACAAGTCATTGTATAAAAGTTGAGTTTGTACTGATTTCGCTGCTTTTTATGAGGCTTGTTGTAGAACTAGGTAAATATCTAGATGAGTTTATGTACCCCCTGGAAGACCTCTGCATACCCTCAAGGGTATGCGTACCCCTGGCTGAGAATGACTAATATAAGTAACTAAATGCTTCAACCCTTGTCAGAAGCGATTCAAAAGCTTCTGTTGCAGTAATATAATGATATATGGAAAAAAGGACTGCTGCCAAGAGAATAGAAACAGGCATAGGTGATACCAATGAACAAGGTATACACACGCGCTAATGCTTATGGACCTATTGCCTTATCATGTGTGGAGAAAATCATGAAAAAAATTATAACAGTAAGATGAATGGAATACATGGAGAAAAGTGATATTACAACTGAGGTACAAAATGGTTTTAGAAAAGGAAGATGCACAGCTGATTATATACTGAAACTAGACATGAAGATTCAAAAAAGCATGAGCGCAAATAACTTTACAATAGGCTTTCTGGATACTGAAAAAGTATATGACATGCTATGAGGGAAAGGCCTCCCATATAAACCAGCCAAAATTGCAATATAAGGGAGAATGCTTTGGTGGATAAGGGACTTTTTAAGTGACAACCGTGTTATCAAAATCCTACATAGTTACAAATGGAACGCCACATGGAAATATAATGAGTCCTGCTTTGTTTTCCAGTATGACAAATGATCTCCTGGAAAGTGTGCAGCCAGGAATAGGTATTTCCCTTTTCACAGATGACTGTGCTATTTGGAATAAATATAAAAGATTTAAAATAGCCCTGGACAAAACCAATGAGGCACTCCAGAGAATTTCCAAGTGGGAAAATTATTTGGAATTGAAATTCTCACTTGTAAAAACAAAGGGAATGCTTTTAACGAGGAAGAAAATTAGGGCAGAATGGGACTTATTTCTTTACAGTGACAAAATTCAGATCGTTCAAAAGTTTATGTTCCTAGTCTTTGATAATAAATTAACTTGGAAAAGTCACACAGATAATATCCTACAAAAGTGTAAAAGTAGGATGCACTTTCTTAAAAGTGTAGCTGGAAACAAGTGGGGGTGCAGATAAGAAGGTATTAATGATGATGTATAGAGCATTGCTAAAACCAGTTTTAGATTATAGATTCCAAGCTTTTGGTTCAGCCTCAAAAACACCTCTTAGAAATTTTGAACTGCTTCAAGCCCAAGCTCTGTGATTGGCATATGGTGCAATGATAACAACACCAGTGTGTCTCGCAAAAAGCCACTGGAGAAGCACTTATGTCTCTAAGGATGAAACTATTAGATCTAACCTTTTGAGCAAAGGTAAGAGGGAAACACGAATATAGAAGTGTGCAAAAGGTTTATAAGCATTGCTGGGAGCTTACTAGACATAATTATATGGATTACCTCAGACTTCCTCATACTAGCAGGTTCAAAAAATGGGCAAAGTCGCTATATAAAAAAGAAAAATTGAGAGAACTAAAAATTTTTAGTTATGGAAATCACATAACAGCTGGACATTTATTCCCCCATTTGTGGCTTTGGCATTGCATGGGGGGAAAAAAGAGAGAGAGAAAAAATCCACACATTATGATCACTGACATTTCTGAATTTATTTATGAAAAAATGGGGCCAGATTTGCCAAGTTTATACAGATGAGTCAAAAGCTAACAGCACGGTGAGAGCCGGAACTGCCTTCTGTGTTCCTAGTCTTGGAATCCAGAAATATAAAAGGCTATTAAATGGTGTGGCCAGTCTGATGGCTGCCCTAATGGGAATAATGTTGGCCCTAACCCGGATAAGAGATGTGTGAGGGGCTGTGACTATAATTTTATCTGATTCCCTGTCAGGCATAATAACAATCAGAACAGGGACATCAGACAGCAGAATTGACATAATAAAGTAAAATAATGTTCCCAATGATGGAAATAATGCAAGCAGGTTACTGTGTAACATAGCTCGGCTTCCGGCACAGATCAGAATACCTGGAAAGGAGAAGAATGAGAAATCAGCAAAACATGCTCTAAAAAACCGAGAAGGTAGATATTAAGACACCCTTAAGTAGACAAGAATTTAGAAGTGTGGTCATGAAGGAACTTGTGAAAGAATGGCAAGAACTATGGACTCAAGACAAAGGTTTTATGAGGTATGCTCAAAAATCAAAGCTAATACTATAGTCCACCGTCATGATAGAAAAAGGGAAACAGCCTTTTTTAGAGTGCTAATGGTCATTGTGCCTCAAATGATAAGTTAAACTTATTATAAAGTCCTGGCTGTGTAATGTGAAAAACCAAAGAAGCTGTTGATCATGTTCTATGACATTGGGGGTAATATCCTATGGAAAGAAAGTTGAAAAATGGAGTTGGCTCGAAATCAAAGGTTTTTCCCTAAAGGGACTTGTGACATTGCATTCCATATTCTTTATGAAAAGATGCTTATGATATGAATATGACATAACTCAAATGTATTTTATGTCAGATGGCTCATGTAAGATATCATTGGAAAGGTTATGATTTACGGAATGTGACTATCCAATGTGTATGCCTGTATCATTTCTGTATCTGAAGTTAGGGATATTGACTATGTATCTGTATTTCAACTATGCTACTTTGGGTGATGCCTACTGCTAACACTTCAGGTACAACAATGGAAAAGCCAGATAGGGTGGATGGCCCATCAGCGAGGACAATAGACTGTGAAAAGCTTGGCCTTCCTGTGGACGCTCCATACTGCCACTCATGGACTCTGGACTCTAACTCATGGACTCTGTGGTCCTACAGAGTCAGGAGGTCTTGTGATCTAATACTAAAATATTATCTGGGACTTCTTGTAACTTTCCACTATAAGGGAAGGGGAGTGAAGTTTGGGAAACAAAGGATTCCCACCTTCTGTAAATCCTATTAAAGGGTGGGGAGGAAGGCAAACATGACTCCTCCTCTCCATGGCCTGTCTGCCCCAAAAAGAAAGACTGCAAAAGGGAAGGTAAGGGGGGAGTCCAGCCTGAGACGGGGTCCAGTCTGAAAGGGAATATAACTGGAACTCTGAACCACAGAAGCTTTGCAAACTGCCTGCAACAATATCTAGGGTGAGAAATACTATTTGTAACCAATTTCTTTAGTGAAACAAGCTTTGTTTGCGTGTTTGATTTCATTTGTTTATTAATCTGCTTTGTTCTGTTTATTACTCCTTTTACCACTTAAAATTGCCCTTTGTCGTTAATAAAATGTGTTTTGTTTATTATTAAACCCAGTTTCTGTAATATCTAACTGGGGGCGGGGGGAAGAAGTGTGCACACCTCTCTCCACATTAAGGAAGGGATAGAATTTCATAATATATCTTTGGATCTGCACTCCAAGGGAGATGGATATCTGAGTGCTGCAGCAAGTCCCTTAAGCTGAGTCTTCCCAGAGCTGATCTGCAGCTGGGTGTGGCCCTGCCTGTGTGTGTGTTTGAGAGGGGTTTAAGAGCCTGGCTCAGCAAGACAGATTAAAGAGGGTCCATGCTGGCAGAACAGGCAGACTCAGTGGTATCTCAGCACAGCAGGTGGCTTCCCAAGGGGTCCAACCCATCACAGGACTATTGAGAATTTCAGAGAAGTGAAATAGTGGAGTATTAGACTGAGTAAAAGGAGCTAAAACAAAAACCTTGGCTGAAAATGAATGAAGAACATGGCAGTCACAGTGCCCAAAACCAAACAAAGACAAAGCTCAGGTTCAGGGCTGACACCTCACAACACAGGGGCAACACTACCTTTACCTCTTTCATGAACTACAGGTCTTAAACATATTCTCTTAGGTAGATGTCAAAATTAACATGAAACTCTGGGCTGCTTCCTTGGCTTTGTGACCTAGCAGAGCCAAACAGCTGTCTATCCAGATGCCTTGTATCTTCCTAGTCATCCATTTCTTCATCTACGGGATGGAGCGATCAACAGGGCTTTCATTTCAACAAACCTGAGGATGATAGCGTCCATGTTTATGGAGCAATGGGCTAAAATCTTCTCTTTGGAGACAGACTACACTCCCTGGGATGAATGGGGACAACCCATGTGCAAAGGCTGGCCTTTATTGGGAGCATGGAAATGATTACTGAAGCTACATTTCCATCCTGCAAGCCAGGTAAATCATCAGGATTACTACAAGTAAATCTGGCCAATCAGTCAAAAGAGTGAGGCCTCAAACTCACTGGAGAGAGAGGAGCGCGGGGCTGAAATTGCAAGAACATGAAGGCCCAAGTTGGAATGGGGGCTTTTAGAATGCATGGTTTGGCAGGAACAATCAGTTTGATTCTACTTTAAGCACATAGCCACTAGTAATGTCTGCTGTTTTTCTCAATTCTGCCTGAGATGATTTCACCCTTAGTAATTATTACTGGATTGTTTGTTAAAGTGTCCTTAATAGTTACCTAAATTGCTATGACTATTGTGACTTTCCGGTTTGCCACCAGATGGCACTAGATTATTGCAGTATCATTATTTCATCCAAAACATGATTCTAGTATAACTGGACAGTAGTTCTGCTGGAAAGGGAGGAAACTTTAATAACAAGAGGGCTGCAGCCAAAACCACCCTCAGGATGTGAAACCAAAACTAGGTATACACTAAAAAGTTTTGCTCATGTAATAATGTTGGTTAGGATTGTGATTCTTCACAGCATTTGTATGCTCACAAAAAGCCCTAGTGTAGACACAGTTGTACCAGCAAAAAGAGTTGTTTTGCTGGTATAGGTTTTTTTTTTTCAGGGTATATGTTGTACCAGCAAAAGAAAGTCTTTCGCAGATAGAAGCTACATCTCCAGTAGGGTTTTTGCCTGTACTGCTATACCAGTATAACTATACTGGCAAACCCCTTCTAGTGTAGACAAAGTCTAAGGCTATCTCTACACTATAGCCAGGATCGACACTCTAAGATCAATCTACCAGCGGTCAATTTAGCAGGTCTAGTGAAGACCTGCCAAATCGACAGCAGATCGTTCTCCAGTTGACCTCTGTACTATACCCCTGATGAGAAGAGTAAGGTAAGTCAATCGGAGACTTTCTTCCATCGACGCCCCCCCCCCACACACACACACTCAGTGTAGACCCCACGGTAAGTCAACCTAAGATACGTCAACTCCAGCTACTTTATTCACATAACTGGAGTTGCATCGCATAGGTTGACTTAGTGCGGTAGTCAAGACATAGCCTAAGACTTCAGCTCAGAGAGCGAGAGCTTTGTGAATCTAATCGACTGGTTTGTGTTTACAAAGTCCATGAGAACTCACACTAACTAGTTCCATCTGGGATTATCTAGAGCATCCTAATCCAATATTCCCCTTCACAATCTGAAGCCTATTTAAAGACTCCAGATCTGTGGATCCAGAAGCTAGTAGCGAAATACACAGCATGTCACCAGTTCAACTACATCCTGGGTTAGCAGAGTCTGAAAGCTAACTTTCAGTGTGGCTAACTGGCACCCATTCAGTGGCCGATGAAATGAACTGGTGAAAAGATATCCTCGTTACGCAAGAAGAATCAAAGTTCGTACTGTCAGCTCCTTTGTTTTGTTGGCAGCCTTAGCAGTCACACCTAGGACTAAATGAACCATGGAGACTGATGACCTCTCTCACCATACAGATGCTGTGCTAGGCACATTCCAAACATAGAAGAAAGAGACAGTCGTATCCAAAGAGCTCACAGTCAAAGAACCAGAGGGCTTCAGTCTTGGGTTGCCCAGCAAGCTCCTCTCACTAGCATGAAATTTACTTAAAAATAAAAATAGCTGCCAGGTTTTATTTTAAATAAAGCAACCATAAGTGATCAGTTCATGATGTCTGGCACACGGCAATTACCAGGTCACAGTGGTAAAGATATTGTAACAGAATGAAAGCTAAGCAGCTCCATAGGAAGGTTACATGCATTGGCATTGGTCAAGTAAGTTGTCAAGCAGAGTTCTTAGTAGCAAAACATCAGATTATGGATAGGCTAAAGCCAAGAATGAAAAACACCAATGAGAAACATCAGCATAAATTATCTGTTTACTGGAGCCTGTTTCAAGACATGCGGTATCACTCAAATGGGAAGCTGGGCCTGCAGACAGAAAATACAAGCTTTCAGAAAAATCTCATACAAAGCTCCAACTGGCTAGGAATGTACTGGCTCTGGGTGACTGTGTGACATTGAACTCTAGTGTCTGGCTCAAAAGGAGCCCTCTACCTGAGTAAGTCCTCTTTTAGCTACAGTGGATTTTGGGGTGGAAGAACCAGGGACTTAGTCCCAGCTCTCTGTGCATTTACGTTTCTGTGCATGTGACTTTTGTAGCAATTTCCCTGTATGTTATGGATTTATTACCCAAGGAAATCAACATTTTCCAGAATTTCCTCATTCTGCACCCCCACATCTCTCTATGCCTCCAGCAATAAAGTGAGATAACCATTCACGGTGACCCATTTTCAGGGACAGTGCATGGGACTGTGTGTGAGAGAGTGTCTCATCATGGAGCAAGTCCTCAAGGAAACCATTTTGAAGCACTTGGAGGAGAGGAAAGTGATCAGGAACAGTCAACATGGATTCACCAAAGGCAAGTCATGTCTGACCAACCTCATTGCCTTCTATGGTGAGATAACTGGCTCTGTGGGGAAAGCAGTGGATGTGATACATCTTGACTTTAGCAAAGCTTTTGACACAGTCTCCCACAGTATTCTTGCCAGCAAGTTAAAAAAGTATGGATTGGAAGAATGGACTATAAGGTGGCTAGGAAGCTGGCTAGATTGTCGGGCTCAACAGGTAGTGATCAATGGCTCGATGTCTAGCTGGCAGCCAGTATCAAGCGGAGTACCCCAGGGGTCGGTCCTGGGGCCAGTTTTGTTCAACATCTTCATTAGTGATCTAGATGATGGGATTAATTGCATCCTCAGCAAGTTCACAGATGACACTAAGCTGGGGGGAGACATAGATTTGCTGGAGGGTAGGGAAAGGGTCCAGAGTCACCTAGTCAAATTGGGAGATTGAGCCAAAAGAAATATGATGAGGTTCAACAAGGACAAGTGCAGAATCCTGCACTTAGGACAGAAAAGTCCTATGCACTGCTACAGGCTGAGGACCAACTGGCTAAGCAGCAGTTCTGCAGAAAAGGACCTGGGTTTTACAGTGACGAGAAACTGGATATGTCAGCAGTGTTCCTTTGTTGCCAAGAAGGCTAACAGCATATTGGGCTACATTAGTAGGAGCATTGCCAGCAGATCAAGGGAAGTGATTATTCCCCTCTATTCAGCACTGGTGAGGCCACATCTGAAGTATTGTGTCCAGTTTTGGTCCCCCCACTACAGAAGCAATGTGGACAAATTGGAGAAAGTCCAGCAGAGGTCAACAAAAATGATCAAGGTGCTGGGGCACATGACTTACAAGGAGAGGATGAGGGAACTAGGCTTGTTTAGTCTGCAGAAGAGAAGAGTGAGGGGGGATTTGATAGCAGCCTTCAACTACCTGAAGGAGGTTTCAAAGAGGATGGAGCTTGGCTGTTCTTAGTGGTGGCAGATGACAGAACAAGGAGCAATGGTCTCAAGTTGCAGTGGGGGAAGTCTAGGTTGGATATTAGGAAACACTATTTCACTAGAAGGGTGGTGAAGAACTGGAATGGGTTACCTAGGGTGGCATCTCCTTCCGTAGAGGTTTTTAAGGCCCGGCTTGACAAAGCACTGGCTGGGATGATTTAGTTGGTGTTGGTCCTGCTTTCAGCAGGGATTAGACTAGATGACCTCCTGCGGTCTCTTTCAACCTTCATCTTCTATTATTCTATTACAAATGGGTTGGGACACCAAAACCAGTGTTGATTTGGATTTGGGTCCCATCTGAGTGGACCCTCCATGTTTCTTTTAATGGGAAAGAAAGAATGGCTGGATAAGTGGTACGGGCTCTCTGATAGTTTTGGTGAGCCTCACAATGATAGCTTGACACTTAGCTTTCAGGTCATGAATGATCACCCAGATGCAACAACATGGCGCACCAAGGCATTCCCCACAACCCACATACTTGAGCTAGATTCAAAAGAGTTTCCCATTCCATGAACTAAGAATGAATAAATCATGGGCACTGAACTTCCGTCTTATCCCAAAAATCAATTCCACCCTGTCAGCATTGAGGCACATTGCTGCTGTCCATGTGGGGATTTTTCCAGCATACTCAAGGGTCTTCAGTCCTGTCCATTTTGTAACTTTTACTAGAAATAAATTCACTTAGGCCCTAATTCATCAAAGTATTTAAACATGTGCTTAGGCTCATCCCTATTCAGCAAAGCACTTAAGCACACGCTTAACTTTCAGCATAGGCTTATATAATTAAGTGCTTTGCTGCACAGGACCCTGACATTTTTAAAAAACCAAAAACTCTCTTCCCCTCCCCCAGCCCAAGTCAAACACTCCTCCCTGACTCCTTTAACTGAAACCTACAAGGGCTAACAGTGAAACTCCTTACATCAGAAAACCCTCCTGCTTCCTCTCTTCTACAGTAACTCAGTAGGTCTCCCCTGCCCTAGGGCACGTATCTCTAGGGACAGATTAGATATGTTCTTGTCAGTTAGGCAGAACTGCAGTTCAGAAGCAGTGATAAAGGCCTGCACATCCCAACTTGCTGACACTTCCCCTTTCTGTGGAATTTTTACCCCCTTATTGCTCATACTTCTGGAAAGATGACGGATGGGCCTGGCCAACTAATGAGTAAGCTGCATGTCACAGCCAGTCTGCCACAAGAAGGGGTGAATGAGTTCACTTGTCTACAGATAACATCAGGTTTGCCATCAAAATGAGGGGCATGCATATCTGAGACCAAGCGGTGGGAAATGTAGCCTCTCCTTTGACTTTCTCTTTGTTCCAGAGCTTTTACAATCCTTTTGTCATTTTAGTAATTACTACCTGTGCATATGCAGCATCTTTTAGGCAAGGATCTCAAAGCATTTGACAGACAGTAATTAAACCTCATAACTCCCCAATGTATAGATGGAGAAACTGAGTCACAGAAAGTTAAGTGACTTGTTCATGTTAGCACAATGAGTCAGTAGCAGAGTTTAGGATTAGAACCCAGGTGTTCCATGCTCCTAGTCCACCATACAGGCCTCTTCAACCTTGCTTTTAGGAAGCAATATGAGAGAAACCCCTCTAGATCAGCAGCAGTTTTATCCAGCTGCCAAGGTCTGTTAGGCGGCCTATGTGAAATGAAATGGTGATAAGCTTTTTATAGTAGGTTACATTGCATGCTATTATATCATATATTATCTTCTCTCAACTCCCTATACCCCATCCTATCCCTGATTGGTGTATTCTGGATTGTCACAGAAGTTTTGCCTGGGACAATGGTTGGTGTTCTTAGGGCGATGTGTTCCTTCCAAACAAGCACTCTTCATGCAACCAAAGGAGCATGTGGCCTAGAACAACAGACATCCACCTCTCACTTTACCCTTAGGCCTAGTCAGTCTCTTTTAGGGCCCTCTCAGAAGAGCTCCTCCTAGCTACTCCCACCTGGCATCAGAGCTGCCATTATATAACCCAAATGGACCTATCTTGTTGCTGAGCCACTTAATGGGCTCAAATGCCTTCCCTCACCTCCAATATAATCATGAGAGGGTCTGTTCCAGCCCTGCCAGGAGTACCACAGGTCTGTCTAGGATCTAGAGCTGGATAACTAGAAGTCTCTAAAATCTTGGAGTTTGGTTTCCTGTGTCAGTGTCCTACATATATACCAGAACTTTCAGTCTGGCTTTTGGGGACTAGCCTTCCTGTAGAAAATGCTTCTGGCCAGAAAGCCTGGATTCATCTGGCAGGCTGTGAAGGGTTTGCATGCCTCAATAAACGTTTTTAGGAATTACACAGTAGTTGTTAATTATGAACTAGATCAGCAGCTCAAATTTTGCCCCAGATTTAGATATTGGCAGGGGCCCACTCTATGCCAGTGAGCTGTGGGTCTCTGGGGGTGGGAATTGGATCAAGACCAGAGAGTCCATCACAGTATAGGGCCTCTGGTCCTTCTCCTTCATTGCACGTAGGGAAAGAAGTTCAGTTACCCACAGAAACTATTCTGTGTGGTCTAGCAGGTGGGGAACTAGGGTGGGACTAAGGAGACTTGAGTTCTGTTCCTGTCCGCTGTGTGACCTTGGTCAAATCCCTTCCGCTTGACCTTCCCTTCACACCCTTCATCTGTCTTGTGTATTTAAATTGTAAGCTTTTAGGGCAGGGGCTGGCTCTCACTATGGGGTTGTACAGTGCCTAAGCACAATGAGGTCCTGGTCTTAGCTGGGGCATCTAGGTGCTACTATAATACAACTAATAAGTAAATAATGATATGGCAGTTCTGAGGTGCTAGCGGTGGCCCTGAGGTGCATTCCTTCATTCCTGGGCCCCCTGGCATTCTCACAGAACCTGCTCAGCTACTCAGGCTTCACAATAAAGAGGGTGATATCTTAGCCACTAATGTCTACCCAGCGTTTTGGAGCCCACAGCAGCGAGCATCCCAGCCCAGGTCGACAGACTCGCGTTAGCACTAGCACTACAAAAATAGCTGTGTAGACAGTGCTTTGAAGTTGCAGTTCAGGCTGGAGCTCAGGCTTTGAACCCCATCCTCTTCCCTTGGCTTCAGAGCCCTGGCTCCAGCCTCTACCACACCTAGCTGAAAAGCTGGGTTTAAAAAAAAAAAAAAGGAATCTCTCTAAAAATGCATATGAGGACACAAAGGGCATGACAACTCCCTCCCTCTCTGGATAACACCTTATGCTGCATCTTACTTGTGCTTCCTGGAGTGCCTACACAAAAACCACCTGCCTTTTCAATGGAACGGCCAGTCTCCCGAGTGCTGCGCTCCAGAAGGGTTTACAGCAAAAGGTGCTGCGGTGGCAAATGACCTAAAGCAGGTCGACCACATACAGCCATTTGAAATTCTAAACCCATTTTTCCCCCTCAATGACTTTTCAGGACACATACCAACAAATGAAAATAACCAGTAAACAAGTAAGACTTTTAAATTAGTAAAGCGGTCATTTTTTATCAACATCAGGACAAAGGAAAAACCCCTGGGCCAGCTCCACAGCTAGTGTAAATAGGCATAGCTCTGTTGACTTCAATGGTGCTACACTGATTGACTCCAGCTAAGGCTCTGGTTCTATATATTTAATTTCCTCCCCCTTTTACTAATGGCTTTCAGCCTTATGTCATGAGCTACCTTGGCAGGGGAACAAACAGCTCTTTACTAGAATGCATATATTTAAAAGGATTCTGTATTTATCTTTAGAAACATAAAGCAAATGTACAATTGCAACAAGGCATTCTGAGACAGGGGCTATTGTGCAACCCTGGGACACTTAGATGGTTAATAATTATACTCAACCTTCAGTCTAGTTCCTAACAACACCCCAGGCGTGTCGCTCTTACAGAATGCAGGCACACGCCCTGCCGTCTCTCCTTGCTCAACAGGAACACAAAGTACAGTGGTAGGAGGTGTTTCCTTGAACTCTGAACAATTGGACATTTAGGGATTAATTACCGTTGAGGAGCTTTGGACTGGCAAACACTAGCTCAGTTCTGCCGCTGCGTCTCTCAGCCAAGTTCTCCCAGTCAGCCTAATGAGGCATTATGAGTCAGTCTTTAATTACATGAACACATAATATTCTTTGCACAGGACCCCTGCCTCATTCACTGCTCAGGACTGACCATGCTCTGGGGATGACTCAGGGCTATGTAATAAAGGAGGCTGTTGTCTGTAGGACCCCTGCCTCATTTGCTGTGGAAGGTCTGTGATGAGAAAGGATTTAACATTTAGACTGCAGTGTCATTCACAGTGTTCCAGTCCTTTCAGAACACAGAGGAATACTTAGTCCCTGCCTGGATTCTCCCAGGAGTGCAAAATATGACAACAACATCTTTTTAAAGTGAGAGGCATAACACTGCATTTGCCAATATTGACTGATGCCTGGCTGGAAAATTATTGCCTGACCGGTATCCTGAGTCACCCGTAGTGTATGTGTAGGTACACACACAGACGCACCCCCTTCCCCATGAGCTTACTGACACACCAACAGGAGCACTGCAGATGTTATTAATTTTTTACCTTCATAAACACTGGACAACTCAGCCAATACACCTAAGTCCTGACTTGCAACACCCAGTGTGAAGCCTCCTTCCACCTCTTGCCATAGGCTGTTGAAATAACAATATATTTAAGCTGGCGCTGTTGGTTTGTAACGCTCTTACTGGAGAGGGACCTGCCTGTATGCAAGAGCTGTTCCTGCTGCATCATCCTGTTGGGTATCTGCACCCCAGCATCATCCATCCTTTAGGAGCTTTCCTCTCATGATCCAATGAAAACAGGAGGGTTGAGGGTGTGGTGGTTTGAAGTGAACCAGTCCCCTGTGCAGTTAGAAATTCAATGGCCTTGGGCCAGTCAACTTGCACAAAATCCAAGAGTACCTTAAATGGGTGATGTAAATTATTCAGAAGCAGAGGTGAGGAATCACAGGATTAATAGAGGAGTTTTACATTGACAGTGCCCTTTTAAATGCTGAGGCCTCCCCATCTATGTGTGAACATGCAGTGGTTGGGGGCTGGGGGCACCAAGGAGCCTTTTCCCCCTTTCAGCCCCACGCACAGTGGCCAGCCCCAGTTGCAGCCCTTGTATTTTCCTGAGCACAGGAACTGCTCCCCTGCTACTGCTGTGAGCCAGCACAAAAGGGGTGAGGAGGAAGGAGACCCAATGGCACCAATCCTGCCTGCAGCTGCCAGCAGAAATGCTTGGCCACAAAGGGGAGCCTATGCTGCACTAAGAAGCATTGCAGAGGACTTGTTTTCCCCCATGCACCAGTGAACTCTGGGAGACATTGCGTGTGGCTGGTTCTCTCACTGGGTCTGGCCAGTACCATGCACAAACCACCTCCTATGCTGGCCTGTGTCTAATAAGCGTCAGCCAGTCCTCAGGGAGCAATGCCGTACTCTGCCTTCAGAACAGCAGCTGGCCCTTTTCACTCACCGTGTCCAAAGGCACCTCCTCAGGAGGGAAGAAGCAATATAATAGTTTTCAAAATATGTTAAGGGCCGTTAGGACAGTGACCAATTGTTCTCCATGTCCACTGAAGGTAATGCAGGAAGTAATGGGCTTAATCTGCAGCAAGAGAGATTCAGATAAGATATTAGGAAAGCCTTTCAAACTATTAGGGGCAGCTGACATCATCCACACAATCACAGCCCTGTGAATGCAGGGGCTGGAGCCAGGCAATGGTGGATTTTAGTCTTTCCCATCTTCTTCGTAACCCTTTGTCAGACCGCCTGGAATGAGGACCTAAGTAAGCTGGCTTCTCTTATTCCTGGGGTAGGTATTGCTAATTCCTGGTGCTCACGCGGAAGCTCGCACCTGTTCTTCCCTGTACACTGCTGCTTGGGCCCCATGAAAACAAAAATAGGCAGTTTTCAGATTTGCTTGACTGTATCATAGCTTAAGCTTCCTAAATGTGACTTAAGTGAAAGCACTTTCCTGGGCCTGCAAAAGTGTCCACACTATACCCCAGGCATGAGGGCTGGGTGTCGCAAAAGACAAGAATTGATCCAGACCTTCCTTTACCCAAAATTCAAACAAAATCTCTTGCTGGAAAAGCTCATTTCTTAAAACACCAGCACGAGTGTCATTAATGGGAATCAATAATGAATGTACCTGAATGTGGAACCCAGAGGGCAGCAGTTTCAGACCGGGGTGAGGGTAGAGGAGGTGTGTCCTTTGGTGGGTTCTGCCTGTAATCCTTCAGGGACACATATCTGAAGGACCATGACCAGTTACTGGCTGTAACTCCTTATCTTCCTCTCCACAGGAACTGAAGGACAAGCTCTGGCTACAGAATAAGGAGGGTAGAAAGGAGAACATAGAGAAGGCTACACTGAATATAACACAGAGGCAGTACATAACTGGAACTGATTACCAATATCATAGAAGTGGTCAGTGACACAAGTCCTATCTCCCTACACAATACTTACCTGTGGAATGGAACATGTGAAATGAAAGAGCAACTTCATGCTCAACCTCCCTTATGCTGAACCATTTATTTCCTTGTATACCATTATGTCCTCCTCCCAATTTAGTCCCTGTCTCCTTGACCTCAGTTAGCCAGCCCCAGAAGAGCTAATATTTCACCGTACAGACCAAGGAGACTCCTACCATTCAAATGTGCTAACATTTGAGAGTGGAAAGAAGTGTGTGTGCATTGTACTGGAAGGTGGAACAAATCCACTTCTATACTGCTTAGATAGTGTCAAAGAATTTCAAGACCCTGTCCTGCCTTCATCAAGGGAAGTCTTTCCCAATAGGCTTTGGGGCTCACTGCACTGCACATTCCTCTGGACATCTTGCTCCTGAAGCTCAACCCTAGAAGACAGACCCAGGAATATCGGCACAGAGCAACAAGCCAGCTAGCCTGCTCCCTAATACTGAATGTGGCCAAAGTATGTAGCTGAATGAGGCCAAAATTGCGTCACCATACATAGAGATGTGGGGACTTGGTAACCGATTTGCCTCTCACAATTAGTCAAAGGACTTGCTACTGCTGACATGAAAACTAATTGGATTTGGGCCACTGAGTTCAATAGGAGCAGGAAAAGATGTTAATGTCAAAAATGCATCAATTGTTCCTTTTCAGTGTATTTGATGCAACACTCACGTCACATTTTTCCTCTGTCACATCCTTCCCATGGGGCAATGGAAACATCACTGCAAAACAGCATGCTGGATGACATCCTCCCCCAACTCTACGTGCCACTGAGCATTCTCGAAGTATAGCATGGAGCTTGTACTTTCCATTGATTGCAATGTATTTGCCGCCCCATCTGCTTCTATAGAGATAAAATCAAAGAGCTGCGGATGTCAAAGCTGCCATCTCCAGTCTAGCATAGCCACATCTTCCCTTTAGGCTACAGCCTTGTTCCAAACACCAAGCATTGCTCAAGGTAAAGTCCCATGGGTGTTAAACACCAGCAGACAGTGCAAGATAGAGTTAAGAAAAGAGACCTCTAGGTTCCTAAGAGCTGGGTACACTATTGTACACCGACTGGTGGGAAAGGAGGTGCTTTCTTGCGTGCTAGCAATGACTGATAATGGCCCTAGTTCAAAGAGGAGAGCCTGCTCTCTCTCTTGTGATGGGAGACCAGACAAAATGAAAGTGGTGGCTTCCTCTAATTGTTAGACCCAGTGGGGGAGGCCACTAAGGCAAAATGATCCTACTAGACAAGAGTTAATGTCAGAACTTTCTGTTAGTCTGCCCCTGTAAAATGACCAAGGCAACATCTGCTTCTGGTGTTCCTGACTTCCAAGATAATATGTGCTCTGTGGTAACAAAGCCCCGTGGTTCCATAGTAAACTCCATGAATCAGTAGAACAGAGGAGGAATCTTCTCCCACATGAAGTGAAGAGTTTAAAAAAAGAACTACAGAAACCAAGATTCCCATGTAAATGTGGTTGAACTTAACCTCCCACAGAAAGGAAGGTTACTGGAAGACTTTGCTCTGCTGTGTAATTTCATCCTTTAGAACCAAATTATAGTAACTGCGTGGACATTCCACTGGCTGTGGGCTAATGATGGGAAAAGGCCGTTCTAGCCAGTGCATGCTGGGAGAAAGTAGAGTGGGAGGCCTATGTTTGTAACCAGCTCTTCTGGTACAGCTCTTCATGGGAATAACATGGCCTTCTGATGGCTGATTTTTGTTTTGTTTTGTAAGGTGAATTTAATGCTGGTGAAAGGTATCAGTCTGATACCTTGGAGACCTCTGTGCACCTTGAGAACAGAGACAAAGCAGCTGAAGCAAGGCTATCACAGGTATGTGCTAGGAGTCCTTCACCAATCACACCATCCCTGCCCAAGAGGGGCAAAACAAAGGTAGCTCAGTCTCCAAGGCCTGTTTGCTCCTCCATTTCTGTGTTTGCTTAGTGTCACTTGTAGTTGTGATGTAGATCACTCGTCGTTGAGTTCATTCACATGGGCATATTCTCAGGCCTGGTGGTTCATGGTTACAGAGTGCCTTGAGCAGTCCCCTAACTTCAGAAGGCTTGTCATACCACGTTATTAATGTAAGCCATTCCGGCACATCAGCACCAGGTTCCCTAACACCCATTTCCACAGCTTCCTTCATGGAAGAAGGGGCGGTGCCTGTCTTTCAAAGGAGATGCAAAACCAAAGTACTAGCTGCACATACCCAAAGCATCCAGTGACGCTGTAGGAATAGAGCTGCTTTGTAGGAGTTGGGGCCGAAGCCAACATGGCTAATTATATATTGCCTAACAAAAATTGCTCCTGTGTTTTCAACTGGATACAGGATCCTTTAGTTCCTGTCCTAAACTGTAACATAGTGTTGCTGTGTGCGGGTAAACAGATGCCACCTTTCACCCCAGAGACAGCTGTTTTTCACAGATGGGCAAAGTTATCCCTATATCAATCCCCAGGTAAACGCTGGGTGCTTCCATAGACTAGCTTGGTACCCAGGCCAGAATTTAGCCCCCAGGTTGGAAGCTTTGAGTCCTTCTGTCTGAAAGATGGTAAAGCAGGACATCACCTCTTGCATTTTCTAGTTCCAGCCTCTTCCTTCTGAAGGCAAGAGAAACGGATTAATGCAGTATTTGCTTTTTAGCCCATGTGGTTCATTCCATTAGTGTTTGCCCTGTTTACCAGCGTTGCTGCTGAACAGCTGTCTGGATTACACCCCCTTTGATGAAAGAAGCCCTGAAATGCTTTACAGATAGGCATCAGTAGCCATTTGTTTGGAGTGAAGGAACATGCAAGCTTTTAATTGTTCACGGCCAAGACAGCCTTTTAATGACTTCAGTTAACAGACAGAAGAACTCCAGTTAGCTCTCATTATACAAAAAGTGTCCACGACGTCATTAAAACAGGATTTACAAGTGTCATAACTCCCAGCAGCATCGTCAACAACACAGGCAATCATTACAACTGAGCACCGTGGGAGAGGAGGAACAAACTATGAAGGAATGGAAGGAAAAGAAAGAAGGATGAAAAGAAGAGGGAGGGGGGAAGAAAATAAACTTCATTCTTCTTTTCCAGTCTAAATTGATTTTATTCTACAAATGCTACTCCGTTAAAATTGTAAAAGCAAAACTATTTTAATATGTTCTTTCTTTCATAGCAGCAAGCTTTCTCTAATAAGCTTTTTGTTTTAGTGCAAATACTGTAGGCCTGTATTACAGTAAAACAGAAAAGAGACAACACCAGAGAGATTGCTTCAGAGCCAAGATTTTCCATGATCGCAAGAACTATACAAAGATCAAAATGAGCAAAGAGTCCCAATTTAGCAGTCATCTTTAAGAACCTTCTTGATAGGAATCATTTCACCCCAGGCAAAAAGAAAAAAAATTATCTAAATTTGTGGGTGGGAGGGAACAATGGTGCCCCAAACATACACAGATCGCCACAGATTTGTATGAATCTTGGGAGTGAGTCCAATTTCTCTCACACCAGTATTATACCAGTGTAACTCCACTTATTCCCTTTTCAGAGGCATTACTCCTGATTTACACACTGGCAATAGAATCAGAATCAGGCTGTTTTCTTCAAGGATCTTAAAGTAGACTTCAGTTGACACTAGTAACTTCTCGCTCTAATAAAGATGCACTATCCCTTACTGATGTTACTTTGAACTACACAGTATATCTAAATATATACACAACATTTTATCCTCTCATTGAGCAAAAACAATCAGATACCTAGTTTCTACACATTTTTAATATCAAGTAACCACAAACAAGAAAGTGGAATAACCCTTTAATCATACGGTGAGAACAATTAAGTAGAACAGGACAGGATTTTATTATCTTGTACTCTGAGATTTGTCCCCAGCCCCAGCTACTGTTCACAAAGGAGTGATAATGCATCTTTAAAAACAAGTATCTCTATACATTTTATACAGACAAGAAAAAAATAATTCAGGAATCTTTTTTTTTTTTTTTTTTTTCCTTTTTAAGTAAAAGCATTATTAACCAGCAAAACCAAACAATTGAAGTATTTTTAATGCTCTCATTATTATATCCAGGTCTGGAACAGAGAAAGATGTAAACATGACAAATAAATAAGAAATAAAATGTAAATTGTTCCCTCCTTTCTTAAAACGTTTGATCTGGCCTTTCTGATGAGAATGATCTTGTAATGGTCACTATGGAAATTATTATTTTAAAGCATTTCAGAATTCTGCTTTAGAGTTGAAAAAAACCAAACCAAACCAAAACAGGAACATGAGTTGGGAGGATGTTAAGTTAATGGTGGGCAGAGCTGTTGGAGCAGACACAAAATGTTTGCCTGCCAATAAATAATGAGATACTAGGCTTTTTTAGGATGAAGGCCAGGTGGATCCTACATACAGAAAGCAGCAAAATGAAGGGTTCAGATGAATTTAATAGATCATTTAAATAATATTTCAAAAAAAATAAACCAACCCAAACTATTGGCCCCCAGCAGGTTGGTCCCAGGCCTATCACTCAGCTTTCAGACTTAGTCAGCCCCCTCACCAAAGAGGAAGGAATAGATAGGGGCCATGCCAGAGCTGGGGGGGATGGGAAATGGGCTGAAATCAGCATGAGAAAAAGCATGTGGAGGTTGAAAGAACGTTGCCTTTGATTTATGTTTCCTTTGCTGCTGCTCCTCCAATTCAGGAGCGATTTATTTTAAACGTGACATGAGCTTGCTCGGCTGGTGCCTGGAGCCAGCCCTGGGCAGGAGGAAGGTGAGTACCAGAGAGGAGGCTGGGGCTCCTTTGGGTAACATCTCAACGAACTAGGACTAAAGAGGAGCCTGGTTCTCCCTTGGCTGTATGCCCATGTCACAGAGATGAGGAGTGGGGTTCTATGGCTTGGCGGAGAGACAGACACAGGCTACTACTCAGACTTTGAGGTCAGAAGGGACCATCATGATCATCTAGTCTGACCTCCTGCACATTTCAGGCCACAGAATCTCAGGTGCCCACTCCTGTAATAGACCGCTAACCTCTGGCTGAGTTATCCAAGTCTCAAATCACAGTTTAAAGACTTCAAGTTACAGAGAACCCCCGATTTACACTAGCTTAAACCTGCAAGTGACCCAGGCCCGTGCTGCAGAGGAAGGCCCAATTAAGTTTGGGCCCAAACTTGCCCAATTAAACAGAAGAGGATCCGATATCTGGAGGGGGGAAAAAAACTTGAGATATCTTATAGAAAGCAATCCAGATGTGAAAAGATAATTTCTCATTTCTGGGACTAACTCTGGTTGGCTGGCAAAAGAGGGTTTTATAGGCAGGGGAAAGGACACTTGAAAATTTATTTCAGACACGTTCTATTTTGCTACCCTGATTGCCCACAAAAGCTGGCTAGGTCCTCCACTCTTGAACAGATTTCTCTCCACCCCTCCACAGTAATTAAAAGGACTGCCTGATCCCAAATCAAGTAGATAGCTGATGGGATTGTGAACATCACCTGAAGACACATTAGAAGATGGGACAAGTTATTTTTCAAGACACCACAGATTCAGTTTGGTACTAAGGAGACTTTAGAAGAGACTTTTGCTCACACACTACCAGTTTTGTAATCCTCAGAAAGATGGGGAAACAGGTACCTACTCAGTTCTTCTTAATGAGTATGCTAATCATGAATTAATTCTAAGGAGGTCCCTGCAGAACAGTGGCTCAGGTCAACTGGCCCAGGGAGAAATTACATGTGTTTAGGAGTCACCGCTTGTTAATATTATCTTCTGCCCTGCATGAGTGGAAATGAAACATAGGAGACATTTTACAGAATCTTCTCTGGGCTACTTATTGAAAAATGTTTAAAATCATTTACCTTTATTTCCATTAATCAGTTAAGTTTTGCACTTCAACTAAGGACAATGAAACTAACTGGTTCGTTTTACCTTTGGTCTGTAGTCAGTTTTGGGTCTCTGGCACTAGCACAAAGTAAGGAATGTTCACATAATTAAGAAAAAACAGAATCAATGAATTTAAGTTTCATGAACAAGTCACTAAAACATTTCTGTTCCTGGCAAATTTTGTAAATGCGTGGGTTTGGTTTGGTTTTAAAGAAAACCTACATTCAGACAGTATCCCTTTAAAACTGATACAACAGTGAGGGTCTGACAGAATCCATGATTACTACAGAAAAAGCCCAAACCTCTGAGGTGCTGAGTATTGTTAAATCCCAATAGAGGCAGTAGGACCCGAGAGTGCTCAGCATCTCACAGGACTGGGCCCTAAAATAAAACACTGCACCAAAGATTTCTCCACAGTCCAGCCTAATTCAGAACATACCCAGGTTTCGATTGATAAACCAAAGAAGATTATACCACATACAATTAGATATGCTGAGACAGCAGCTTCAATGGACAGACTAATGGAGATACTCTTTGAATGCACTGAATGGAGCTTTCAGCTACTACACCAGGAGCCTGACCCAACATCCATGCACTCGATCTTGGAAAACCCATTGGTGCACCTGAGCACGGTGTGCAAGCGCCATTAACTTCAGTAGGAGTTGGACTTGGCTCCAGAGGAGCTGAGGTTAAGCCTATCCCTATTTTCAGTAGTGAACATTATTTTTAAATGGCCATGCCCATTGTGTGCACTCGGCACTGTCAGCTGAGACCCTGCGTAGGAGAAGACAGAGGGTCCACTGTTAGAGGCAGAGTCTCTGCTCGTCCTGAATACCAGAATGAAAAATCCCCCAACCCAGCAAGTAGCAAACAACAACAGGGGCTAGGAATCAAGGTGCAATGATACAGACAAGGAAAGACAGCAGAGATGCAAACTGCATTGTTGCCTGGGTGACAAGAGAACGTTCAGGCAACTTCACCCTTTTGTTCTTAGTAAATCTCTTTCCTGGACGCACTGGAATGTCACTTCCTCGTCAGTGATATGTTCTGGAAATATGGGCTGAGGAAGAAGGGTTTGCCCATGGAGTGGAATCAGCATCTGAGTCAGGCACACTGAGGAGGAGGAGGAAGAGGAGCAGGATGCATTGCGCCCAAGGTGGCAGTTGGCCAGGGTGAAGGAAACAAAGGGTCCAGCAGCAGATTTGACAAACACTAATTACAAGAGAAATGCTGCCAAAGACACTAGCTACTGGAAATGGACTCTGGTACCCTATCAGTTACCGGGGCACCATTCCAGTTCCCATTACTAGGCATTCTGCTAATCTGACCTTTGCAACATGCGGAGGAAGAGGGGGGAAATGGGACAAAAATGTCCATCTCACACCCTCCAACTCCTCTAAACAAATCTTCCCCCTCAGTTCATGGCGTCCTTGCCACTGAGCTTGTGGGCTATTGACTTACAAGCACCATCCCTGTGACCAAGCATTTGTGACTCCTCCCAACACTCCCCATCTTGACAACAGCAAGAATTTCCCACAGCCCCTCCCAACATCATCAGCAGCAGCTAACAAAGATCATAAAAAGCTTTTAGAGTGGATATCGACTAGGTGAAATGTCATGGGATCAGTAACAGAAAGAGAGAGAGATCAATGGACCAGAATGAACCAAGCACAGAGAGTAACTAATCAGATCAGTTCACAAAGGTAGGGGGTGACTAGTGATTTTCTGCGGCTCGCCTCCAGTCCTGGCCAAGCGTGTTTCCCAAGTCCATTAAACACATGAAGAGGTTTCCGTAGGCAGGCACTCCAGAGGGGAGATTCCCCTCTCCAGATGGACTGGGCATGTCATTTCCACCATCACCATTTCTGCTTCCATGTAGTTTACATTTGTTCTTGTTCTTCCTGCTCCAGGAGCTTCCTGGAGCCACATTTCCCCTTCTCTTGCTCTCGCTGTCCTTGTGCTTGAACGCCCTTGTGCCTGTCTTTAATCTTGTGGAGGAGGTTCCACCCCACAGTCCTGGGTGGCGATGTAACACACTGGCAAATGTGGGACACAGGGAGGTTACAAGGCCAACAGGGTTGGAGAGTTCAAGGAATCTGAGGACTGGTCACCGCTGCTGCTACTTCTCCGGTGAGCTTTGGAGCATGACTCCGAAGGGGAGAGAGGAGACTCCTGATCCAGCACGCTGGGGTACGTGAAGACTAGGTTGGAGGTGCCAGGGGTGATCGCGGGCGTCGAGGTCACCACAATGGGAGTGTTGAGTGGCTCCTCCCCATAAAACCCCCCTGCAATGCTGATGGGCTTAATGACAGATCTCTGAACTTTGTCGAGGCCCAAAGAGGAGGATGGGATCTCTTCTTCCACCGGCTCCTGCTTCACCACCACTGCTCCACTCACTCCAGTCCGGACAGTCTGGAGGCTGTGAGATGGTGGGGTACGTCGCTCCTCGGGGCTGATTTTGCACACAGGGCCATGAGCCACCAGCATGAACTCCAGCTTATCTTTCTCTTTTTGGAGTTCAGCGATCTCCTTCTGCAGCACTGATTTCTCTTCCTCCAGCTCCTCCGTTTCCTGCAGACCGAGGAGAAATAAATAAATGACAATCTACGTGAGGGGAGGAAGCAGTGAGCAAAGTCAGCGCCTTAGTAGAATGTGCTAAGCACAGAGAGAAGCTGAGCAGATATGCTACATACCCCTCTCAGAGACCATCTATGAACAGTAAGAAACATAGCAACCCTTTGGGAGCTACCACTTTGGCTCTGAAAGAGTGTGTTTGGTACTGCCTGTCAAACAATGTACTCCTGGGACCTCAGAGACTGCTGGTCCTTGCTGCAGTGGAGCGTGCCAGCAATGAATGGGTATTAGGGGAATCACAAACAATGATGCCTGGCATCCAGGGTGCAGAAGTACAAGTTATGAATGACAGAGAAAAGCCTGCCTCTACTCCATTCTCAGGATGGCCCTTCCTCGACCACTGCTGTAGTGCCTGGGGCTAATCTGCCATTGCGTGTTAAAGGAAAGTTACCGCCACTTCACCTGGCACATTTCAAACACTAAATGCTCAAAGCAGTTTTGAGCCTAATGTTAAGGGGTTCCACTGGACTGAGTTTCCATTCCTGGTTCCATGCTCATCCCCAGCCAGCTGTCCCCTTTTGCTGTTATCCCAGTTACTCAGGCACCAACAACTCTGTGAAGCGAAGAGACCCCCAAGGAAATTCCAGATGGCTCCTAATCACTGCAGTAGGCAACTAGGTTCTGGGGCAGAACAAGTGATGTACTGGTCCTCACATGAAAACCAAAGTATCTTAGGCACTTGTATGGCCCTCATTATTATTGTATCTGAGCACCTCACCATCTTTAATGTTTTTATCCTCATAACGCCCCTCTGAGGCAGGGGAGAGCTGTTACCCATTTTACACCACTGGATCATCCTACCTTTCCAGGGGACTGTAGAAAGATCCTTCTGGAGTATACTGGGATTTGCAATAGGGGTTTAACATATTCAATTATTGCAGCATGAATTAATGCAAACAAATCATATCATGTAAAGGGAAATCTATACTGATAATCAAGCACTGAAAAGAAGGTGGGGTTTGGAGGGTGTGACAGTGAAACAACTTTATATGCTTATAACTTGGGCAAACAACAAGAGAGTTGTGGGGGGAGGGGCACATGGGTGCAAGTGTAATACTCCCCGCATAGGTTGAACCCAGGATATTGAGCACCACAGCACATAACTCTACCACATGAGCTAAAGGAGCAACTTCACTAGCTGATAGCAGTAGGAAGCAGTGAACCCAGGATATTGAGCACCACAGCACATAACTCTACCACATGAGCTAAAGGAGCAACTTCACTAGCTGATAGCAGTAGGAAGCAGTGATTTTTTAGCCTGACTTGAACCAGCCACTGAAAGGGAAGGTGGTACAAACGTTGCAGTGTACTTGTGTCACCCACCGGCAGGAGGAGAGGCATGGTTTAGAGTGATCCAAGGGGTGTATATCCAGGAGGGGAGAGATGTGTGCAGAGTACATACCGCCTGGAGTTTCTCTGTTAGCTCTCGACGCCTGTTACGACACTTAGCAGCTGCCAGCTTGTTCCTCTCTCTCCGGATCCTTCGCTTCTCCTCTTCCTCAGGTGACAGCTGTAGGCACATACCAAAAAAACCCAAAAAACTCAAAACCAAACCACAAGATCTGAGCAAATCCTTCCTTGCACTTTGTGAACAGTAGTTCACCACAGAGCAAAAAGGGCCTAATTCTATGAGGTGCTGCACATGCTCAACTCCCAGGGTGTTGGCTGGAGGATGAAGGCGCTCAGCATCTCTCCTAGGATTGGTTCCCTAATGAAGAGGGTCGACGTAGAGAGGGGCACGACAGGCCTGTGCAAGAAGACAGTGAATCTGCAGCCAAGGCCAAGCAGATAGTGGGTGGCAATTACGCAAAACCAGAGCAAGATGTTGTAAGCGCCTCTTTCTTGAAACAAAATATACGCTTCTTTCCACACAAGCACAGTTGTTAACCTGAAGGTCAGGGACCAGATCCTCAGCGGGTGCAAATCAAAGCAGCTTTATTGAAGTCAATGGAGCTATGCTAATTTACACCAGCTGAGGATCTGGCCCCAGAGTTCCAAGCACCAGCCAAGATAACACATTGTACTTCCTGTATCTGCAGGCAACCATCCAGCAACATAAAAAGACCCCTGGGGCAGATTATGTTCTCTCAGAAGCCCATGGAGTGACACTGTTGTAAATCCAGAGTACTCAAGGGCAGCAGATGACCAGCAATGTCCCGTCAAGTCAGGCTCAAAAATCTAGGTTTGGGGACAACATTTGCAAAATCTCACAGTAACAGAAATTCTTCCATCGTTATAGATACCAGGCCAGCTCCTCAGTTGATGTAAATCCGCACACTGAATGAACCCCATGCTGCTACCTAGACTTACACCAGCTGAGGATGCTGGCCCAACGTTTTTAAATACCAGTGCAAACTAGCCTTTTGTTTGCATTTTATCACTCCCATGCAAGGTTCATAACTAGAACACAAGAAGTAAAGAGTGACACTGGGCCAGATCCTCAGCTGGTGTGCACCGAGACAGCTCCACTGACTTCAGACTTGCTCTGCAGCTTTAAACCAGTAAGGATCAGTCCCACTGATTAGAAACAAAACTGAAACTGACTAATCTGGTGTCAACGTCCAGGTTGATCGAATGCAAAAAAGTAAATTGCCAACAAATAATGGAAGCATTGTAACTAAAAAAAAAAAAAAAGAGAAAGAAAAAAAAACTTTCAGTTTTAACACCTCCAGGGCTGTGAACAAGCTAGTCATCATTTTCAGTATCTGTTCTATTTTTTTTTTTTTTTAAACTTTGCCTAACTTCATTCTGGGTTTTTATTTATTTATATATTTTTGGCAGTCATTCCCGTTTCACAAAGTTCATTTTAATCCACGTGTGTTCCCCCTCCCATCGATCCCATTGTGCTTTTGGTCTTTTATTAACTTTATACATTTCTGTGATTTTTATTTTGGATTGCACACACATGGATTTTTATTATGCATAAAATGTACATGTATTTGTGTGCATACAATATATACAGTTTATATGGCCCCTGCTCAGCAGAGCCCTATAGCACATGCTTAAATTGTCAGCTGACCTACGGCCTATGGATGGGATTCTCCAAAGCACCAATGGGATTTAGGAGCACATGTCCCACTGAAATATATTTCAGACCAAAATTTTCTTCCCAGTAATTTCAATTCTGTTTAATGATCTGGCTCAGGTTGCCACTTTAACAAGTCCCATGAATAACCACGACTGGTGACAACTCAGGCCCTGATCTGGCACAGAATATTTTCATGTGTAACATTAACTGGGGCCTAAAAATAGAAACAGACCTTGGTGTTTTTAAAGGAGGCCAGTTCTGCATTGTTTGTACCCCTTTTGTATTAATTCTGCGTGAACATGCCACTAGATAGGTTTGCACATTTACCAAAACAGCCTATTTTCAGCAACTATTACAGAATATTCTCAGAAAATGAATTATGAATTTGATTCATGAGCCCACACACCAGAAATCTGATCCTAGGAGCCCCATTCAGCCCATCAGGTACCAAACGCAGCATATGCCTAATCAGCACAGCTTGTATCTGAAGGACCCACAATGAATTGCTCACAAACAAGCCAGAGGCCAGGAATCACTGGCAGACATTCTTCAGGAAATAAAGTCACACAACAATCAAACTGGAGGATATCAGGAGCTCTTCACGGCCCATTTGTGAATGCAGAGGTAACATCTGTCATATAACTTATTTGTTGCTAATTATTCCTCTAGTTCTAGTGCCAGCTTTCCTCCACTTTAGATAACAGAGCATTGGACCCATGAAAGTGGGGGCAATCCACCCTAGTGCAGCACAAGACCTATGCACCTCTTTACTCCTAACGGAGGATTGGGCTCTTCTTGAGCAGATATATGCTTATAAAAATAGGGTTTAAAAATGGAACTGTGTTAGCCCTCTGCACCAAGGGGATTTTCATTCACGATGAGCAATGTTAACCCCTTGCTTGCCTTTGAAATCTCAAAAAAAAAAAAAAACCAGACAGGCTTAAATAGTCAGACTGAAAATCAGAACGGATGATGGGGGAAGTAAAAGCAGGGCTTATTGTTTGATTAAAAACAGACCTTGTGCAATACCCATCTAATCTGCTGGCCAGACGCAGTGTCCCATTGCATTTCTCTGCAAAGGTCTGCACAAGTGCAGCTTCAGAATAACACAGGCCGATCTAGATTATTTATAGTTTCTTTAGAAGTGAATTTTGCACTAATTTGACTGCCCTGGAGGCTGCAGTCTGCTATTAATCCACGTAACAGGAACAGTGTGAACAGTGGCAGTCCAAGCTTGCCCACACCAGCCATCCTAATGTCCCTCTGAGCAGCAAAGCCCTGGACAAAACGGGCTCAGTTTACAAGATCATTCAGTCCTTGCACAGATTGCCACCAAGGGATTGGATGTTGTTGGGTTTGCGATGTGGACACCTGCCCATTAGGAAATAGACTTCGATCTCCAGCCGCCCCCTACACAGACGGCTCTTCTTAATAAGCATATGTTTGCACAGTAAAAGCCTCCCACGGCCCAGTTCTGGTTAGTTTCACGCTCATGCCAGCACACAACACTGGAATCAGAGTGGGACCAGCTAGTTGGGGCACACATGGGAAGAGGAAGGAATTGGCTCAGAGGAGAAAGGATAGTGTGGCACTCCAGGATCAGCCCTCCCTCCTCCAATCCCCTGATATTTTTTTTTAAGCAGATTGTGTAAAACTCAGCTCTTCTGAGGTTTTCTCCTGTTTGAGGCCCCAGCCAAATAAACTCAAACTGAAACCCAGTCTAGACTACAGAGTTTCACCTGGTTTTGATGTGAAGCCACAGATTGGCCCAGACTTGTGAAGCCTTTGAAGGAGCTTGGCAGAATTACAATTTGTAATGATGTCACAGCAATAAAATTACTTCCTCTCGTGCAATATGCTAAGGGACCTGAAAGGACTGTATAAAGCAAGGGCCAGCCCTGTATGGTAGGATGGAAAGGAGTGTGATTAGAGTGTGCTTAGAGCAGCCCTGTGGCACTCCTAGGACAAAAGGAGTGGAAACGTGCGTGAAAGCCACCTTTCTCCTCATCACTCACACACACACACGGGATCTGTCCCTAGGAATTAACCTACCACCAAAATGCAACCACCTCTGAAAGGGAAACCTGGCAGCTATTTAACAAAGCACCATAACACCATATATCAAAATGAGGACAGGGAGTGAAGAATATGTTACCCATTGAAAAATGCAAGGAGGGGGGAGTTTTAGATAGACAAAACAGATGGCCAAATATAATTTAGTCAGCCATAGAGGAATTAAAACCCTCTAACTTTTGCAAAAGGTGCCATGGGATCCTTGTAAAGCCACAAGTTGTCTGGGCCTTGGGTTTTTAGGCATCACCCAAAAGAAAGCCCTTCCATCAACACAATACCAACCTGGAGCGGGTGTCAGTCAGTTTCAGACAAGAGCATCACCTACTGAATCACCAGCCCTATTACTTGCAGCACCCAAGTTTGTCTTACAGTTGCCCATCCAAACACCAGCTATGGCCAAACCTGCTTAGCTGGCAAGTTAGGATGAGGCATTCTATCCCCTATGGTTACCTGCTCATCTCTTCTCCTCCTGCCCACTGTGGTCCCAATAGTTTTTATGACACCAGGTCTCTGAAGGGCTGTATGTCCACCAACTGAAGACAGGCTGGGCAGAGGATGGCTGTAGGGATGTGAGCGAGAGTAGGGACTCGACATGGAGGTGATCACGGTGGGCTGGACCATCCACTGCAGGTCTTGGCTGGTTGTTATGGCATTAATGGTGGGGATAAAAGCACTGCCTGATCCTGGCATATCTATCCGGAATTTCTAGAAGGAGACAAAAAATGGAGAGAGAAATCAGTACATGCACAATATTGATGTCTAAGCAAAAACAAGTGGAGGAGGAGATTCACTGGAAACAGGGCTAACTCCCGGCACTAGCACAGGAAGCAGGTGCTTGGGATGGCCCAGGCAAAGAAGCAGCACGTCCAGCTCTTTGGTAGCAATTCAGTGGTGGGTTGAAGAAAGAAGCGGTGGCAGTTGAGCTGCTACCAAAGTGCCGCCAATCGAGGCTCCCCCCCACCACCGCTTGGGGCAGCAAATACACTGGAGCTGGCCCTGACTGGGAGAATCTAAGTAGATACCAGAACCAGGACATAAACACCCGAAGCAGATGGACTCAGTGACCCATTGATATACAGATGGCATGGAGAGCTGCACCTTTCCACAAGCAGACAGCATGGTGTGGCAACCAGCAGAACAGGTTGCCCCACACATGCCATTTAGTTTGCATGCAGAATAGCCTGTGTTTGCACTTGTTCCTGAGGAGTGGATGGGGCGGAGAGCACCTGCACAGACAGCACACGCCCCATGCACTTTCTGGTACGTGAACAAAAACTAAAAGCCTCACAGTGGGAGTCTATCATGTTGAAGGATCTATGTTGTTCTGATGTGTGAAGTCAAAGGCCTTTTCGCTTGTCACAATGATTTGCACTTCTTGATGCCATAACGCTCTGGTGAAGTTTGGTTTTACTTCACTCCTGAATGAGACTCACTGCCAAGCAACCTCTTCTTCCCCACCCCCAATCCCAAAGCAACTCCTTCCTTCTCCCCTCCAATCCCGCTCCTGCCAAACTTCTCTTCTCTTTCCCATAATACACTTCCCCTCCCTGCAAACAGTGCAAAGCGTGTCGTATAGAAGCATTCACCCCACACAGCAAGTCATGGCCAAGTCTAAAAGGGGAATTGAGGAGTTTCTAGAAAAATACTTCTCCATCAATCCAGAAAAAAAGGAAGAGAAATTTCAGCCATAAACTCAAGCACCAAGTACAGTTTAGTGGAAGTTTTTTTTACAGGGGATCTGTTCTGCCCATATAACATGGGAGCTTTGGCCAGAGGATATGGCTCTATGAATGGAAGGTTTGTATAGAGAATTGCAGTGGTAGCAGAGACACATCACAACTCCTCAGGGCTTTCATTATGTGGAACCATGCTCACCACATACAGGTTATACGATATAATGTGAACAGTCCAGCTCTGGGACGGTTATGTGCATGTATACATATTTTAAATGCAGCCTATAAAATGTGTTTCAGGATTCAGATTGGACAAGTTCCTTGCAGCTCTTGGCATTGTCTAGACAAAACAAGGCAGCAATAAAACCAAGACAATAGGTAATGATCTCCTCCATAAAACTTGTACACCTGGTTTCAATCAGACTTAAGTAAATCCACCTGGATAATATGCTGGCGCTAAACAACTAGGAAAACAATGATGTGTCCAGGAGGGGGACACATGAGAGAAAGAATGCTTTTGTCTAGGAAGAGATCCTTTCAGGAGACACTCAAAGTTTAGATTAGGTTTTAAAGACATGTCTTACACCAACATTCTGAACTTTGAATACAGAAGCAACAATAGAGTTCTAGGATCAGAGGTGAGAACTATCAGCTAACAACAGTTTGTGGGCCTTGACATGATCCTGTGCAAATGCACATCTTTAGGTCAACAAAATGATATCACAGGAGTCACAAAACTGGAGGGAAGGGAAATCACCACCACCATGACCCCGACTCAGGAGAGTACTTAAGCATTAAAGATGATCTCGAAATTAAGCATGTGCTTAAGTGTTTTCCTAAATCAAGGCCTATAAAAATCATTTTTCAGATTTTTACAGGACCAGAACTTTAGCCATTGGACTCTGTGTGTGTAACATTGGCCCAAATTCCCAATGACTTCAACACAACCAGAATTGGGCCCAAAAGAGCACTTAAAACACAGAAAAAATCCAAATGTAAAGCACCAGACAGCCCCAAACTAAGGGGGAGAAGAAATGAGTGAATCAGTAAATGGAGGGAATGTAAAAATGAACCTGTCCCCTGATATCAAACCTTCAGCAAAAGCCCCACCAGAACCTTGGGTCCTGAATCTAACAAGGACTGGATGTACTCAAAACCTCACAAGGCAGGCCATTTTCCTGAGACCTCCAGACCTCTTGGATCTACCTAATTAGTCAGAAGAAGCTGCAAACTTCTGTACTGCTTCTTCATCACACCTATAAAGGAGTTTGCTGAAAAAAGCTATATTTCCCACTTCTCCCCCAGTTCTCCAACAAGCTAAACTATGCTTGTATTATAGGACAGAATGTCTTCATGTCTCCACATTATATAGTGTAACTAGTGCGGGGATGAGATAAACGAAAAATTACCAGGACATTAAGGTCATAAAGAGGAAGCATGAGATAGTTTAGCAGTTAAAGAACAGCTTTGACAGTCAGGAGCTCTGGGGTTCTACTTCAAACTCTGCTACTGATTTCCTGCGTGATCTTCCCTATCTGTGCTACAGTTCCCCCCGGCCCCTTTAAAGTGTGTCTTCACCTTGGTGTTGGGAGGCCAAATTAACAATTGCAAAAATGCATTGACAGCCCTGTATGGAAAGTATAGATGTGCAAAATTATCATTCAGCAGAGTTTATTGCAAACCTAAGAGTAATGACCCTTCCAGTGACATACATTCTGACCTTCAACTCCTCATAACCAGGAAGGAGTTCACATCTGACAGGTCATAAAAATTATAATAATCACCAAATTATCTAGCTGAACGGTCAGATATTAACTTCTCCCAATCCATTAGGAGATCAGGCCCTCTGTTAATGGAAAGGTCATTCCCCTTAGATTTGCAATCACACGGATCCAGTTCTTCTCAACACACCTGTTCTTGGCAGTGATAACAGTGCCAAACAACCAGCTCAGGGGGGCAGTAACAAGAAAAAGGCATGTATACAGGATTAAGGCAGGGCTTTGTCCTGTAGATGGAGCTTTAACTGCATCCCTGGATTGTGGTAAAGGCTTGGACCGTCCATCTGTAAACCCAGGGTATTAGCCTTTGTGCCCAGACAAAATTGTCTGACAGGCTTAGAGGGAGAAGGAAACACCTGTAGTTTCTGCCAAGACACATGTCCTCCTTTTCACTGGCCTTCTTTCTAATCCCTTAAAATAGCTTCAGAACATTTCTGCTGAGACAGGCAACTCCGAAAGGTGTCAGTAAAAATCCTCCGTTATTATTCTCTTTTCGCCATCGAACTAATTACAGGATGTGTCACTATCACAAGACTGTCTTAAAAGACGCTCCACTCTGACTCACGTTGGGTCTCTAAGCCAAACGCACAATTACCTAGTATATGTAAACGTGGTCGTTTCCACATTCTGTTTGGTGCTCGAGGGGCCATGATTCCCAGTCTCCTTCCCATCTCGATCAACTCACTTGCTTTACAAATCAGACACTCCACTGCCATTCACTTTCCCTTACAAAAATGCTAGTAGCCGCTGGAATGCCACAGTGCCACTGGAATGCCACAGTGGTTACCTATGAGGCGCCTAATATTCTTTCAGGTCTAATCCACTGTGATACCATAGTTTTCAGTGGCAGGCTCTGACCCCACTCCACCTCCTTTTGAAGTCCATTGGGTGCCAATTTCTTCCCCTCACCTAGCAGGCCTGCATAATCTTGCCCTAGCCTGTATCTCAGCTCATTCCCCTCGGTCTGGCCACTGCTCTTCCCAGCTCTAACTATTTCTCCTTTCCTCATAAACCTTCCATCATGTTGGCCCTTATTCCTGGAACACTCTCCCTACTCTCATCCACCAAGTTCCCCCTCCCTCAGCCCCCCCCCCTTCCTTCAAATCTTACTTTATAGCCTCCAGCATTCATCTCACCAGCAGTAATCCCCACGCACACCCTCTCCTGATTGCTTGTTTTATGTTTTATTTAGATTTCAGAAACATAGACACCAAAGGACTTACAGTGCCATGGAGATTCATGGCACTATATACAATGTTTAGCAATAGTAAAATGGTAATGCTGCACACTTTAGATCCCGACACCCCACTCCGGAACGTACAGCCACTGCAGTATTGCAGAGCCATCGCCCTAGCACGGCCCCAAGCAACATGCAGATCAAGATACCATCACATTCCCTGGTAAAAGACAAACGCTCCTCTAGCTTTCCCACTGTTTCACTACAAAAGGGCTGAGGTCTGTTTCCATTATAATCTAAAACATGGAACTAGGTAATGGCCTCTGATGCTCCATCTCCCAGGGACATTCCAAAGATAATGAATTAAATCTTGCCACAAAATGCAGAGGGATGGGCTAGATCAGTGGGGTCACAAAGACCTGTATATACACCAGCAACTGTGTGATATTTCAGGCTGATGGGATTGCACTTTACGCTCCTTCCGTGCTGTTCCAAGTGAGTCACTGCTGCCCATGAACCCAAGAAAGGTTGATCCCCTCCAACCCAAATGATCCTATAACAAATTAACAGCCCAATATTGCAAGCTTTTCTCATGCAGGTAGTTTCCTTGCAGATCAGGCACGGCAGTGGGATAATATGTAAGAGGAAATCTTCCAGTTTGAAAGAGCAAATATATTATCCTCATTAAATTCTACGTTTGCCACATGGCAAATTCATTATTAGGAATATAATATTTTACATAACATTAAAAAACATCACAGTGCTGCACCATAAGGATAGAACAGTTACAAGGCATCAAAGTTTTGGCTCAGAAAGACCATTTCCACTGAAACATGTGACTGATGCAGCCGTTCTTGCTTCTGAAGAAGAAAGATTCAAAAGAAAACTTTGCAAGTTGTGTATTTTGTGTGGTAATAAAACCGCTGATTTCCACAGTACAAAATCAGTGGAACAGACCAATTCCTAAAACAGAGGTGAGGCTTCTGTTTGATCCTAATCTACAAAATCTCCAAGGATCAAGGGGAAAGAAGACACTAAAGTGTCTTGAGAAGTCTCCCAGATTTTTAAAGAAAACACTTATGTCCTGATCTAAAATCTATCAATATAGTAACCTTATTTATTCTGGCATCCATATCAAACACACATGCACTCTCTCTCTAGCAGTTTGAAAGAAAAACAAGGGGAAAAAAATAAAAGCCAGCTCATTTCATTTAGACTTCACTAACTCACACATTCAACACAGCCAATCAACGTGTCACAGCCTCTGCAAAATTCACTTGATCTACTGTATGTACTGAATTTGAAACATACAAAACAAAAACGAAAAGCAAGAGCTCCAAGCTGTCCAAGCATGTTTAATTTCTCAACCCCCTTCTCTCCCCCCTCCTCACATTCAGTGAAAACGAGTGAATAATCTGATTCCAAACTACAATCCCTGGAAGCAATCCTACTGGGACTATCCTACAGAGGGCACCAATGAGATATATTTGGAGTGAGCTGGGAAACTTTTGAGTCATTTCTGGTAAAAGTTCTTTGATGTGAGGAATGTCACAGGCTGGTACTGTTGGCAAAGTTTAATATAGGGCGATATTTTTAAAAAAATGACCCTATGACTTCTTGATGCGTCTCCCACTCTTCCAGTTAATTTGTACAAATAATGCAAGAAATAATAATAATTGGTGGGGGCGCAGGAGGGGAGATGAAGAAACCTTGGTGGGGAAAAAAGAGGGAGAGAGAAAGAAGAGAGAGTGAGAGAGAAGGCCAAATGATGTAAACAAGTTATGAAATAATCTAGGTTTGTGTAACTGGCCCGATTGCGTAATGCTTTCCACAGAAGCCATGGATTTAGTTTATGCAGGCACATAAGCCTTTCTGAAGTGTTTTCCTAGGAAAACCAAAAGGAAAAAGGCCCATTAAAAAAAAAAAAAAGGCCAACCTTTTAGGTTCATGTAGTCACGCAACTTCAACAGGAAATATCTTCCATTCTTCTAGTTCCAATATTATTCAAGACCAGAAGCTTACAACAAGGAAAGTTATCTCAAAAATGTAACTAGATCCCATGAGTTCTGTAAGAGCTTGCATTCTGAGGGTCAAGAGACCAGGAAAACTGAACAGTAAATACCAACAAGCAGTAATCAGTGAGCTGAGGAATGTCTGAATACCAGAAGAAAGCAAAAATATCACTCCCTAGGTACGTAGAAAGCCTGGCTGATACAAAAACACATTCCATCCTCACAGACAGACACTATTTAAAGGGTGGGGGGAGGCAGGCGCACTGTACTGGAATTATTTAATCACTTTCCAAATCAAATAAAGTCTACTTTAAAAGAGTCCGTATATTTTAACTCCCTTGCAATAAAGGACCTTGAGACCGAGTATCACAGGACCTATTAAAGTAATAGCATTTAGATGTCCATGGAAGTAATGCTGTTTTGGTTCAGCTCTCAAAACAGCTTGTCTACTTGGGAGAAGATGGTGGGGGAGGGAAGAGCTTCTAACTAAAACAAAGTAGGAGAGAGCTTCACAGATTTTATTATTTTTCAGTAAGTCACCCTGCGGATTCCTTGGCATGAAACGCAGATGTAAACTATTATTGCGGAAAGGTACCAAATAACAAAGTAAGATTATACAGTTAATAATAGTATGGAAATCGATGTGCGTATTACACCAGGTTGTGAATTAACCAATACTTGCTTTCTGTTTAGCCAATGATTATACTCTCCCTATGCGTGGATGAATTTTTTTTTAAACCATTCTCTCTTCCTTTCAGTGTTTTATACTAAAAAAGGGATAACTACTTCAATTAGGTAGGGGGAAAGCCCCAAATAGAACTGTGACCCAAAGACCACGTAATGTTCTTCCAATTTTTCATTTTATTATTATTACTATTATTTTTAAGAGTCTGAGCCTCTTGACTGTAGGAATTGGAGCTAGATACCAGGTTTGTGTTCAGTGATACAATCTGAGTTATCTGAACAGAAAACAGAAAGTCTTTTCCAGGAAAGTTTGTGAAGCAGAGGAGCCAGGAACAACCCTTCTTGGAGCATTCTCACCTTAGTCTTAAAACTATTGGCCTACTTAGAAATTCATCTCTTATCTACAGGCTTTGGGAGCAATCTGAAAGAATGATGAAATTAAGGTGTGATACTCTTGTGTAAAGATCAAGGACCCATCTCTGCATTTTTTACTCAGGCAAGCTGCCTAGGGATATCAGGATCAGACCCTATTTCCTGGTGTCCTGTCTCTCATCAAGATTCTGAAATGTCACCAATAATAGATGACATTTTGAAACACAAATGTAAACAGTAGTAACTAGCACCATTTCATTTGAGTTGAATGTTTGGTTGAATTCCTACAGAACTGGCAGTATTTCAGGTTACATCGCATTCCCTTCTCTTTCCAAGGATAAATAAAAGTCAGGGATTCTGACTTCCAAGTCTTCAGTGCATGTTTGATGACATCTGCCATGTCTGTAGGTATGCTCAGCTAGCACATGGGATAAGAACACTATTTTAGTGGATAGCAGAGTAAGAGTTGATATTTTTGGCACTGTGAAACATTTCATATAAGAAGTGGTAATGCAAATTCATTGCATACACTCAAATTTGCACATACGGTGCAGAGCAGCAGTCATACACTATATGCACAACACACTGCATGTATTTATATATAAACACATACACATTTCCATACACAGAGACAAATTGGTTGAAAGTAATTTTAATACACTTTTTTTTTTGTAATTACTCCCACTAGGAAATCCACCAGGAATCCACACACACACACAGCCTCCAATCCCCAAACTGGCATAAAACGAAAGTATGCGCGTTACAGTCTCCCTCCCTCCACACACGTTGCTTCTTTCAGCCCCAGATTAACTCCAGCAGAGGACAGCAAAACCCACGATGAGTGACTGACCCAGTAATGTCGCGGCAGCGGCAGCACTAGGGTGTGTGTTTGCAGCACAGACCCCGCTGCCCCGCTGACAGCAACTGGATCGCTTGAGACGATAGTTTCAAGAGGAAATATAAAGCAATACTTAAACACCCCCCCCCCCGCCCAAACACTTAGCTGCACTGGTGATTAAACGTTGCTTTTCTCTCCTGACCTGGCGTCCTGTAAATCCGTAGATTAAATTCCTCATTATTTACACTTACATAAAAACGCCCAAACTCTTGCAAAGACAGAAGTTGTTTTTCCCCTCCTTTTAAGGCGTGGACTGGAAATGGACTCGGAGTGCCAAAGTATAGGCAGCACCTATTATTTCCCTAATCTCCAGCTAGGCAGAGGTCTGATAAAGGCGCTCAGAAAGTGGACTGGGTGTGGCAAGTGAACTTTGGTTAAGCAGATTTTTTTTTAAGTATCTTACAGGAAAATGGCCCACAAAAGCACAATATAACAAGGATATTACATACACATAGATGTTATACACAGCCACACTATATTATTTAATCCTATCTGACGCGGAGACCTGGTCTCAAAGTAAAACTCTTGGTATGCAAAGAGGAAGACAGAATTGTGTTACCTACTGTCCTTGGGCCCCACAGCAGAGGGTACTCAGATGATCAGAAATAAAGATGCACAGAAGGGGGAGGGGAGGAGAGAAGCTTTGATCATGTCAGTTGTATGACAAGGTACCTGTGACCGCCCCTACCTGTTGTGCTGTGCCGCTGGAGTAAGTCTCTGGGTGGCCCGGAGAGCCGCTGCTGCCCCTGGAGGAGGTATCAAAGTTCCCGGGATAGTCCTGGTACATGATCCGAGGTAGAAGCCGGAGAGAAACACAATGTTTTTTTCCTTCACACACACGCTCTATTTCTCCACCTCTCTCACCTGATTTTTATTTCAGCCTTCCAACTGCACTCCGTAAAGATTTTTTTTTAAATAAAAAGAGTTAAAATAAAGCTCTTTCCTCAACCTTTTCCTCCACTCAAGACTGGGGGGGAATAATATTTCCCACTTCACAAAATAGAGCCACTCTCTCTAATCCCAGAGGTCTTTGGTGCACTCCAAAAAAATGTGGATTTAAAATTTGCCGCAAAAAGAAGTGTAATTAGACGTCTCTCTTTGTTTTAGTCTCTATCTTAAAATCTGTCACATTTGCTCCGAAGAGAAAGGGGAGGAAAAAGAGACCTAAACACACACTTATAACGCGCGTGTCTATTGCCCTCCTTCAGACTTCCTGTGAATATTTGTTCTGTTTTCAACGCTTCTCTGGCTCTGTAGTTTCAATCAAGAGGCTCTTTGCCTCCTGTTTAATTAAGTGCTTTATAAAAGTGCCAGTTCCCTGCTCTCACTAGACTGGATGATTCAGTCCAGGATTTTAGCCTCTTGATTTCTTTTTAAACTCCCTTAATTATTGATCTTTACACTTGCTACCTGCTCGTCTCTGCCCGCGTGAGTCTCTCTCTTCTCCCCCCTTGTCGCCTGCCCCCCTTTCTGTCTGAGAGTCTCTCTGGTATCTTGTTCTCTGAGCTCCTTTGCTCTCCCTGGATGAGTCAGTGCAATGGCATTAGTTCAACTCCACACTCTTATTATCCATCCCCTCCTCTGAGAGCTGTACCATGTGGAGCCACACACGTCAAACTCCCAGCTCGCCAAACCCCACCTTGCAAAGGGGAGTCTCCCACCTGGCAGGGGGAGGGGGAAAATCACCCCGCCCACTTAATCCGATTTGGCCAAACCCAGCCCGCCGCCTGCAAACCAATCTCAGGGCCCGGCAGGTTTGCACCATCCCGTGCAGCGGGGGAACAGCCCGGGGCCCAGCGCGCTGGATTTGTTACCGGCAGAGCCCGCCCCTTCCCCCCACTCGCTGGCGCCTTTAGTCTGTTCCATTGGCGCACGTTGCCAAAGATGGTCATTTGCGTTTTCCGACGCGCGCGCGGGTTTCCTTGGTTAGGATGACGTGGCCCGAGAGGGATTCCCTACTCGCTCGCACCAGATCGGCTCCGCTTAAAGGGGAACCGGATCAGAAAAGGGGAGACAGAAGCGGAGATTCGAGTTCCTCTTGAGCGCGCACCTGGCTTTGTGAAGCCGGGGCAGGCGGGGGCTGGATCCACAACGATCCCGGCGCTGGTTTTGCAGTGTGCGGGGTGGGCGGGTGTAATTGGATCCAGACTTAGCGTTGCAACGGTGTGTGTGTACAACTGGATCCACGGTTGTCCTTGCGGGGGGGGCGAGGGGGGACCCTGTGAATGTGCAGTTGGATCCAGAGTTATCCTTGCAACGGTGTGTGTGTGTACAACTGGATCCAGGGGTGTCCTTGCACGGGGGGGAGTGAGGAAAGCTGGATCCAGATGCTGGTTTTGCACCGCGGGGGAAGCTGGATCCAGCGACTGGCTTTGCAGCCCTGCCTGCAGCGCTCATTGGCACCGTTTCCCCTGGCTGCCGTTCTCTGAGAGACTAGCAGGATCAGGGAGAAAAAGTTCGTATTTGTTGCCTTCATTCCCGTGCAAGGCATCGATCTCGCTGGTTTACCAGCGTTCCCCCGAACTCCGCCGCAACGTTGCTTTGTTGAGGATTGGCTGCAAGAGGGGGCCAACGTACCACGGGGCGGCTCTTCCCCCTCACCCTCTCAGGGCTCAGACCCTAACCCTGATCTGCCCCCGCCCAGGGGCTGCCCATGCGTAAAACGCCTCTGCACGCTCTGGGGAGGCGCTGCCCCTTCCGCTGGAAACAGGCGCGCTTCCCGCTGTGTTTATACAAGCCCTTCCCAGCAGGACGAGTCAACGCAGCTGCCTGGTGGGAGGCAGGAGGGCCGCAGCAATACGTGCGGAGGGGGGGGGCGGGAGGAGAGAGCTCAGAACATGGGTCACCCTTGCCAGCTCTCCCCTCATCACTGCGGGCTCCCGTGCCCCGAGCAGCGAACCGGAGAGCAGGGCCCACAGGGCTGCAGCCGAGTCCCCCCGAGGAGCGACTCGACCCCAGCAGGAGGGAGCCGAGCAGAACAGGCTGCGCCGGTCCCCGCCTCTTCTGCCCCTAACACCTAGGCATCAACGCGTGTTTCTCTCCTCGTTCCCCGCCAACTGGCAGCTCTGCCAAAAGCGTTACTCCCTTCCCCGCAACAGCCTGCCGCCGAGTGGGCCCACCCCTTCCAGTAATGCCTGGGAGGGGCGCAGGCTGGGGAGGCTGGTGGCTGGTCCGGGAGGCGCACCGCACGCAGCGATCACTCCCTCCGCTCCCGCGGCTTCCAGTAAAGCGGCTGCTGGATGACCCCAGCGTCTAGAGCATCATGGAATCTGTGCTCTTTGCTGATGCAACGTACAAGCCTTTGCGTTAGCAGCTGCAGCCCGGCACGGAGCGTAGCTGTGCTGATGACAGCTCCCAGGGAGGGAGCTGCAGGCAAGAGAGGCATGAACAAAGATCAACTCCAGTGCTCCAGCTGAGTAATTACGGGGGGGAGGGATGAAGTCCCTGTAGGGGGTGCGTGCGCAGGGGAGCAATTTCCCCCTAGGAAATGTCTTTGAAACGACAGATCATCTGGAGAATTCCACAAGAAAAATTTTTGGTCTCTAGGAGGCTTTTGATGAACTTGGGTGAAAAAAGATCTCCAGTGGGAGATATTATTGAGTAACCAGAAAAGGGGGACCCATTTGGCGTTTTTGTGGGCCTCTTTCTTGCATAAACTGAGCACCAAGGACATGTCTCCCTTGAGTTCAAGCATTCATCATAGGCTCCTTAAACGTGCAAACCAACGCACACACCCAATGAGGTTGAGCACATCAAGGAAATAAATGACAAGTGTATGAACAACTCAGGACAAAGGTTACATTTAAGGGACACCACCCAGCAACACTGTACTGCTGGTACAAAAATCAGACATTTATTATGTCCTCCTTTGCATGATTTCCTTGTAACTGTTTTTTCTCTGATCAAATGTTTTCAGTCTCCCATTATCAAAACAGAGGGTGTGGAACAATAACAAAAAATGACAGATGCCCTTAAAATGTAAGAAAGATGGTCAACGTAACCCCAAGTCTGAGTAAAATATATAGATACATATCAGTATTCCTTGTCCTTTCAATTGAGAAGAGAGAGAGCACATCTAGAAGTCTAATAATGAGCACACAATGAGTTTCAGCCACTTGTTCTTCAGCAGCTGATGATGAAACAAATGCATGGAATCCCAGTGGTCTTCACTGTGTAACAGAGATGAGGCAAGGAAGTGGAGGGCAGACCAGGGTCAAGCCCTACAATGCAACGTCCCATAAATACATACCACAATAGGACAGAACTCCTCCAGGAATTGCATCAGTCAATGTCTTTTGAGACTCTTTAGTTTAATGGAAGAGCAGCAAAGAATCCTGTGGCACCTTATAGACTAACAGACGTTTTGGAGCATGAGCTTTCGTGGGTGAATACCCACTTCCTCAGATGCATATAGTGGAAATTTCCAGAGGCAGGTATATATATGCTAGCAAGCAAGCTAGAGATAATGGTTAGTTCAATCAGGGAGGATGAGGCCCTGTTCTAGCAGTTGAGGTGTGAAAACCAAGAGAGGGGAAACTGGTTCTGTAGTTGGCAAGCCATTCACAGTCTTTGTTCAATCCTGAGCTGATGGTGTCAAATTTGCAGATGAACTGAAGCTCAGCAGTTTCTCTTTGAAGTCTGGTCCTGAAGTTTTTTTGCTGCAGGATGGCCACCTTAAGGTCTGCTATAGTGCGGCCAGGGAGATTGAAGTGCTCTCCTACAGGTTTTTGTATGTTGCCATTCCTAATGTCTGATTTGTGTCCATTTATCCTTTTCCGTAGAGACTGTCCAGTTTGGCCGACGTACATAGCAGAGGGGCATTGCTGGCATATGATGGTGTATATTACATTGGTGGATGTGCAGGTGAATGAACCAGTGATGGTGTGGCTGATCTGGTTAGGTCCTGTGATGGTGTTGCTGGTGTAGATATGTGGGCAGAGTTGGCATCGAGGTTTGTTGCATGGATTGGTTCCTGAGCTAGAGTTATTATGGTGCTGTGTGCAGTTACTGGTGAGAATATGTTTCAGGTTGGCAGGTTGTCTGTGGGCAAGGACTGGCCTGCCACCCAAGGCCTGTGAAAGTGTGGGATCATTGTCCAGGATGGGCTGTAGATCCTTGATGATGCATTGGAGGGGTTTTAGCTGGGGGCTGTATGTGATGGCCAGTTTAATGGAGATTCTGTGACTTTGTGCTCTGATGCATGAGAACACTGTTGTCTAGTGGTTTGAGCAGGTGACTAGGAGTCTGGCACTTACTTGGTGTATGACTTTGGGCAAGTCACTTAACTTACTTCTCTATGTCTTGAGTTGCCCATCTGTGAAATGGATGTACCAATACTATTGCACAAAGATGGAATGTGGCTTAATTAATTTCTGTAAAGTGCTATGAGCTAAAAGGAGCTGCATCACACATCTCTGTTTCTAAATATGTTAATATCACAGTTTGAATAATCTGCATTGCACACCAGCAATTACAGTGTTCACCCCGATAGAACAACAGCCATTCGTTGTGTGCCAGACTCTGCAAGTACAGGTCATCACAGCACATGGTGTGTCTGAATAGGAACCTGCAAATCAGCATTTCCCTTCATAGCTTTGATAGTAAATATAGAAACACTTGTGACCCTATTATCTTTAGATATGACTAAATCTCATAGTTTCCTGCATGTGACATGTTGTATTGAATACTTTGGTTTCTGCAATGGAGGGACTTTTTCCTAAAGCTTTCTAAACAAATAGCCACTAAAGCCTTGAAGAAGTGGTAATGGGTGGAAAATGGAAAAAAATTAAATTTCAAATGACTATTACTGTGAAAGGTGTTGGGATTGACAGTCTAAGGAGCCTTCCTGCCCCCCACTCCAGTCTGTCCAAATTGCTGCAGCTAAAGTGGTCATCTCCTGCTGCATCAACCTTGTTACCCCCAATTCCTTTTCCAAGCTCTGCACAGCTTTGCTCATCCTGCTTTCCTCCCCCAGCCCTCCCAAGCTGTGCACTCTCCCTAAACCTCTCTCCTTAATGATCCTTTTATTTCCTTCTCCTGCTCTCAGCTTTGTATCTTTTTTCTCCTTGCTCTTGAAATAGTCTCTGCCTTCTTTGTGCCAAGAGCTTTCTGTCTCCTTCTTCAAATCTCACTCTTTAAAACCCACTCTTTCCCCCTTCCTCTCACTAACCTTATGATACTGTGATGATGTATGGTATGAAAATTTAGATAGAGCTACGACTGTCTCCTTTAACCCTTCTGCCTCACCCTTTAAATCTGCTTGTCTGCCTGTGATCTTTTGGCACCATGGTCTGTAGTGTATTTGCCTGAATCTGACTGTAAAATTCTTTAGGGATCCATACACGCTATGGAGCTATATAAGTGATATGTAAACCTCTACCCCGATATAACGCTGTCCTCGGGACCCAAAAAATCTTACTGCATTATAGGTGAAATTGAGTTATACTGAACTTGCTTTGATCCGCCGGAGTGTGCAGCCCCACCCTCCCTGGAGCACTGCTTTACTGTGTTATAGCCAAATTCATGTTATATCGGGTCGTGTTATATCGGGCTAGAGGTGTACTAATAATAAAGTTCTGTATGTAGCCAGAGGACACGTACACAACAGCGCACTCCTTCAAAGTACTCCCCCTCACCCCCAGGAGTGGGCGGGATGGCCTCTAATGGAGATAGAGGTTTGGTCTGCATGGCCCCTTCAGTCTTTGACTGAAAGAAATTGGTGTCAATTGTGGTGATGATTTTTATGATGTGGACGCAATTCCACTAGGAACTGGCCTGAGAACCACCAATTCATTTCATATAAGCGCCCGAACAACCATTAGACGGCAACTGTAAGTCACTATCAGCCTGGAGTAAACTTGGCAACTAAGGCCCAGTGAAGAGGACTAGAGCCCATTACTAACTCACTATGCCATACAATTCCTTAGACTGCTTTTATATTCCTGATCATCCTGGAGTGAAATCTGTCAAGATCAGACCATGGCCAGGCATGTCAGACATTTTACTGAATAGATATGCTGACTCTTGGGGGGATAGTAGGATGAAAGATGAAGTCACCTAAAAAAGAAAAATAGCATGTCCCGTTCAAGCAACTGGAAATAGAGCCATCATATTAGGTTAGTGGTTGTTAAGATGTTGATGTTCAAAATGAAATGTCTATGTTTTCTTAGTCCTCTCCTAGAGGATGCATCCAGCACTTAGCATGTCTCTTTAGCTGCTAAGGAAGGTGACATCTAAATTCAAACTATAAAATCCCAGGGTGCTCTTTTTGGAGATTACATATTTTTCTACAAACATCCATCTGAGAGTGGGGGGCTTTTCTTCACTTTGTCTTTACTTTCACAAGGATGTACTAATAGAGAATTCTAGCTCATTTTTGGAAGTCTGAAAAGAGACAGCACATCAATTAAATAGTTTTTAGTGCAAAAACTCCTGCTGATATTGTTTGGTTTTTTGCACCTTCATTTTCCAGGCTATTGAAATTCTTGGTCCAAATTAGCTAGTCTGTTTCATGCCTTGTCTAACTTTAGAGGAGGTGGGGCTAATGCTATAAAAATAAACCAGTGCCTCCAATTTGCATTGCATTAGGAGTAAGTGATGGGGGGAGAGTTGTTTTAATAGGCACTGTGAGACTGTGACGTCCTTTTCTCTTTTGAGTGTACGTCAGACAGATGGACTGCACATGCTTTATCTCCACCAGCAGAAAGAATTAGATCAAGATGTGAGAGGAATTAGCCTGCAGTTGTTATGAGATGATCAGAGAGAGATGTATTAAAATACTGAAATAAAAATAACTTCTGCAAAAGGTTCCTTTGCTTTGGTCATCTCTCTTGGACTACTGAACTGTCTTCCATTGGGCTCTGATGGATCAGGTATTGGTTACTTCTGGACACAGGATCCCAGAGTCCACGGACCAGTGCTCTGATCTAAGATGGCAAACCCCATATTCCTGTATGTTTCAAAAGTCCAGCTAGTGGTCTCCTTAGCATTTAGCAGGGCCATTAAAGTCACAGATTATTATGGTAACTGATTAAACAGTAGAATTAAAATCATAACAACAACATACCGGGTATATTTTGGCCCTTCTGCTCCCTGCCACTTCTGTGAGGAGGGAAACCTGCATTCTTGGAGCCTGACTGGCGAGAAGGAGGAATGTCACCTGCATGAGACATTGGCGGCCCTGCAGAAAGATGCTGCACAATGCCCTGCAGGATGCCAGCTCTGCAGGTGGGGCTAGCAGACCTCTACTGGTTTCTCTCCTCACCTCAAACCAGGGGTGGGGGAAGGGGCAAGGCAGTTCCACTTATTGCAGATATAGCTTTTAGTAACTAATGCTGTCTCACCAAAGTTGGTTGCACAGCCAGCCACAGCAGCATGGCTGCCCCAGGATTGGTGCTGTTCATGGGTTGCAGGGGGCAGACAGCGGTTCAGAGGCCGTGGAGTTTCTTGTGGATCTCTCATGATCCACAGGTTTGTGGAGCCCCAGCAGCCACTGAGTTCCCCTTAAATATTGTCCTTTGAAAGAAGGAGGAAACACAGTACATTTAAATTTGTGGGGCCCACTTCTTTAACACAGGGACATCCCATGTCTTTGCAGGGGGAATGGGGTTTCTATACGAGCCTTGCAATGGAGCAGCTCAACCATTAATTGACTTAGTCATATAACAGCCCTGCAAGACAAGTAAGTAGATTTCCCATTTTACAGTAGAGCCACAAAAAAGTTTTCATCCAAAACTTTTTTTTTCCCACCACTAAAAAATGAAGATTCACGTCAACAGAAACATTTAGCAAATTAGTGTCGATTTTGGCAAATTGTTTTGGTCAGAGTGAAAACAAAAACTTGGAATTGTCAAAATGAATTGTTTTGACACTATCAAAACAAAACATTTTGATTTTTCAGGCTAGATTCACAAAGGGATTTAGGCACATGCACAAAATGGGGGATGGTTGCCGCCCTTTCTCCTCCCACCACACCTACTCACTCGGTGGTGGAGTACTTACCTCACATGTGGGAGATGCAGATTTGAATCTTTCTTCCGGAGCAGGGACTGTGAACCTAGGTCTCTCTCCCTGCTCACCACTGGGCTATTGGTTTTTCTGGCGTGGGTCTCAACCTCTCCTGTTGAAGCTGTTCCATTTTGTGTAAAGTATTTAAGCAGGCATTGGGCCAGAGAGCATATGAGAATGACTTGATAGTGGGGTGGTTATGACACACCCTCCCCCACCCTCCCTGAAGGGGTGACATCTAGATTCAAGTGCCTGCACCAATGAATATTGAATTATTTATTCAATATGCAACAGGAGGGGGCAACACTCCCAGAATACCCCCTAGTCTGGTGGTTAGGAGGACTCACCCGACAGGGGAAGACTTGGGTTATGTCCATGCTCCAGACCTGGGATCAAACTCAGATCTTCCACATCCCAGATGAGTGCCCTAAGCACTAACTATTGGGCATAAAAGGGGCACCTCCTCAGTTTTGTGACTCTAGCCCAGGGCCACCCAGAGGATTCAGCGGGCCTGGGGTCTTTGGCGGTGGGATGCCCCCGCTTCGGCGGTAATTCAGCGGCGGGGGGTCCTTCCGTTCCAGGACCCGCCATCAAAGTGCCCTGAAGACAGCGTCAGGCGCCCCCCATCGCCGAATTACCGCCAAAGACCCGGCCCTTTGGCGGCGGGTCCTGCTTTGGCAGTAATGGGGTAGAAGGACTCCCCGCTGCCAAAGACCCGGAGTGGAAGAAGCTCCGGGGGCCCGAGCCCAGCAAGAGTTTTCTGGGGCCCAAGGAGCGAGTGAAGGATCCAGCTCCAGGGCCCCTGAAAAACTCTCGCGGGGGCCCCTATGGGGCCCGGGGCCTCGAGCAAATTGCCCCACTTTCCCCCGCCTCTGGGCGGCCCTGCTCTAGCCCCTAAATTCCTTGGCTTTTATAACTTAAAATATCCAGAACATAAGGTTTCATTTGACTCAAAATGAAATGTTTCCAACTGCTTTGATGTGCTAAAAATTCTGAAAATTTTCTGTTTTAGTTCAACCCCAACCAATTTTTTTTTCTTTTTCAGAACTACTAGTAAACAAAATAGTTATTCACCTGGCTGTATTTTACAGGCAGGAAAATTGAGGCAAAAGTGGTGAAGTGACTTGCCCAAGGTTAAATGGTGAGTCAGTCTCTGAAATAAATTTAGAACTTGGGTCTCCTGACTCCCAGTCTTGTGCTCTAATTCCCCCAGTGTGTGTACAGCATGTACTAAGTTAAAGCTATACTTTACACCAGACACAAACACTTTGTTTTAGAACAATGTTCTGACATGATCTGCAAACAATCTACCTTGGCCAGCCAAACCCATATTGGAACCCTGTCTGGCTACAACTTGCTTTAACCCATCTTTAAGCACAGGTTTTAAATTTGGTTAGTGTGCACGTAATTAGCTAACACTTGTAAATCCTTGGGTGCAAAGTGCTGTGAGAAACACAGAGCTTCAGTGATGGAGCTGCCCCAGTTTACATTCACTGAGGATCCAGCCCACCGTGAGTCTCAGGCCTGATTCTGTTCTCACTTACACCAGTTATACATTGAATTCATTGGTGTCGTTCCTGGTTAATACTGGCATTATTGAGAGCAGAATCAGGCTCTCACCAGGGTCAGATCACATGTACAAAAGTAATTAGTAAGTAGAATGATCCTTTCTATGAGAAAATAATCAGCCCTGTGTAGCTTTTTCTATCTGGCAATCAGTTCTTTGTAATAAATTGCTTGGTCAAAGTAACTCCAAACAAGTCTGTCTGATAGTGCCCCAGACACACATTCTTACCTGCACGCACTGTATTATGAAATAACCTCTACAAAAACAAGAGATAACATGCATGCCTACCTAGTTTGTTCTTGCCTGAGCACTAGGCCAATTAAGACCAGCCCAGGTTCCAGGGCAGGAGAAGATCATTGTAAGGCAAATGAGGCTTGGTTCATTGTGTTCCAGGGCTTTTGCAGCAGCTTGGAAACTGGAGCAAAGAACTTGGAGCAGTTGTTTACATTTTCTTACAGGAATGGAACTTGAAGACTCTCAGGAACTGGCCAGACTGGGCCATGTGTAATTTACCCAAAGTCACACAGCAAGTCAGTGGCAGAATCTGGAACTGAATTCATGCTTCCTGACTCCTACTTGCCCCCTCCTGCTCTATGCATTAGACAATGCTGCCCTTTTAAAAACATAGTAATCAATTTTAGTTCCCCGTAGCAAGGAGGAATGGCAGCTACAGTAATTTTTTTAGACATGCTGGGAAAAAAACCTTCAGACATGACCTATAAAGAACCCTTTGTCTTAAAGGTGAACTACAAAGGGGATACAAAGTTACACACACACACACATTCCCACCCATCTCAACCACAGGCTGGGACACCTGCAGCTCAGGTTTCAGCACAGGGGTCGGCAACCTCTGGTACGCAGCTCACCAGGGTAAGCACCCTGGCGGGCCGGGCCAGTTTGTTTACCTGCCGCATCGGCAGGTTCGGCCAACTGCGGCTCCCACTGGCTGCAGTTCGCTGTCCCAGGCCAATGGGGGCAGCGGGAAGCCACGGCCAGCACATCTCTTGCCCATGCCGCTTCCCGCCACCCCCATTGGCCTGGGATGGAAAACCGCAGCCAGTGGGAGCCATGGTCGGCCAAACCTGCCGATGCGGCAGGTAAACAAACTGGCCTGGCCCGCCAGGGTGCTTACCCTGACAACCTACATGCCAGAGGTTGCTGACCTTTTTCAGCAAATGGTGACATCACAGGCCTCCAGAGCAGCTAAGTCAGGCCAGCCAGGATATTCCTTATGTTTTGAATGTGACAATGAAGTGATAAAAAAGAATTGGGGGATGGGGGCTGGGTAAATTTGTGACTTTATACTTCCCGGAGGAGCTCAGGAAAGGGCCCATATGGGGTTTTGTCACTTTACACTTCACCTTTCAGTAACTATTTAAAAGTCTCCCAGTACAACTATGTTTGACCTTTTGTCAAACCTCTGCTATGTGATCAATTTTTGCTGCTCCCTTGGGAAGTTAAGACAGGTTTCATTGGGTTTCTGCTATCATTCCAGGACTCTCAAATGCTCCAAACAAAGTATTTTTATACACGCTGAAAGCTTGCTTTCCTGTTGTTTCTCTAAGCATTAAAGTACGAGTATTTTGGTGTTAACCTCTGGGAGTGCATTTTTCAGCATTTTTCGGCATTTTTCGCCGATTCTTAGTTCTTTGTTAAGCACCCCCAATGTGTACAAGACCAAGAATGAAGACAGTCTTTGCCCCCAAAGAGTTTATGGGCGCAATCTTGCAAACACGTCTCACCAAGCATAAGGCTTATTCTGAGTGTGTGTAGTCAGATGGTAGAGCTCTTCTTCACTGATGATCCTACTGTCTTCAGTGGAGCTAACTATGCATAAGGTCCCAATCCCCCAAAGCACCTTAACTTTAAGGAAGGAAGGAACTGATTTCAGCTGACTTCAGTGAGTCTACTTGTGCTTAAGTGCATTGCTGAAGAAGGGCCTACGTGCCACCCAGGGTGAGCTAGGACTCCACAATCCAGACCATCCACATCAATGGGACTGATCTCTGTAATAGTCACTGCTGGTCATATTTGCAGGATCCAGGCCATAGAAAGTTTCAATCCTCAAATATACTCCAACTCACTGTTGCCAAGAAGGAATGGAAACTGTTCCCTTAAAATACCCCCTGGCCAATGTAGAACTGGCATAATGGCCCTGCTTCTGGTCCCCACTGTAAAGGGTGGATTGAGAGCTTGTTGAGATTGTGGCCACTACAACTATCCTCTGCTTTCCAGGGCTAATAGGCAGCCTTGGAAAACAGAGCATAAGTTAGAGCAGCCCCAAGGTTGCTCTAACATACACCAGGAGTTGGGCAGGCCCTCTCATAGCCCCAGAAAATAGAGCTATACAAAAAGTGGCTTAAAGTCACGTTTACCACCCCCTCTCCCATCCCTGCGCTATGCACAGGAACAGAAACAGAGACTTGGGCCTAGGTTTCTCTCAGTATACAGTGAACATAAATTCTTTGATACAAACTTTCATCTCCCCTATTCACCCAACTTGTCCTGTTTTTCAGTGGGGAAGTCTCCTGTAAGGGAAGGGATTCACACTCCTTTCCTTTCCCTTCAGACTGCTGTGTGAGTTTAGTGCTCAGTTAAACATCCATCTTGGCTCAGGAGAGCTGTTTTATGCCTGAGGGAGCTGCTACAGTGTCTTGTGGAGCAGGCAGGTATTAGCCTGCACTCTCTCAGCAGGGTGCTTAGGTCACTAGCATCAGGTAGGGAAAAAATTTCAAAAGCACGTTCTGGATAGTGAAGAAAAAATTCAACCCACCCACCTCCCTTCCCCCAAAGCTATGAAGACCCAGGGCTTGGCTACACTTGAAACTCCAAAGAGCTGCTGTTTACAGCACTGTAACTTGCTGTGCTCAGGGGGGGTGCTTTTTCACACCCCTGAGCGAGAAAGTTGCAGCGCTGTAAAGCACCAGTGTAGCCAAGACCTCAGAAAGACTCTGATTTGCTCATGTGATGCTCCTGTGAATGAGGATAGTGGAGTCACAGTTGCAGCTGAAGGAGCTGTATTTCCCTAGGGTCCTTCTCCAGACACTCCTTAACCTGCCACTTGAGATAGTCCCTGCATCTAACTAGTGCAGCCAACAAAACTTCAGAGCTAGCTACAGCTCCCAGGGCTTCCTACTGCCTCTTGCCATGTGCTGTTGCAAGAAGAATCCTTTCTTAAGCTGGCCAAGTTGGGGCCTGCTCCTGCTCCCATTAAAGTTAGAGGCAAAACTCCCATTTGACTTCCATGACAGCAGGATCAGGCCTTGCCTTATAAAGGAATTAATAGCGTAGAACTTGGCTACACTGCAGACTTTGGGCCTGATTCTCCCCTGGTGAGTGAGCACAAGATGGGTATAGAATGCTCTCTCTGTCACAAAGAAGTGGAGTATTTTGATTTGGTCATGTTTTGCATCAGTTTGCCCATGCGTAAATGACTGCACAAGGTACAAGGCAGTAGGGAATCAGGCCCCTAACCCTAACAAGGAAGCCTTTGCCCTCAGTGCGGTCTTCTGGCAGAGTCCAATCGTTAATTAAATACATAGATTATGTATACATTATTAATTATACACTGTAATTTTTAAACATTTCTTTTATCTGTGTGGAAGAAATTGAGTGAGATATGGTCAGAAGTAGAGAACTATAGAGATAGCCCTGAGTCAGAAGGTGACACTCTTATATACAGGTTTCAGAGTAGCAGCCATGTTAGTCTGTATCCGCAAAAAGAACAGGATTACTTGTGGCACCTTAGAGACTAACAATACTCTTATATACAGTATCACGTTATCCATTCTAAGAGCCTGATCCTGAGACATGCTGAGCACCAGTAACTCCCATAGAACTGGATGTGCTCAGCGCCTCCCAGAATCAGGCCCATAATGACGCCAACCTCTATATTCCAACAAAAAGGATATCAAGCTCAGGCTTTAGGACTTAAACCAGTCTTTAACTATTAGGGGGCAGATTATCCCACACCTGTATACTCTGGGGTCCTTGCACCTTCCTCTGAAACATCTGGGGATGGCCACTCTCAGAAACAGGATATTGGATTAGGTGGATCTGGGGTCCGATTCAAGCTGGCGATACAATACCTATGTTCCTTTCCCATGTTATTCCTCCCTTCTCCAAAGTATTCAATGAAGAGCACAGAGGGAAAAAACAGAGAAAAGAAGAAGGGCTGAAAGAGGGATAAGCATAGCTATTCCTTTTGACAGCAGAGGTTAGACAGCTGAGCGTTAATGTCTATGCTGAGATCTAGCACAGGCAATCTGACCTTTCTGCAGGTTACCTTCCCCTTCCTTGATGTGAGAGAGTTTGACACAAGCACTCAGGGGAACGTGTCACCGATAACTGAGACTTACCTTCTCTGGAAAGGAATATTGATCAATTGCGTATGGCTCCATATGCAAAGGAGACTCAAGAGAAGATTGCAGCACAACTAACCTAGGGATCAATCAGAAAGGACATTTTTAATGCAGTCATAAAACTACAGAAAATCTTGATGGTGCCTGTGAAAGGTCCCTTATTTCACTATAGTGAATTCAGAGCTGGTGAAAGCCTCTAAGGCTGAAGTCCTCTGTCTGTTAAACAGTTACTGTTTGAGCAATGGTAGTGCTCTTATTGACATGACTGAGTCCTGACCTGGCAGGGACATCTCAGTGACTGAGTAGCTAATTCAGTCTCCCTGGCTCATCCATTCTTTGGTCTCTCTGCCAAAAAGGGGATCAGCTAGTGCTAGTGGTTGTGATGGTTTCAGAGATTTGGGCAACTGCAGATTCCTAGATTCCAAGGCCAGAAGACACCATTGTGATCATCTGATCTCTTGTGCAACACAGGTCATAGAACTTCCTCAAAGTAATTCCTAAAGCAGAGCTTTTAGAAAAAAATATCCCATCTTGATATAAAAATGGTCAGTGATAGAGAATCCACCATGACTCTTAGTAACTTGTTTCAGTGGTTAATTACTCTCACTGTCAAATATACCTGTCTCATTTCCAGTCTCAATGAATCGTGTTCTACCTTTCTCTGCTAGATTGAAGAGCTCATGATCAAATACTTTTTCCCCATGTAGTCACTTATAGATTATAATCAATTCACCCCTTAACCTTCTTTTTGTTAAGCTAAACCTAGAACTGAAAGTGGATTGAGACCATCAACTCATTTGCCCTAGACCAAACAAGTGACAGATGGTAACAACGTTTAGTCATTACCCACCTGGGTTGGATATGCGCAAGAGATCTGGAAATGAAAACTCCATATGAATGTGTGAGTTTCTATGTTAAGTGAAACGAGAGAGCATTTGGGGAAAAGGAAAGAGGAGTTAACACAGAACAAAAGAATTTCCCTGCAGCCTCACCCTGTGAAACAGTATAATTCCATATAGATTGGGCCAAATTCTTCTCTTACTGCCATCCCACCCATGTCAGTGTCACTGAATTTGGCCCCGTCTCTGCTGCCTGTAACATTATTGGTAAGAAATCAGTGTGAAGTAGTATCGCTGGTACAAACAGCCTCCCCACATTAGCAGACTTGGCCAGCAGCAGGATCTCACACTAGGTGACAGGTAAGGGGTCAGGCTGAGCTGGTCCAATGCACTCAGATTTCTCTGGTGGCCCCAACAGAGAAGGCAAGATTTCAATTTTTAAAAAGTTATGATCAAGATTTTAAAGAGCATCAGCATAAAGTTAGACTGCAGAGTGGTCGGGACATTTGAAAATCAGGCCAGTTGTTCAGTAGCCACCAGATATGAAAGTAAGCCACCAGATATGAAAGCAAGAGCTGGTACACAGCAGACTGTACGGGCACGGGGCAACTTTCCCAGGCTGACAATTTAAAAGGGTCCTGGGCTCTCGGCAATAGCTGGAGCCCCTGGCTTTTTTAAATTGCCAGCCTGGGAAAGCTGCCCCCTGGGGTAGCAGTGGCAGCCAGGAACCCTGGAGCTCTGGCAGCAACTTAAAGGGTCCGGGGCTCTCAGCAGCAGCCAGAGCCCCGGGCCCTTTAAATCATTGCCAGAGCCCTGGGGCTCCTGGCCACCACCGCTACACCAGGGCTCCAGTGGCAAGTCCAGGGCCCCTTTAAATTGCTGGCTTGGGGAAGCGGCCCTCTGGGGTATCGGTAGCAGCCAGGAGCCCTGGGGCTCCATCAGTGATTTAAAGGGCCTGGGGATTTAAAGGCCCTGTCCCTTCCATCCGAGGCCACACCCCCACCTCGCTCAGGATCTTTAACTTACTTTCACCCCTGGTAGCCACCCACTTTTGAAAATCTTGGTCTAAATGTCTAGTTCAGCAGTTCTCAAACTTCTGACAATAAAAACGACTACCTCTGAGCCAAGACCAAAGCCTGAGTCCAAGCCTGAACCCCACCTTCAGCCCTGGGCAGGGGGGCTGAAGCCTGAGTCCCTTCAGCTTCAGTCCCAAGTGGGGGACTCTGGGCTTTGGCTTTAAAAAAGGGAAGAAGGAGGATCTGGGGAACTACAGGCCAGTCAGCCTCACCTCAGTCCCTAGAAAAATCGTGGAGCAGGACCTAAAGGAATCAATCCTGAGGCACTTAGAGGAGAGGGAAGTGATCAGGAACAGTCAGCATGGATTCACCAAGGGCAAGTCATGCCTGACCACCCTGACTGTCTTCTATGAGGAGATAACTGGCTCTGTTGATGAGTGGAAAGCAGTGGACATGTTATTCCTTGACTTTAGCAAAGCTTTTGATACCATCTCCCACAGTAACTTGCCAGCAAGTTAAAGTATGGTCTGGATGAATGGACTATAGCAGGGGTGGTGAAACTTCTTGGGCCAAGGGCCACATCTGGGTGGGGAAATTGTATGCAGGGCTCGGGCTGGGGGTTGGAGTGTGGGAGGGAGTGCAGGGTGTGGGAGGAGGTACGGTGTGCAGGAAGGGGCTCAGGGCAAGGGATTGGGGCAGAGGAGGGTTGCAGACTCTGGCAAGGGGCTCAAGGCAGGGAGTTGGGGTGCAGGAAGGGCATGGGGTGCAGCAGGGGGCTCAGGGCAGGGGGTCAGGGTGCAGGAAGGTTGCGGGGTGCAGCAGAGGGCTCAGGGCAGAAGTGGAGTGCTGGAGGGGTGCAGGGTGTACAAGGGGGCTTGGGCAGGGGGTTGGGGTGCAGGAGGGCTACAGGGTGTATGAGGGGGATCAGGGTAGGGAGTTGGGGTGCAGGCAGGATGCAAGGTGCAGGCAGGGGCCTTAGGGCAGGGAGTTGGGGGGCGGGGTGCAGGAGGGGTTTGAGCTCTGGCCTGGCACCACTTACCTAGAGTGGCTGCGGGGTGGCAGCAGTGCCAGTCCGCCACTCCAGGAAGCGCTGTGGCCTCTGGGGGAGGTGGGGCAGAGGGATCTGCATGCGCTGCCCTTGCTGTGCATGCAGGTACCTCCCCTCAAGCTCCCATTGGCCAAGGTTCCCCATTCCCAGCCAATGGGAGCTGCGGGGGCAATGCCTGGAGGCAATGGCAATGAACATAGAGCCCTCTGCCCCCCCCCTCACCCGGAGACCACTTCTGAGAGCGGTGCGGGGCCTGCGGCGCTATGAGGGGCAATCAGAGGGCCAGATCCAAAGCCCTAAGGGGCTGGATCTGGCCCTTGGGCCATAGTTTGTTCACCTCTGGACTATAAGGCGGATAGAAAGCTGGCTAGATCGTCGGGCTCAACGGGTAGTAATCAATGGCTCAATGTCTAGTTGGCAGCTGGTATCAAGCAAAGTGCCCCAAGGCTTGGTCCTGGAGCTGGTTTTGTTCACTTAATGATCTGGAGGGTGGTGTGGACTGCACCCTCAGCAAGTTTGCAGATGACACTAAACTGGGAAGAGTGGTAGATTCGCTGGAGGGTAGGGATAGGATATAGAGGGACCTAAAGAAATTAGAGGATTGGGCCAAAAGAAATCTGATGAGGTTCAACAAGGACAAGTGCAGAGTCCTGCACTTAGGACAGAAGAATCCCATGCACTGCTACAGACTAGGGACCAAATGGCTAGGCGGCAATTCTGCAGTAAAGGACCTAGGGGTTATAGTGGAAGCAAAGTTGGATATGAGTCGATGGTGTGCCCTTGTTGCCAAGAAGGCTAACGGCATTTTGGGCTGTATAAATAGGGGCACTGCCAGCAGATCGAGGGACGTGATCATTTCCCTCTATTCGACAATGGTGAGGCCTCATCTGGAGTAGTGAGTCCAGTTTTGGGCCCCACACTACAAGAAGGATGTGGCAGGGCCACCCGGGGGGGGCAAGTGGGGCAATTTGCCCCAGGCCCCGGGCCCCGGAGTGGCCCCCATGAGAATGTCAGAGGATCCCCTGGCCCCACTTCCACCTTCCCTCATTCCCTGGTGCCTCAGCGCGCTGTGTCCAGGAGTGGCCCTGGACAGAGCCAAAGTGGCGTGGCTTGGGCGGGGCCTGAGCCCCTCTTGCTCAGAGTCACGTGCCCCTCTTGCTCAGAGTCCCACCGGAGCCAGGCCGCTACAGCGCTATCCAAGGCCGCTCCTGGATGCAGTGCCCTGAGGCTCTGGGAGATGGGGGAGGCAGGGGTAAGCGGCATGATAATGGGGCTGGGCGGGGGGGGGTTGGATAAGGGGCAGGGAGTCCTGGGGAAAGTCAAGGGACAGGGAGGGGTAAGGAATGGTGTCCCTAGCCTCTGTTTGTCAGAGGGTGGAGATGGAAGACAGGAGAGAGATCACTTGATCATTATCTGTTAGGTTCACTCCCTCTGAGGCATCTGCCATTGGCCACTGTCAGTAGACAGGATACAGGGCTGGATGGACCTTTGGTCTGACCCAGTATAGCCGTTCTTATGTTCTAACCTAAATGAACCCAAAGTTATGGAGACAGATATGAGTCAAGGAAGCCAGCAGAGTATCAGAAACCTGGAAAAATCTCTGACTGGTTTGTGCTGACATGCGGAAGGTTTTTAAATGTTTATTTTTCCCAGGGCTGCTGGGAGTGGGGAGCAAGTGGGGCAATTTGCCTCCACAAGAATATAGTATTCTATAGTATTGCAACTTTTTTATGGAAGGGGCCCCTGAAATTGCTTTGCCCCAGGCCCCCTGAATCCTCTGGGCAGCCCTGGGATGTGGAAAAATTGGAAAGAGTCCAGTGGAAGGCAACAAAAGTGATTAGGGGGCTGGAGCACATGATTTATGAGGAGAGGCTGAGGGAACTGGGATTATTTAGTCTGTCAAAGAGAAGAATGAGAGGGGATTTGATAACTGCCTTCAACTACCTGAAAGGGAGTTCCAAAGAGGATAGATCTAGACTGTTCTCAGTGGTACCAGATGACAGAACAAGGAGTAATGGTCTCAAGTTGCGGTGGGGGAGATTTAGGTTGGATATTAGGAAAAACTTTTTCACTAGGAGGGTGGTGAAGCACTGGAATGGGTTACCTAGGGAGGTAGTGGAATATCCTTTCTTAGAGGTTTTTAAGGTCAGGCTTGACAAAGCCCTGGCTGGGATGATTTAGTTGGGGATTGGTCCTGATTTGAACAGGGGGTTGGACTAGATGACCTCCTGAGGCCCCTTCCAACCCTGATATTCTATGATTCTGTGATTCTAAGTCTAACATCAGCCCTGGAGATCCCATTAAAATGAGGATGCAATCCAACAGTTTGAGGACTGCTGTAAAAAACTAGCTCTTATGCTTATCAAGAAACACTTCCAAATGTAATAAAATGAAATGCTGTTTTCTTGAGCCCAGAGGCAGCCTGAAACAATTGATCTAGGAAAGGTGTGAACTATCCCAATTCTTCTCAGATGGATATTCACTCTGAAGCCTAGTGATTACAGTTTAAATGCAGCTGATCTTTCTAGTGCAAGTATGGGGCATCTCTGGGATTGTGGGCAGACACTGTTATAATTTAGTAGTTGTTAAATGCCAGCAGCATGATTAGGGTGACTAGATAGCAAGTGTGAAAAATTGGGACAGTGGGTGGGGGGCAATAGAAGCCTATATAGGAAAAAGCCCCAAATATCGGGACTGTCCCTTATAAAATTGGGACATCTAGTCACCCTAAGCATGATCAGCACTGTGCAAGACACAGATGACTCAATTCCTGCACCAAGCAGTTTGCAATATGAATGGGCAAGTACTATCACTTATTTACCCCTTCAACCTCAGATTAAGCCAGAGATATAGAGGTTACCATGCAGCTCCAAGAGTTTAGAACCAAAGATCATACACAAAAAAGGTTTTGTTATTGTTATTTTTAAACACAAAGGTTTGGGTGACTAACAAAGAAACTTAAGACAACAATTGAAATGGAACATGGGTGATGTTGTGAAAACTGATCTGGGGCACATCCTGGCTGAGAAAATGTTGGCCCATAGAAACTTGCAAGTCAGGGGCTTAATCAAAGCTTTCTTGTAATGTTTAGAGTTATTGGCCTTCGTCCATGAGATAAATGAAAGAAACTACAATGATTTTGTTTACTGTAGTAGAGTAAAGCACACACCAAAAAGCCATGATCAGTTAACTGATACAGCAATATTTTAGCAGGGGTTAGCTAGATATACATTAATATTCAAGGTTATTTCCTGGTATTTTAACATATGTGGTAAAAATACTATTGAGCCTTTGGCATTGTGTAGTCATAAGAGGCCAATCTGTATTCTCAGTTACACCACAGTAAGTCTAAGGGCGTTGTACTCTGGATTTACACTGCTGTCACTGAGAGCAGAATTTGACCCATAAACTTTGAAAGCCAGTGGGAATTGTGCCCCAGGGAATGTAGGTGCTTTTGAAAATCTCCTCCTATATTCCTGAGGAGTCTATGTCAATATTTCATCAAGGCAGGTGTCCAGGTGTATATTTTGCATAACAGGGCTGCACAGCCATATTATAAGGCAATGTGATCGGGGGAATGAGCACAGTCCTTGGGAGTCAGTTCAACGTCCTAACCCTAGCTTTGCCATCTACTGCCAGTGTGATCCTGGGCAAGCCTCTTCACATTTCTGTCTCAGTTTCCCCATCGGCAGAGGAAGATGATAACATTTGTCCATCTAGCAGAGGGCATATGTGTGAATTAATAGTTAATGTCTGTACATTCTTTGACACGTAAAGTGATGTCTAAATGCTTGGGATTATTATTGCATATAGGACCTGACTCTGATCTTCCTGTGATTTTACAACAGTGTAACTCAGTTGACTTTAAGGGCAATATTCTTGATTTACACCTGCGTGCATGAGATCACAGTCAGGCCCACAGTTTATGAAAGACTTCTAGTAATTTTCTGATATTTTTGCAAGTGATCCAGTCCAGGAGGCCCTAAGAGGGCAAAAGACAAACTTCAACTAGCTACAGGATAAAGCTATTAGTATTCAAGAGGTGCTCAGCTTCTGCCTGTATGGGGCCATATCAGTCCTAGATAGATAGATCAATTCAGACTTGTGACAGCACAGACACTCACCATCTGCCCCCAAAGGGTAAGAGAAGAACAAACTCCATCATACCTCTGCCCTCATTAATCCACAGGCAAAATGTGAGAGAAGGGGGAGAGAAGGGAAGGGGATTACTTTTAATGGCTCTTTAGAAATGTGAAGGTCTCTCGCACAATCAGTCTCTGTGTGGCTGGGAAAGGGGTTATATTTTTTCAAATGAATTTTTTTTGCAGAAGATATGAGATATACTCTGTGGAGATGGTGTGTGTGTGTGTGTGTGTGTGTGTTGGGGAAGGGGTAGTGAAACGATACTTTCTGATTGAATGTGCCCCACATTTCAGTCCACTCTGGGAGAGTTTACAGTGGTGCTAGGTGGCTACATGGGCAGTGGGGTGGGGAGGACCCATACAGAGCCAGAGCAATCCCAGAAGTGGGTGGCACTGGATTCCAACCCACATGAGCTGTTCTGACTTTGTGCATACTTGCAGCAGCCTTCATCGGCAGAGCTCCTTTGCGGATATAGACTAACACGGATGCTACTCTGAAATTTGGAATGAAAGCTGCTCTTTGCAGGAGGACACCTGCTGGCTTGCCCAGCCTTGGGGCGAGCCTGCTTCAGGCAGAGTGGGGGAGGTGTAATGTTGACCTACCTGAGCTAGCAGGAGTGAATCTTGTCTTTTTGGCCACCACTGCATTCATTTAAATGCAACATGTAGGTCTTTAGACCTGGAAGCTTTTGTACTGAGACATGCGCGGGTCTAAGCCAGGCGGGTCACAGCTGACCTTTCTTTCTGGCACTAGCATAGCTGCACATAGTGGAATTGTAAAGGCTATGGAATCCTGTTCTATTTTGTGGGTAGTCATCTGCTCCATCAAGCTGCACTGGCAGATGTCAAAGCTGTCTATTGTCAGCATGTTAATAATCTTTCATAATGTTTAATTACTTGGAAAGGTAATCAGTCCGTTGGTAATTACTTAAAATGCATGCCCACTTCACTTTCTCTTGGCAAAGACTACTGTTCTCCCTCTCTCTCGCTTGTTCTTCCAATAACTATGTTATGACTGATTCTGCTTTGAAAAGGCTAAACTCATTTGTAAAACAAAAGAGAAGGTTGCTCAGTGACTTCCTGGTTTCTTCACCCCACTGACATCAGCTCTGCACAAAGGCAGCATGCCACAAATCTCACCCTGCTGACACTACCGCGATTTCAAGGATCAACGGGTGACTTTAGCAAAAAAAATTAAAGTGGAGTCTTACTTTGGGTGCCCAACTTGAGACACCTTGTATCTGATGTTCAGGATTTCTGAATGTACATAGATCCCACTGACTTTGGATGGAGTTATGGGTGCTCAGCACTACTGCAAACTATAGACTCAAGATGGGCATCCAAAAGCATGGGACATGCAATCAACTGCTTTTTAACAAATTGAAATAAATGTTAGTCCAGTGACAAGGAAACACCCTCAAGTTACTAAGTAACAACAAAACACTGCTGGGATGTGCATTGGAAATCAGATCTGAAGATGAAAGACCCAGAATACAGTTGTTATTGAGTTAAAGGCATAAGTGCTGGAACTATGGGTGTTGCTGCACCCCCTGGCTTGAAGTAGTTTCCTTTATATACAGGGTTTACAGTTTGTCTCAATAGCTCTCAGCACCCTCCACTATAAAAATTATCCCCACACCCCTGGTTAAAGGGGCACATCTTGCATTTATTGTGCTGAAATATGCTGTGGTTCGTTCAGTTCTGATTGGCTCCTATAAATTTTTCTGATCCAACAGGCTACTGGGCTCAGAATTCATCCCTATCTCTATGCTTCCAGAAAACATTTGACTTCCTCCTCATCCTGTCTTTCTCCACCTAATCCCCCTTCTCAATTCCTCACTTATCCTCCACCCCCACACTGCTTGTCCCTTGGGGAAAGTTTGCTCCCATACCACTAAGACAACCTACTCATTGACTTGTTTTTATTGTCAGGAATTAAGTAGAGAGGAGCAGTAGCTAAGGTAGATGTGTTTGTGGTCATACAATACCAAATAAATTCCTGGTATAAGCAGTTGCAGCTTCCATAAAAATCAATGGGAATTGAGCCCACTGACACTAAAGATGAATTTGCCCCATGGATGGGGATGTTTGAGGGCAGCCAATCAGATCAAATGGATTTACAGTAGCCAGTCAAATAATTATACAGTCATTATGCAACTTGGTCTGCTTTGACTGGCTACTTGAAAGCTCAGCCAATAAGAGTGCAGGAGTTTGTATACTGTAAGGTTGTTAAGAAACAGACATATAATTGTGTGTCCCTGAGCTCTGATTGGCAGAAAGAACTCAATTTCAGTATAATTACCATTAATCCACATAGGCAGTTCCAATAGGACACATGACACAGTCCCTAACATTGTCAATGTTGCAGAGATGGCCAGGAAACAACGTCTTCCCCATTGTAATTCTTACTGGTGCTTCATGTCACCATGGTCAGGGCAAGTAGGCTACATGCAAGATCCGGTACAGACAGCATGCACGTTGGCCAGTAGGACTTTATAATTCAGCAGAATTGGCAGATCTCTTTTAGACTCCTCTAGACCTTGTGAGGAACATTACATTTTTATTTCAACATAGAAGTGGAGTGTTCTAATTTAGGGCTGCTTTTCCATAACTCTGAGGAAGGCTAGCTAAATTCCACAGGAGAAAGAGGAAGCCATTCAGAAAGGTGTGGAAGAAGGGAGGAGGTGGAAAGGCAAATGAGAAATGCAGTATTTTTACTCAAGGGCTACATCTATAAGTGATTTTTTTCATCACATCTAGCTCCCACTGCTGCTCTGAGCAAGGTTATAAGACAAGACGGTAAAAATGCCTGCACCTCATATACCCTAGTGCTTTTATGCCATTGTTCCCACCAATGGCGCTGTATTGGGAGTGCTGGTGGGAAAACTGCTAATGTGGACAAGACCTAGAAGTTGGGGGGAATATCTGTATTTAGTTTTTGGTCCTTCAAAACGGGGATAACCCTACTTGCCTGCAGCATATGGGCTTCAGTCAATTGATGGTCTTCTGCTCAATGAGGTTTAAGGTCCCTAAGATTCTCTCTGTTGCTGGCTTTCATTCTGGAAGATGTTGCTGTTATTGTTAGATTTGTTTCAGTCGGGGCAGAATATTGTTCTCTTGGCTTGTGCACTGTCAGAGGGAAATGGGCTTGAGAATAGGAAGTGGCTTGTTCTCATTTTATAGATCGCTCTCTTTGCAACTTTTGTGTTCTCTTCTGGTTTCTCAACTGGAGAGGGTTCTTTGATCATTTGATATGCTTTTATCAGAGTAAGGGCTTATGTTGCTAGTTGCGAAGCATGCTACCAGGTCAGTAGATCTTATCTTCTGATGTCAGAGCCATTATGGTTTTCTTTTAAATTATTTCTCACTATGTCATTGTCACCATTCATAAATCAAATTTCTCCTGTTCACTTGGCACTGCTCAATACTTCTCCATAGTACAAGTCTCTCTTGCTTATTCTGAAACCATAACTCCCATTGTGGTTAGAGGGGGATGCTCCACCTGTGAAACAAATGCAGAATGTGTAACAGCAATCAGCACTTCAGACAAAAGCTCCCCAAGAGGAGGAGAAGTGGAATCAAGTGACCCAAGCCTTAAAGGCAAAAGGGGTGGCTTATTGGTCTGAGCAACAGGCATGAAACTGAAAACAAAGGTCTAATTTTGCACCCACACTTAGAAACATAAAAACGTAGGGCTGGAAAGGACCTCAAGAAGTCATCAAGTCCAACCCACCAATCTAGACTATCCCTGACAGATATTTGTCCAACCTGTTTTAAAAAAGCCTCCAGTGATGGAGAGTCCACAACCTTGCTTGGAAGCCTATTCCAGAACTTAATCACCCTTATAGTTATAAAGTTTTTCCTAATATCTAACCTAAATCTCCTTTACTGCAGATTAAGACCATTACTTTTTGTCCTTCTTTCAGTGTACATGGAGAACAATTGATTACCATCCTCTTTATAACAGACCTTAACATATCCGAAGTCTGTTATCAACCCCACCCTCCGTCTTCTCTTCTCAACATAAAACATGCCTGGTTCTATTAACCTTTCCTTAAAGGTCAGGTTTTTTAAATCTTTTATCATTTCTGTTGCTCTCTTCTGGACTCTCTCCAACTGTCCATGTCTTTCCTAAAACGTGGAGCCCAGAACGGGATATAGTACTCCAACTGAGACCTCACCAGCGCCAAGTAGAGCAGGACAATGTCTTCCCGTGTTTTACATACAACACTTCTGTTAATACACCCCAAAATAATATTAGCCTTTGTCTCAGCTACATCACATTGATTTAAATTCAATTTGTGATCCACTATAATCCCCAGATCCCTTTCTGCAGTATTACTGCCTAGCCATACTATTATTCTCTATTTTGTATTTATGCGTTTGATTTTTCTTTACTAAGTGTAGTACTTTGCACTTGTCTTTAATGAATTTCATCCTGTTGAATTCAGACCAATTCTTTAATTTGTCATGGTTGTTCTGAATTCTAATCCAGTCCTCCAAAGTGCTTGTAACCCTTCCCCTCTTGGTGTCAGCTGTAAAGCTTATAAGCACACTCTCCACATTATTATCCAGTTCATTAATGAAAATACTGAATCATAACAGACCCAGGACTGACCCCTGCAGGACCCCATAGATAAGACCTTCCAGTTTGACAGCAAACCATTGATAACTGCTCATTGATTACATTCTTTCAACCAATTGCACACCTGCCGTATAGTAATTCAATCTAGACCACATTTCCCTAGTTTGCTTATGAGAATATCATGTTGGACTGTGTCAAAAAACTTACTAAAATCAAGATATATCATATCTACTATTTCCCCCATCAATGAGGCCAGTAACCTTGTCAAAAGAGGAAATTAGATTGGTTTGGCGTGATTTGTGCTTGACGAATCCATGCTGGCTCTTCCTTATAATCTATCATTCTCCCGGTGCTTATAAATTGATTGTTGAATAATTTGTTCCCGTATTTTTCCAGAGAGCAAAGGCTGACTGGTCTATAATTCCCCAGATCTTTTTTCTCTTCTTTAAAAGATAGGTACTTTGTTTGGTGTTTGCCCTTCTTCAGTCTTTTGGGACCTTTTCTGTCCTCCAGGAGTTCTCAGAGACAATTGCTAACACTCCCAATATTGCTTTGGCTAGTTCCTTGAGTATCCACTGATGAATTCTATCAGGTGCTGCCAACTTGAATACACCTAACTTATCACAATATTCTTTAATCTGTTCTTTCCCTATTTTGGCTTGTATTTGTTCCCCATCATTGTTAATATTACTTGTATTGAGTATCTGGTCACCATTAACCTTTTTAGTGAAGAATGAAGTGAAATAGGTATTAAACACCTCAGCTTTCTATATGTGTCTGCACTAAAATAGATAGCCAGCTCTAAAATGCAGGTGCAATTAATTAGTGGGTGTAAGTCTGAGCATTCAAATGTGTAACTACCTAACTAGTCCCACAAAGCAGGCAATTTGAGGTCTTAAGGCCATGTCTACACTACAAACTTTGACCAACACAAGTTACGTTGGCATGAAACCACCAGTTAGGATATTGCTTGTGTGCATGCATACTTGTGTTGGCACTGCATGTACTCACCAGAAATGCTTATGTCGATTCAGAGTGCAGTGCACCCTGGGTAGGTATCCCAAAGTGCAACTCACCACCACCCAGCCCACTGTCTTTTGGGAAGACTTGGCAATGCATTGTGGGGCACACACAAGTTGCGCAGGGATGACTAGGAGCAAAGAGTCAAGTTTCTAGCATGCAACTTTCCTGCGTGCGGGGGGAGGGGAGGAAGAGGGGGGGCTGTCAGGGTGTCCCCGTCCCCCTTGCTCCTGCACCCAACTTACCCCATCTTCCATAGAGCAGGGGGGACATACGACAGGGCTCAGGACGGAGGGAACTTGCTGGCAGCATCTGCAGTCTCACCAGGCTGATCTAATTAACAAGGCAGTGTACTTAAGAATAGGGTCAGCATACTTAAAGGGGAAATGCTCATCTCTCTCACACATGGTGTGTCTCTCTGTCTCTGTCTGCAATGCTGTCTCTCCTGCCTCCATTTATGCTGCCTTCTAGAGTGTGAGAGTTAACCCTTGAGGGCTCAGCCAATTCCTAGTTCATCATTTAGCAGTAAGGCATTCCCTGGGGAAATATCCCACCGTTTGACTCCTCTACCTAAACCAAGCTTCGCAATCATCATCATTGTGTACCAGTATTAAATTGTTTGTTTAAAACTTAGAGAGAGAGAGAGAGAGAGAGAGAGAGAGAGAGTGTGTGTGGTGTGTGTGTGTGTGTGTGTGTGTGTGTGTGTGTGTGTGTGTGTGTGTGTGTGTGTGTGTGTGTGTGTGTGTGTGTGTGTGTGTAATACAGTCTTTTGTCTGCTGAAAAAAGTTTCCCTGGAACCTAATCCCCTCATTTACATTAATTCTTATGGGGAAATTGGATTAGCTTAACATAGTTTCGCTTAAAGTTGCATTTTTCAGGAACATAACTACAATGTTAAGTGGGGAGTACTGTGTGCAGGTCATAGTGACTTGCAGCAGTGGGGTTCCAAATTGGGGTGGAGCAATAGACAGGCAGGTGTATCCCTCTTTTGGCACCTTGCCTCAGAGTACATCAACAGAAAGGGCTACTTTTCTATGGCTATGCAAGTGTCAATTGATCATCAGGGATGCTTCCGTGACATCTACGCTGGATGGTCAGGAAAGGGGCATGATGCTCATATCTTTAAGAACATGGGACTGTTTGGAAAGCTGCAAGCAGGGACTTTCTTTCCTGACTGGAGGATTATCACAGGTGATGCTGAAATGCCAATAGTGATCCTGGGGGACACCCAGACTGCCCCTTTTTCCTCTGGATTATGAAGCCATACACCAGCCACCCTGGCAGCACCAAAAGGAAAGATTCAAGTGCTGACTCAGCAGGTGCAGAATGACGGTGGAATGTGCTTTCGGCAGATTGAAGGGATTGCTAGCATTATTTACTCACAAGATTGTATCTCTGTGAGAAAAATATCCCAATGGTTACAGCTGCCTGTTGTGTCCTGCAGATCTGTGAGGCAAATGTGGAAAAGCTGCTGCCAGGGTGGAGGGAGAGCCGCTGTCTGCTGAGTTTGAGCAACCAGACACAAGGGATATTAGAAGAGCTCAGCACGGAGCTATACGGCTGAGGGAGTCCTTGGAAGAGCATTTTACCAGTGAGCCACAGTAATGCGTTGTGGCAGACTGTGTTCTATCAGGCCCTGCCGTTTTGGGGGCCTGTTAGTAACTGTGTGGTGCTTGGTGTTTGTCTCTGAATATACCAGTGTTATTGCAGCTATTAATTTTGTGGTGCTTTCTGTACATTATAATTATTACATTGTGTTTGTCACTGATACTGAGGTCTGTCCCACTGTACAGTACAATAAGTGGGGGCTTTCAGTACTGCTAGGCATTCTGCACCGTATGTTGTGAACTAATAAAGACGAATGACTTTCCAAAGACTAGAGTAAGAAAACCAGTGCAAAGAAAAATCTGGGCAAATTAAAAGTAAATACATTAAAAATGTAATAAATGAATGGAACAGAACTTAATATGGGGAAAGAATATTCGTGTCCATTTTGGCTACATATACAACATCCCTGGCTCTCACAGGTCAGTGTATGTGATGCCGTGATTGTCCGTCCTTCTCCCAGGAATGGTAGGGGTAGCGATGTGGCTCCTGATGACACGTGGAATGTTAAAAGGCAGGTGTAGGGAGGTGGTGCAATGGTGTTATCCAGGGACTGCAAAGGGAGGTGAGACCATGACTGTTGAACCTGTAGGTCCACAAGAGTCTGCAGCATCTGTGTTTACTGCTGGAGAAGCCTCATTATGGCCTAGGGCATCTACCTTTCCTTTTCTTGCTGGGACTCCTGGGCCTTGTGTAATCCACACACCTCCTAGGTGTGGTGTTCTGTCCCCTCTAGTGGCACTGAGACCACTTAGACATGAATGAGTCTGCTACAGCCTTAGGTAAGGGCCATGTGGCTTTTAGCTCATGCAGTAGAGGCTCAGATATTAAGCTTCAGAGGTCCAGGTTCAATCCCGCTTGCTGACAACTGGGGTCTGTCGGTGTTACAGTTGCTTCTGTCCATTCTTTCCTTCTCTAAACAGCCCGAATTATTCACTCTCCAGGCCCACTCCTCATGGGCTGATGCACCACTGGCTTGCAAGATCTCACTGAACATATCAGCCCGAGTCCTTGTCTTTTTCCTCCTTAACTAACTCGGGCATTCTGTGGATGTTGAGGGCAACAGCTACTGATAAAACACACAGAGGTGCCATTGTCAGTATAGTCACAATGGAAAACCAACGTTACGGTTCAGAACTCCCTTTGCTTGCTCCCCCAAAGTTTTAAACAAGACATGCTTCTTGACACTTCTGCTTTGGAATGCACCTGCACGTTGCCACTCATAGCACCAGCCATGGGGAGTATGGCCTGCCAGTGGCAAGGGAAATGAAGAGGGAATTTCTCAGTTGTATGAAACTATGAGTATAGGGCAACGGCACTGAATACTGGCACCATTTCCCACAGGCAGTGGTGATTCTAGTTAATTCCTCACTCCTGAGGGTAACAAAGGCCCGGACAGCACAGCTGCTGCTGGTATCCTGAAGCCGCCTGTGCCCATATGCTGCTAGCCTGTATACTGCAATGGTGCCTGCCGAAGTTATCATGGACTGGTATGGGAAAGTATCCTATTGTGGAGGAAGAAATAATGCTGCCATCCACAAGCGCCGACTCTGTGGGTGCTCCAAAATGGTGTGTGTTGAGCACCCACCAGCAGCCCCTCTATCAGCTCCCCCCCCAGTGCCTCCCAGCCACCAGTAGGGCCTAAAGATCAGCACCTCCTCTCCATCCTCACACCTCCCGCACGCCACAAACAGCTGGGAGGGGGAGAAGCGAGGATGCGGCACACTCAGGGGAGGGGGCGGAACTGGGTGGCAAGAGGTGGGGCGGGGCCTTGCGGAGAAGGGGTGGAGTGGTTGCAGGACCTGGGTCAGAGCTGGGGGTTGAGCACCCCCTGGCACTTTGGAAAGTCATCCTGTGTTGCCATCCCTAGAAACCTGCAGGAGAGGACCGCAGTGTACCTCCATGAAAGAGTCATCAAGAACTGTCAGGAGGATTGAAGGAACGTCCCTGCGTACATACATTGTTTCACATCCCCTCCCCCGCACCTAACTCTCCACAGAGTAATGAAAAGCAGATGATATCTCTACCTTTTTGATGGTACTGCGACCTCTCCTCGTAGGAGTAAATTAATGAAAAGGCGACAGCTGTATGGATCATTGTAACAGGAAATTCAAGGACACACTTATCCAAGGTTCTTTCCCATGCTCAACAGCTGGGACTGACAGGACTGCAGTGGAGTGTCATACACATCCTGGCTCGCAGCATGGCTGGACCCCCCTGGTCCCAAGTGCCCCCATCGTCCCCAAGCATGGCATGCAGCTCTTTGTAAAAGTGGCCAGTCTGAAGCTTGGCACTAGATCAACTGTTGGCCTTCCAGTATGCCAGCTAGTTCCTTAGCTTTCACACGGCACTGCTGCTGCTGCTCCCACACCCCTTCTATGGCTGGTCCATAGTGGTGGCTGCACAGCCTCTTCTCCCCACAGGCCGAGGAGAGCCAATACTTCCTATCTGCTCCAGGCAGGTGTGTGTCCAGTGTGTGTAGTTGGCAGGATCAGCCAGGCAGTTGCATACAACAATGGAGAGCTGCTAGGTGTGCTCACCAAGCTGGGCAATCAGGAAAAGGTATTTCAAAAACTTTGCAGGGTTTTAAAGAGAGAGGGGTTTTAGTCTCTGTGACCCCTGAGCAGTGGAGTTCACAAAGTGACCAGAGCAGTCAGTGTTGGGCATTGTGGGATAGCTGCTGGAGGACTGTTGGGGTTGACATAGGCAACAGTGTCTACACTTGTACTGTATTGACCTCAGTACATCCACCACAGCTCTACGTTGTTTGAGGAGGTGGTGTTACTGCATTGCCATAAGGGGGCGCTTACATCAGTGGGATAGGCACATGCACAAGTAGGTCGATGCAAGGCAGCTTATGCTGACCTAGCTTTGTAATACACACCAGGCCTAAGTCTCACCATTGGCACACTCACTTATCTGGGCGTACATTTTTTTGTGCCCACAGTTAATCCAGGCACAAAATTGAAGGCCAGTTTTTAAAACCAGACTGCAAACATGCCATGGCACTTAGAGTAAGATTGGGGTTTTTCCCTGGTATACTTGTCCAATGTTTCTCTCCCTTCCATGGTTGTATAGCATGCTATGAGCAGATGATGGACCGCTGCCCTTCATTTCAGAAAGGGATGCACTTGCCTTGGGAAGAAAGGCTTATTCATGTAAAATATCAGAGATGGGAGGATTTTTTAAAATTCTAGCCTAGATCCTGCTCTGAATTTTCTCAAATGGCCTTGAACCAAGTTCTCAGATCTTAATATCCCCAAATGTTGCAGTGTTCAAAATCCAGATCTGAATTTACGACCCATTTCTAGTTATGTTTTTCTCATTTTGTTCAAAGTCTTGTCAGGTTTAAAAAAAAAAGATAATTTTTTTTTAAAAGCCCTAAGGAGCAAGGCTTATACTTGCTAAATCACAAGGCTTGCCACATTGAAGTGTAGGAACATGCCCACGAATGGGAACTGGCTGTCTTTACCTTTGTTCTTGAATGCCTGCCAGAGCTCTTAAGACAACACAATTAGGTTCAGTCACCTAACATCCCTGTACAGAAGGCAGTCTATAAATACGCACCCTGGCATATCAGACACTATCAGCGCATTTGCCAGTGGTGCAGATGTCCCTGCTGCAAGGCTATTTAAAGCTTGCATGATGAAAAAGAACAGAAAAGCCTGGAAGCACCGACCATGTCTTCTCCTTGGCAGCTTTACAAGGTTGAGGTGACCTGGGATTCAGTGTCATTTCAGAGCTCAGTAAGTAGAGAGAAAAGTGAGATACTGACCCATCATTCCTCTACTTCCTTTTTCATTCTTGTTTAAAGGTTCTCATGGTAATGAAAGACATTAGAAAACATTCCACAGAAGCACCATTGTGGCTTTTGAGTCTTTTTTGGACTGCGATGGGTTTTGCTTTCAAATGACACAATCTAGGTGGTTTGACATTAAAAGTAAGGCTACCCGAGATATTACACATGCTTAACTAAGAGTGTTCACACCACTCAACCACGGAGTGAGTGGCAATGAGTGCTAGCTCTGTGCCAACAAGATGAATGATCATGTTCTTTAGGCCATCCTATACCTCAAAGCAGCACCCTGGAAACCCCATATTCACCACTGTCATAAAATTATGGGATGTTTTGTACAAAGTATGCCTTGTGAGACATCATTTTAAAAGTCTTGATCTGTTGAACATTAATATATTGTTGGATTGTATGTGCTGCCATTGCACGTGAAGTTATGAAGTTTTGCTATATGTGTGTGTTACTGAAATATGTTGTGAGGGTGGGAACACCTACAATCAGCCTTTCAGGTACAACAATGGAGTAGTCAGAAAACAGTTAAAGGCTCATTAACACCCATCAAGGAAAGAATTCACCATCCCAGGAACTGTATACAATGGAGACTTCTCAGAGAGAACACAGAGACAAGAGAGACTGCTTGACTAGTAGGGGTGGACTCCCACATCACAAGTACAGATCTTTCCAGTATTTTGCAAGAAACTATAAAAGAGGGGAAGTGACATCACTTGACCTCCCCCCCACATCAACACCTGGAAGAAACATCTAAAGGACAAAGACTTTGAACGGAGGAGGGTGACAGTAGGCTGGAAGAGTCCCAGTCTGCGTACTGAGGATTTGTAACCTGCTTGTACTATCTGTCAGAGTGAGACACTGTTTGATTCAAATTCTCTTTAGTTTGTAGAACTGAATCTGTATTTGTTTCTTAAGTAATCAACTCTGATCTCTCTGTCTGCTACTTATAATCATCACTTAAAATCTATCTTTCTGTAGTTGATAAATCTGTTTTATTATATTTTACCTAAAATGGTGTGCTTGGGTTGAATTGCTTCAGAAATTTCAGCTCAGTGTACAAAGGCTAATGTGTATCCTTTCCACATCAAGGGAGGAGCGGACTGGTTAATGAACTTACACTGGTCAGGCTTCTGACCAGGGCAAGATAGTACAGTTCTGGGGTGTAAGGCTGGGGAGCTCAGAGGAATTGGCCGGAGCATCTCTGATGTTGGTTTATGAGGGGCTGGAAAGCATTCCTGTAATTCATTTGGGTGTGTCCCTGCCTGCAGATGTCTGTGTAAGTGCAGCACCTGTCAGAGGTTTGTGGCTTAATAATAGCAACACAGAGTGACAAGGATAACCTAGGTTGGGGGGACAGAGGGCTCAGTGGTCCCACAGTCCAGATTGCACCCCAGGGACCCCGTCACACATACTTTAAATCATCATCCTTTAAGACTAATTGTAAAGGGATTAGAATCCTCAGATCCATGTGTTGGGAAAGGGAATGTAGTACCTATGAAAGTAAATAGACAGGCATTCCCCAAAGTCACATATGGCACAGCCAGTGGCTATACAAGCTTCTGCAACACAACTCTGCCAATGCACTGTGCTCTGACCAGCAGCTTGCCAAAATACTTCAGTTCCAGACATTCCCATTTAACTTGGCCAGTGCTTCCCAGATCTCATCTGTAGCTATACGTAGACCCTCTGTTTTTCTAATCATGGGGTGAGACAACGTACCTCAGGGCAAAGTACCACACCTCCTTGGCCCCCACACTTCTCTGTCAGTGCTTGCTTAAACAGACCTAGGGATGGAGCATGATCTAATAGTTAAGGGCAGGGCATTGGGCACAGTCGATGTAGGATCTCTCTCCAGCTCTCTCAGTGACATGGGGCCTAGTCAATCTTATAACTAAAACAGGTTAAACTTAGGTGTTTAGTTAGGCACCCAAATCTATAGGTAGGCATTTGTGTCAATATCAACTAGTACTTGGTGCTCTGTGCCTTGATTTCCTGTCACCTAGCTCCAGACACTTCCATCTCCTGCTCTTGGATGTACCAATTCTCCTGTTTCAAAATGATTTAGCCCTGGGGCCAAATCATGGAGTCTACCTTCTCTTCCGGGATAAACAAAAAGCCAAACAAAACAAGAGTCCTCAAGTCTTCACCCTTGGCTCCGGTTCCCCCAAGCTTTTTGGCCCTCCTCAAGGACTCCTCAATCACCATCCTAGCCACCAGGGATGTAGAGGCTCTCTACACGAACATCCCACACACAGATGGAATACAAGCTGTCAGAAACAGTATCCCTAATGATGCCACAGCACAACTGGCTGCTGAGCTCTGTGCCTTTATCCTCACACACAACTATTTCAAATTTGATGACAATATATATCTCCAGACCAGTGGCACCGCTATGGGCACCCGCATGGCTCCACAATATGCCAATATTTTTATGGCCGACCTGGAACAACACTTCCTCAGTTCTCGTCCACTCACGATCCTTCTCTACCTACGCTACATTGATGACATCTTCATCATCTGGACCCATGGGAAGGAGACTCGGGAAAAATTCTACCACGATTTCAACAGCTTCCACCCCACCATTAACCTCAGCCTGGACCAATCTACACGGGAGGTCCACTTCCTAGACACCACGGTGCAAATAAGTGATGGTCACATTACCACCACCCTATACCGAAAACCTAATGACTGCTATGCCTACCTTCATGCCGCCAACTTCCATCCCGGGCACATCACACGATCCATTGTCTACAGCCAAGCACTGAGGTACAACCGCATCTGCTCTAACCCCTCAGACAGAGACCAATACCTACAAAATCTCCACCAAGAATTCTCAAAACTACAATACCTGCACGAGGAAATAAGGAAACAGATCAACAGAGCCAGACATGTACCCAGAAGCCTCCTACTGCAAGACAAACCCAAGAAAGAAACCAACAGGACTTCACTGGCCATCACATACAGTCCCCAGCTAAAACCTCTCCAATGCATCATCAGGGACCTACAATCCATCCTGGACAATGATCCCACACTTTCACAGGCCTTGGGTGACAGGCCAGTCCTTGCCCACAGGCAACCTGCCAACCTGAAATATAGTCTCACCAGTAACTGCACACCGCTCCATAGTAACTCTAGCTCAGGAACCAATCCATGCAACAAACCTCGATGCCAACTCTGCCCACATATCTACACCAGCGACACCATCACAGGACCTAACCAGATCAGCCACACCATCACTGGTTCATTCACCTGCACGTCCACTAATGTAATATATGCCATCATAAGCCAGCAATGCCCCTCTGCTATGTACATCGACCAAACTGGACAGTCGCTACGGAAAAGGATAAACAGACACAAATCAGATATTAGGAATGGCAATATACAAAAACCTATAGGAGAACACTTCAACCTCCCTGGCCACACTATAGCAGACCTTAAGGTGGCCATCCTGCACCAAAAAAGCTTCAGGACCAGACTTCAAAGAGAAACTGTTGAGCTTCAGTTCATCTGCAAATTTGACACCATCAGCTCAGGATTAAACAAAGACTGTGAATGGCTTGCCAATTACAAAACCAGTTTCTCCTCCCTTGGTTTTCACACCTCAACTGCTAGAACAGGGCCTCATCCTCCCTGATTGAACTACCTCGTTATCTCTAGCTTGCTAGCATATATATACCTGCCCCTGGAAATTCCCACTACATGCATCTGACGAAGTGGGTATTCACCCACGAAAGCTCATGCTCCAAAATGTCTGTTAGTCTATAAGGTGCCACAGGATTCTTTGCTGCTTTTACAGATCCAGACTAACACGGCTACCCCTCTGATACTCAATCACCTTTGTATCACAGATTTGATCCCTTCTTTAGGGCTTCCTACTCATCCTTGCATCAGGGCTTCCTGCCCCAGCTCTCTGTCAGCTCTCCAGATCCGACTGAGCAGGGAAGCTCTGTCCGGCCAACTCCAGACTTGGGACTCTCTGGAGAGACCTCCCCCACCTCTTTCCTTTCTAGCTATCATCTCCATAGTCCGCTGTGGATGGCCTTCTAGCAAATACTACCACCCATCTGGCTCTATTGTTGGAGAACTTCCTTACGTGCCTCCCTTTCCCCCCTGCGTAGACTCGCTCTTATAGAAAGCAGTGCCTCTGGTCTAAGGCCAGCTGACGCTTGGTCATGTGACCCAGCCCCTGACTTAGGTCCAAACCCATCACCAAGGAGACGAATAACTAGGTGCAGATGGCTTTGAGCCCAATTCCTTTAAAGTCAGCCTGCCCTGTGACAGCATCCAAATCAATTTCTTGGTTATCAAAAGTGCTCAGCAACATAGCTCCCATTGAAGCCAATGAGCTCAGCACCTCCCAGGACTGGCCCCTGGCCCTGTACTTCAGTCTGATTTATAAGTTAGGTTATAAAATTCAGATAGTAAGTAACAGTCCCACCCACAATTTCTTTCCACATAATTATAGTTAGCTAGATACCAGGAAAAGGAGAGCCCCTGCCCTGAGCTGCTGACGTCTTTTTCCTTTCAGGTTCATTGGCAACTTTATTGTGGTTGAGTTTTCTTCCTTTTTGCTGCCCAATCTCTGTTTGACTGGAATCGCTCACCTCTTACAAATGTGTGATTTTTGCTGAAAAGCAACTCTGCCACTTCTGCAGAGAAGCAGCTTGTACAAACGACACAGCGGTGGTTACAGGATGTGTGGTTTACCTCAAGACGTCATGTCTCCTCCTCCACAGAAATCAGAAGGGTTATTGCTCAAATTCAGCTTCAGTTGTATAAAGGAAAAAAGCCCTGTGACTTTCACTACTAATTTTAATGTTCAAAGAAACCCTCGCACCCACTCCCCAGCCTGTTTTAAAGGAGCTCAGTCCCTTTAGTTGAGACCCCAGATGTAACTTTTTTGTAAACACATGCATATGAAGTATGTTACAAAACACAGTGGGTCGAATCTCAAGTTTTTAAGAAGTCATTACCCAGGCAAAAATTCCATCGTCTTTGACAGGATTTTTTTCCTGAGTAAAACCTAGGTACAAATTGAGTAAGGACTTCAAGGACCAGATTTTCTGCTTAATTCCTTCCCCTTTGGGTCACTTATGAGAGGCAAAGGGGTGGGACCTGGCCCTACCTCTTGTACTAGTGCTTTGATTACTGTCAGCTGGTGAATGGTCCCTGGGGGACCACAGCTAGCAGGCACAGGTTAGAGCATCTCCAAAGACTGTTCTCATGGGCTGGAACACTGGGCAAAGAATCACCCGTACAGTAACTGGTTCTCTGACAGCGCCCCCTCTGCTCTGCCAAGGGTGTCTATGTGATGGGAATGGATGCATCACAGAAAGCTCTTACACGGTGCAGTTTTTTCAGTCCCAAGTTCTGCAAGTAAACTGTGGTGTGTTACATTTGAACAATTTGAAATCACAAGTGAGTTTCCTTTTGCCAGAATCATCAACTCTGATGTACATTATAGACTGGCTGCATCCCAGAGCTGCTGCTGCTGCTGCACTTGGTTCCAAGGAAAGGACACAGTCTGCACTCATCAGAAAACTGCAAGATGGTGGTGTGGCTAGAAGAGTTAGAAGAGCCCTTTTTATCTATGGTAAGATATTGCATCAGCACATCAGAGTTAAATCATGGTATGTGCTCTGGGCCTGCCCAGGAAATGTATCTGGTTTCCTACAGGACAGTCAGATCATCCGTAATTAGTTAAGCAAAGCACGTACTCACCTGGAGACTGCGTCCCTGTAGTAATACCTAGTTCTTTTGTAGCCATTTTCATCTACAGATCTCAAAGTTCTTTACAAAGGAGGTCAGTATAATTATCCCCATTTTACAGATGGGAATACACAGGGAGGGGAAATAACTTGACCACGGTCTCTCAGCAAAGAAGCCAGGCCTCCTGGCTATTGGCTTTCTCCAATATCCCAGTAGTTCTCAAACTTTTTTTCCGTGGATCACTAGAAAATTGCTGAGAATCTTGGCTGAGCACTTAATGATCTTTTCAAATGTTGTTTGTACCATTAGCTAACTACTGTAAAGTGTTTTGGATAAAAGCACTATATATATATAAAAAACCCAGTAATTAATCGTTGTTTGTTGTACAAATAAAAGCACACAACTCATATTTTAATATCAGTAGTCTTACCTTTCTAATGTGATGGATGTGCCCTCTCCCCCGCACCATGGCAGTCCTTGAGCTGGGGCTGGGAAGAAGGGTGGTGGTGGGGTCTCTCCCTCTCTCCCCTGCTGCAGCAGCCTCTGAGCTGGGGCTGGGAAGCAGGCCAGGGGGTCTCTCCCCTGCCACAGCAGCCACAGAGCTGAGGTTGGGAAGGAGGGCCATCTCTCCCCGCCAGTCACAGCCCTGGAGCTGGGGAAAGTTGCCTCTTTCTCTGGCCGCCGCAGTCCTGCACATCCCAAATTCCCCCCACCCCCTCTTCTCACCCCACTGCCCCTCCCACCTACCCTCTAATCCCCCCAAGGCCACCACCCCACCTTACATGTGTGTCTTCTCCAGGGTCCAGGCACCTAATTAGTGGAGCAAAGCCTGTGCAGGTCCACCAATCAGGTGGATGTCCCTTCATTCTCTCGTGTCCAGCCGCCCAGGCATGCACCTTAGAGGGGAACTATTCGTGAACCACCTGAATGGAGCTCATGGACCACAGGTGATCCACGGACCACAGTTTGAGAACCTCTGCAATATCTTATTCACTAGCCCACACTCGTTCCTTACTCAGCCAGCCAGCCAGCCCAGATACTGCAAAAAGGGGGAGGAGAGAAACACAGTGACAGTGGAAATGTGGTAGCTATTAGGAAACAAGCATTTATACAGAAACTTACATTGAGTGATTACGCGAAATAAACTTGATTAAAGCCTTTGAAATCTCTCTCTTTTTGAAGGCAAAATATTAGAGTTTTTTATTTTCAGAAGACCCTTTCTGATTAAAAGGAAAAGATTAATTTTACTTTCTGTTTTGGTGTTTGAAGGGTATTCACTTCTGATTCTAACAGGCAGACAGACACCAGGTGGAGGAGAGACTGGATAGAGAAGGTGGAGGAAATATGGTTTTGGCTGATGTCTTTAGAACACTGGCTGGCTAGTCAGTTATGAATGGATACCTTTGGACAGCAGATTAAACATGGCACCAGTTGCTTGGACCCTGGCACACATTCCGGTCAGGGACATCATCTGATTGGCTCCTTTATCCTTAGAGGGAACAAGATTATGGACATTTTATCTCTCTGTGCTGAGGCAATGAAGTTGACGTCGGTATCTTATGAAAAGCCGAGAGTGTTAGATATAGGCTAGGAGGAAAAAAATAGTGGGGCAGAAAGTAACACAACTGGGAAGGAACACAGAACAAGAGTTTACATGCCTCTGCGATGCTGGGAATTTGATAACCCCTGTTGGACTCAGGACTGGAGGTCATGATGATGTGATGGTTTTCAGGACTCTCAGGTGAAAAACAGAGTTCCACAAGCAATAGCAGGGCCTGTTGGCCTTCCTCTCAGGAGGACAGTCTTTCAGTCTGGTTTGCTCTTTCTATTTTAGGGTCAGGGAAGATGAAATTATATGAGCTGGGATGCAAGGTGGGAGGGGAAAAGGCTTGTTTATATGGGAAAGTTTTACCAGTTATACTACTGTAATTATACTGGATGGTTCAACCACTATAGTTATACCAGTATAAATCCCTATGTGCCAGCAGCAACCAGGAGGCCCGGCCCCTGCCCCTCCTCTTTCCCCTGAGTCCCCACCCCCCGGCCAAGCTATAAGCCAAAGCCTGCTGGGGGAGGGGTCTCGAGAGCAGCCCCCAGCCTGTGTACCCACCCTCCTGCCCAGGGCAGGTGGAGGGTCTATGGCTCCCCACAGCTGCTCGCATGGCTCTTACCTCGACCTACTGCAGCTTCTGGCCTGGCCTTGGGATGGGAATGCTGACCAGATTGGTGAAGACTTGAACAGATCATCTGTTCTGCTTTGCGAGGCTTTAATAAACACTCAGGTACCTTGACGTCCCTTGCTTTCCTGAACATGCTCAACGTAGGCAGACTGCCAAAGATAGTGTTCCCCGTTGTCAGGGCTCGCTCCAAGTTTTTTGCTGCCCCAAGCAAAAAAATTTTCCCGTGCCCCCCCAGCCCCACCTCAACTCCTCCCCTTCCCCGCCCCATTCCAACCCCTTCCCCAAATCCTCGGCTCCGCCTCCTCCCCCAGGCGCACCACATTTCCCCTCCTATCCCTCCCTCCCAGAAGCGGAGCGGCGGTGCTTTCGGGGGAGGAGGCGGAGGTGAGCTGGGGGGGGAGCGGTTCCTCTGCCACCCCCAGGGTTACTTCTGATGGCCCTCTCTGCGCCCCCCACTTCCACAGCTCACCTCCGCTCCACCTGTTTCCCTGAGCGTGTTGCTGCCACTCCGCTGCTCCCCCCTTCCTCCCAGGCTTGCCGCAAAACAGCTGATTCACACAGCAAACCTGGGAGGGAGGCGGGAGAAGCGGAGCAGCAGCGCAGCGGAGCGCTCGGGGGAGCAGGTGGCAGTGGAGCAGAGGTGAGCTGGAGGGGGAGCGGTTCCTCTCCCTTCCCCCGGGTTACTTCCTGCGGCCCTCCCTTTGCCCTCCATCACCGCAGCTCACCTCTGCTCAGGGCTGGCTCCCGGCTTTTTGCGCCCCAAGTGAAAAAAGGAGCCAGAGTGCTGCCCCTTGGAAAGTGCCACCCCAAGCACATGCTTGGAGCGCTGGTGCCTAGAGCCGGCCGTGCCTGTTGTTTTATGAGAAAATGCACTAAAAAATAATATAATTCAATGACTGCAATGTGTACAGTCAGATCAGCTTGTACACACCCTGCAGCTGTGCATTAAGGATGCTCTGCTGAAGCAGCTGCAAACAGATTGACTAATCTGACCCAGTCTGCAACTAATCTTTTATTGATTGTATTATAGTTGAGCTGGAGTGAAAGCTCCTTGGGACATGGACTGTTTCTTTCTCAGTGCTTATAAACTATTTACATAATTTAAAAAAATAATACTTATCAATGAATTAGGTCATGGTATAGTCTTCTAAGGATACTCTGGAAACCTCATCACTTGACTCATTTAAATCTGGACTGGATCAAGTTTTTGAGAAATGAATATCATTGCCTGTTGGCCACTATGTCAAAGATGGCCTGTTTATCAAAAGCTTTTATGAACTCTTCAGTGGCTAAAGAGCCCAATTCTTGATTTACAGGTCTTTGGACAGGTTTGGTAGGAGACTGCTGTGGTTTTTGTTACCTATGTTTCTATTCTCTGCTCTCTTTAGTTGTAAAGTTCTTCCCTCTCTTGACGACTGTGACGGGATTGCAGACTCTAATGCAGGGGTCTTCTGTAGAATTATCCTAGGCTCAGGTGCTGTGAACTTGCATTAAGGGTCAGGATAATTACTGCTTAATCATGCTGGCAGGTTTGTCCATTTAGCTCCAACCAGGATACAAAGGGGATGGGAATATCAGTTTGGGTCAGAAGAAATTAGAGTTTCCCTCCAGAAGCTCCCTAGGAACAACTAAGTATGGAGAGGAAGCTTAGTCTGATCTTTATATTGTATTATTGTTTTCGAGTTAGCAATAAAGCCAAATCCTCGGAAGGGAATGAGTTTGGGATGAACTCCGGGTCCATGTATTCTGATGTGGTCAGGGAGGGACTCAGCCCATTTGCACTAACGTATCTCCCTGTACAGCTTTCTGCCCTAAAGGTTCTTCTGATTGGTTTGCTGCTTTAGCTTCCCACATGTTGATACTGATGTCACACTGGGCGAGGTTCTTTTTCAGGACATATTTGAATTTTCTCTGCCTCTTGATCTTTTGCCCAGTGCAAATTCACTATACATCTAAAGTGTATAGTTGGGAGAATGGTGCCCTCTGTGCAGGGGATATGTCCAGCCCAGTGAAGAGGAGTTTTATAATCATTGCTTCAGTACTTGTTGTGCAACCTCTTTGCAGAATTTCATTATTTGCGATTTTATCATGCTACTTGGTATGCCTAATAGCTCGAAGGTACTGCTGATTAAATTTTTCCAGCTCTTTGACATGCCGGCAATAACATGTCCATGTTTCTCAGCCTCCACATAAGTGGAAAACGCTAGCTACAGTGTAGTAGGCATGGACTTTGTTCTTCTGTGTAGGTTTCAGACTCAGTGTGGCAATGTGCTTCTGGGCAGCGCATGTTCTTTCATTTGGGTAATGAATCATTGACCAGTGGAGGCTCTTTGGCAAAACTCCACCAAGGAACAAGAAATCCATGACCAGGTTGAGCTCTTCACCCTTGACTGAGATGATAGGTCCTACATATCTTTTCCCAGGAGTTGGGGCTTCTTCAGAATGATGTACGTTTATGAGGCCAGATTGTCAGGTGATGTAAAATCAGCATACCTTCATGAAATTCAGTGGATTTACACCACTTACAACAGCTAAGGAGCTACTCCATCATTTTTAGCTACTCAGCAAACTAGTTGGTGGTGAACTGGAAGCCCTCCATGAAAAAGAACATTTATCTGTATAAGGAGCCCACATGAAACCACCTCATTTCTTTTTGTTGAGGTTTTTAGTCTGCCAAAGTTAAAAAATTTGCCAGTTCAAAAATATTTTTTGGCATCACTACTTTTTGCGTTCATCACCTCTCTGATATTAATTCACCTCTATGGATTTGTCAATCGCCACCATAAAGAAACTGTGAGCCAAAATGAATCTGGCATGACTCGATTTGCTTTTACAAATGGATTGGCAAGAATGCTGTCCACAGAGGCCCTGATTCAGAAAACACTTATGTGCCATTGACTTCAATGAATTAAAGTTAAGCAAGTGTTTAAGTGCTTTGCTGAACTGGAGCTCAGCCACCTGCATGATATGAACAAACTTTTAGAGGAGTGTCCAAATTCTACATCAGGTAAAAGATCAAAAGCTTTGGTAAGAGCAATAATGACTGTAGTCAAGGTCCACATTTTATTCCTTATGTTTTTCCCCTAGTTACTTGATGATAGATTAAGCATTAAAGATTCAGGTACAGTGAATGGAACAATATAGAGAGATAGTTTTTTTTTTTTTAAGACCTTCAATCCTCTAAAACTTATAGAGACAAATCCTGAAGGTCCTTGGGCAAACTCCTCACTAAGGTCAATGGAGATTATTGCTAGCATAAAGACTGAGAAAGACCTTCAGGTTCTGGACTACTCTGAATGCCATTTGCTTCATGGCAGCTGGCGATGTGTCTAGTGTTTTATACTGTATGCCACACCCAGTCTCCCTTTATGCAATTATAAGGCATATCAGTGGAATGTAGGCTTATAACAAAACACAACAATCTGGGAAGGACATCTTTTGCCTTTTTATTTGGAAATAGCTCATCTATTCTTAATCTGATTATTTAAAAATTTTTTTAAAGGAACATGCTATGTTAAACTTTCTCACTGTCTAATCAAATTGAATCTGTGTTAATTTGCCCTACATTAAATCCACATTTTCCATTGTTCCCTTTGCTAATCAAAATTTTTTCATGCAAAATAGAGTGTAGTGAGCAAATAGAATGTCACAGCTCAATCAGAAAGCAAAAAGAATATCATGCAAATGACTCCCCCACCCCAATTCTTCTTATAGTGAAAGCAGTAGAAGAGCAGTTTTTAATCATTTTTCATTTGTGGATCCCTAACAAATGTCAAATGGAGGTGTGGACCACTTTGGAAATCATAGAGTCTGCGGACCCCCAGGGATCGGCAGACCACAGCTTGAAAACCACTGCAGCAGAAGAACCCTGCTGTTGGTTGAATGTAGAAGCTGCTGTCTCTTGACATGAGTGATAATAGTTAGCTGCAAACATTGAGATGAATGCCGACAATCAGCTGCAAACTTGAATGTTCCCGTAGTGACTTCCCTTTTAGCTCCAATCACATTTGAACACATTACTTGGAAATGCCATGATATGGGGGACAAAACCATTGTCTGTCAAAGACCAGGAACAGTTTTCCTCTACTGCAAGAAGGTAGTGTTCTGCAGTGGTTAGAGCAAGTGCATGGGAATCAGCACTCCTGCATTTTGTTCCTTGCTCTGCCACTTCATTGCTCTGTGCCTTTGTTCCCCTGTCTGTAGAAGGGACATAACTACTACTTTGCAGGGTTGCTGTGAAGCTCAATTAATATATGCTTCTAATGCACTTTGATGTCCTTGGATGAAAGGTATCTATAATTGCAAAGTGTTATTAATATTATAAATCAAAAACTTCACACGTCTTCACCTGTCAAAGTGGATGATTAGATGCTATCAGGTTTGCAGTTTGTATTTACAGCAGTTGACTCAGCACGACTTTGATCATGTTTCTGGTTTTAATATTAACATCTATTACAGTTACAATCCAGTAAATGAGAGGTGCCCACAGTTGTTCAATCCCTCTACCCGCAGAGCTAAAACAATGCTGACCTATTGCTTGTGAAAGCCACCAACAGGCAACTTCGTCTTCTAAAAAAAATAAAAATAAATAGACAAATTTAAAAAACAAACAAAAAATAAAAACAAGGAGAAGCAGGTATTATGATTGAATACAATGGGCTTAATTCATCCCTTGTGTACCTTAGTTTCAAGGTTTTCTGGTTCGAAATCCAGAAACTATCCATATTCAAGACGCACTTAAGTATATACTTAACTTCAATGGCACTTAAGCATATTCTTAAAGTCAATGCTTTTCCAATTAAGGGCTTCTCCTCCCATGTCAATAATATCTTCTTTTTTGGTATTTAATTTCTTTTGCCATTATGGCCCCAGACTTGAAAATGGATCCAGTAGAATGGACTCCCATTTCTATGCTGAGACACACTGGCAGACCTGACTGCAGGTCAGACCTTAGATTTTTTTCCACCAGATTAACTGATTGCCTGACCCATTTGCCCCACTGTTCTTTAACTACTGGACAACATTTTATCTTCAGTTACACCAGTGAATCCAGTAAATCCTAATTTGTATTTTCTGGTGTAACAGGGAATACAATTGGGCCCACTGTTTTAAATTCTTAAGATTCCTGATGCATGAGTTGAGCACAATGTCTAAATTGAAGGGACATTAGCAAGTTAATTTAAAAAAAATCCAAATTCCATTACCTGTGTACGATAGACAATTAATGCTGGAAGAATTTTTTAAACTCTCACTTTCTTTTCCCATTTAATACTGTTTGTTTACTTTTGGGTAAACCTAGCCAAAGCGCATGTTGCACTTGAACTATAAAAGAACTACAAAAACCATAGACCTATAAAAGAAACTATAAAAAGAAAAAAAGTTATATAATCAGTTCCCCTATATTTAGGGGGCAAATTTTGCAGCTAGTAAGACCAAAGGCCGTCTGCAGTAACCCACTGAATTCAGTGGGTTATTCCAGATTGAATTGGTATAACTGAGATCAGCATCTGGCGCCAACCCTTTTTGTTATTAAAAAAATCTGAATTTGTTTCTAAACTTCTGGACACTGTCCCTTTAATACAATGATTAAATAAATATATATTGATATGTAAGTTAAGTGCAGGGCCTTGGGCTCCTGCCATATGGCCCATGTAGCTGGCATCACAAAGCTAAGGCACTCCTGCAATAAACATATTTGTGCTCTTGGTGCTTTGGGGAGTTTGTGCCAGACAGGATAAGCTCTGTACTGCACAAGGAGGGTTTGGCATCTACCCTCAGGTCTCCATGGAAAAGAGGAGCACGATTGGCAGCCAGAATCCTTGAGTAAGCACTATTTTATGGCTTCTCCCCACGCTCATCTGGACACCGTTCAGAGGATAACATCAGCCCTCATGTGGTGCTACTGCTGGCAGCAGTGAAATGCTAGAAGCAGAGGCAGGCACTTTCAGCAGCAGCAGGAGCAGGTGTGTGTGTGTGTGTGTGTGTGTAGGAGAGAAGGGGGCAAGAACTGAAGCCAAGTTCAGGTGCAAGCAGCTGGATACAGGAATATGCACAATGAAAGGAAACTGGGTACAAGAAATGGGCGAGACTCAGACTTTACTAAAACAAACAGAAAAATAAAAAGTAAAAAACAAGCCACAACAAAAGGAAAGAAAACACAAATTTGCCCTTGCCAGCAATAATGTTGTGATGGGGGCATAAGAGATTGTACCCCAAGTGGGGGTACGGTGGGGACTTGAGAGATTGCTACAAACAAACAATAAGGCCAGGGAGTGTTTTGCTTTCAGAAGATAATCACAGTTTGCTGAGTGTTTATATTTTTTTCTATAAAGGCTTTTTTGGTCTGTCTCCCAAATGGCTTGTTTTGTCTGTGAGATTTAATCTTGATTGGCAGGATTAGGTGCAAAGACAATTTAGACAAACCTCAAACAACTCTTTATTTTTGTACAGCGAGGCAGTGGTATGCAGGAAGCTCCTGCAAACAGACTGCTCAGGCTAAGACTTTTGCGACTGTATTCATGCTGGTGTAATTCCTTGTAGATATCACTTTGTATCACCTTCAGTGTTTCATTTAACTAGGACTATGGCTATATTCAAGAGCTTACAGTGGTCCTGCTGCACTGCTGTAAACTCTCCAATGTAGCCACTCTCTACCAACAGGAGAGAGCTCTCCTGTTGGCTAAACTACTCAGCCCCGCGAGTGGCGGTAGCTACGTTGGTGGGAGAAACTCCCCCCCGGACACAGTGCTTCCCCACTGATGTTTGTTGGTGCAACATATTTCAGTTGGGGCGGAGGCGGATGGTTTATTCTCACCCCCTGAGCGACATAAATTATTCTGACATAAGCTGTAGTTTAGACATAGCCTCAGTTTTAACTCTTTCACTCCTGTTTGCCAATCAATCTCAGACCAAGTTGTTTTAAAATATATGATTTCAAGGTATATTGGACAATTTCTGCTTCCTCTTCTGCAAAAGGAGGCGTGTTTGTATATTGAGAGAAGTAACTGGATATAGCTATTTTGCTGTGAAATCCTAGTGAAGCCAAGATATTACAGTTTTTCCTTGCTGCAGCTAGTCAATTTAGACCCCAGATTGGGGGGATGGGAGGGAATGGAATTGATTTGACAATAGGGTCTCAGTCACATTTCTGTAACACAACATTTTTGTGCTTTGAAGATCTGAAAATCCTGTTACCTGTATTGAAGTTTTAGAGTCTTTAACCATTCTCCACTTTTCATTTTCCTCTCTTCCTCCTATTTCTCGTTTCCCTGTGAATTATCTTTAAAGGTGCTCTGTCTTCATAACAAACTAGTGGGTGAGGCTTGGACTTTTGTCACAGCTAGCACAGATTCTGGGGTTTTCACAGTTTTCAGAAATTCTGTCTCCATAACTTGACAACATGGAGGGCTTTGCATACAGGTGAGTTGAAGTGATGGATACACACATTGATCTGACAAGCAGGTGAACAGGCAGGACAGAAAATGAATAGTTGGGTAGATGTCAATGAGTGTGAGAGGGACACAGATTTTTGGGTGTGCCCAGTTGGTTGGTTGCTTGGGTGGAGGTATTGGCTGGGCTGAGGGGAGGGGAAGGATGGCCAAACAAACATGACAGATGAGGAAGGGGTGTAAAATGGGTACGCTGGATGTGGCAGGCAGACAGGACAGCATGCTGGCTGACTGGCTGGGTGAGTGAGCATACTGGATGAGTGTTTGTAAAGCACTCAGAACATCTAAGGGGAGGAGCTGAAAAGGTCAGAGTGTTATTACTCCCTGAAAGGTTTCAGAGTGGAAGCCGTGTTAGTCTGTATCAGCAAAAACAATGAGGAGTCCTTGTGGCACCTTAGAGACTAACAAATTTATTTGGGCATAAGCTTTCGTGGGCTAAAACCCACTTCATCAGATGCATGAAGTGGATAATACAGTAGGCAGGTACATGCGCTGTGTATTTATACCTGCCTACTGTATTTTCCACTCCATGCATCTGATGAAGTGGGTTTTAGCCACGGCTGGGTCCAGGCACCAGCTAAGTAAGCAGGTGCTTGGAGTGGCCAATACAAAGGGGCGGCACTCCGTCCAGCATGGGGGCGGCACATCCTGGTCTTTGGTGGGAATTCGGCAACGGGTCCCTCAGTCCCTCTCTTCCTCTTTGAGCTGCTGCCGAAGTGCCGCTGAAGAGGAAGAGAGAGAGTGAAGGACCCGCCGTCGAATTGCTGCCAAAGAATCAAGTGGTGCGATCGAGCTGCTGCTGATCGGCTTTTTTTTGTTTTTTTTGGCCACTTGGGGTGGCAGAAAAGCTGGAGCCAGCCCCGGTTTTAGCCCACAAAAGCTTATGCCCAAATGAATTTGTCAGTCTCTAAGGTACCACAAGGACTCCTCGTTGTTTTTACTCCCCGAAAGCTACAGTTCTCTGCATGTCTGCAAAGCTTTCCAGTTCTGAAGAGGGAAAGGACCTCACTCTCTGAAGGCTTTTCTCACTCTGTGTCAGTGACAGAGAAACAGAGACTTTGTTTTCCTAAGAGGGAGGAATTGGAATAGGGAGGGCAGGAAAGATTGGGGAGCCCACATGCTGCTGCAGATTCAGGGTCCAAGATTAGAGCTCCAATAAAGTGCAGGTGTAGTGGAGTTCCCCTCTCCTGTCAGCACTGAGGACTCTACATGCTGGGATTCTACCTGGGGACAGGGAGAGAAAGGAATGGGAAGCAGAAGCAGCATAGAGTAAACAAGAGTGTACTGGAGGGCAAAGACAAGGAGAAGTAGAGAAGTGCATGAGGGGGAAAGTGAAGAAGGAGGGAGTAAGGGAGGGAGAAAAGCAGAATGAAGGGGTGATAAGAGATAGCGGAGTGCAGTAACCTGGGGAGATGACAGTTTGGGCTCCATGATTCTAGGGCCAAGCTGAAGGCTAGTAATATTTTAGAAATTTAAAACATTCTTTGTTATTTTTCCATGGCCTCTAGGGTTGGAATGACATCACCTCCCCCACCCCTCCCACCTGGTGGCCTACATGAAGGCTTTTACATCAAAATGTTCTGACCATTGCTAATGTCAGTAACAGGGCCATCTGTGGTACCAACAGCGAGAGCGCTAGTGCAGACAAGGTGCCACTGGCATTTCATACCAACAAGTTGTTTAGAGCTGCTCAGGGCAGGGCCAGACAAGATGGTGGCAAACACAGTGATGGCTGCAGGAACTTTATGCACACTACAGCTCACACTACTGGAGATACACTGGGGTGGAAAGAATATTTTGCAAAAAAGTCTGGTGTAGACCCAGTCCATGAAGGACTGAGGGCAACATTCTGAAGGTTCTTTGACCTCACCTAAATATATTTTGCAGCTCCCACAATCCTATGCAAGTGACAATGCTTGATACACAAGTATTCTTTTGCCATCCCTGTCCCAAGTATAATACTATGTTATAGAAGAGGTAGGATAAATTGTTCTCAGCAAAATTAATCTCTGGGAAGATTCTACTCCGTGTGATGCTGGCAAGCTCTACAGTGTCAAAAGGAGTTATCTTCAGATGCCTACCTTCAAGCATAAAATTGGCCTCTGGCACTTTCATGATACCTTTAGAGTGGACAAAAGGAAATATTGCTTCATGCAGCATATTGTGCAGTTACCATGTGGAACTTAGTGGAAAACTAGGTCACAGTGATGAACACAGGGATGGAATTTTAAAAGGGACTGAGTAACATTATGACCCATTCATAAACACTGTTATGCAAACTAAGATATGTGTAATCAAACCACTAGCTTGATGGTGTAAACTGATTGTCAGTGGGCATCAAAGGGAAATGATCCTCAGCCCCCATGTACAGTCTGCACAAGTGACTAGATGGATTACTGAACTGGTGTGGGAATGTCATTTTCCTATAAAGTATCACAGTATTGGCCAGTGCCAGAGACAGGAAATCAGACTAAGAGGACTAACGTTCTATTAGGCAAATCCTGTGCTTCAAATCAAGCAATCTTTATTGTGCTGGCTGAAGCCTCCCCTTTGAAAATTCTTTCCCTCCCTCTGTCACGCAACTGAGTGGTAACAGTTTTGTAGTGAGCAATCCAGGTTGGTGATGAATACCAGTTCACTAGAAGTTACAAGGGAGGGTCAAGTTGCACGGGTTTTTCATGCAACCTGCCCATAATTAGCCCCAAGCAGAGGGTGAGTCATTCATAAGAGTCCAAGGTACTATTAGAGCCAGACACGCCAAGGCCCGGTATATAATTATACAATCCACTCCTGTGCGGAAACTGCTCCATTAAGCCTTCTGACCCCATTAGAAAGAAGCTGTTATTTCGTCATGGTCACAAGGGCTGATAGTGCGCCTCACAGATTGTTTGACTCGTACAGCATAAGCTTGTTCACCCAAACTCACCTCCTTCTTGCTGAAACCAGAAAATGTCAGCCTGTTTCCTGGTTCATCAGCAGGTTACCTGAGTTTGGAACCAGCAGTTCTGAGGCAAGTGGAAGATGCTGAGACACAGCCTTACTTGCATCTGGTGGATGTGGTGAAAATACATCAATGCAGAGGATATATACTGGCAACTGAAATGCAGCAAGCTCAAGAATCTTCTCCATCAAAATAAAGGCATTATTCTTTTATTACAAGAAAAACAGGAACTGAAAAAAGCACCCAGCGAAACCTGAACTATTTCTATGAACTGGGGTTTCATTTTCAAATTTGCTTCCCCTCCACACAAGCAAGAATGACAGGAAAGACTGGATGGCTCAGGATATAGTTAATGGGATATGGAGCCTTTTATGTCCACCTAGAGTTGGGAGCACAGGGGAGCAAGCTGTCTGCAACCTCTACTCTATTGGTGGGCTCAGAGCCAGTGCACGCAGTCATCCAAGTGGGGATGGTCAGCCCAGCTGGTCAGGACACACACAAGATTCTGCACTAGCTGACAGGGCTCTAATGGGGTGTCAGCTAGATTTTACAGCTGCCCTTTCCTATCAGAACCTCAGCAGAAGTGCCCTACCTCTTGCTCTGTTGGGATGAATCCTTCCAGCAGGCACAGCTGCTCCATCCAGTGTAAGAATTAATCTGGCCCAATTTGCCAGTGACCAAAATTTGTTACCACGTGAAGGCTGTTCAGTGTTCTTTGTGCAGTGAGCTGGTAGGGACTTAGCCTAGCTGCTAGTGGACAAGGATATGCACTGCTGCAGCACCACTATAATAACTGAGACTCCTTGGCACCTTGCTGGCAGTCTGAGCAAAAAGATCAAAAAGTGACTGGGCTATGGAGGATAAATTGCGCTGTCACTCCTAGGTGTAGTCCTATCAGGGGAGGTTAGAGTTACATGTGCTGGAAAAGGGCAGGAAAGCGGCTGACTGCTGTTTTGGGGCTAAACAGAAGACTCCTGTCTGACCAGAGCTGTCACTCTTGACACCAGGGCTAAATGCCCCTTAAAAGATGCAAAAACCCAGTATGTCTTATTTATTAAGCAGAAGACAATGGAATAAAAGGAACAAGGTGTCAAACTATAATCAGCCTGAATCATTTTGAATAAACACTGAGGCACCCGATTTGCTGACAGACTTAGCAATTTACAAAATACTCACTCCATCCCAAATCAAGGACTTTAGAACTCAGCAAACCTGGAATAGATTCCTCTGGTAGCAAAAGATTTAGTTTTCATTGGCACAGCTTTGCCATTCTCACAGGTGGAAAAGCAACACTGCGGTTTAAATAGAGTTTGATGAAAATATGTAACACCCCAAGGATCAATTTTCACTGTAGGAGGTTGCAGAGTGTATTATACATTAGGCATTAATTCTACGTCCTCTTCTGATGTCAAGAGAGCTGCAGGCATGCATAATGTTAGATTTCTGGTTTGTATTTTGTACCTGCAATTAATGCTTCCTTTATTTCCTGTTGTTTAATATTGTATTTGTTCTTTATTGCTGCAAGAAAAGCCTCTCGTGTTCTTTTGGTGTTTTTTTTTAAGCTGCAATGGGATACATTTGAAGGCCTGTATTGTGGTCTCAGCAAGCAGCCGGGCATCCGCCAAACCTCGTTTCCTTTGTTGATTTCTTGATACTTTAAGATTTTCAACAGTTAATCTTGATCTTTGTATGCTTCCTTGCCAGATAATTAGCACACAAATGAAACTGTATTTTGCACAGTGCCCTGGAAGCAAGAGTTGAGCCTTTACACAAAAGTGGCCAATAGAGGAGACCCTCTTGTAAGCAACATTAAAATCAGTAACACTGTGGCCACTGGAAACACACTGTGAACTTGGCGAGGCCAACGGTTTGGAAATATTCTATTGCTAGAACTAAAAACAAATCTCTCTTATTTCAAACCCACTGCTGTGTCTAGTGCAGCCATTTTATTGGGTTTTCCTGTGGAGAACCTCGTACTTTCTCAAGAAGCAAACAGCAGATGATACCACTGACAGACGTGGCAGTTTTCTTCAGGCGCAGGCTTTCCTCAGAACAAGAGAGTACACCGTACTTTATTTCTCTACTGATCCTAAGGTGCCATTTAAATTAAGCTTTGGTGCGAGACTGATCTGACATCAGCACCAAGCCTGAAAACAAATATTGCTCTACACAAGTCATTAAAAATCAGTTCAAATATAGAGGTGATTTTAGGGCACAACCAAAGCATGAAAACTAGAGAGGCAGCAGTGACTGGAATATCCATGTGAAGACTAACATTTCTGCATGCTTACAGTTGGTGGGATCACATGCAGACATGATGGTGATTACCCATTCTGTTTCTGGTTAATGATGGAGTTAACCTCCCTGTACCAGCATCCTTCCCTGCAAAATACCATACTTAATTTCACAAGTTTTGCTTCTAGCAAAAGAATGGTCATCTTTACAGAACACTATTCTATGTTTAATACAGGACTATGAAATAGCTGCATGCACTGCTGTCTTTTTGTTAACATCTCATGGAGCTTAAATTTGCTCTAACTCACTGTCAAGAAACCAACAGCTCAGCGGTTCTCAAACTGTGGGCTGGGACCCCAAAGTGAGTCATGACCCTGTTTTAATGGGGTCACCAGGGCTGGCATTAGACTTGCTGAGGCCTGGGGCCAAAGGTCAAGCCCCACTGTCTGGGGCCGAAGGCTTCAGCCCTGGGAGGCAGGGCTCAGGTTATAGGTCCTACCTTCCCACGGGGATGAAACCCAGGGGGTTTGGCTTTGGCCCCCCTGCTTGGGGTGGTGGGGCTTGGGTGGGCTCAGGCTTCAGTTCCCCGTCCTGGGGTCGTGTGGTAATTTTTGTTGTCAGAAGGGGACTGTGGTGCAATGACGTTTGAGAACCGCTGAGATGTACTCACAAAATTATGTGAGCTCACAACTGCGCATAGAAAGATGTGTGGTATAAAGTGATAATATATCTGATTGTCTTTGTTCACACTGGGGTTCATGTTTAAACATGGACTCAGCTAAATTGGTTCCTAATCTGGCTTGGTTAGTGAGTGGGGATAAAGCCAGACTGCCTTGGAATATTACAGAGAACAGAGACAAAAGCTTAAAAGTAGGTGAATTAAGGGATTTTCACTAGCATTTTAAAAAGTTTGAAATAATATAACATTTAGATTTAATGGGAGCAACTGTGCGTTAATTAAAGAGACAGTGGCTATTTAAGGAAAGATTCATTGCTCATCGGTCGTCTGCTTAGTCATAGACTTCTCTTGCCCAACGGGTAAAGGACTCCATGCTGTCAATTTTCAACAAGGCTCAAAGGCTGCGTCCAAATTTTATCAACTTCCTGCAGCATGCTTTCCTCATAGGCTTGGAAGTCTGAGGTACTTCTATATCGGCGAGGTGCCCACCTGGCACTCCCCTTTCATATTAATCTGCCATTACTGATTGGAGTTGATGTCTGAAGTGGATTCCAAATTTGGAAGGGTGGTCTTTCCTGCTCTACCATGAGGTTTCTATTGCCTGTTACATCTGCTGCTAGTGAAAGCTATTGTTGGATAAGATGAGAGAAGAGGGACACACATAAGAAGGAAATGTTACTCATCAGTAACCTGTTTTTTGCAGCCCTCTCATACCCCTCCAGACTTGTCTCAGGGAGTGCTGCTTGAAGTAGACTACCTATTCTTATTCTACTCTTCCCTGCTTTGGAAGTCTGAGGGACAGGGGCTGATCTAGCAACTTGTGCTGCAGTTTATTGACAGATCTTGTTTCCTGACTGTCAGGGCCAGAACACTGATAGTCAAGGCTGTTGCTAGATAGGATAGACAAGAGAGACCTATGGGAAAATATGTCTAGTAAGGTTTTAATAATGCGTAGGAGATACATGCTACCTCCAGCAGTGAGCTTGTCAACTCTCAGAAACTAGATTGCGTCAGGCACACTCAGTACTTGAATGGGATGACTGCCAAATAAATCCCAGATGGTGCCGAAACTTGCGTTGTTGATTCAACAGGTGAGACGCTACTCTCTCACTACCAAACCAGTGCCCCAGCAGGATGGAAGAAAGATCCAAAATCAAAGGTCAAGATATACTTGGCGATGACTGTTTTTCATTATTCTTCCAGAATACCCATTTACTTCAAAACTTTACCAGAGGAGTTTACTCCAACTTTGGATCAGAATAAGTGGGTACAGTTCATGGCAGAGTGGGTGATGTATAAAGAAAAAGGGCTTCATTGTATATTGTCATAATTCAATATGTTTTGAGTAAGTTCCATGATAAGGGTTGAATTCACAAGCTTATTGAATAAAGAGTAAATGCATTCCCTTAGTTGAAGCATATGTTGGGGAGGAACTTAAATTCTTTAGACATATTCACAATAATTTCAAGGTGATTAGTTATTTATCATATGTTCTGTAGTTAACTGAGTCAAGCATCTGTATTTTTTTTTAACTGCATATATTAAGAACAAAAGAGTGATGGTCTCATTCCCATTAAACTGGTTGCAAGGAATGTTATAATTAGAATATACACTCAACTTTATGCAAATAGGAAATAACCACATGCATAATTGCATTTGCTCAACAAATATCTGTAACTTGTTAATGTAAGACTGGTCAAACAAATTCTCTCTTAAGCTCTCCACTTTCTCATTCTGTAGACCAATTTATAAGAGAGAAATTCTCTCATGCTCCTCCCAATACACCAATTCTCTCACTGTCTATTTTTCAAAATATATCATTCTTTGAATGATCAGGATGGGCTCTATGGACTGTTAGTGGTTCATGGATTACAGCTTGAGAAGCACTGCTCTGGAATGATAAATAACTACATCACGTAGCTCTTCTATAATGCTCTTCATCAGTAGATCTCGCAGTGGTTTACAATGGAGGTTAATATAATTATTTCCATTTTACAGATGGGGAAAAGCAAATGCTCATATCATCTAGGATCAGAATACTGTACTTCAAAAAAAAATTCCAAAATGTTAGACCTGGAGACTGAAATTACCCATTTATCCAAGCTACAGGCAGTACAAGTTTCTCCTAGCGGAGGACAATGTACCTCAATTGTGATTTTGAGGGACTACAAATTAGGGTAATAAAGCTCAATCTCCATCATCTTTTCAATCCATGGACTCTCTGACTACATGGCAAACAATAATGCCAACTGTGGTTTGTCATGTGGACATATGATCAATTAGGAACTGGACTGAAACCATCAATTGATTTCACCTAAGCCACTGAACAGCCATTAGATATTAATGAATTTGAACATATCAAATGATTGGTTAGTTCTGTATAGTGTTGGAGTGGCACCTTAGGAGAGTTGTGGAGCACAGAGACCACAGCACTAGAGTAGTCCAATGTCCAAAATACATAGTATTGATGTTAAGGGTAGAATTTTGATTTAAAATGTGTAGGTGATTGTCATAGTGAAATGCTTGAGGAACATTACCAGCCTTTGGTAGCTTCATGACAATTTCTGACATGTAAATAAGATAAAAAATGGAGATATTACGGATGCCACTTGAGCAATCAAAAATCTAAGTAGATATTCTTGAATGAACCTTCCAAATCTTCTTAAAGAAGTCAGTCTCACCACAGAGTTCCTAAGTTAATAAATACAGTGTAGATACATAATGGTATACAAGCTACTGTTACTTAGTTTCAGCTGTGCATCACTAGAAAAGAAACATTTGAAATATTTCCTTTCAGAGACAGAGCAAAAAAACCAGCACAGGGACTTGGATTTCAGCAGAAGAATAACTGTCTTTCTATATCCCCACCCAACCACAGCATATAGACTCATAGACTCCAGGACTGGAAGGGACCTCGAGAGGTCATCGAGTCCAGTCCCCTGCCCTCATGGCAGGACCAAATATTGTCTAGACCATCCCTAATAGACATTTATCTAACCTACTCTTAAATATCTCCAGAGATGGAGATTCCACAACTTCCCTAGGCAATCTATTCCAGTGTTTAACTACCCTGACAGTTAGGAACTTTTTCCTAATGTCCAATCTAAATCTCCTTTGCTGCAGTTTAAGCCCATTGCTTCTTGTTCTATCATTGGAGGCTAAGGTGAACAAGTTTTCTCCCTCCTCCTGATGACACCCTTTTAGATACCTGAAAACTGCTATCATGTCCCCTCTCAGTCTTCTCTTTTCCAAACTAAACAAACCCAATTCCTTCAGCCTTCCTTCATAGGTCATGTTCTCAAGACTTTTAATCATTCTTGTTGCTCTTCTCTGGACTCTCTCCAATTTCTCCACATCTTTCTTGAAATGCGGTGCCCAGAACTGGACACAATACTCCAGCTGAGGCCTGACCAGCGCAGAGTAAAGCGGAAGAATGACTTCTCGTGTCTTGTTTACAACACACCTGTTAATGCATCCCAGAATCATGTTTGCTTTTTTTGCAACAGTATCACACTGTTGACTCATATTAAGCTTGTGGTCTACTATGACCCCTAGATCTCTTTCTGCCATACTCCTTCCTAGACACTCTCTTCCCATTCTGTATGTGTGAAACTGATTGTTCCTTCCTAAGTGGAGCACTTTGCATTTATCTTTATTGAACTTCATCCTGTTTACCTCAGACCATTTCTCCGATTTGTCCAGATCATTCTTAATTTTGACCCTGTCCTCCAAAGCAGTTGCAATCCCTCCCAGTTTGGTATCGTCCGCAAACTTAATAAGCGTACTTTCTATGCCAACATCTAAATCGTTGATGAAGATATTGAACAGAACCGGTCCCAAAACAGACCCCTGAGAAACCCCACTTGTTATACCTTTCCAGCAGGATTGGGAGCCATTAACAACTACTCTCTGAGTACGGTTATCCAGCCAGCACCCACCTTATAGTAGCCCCATCTAAATTGTACTTTCCTAGTTTATCTATAAGAATATCATGCGAGACCGTATCAAATGCCTTACTAAAGTCTAGGTATATCATATCCACCGCTTCTCCCTTATCCACAAGGCTCGTTATCCTATCAAAGAACGCTATCAGATTAGTTTGACACGATTTGTTCTTTACAAATCCATGCTGGCTATTCCCTATCACCTTACCAGCTTCCAAGTGTTTGCAGATGAGTTCTTTAATTACCTGCTCCATTATCTTCCCTGGCACAGAAGTTAAACTAACTGGTCTGTAGTTTCCTGGGTTGTTTTTATTTCCCTTTTTATAGATGGGCACTATATTTGCCCCCTTCCAGTCTTCTGGAATCTCCCCCGTCTCCCATGATTTCCCAAAGATAATAGCTAGAGGCGACATAGTCTTGGCGTATTTGTACGTAATGTTGATTTATACCTCAGGAAGTGCATGTTTATGGTTGTCTCGTATAGATTAATGTAAATTTTGTTCATATGCAGTAATGATGCGTGAATAGCTAAGATATATTTTAAAACAACCCTGCTTAGCTTAGCTCAGCAAAGGGCTTCAGTTCTGTTTACAGCAGCGCAATGTAGTACCTGTGCTGGGAGAATCTGTCCTCAGACCTTTGAAGGCTGTTTACAGCCCCTTTGTGACTCAGCAACAGTTACAAGGGACCAGATAAGGGGACAAAATCTGTCCCCCTTTTTCTTTAGACTTGGAATAAGGCCTATGATTTGACTTCAACTTGGTATTTAACTCCTAACTGACTTTGACTTTCAATAGTATACGGTCATTTAAAAAAAAATAGAATTTGCTAGAAGGATGGTAGTTTCTCAGGGAAACTAGACTAATAGAATGTATTAAGAAAAATTAATGTACAAGGATCATACTTGTTCCTTGGACACACAGTTCTTCTAGTAGACAATACTTTTCTCTAATAATCCAAAGTTACAAGGAATTTGGGGCAATACTGCCAATCAATTAAAATTTGCATACATATTGTGACAAAGTTCCTCCTCTACCTTGGTGAGTCCTGCACTTATTGGCAGATTTGCTCACTTCAGTGATCTTTCCCACAGTCTGGGTCAACTTCTCCTGTGTCTGATCAGGACTTGGGAGGTTTGGGGGGAACTCGGGCCCACCCTCTACTCCGGGTTCCAGCCCAGGGCCCTGTGGATTGCAGCTGTCTATAGTGCCTCCTGTAACAGCAGCATGACAGCTACAACTCCCTGGGATACTTCCCCATGGCCTCCTCCAAACACCTTCTTTATCCTCACCACAGGACCTTCCTCCTGGTGTCTGATAACGCTTGTACTCCTTAGTCCTCCAGCAGCACACCCTCTCACTCTCAGCTTCTTGTGCCTCTTGCTCCCAGCTCCTCACACGCACTTCCTCTCCTCTGGCTCCTCCTCGCCTGACTGGAGTGAGCTCCTTTTTAAACCCAGGTGCCCTGATTAGCCTGCCTTGATTAGCTGCAGGTGATCTAATCAGCTTGTCTGCCTTAATTGGTTCTAGCAGGTTTCTGATTACTCTAGTGCAGCCCCTGCTCTGGTCACTCAGGGAACAGGAAACTACTCATCCAGTGACCAGTATATTTGTCCTCTACCAGACTCCTGTACCCCACTGGTCTGGGTCTGTCACAATATTTAATAACATCAACAGAAATAGTGATATATTACTTTTCACTATTATGTCTTCAGAACAGCTCATCAGTTCAGTTCCCTAACACTTAGCAGAAAGTACCTTTTCTGTATTCTGTATTTATAACAACACACAAACTTTATTCCATGCTGGAAAGTACCCTGGTCTATCTACGATTTAATTTGGGAAGTGACACCACTAAGAGTCAGCTATATATGGCCTGCTATAACATATCACGAGAAGGGGAAGATGAGTGGCTGGGATTCTTCATTTACCATTACAGCATTAGAAAAACTGATGCATCCCATTACGTCTTCTCATCAATTCTTTAAATATATGTGCTGACTAAAACTGAAAGTCTTAGGTTAAATAAATCTGCTTCCCTAGATTATTGTATCTGTTGCCTTCAAAGAATTCAGTAATTCCTTGTTAAAGGCCTGTTTCATTAGTGGTATTTACGTTACTTGACAGAGTTGTGGGACTATGCAGGAGCTCTAGTCTGTCTCCTTAATTTACACAACTGGTTACTTGAACAGTTGATACTAAAGCGATAGACCTCTCTCAGTAACAGCAACTGATGTCAATTAGAAAGTCACCTTAAGTTGTGTTACCTGAAATAAACTAGACTATAAAGACACTGAATTCAACTCATGATGAGTTTTCAGCTGAGATATTAAAAAACATACTGCCATGTCAACATCAAACGCATCTGAAAGGCACTGAGCAGTTAAATATTTGGACTCATACATGTGTCAATAAGAATCATAAATATAGGCAAATGTCAAGGGCAGAATATGGCATTATATAGTCCATTAGGCATTTCTGATAATTATGGCAGCTTTATATATTATTAGGATATGCCGAAAATACACAAAGGTTCAGAACAACAGAATACTGGTATGAAAACAATCACTTCTTAACAACACCTGAAAGACAAGCATTTCTGAAACAAAGCATTGCATTAAACATTGTTGTCACAGGGAAACGGTATCATATCTAAACACTAAGGTTTTAATTTAATCCAGTGGCTATAAAAGGAAATGATAGTGGTAGGAGAGGACTGGAGAAGGAGTATCAAATATTCAGTTTAGACTTAGCCAGCTGAGGTCCTTGTTTTATAGAGTTAATGAAGTCTGTGGAGATCAAAGCTATTCCAGAGGCAAAAAGTATCAAAAGAAGAGATTCCAACCCACTTCCAGGAAGTCCTCTTGGGGCTGACATACATGTGGATGTAATAATCTGTCTGGCATCTTCTCCAGACCTGGTGTTTCCTACAGCTTTCCATTGGCAAAAGCTGCCTCTTGGAACTGAGGAACAAACGTTTTGAAATAAGCCCTAGTGGGGAAAAAGAAAGTTTGTGGTTAGCAAAGAACAAACTCAGAACAATCATGTGTGCATGGTACCCACAGCCAAGCTTTTTTAAAAATGGGAGTGTGAAGTTAGCTGCCTATGTCCATATTTAGTCACATAAATAAGAGGGCTACTTCTCAAAATTCTACAGTGTATTTTTGGTGATCCTTGTGCTTCAATCTTTTTAATTTCAGTAGCGTTACTTCCTTTGATGAACTGACCACAATCATATGCAGCACTACTAATGTGATCAGTACCAATGTCACCTTGTAGTGTCAGCATAACTTTGTCTCATGCATATTAATATTTTATACATTCCAAAACTATGTTTTGAAGGAAAAAATATTTTGTGGACAGCTTTTGTGAATCACTGGCAATTGCTCTCTTTTCTTCCTTTGATTTGTATTCTAATTCCTTTAGTCTAGGTACAATGGTATATCAGGTACAGAGATAAACAGCGTTGGGCTCTCTCAGGGTATGTCTACACTACGGGATTATTCCGATTTTACATAAACCGGTTTTGTAAAACAGATTGTATAAAGTCGAGTGCTTGCGGCCACACTAAGCACATTAATTCGGCGGTGTGCGTCCATGTACCGAGGCTAGCATCGATTTCCAGAGCGTTGCACTGTGGGTTGCTATCCTGTAGCTATCCCATAGTTCCCGCAGTCTTCCCCGCCCATTGGAATTCTGGGTTGAGATCCCAATGCAAAAACAGTGTCGCGGGTGATTCTGGGTAAATGTCGTCACTCAATCCTTCCTCTGTGAAAGCAATGGCAGACAATCATTTCGCACCCTTTTTCCCTGGATTGCCCTGGCAGACACTACAGCATGGCAACCATGGAGCCCGTTTTGCCTTGTCACTGTCACCATATGTGTACTGGATGCTGCTGACAGACGCGGTACTGTAGTGCTACACAGCAGCATTCATTTGCCTTTGAAGGTAGCAGAGACTGTTATCATACCTATTGCACCGTCTGCCATGCCATTGTAAATTGGTGATGAGATGACGGTTATCAGTCATTCTGTACTGTCTGCTGCTGTCATGGGTGCTCCTGGCTGGCCTCGCTGAGGTTGGCCGGGGGGCATGGACAAAAATGGGAATGACTCCCCAGGTCATTCCCTTCTTTATGTTTTGTCTAAAAATAAGAGTCAGTCCTGCCTAAAATGTGGGGCAAATGTTCTAGAGAACCAGAGAGCACAGCCGCTCCGTGTCAGAGCCCCAGAGATCCTGCAGAAATGATGAGCTGCATGCCATTCTAGGGAATGCCCCTGCAACAACCCCACCCGTTGCTTCCCTGCTCCCCCAAGCCTCCTGGGCTACCGTGGCAGTGTCCCCCCCATTTGTGTAATGAAGTAATAAAGAATGCAGGAATAAGAAACACTGACTTTTTAGTGAGATAAAATGAGGGGGAGGAAGCCTCCAGCTGCTATGATAGTCCAGGCAGGACGTTAAAGGGTGGCGAGGGAGAGGAGCCCAGCTTCCCGCTGCTGTGATAGTCCAGGCAGTACAGAATCTTTTCTTTAGACGTGAAAGTGGGGGGCTGATAGAGCTCCTCCTCCAGTTGCTATGATGAAGATGGTTGCCAGCCGTTCTGTACCATCTGCCAGGAATGACCGGGAGTCATTCCCATTTTTACCCAGGAGCCTCCGGCCAACCTCACCGAGGCCAGCCAGGAGCACTCACGGGCTGATGATGACGATGGATAGCAGTCATAGTGTACCGTCTGCCACCGGGAAGGGGATGCTGATGTTCAGCGCTGCAGCACCTCGTCTACCAGCAGCATGCAGTAGACATAGGGTGACATTGAAGAAAGGTGAGAAACGTTTTTTTCCCCTTTTCTTTTGGGGGGCGGGGGGAAAGAGTGTAAATTGACGACATATACCCTGAACCATCTGGGAAAATGTTTCTGATCCTTCAGGCATTGGGAGCTCAGCCAAGAATGCAAATACTTTTCGGAGACTGCGGGGACTGTGGGATAGCTGGAGTACTCAGTACCCCCTCCCTCCCTCCCTCCATGAGCGTCCATTTGATTCTTTGGCTTTTTGTTATGCTTGTCACGCAGCACTGCGCTGAGTCCCTGCGGTGGCCTCTGTCTATCATAGCCTGGAGATTTTTTCAAATGCTTTGGCATTTCGTCTTCCGTAACGGAGCTCTGATAGAACAGATTTGTCTCCCCATACAGCGATCAGATCCAGTATCTCCCATACGGTCCATGCTGGAGCTCTTTTTGGATTTGGGACTGCATCGCCACCCGTGCTGATCAGTGCTCCATGCTGGGCAAGCAGGAAATGAAATTCAAAAGTTCGTGGGGCTTTCCCTGTTTAACTGGCCAGTGCATTCGAGTTCAGATTGCTTTCCAGAGCGGTCACAATGGTGCACTGTGGGATACCGCCCGGAGGCCAATACCATCGATTTGCGGCCACATTAACCCTAATCCGACATGGAAATACCGATTTCAGTGCTACTCCTCTCGTCGGGGAGGAGTATAGAAACCGATTTAAGAGCCCTTTATATCGATATAAAGGGCCTCATTGTGTGGACGGGTGCAGGGTTAAATCGGTTTAACGCTGCTAAATTCGGTTTAAACACGTAGTGTAGACCAGGCCTGAGTGAGAAGCAGAGTGAGAAACAGCGTGAAAGGAAAGGTTAAACCATTTGCTACAGCATTACAAATTTGCCATCTGTTATATACTTGATGCTCACCACGCTTCTGGGATAACTGGATTTATTCAACTTTTGAAAAAGTTTCAAATACAGCACCACAATCACTCAGTGGAATTGCACAATGAGCTGGGAAAGTGAGAATACAGGTAATGGATAAGCTCTTGATCTGCCTTCTTCCAGGAACACTTATGAAATACAGGGTCAGTGTTGACAGTAGTAGAGTAGTTTAATAAAGCATCAGCTAAATCTCTGTGGTGAATAAATTAAATGGACGAGCAGTAATTCTTTGCTTGCTAATTGGTAAAAAACAAAACAAAAAAACCCAACAACTTTCTGAGTGAAAATCTGGAATAAGGAAGAATCATTTTGTAAATGGGGTGTACTTTGTATATTCTGGTTCCTGGCATCACTGTCTTTTCTATGACGAACTTAGTGAGTCACTTTATCAACGCATAGAATGAATCCATCCTGATCACTGCAAGTTGGTTTATATTGTACCTTTGGGACTCTGTACTAACAGCAAAATGTGTCCACTTCTGCAATTATACGCTCCTCAAGATCTTTTATTTGCCAAGTAAATCAAAGGAAATTAAACCTTAATTCTGCACTTGTGACTTTCACCTACTACTCTCCCTATTGTGAACTCTTCATTTTTCTAGATTTTGTTTTAAATCTGCTTTACAATCTATATTTATATTTTCTCACAGAGTATTTCTTTGTAATTTCTGAAACGAGGATACCTGTAAATTATGTTCCCTGTATTACTTATATCTACTGCTATGGTAATAATGCATGCCAAGAATTCCAGATATTGCATCAGACAAGTGGATATGCTGAATCTCCACAATCAATCGAGAGATCTAATTTCATAAACTGTATAGAATTTCTTGATGCCACTGAACAATTACTCCTGATCACGACTGAAACTGAAAATACCGTAAGATCAAAAAAGGGAAAGCTCCTCTCCTCTTTGTGGCAATATGCCTGCTAAGCTCATTAGAAGACAATGACAATCAACTTGCATCAAATTTGTAAGGCTGTGTGAGAATACTGGCTAAAGGCCAGATGAGTAGCACAAGATAAGAATATTGCAGGATGCCTTAGGGAATCTGAGATCACACCTTAAGCCTAAGAATGATAATGGAAACAGAGAGAGAGAGAGAGAGCGCACACACGAAATAGTAAACCAGTATGTATCCCTCTACTGAATTCACAAAAGCTCCTGATTTTGTGGACCAAATTTTGGAAGAGGTAGACTCTGAAACTGTGCTCACAAAAGTGACTTCACATCAGTATGGCTATACCAGCTAAGTGTGCGTGTTATCATCTGGTTTGTACAAGAAGATATGTGGTTTGCACTTACATTTTTGTAGTAAACATTTGAAAATGTGGCCTACTGGAGTATATCATGACTAGCTCTGCAACGTTCTGCCACATATGGGAATTTCTCTTATATTTTGTCAACCATAGTATCTCTGTTATCCTCTTAGCATTTCTCCTTGTGTTGTCTTAATGTCTGATTATATTTCCTCTACATGCTTATTTTAAATTGCTTGCTTCCTTCCCAGCTGGAGCCTCTCCTCTTATGCCTGCTCCTTTCCTCTTGACTTCTAGTTTCAATAGTCTCTCAAAAAGCCACATATTTTCCTAAATGGCAAAAAAGTTCATTTTTGTTAAGTTGGATATGTGAGAGAGTATTCCTATAGTTAGTTCCATTTCCAAAACAGCCACCTATATTCCTCTTCCCTGTTGTATTAACACCACAAATACTGTATCACTTTTCAGTCAGCTTTCTGCTGTGGCATGATTCCCAAAATTAAATCTTATTGACACTAAGTACACACTTCCATGCTATCTTTATCTACATCTACAATATCCTTTCTTTTCACTCGTGTGCTTATCTGTGCCATTGCAATACTAATTTAAATTCCTCCTTACAGTGTGATTCTACAGCACTATTTCAGCAAGCACATTACTCTATTGTCAGTTCAGATTAAACGTATTGCTCTTCTAAGGGTTCCATGGACACAAAAATGAATACATAAAAGAATAAATGGACACAAATTGGACATCAGGAATGGTAACATACAAAAGCCAGTAGGTGAACACTTCAATTTCCCTGGACATTCTATAACAGATTTTAAAGAAACTATTCTTGAACAAAGAAATTTCAGAAATAGACTTCAAAGAGAAAGAGCAGAACTAAAATTCATTTGCAAATTTAACACCATTAATTTGGGCTTGAATAGGGACTGGGAGTGGCTGGCTCATTACAAAAGCAGCTTTTCCTCTCCTGGAATTGACACCTCCTCATCTATTATTGGGAGTGGACTACATCCACCCTGATCGAATTGGCCCTGTCAGCACTGGTTCTCCACTTGTGAGGTAACTCCCTTCTCTTCATGTGTCATTACATAATGCCTGCATCTGTAACTTTCACTCCATGCATCTGAAGAAGTGAGGTTTTTTTTACCCACAATAGCTTATGCCCAAATAAATCTGTTAGTCTTTAAGGTGCCACCGGACTCCTTGTTGTTTTTCCAGAAAGAAATGTCATACTTCATAAAATTAAATGCCTATTCTTCCTTCCCAACTCTTAAGCCACATGTTTAGGTTTCTACTTTGTCATTTGTTGTCTTGCCCAGAATGAGATACAGGTAATATCAAAGACTATTACCCAGGATGAGTTTTCCCATCTTGGTACCTGAGATGCAAGACATTATGGAAGATCTAAGATAATGATTATTCAACATACTTACTGGTTGGCTGCAGAAAGAAACAGAGGACATGCAAAGAACTTCAGCCATGTGACATGTTCAGACAATTATTTTAGCTGCAGCATGTTGGACAGACTGGGGATGAGAGACAGGGAGATGAAAAAGGGGCAATTCAGGTAAGAGTGTGTTATAGTGTAAATCCGTGTTTTACTGGTGGGGACAGAGAGGAAATGCCAAACTTAAGAAATGTTCAAGAAGTGACAGGAATTGTCTAGTGCAGGAGTGGGCAAACTTTTTGGCCTGAGGGCCACATCAGGGAATAGAAATTGTATGGTGGGTCATGAATGCTCGCAAAATTGGGGTTGAGGGTGAGGGCTCCGGGGTGGGGCTGGGGAGTCTGGGGTATAGGAGGGTGCTCTGGGCTGGAACTTAGGGGTTCAGAGGGTGGGAGGGGGTTCAGAGGGTGGGATAGGGGTGCAGGTTCAGGCTGGGGGTGCAGGCTCTGGGGTGGGGCTGGGGATGAGAGGTTTAGGGTGCAGGAGGGTGCTCTGGGTTGGGATCGAGGGGTTTGGAGAGTGGGAGGAGGATCAGGGCTGGGGCAGGGGGTTGGGGTGTAGGGAGAGGTTCAGGGGTGTGAGATCCGAGCAGTTCTTACCTCAAGCAGCTCCCAGAAGCAGTGGCATGTCCCTTCTCTGGCTCCTACGCGGAGGCAAGGCCAGGCAGCTCTGCACACTGCTTCCAGGAGCTGTATGGAGCAGGCTCCGACCCTGTGCCCCGGCTGGAGTGGGGCCATGCCGTGGCTTCTGGGAGCAGTGTGGTGCGGCCCTGACCATGCACCCTGGCTGGACCGCTGCAGTGGGGCCGAGCCACGTGGTGTGGCCCCCGACCCGGTGCCCTGGCCAGAGTGAGGCCAAGTTGTGTGGTGCGGGGCAAGCCCCAGACCCTGCTCCCCAGTGGGAGCTCGCGGGCCAGCTTAAAGTGGCCTGCGGGCCGTGGTTTTCCCATCCCTGGTCTAAAGTCTCCATATGGGGAGAGGAGAATAGAAAGAAGTCAAATGACTCAGATTATTAGAGCTGGTTGGGAATTTTCTGTCAAAATTTTTTTTGCAGTGTTTGAAGATTGACATTTTTAATTTTGCAGAAATTTTTTGATTTTTCCTAATGGCAAATGAAAATAAAATATTTTGTTTCAGCTCAATTTGACCTGAATTGAAACATTTTGGTTTGCTGCACTGAAAAATGTTTTGTTTCAAGTCAGTCTGACAGTAAACTTTATCTGCCTGAAGTGCCACAGTGCCTTATGGGAGTTGTAGTGCAGGTGTTTTATGGTCTCATTCTCTATTACGGGCTAGGCTCCCACAATGCACTGCAGTCTCCCCTCTGAGCTACATAGTGCATTACAGGAGTCACATGAGTGTAATGCATCGCGGAAGATGTGATCCAGCCAGGGGCCCTTGCCCTTAGGAAAGAATAACTGCATGAGGCACACAAACTACACCTCCATGGTACAGCACCACCAGCAGATGAAGTTTAATATTGAACTGGCTCAAAACAAAACATTTATAGCACTTTCTGTTCTATGAATACTTACAATATATCCGGTTGTCAAGTATCAGAGGGGTAGCTGTGTTAATCTGGATCTGTAAAAAGTGACAGAATCCTACGGCACCTCATAGACTAACAGATGTTTAGAGCATAAGCTTTCGTGGGTGAATACTCACTTCGTCAGATGATGCTCCAATACGTCTGTTAGTCTATAAGGTGCCACAGGACTCTTTGTTGCTTTTTACAATATATCATGTTTTCATCCCAATTTGGGCCAAAACAAATATCAAAATATTAAAATTTCATCTGAGATGGAAATTTTGATTTTTGCCCATTTCTGGAAATTATTAATTGGAGATGTTACTGGCTAAGAAAACAAAGACGTTCCATGAATTTGTCTGCTGGCACTGGTGCAATGTGGTTGACGTTCCACCAGCCTTTTGTGACAAGAGAAAAAGACTAGAGCTGAAGAGGATATTGCCCTAAATCAGGCTGAGGATGAATATGGGAAAGAATAACTCCAACAGAAACAAAGCCAAGTAATTCTAAAGAGAAACAGAGGCTGTGCTAGTCTACAATCTTCTGCAGAAGAGATAGAAAACGGCTTTCATCACACTGAATAAAGTTTCTATTATATAGATCTGAGTTTAAAAATGATATACAACCACATACATACTTGTATCTTGTACACCCCCCCCATATGTAACCAAAATCTTTAAGCAATGATTAGTTTCTCACAATACCCATTCATGTAACCCCATTCATATTGAATGACTTAATGCTCTCAGCAATTTAGAACTTGACTAGTGCTATGTCACAGAACACGGGGCAAGATATTTCTTAGTAATTAGAAACCACATTTTTATTTTTACAATACTCTACCCTCTGATACAACTAAATGTCTCAAAAAGTGTTTTAAAATACCATCTCCCACCATGCAAGTCTTTCGGTTCCAGACAAGAGAGTGTTAAAAATAATGCAGTCTTCCAGGTACCTGTTGAGACACAATGAGGATTGGGAAGCCTGCTCTGATCCTGCTTGGTTTATGGCATCTCTGCCTTGTACCACTTTGGGACTGGAGAGATTTTGTCAATTTTTGGTTGACCTTTTTTTTCTTTTGGGAAACGCTGAGGTCCCTTCATTTCTCTGCTTTTCTTCCTCCCCCTCAAATGGCACTATATCACAATGATATTACAGCAAGCTAAGAAGGACTGGCTGCAACACTCCCTGGAGTGCAGCAAAATTCCTGTGTGCAAAAGCTTCTTACCCAGGTGCTGAACATGATGCCTTTGCAACCCCTCACAACTGTTTCGGTCTTGGCTGACACTGAGGCCCTGTCTATACTGGCAAGTTTCTGCGCAGTAAAGCAGCTTTCTGCATTGTAACTCCCGAGGTGTACACACTGCCAAGCCACATAGTGATCAGAAATTGCACAGTTGCAGCGCTGTAAAGAATCATCCCGACGAGCAGGGCCAGTGCAACCATTTAGGCACACTAGGCGGCCGCCAAGGGCGCCTAGTGTTTGGGGGAGCCTAAAAGTCCCCTCAGGCGAGGAGGTGGAGTGGAGGTGAACTGGGTGGGGGTGCGCGCAGGGAGGGCTACCCGCAGTAACGGGGGGGGGGGCACAGGGGAACAGCTCCTCGCCCCAGCTTACCTCCACTCTGCCTCCTCCGCTGAGCACACAGCCCAGCTCTAAGTCTCCTCCAATCAGCGCCACAAGCCTGGGCGAGGAGAATTAGAGCAGCGCTGGCATGCTCAGTGGAGGAGGCGGAGCCGAGGTGAGCTGGGGCGGGCTACCCAGGCAGGGTTAGCTTCCACAGGGAGAGGTGTCCCCAGGCAGGGTTAGCTGCCGTGGGGGGGGAGGAGAGGGAGGAAGTCTCCCCAATCAGGGTTAGCTGCCATGGTGGGGGGGGGGGGGGCGGGGAAAGGGGGGAAGTCTCCTCAGGCAGGGTTAGCTGCTGTGGGGGGACAGAGGAAGTCTCCCTGGGCGGGGTTAGTTGCCATGGGGGGGCTCCCTGGGTGGGGGGCTGAGTTAGCTGCCGTGGGGGGGGGGGTTAGCTGGGTGGGGGGTGCAAGGTGGAAGTTTCGTCGAGGGCGCGAAACTTCCTTGCACCAGCCCTGCTGACGAGAGGCGTACAGCTTTCTGTGCCGGGGCTACAGCGCTGTGGTGTCAGTGTAGACACTATGATCGATCACAGCGCTGCGAGATTGGGCTCCTGGAGGTGTCCCACAATGCCTGTTCTCACCTCTCTGGTCATCAGTTTGAACTCTACTGTGCTGCCCTCAGGTGACCAATCATCATTCCCCACCCTGTAAATTCTTTGGATTTTTGGAAGTCCCCTTCCTGTTTGCTCAGTGATGTGTGTAGTGGTCTCAACACATCTTTCTAGATGGCCATGCCTACTCCACACCCCAGGCGATCCCCCAATTGGAGCAATGCTGAGCTGCTGGACCTCATCAGCATTTGGGGAGAGGACGCTATCCAATCCCAGCTGTGCTCCAGCCATAGGAACTATGATACCTATGGACAGATTTCACAATGCATGACAGAAAGGGGCCATGACCAGGACACACTACAGTGCAGGGTCAAGGTGAAGGAACTGTGGAATGCCTACCAGAAGGTGTGGGAGGCAAACTGCCGCTCTGATGCTGAGTCCATGAGCTACCAGTTCTACAAAGAACTGGACGCGATACTCCACGGTGACCCCACCTCCACTCCGAAGACCACTGTGGATACTTCGGTGGCTCGTGTGCCAATCAAGAGTGGACCAAGCCAGGAGGAGAAATCTTGGGTGAGGATGTGGAGCGGTAGGGGAACCCAGAGGCACAGGATGACTCGGAGGTCAGAGATGCATGCAGTTAGGAGCTCTTTTCTACCCCGGAGGAGGCTAGCCAGTCACAGCTGTTGGATGTTGGCAAAGTGCAAACAGGAGAGGAGGCCCCTGGGAAGTGGATTTGATTTGGGGAATCACTGAAGCAAGTTGTTGGGGACAGGAGGGTTGCAGAAAGAAGGCTTGTCTCCCACCACCTGCCTAGTCTGAGTGGCAGAACAGGCTGTTGAATGACTCCCTCACTTCACAGGAATTTGTCTCAGAGATCTCCAGGAAATTCTCATGGAGATACTGGGCAATCTGCTGTGGCGGGTTCTTTGGCAGAGCTGCTTTGTTTCTTGCCCCATTAACAGTAACTTTCCTGCACCACTCTGCTGTCATGGGTTTGGGGGACCATTGCTGCACACAGGCAAGCCACATAGGGGCCAGGGTGGAAGTCGCAGTCTTGGAGAAGGTCTTCCCTTGATTCCCTGCTCACCCTCAGCAGTGAAATATCTTCCATAATGATCACATCCTGTGGAAAGTGTTGTGACAGGAATGATAATCAGGCCCCCCTCTACAGTACTGGCTCTCCCCAAGAACCACATGCTCAGTGTACAATAGGGTTCGGGAACACTGATTTCCTCTGTGGCTACTCACCATTTTGGGGGTCTTGTGCTTCATGTGTGTTTGCCTGGGGTCAGCCAGTTAGTGACAGGTGCATGAGTACTGGTTGTGTTTTAATTCACTGAATCAATGTTCTATGTGTTGCAAACAACACTGCTTCCGTAAAAGGTGTTTAAACTTCACAGAGATGACCTTGGGAGCCCAGCCTCCCTCTTTGTTATTGTCAGCTGAATGGCTGTGTAGAATTAGAAAGTGGCCAAGAGGAACTAAGGAGGACTTTCTGCATAAAGTTATGATGCACTCTGCTGCCGAGAAACAGGAATTGAAGGAGGGGACAGCGAGAAGAGGGACTGAACGGAGAATGCGGCACGCCAGAATGAAGTCACGGAGCGACTTTTAAATGTTATGGAGTGCCAAGCAGACACGATCCAGGCAATACTAGCACTGCAAACTGAGCAGCTCCGCACCCGCCCTCCCTTGCAGCCGCTGTCGCAATACTATTTCCCACGCTTCCCCCAGGCACCGCCAACACACTCTTATCAACCTCCTGGCTCCAGTCTGTGCCTGCTGCATTCCAGTCCCACTCCGTTAAAGTCCAGCACTGCGGACTCCCAGTACCCACTGCATTCAACACCCGTCCCTCTGCAGTTTGACCCTGATGAAGTACAATAGCTGCTGCATTGTACTCCAAAGGAGAATGCTGGATATGATCCCTGGATATACACAAATCTTTAGTCATCCTGGTACTCCACCTCCTCCTGGGACCTACTGATGTTTTTTTTTGTTTGACTCTCTCTTCCGGTTGTTGTTTTTTAATAAAAGAATTGTGTTGGTTTGAAAGCCATCTTTATTCTATTAATTAAAGCAAACAGAGCCCTGCAAAGCAACAGACAATTATGTTAAATCTTCATATTGCATCACCTGCACCAATCACAATCACCTCCTAACATTACAAGCACTGCACTCCTGAGCATAGCAACAAATATTAGTGGCTTTCAGCTTCAAATTGCTGCCTCAAGGCATCCCTGATCCTTATGGCCCCGTGCTGTGCCCCTCTAATAGCCCTGGTCTCTGGCTGTTCAAACTCAGCCTTCAGGTGCTGTGCCTCTGCGGTTCAGCCCCGAATGAAGCTTTCACCCTTCTCTTCACAAATATTATGGAGTGTGAGGCACGCGGCTATAAGCATAGGAATATTGTCATTGGCCAGGTCCAGCTTCCCATAGAGGCAGCGCCAGCGGGCCTTTAAATGGCCAAAAGCACACTTAACAGTCATTCTGCACTTGCTCAGCCTGTTGTTGAACTGCTCCTTGCTGCTGTCAAGTTGCCCCCTGTATGCCATGGCATTAAGGGGCAGGCAGGGTCCCCCAAGATCACAATGGACATTTTGACTTCCCCTACGGTGATCTTCTCTTCCAGGAAGAAAGTCCCTGCTTGCAGCTTCCTGAACAGGCCAATGTTCCAAAAGATGCATGCGTCATGCACCTTTCCAGACCAGCCTGCCTTAATGTCTGTGAAATGCCCATGGTGATCCACAAGCGCCTGGAGAACCACTGAGAAATACCCTTTCAGATTAATGTACTTGGTGGTTAGGTGGTCTGCTGCCAGAATTGTAATATGCGTGCCATCTATCATCCCTCCACAGTTAGGGAAGCCCATTTGTGCAAAACCATCCACAATGTCATGCATGTTTTTCAGAGTCACGGTCTTTCGGAGCAGGATGTGATTAATGGCCCTGCACACTTCCATCCACACGAGTCCAATGGTCGACTTTCCCACTCCAAACTGGTTAGTGACCGATTGGTAGCAGTCTGGAGTAGCCAGCTTCCACAGTGCAATCATCACATGCTTTTCCGATGGCAGGGCAGCTCTCATTCTCATGTTCTCCGAGGGCTTCAGGGCTAGGGCAAGCTCATCACAGAGTGCCATGAATGTGGCTTTCCTCATCCCAAAGTTCTTCAGCCACTGCTTGTCATCCCAGATGTTCACCATGATGTGATCCCACCAGTCAGTGCTTATTTCCCGAACCCAAAAGCGGCGTTCCACTGTCGTCAGGACCTCCGTGAATGCCACAAGCAATCGTGTGTCATAGTTACTATGTGTTGTGAGATCAGTGCTGAGCTCTACTGCTACTTGTGACGTGTTAATGAGAGCGAGAAGCATACTGGTCAACAGCTTGGGATCCATTCCTGCAGCCCGAAGAGGCAGGGTGCGCAGTACACAAAATATTGAAAGATGGCGCCAAAAGCGGACGGAAGCATAGGGATTGCTGGGATGCAATGAAATGCATCACAGGACACTGAGACAGGACCCAGGATGCCCTGTGACCCTTCTGTCTTCCCACTACTGTTAGTGGCAAAAGAGGAAAAAATGCTCTGTGGGAAGCTGCCCAGAGCGCACTGCTGCAACTGTGAACACGCTATTGTGCAGGCAGCTGACAGTGTGAACACACAAGAGCTGTTTCCCTTCAGCGTTCTCTGAGCGGCACTGTAACTGCTGGCGCTGTAAATGCCAGTGTAGACATGTCCTGAGTCAGGGCCGGCTTTAGGCTGATTCGCCTGATTCCTGGGAATCGGGCCCCGCACCTAAGAGGGCCCCGCGTTTTAGGCGCCTTTTAAATTTTTTTACTTACTCTGGCTGCAGTCTGCTCCGGGATCTTCCATGGCCCCACTCCCCTGACCAAAGCGCTGGTGGGAGCGCGGCTGCCCCGCAGCCCCGCTCTCTCAGCTGGAACTCTGACCAGAGCGCCGCAGCCCCACGGCCCCGCTCTCGTGGCTGGAGCTCTGGCCAGAGCGCGACAAGCCCCACGGCCCCGCTCTCCTGGCTGGAGCTCTGGCCGGAGTGTGACAAGCCCCGCGGCCCCGCTCTCCTGGCTGGAGCTCTGGCCGGAGCGCGACAAGCCCCGCGGCCCCGGCTGGAGCTCTGGCCGGAGCGCGACAAGCTCCGCGGCCCCGGCTGGAACTCTGGCCGGAGTGCAACAAGCCCTGTGGCCCCAGCTGGAGCTCTGGCCGGAGCGCCGCAAGCCCTGCGGCCCCGCTCTCCTGGCTGGAGCTCCGGCTGGAGCATGGCAAGCCCTGTGCCCCCGGCTGGAGCTCCGGGCCCTTTAAATAGCCCCCAGAGCCCTGGGGTAGCAGGGGGCTCTGGGGGCTATTTAAAGGGTCAGGGCTCCAGCTGCCTCTGTCACCCCGGTCCTTTAAATAGTCGCCGGAGCCCCGCCGCCCCCATGCATTCCCCAGGGCTCCCATGGCTATTTAAAAGGTCTGGGGCGGGGTAGAAGCAGGGGAGTCTTGGGCCCTTTAAATAGCCTCCAGAGCCCTGGGATAGCGGGAGGCTTGGGGGCTTTTTAAAGGGCCGGGGCTCCAGCTGCCTCTGCTGCACCCCTTGCCCTGTCCGCCCCAGCCCGCCCCCCGCTGCCTGCAGCCAGCTCCGCACCCCCTGCCCACAGCCAGTCCCTACAAACCCCCCTGCCCTGTCTCCAGCCAACCCCTGCCACACACCCCTGCCCACACCAGCCCTGCACTGCCTGCCCTGCCCTGTCTCCAGCCAATCCCTGCTGCACCCCCCTGCATGAAGCCAGCCAGCCCCATACTCCTGTCTCCAGCCGTGCCAACCCCTGCTGCACCCCCCTGTGGCCCTGCCTGAAGCCAGCCTGCCCCACACTCCCCTGTCTCCAGCAAACACCGCACCCCTTGCCCTGCCTGCAGCCAGACCTTACTTCCAGTCAGCCCCTGCTCTGCCTCAAACCAGCCCCATGTCCACTGCTGCCCTGCAGTTCCCAGCCCAGTAACCTGCACACCTGCTTCAATGACGGGGGCAGGAAGCAGCGGGAACCCACACATGTGCACGCCCCCAGGGAGTGGCGGGGACCCACACATGTGAAACAGCAGTCATTAATAACCAATCAACAGCATATATGATGCAATGTACATAATATACAATTTCATTATTTATATAGTTATGGGAAGTAAATAATACATGGAAGAAATGGAAAGCTTTTTTTTACACTTTTTTCTTTTTAAGTCATCCCTGCCAGGGCCCCGCCGAAAGTGTTTGAACTGGGCCCCGCACTTCCTAAAGCCGGCCCTGCCCTGAGTATAAGGGGTTTGCAATTTTCGCTGCTTAGAATGGGTGTTCATCATCATACAGGCAAATGTCTAGCTCTTTGATAAGTGTCTTGCAAGAATCTTTTGTTTTTGTTTCTTGAAATGGTCATTTTCCAAGTTCAAGGTGTAAGTCATTGGGTTTCTATGGCAATTTTTCTTTAGCACTTCAGAAAACAACACACATTCTCTGTATTTAACCAATATGTGTTGATAATAGCGTACACTGAATTGCAAGTGCTATGCTCAAGGACACTACTGAGAGTAAAGCACTTATATTTCCTTGATCTTACTATCCACTAAAACGAAAGTTTCGCTATTGCACATAGTAAATATCTGAGAAAAGGAAGAATCAGACCACTCAGTGTTTGCATGTTCTTCCAGTCATTTAAAATCCTGACAGTGGTGCAAGGTCTCAAGAAGGCTACATATACTAATATATGTCGCAATCCAAGAGGCTTGGAAGCCAGGTGTTGAAAACATACTCACCATTCACTTGCTTTTGTGAAATTTCACCTTAAGTTTAATGTTATTTTAATGCAGTTGCAGTGTTGGATTTTATTGTTTAAATGGTAGCAAATCTGCACTGACACTGTGCTGTGCCATTATGAGGTGGTTTCTACTGACTTGCAATGCTATTGTTTGACCTTTAGATTCCAACAACGAAAATCCTCTCCACAAACTAGAGTTGAAATTGTTTAGCTGTGGTCTTGGCTACACTTGGAGGTGTGCAGTGCTGGGAGTTACAGCTGTCTTCGTATAGCTGTGTAGGGACAGCGCTGCAGTGTGGCCACACTGACAGCTACCAGCGCTGCAGTGTGGCCACATTTGCAGCACTTGCAGCGCTGTTGGGAATGGTGCCTTGTGGGCAGCTATCCCACAGAGCACCTTATCCCATTTTGGTGCCGTGGGTTGTGGGAAGGGGACGGAAGGGTGCGGGTCATTCCGCTTCCTGTCCCAACGCCCCGTGGTGCAACGCTTCACATCCCATCAGTCACTGTTTTTCCATCCACATTTGGCGCCATTGTGGGTCTCCCAAAGGTTTCTGTGCAGCGCGATTTCTGTGGGAAATGGAGCCCGAGCTGCTGAGGACTTTGCTGATGAGTGTTGCCAGCACATCACGTTTGGCAGCTGAGCTATTCCTTCAGCTCCAAAGTGACAGTGAGGAGTCAGACGATGATATCGAGCTGCCTGACATGTGACACTAAATTGCTTGTGGCAGTAAAGGAAATGCTCAGCACCGTGGAACGCCACTTTTGGTCTCAGGAAACAAGCACTGAGTGGTGGGATCACTGGGATGACGAGCAGTGGCTGCAGAACTTTTGGATGAGAAAAGCTACTTTCACGGGACTCTGTGAGGAGCTCGCCCCTATCCTGCAGCGCAAGGACACGAGATTGAGAGTTGCCCTGCCAGTGGAGAAGCGGGTGGCTATTGCAATCTGGAAGCTGGCAACTCTAGACAGCTACCGATCAGTCGGGAACCAGTTTGGAGTGGGAAAGTCGATTGTTGGAATCATGTTGACGCAAGTTTGCAGGGCTATTAATCGCATCCTGCTAAGAAGAACCGTGACTCTGGGGAACGTGCAGGACATTCTGGATGGCTTTGCACAAATGGGTTTCCCTAACTGTGGAGGGGCAATAGATGGGATGCATATTCCTATTCTGGCACCACCTCACCTAGCATCCGAGTACATTAATTGGAAGGGGCATTTCTCTATGGTTCTCCAGGCGCGTGTGGATCACCGTGGGCATTTCATCGACATTTACACAAGCTGGCCTCGAAAGGTGCATGATGCATGCATCTTTCGGAACAGTGGCCTGTTCAGGAAGCTGCAGGCTGCGACTTTTTTCCCAGACCAGAAGATCACAGTAGGGGACATCAAAATGCCCATTGTGATCCTTGGAGACCCCACTTACCCGTTAATGCCTTGGCTCATGAAACCGTATACAGGGAAGCTTGACAGGAGCAAGGACCGGTTCAACTACAGGCTGAGCCGGTGCCGAATGACTGTGGAGTGTGCTTTTGGCCATTTAAAGAGCCGCTGTGGATCTCTTTATGGGAAGCTAGACTTGGGGGAATCCCTGCTAGACTTGGAGCATCCCTGCGGTTATAACCGCATGCTGTATCCTCCATGATATTTGTGAAGGGAAGGGTGAAACATTCAGTCAGGAATGGACCTCCGAGGTTCAATGCCTGGAGGCTGAATTTGCACAGCCAGAGGCAGGGCTACTAGAGAGGCACAGCACAGGGCTTCAAGGATTAGGGATGCCTTGAGGGAGGAATTTGAGGCTGAAAGCCAGCAGTAATGTTTGGTGCCTTGCACGGGAGTGAAGTGCAGTGGTTACAATGATTTACAGTGCTTGTTTTTTCCTTGGGGTACAGTATCTTTCACTTTCTGCAATAACAAAAACTGTTTTAAAAGCCACAAATTCATTTATTGAAAAGAAAGTAAGTAAAAAGGCAGAGGGGGTAGGGCGGTGAACTGTACAGTCAGAGGTTTGACTATGTCCTGCCTGGAGTGCTGTGCAATGACTGCTGCACTTCAGGATGAAAATGCTGCATGGTGATGGGGGTTGAGTGCAGAGGGTAAGGGTCATAGTTCTCAGGGCTGGTAGGTGAACGTACAGGTGTTGGGGGCAGCTGGTGGTAGTAAGAACTTGGATGCTGGAGAAGGGGGTTTTGAGCTGACATTGGGGCACAAGGGAGAGAGCTTTGGGATGGGGGGGCGGGGGGCGGCACGGTAGTGCTCTGCCTGCATGGCTACGAGTGACTGGATACAGTCTGTCTGGCGTGCCGGAGGCTTATCAGCTGCTTCGTGCTTTTCTTCTTAGCCAATTCCTTTCTCCTGCTTTCTCTTTCCCTCCAGTGCTGTATTTTTTCTCTCCAATCCTGCAGCTTCTTACTCTCTTGGCAGACTGATTCATAACTGCTTTCACCATATCTTCTTTGCTTTTTCGTGGCTTTCTCCTCAGGTTTTGTAGCTTTTCAGCAGTCTCTGATACGGCCAGTTGAATAGTAGTAGTAATCAAGGACACTGTTATTAGAAAAAAGACAAAAATTGAAGCATTTAACAGAGAGGCATCATTGTGTATAATTACAGTGAAGGAATTTACAGTCTCATTTTAGCATACTTTCCACATACCAAACACAGCACAGAGAGCCCACAGCAGCGAAGACATGGTGAGTAAGAGGTAATGAGTGCAGGAGTTAATTAATCCTGGAAGCCATCTCGCTGCCGCGGCTCACCTGGGAAGGGGAACTGATTGGTTCAGGGCTGCACTAGGGTTTCTGTGCTTTGGGGAAAGCAGAGAGCTGCGGGGGGACCTGCACTGAACACTATCCCTACATTTTCCACAGGAGTTAATCCTGGAAGATATCTCACTGCTGCGGGTCACTGGGAAGAGCGGGAGGGTCTTCTACAGCAATGCGGATTCTGCCCTGGCCCCTATGCAGCTTGCCTGTGTGCAGCAATGGTCCCCCCCATCCCTCGCAGCACAGTGGCACGGACGTGTTAGCCTGACTGGGACAAGGACCACAGTGTCTCTCCCTATAAACTTGCGCAAGCGCATTGCCTACGCTCTGGCAGAAACTTTTGAAGAGATTACCGAGGCCGATTACCGCGACGTGATAGACCACATCAATGGGCTATTCCACATCTAGGCATGCATGCATGCAGCCATAACCCCCCCTCCTCTCCTGAAACATTTCCATCCTGAAAATACAAGCTGCTTACCGGGAACCTGCTCCTCTGCGTCTTCTTCACCAACAAGTTCCAGCTGCTGTGACTGGCTAGCTTCCTCCTGGCTTGAGAAGAGCTCCTGGCTGCATGCCTCCTGGGACTCTGGGGTGTCTCCCCCCACCCCAGTACCCTCACTTTCGGTTTCCTCCCCCCCTCCACCTCCCTCTCCTCTCCTTGCTCTGAACTGTCCATCGTGGTCCTTGGATTGGCAGTGGGGTCACCCCCAAGTATCGCGTCCAGCTCCTTATAAAAACGGCAGGTCGTGGGGGCAGCACCTGAGCGGCGATTTCCCTCGCGGGCTTTGCAATAGGCACTCCGCAGTTCCTTTACTTTAACCCTGCACTGCACCGCATCCCTGTCATGGCCCCTTTCCATCATGGCCTTTGATATCTGCCCATAGATATCATAATTCCTGAGGCTGGAATGCAGCTCTGATTGCACAGCTTCCTCACCAAAAACACTGATGAGGTCCATCAACTCGCCATTGCTCCGTGCTGGGGCTCGTTTGGAGCCTGGAGGCATGGTCACTGATTGATTGCACTCCACACCTGGCTGAGCAAACAGGAAGGGGATTTTTAAAATTCCTGGGGCATTTAAAGGGCGGGTCACCTGAGGCCAGGGCAGTAGAGTGCGAACTGATGAGCAGAGTGGCTGAACAGGTATTCTGGGATACCTCCTAATACCCTGGAGGCCAATTACAGCGCTTTTGGTGGCCACACTTGATGAGCAGTGCTGCATTACCAGCGCTGCAATCGTTATACCCCAAGCAGACCAGGCGTACAGCCAGCTCTGCAGCCAGAGAGTTGCAGTGCTGGATATGCCTTGCAGGTGTGGACGGTTACTAAGTTGCAGCGCTGTAAACCCACCACTAGCGCTGCAACTCTCCAGTGTAGCCAAGCCCTGTTGTAATTTCTCATTACACAAGGCTTCCCAGGAACTTATGCTGAAAGAGTCCTGCCATTGTGATGCACTTTCTGCTTTCTCGCTCTTTTTTTGTGTGTGTTCCTTTTGCTCTTATAGATAATTGCTTAATAGTTTTCTTGTTACTTGTTGGTGTGTAAGAGCGCTGAGAACTGGTAAAAGGTTTCTGTTTCTCTTCACCACCTTGATGTTCCAAAAATGTCAGATCCTGACCCCAGAACAATCAGGATTCAAACTGTGAGGGAAAAAGCCACAAAGTGCCTTCCTAACCAGCAATTATTATCCTTCCCATATCTGGGACAGGGACTTGATGGTTGTCAGTTGTCATCTTCCTAATTCACTCAAAAAGCGAAGTTGGAGAAAGACAGGCACTTCAAACTTCGCTTGTGCAGGAGTGTTTTGGTGCCAAGTTTTCTGATACTGACAGCCTCAAAGTCATCTATTTGTACTGATATTTTTCATCTATGTCAAGAACTCAGGCTATAGTTGTCCCAGTGTCTTATATTTCAAGAGATTATTTCTGGAGGAAAAAGAAATAATTCTTGATGGGCAAACCATGCTTGCAAAGGCTTTTCCATACCCGCTGTAAACTCAGCCCCCAGAGCAGAGCACTCATCATCGATATGGTAGTCCATCTTGGCACTGGTTTTCAATGGCAAGTGAAAGCCCTCCAATCAAAAATTTGGATACATCTTCTAAAGATACAGATGTTATCACCACCTTGTCCTAGATCCTTAAATGTCTGGATTCATGTTCCTTCTTACTTGGAGGCCGTCTCAGCTAATCCCATTTGGATTTCTACCTGGTGCCAGTTTTGTGGACAAACTTGACCCTTTAGATACTATTTGTCATTTAAGCATTTCAGTTAACTGCTGTTTAAAAATGTATTAGCAGCTAGTGTAAAAGGATTAAAAACCTTTAAAAACATGTTACCCCAAGGACTGACCATGACATTTGAAAAAGTTAAATCCTGTTTACAGGTGTTGAGTGGAGTTTAAAATCATATTACCTCATGTGTTGTTTTTTTTTTTTAAAAACACTTTCCCCTAGATAATGATAGAATCATAGACTTTAAGGTCAGAAGGGATCATTGTGATCCTCTTGTCTGACCTCCTGCACAACACAGGCTAAAGAATCTCACCTACCCACTCCTGTACCAAACCTATGTCTGAACCACTAAAGTCCTCAAATCGTGGTTTAAAGACTTCAAGATGCAGAGAATCTTCCAGCAAGTGACCTGTGCACCACGCTGCAGAGGAAGGTGAAACCCCCTCAGGGCCTCTGCCAATCTGTCCTGGAGGAAAATTCCTTCCCAATTCCAAATATGGCGATCAGCTAAACCTTGAGCATATGGGCAAGACTTTCTAGCCAGACAGCCAGGAAAGAATTCTCTTCAGTAACGCAGATCCCACCCCATCTAATATCCGATCACAAGCCGTTTGGTATATTTACCACTAATAGAGACCAATTAAATTGCCGAAATTAGACTATCCCATCATACTATCCCTTCCATAAACTTATCAAGCTTAGTCTTGAAGCTAGATTTGTCTTTTTCCCCACTACTCCCCTTGGAAGGCTGTTCCAGAACTTCACTCCTCTGATGGTTAGAAACCTTTGTTTAATTTCAAGTCTAAACTTCCTGATGGCCAGTTTATATCCATTTGTTCTTGTGTCCACATTGGTACTGAGCTTAAATAATTCCTCTCCCTCCCTGGCATTTATTCCTCTGATATATTTGTACAATCATAGCTCCCCTCCGCCTTCTTTTGGTTAGACTAAACAAGCCAAGGTCTTTGAGTCTCCTTTCATAAGACAGATTTTCCATTCCTTGGATCATCCTTGTAGCCCTTCTCTGTACCTGTTCCAGTTTGAATTCATCCTTCTTAAACATGGGAGACCAGAACTGCACACAGTATTCTAGATGAGGTCTCACCAGTGCCTTGTATAGTTGTACTAACACTTCCTTATCTCTACTGGAAATAACTCACCTGATGCATCCCAAGACCGCATTAGCTTTTTTCACGGCCAGATCACATTGGCGGCTCATAGTCATCCTGTGATCAACCAATACTCCGAGGTCCTTCCCTTCCTCTGTTACTTCCAACTGATGCGTCCCCAACTTATAACAAAAATTCTTGTTATTAATCCCCAGATGCATGACCTTGCACTTTTCACTATTAAATTTCATCCTATTACTATTACTCCAGTTTACAAGATCATCCAGATCTTCCTGTATGATATTCCAGTCCTTCTCTGTATTGGCAAGATCTTCCAGCTTTGTGTCATCTGCAAATTTTATTAGCACATTCCCAATTTTTGTGCCAAGGTCAACAATAAAAAGATTAAATAAGATTGGCCCCCAAACTGATACCTGAAGAACTCCACTAGTAACCTCCCTCCAGCCTGACAGTTCACCTTTCAGTATGACTCGCTGCAGTCTTCCCTTTAACCAGTTCCTTATCCACCTTTCAATTTTCATATTGATCCTCATCTTTTCCAATTTAACTAATAAGTCCCCATGTGGAACCGTATCAAATGCCTTACTGAAATCAAGGTAAATTAGATCCACCGCGTTTCCTTTGTCTAAAAAATCTGTTACCTTCTCAAAGGAGGAGATCAGGTTGGTTTGGCATGATTTACCTTTTGTAAAAGCATGTTGTAATTTGTTCCAATTACCATTGACTTCAATGTCCTTAACTACTTTCTCCTTCAAAATTTTTTCCAAGACCTTGCATACTACAGATGTCAGACTAACAGGCCTGTAGTTGCCTGGATCACCTTTTTTCCCTTTCTTAAAGATAGGAACTATGATATCAATTCTCCAGTCATAGGGCACAACCCCTGAGTTTACAGATTCATAAAAAATTCTTGCTAATGGGCTTGCAATTTCATGTGCCAGTTCCTTTAACAGTCTTTGATGAAGATTATCTGGGCCCCCTGATTTAGTCCCATTAAGGGGGGAGGAATAGCTCAGTGGTTTGAGCATTGGCCTGCTAAACCCAGGGTTGTGAGTTCAATCCTTGAGGGGGCCACTTAGGCATCTGGGGCAAAATCTTGGTCCTGCTAGTGAAGGCAGGAGGCTGGACTCCATGACCTTTCAGGGTTCCTTCCAATTCTATGACATAGGTATATCGCTATATATTTTATAAGCTGTTCGAATTTGGCTTCTACCTCAGAGGTGGTAATATCTACCTCTATATCCTTATTCCCATTTGTCACCCTACCATTATCCCTAAGCTCCCCATTAGCCTCATTAAAGACTGAGGCAAAGTATTTGTTTAGATATTGGACCATGCCTAGATTATCCTTAACCTCCACTCCATCCTCAGTGTTTAGTGGTCCCACTTCTTTCTTTGTTTTCTTCTTATTTATATGGCTTATAGAACATTTTTCTATTGGGTTGAATTCCCTTTGCAAGGTCCAACTCTACATGGCTTTTGGCCTTTCTCACTTTATCCCTACATGTTCTGACCTCAATAAAGTAGCTTTCCTTGTTGATCACTCCCATCTTCCACTCCCTGTAGGCTTTCTGCTTTTTCTTAATCACCTCTCTGAGATGCTTGCTCATCCAGCTTGGTCTACAACTCCTGCCTATGAATTTTTTCCCCTTTCTTGGGATGCAGGCTTCTCATAGTTTCTGCAACTTTGACGGATTAATTCCAGGCCTCCTCCACCTTTAGATCCTGAAGTTCTTCAGTCCAATCCACTTCCCTAACTAAGTTCCTTAATTCTTTAAAGTTAGCCCTTTTGAAATAAAAAACCCTAGTCACAGATCTATTTTTGTTCATCCTTCGATTTAGTTTAAACTGAATTAGCTCATGATAAGACCTAACAGAGAAAGGTGGGTTATCTGCCAGTAACTGAGGTGTTCCTGTTGCAAATCCTATTTAAACCTGCTGTATCTGACTGGAGGGTGTTTTCCCCTCTAACAATGGGGATCCCTGGAAAGTGAGGGAGCTCTGTGTCATCTTCTCATGGCTCATGCTAAAGAAATGTGGCACCCATGGGCTCTGGCAATCCCCAACTGCCTGAATAGCCCCTTGGGGTTACAAGGTAATGCCCTCTAAGGTAGCATTGAGGCTGCTGCAAATTATGCTGAGGACTTGGCCCAGGACTACACACTCCCCGCCCCACTCCCAGCTGCAGCTAGTGATTATTGGATGCATCTGAGAATCAGAGCCACAAAAACTAAATCACACCTTCATAGACATTACCTCCGAATTTGCTCTGATTCCTTCAGAGAACACTATTTGCTTATAAATAACTTCACTCTAGCTGAAATTTTCATGTGCCAAATGATGAAAATCAGTTTGCACCTCTCCATCCCAAATGAACTGCTGTTGCAAAACACCCACAAGTTGCTCTAGATCTGTGGAAGCTGTAAAGGAAGTTCTACAGGAAAGACACTAAGGACTTTATTCTCAGTACTTCGATGTAATGTAGAAGACATAGTCGGTGACTCAATGTAAATGCTGATTGTGTTCTCTCCTTTCCCCACTATGCTGTTCACAGCAACAGATGGGATGAATCTACCCAAAGCAGAACTTAATATATTTAAGAAATTATTCAGGCAAAGTTTATTTTTACACAAAGCCTATACTAGTAACAGTACCAAAGTTAGTTAGATCTTGAGTTATGTGCTCTGGAAGTGGTGGGAAAGTATAAACTACACCTCAGCAAATTTAACGTGAACACTGCATTAATGGAATTTCTGCACTCTCTCCTATTCATGTTATTATAATACCCCATCCCCATGGTATCTAAGAACCTTGGTATACATATCCATACTTGGCAACAGGCATTCAGGCCAGAAATTCTCCTTTTTTCTGATCCTTAACAAAATATCCCAGTTACTGGGGAGAGTGGAAACAATTCAAATCAGAGAAGATTATTTCATAAATTAGCTGGGAGAGCCACACTCCACCCTCTTCCGAGTAAATTAGGTGAAAGCGAGATCTAAGCAGACCATAGATCAGGGCAGAATAGAGCCCTGAAGCTTACAAGTGTTTTTCATCTATTCCTCCCAAACTAGAATTATTATGCTGCCGCTTCTTAATAAAGTCATAATATATCAGTAGTTTCAACAGCATGGCCATGTTAGAATTAAAAGAGAGGATCTCCAAATCCTATTAAAGTAATCTGACTATTCGCTTTTTGAAGTGCAAAGTGGTGATTATAGGATACCTTTGTATTTTTCTGTTCCTGCTGCAACTTGTTCTGAAACAAAGAAAACTTGTTTTGAAAATGCTTGACACTCACAACAATCTGTTCTTGGGCACTTGACAAGAGGGATTGTCCTTTCCTGACCACACCAGCGCTGTCTCTTTCTGTGCAACTCCCTGTAACTAATCCTTAGAAGTGTAAAAGGTACACATCATAACCCAAAGATAGGAGTGGCCATTTTTCCATAACAGGACAAAGCCAAAGAGACAAATGTTAATGATTCTTTCACGTCTATTGTTTCTTAAACTCCATTTCAGTAACTTTCAGGCCCTATCAAATTCAACTTAATTAATATGAATTAGCTATGTGAATTTATAATTGTAAATGGTTACACTTATTCCTATAGTGGATTTGTATTTAGGTCACATTTTGCAACAGCATTCGCTAGAGCAGTAACCTGTGATTATACTCTTCCTTATGTATCCGTAAGATCTACAAAGAACAGTTTTGCATTTAACAATGATGTAATACAAAAAGTTCACCAAGGTGCTAAGGTCATAAGAGAAATGCAACACATACTGAATGGCAGATATGAACATCCATTTAATATACAAGTGTGACATTATACCAGCTTTTTAGCTAAGGTTAATATTTTCATTTTAAACTCAGACTTGGGACATTAAACATCTCTGCTATTTTTACACAAAACGAATTGAAACTTAATAGACTAAGTTCATATACTTGATATAATAATTATTGTTAAAATATTTCATTTGCTAATTCATATTTTGAGTTATATTTTATTTATTGATGTGTATTTCTATAGTGCTCACCACAATAGTACTGAAGTACCTCACAAGGTTAAGGATACATTAGCACCTGCATGGTAGAACTGTCATCTCTATCTCTGCCTTTTTAACTGTTTTTTTACAACAATAGGAGCTAGCGGAGGGTCTCATGAGACAACTATTTGGGGAAAATGATAGTTTAAGCAGATGTATCATGGACTACACTCTAAAGGTGATAGCCAAGATGTTCAAAAGTGATTAGTGATTTGGGGTGGCTTAACTTTGGGGTGCTAACTTACGATACTTTAAATGAACCCAATTTGCAAAGGGTGGGTGCTCTGGAGTTCATGAAAGCCAAGTCCTGTAAGGCATTAAGTTGAGCACCCAAAAGTTGAGGTAAATTATTTGGGTTCAGTAGCATCACAACCTAGAATTCTTCGAAAGCAGCAAAGAGTCCTGTGGCACCTTATAGACTAACAGACGTTTTGGAGTATGAGCTTTTGTGGGTGAATACCCACTTCGTCAGACACATGCATTGATGAAGTGGGTATTCACCCACAAAAGCTCATGCTCCAAAACATCTGTTAGTCTATAAGGTGCCACAGGATTCTTTGCTGCTTTTACAGATCCAGACTAACACGGCTACCCCTCTGATACTAGAATTCTTCGAATATTCTTTTATCAGTTCAAATATATATATGCATCCTTTTTAGTATGTATGACTGAATCCACACTAAGCTGTTAGATAGTATTCACCTTGGGACATGGATTATATCTTCCTCATTGCATATGCTCATCCATAGAAGACTTTTTGCTGTTACATAAGCAAGATGCTTGATCCCCATGCTTGGATCTGTTTTATGGAACCACCACCGAGAAGCAGAATAAAGTAATCAAACTGTCCATGTGACAGCATGAAGACTTAGTTACTACTAATTAAACTAGATAGATACACAAACATACAGTGGGGTCCTAGTGTATAATAAAATTATGTGGCTGTGCAGATGGCTGAAAATTTTATATTTTTTCCAAGCTGCCAAACAAATCCACCAAAATAATGCCTCCTTCTGTTCCTGAGCATCCCTGCCTGCCATTTTTCCTTTCTGTCTTCTTCATCTCAATCTGTTTCTTTTGTTCTGTGAGTTCCCTACAAAGAAGGGTTCGATACACTTCTGCTTTCATGTTGCTCCCCTTAAAGGGATAAGATGGGAGGCACCAAGGACACAGAGCAGTTTCTATCCTTAGCTCCATGAAAGAGGAGATTGTGTGGCCAACTGGAGCAGTAGGGTGAATCAAAGCACACAGTAGCAGAAGAAGACACAGACTTTGTGGGTTCATAGGAAGGTTTGCAGGAGGCAGTAGCCACCATACAAAACTGCTTGAGCTGCTTGCACCTCCATTCCACAGCCCTGCATGACACAAAACTGTCTCCAAACAATAACAATAGAAACTATGAGCTTCCTCCTCTCCATCACCACAGAAAAGTGTGAACTTCTGAAGCTAATCCCCATAAATCTATGAGGTGCGAACTCTAAACTCTATTCACCTCAAGGAAATGTTGACTTCTGAATTTAACTAGGACCCCTTCACTCCTTCAAAACTTTTGGTTAGAGTCTATATACAATTTCTAATTTACTTCACATCCATGGTAGGAGAAAAAATTGTCACTGAACATGTCTTTTAAGGGTTAGCCCATTGTAGAAATGCCAGGTGGCACTGTTCTGCTACAAAGGAAGCAATAATAGACATTATATTTTCATTTTGTTGTGCATTGGTAGAAATATTTCAGTAAAATTGCAGGTTATTTAATGATTTTTTAAAATCAATTCACATTGTCACAGAATTCAGTGTAGCCCAGCCACATCAATTATGAGGGTATTACTAATATACCACATAGTACAAAAAGCCTAGTCCATCTGTCTATCTGAAATAACAAATAAAAAGTAAGTACAATAAACTAACTATGTTGAAGGCAAAATGGGTGCAAAGGAAAAGGAGCATGAGGGTTCTGGATTTCCTTGAAAGAGAGGTCAAGGAATTAGTTTGGAGGCAAGGTTTCATCTCCTTATATAATCTTCCACAACATGTTCAACTCTGAGAGGGAACAAACACATGGCCACTGCTTCCAGAGAATTCTGACCTTGGTCCCAAGAGCATGGATCTCTACTGATAATGCAGAAGAATCTAATTGCTGTTGAAATCTAAATATACATTAAAGTACCTTTTAGACAGCTATCAAAAATGGATTAAGAGAACTCTAACAAAAAAAGTGACGTTCCTGAATCATTTATAAATACTATAGCTTAAAATCAAGAGTCTCTGAGGGTCTATTCTTTTATCAACATTTGTGAACTTACATTTGTGAATTTATATTGCATTAAAACTCATGTGAGCAACATGTATGAGCCCCATTAAACATCAACTGGCTTATCGATGCCTTCTGCCTCATTATTCGAAACAGATAAGTATTTCACTTCCTTCGCCTTCTCCCCATGGTATATAAATAGACTTTGTTTACTCAGATGAAGGCTTGTGGTCTTAGATCATAGCAGTTTTACTTCTGCTTTCTTAACTTCCATTTTCCCCAGGGGATTAGTCGGTGCTTAGGGTCCCAACTGTCTGTGAAGATAGGAGTCACTAGATTTTCTCTGCCACTGTGTGAATGCTCAGCTTCTTTGCTGGTGGATCATATGGAAGATATTCCAGAGTCATCATGGAAGTGTTTTATTTTAATGTAATCTCTCTAAATAAATGCAATACTAATTTAGTGAAAATTCCTAATTGCGTGATCCACACTGTGACAGGCTCACTCTATCTTCCCATTTGCTTGAGGGCCTTAACCACAGCTTTCCAGTAAACTCATTTGTAAAGATTATCCTCCTTAAAAAGGACATGGTTGATGCATATTTATTATTACTATTGTTTACTTCTGTAGTGCAGCAAGTGCAGACAGTAAATAAACTGAGCCATACTAGTAAATCCCAAACCTGAGGAGCTTCAAGTTTAAAGTTTAAAGTGGTTACAAAACAAAAACAGCAGAAACACAGAACAGTGCATGGCAATTATAGCTGTAATGCTTTAATGAACAGGTGTGATTTTTGTAGGAGAAGGAAAGAGCTAGACAGGATGTTACTGAGATGCTGTTCCAAGCATAAAAGGCAGTAAGAAAAATGTGTGAAGTAAGGAGTGGGGGAGGTGTGGGTAGAAAGGATGGAGGAAGACGGGATGTAGGAAGATTAGGACAAAGATGTAATCAGAGCCAGAGTTAGATAGCTTTGCAAATGAGGGGTTTGAAAGGACTGCAAGAGAAAAGAGGAAGCCTGTACAGAGATTCAAGACAGGTAATTACAGTGGCTCTAACAAAATTTAATTACTTCAGGTACTGAAAAAAAAGTTCAGCCCCTCAAAACAGAAAGGCTAAATAGCAATGCAACAGCAACTAATCATGGGGGAAATCAGCCAACCAACAACCCTTGAAGGTGGGTTTGCTTCAGTGTAGATGTGCATCGTCAAACCATTCCCTTTACTCTGCTAGTTTGGCTCCATTCTGATAAGCATAGGCAGGTTACTGAATTATACAGGAATTCTGCTTGGACATTCACAAGAACAGAGCAAGTAGTCAGAGGGAAAAAGGATGAGATGAGATCCATGAAGAGTCACAGAAATGTAGGGGTGAAAGAGACCTTGAGAGGTCCTCAAGTTCAGCCCCCTGCTCTGAGGCAGGACCTAGTAAACCTAGCCCATCCCTGACAGGTATTTTTATCCAACCTGTTCTTAAAAACCTCCAATGACCGGGAATCTACAGCCTCTCTTGGAAGCCTATTCTAGAGCTTAACTACCTTTAGGGCTGGTCTACACTACAGGGGAAATCGATCTTAGATAAGCAACTTCAGCTACGTGAATAACGTAGCTGAAGTCAAAGTATCTAAGATCGAATTACTCACCGTCCTCATGACGCGGGATCGATGTCTGCGGCTTCCCCTGTCGATTCCGCAACTCCGTTCGGGGTGGTGGAGTTATGGAATTGATATAAGCGCGTTTGGGGATCGATATATCGTGTCTAGATGAAACGCGATATATCGATCCCCGAGCTATCGATTGCTACCCGCCGATACGGCGGGTAGTGAAGACGTACCCTTAGGAAGATTTTCCTAATATATAAACTAAATCTCCCTTGCTGCAGAGTAATCTCATTACTTCTTGCCCTACTTTCAGCGACATGGAGAACAACTGATCTCTGTTCTCTTTACAACAGTCTTTAATATATTTGAAGACTGTTACCAGGCCCCCTTTCAGTTTTCTTTTCTCAAGACTAAAAAGGCCCAGGTTTTTTTAAAACTCTTTCCTCATAGATCAACTTGTCTAAACCTTTTATCATTTTTGTTGCTTTCCTCTGGACTCTCTCCAATTTATCCACATCTTTCCAAAAGTATGGTGCCCAGAACTGGACACAGTACTCCAGCTGAGGCCTCACCAGTGCTGAGTAGGGAAGGACAATTACTTCTCATGTCTCACATACAACACTCTTGTTAATACACCCAGAAATGATATCGGCCATTTCACAACTACATCATGTCACTGACTCATATTCAATATATGATACACTATAATCCCTGGATCTTTTTCAGCAGTACTACTACCTAGCCAACTATTCCCCATTTTGTAGTTATGCGTTTTATTTTACCTTCCTAAGTACTCTGAATTTGTCTTTATTGAATTTCATTTTGTTAATTTCAGACCAATTCTATAGTTGTTTTGAATTCTATTCTCTCGTCCTATGTGCTTGAAACCTTCCCCATCTTGATGTCATCTGCAAATTTTATAAGCATACTCTCCACTCCATTATCCAGATCATTAATGAAAATACTGATTAGAACTGGAATCAGGACTGGCCCCTGTGGGACTCCTCTAGATACACCCTTTCAGTTTGATAACAAACTGCTGATACCTGTTCTTTGAATATAGTCTTTCAACTAGTTGTATAACCCTCTTATAGTAATTTCATTTAGACCACATTTCCCTAGTTTGCTTATGAGGCTGTCATGTGGGATTGTATCAAAAGCATTACTAAAATCAAAGCATATCATATCTAATGCTTCCTGCCTATCCACTAGGCCAGTTACCCTGTTAAAGAAGGGAATGAGGCTGGTTTGGCATGATTTGTTCTTGATAAATCCAGGTTGTCTATTCTTTATAACCCTATTATCCTCTAAGTGCTTACAAACTGATTTTTTAATCATGTGTTCCACAATCTTTCCAGGTATCTAAGTTTGGCTGATTGGTCTATAAGTCCTCTTTGTCCCCTCTCTTAAAGACAGTTCCTATGTCTGCCCTTCTCTAATCCTCTGGGACCCCACCCATCCTCCCTGAGTTCTCAAAGGTAACTGCTAATGGTTCTGAGATTGCTTCTTCTGGTTCCTTAAGCACCCGAATGGATGAATTTCATCAAGCCCTGACAACTTGAATATATTCAACTTATCTAATTATTCTTTCACCTGCTTTTTTCCTGTTTTGGTTTGTGTTCCTTCCCTCTTGTTATTATTAAGTGTGCTGACCATCTGGTCACCAGTAATCTTTTTAGTGTAGACTGAAGCAAAATAGGCATTAAACACCTCTGCTTTCTTGATGTCATCAGTTATTAATTCTCCTTCCCCATTAAGTAGATGACCTACACTTTTCTTTGTCATTCTCTTGCTCCTAGTGTATTTAAAGAACCTCTTCTTACAGCCTTTTATGTTCCTTGCTAGGTGTAACTCATTTTGTGCTTCAGGGCTTAGCTACACTGGAGAGTTGCAGCGCTGGTGGTGGGTTTACAGCGCTGCAACTTAGTAACTGTCCACACCTGCAAGGCACATCCAGCGCTGCAACTCCCTGGCTGCAGAGCTGGCTGTACACCTGGTCTGCTTGGGGTATAATGATTGCAGCGCTGGTGATGAAGCACTGCTCATCAAGTGTGGCCACCAAAAGCACTGTAATTGGCCTCCAGGGTATTAGGAGGTATCCCAGAATGCCTGCTCACAACAAACCGGAAGAATGGCTGAACTCCGAGCTCCCCCGAGCCGCTTATCTAAGAAACAAACACAGCTCCTGTTTGCTCAATCCAGCAGAGGCAGGCAGGAGAATTACTTTGGAAGGTTCACAGCTGTTTGCTTGAAGAGAGAAGTCACACAGCAGAGGGGGTGGGGGGAGTCCGTGTTGAGCAGCTACTTATGTGGTCTGAAGTCTATTTAGGAGTGCATAATTTGCATTTAGTGAATAAGAGAGGGGTGGGGGAAGGGTTCGAAACTTTTAAATTGATTGCAGGTTGGTGATGTGTATGTTCCAGTTCTTAGAACTTGCAAGGCAGGGAGCTGACAGACCCAAAAATCCACTCTCTCTCTCTCCCCCACGTTTCCCCTCACCCCCCTCTTTTGAAAAGCACGTTGCAGCCACTGGAATGCTGGGATAGCTGCCCACAATGCACCACTCCCAACAGCGCTGCAAATGCTGCAAATGTGGCCACACTGCAGCGCTGGTAGCTGTCAGTGTGGCCACACTGCAGCGCTTTCCCTACACAGCTGTACGAAGACAGCTGTAACTCCCAGCGCTGTACAACTGTAAGTGTAGCCATACCCTTAGTCTTTCTGAATTTATCCCTATTCTTGTGCTATCTCTTTTGTACTGCTCCTTAGCAATTTGTCCCTGTTTCTACTTTTTGTAGGATATGTGAATCAGCAAAACAAACTAAAACTGTTATTTATTTATCTGGATTGATGAAACATGCCTGTCTGTACTCTAGGCCGGGGTAGGCAACATATGGCATGCATGCCAAAGGTGGCACAAGAGCTGATTTTCAGTGGCACTCACACTGCACGGGTTCTGGCCACCGGTCTGGGGGGGGGGCTCTGCATTGTAATTTAATTTTAAATGAAGCTTCTTAAACATTTAAAAAACCTTATTTACTTTACATACAGCAATAGTTTAGTTGTATATAATAGACTTATAGAAAGAGACCTTCTAAAAATGTTAAAATGTATTACTGGCATGCGAAACCTTAAATCAGAATGAATAAATGAAAACTCGGCACATCACTTCTGAAAGGTTGCCAACCCCTGCTCTAGGCAAATGTGTAATATAAAAGCTATAAATTTGACCAAGAACATACCTTAATCATTTAACTAACCAACATTTCAAATCCGAGTACCCATCTAGATTATTAAAACCCAGCTCCACCCAAATCCAGGCACTTCATCCTGCCCTCTCCTCTTTTCAAAAGCCCAGAAAAAAAACTGGGCCTTGCAGAAATCCCTGGAGACAAACACATAGGTCTTCACTTAGATTTAGCAGTCTTGAGTGTGTCCTTTTAGGGAACCCCACTATCTGTTTATCAAATCAGTTGATCAATGGTATTTTTAGAGCACCTATCTCTATAGTATATAAGAGCAAATAATGCTTATTGCCCAAATTTTTAAACATGACATGCATCCAACGAAATGGGTATTCACTCATGAAAGCTCATGCTCCAATACGTCTGTTAGTCTATAAGGTGTCACAGGACTCTTTGCTGCTTTTACAGATCCAGACTAACATGGCTACCCCTCTGATTCAAATTTTTAAAGTTAGCCTACATAATGTTCTAACTTTCAATAAAATGAAACAGCTTACGTGAAGTACTCTTTTTATATTCCAAGTCTGCCAAACAAAAAGCCTTATTTTGTGGATATCCTTATCGATAAAATATATCTACAGATAAATTAGATATTCTTTCAGTAGAAATAGATTCTTTCCTCATCCATATTTCATTTCACACAGTGTTCTGTGTTCTTTAATACTTGTTTTTCTTTTCCTACAGTCAAAGCTTCAATGATAAGTGACCAGAAACAAGTATTCCAGCCCTCCTATCTTGGCTGAAATCCACATAATGCATGACAGCACTGAAAATCCCTGGCAGGCACCTCAGAAGCTAACATACCATATCTTAAGTGTCAGACTTAATTAGCCAAGAAGCCACTTTCAAAGCTGTACATGAAAAATGTGATTAAACTAGAATGACTTTGTTATATGTATTGTACGATGTAGTATATACACCCAGAGCGTATTATCTTGATTTGAAATGCTATTCTGTTAAAAAACATCTTCCTCATTAATGCTTAGTTTAGTAATTTGCTATTTTTGCCTATAATACTGTATCTTACAATTAAAAATGGTTCTGGCATTAAGGTTGCCCTATACAAAAACATAATATAATGTATTACAAAGAAGAATGTTATCATTTATGCTTTAACAAAATATTACTCCCTTCCTCCCTATTTACCTGCCTTCTTTTTATGTATAATTCATATCAGAATGCTGCCCTGTCAGTGACTATGAGTTTTGATTTGAAGAATCATAAAACTGAATTAACTCCATCACGAATCTTACACAGCTGGGTCATTTTCTATGGCTATGTTAGAATTTACTGGCTCTTTGAGGCTCAGGGAGAAAGCCCATCTGGGGAAAATAAAATCTGCCCTCAGCTGATCCTTGGAAAGAAAACCCACTACTTCTGTTTCTACTGCAAGGCTTTAGCCAAGACCAGCAAGAGGTTTTTTTTTTTTTTTTTTTTTCATAATTACTGCTGTCAAAGATGGTTCCTGGGACCCAATATTGAGAGTGATTTTTGGTGGATCTTATGTTTTTTTGTTTTGTTTAGTTCTGTTAAGTGTGACTGCAAATCATTATCACCACCAACTGGATTGCCATTAATGCACATGAAGATAATGCTTTGGATAGTGAGTAGGTAAAACACCACAGTTGTGGTTGACTTGACCAGACCCAGCTAAACCCACTTTAAGCACAAAGTACACATTTAGTACACATCCAGATTTAGCAAGCTTTGGAAGTAAAACCAAAGAAGCATGAGGTATCATACAGAAACTTCAAGCTGTAGGATGTAATATATACATTTGGTATTCAATAGCAGATGTACCTTGGAATGCCTTTCATGCAGTGAGAGCCTTCATACAGGGCAATCTTTACAAGTGCCTGGACAATACAAAGTAGAGAACAATAGCAAAGGATATATAATGCTAATATGCTCTTGAAGGATGATGAAGACTGGTGGGGAAAGGTGTGTGTCTTCATGGCTCTAACTTTTTTTCTTTGGGGATTGTGAATATTTTTTAACCATTTTCTCTTTAATTGGCATGCCTGGTAGAGAGTCATTTATTGCAAGACACAGGATTCCAATGCATGCACTGCTTTGTGAAGGACATATTAAATAATAATGGATGACCAGGTTTCTAAATGTAACTTATCATTTGTTGCTGCAAATCGTAAGTTTTAATAAACAAAAAGTTCTGACAGACGATTTTAGAAAGGATGATTGGATGTCAGGATTATTTGGAATTTTCTCAATTCTTGGGGTTCTCTTCCACGGTACAGAAAACTTACCTAATATGTTGTGGTGCATCCTGGAGTTGTAAAGCTCAGATGCATAATATTCCATTATTAGTATTTATGCAGTGCCATGGGCGTGTAGCTAAAGTACATCTCTTTTCCATTATCTTCATTGATTATTACCTTCCTTCCTCCCTCCCCCCTCTCATTTTACATTTTTAAACTTTATTATAATTATAGTTTAAATATAATACAGACACACACACAAGATCACAATTGGATAGCTGACGTGTGGATGTAGGAAAACTGATTTTTAAAAAATCTACCGTTAAAAGATCCTGAGTGGATCTAAAACAATCACTTGAATGTTTGTGTTCAGAAGGTATTTTTTTTTCATGGAACCCCTTTTATTAGCAACTTGGGAGAAGACTATATTACAGATTTAATTCTTCCCTATAATCTTGTACTGTGATGTTTACTTGTGTCCACGTAAGGGTAGGAAATAAAAATTGAAGAAAATTTTTCATGAATTGTAAATACTAAACTTTTTAAGGTGATCCAAAGTATCATAGATGGAAACCAAGAGTTTCAGGGTACTAGCGAAGACTTTTTTTAAAACAGTGTAAAGAATATCAATAGCTATTTTGTCTAAGATGTGGACAGCCCTATAATTGACTTAATACAGAAACACAGGACACAGGACTGGAAAGGACATCCTGGGTCACTAAGTCCAGTGCCCTGCTATTGTCACCATATAATACCAATCATAAATTTCTCAAGCTCCATCTTAAAACTAGTTAGGTCATTTGCCCCAACTCCTCTGAGTGGAATGCTGTTCCACAACCTCACTGCTTCTAATTTCCAGTTTATACCCATTTGTTCTTGTGCCAACATTGCTCTTTAGCTTATATAGCTCTTGTCATTCCTAGTGTTTATTCTCCTCATGTATTTTTAGCAAGCAGTCACAACCCCTTTCAACCTTTATTTTGCTAGGCTAAACAAGTCAAGTTTTCTTAGTCTCCTCTTATAAAAGTATGAAGGCAGATGAGTTGAGACACGGGCTGATGTCGCTACATGAAGAATGGTTGCTAAAACAAATGTATGGAGAGTCATTCCAAAATGTATTACAAAAAGCTGGAAACCACTGGTTGAGCACGTAAGCCCCACTCAAGCCTGGACCCATATAGAGCATGCAAGGGCATGTAAATCTGTAATGCAACATTAAGCAAACACATCAGTGAGTGGGTGGATGGCAACAGTATTATTCAGAAACAAATTTTAAGGAACACATTGTTTTAGTCAAGTCGGAAAGAGCACAGAAACCCTGAAGTATGAGTATTTATTGGGATATGGGTTTTCCACTCTTTTGCAATTTTTGATAAGTAAAATACTTAGTTAGGCTAATACTAGGATAAAGGACTAAATTCAGCCCTAACCTGCACTCCCTGCAACACCACTGACAGTCATGGGCTGCACAGGGTGCAAGTCAGGGCAGAAACTCAGCCAGAATATGTCTAACAACTGAACATAATCTGTATAAACAAACAAGCATTATTTACAATATTCCTTCATGAAATCCCAGGCTCAGAGTCTGCATGTTCTTTAAAGACACAGTTCATGCACACTTGAATGCCTACTTAAGAAAAAAATCAAGAGCTTTCCCATGGAAACTACAGAGATATTTTGTTTCACGTGTACTGCACAAACACGGATGCTAGCTTTCCACAATGCACTATACGTTCTTATGCTAGCCACATATTTTTGGATGTCTTTGGCACACTTTTAGACAGATGTCTCACACAAGTTTAAAGGTTTGTCTATTCTGGGGAAATGTGTGTTGTTTTCAAATGTGCTAACATACATGTTTGAATTCAAACGCTCAAATACACCTTAGCCCCTAGCGTAGAGTCATGTTAAAAATGAATTAGCTGGTTGTGGTAAAAATGTGTTAGCTGGTCCTAAGGCTTGGGCCACATTACGAAATGTTACCATAAAACATGCCTTTGTTTGGTACATGTTTCTTTGTGTCCACACTTACTTTTGAGTCCTGGTGGTAAAACTCTAACTTTCTGTTGGTCTAATTAAACCATCTCCCTGAAAAAATATAAGCCCTCTATCTGCACTATTCCACTGCTACAATATCTGTGTGGATCGTGTATTACCTATGCCAGTAAAAACAGTCCTCTGGCAACAGTCCTACAATGCCCCTGTCCCTGTGACAGTGACCCTCCTGATCACCATTCTGAACTCTGTTGTCAAGGGGTCACGCGGACCAGACCTCCTCCCCCCAAACAACACTTTAAAACACCATTTTGAAAATGCATCTCTTCTGCAAGTCCACCTCAGAGCACACAAATATGAACATCCTGCGTGGTCAGGAAAGAAGTCTTGGATTTCCTCAGCCTGTGGGGAGGAGTGCAAGCCCAGATGATGAATAACTGTGCAAGTAAAGATGTCTATTTGGACACTGCAGAGGATGTGCAGCTGGGGCACAACAGAGAGGGGCATCAATGCTGGGTGAAGGAGAAGGAACTGCAGCAGCAGGACAAAAGCCAAGGGAGGCTAACAGAAAATCTGGGACTGCCCCACATATCTGTCGCTTCTATGCAGAGTTGGATGCCCTATTTGGTGGGGATTCTACCATCACCCCAAAAAGAGGTAGTGGACACTATGTGAGATCCTGAGGAGGGAAGCCCAGCAGTGCACAGCAACAAAGAGCTTGTCAAGGACATGGATGCAGAGGATACTGACCCAGTGGAGAGCCAGTCAGCTGAACTTGACTCAGTTAAGTCCTGAGGAGGAACTCATTATGCACTTTCTCTGACCACCCTTTGTTAATGTCAGTGAAATCTTCCTGGTGATCCACTAATGCCTGCACAACCTTGAAAAGTACCACTTTCTGTTTAAGTACTCAGCCAGAGGGGTGGGGGTCGGCAGGCCAGGATCAAGACATGCATTTCCTCTATCACTCCACCACAGTTTGGGAAATCCATTGCACTGAATCAATCTATTATTTCCTGCACATTGCCCAGAGTCACAATCCTATGCAGTAGGTGACAATTAATGGGCTTGCACACCTGGATGATGACTGTCCCCACTGAAGACTTTCCAACGCGAATCTATAGCAATCTAGGGTCGCAAGCTTCCACAGCGTGATTGCTACCCATTTCCCACTGTTAAAACAGCTCTCATTTCCATGTCTCTGCACTGAAAGGCTGGGGCAAGCTCAGCACACAACTCCAGAAATGTGGCTTTCTGCATCTGAAAGTTCTGAAGCCACTGCTGAGCATCTCAGATTTGCATAATGATCCATTCCCAACAATCAGTGCTTATTTCATGGGCCCAGATGTGCTGTTCCACTGTGTGTAGCTGGTCAGTGAATGCCTGCAACATCAGGTGACTTTCATTCACTGTCTGCATCATCCATTCCTCCTCAGTTTTCTCATTTTCACTGCTGCATGCCTAGCCTCCGTGATTGTTGCTGATGGTCCACAAATAGAGAAGAAGCAGATGCCTGTCTATAAAACTGATATGAGAATTCCACTGATCTGCTTGGCATCCACGTTTTTGCCAGTGAGGTGGCAGACAGATTGAAAACTGGCACAATGAAACGGTGGGAATTTTAGAAAATGGTGCGAAAGAGAAGATTATGGCAGGAACAGAGGGAACTTAACCTCAAGGTCCCACAGTTCCCTGAGAGGAGTGCTGGTTTCTCACAGTACACTTCCAATCGTCGCAGAAAGCTGGACTGTGGTGTGGGGCACACTGGGATGCCTTCTTGTAGTGCAGAGCACTTCTTCTCCGATACAACCTCTCGACGTGAAGGTGTGCTGCACTGGCAAAGGCAGTCGAATATGCACATGCTCTACTGGAACTGCAAAATTGACAGCTATATGCTGGCAGAAATACTACAAATAAAACTTTCTAGTATAGGTGTGACCTAAGTAACCTTAGCTAACACATCTTAACCTGGTTGTCTTTGTCTACACTAGATGTTACATGGTGCTTAAAACGTATTAATTAAAACATTATTCATTTTTCCAGTGTAGACAAACCCAAAGAGAGAAACTGCTGCTCTTGGGACATTTCTTTCCAACAGTGTATTTTTTTTTATCTGGTCTGCCCACCCTGCAGGAGGCAGTAAAGTCAGCATTCACTCTCACAAACGTAGAGCTATAAACAGCAGCTTCTCTCTCCCTTTGTGCTTACAGGTGGAAACCCTAATTTTCTCTCTTCCCCCACCTGCTCACACTCTACTCCCTCTACTGTATGTATTTATGTTTAATCTAATTCTGCTTATATGCAAAGACTCAGAGGTGACAACGTCTATAGGTGATACTAAAGGAAAATTATGCAGTCGGTGCTTTTCTAAAGGACTGTTAGAGCACCACTATATTTCAGGAATGGGGATTGGGCAGGGAGGTTCAACTTGCATGTGCTGATTTATATGTAAGTATAGAGCAGACAGAGTGTGTGTTTGTTTACACCTCCCCCCACAAAACTAATGTATTGTCCAGTACAGGCATGAAATAACTCACAATGATGCTTCCGAGTTATATTTTTAATTCTTTTCAACAAAAGATCTACAATATTCTGGCACTTGCATAGCCCCGCTTGTCAGTCCTTACAAACCAACTCAATAAAAAGAAAATACATTTAACAGGAGATAGTGCTCCTAAAAAGTCAATTATTATAAACAAACCAAAACACATACCTAGTGCAATATGTCATCCAGAATCCCAAACGCTACTATTTGATATTCTCCATATTATTTAGGGCATTATAAAACTTGCATGTGTTTCAGATATTCACTGTTTACTTCTACCCTTCCCAAGTTATAGTCTATACAACCATGTGCATCATTCACCTGATTTTTGCAGCTGAGCTATTTTCCTTTGACTTCCTTGTTTATGTGCCCTTTGTTAATTCATTTTAATCTTTCGATTCTGATGTTCAAAGCCCTTCATTCTGATAGGCTATTCTATTTACATATTTGATGTCTATATGTAGCCCAACTTGTACTCTAAGTTATTGCTGTTTCAGCATTTCTACAATTTGTAAAATCTAAGTATAGGGCCTTTCCCCATATAGTTCCTTCTAGGTGAAATTTGTGTTGCTTATTCATTGGCTCACTTTTAAGTCTTATTTTAAACATTATATTCTGGTTTATATCCCTTCTACACCTTTGTGTTAATTCTATGTTGTTTTAGTTATAGCACTTTGGCGCTTGCAGTAAAGTAAAGCAGTAATTAATTAACATGAACACTGTACTATGTACCAAGATATAAATGTCTAAATTATACTTAGTTATGCTTGAATTTGTAAATACGATGACTACAATCAGAAACTCCAGCCAGTAGGAGCAGGTGCAAAGCAACCCATTGCTACACTGGAGGGAGAGGGTAAAATGAGGCCACTGGTCCCCTCAGTATCCCCCAGACCCAGAACCGTGCAGAGGAGACCCTCCCATACTCTGGGGAAACAGGGATCCAGGTAGTGCCTCTTGGCCAATTTGCCATGTGGCTTTGGGGAAGGAGTGCAGACTCTCCAGCTGATAGGAGAAGCTAAAGAAGCAGTCAAAGCAAGGAGATTCAGGCCTGGTCTACACTACGTGTTTATACTGATTTTAGCAGCATTAAACCGATTTAACGTTGTACCCGTCCACACAACAAGGCCCTTTATATCGATATAAAGGGCTCTTTAAATCGGTTTCTGTACTCCTCCCCAACGAGAGGAGAAGCACTGAAATCGGTATTATCATATCGGATTAGGGTTAGTGTGGCCGCAAATCGACAGTATTGGCCTCCAGGCGGTATTCCATAGTGCACCACTGTGACCGCTCTGGACAGCAATCTGAACTCGGATGCACTGGCCAGGTAGACAGGAAAAGCCCAGCGAACTTTTGAATTTCATTTCCTGTTTGCCCAGCGTGGAGCTCTGATCAGCATGGGTGGCGATGCAGTCCCAAATCCAAAAAGAGCTCCAGCATGGACCGTATGGGAGATACTGGATCTGATCACTGTATGGGGAGACAAATCTGTTCTATCAGAGCTCCGTTCCAGAAGATAAAATGCCAAAGCATTTGAAAAAAATCTCCAGACAGAGGCAACAGCAGGGACTCAGCATAGTGCTGCATGACAAGCATAATGGAAAGCCAAAGAATCAAATAGATGCTCATGGAGGGAGGGACGGGGTACTGAGGACTCCAGCTATCCCACAGTCCCCGCAGTCTCCAAAAAGCATTTGCATTATTGGCTGAGCTCCAAATGCCTGTAGGGTCAAACACATTGTCCGGGGTGGTTCAGGGTATAGCTCGTCAATTTACCACCCCTTCCCTCCCATGAAAGAAAAAGGAAAAAAATCATTTCTTGACTTTTTTATATATCACCCTATGTCTACTGCATGCTGCTGGTAGACGTGATGCTGCGGCACTGAACAGCAGCATCCTCTCCTCTCCCCTTCCCTCCCCGGTGGCAGACAGTACAATATGACTGCTATGCATCATCATCATCAGCCCGCGAGTGCTCCTGGCTGGCCTCAGGTGAGGTCGGCCGGGGGCGCCTGGGTAAAAATAGGAATGACTCCTGGTCATTCCCAGTAGATGGTACAGAACGGCTGGTAACCGTCTTCATCATAGCAACTGGAGGAGGAGCTCTATCAGCCTCCCCCTTTCATGTCTAAAGAAAAGATTCTGTACTGCCTGGACTATCATAGCGCAGGATGCTGGGCTCCTCTCCCTTGCACCGTTTAATGTCCTGCCTGGCCTATCATAGCAGTTGGAGGCCTCCTCCCCCTCATTTTATCTCACTAACAACTCAGTGTTTCTTATTCCTGCATACTTTATTACTTCATCACACAAATGGGGGGGGGAACACTGCAACAGTAGCCCAGGAGGGTTGGGGGAGCAGGGAAGCAACGGGTGGGGTTGTTGCAGGGGCCCCCCTAGAATGGCATGCAGCTCATCATTTCTGCGGGATCTGACATGGAGTGGCTGTGCTCTCTAGTACACTGGTCCTCTAGCACACTTGCCCCATATTCTAGGCAGGACTGACTCTATTTTTAGATACAACATAAAGGAGGGAATGACCCGGGTGGTCATTCCCATTTTTGTCTTTGCATCCCTGGCCGACCTCAACCAGGAGCACCCATGACAGCAGCAGACGGTACAGAACGACTGATAACTGTTATCTCAATGCCAATTTACAATGGCACGGCAGACGGTACAGAACAACTGATAACCGTCTCTGCTATCTTGCAAAGGCAAATGAATGCTGCTGTGTAGCGCTGCAGTACCGCCTCTGACAGCGGCATCCAGTACACAAACGGTGACAGTGACAAAAGGCAAAACGGGCTCCATGGTTGCCATGCTATGGCGTCTGCCAGACCAATCCAGGGAAAACTGACGCGAAATGATTGTCTGTCGTTGCTTTCACGGAGGAAGGAATGAGTGACGACATTTACCCAGAATCACCCGCGACACTATTTTTGCACTATCATGCATTGGGATCTCAACCCAGAATTCCAATAGGCGGGGGAGACTGTGGGAACTATAGGATAGCTACCCACAGTGCAACGCTCCAGAAATCGACGCTAGCCTTGGTACATGGATGCACACCACCGAATTAATGTGCTTAGTGTGGCCACATGCACTCGACTTTATACAATGTTTTACAAAACCGGTTTATGTAAAATTGGAATAATCCCATAGTGTAGACGTACCCTCAGAGAACTTTCCATGGTTGAACTGGATTTTCTCTGCTCTGTGTTGATTGGCTCTTTGCTCCACCCATTCCCTTTCCCATCTTTCAGTATCTCTTCATTTCAACTGCAGTCCACACCTGCCCCTTAGCCTCGTTTCCCCAGCCCTGTCTCCCTTACCCCATTCTATTCAGTGTTTCTTCCCCTTCACTTTTATTTCTGTTTAGCGTACCCCTTGCTAACGAAATCCACCTAAAAAAACTGTGGAATGAATATGACATTTTCTGACTTCAAACTGTAGACTCTGCTTGTGTGTGACACCCTTCCCTCCAACCCTGTGTCTGTCTTATCTATTCAGGGGCAGGACTAGATGCTACACTGTTTGCACAGTGCCTAGAACAATGGGGCTCCACTGGTTGGTCTTTTGGCAATATAATAATAATTGATTATTAATAATAAAATATAAACATGTAAGTTACGTTCAAATGTGTGAATATTAAGACTGCATTCAGTTCCAACACAAAAATAGCCAAGGAAAACACTATACAGAAACAGTGTCACATATCAGAATGTCCAATGCATACAGATAAATCTATACTCTAATACTTAACAACACTTGACCCTCTAAGAAATGAAACTTTTGGTATTAAATGATAGTCTGACTTACTTTGCTCTCTTGGCCATCTCATTGCCATCCCAGCGTGGGCTGTAAGGGTAGTTTTTCTGGGCCTGGGAATACAGCTGTCCACTGTTAGTGAAGTGATAGACTGATTGAAATGTTAGAGTTGGCTGGTCTCGAGGAAAGTACAGAGGTAGGTCAACTGCAAAGACAGCAAAAGAAAAAGATGACATGAAAAAGACATCTTTTCTTGCTTTCATCTTTATTGTGAAATATATCATTTCTACCTATTAACTCTAAACTCAGGTTAAGAAATGTACCTAACCAGATCTTAAATGAAAAAAGTAAAAATGATGGGGAATTCTAATATCTCTTCTTGTACTTTCAATAAACCTGGATTATATTATGTAGATGTCTGACTCGATTTACGTTTACTAAAGTATTTTATTTTACAAAGCAAATGACACATGGTTTTATTGTGCATTTACAGGTTAATCACAGTATTTCCACCAGTTCAATCTCTCTCTCTCTTTTTCTCTCTCTCTTTCTAACGCTTAATCCATTAAAGTCTGTGTTTTTCCAGATTAGTTTCTACTTTCAGGAATGTTAATACACATTCTGTTTTGCGAAATAGAGCAACATTGTACTTTTATAGAACCTTTCATCTGATGAGCTCAAAGCGTTTTATCAGCCATAATTAATCCTTACACTTTGCCTGTGAGAGGCAAATATTATTAACCCATTTTACAGATTGATAAACTGAAGCCCAGAGAGGTTAAGTGACTAATCAAGGTCACATTGTGAGTCACTTGCAGAATCTAGAACAGAACAAAGGGATCCCAACTCGCAGTCATCAGTATTAAGCAAACAAACAACCTAAACTACAAAGTCATTGATATCAGAAATGTTTTACTCTTAAGTGTCCCCAGAATTAGATCCTATATCTTAACTCACCTTGCTTATCACCCAAAAGGAAGGAGGCCATCTCAAGATTAGTCAGGTCTGTTAGATCAACAAACCAGTCTACAACAGAGAGTATTCCAGAGGCTCTTCAATTTGTAAAACTTAACCTTTTAATTGCCAAACATATTCTTAGAATATAACATTTTCCTGGGTCTTCTTTTATATTCGGTAGACTTAAAAAATCTCCCTAGTTGGTTTTAAGACGTTTACTCATACATCAATCTCAGTATTTACTTTTAGGGCCTGATCCTGCATCCACTGAAGTCAATGGCAAAATCTGCATTGTCTTTAGTGGTACAGGATTTGGCCCTCAAAGCATCCCACACTATTCCATTTAATATCCCAAAACGACACATTCCACTAACCCTAAGAGACAAAAGAACAAATTCTCATCAATTCAGTTTTGTAAGACTGCAGTTCATTCATGGGAACTTGGGACCTCAGAAATCTTCATTTGTAACTTCACAATTCTACCTAATGAGATGTCAAGGATCCTGACTGAATAATGTCAGATGTAGTACCAAAAGAGAAGCCAACCACTGACTGTAAAATTGCTGAGAATAATAGCAACTAAAAATGGAAAACGCCTAGTAAATCAATTATCCCATTTCTATGTCAGAGCAGGATTGTTTCCTCCAATATATTTGCTAGTGCTCTGTGCATTCTATTTTTAAATATTTCAAGATATGTTGTTTCCACCACTTCCTTTGAAAGCCTATTCCACAGACGATGATAGAGCAATCTCAGACAGATTTTCTGCTAGTTAGCCTAAATTTTCCTACTCTTTGAACTGGACAAGCCTTATTTCCCCTATGCTCCAAATCAAGCCTGCCAACCCCCCAGTCACTCCCTTCATATGCTTATGGTAATGAGGTACACAAAACTTAATGAGGTACTCCAGCTGTGGTCTCAGGCTAAAGCAGATCAGTTGAAGTACTGATGTCTGGCCAGTTCAGTGACCCAGTGTCTGAGTTTTATGTTGTGATAAGGCCAGGGCTGCCCAAAGGATTCAGGGGGCCTGGGGCAAAGCAAATTTCGGGAGCGGTTTCCATAAAAAAAGTTGCAATACTATAGAATACTATATTCTCGTGGGGGCCCCTGCGGGGTTTTGGGCCTATTGCTCCACTTGCCCACGCTCCCCTCTGGGCAGCCCAGGATAAGGCTCTGATTAACTGGGGGACTCAGCCCACACAAACGCTTGCTTGCTTGATTTAAGAGGTAACATGGTGGACTGAGTTAGTTTGATCAATTTTGGGGAAGAACATTACTATGTTTAAGAAAAATAAAAGTTAGATACCAAAATGAAATACTTTGTCAAAGTCTTCTTGGTAGCATGGTTAATGCATGATATCCCTGAAAGAGAATTGCCACACAATAAGCCACTTATCAGTAAGCAAACTACTTGTTCCTCCCTCTCACAGACATTACTCTTATGCCGAAGAATCAAAAGAGCTGCTCTGTAGAGAGCAACGTAAATGCCAGGAGACTGGTTCTCAGTTTTGAAGCTGGAAGTTTACTTTGTTTAGTGCTGTGTATTTAAACTTAGTATAGTCTTTATCTGCTCTCTCTGCAGAATCAATTTCTGGAGGAACACCCTCCCTTAAAAAACTGTAAATGGTATGAAACACTTGTTTACTTATAAGTATGAATAAAGGATGCAAACTCCAGTAAAGAAATTAAATCATATTATCTCCATTTATTTCATTTATCTTTTTACTAGAGAATTTCAGGTCTCCATTAGCTTGATTTTGAAAACCTCTCTCTACGTGAAAGAGGCAGTAATAGCATTTTTCCTCCCATTAACTAAACCAAAAGCTTTGTTTTTAAGAAAAAGTATCTAGCAGTAGAGCTACTGTCTAAAAGCACTATAGAGACATTGCTGTCACTTCAGAGAAGCTCTCATTTTCTGTGATTAGCCTTTCATCTTTCAGAGTATTTTTTCAACAGAGGTAGAGCAAGAGAAGAAAGAAAATGCTTCCTCTTTTTCTTAACCAAAACATTTATAGAGGTTTTCAGGAGTCAAGTATAATGTAAACCGGGGAACTAGACAATCAAAATAGATTGGTTTACATTTGAACTGTCCACTCCTGGAGCAGTACCACCTTGAACTTCAAGCCAAATCTTGAAAAGTAATGATGGCCGCTTTTGATTTCCAAAGCTATTGTCCACCTGAGAACACAAAGCATAACCAAAGCTCCCATTTTCTAAACCAAATGTTTCTCTAATTAAGGATGTGAGCTGAGCCTCATCAACAAAAATGTGACCCTAATTATGGAGCACAACTACACCTATAGTTCAAGTAAACAGGAAATGGCCCTGAACTTTAACCTGCTCTACACGTCTCAAATAGCCAGCTATTATTTCAGAAGTAGACATTAAGGGTCAAATTCATTGCTGGTACAGTGGACCTAAGTCCACTGGAGTTAATAAAGTAGTAGTTTCTTACGTCAAGTTTGAATTTGGCCCCAAAGTTTTCAGAGCATATAAAATAAGCAAACATGTTATCAGTTAATATTTACAAAGGGTTTTGAAGATAAAAGATCAGATTTTGCTCTTGGTCACACCTGTGTTTTTGTGGAGGTGGCAAAGGTCTGATGGAGAAGATTTTGTCCTTTACACACATATATAATGATGTATTATAGAACACAGATAAAATCTACTTCTGTATAGTATACAAAGGGACAGAGTTAAGTGTTGGCAAAATTATATCTATCGCAGACCACATTTATATTTCACTATGTAGAATGCATCACAGTGCAAAATAAATCACACTTTCTTAAGTGAGCATCTGAACTGTGAAGATTACAACAGCAAGCTTTGGTTTGGCATATTATTTAGCCACAGTATTTAGATACTTAAGAAACACAAAAGAAGTATTCATGGTGAATGCAAGTACTATTTCCAAATCAAAGCTGACTCACAAGTACCTTGGTGGTGTATCTGCAGACAATAAGTGGATGACTCATGTCTGTAAATTCCTGAAAGTGGCAATAGACCCTTGCTTAGTCATCTTTTGCATGGATGTTGTTTCATGAGCTCTGTAAACCATAATGAGAGATTTAGCTCTTTACCAGCCTTTTTTTTTTTTTGCTCTTCTAAACCGTACAAATTACATCTCTAAAAATAACTTTATCTAGGTGAGTCACGTCACTTAACAAGCTTCCACAAGTCATACGGTTAAATAGTAATATTTACTTAGGAAGGTACAAATCTTGCTGTCAAACTAGTCTTGGTTTTAAAATGCAAAGGTTGCCAAAGGAAGTCCCATTTACCCCTTCTCTCCCATAAATAGAAGCTCTTCCACTGGAAAATGTAAACTATTAACTAGTCCAGGAAAGTAAAACTTTCTGATTCAGTCCCAGATTCAGTATAATTTAATGATTTTGATTTTTTACTTTGGCTTTTTTTTTTTAAATAATCATTTTAAATAAGACAATAATTGGCCAGAGGAGCACACTACTAGGGTTAAAACCATAAAGACACTTGTTTCACTCATAAGAACAGCCATACTGGGTCAGACCAAAGGTCCATCTAGCCCAGTATCTGTCTACCAACAGTGGCCAATGCCAGGTGCCCCAGAGGGAGTGAACCTAAAGTAATGATCAAGTAAGTGATCTCCCTCCTGCCATCCAAATCCACCCTCTGACTGACAGACACAGACAGACAGACAGACAGACAAACACACACACAGACTATACTAACATTTACAGACTAATTACCATTAGAGTGAACTCCCTAATTTGGCAAAGTTCCTATCCTTACTCAGGTAAAACTTTTATGGTAGCGCTGAGTAAACCTGAGCAAAGGACCTCAAGACTGCCCCTAACATTTTATGCTGTGTTTATTCCAAAATGAAAAAGAAAAAGTGATTTTCACATCAAGAATGAATCACAGAGATTTAATTACTGCTTATAAATAGCTACAGTAGTTTGATGTTTTCTAAATATAAAAGAAGCTACAAAAACCAATACATACACATTTGAGTTGTTCTTGCTTTTGTGCTGTCATGTAATTTAATGTATATTCTCATACATTTTCAGTATTGTTATCTAAATGACAAACCCTGGCTAACAATTGCCTGAAAAATTATGCCAGGAGTTAGTAATCTTCTTTTGTTTACCTTTTCAAAGAGCAATAACACTGAGGTCTGGAACAGAACAATGTTAACCACTCAGATCACACATGCAAACAACTCCAGAGTTAATAAGAAAGTATTATTTACCTTGGAGCTAATCTAACAAGTTAATATAATATGCAAATCTTTGATTTCTGATTAGATCAGCGGTAAACACATTTGATTTTATATTTCTTTTAGCAGTACAGTAGAATCTCAGAGTTAGGAGCACCTCAGGAATGGAGACTGTAACTGAACAAAACATTAGGGTTATTCTTTCAAAATTTCACATGCTAAACAAAACTGGCAGCAGTGTGCAGGGAAAGTATGTCATAACCAAGAATATATACAATAACCATTTCATATACAATAAAACTTCAGAGTTATGAACACCAGAGTTACGAACAGACCAGTCAACCACAAGGTTCATTCAGAACCGGAAGTACACAATCAGGCAGCAGCACAGGAGAAAAAAAAGAAAGGCAAATACAGTACAGTACTGTGTTAAACGTAAACTACTAAAAGAATACAGGAAAAGTTTAAAAAGAAAGATTTGACAGGGCAAGGAAACTGTTTCTGTGCTTGTTTCATTTAAATTAAGATGGCTAAAAGTAGAATTTTTCTTCTGCATTTTAAAGTTTCAAAGATCTATTAAGTAAATGTTCAGTTGTAAACTTTTGAAACAACCATCACAGCACTTTGTTCAGCATTATGAACATTTCATAGTTACAAACCTACTCCATTCCTGAGGCATTTGTAACTCTGAGGGTTTGTCTACACTTATCAGGGATTGCTGCATTAACAGTTGATTTAGTGTGTCCAGTGAAGACCTGCTAAATCGACCACAAATCGCTCCCCGCCCCCTGTCGACTCCTGTACTCCACTGGATCGATAAGAGTAAGGGGAGTTGATGGGAGAATGTCTCCCATCAACATCGCACAGCGTAGACCCCATGGTAAGTAGATCTAAGCTATGTCAACTTGAGTTATACTATTTACATAACTAAAATTGGAAAGCTTAGACTGACTTTTCCCCGTAGTGTAGACAAGATCTTAGGTTCTACTGTATCCCCAGAGGAGGTCCCTTCTGTACACTGAAAAATGTAAGGGTCCTGTGGAAAAAACAGTACATGACCATGCAACTAAAGACTGTATCATAAAGCATACATACTAAGGGGGCTGAATTAGGCAATCTTGATTCCCTAACTTTTAGTGCTTGACTTTTCAAGTTTAATTATGGTTGTTTTAACACAGTTATTTTGTGTGTAATTTCCTACATGTTATAAAAACAAACTGAAAAAACAAATTTCATCATATGACATAATCATAGAACCACAGACATGTAGGACTGGAAGGGATCTCAATAGATGATCTAGTCCAGTCCCCTGCACTCAAGACAGGACTAAGGAATAACTGGACCATTCCTGATAGGCGTTTGTCTAACCTGCTCTTATAAACCTCCAATGACCGAAGTTCCACAATCTCCCTAGGCAATTTATTCCAGTGCTTAACCACCCTGACAGGAAGTTTTTCCTAATGTCCAACAGAAACCTCCCTTGCTGCAACTGAAACCCATTAATTCTTGTCTTATTCTCAAAGGTTAATGAGAACAACCTTTTATCTACTTGAAAACTGTTAAAATGTCTTCTCTTCTCCAGACTAAACAAACTCAGTTTTTTCAATCTTTCCCCATAAGTCATGTTTTCTAGAACGTTAATCGTTTTTGTTGCTCTTCTCTGCACTTTCTCCTATTGTGCACATCCCTCCTGAAATGTGGCATCAAGAACTGGATACAATATTCAGGTTGAAACCTTATCAGCCCCCACATGGGTCATCAGCAGGGTTGGATCTTTTAGCTCCACCACACAGACCTCTACCACTTGAGCTAACAGAGTAACTGATAGGAGTCTGGAGTTCCATTCCAGGTTCTGGAAAGGAATGTTCTCTAGTGGTCACAGACCCGTCTGTATCTTGTTTCCTCAAACCTGATCACTTCTGCCCATGTCCTCTTCAGCCTTTTCCCTGTCCCAGTCCTGTTTTTGTAAGTAACTGAAAACAGGATCTTGTTATGGGAAGTGTTGGGCAACCTTAATAATAAGCAGTGCTACCAGCTCCACCTATAATAAAAACGGTCTCCTAGGAGAGGCTGGCTGTTCAACTGCTCTTTTCAGATCAAGCATGACTGAGGTACAGAGCTAAGTGTCCTCAACATATTGATACCTGTGCACCCAGATATCCTAACTGTCTCATGTACACAGGTTAATGAACACACACACACATATAGGATCTGACCACCTTGTTGCTGTACATTGTGGAATACTCACACACCACTAAGGGTATTCTCAAGGTTGGGGTCATATGCCCACAATTCCCTCCAATTTATTCCATAATCAAACACTTTCATATGACATTTACAAACTTGCCACTGCAAACTCAGATGCAGCAAAGAGAAAAGTAGCTCTCTTTTCCACTGTAAGGGCAGCACATACAATCCTTTTAGTGCTTAGAGACATTCAACTGAAGATGATTCGAGAGTGAATTTAGAGTTTCACCATCTCCTTTCTAAGTCACTGTAAATATTCTTGTTTCTGAGAGAGAGCGGTAGCTGTGCCTGCACATGGCTCTTCTCCCCACAGTGCACCTCCTTCTTGGACAAAGCAACAGCATCAGACTGAGTGGAAGAAACCATGTTTTCAGCAAAAAGGTGGCTGGTTAGAGGAACAGATGTGGCTGTGAAGAAGACTGCACTGGGCAGTTAAAAGTGAGGTGGACTTCTGGCCACTGTGACCTCCTGGGAAGTAGAATTCAATCAAATGTACTATTGGAGAGGGAATTCTTAAAGGGAATGTTGCTTTGTGAGGCTGCAGCTGAAGGACTGCTTATAGGGATGTAGGTACATGTGAATCCAGAGTGCCACTATGCCAACAGAACTTAACTGCAAGGAGCCCACGTTGTTTTGGAAACAGGTAGAAGTGAAGGTTTGTTTGTGGGAGACACAATTAAGTATGGATGCACATCAAACTTTACTGAAGAATGGAGAGTTTTGTTGGTATGACTTCCTAATGTAGACCAGGCTTTAGTCTTACTACAAGGGTAATTCAAGGCCTAATCACAGAATTGCCTAGGGTGGGGTATGAGGCAAATAAGGCATTTTGCTCCAGGCCCCTCTGTTTGAGAAGGCCCCCAAACCAAGTGACATTGTGACCTGAGGTGTGGGGTCACAACACTACTCAGATTTGGCCCACCAGGCCAAACCTGGGTGGTGCTGTGACCTCGCACACCTTGCAACACCTGGAGTGGGGAGCGGAGCCCAGCCCCATGGGACAGGAGCTGAGACAGTGCTGCAGCATGAGTGTAGGCTGGCTGACTCTCCAAACCAACCCCTTGCCTCCTGGGCCTCCCTTCAGTGGTAATTTTTTTTGGAAGGGTGAGGCCTTCATTTCAGATTTTGTCCCAGGCCTCCGACGATGTCTGTGCAGCCCTGCCTAATCTGTATCAATTTCCTTATATCCAATCTACATTTTCCCCTTATTTCATCTCCTTACCCACTGTTATCCCTCTATGCACCTCTTTAATTAACTGCTCTCTCTCCCTAGGGCTTACATTTAGATTTTAAAATAAAGATTGAGCCTGACTATTTGTACATTTTACCTGCAAAATAAGAAACCTTATAAAACAAACCTTGGATTGTGAAACATGAAATAGACTATGAAAGTCAGCCAGTGAAACACAGTGATTCATTACTGACTTATAGAACTGTAAAATGTGCCCCCATGGGCAGTGCAGTTGAAGGTTATTTTTCTAGAAACTATGTACATCTAAAGTTGTAACAATAGGGTCCTATGTAGATCTTTTCATTTCAGTGCCATCTTGCAAGCAAGGTAAATAAACCAAAGAGAAAAAGGAGAGGAAACACTTTTTCTCTTTTAAAGAAGAGTTCCAGCGTGTTAATAATTTACTATCTATAAGCAACCCAGAATTTGTTCCATATTACAATACCCCCAATTCACACTTCCAGCCCCCTCTTCCAGACTGCACTTGTCTCTCATGTTTATAAATCTCAAAGAGAAGATAAGATACTCAGATCATACAAAAAGAAATTGGAATGGTTTCACCCTATCTTTTATCTCCACCATATATTTGACTGGAACCCTCCCATTACCTATTCGTAAAGAATTTGCAGTACAACACATGAACATGACTGCCTCAGCAATACTGTAGCAGAGGACAAAAGAAAAAATTACTTCTATGCTAAATGCTATGAGAAGAAATGAGAGATATACTGTATATCTGACAGCATGGCTACCAAATAAATCAATTCTTGATATTTATCTAACTTTTTAAAGACAGAGACAGTAACGTGGTTTAGTGGTTAGAGCATGGGGCTGAATATCCTTTAACAGTGACTTCCTACATAGCGGGCAAGACTCAAATTCTTAGGGCAAATGTACACTGCTAAATTAAGCCAACCTAAGTCATGCTGACATACAGCCACTGCAGTAATGGAATCGGTTTTACACATTCACACTATGCTCTGTGTGTCGGCAGTGCACTTCCTCACCAGGAGCACTTGCACCAATTTAACTGCAAGTGTGGTTTAACTGCAAAGTGTGGACATGTAAAACCAATTCCATTATTGCGGTGGCTGTATGTCAACTTGACTGAAGGGGAGCATTGTGGGACTGTTTCTGAAAGGCAGCAACAGTCGATGTTAGCAACACAGTGTCTACACTGACGTGTTGACCTAACTACTATGCCTCTTACGAAGGTGGAGTTATTAAGTCGGCATAGCGGGTAAGTTACATCAGTAGGAGCTATATTTTAGTGTAGACGGCTACAGAGTTAGGTCAATGTGACCTGCCTTACATTGACCTAACTCTGTGGTGTAGACCAGGCCTTAGTCTTAGAGCTTGTCTACATGAACCATTACAGCACTGCAAGCTGGAGTGTGAATCCACCCTGAACTATCCTGCTGAGCAGTCCATGTGGACCCTGCTGATACACAATAACAGTTTGTTAAAACACTTTTATCTAGTCCTCTTTGAAATGGGATGAGCTCATAGTGCATTAATGAACTGTTAACACGTGCCAGTCAGTCCACGGTAGGTTAATGTGAGGTTGATTCAGATGCCAACTTGCCTCGGTCTAACTGTTCATATAGACAAAAGCACTTAGTGTTTGTTAGAGCAATATGTTTCCAAAGCTGTAAAATGGAGCTAGTAATACCAACATACATACCACACAAGGGCACTGGGAGGCTCAATGAAAAGTGCTAAGCATTCGTTTATTTTTTGGACATTTGGGTGGAATGAATTCATTCTATCACATTTCATTGAAAGGATTGTTCCACCTCCATACTTTCATACACTATGTAATGAGGGAATGAAACCTCCTGCAGCGGGCAGAGATCAGAAATACAAATGCACTTCTGTTCTGGTAGAGAGAACAGTAACACAGAGAAGCACTGGGGATTATGTAGACGGTCTACCACCCACATGAGATTAATGACTGACTAAGAGTTTGAATTTTTTTTTAGAGGAATAAACACACACACTTTATTTGAGGTGTATAAGAGACACACCAGGCGAGCTAACCTGAACACTGGCTAGACTCTTATAGTGATAATTGTTTAGTATTTACTCCTACTTCTGTTCTGATATGTTATATATGTATATTTCCTTGTAAGAATAAGATAACATTTAAAGGACAAAATATGTAACATGATCCAATAAGACCATGAATTGTATATACCTTTCCTCATGAAAGAGGTGTACATGCTTTACAGATCATGGACCAGATTCAGACCATGGGTGCAGGGACATGAACATTGTATCGTCTGCATAGGTTAGGGCAGTTACACCAGGGAAGGCTTTCACCACTGGGAGAAGACAGGTGATGGTACCATTATTCCTTCTCCAACTGGGTTTTTCTAAAGAAAGCAGCTTCCATGAAGTTCTTGCGGGAGCTCCACTGGTGAAGGCTCCTTAAAAGAACTGCTGATTCAGTGCACCTCCTGAATGGCCCTGACTTGGCCTAGTCACCAGCATGTTTGGCTTTGCGGTGGCTGGGTCAAGATCCCTCAGTGGAACAGGGTTTATAACTGGCTTGGCTACTGTAGCCCACCACTTCTCCCTTGATTTTCTGCTGCTGAAAACCGGTAGCCTAAGTTCTGCTGGTTCAAAGTGCAGAATGAAGGGGTGATTCTCGTCCATATGTACAGGAGTCACTGCCAAACAATGAAGTAAACTTATCAATTGGTTGGAAATGCTGCAGCATTCTATGTCAGTGACACTACAGTGGTAATATTTTTAAGGGAGAAGACAAAAGAATGAAGAATAACATTCAACTGAAACTACTGGGGCAAAGTAGGTCTGTAGGGTCACCTGGGTTAGAATTTGGTAAATATATTGGGACTAATATCCCCTCTGCTGCAGAAGGTTCATAGGATCTTCAGAGGAACACTGTCAACAGGAAATCTACAACCCAGTACATTTAAAAAGTGAATTAGAAGCAGTTCATAGTGCTCCACATGCCCCTGAGGCCCCCGCCAGTTTTGTGCTTTTGTAATCACATTTTATTATTTTGAAAAACGATTTTCTTTCTCTTGTTGCTGTGTGAAAGATGCACACAGACAGCGTGGAGAACTGATTGCCTTTCCAGCTGAAAGAATGAAATTGATTATGCACAAAGTGCTGTCAAATGTACAACATTCAACTGAAATATAGAGAAAAATGTATGTTTTCTCTTTAAGTCTTTGAGTTATATATTAATCTTGGGTGTAGGAATAACAGTAGAAGATTAAAAAAAACAGAAGTGTGTCTTTTTAAGTGGAGTCCTTAATTCTATGTTGGCAATATCCAGGATTTACATTGTGTCTGAAATTCACACCCCTTAGCATCATGCTGGAGCATTAATTTAATAATAACACAGAAGGAAGACTACTACTCATTGAGGACCCAGTCCTGAAACAAGATCTGTGGAATGGTGAACCCTTACAACCATGTGAAATTTTCCTGCATCAGTTGATAGGAAGATCAAGTATTCAGGATTAGGAAGTAAGCCAGGAGTCCATTGAAAGGCTCAGAAGGTGAGTTTGCTAGAGGGGTTATGGACAGTCCAATGGAATGGGAAGGGGGGGAGGGGAATGTTGATCGATCTTTGCCTCAGTCAGCTTTAATCCAGCCAGGCACCTCTGGAGGAGAAGGTTAGCGCTGTATGCTCATTTAGTTCTTGGCCTCTCTGTGGAAACTGTCAGCAAAGGATCAACTAACGACAACTTTGATGGTGGGTATTGTGATGGGAACATGCTCTTTTTGAAACGGACAAAGGCCTCCAACTCTTTTCATATTGGACAGGAATGGCTTTCAATCACTATAAGCCTCAGTTAGATTTGAACTGGTGACCGAGAAGAGCAAGGTTATACATCCCATTTTTAAGACTTTGAGCCATTCAACTTGTTCCTCCCCAAACATCTCTTATGATTGCATAAAGCATCTTTGCAGAAGGCCAACTCAAAGTCTAAAATACAGAAGTGGTTATTTTTGATTATAATGTTTTTCCATAGCCCACGTGTCTTTCTGAATAATGGAAACAATGACTTAAGTTGGAATAAACTATTTCTGCATATTATGGAGTTTGAACTTGTTTATCTTGTGGATTACACTGAGTCAGAATTTATGTATCTCCTATAAAAACGGTTCTTTAGAAGTGTGTAACTCTTTCTGGTTTGAGAATGACTGAACAACATTTTGCCACTGCCATATCTATACTGAGATTTTTCTTACAATTCCTACCAGTCGTAGTAACAATGGAAGCTATAGTGTAGACCAAGTGTTGGTGATCACGGTATTTTTACTATTGTGTCATCTAGATTTGATCTGAACATAGATTAAGCTGACCAGATGTCCCAATTTTATAGGGACAGTCCCGATATTCGGGGCTTTGCATATATAGGTGCCTATTACTCCCACCCCATCCTAATTTTTCAGACTTGCTATTTGGCCACCTACCAGAGATAGATGACGTGGTGGTAAAAGTACTAGTGCTTTGTCTACACTAGAGCTCCCACTGTTACCATCACCAGGAGAGCAGCACTAGTAATAGTGCAGTGGTGCAAAACTTTACGGAAAGCATCAGATTGGATACGGCCACAATGCCAAAACACTATTCAGTCCTTGTCAAATGTAGCCTGATCTAACGACTGTGTATTAATTATATTGATTACTTAAGAATTCCCAGTTATCACTCTGAGGTTTAACAGGTTCTTGTCCCTAGATCAGGCCCAGTATTATTAAAATTACAGTACAGTGGGGAACCCTGATGTGCACAGTTGCAATACTCACACTATAGGAACTCTTCAGTATTTACAATTTTTTATTAATACATTTAGCAAAGTCACAAACACTCTAACCCAGTAAGGTTGAGTGAGATAATACAGAATGTACATCTGAACATCCATATACTCAACACCATCCCTTGCAGAAAAACTTGAAATGTTAGCCATGATCCTCCTTGTCACCATCATCTTCCTCATCATCACCAGTGGCCATCATCCTGGCACCTCACAAGGGCTACATCTCTCCCTCTGTCCTACTGCACCCAGCCTGTGATACAATTTTATAAAAAGTTATGCCAATGCCACTACCTCTAATGTATATTCAGTAGGGGTTTCTCCCCTCTTCCTTATTTGTATTTCCTCATCTTACAAGTGTTAGGGTGTCATTCTCCTATAGATAGTATATTAATTATCTCGACTTACTATCATATACGTCAATTTGTTGCCATGGCACTCTTGTGGTCAGATAACTGTGGATGTTCTATCCAGAAGCTGGTGTTAGCTCATGTTCCTGTGGTTTGCTGATGTCATTATGAACAAAATTTCCCTTCCCACACTCTAATTTCCTGTTCCACAAAACTTAGAGGTGACCATTGGACCATTTATCTGTACCAAAGTTCATAGGCCTCAAGTCTCAGGCTAACTGCTGACGCCAATGTCTTATAGGATACAGGCCTGTAGGTTCCTTGTATTACTGCTGAATAAAATAAATGCTAAAGCTAGTTTTATGGGCTACACACACCAGAAGAGGTTATATACTTCAAAGGGACTTTTCAAGACACAAACTCAGTTCCTGAATAGATTTTACCTTATTTATTGTTAGTGGTAGATCTGCTGAACTTTGGGGTTTTTTTTACTACCGCATTCTTATAAGACAAAATAATCGCAGTGCAATTTGGGATGACTTTATAGAAAGACTGTGCCTTCTAGCTTGTGAAAACGATATATTTAAAACACGTGCTTCCAACAGAGTTTCTGTATTCTTTGTTTAGTCATATAGGGGAAATAGTTCACAGCACAAATTAAGAGTCTATTCAAACAGTCTCCAGTGATAATGGAAAAGCATATGATAGGATATTGTAAAACTAACCTGGCAAATGCTTTATAATCACTTCTATCTTTTGAGTGACATTATCCCCCATCCCCATTAAACCTTACTGCTTTGGACTTTTACACACTACACTGGACAAAATACCAGTAAATGTACCATAGGGAACTAGTCTGTATTGGCCCCAGGGAAATGGAATGGATAACCGAATAGGTCTTTCTGTCTCTAACGCTTATATAATTCTCTCCAGTGGGATTGGGTGTGTGTGGGGGGGTGGGTTTGCTGTCTGTCATGTGCATGCCATGTCTTAATGACATTTTTTCATCACTCTCTCTCTCTCTTTTTTTTTTTAATTCCCAAGGCTTTTCTCCTCTGGTTTCCACTTCTTTTTATTGTTTCTGATGCACCAGTTTCTATAGCAACTCCTCCTAGCAGTGATGAGACACTGCTGCTCTATAAAGCTGAATCCTGCCTATTTGAGCCATTTGAAGTCTGCACTGTAAATACAGCAGTAGTTTCTATCAGTAAGAAAAATCTATGCTCAAACTTAGCATAGATTTGGGACTATGATGTCCCACTGCTGGAGAAAAGAGGCATTTATCCTTCTTTTGGCACTGACACTGTCAGAGGAGAGAGAAAGCCTTTGCAATTTGTTGAGAAGTTCTGAATAGCATTTCAGTAGAATACGGAGGCATTTAAAGTGTCTTTCCCCTCTGACAAGTGTCTGTGTAAAAATGGCAGTCTTTCTTAATGGTTCCTTATTAATTTTACTCAGTTTACAAGTAATGATTTTTTTCTTCTGCTAGTGTTTCAAACTCAGCCTGGGAGCTGAAAATCAAAATGAGTTGTTTTCTGCTCATGTTTCACCACTAGAAATAAAGTTCCTAAAATCCAAACTTTGCTCTCAATGACAACTGTGTAACCTCACCCTCTTCCAATTTCACTCCCATGCAATCTCATTGTTTTCAAATTATACTCTAAATTACACTCGCACAATCCAATTGTCTTCAAATTCCACTCCAGTTACTTCCACACACTCTAGTGCCTGCAGATTACATCTTGAGTTGCATCTGTGCCACCTCACTTCCTTTAGTTGTGGCACATGTGTCACAAGTGAAAATTTGGCTCTGCAATTGGCATTTACTTCACAATTCTGTTGCTGATGCAAGAAGTATATTGGCTTTGTAGTGATAACATGGTAAAGTGCTAAAAGTTTACTGTCTTAGAAAGTGAATATATATAATTTTGAATACACACAGGAAGCAAAGTTGGAGAGGAAAACTAGTCTTGCTGTTTAGGCACTGAACTAGGACTCTGAAAATCAGTATTTAATTCCCAGTTCTGTCACATATTTCCTACGTGACCTAAGGGAAATCACTTAATTGAACTGGCCTCGTTAGCACTGACCCCCCACTTGGTAAGGTAGCTCCCATCTTTTCATGTGCTGTATATTTATACCTGCTTACTGTATTTTCCACTCCATGCATCTGATGAAGTGGATTATATCCCACAAAAGCTTATGCCCAAATCAATTTGTTAGTCTCTAAAGTGCCACAGGGACTCCTTGCTGTTTTCACTTAATCTCTCTATCTCTGACTTCCACACCTGTAAAGTAGGGATAATACATCTTCCCGACCTCACATGTGATCTTTGAGGATAACTTTATTAGTGTTTGTGAGGTAATTGTTCATTATGGTAATAGTGGTCTAGATAGACTGTTAAGTAGTGACATTTCTACGTTGTCACTTTTCAGAGTAAAAGAAGCTACTGTGAAAGCTGATGACTTTTCTATCCATTTGTTAAAGAGCTTGTAGTTTCCATTTCAAAGTAGATGAAGCAATACTAAATAATGAGCTTAAAATATCCAGGGCAATATAACAAAAAAAGGAAAAGCTTAAAAAAATACAAACCATACATATATTTCCTTGAAATGACAGACACTGACAATGGAAACTGACATTTTACCAAAAAATGCTTTTGTCTACTATCACTGCCATAAAACCAAAGAATTTTAAAATCTAATTTACTTTTCACCTTGTATGTTTTTCACATCTCAACCCTCTGTTATTAACAAAATCTACTTAAAACTATTGACATAGATTTATATCAATCTAACATGAACACCAGTGAACAGAATAAAAGGAGACAAACCATCTCTGCCTTCAACTTTACTAGCCTCAAACACAAAGCACTAAGGTCTACAAAATGTCATTCAGCTCACAGAATATTAACATCCAGCAAGGAATCATAGGAACATGATGCTGAAATATTCTCAATAGATAATAATGAGGTTATATAATTATTTATGATTCAATACAAATTTGAAACTACAGCTAGGTGACAGTGCCCCTTTAAAGACCTAGCAATGATGGAAACTTGGTAGAAAAAGGCCAGTTCAGTCTCCACACACAATACTGCAGTTCAGTTCTGTGTTTAGCCTCGGACTGCACCCAGTTAAGTGATGAACAGAGCAGCTTGTCTGTGACTAAAACCAATTTCGCACCATAGTGCCTGATCCTCAGAGGTGGGGAATACTTGCAATTCCCACTGAACTCAACAGGTGACATTCACCCTATGCTCAAGAACCTACATAGCAAGTAAATTCCACTTCAACCTTATTGTGAGGACTTATGTGGGATTTAGATGGTCATAAGCTTTGTGCAGATGCTCTCTACACAAGGGTGAATTTTAGGATCAGACACCAAAGAATAAACATTACTGGGAGCAAATGGCAGGGAGCCAGAGAAGGGAATTGCGTTTGCCAGCTTACCCTTCCTTGCTGACTCCATTGTCAAGGAATCACTCCCAAGAACTGATCCCAGTGGCCTCCTGGAACCATTGCTAGCCTCAGATTTCCAGGATTGGCCCTGGAAAAGCTCTAGCTTTTCCTGACTACCTATCACTAATAGCAAAAAGCTATCCTGTCACAACCGTAGCAGACTTCTGACTTCACTCTACGTCAGTACTGAGCTTCTGACTTTTAAACCATTGTTTTTGTTGTTATACTTGACCTACCTTCTGCTGCCCTACCTTCCCTTCTCTTAACCAGTGTGCATCACACCCTCCTCCTCCGCCTTGCTCCCTACATCATAGTGCACTTGCTTTCTTTGTCTCGTCCCTTTCATTTCCACAAATTCGCCCTTCTGCAACCTTTCACCTCTCTTCTTGAAGCCACATCGCCACAAACTAAGAAGAACCATAATATAATCAAGAAAGATTTAATTTATAAAACAAAAATTTAAAATATTTAATTAAAAACACAGAACAATCAAGATGGTGTGCCAACTATCTCATGTAAATACAGAATCTAACTGCTGTAACTCCTGTCCTCTATTTGCAAGATGATCTGGGCCACAGGACTGCCTGTTTTCCCAGGTATTTAGCTGAAGGTGCTTTTCTCACACAACATCCCATGGAGGAGGTGGAGCAAATCAAGTTCAAAACACCAAGGAGAACAGGAACCATCAGATGATCTGCTTGGAATTTTAGGCATTAGTTACGACTGCTGGCAGACATTTTGACTGACTCAGAGGAACAATTCTTGAAGACTATTTTCTTTTCAGCACCCAATGTTATGGGAACAAGTCCCACATGGGAGGAAAAACTGACAAGATCCCCAAACTATCAAACTCATTAACATTATTATTTTTATCATTATTTGAATTGTGGTAGCACATAGGAACTCCAGTCATGGACCAGGACCCTACTGTGCTAGCCACTCTTTACTTCTAATATTTAACTCCACACAAGAAGAGAGAGGGATTAGCTTCATGACCAAATCTGCTGACAGACAGCACTCTCTTTTATGTTCTTGGTTCCAAATTACCATCTCCACTTGCCTATCCCTTAGAGACTTTACTGCTTTACATGGTTCTGTGATTTGCATGGCAAGGCATGTAACTCCTGGACTAGGAATCTGCAAAGCAACTTCAGAAAGGACAACAGAAATACATGCCAAGGTAAAGCAACAATTCTTTGTTAAGTAAGCCAACTAGATTCAAATATGACCAGACACTAAACAGTACAATAGGTTGCCTTTTTGGTCTGACTGGTTGGCCAGTATTTGAGGCCTTGCAGGATGTTTCTATTAGGAGGTGAAATTGATGGTAGAGTCAGGTATTCATTTTGTGCAATCCTGTTTATTTACAAAACATGGACACAAACACCTGTTTCTCTGAACACAGTATGGACAAACAGAGCAGGCAGTGTCCTTGCTGGCTATTAGCCTCCCTTCCACAGATCTCTGTCCAAAATAATCTCTCTCTCTTAGCTTCCTCTCAGGGTCATGCTATCTGTGCTTCTCTGGGTTTGTCCTTATTTTTCTGGCTGCTTTCTTCTTCTAATACACACAGCTAAAATCAAATTAATACCCCAGCCCCTGCTTTTGCAATCAGTTCCCAGTGAAACCCTCTAATTCTTACCAAGTTAATTCTTTGCTCAGGCCTTTCATTTGGCCAATACTTTGGGTGGTAACTTCCAGTGCTCCAGCTATTTTACTACATAATGGAGCTTAATTGTTTTTTTCATTTTGCTCAAGTGAAGTGTGCCCAACAGCTTCAAAAAAGTCTGTGATTGCTCACAAAGTACACACTTGCTGGAAGCTACCAATATACTTGGAGGAAGCTACCATGCTCGCTGGTACAAGATCATATATGGAGGAAGAAAGCAAGACCTTTCCATTTAAACATGTATCCTTCCAAATCCTCCATTATAAGAAGCCAACAACCACTAATTCATCACTGATACCTTTATTACTATTTCCAATCCTTCCATCTTCTACCAATCTCATTTGTGCTGAAATGCTAAACGCACATCTACAGTAAAGATCAAGTTTCCAAAAAAATTACATAACACATTCTCACTCATGTCCATATCCAGAGATCTATTCAACCTTGGACATACACCCATGAAATCTGCATTAACATTAATGTGAGGCATGGGTACACAGCCAAGGAAAGAAAGACCCTTTAAGTCTCTGAAAATGAATCATCTTATTTACAAAACTAAAGAAAAAACATCAGTGTCATAAAACAGTAGCAAAGGGAATAGAGTTACTCTTCAACTATACCACCATTAACATTAAACTTGGTTAATGACTTCCTCTCCCAAGTGAATGAACATGAACTTCTCTTAATGTTCATTTCTTCTCTTATGTATTTGAAAACACTTGATTAACTCTTAGAACTAAACCACTAAAACAACAGTTCCTGTGACTTCATTTTGACCTGACTTTGATAGATTCACCTAATGATTAGATTAAAATAGTTGCTAAAGTCTGCAATTAGATAGCTCTCCTATATTGCAAGATTAGCTGTACAGACTTCCCTTACTTTGCCCTTTATTCCGTAAGTACTACACAATACTGTACTTTTTATCATGTGAGACTGTTCTGGAGCAGAGGCGGGGGTTCCAGTAGATATAAATCCCGAGTTGAGTCAACAGAAAAAAGACTTTAATAAAATATTATAATAGTGTATGTAAAGTACAGTATTCTGTACCAGTGTAATATTATTTTAAAATCCAATTTACCTTTTACAGTTTCGGTCCTTTGCTTTTTCACTTAACTCAGGCTACTTTCTCTATGAATCCTGGGTACATAGTCATTTGTGCAACCCACACTAAAGCCTGTGCCACCAAAACCTCAGTGCTATTTTTAGTGAGCTAGCTAAATGAATGCCTGCGTGGGTATGTCTACATGAGCTGCAAATCTATTTTAATCTTATTCCTTTTACTTGGTTTGCCACCATGCCTTCTGCACATTTGCACAGTTCCTCTTTTTCTCACTTATACTTCATTTATTCTTTGAAGAATGTTTTCCATATAGTAAATATATAAAGTATAACATTTTTTTCAACTTAAACCTATCTGTGCTAGACATTTTAACAACAGGCTGATAAATATTCAACCATAATATACACAGTCATTTCAGCGGTAAAGAGATGAAAGTCTGCATTAGTTCAATCAGGAAATAAAATGCAGGTTTCACTGATTTCAGTGCAATATCTGTTCGTACATGTAACTTATTTACGTTATGCAGTGGGTTATTCAACAAGCAAGTGATGCAATGACTTGCACAGATAAGCTACTGCACAATTTACAAGGTCATGGAGCTAATTCATAGTGACAAGCTGTTCTGTTATAATCATATCTCTCAAGGGCTCTACAGTCATAAGTAGAGAGCTCTGAATATTACTTAACAATTAAAAATTGCTCTACCGTTCGGCAGAAGTTTGAATTTTGACTCTTGTTAAACCTAGCTACTTCAATGTTTATTAGGGCTAATACCAGGCTTTCTTCTCTGCAGGTAATAAACAGCTCCATGGAAAACTTTAATTTAATACAACTTGAAACAAAACTAAAGACAATAGGGATGAAGGCGGCTGGGGAGGGTTGGGGGAAGAGATGGGGAGAATGATGCAGAAAGTGAAGAAACAGTCAATGACACCTCTGGTCTCTGAGAGCATGGAGTGGGAAAGGAATGTGAGTGAATGTATAAAGAAAGGTTGACCTGTCCAACTGGACCTTCTTTACTGGCTTATGCTGTAAATCCTACAGTTATCATGGGAATTACATCCAGTTTCAAATTTTCTAGAGTTCATAAATAATAGGATCAGATGTTTTCTTTAGAGTCTAAAATGATTATAGTCTTTTGCATTTAGCAAGCTTGTATTTAGACATCACCATCAGTGTTCTTATAGGAGAAACTGGCCCAAATTAAAGAAAAAAGAAAGAATACAACTAAGAATATTTCAGCACTAAAGGGCTAACATAATACAATACTTGTAGCCACAGTGTGGCATTTATCATTGTTTTACACTAAATGACACCACAGAGAAGAGAAGAGTATTGGTCAAAAATAGATAGATAAAGGGTAAGATAATGGACAGTCTGAGGGCAGAGCACAGATACTCTTGCCCAAACCAAATACTCTCTATATTTCTGTGTTTCTAAAATTCATGCATTTAAAGGCCAGAAGGAATTATTGATATCATCTAGTTTGATCTCCTGCACAATGCAGGTCACAGAACCTTACCTAGTAATTTTTTCATAAAGCCTATAGTTTTTGTTTAAGCTCTAGCATATCTTTCAGAAATATATCCAGTCTTGATTTAAAGACTTCCAGTGATGGAGAATCCATCACATCCCTAGGTAAGTTGTTCCAATGCTTAATTACCCAAATTGCGAAAACCATGCACCTTACTTCTAGTCTGGCTTTGTCTAAACTTTAGTTCCCAACCTCAAAGGTACTGGTTATTTTTTTGTCTACTAGACGGGGGGGAGGGATAGCTCAGTGGTTTGAGCATTGGCCTGCTAAACCCAGGGTTGTGCGTTCAATCCTTGAGGGGGTCACTTAGGGATCTGGGGCAAAATCAGTACTTGGTCCTGCTAGTGACGGCAGGAGGCTGGACTCAATGACCCTTCAGGGTCCCTTCCAGTTCTAGGAGATAGATATATCTCTATTAAAAAAAAAAAAAGATTAAAGAGCCACCTACTATCAGAAATCTCTTCCTCATGTATGTACTTGTAGACCATGATTAAGTCACTTCAAACTCATAACATGTTCTAGTGCTATCTTGATTTACAAATTTAATTCAAAGGGTTTGCATCAAGGAGGCACAAAACATAGCTGGAGGGTCTATGGAGGCCCACTGAGTCCTAAAATCTCTCTAACTACAGGAGGACAACAAAGGTGATCAGCTGCAGGTTTTTCTACAGGATGAATTGAAAAAAGCAACAATTTCTATCCATCTATCTCAGAAAATATAAGTACAAGAAACATTATGGATGTGAACATTATTTTGACCTAAAAGGGCCCACAAATTTACTGGTTCATGGCAACTCATGAATGAATTTGGGTACCCCTGGGTTATGCACACTAATGGCCTGATTGGCAACATGTGCAGTTGCTAGAACCTTGAGGCAAGTTACTGGAGCATTTTCCAAGAACACATTTAGTAATTTTATAAATCAGATCTATCTGCATAAATCATCCCTCACTCTCAAATTGCAGTCAAGATTTTATGTTTTCAAAAGTGTGATGGCCACATCAAAAGTACATAGTCATTCAACAAAAATAGCCAAAGCTGTTAAATTGTTTCCTGTAAAAGAAAAAAAGGCAAACAGCTACTCACTGTGAACAAGGAAGCAAAAATCTTTCCACATCAGTAACAGTGTGAGCTTTGTGAAGCCCTCTGCATCATATTCCACTACACCACTATAAAAACAGAAATATAAAACAAGAACACATTTTTACATAATATTCCTTACAATAATAAATGATAAGCAAATAAATATTGGGTTAAGGCAAAGGAAAATACCCAAGATTTTATTTTATTTATTATCAGCTACTGTGTTCTATCCAAATGCAGGCTGCATGTGGCTTCTCTCAAATGGAATAATTTTCTAACTTACATTACAATAATGGAGCTTCCACCTGAGGAATGGCTAGTGTCAGTGTAAATAAGATACTTTTTAAAAGGCAATGAGCTCTGCTAATAGCACTTGCAATGGCAATTCAGTAATAATTGAACATATCTACCCAAAACTGCATGTATGTTACTCAGATGGAGCTTATTAATACACTATGACATTGAAGTTATATGTAAAAAGCAGAGACCTTACTGAAAATCTAGGGACTCATGTCATAATATTGACTTCCAGTAATTACTGGTCTACAATTTTTGAGAAGTCGTCTGCTTCAGAGATAAAATGTGATATTTATTATGTATTTTGATGTGCTGAATTCAAATATGACAATTAAAACAACTGATGGGCTACTGTTTCAAAGATATTTAAGTTTTTACATTTTATGTCTATGTATATTGTGTAGATAGTAGAGTTTTAATCATAAATTGTAAACCTAGGTCTTTTCATGTGTTTATGGTTGCTTTACATGATAATATTTCACCTGTCCTGTTTATGTAACACTTTAAAAATCAGCAAAAGGGTTATATAAATAAAATTTATTATGAAACAAAAGGCAAAAAACTATTTTGTACATAGTTTAGTCCTATGCAGTATCTACTCGGCGCTTCTTGGCTTGTCTCTTGTATTCATTAAATGGAGCATCTCTTGTCACTGTCCAGCAATAGTCTACAAGCATTGATGGGCTCCATTTGCCCTGATAGCCTGCCAGGAGATTCCACTGCTGTAGTCTGGAGCCCAACAGCTCTGCCTTACTCTTGGGGAGTTCCAAATCCCTGACAAGGTCATTCAGTTCACCTTGTGTTATGAGGTGTGGTTCAGAGGAGGAGGATGGAGAAAATGTGGGTCCTGTGACATTGACGGTTCAGGACCAGAAGTTTCATCCTCTTCCTCTTCCTTGTCTGACTCAAGTGAGAATGATTCTGGTGCATCAGGAACCGGGAGTCCTTCTCCGTGGGGTACTGGGCGTACAGCTGATGGAATGTTTGGATAATGCACAGTCCACTTTTTCTTCTTTGATGCACCTTTCCCAACTGGAGGCACCATGCAGAAGTAACAATTGCTGGGATGATCTGTTGGCTCTCTCCAAATCATTGGCACTGCAAAAGGCATAGATTTCCTTTTCCCGTTCAACCACTGGCGAAGATTTGTTGCACAAGTGTTGCAGCATATGTGTGGGGCCCACCTCTTGTCCTGATCTCCAATTTTGCAGCCAAAATGAAGGTGATAGGCTTTCTTAACCATAGTGGTTATACTGCGCTTTTGTGATGCAAAAGTCACTTCACCACAAACATAGCAGAAGTTACCTGCACTGTTCACACAAGTACGAGGCATCTCTGCTCACTTTGGCTAAACAGAAATGTGTCCCTTTGCAAAATCAAACACTGATAAATAAGAGAGCAAGACACTGTATGCTTTCTAGAGCTGATATAGGGCAATTTGTTCAGCAGAGTGATGTAAGCTTCGTTATGATTGCATCATCCATGACTTCTAAGAATAACATGATGCAATTCATATCATGTATGACGCAATACCAGCTTCAGATTGCATCATTCATTGTTTTGCCTAAAAAGCAAGTACTGTCCAAACCCAGTCATAGATTTATTCATAGATCCAGTCAAAGATGTATTTTAGTCATTTCTGGTTTAAATTGAGATCCCTTCCCTTTATAACTCACTTATCGTCCGCCATTCCCAAGTCAAGGGTCGTATATACTGACCCAATAGCATATCTTGAAAACTAGAGCCAATCAACAATTTTAAGCATCATTTTCGTTCCAAGTGACCCAGAATTAGTAAAGTTGGACTACATTTATTTCAGAAGCATTTTGGCTGTAGAGCAGTGTAATCTAGGTGGAGTCTAAATCTGACAATTTATACATCTAAAATATACAAATATACATTCAAAATCCACAAATTGAATTTTAAATTTAAAGAAAAGCTTTCACAAGGACTATTTTTTTTACTTATGCAGAGAAAAAAATCCATATGACAGCTGAGTTAATATCTTCATCCTCGATTCCTGATTATCTTATATTGTTAAACACTCAGATGTGTCAAATTACTGTGGTGCTGTTTGTTGTTGTTGTTGTTTTTGCTGCTGCTGTTTTTTTAATTTAGTTTTTGTATATTGTCAAATTTATCATATTGTCATAAATAATACACAAGGACCTAAATTCTGATTAAGTTGCTCATACAATTCTGTCCACGCCTGAAATGGATTAAATACCCAAACCATTAGGGGTGGTCTGTCTTTTTAAGACTATGATAGCATCAGAGTCTGTAAACTGCAATGTTTCAATATACTAATTTGTTACATAACGTGCTTTTCATACTTCTATCATCAACTTTATCTTATCGACCCTGGGATCAGATGGTGTCTACTGTCATGTTTAAACCACAGCAGGACGTCAGGACAGTTTACTTGGTCATTATGGAGATAGATTCTTTCTGTCTTAAGAATTGTGTTATAAATCCATTGTACAGATGGCGGGTTTTCTGTAGCACAGATTGGATTGAATAATTTTCAGAAAAGAAATCATGTTTACAGTCAGACCAGTTCTCCAAGGTCTGTACTAACGTCTGATTTGCACCACTGATATCGATCTTATATGGTTTGGATCCATAAGAAACTGCCTCTCTCCTTAGGTGTCACTGTGCCACCTGAGAGCATCTGGGGTGCTTCTCCTTACAGTCTCTCTATAACCATCCATCCATTCATTTTTTGATGTGCCTATTGCCATAATATCTCTGTAGTCATGCTATACAGAAATAAGAAAACTTCAGTTTCTTCACAAAGGGATGAAAACTACTATCTCCTCCTCATTTTAGGTTACTTTCTGAGTTGAATTAATGTGGTGGCTGGCTTCCAGGAGGAATAATGCTGGATTGCTTGCTACAATCACTACTATGAGAAGGCCTATGTGCATCATTTTCTGAAGATGGATAGATGTGGACTCATCCAGTGGAAGTTAATTATATAGTCAAGGGTCATGTAATGAGCATGCTCTCCTGCCCTACAGCAAGTTTTACCTCTAGCTTCAAGTCATCTTGTTGACTGTAGCTGCTATAGTAGGATTATATATAATGTTTCAGCAGAACCTTATAATGAGAGGTAGACTGTCATTGCTTCAACTAGCAACCAGGACATCTAACCATGAATCAGAAAGGTAAAATAATTTTGCTTTTGCTGCTATTACATGAGAAGATGCATTAAAAGAAGACTTACGTTCCAAAGTGACTCAGGAAAGCGGCAATATACTCCCTTCTCTTATGGTATCCCTGAATAACATATTGTACCTGGAAAAAAAAAAAAAAGCCAACCCAAAGCTATGAAGACATTTTACAGAAAGAAAAGGCTCCCAACTCTTCATATTTTTCTAGCTTTATTGGAGAAATCTATTTACAGAATATCAATAATGTTGCATCCTACTTTTAGATGGCATGTTTCATCCCACAGGATCCTAAAATGCCTTTCAAACAAACTGCACACAGGGCTCCCTTGATTCACCTGTAGGTGAATCAGCACCCAGTAGCACTACTGTGCAATAAGAAGTAAAGAAGAATGTCATATCCAATTGAAGCAATAGAAAAAACCTTAGATAGGCAATGTGTAATTGGCTGAGCTAGCGTTTGGCCAGGATGCTAGAGAAACATCCTGTTAAGAAAATTGCTTAGGACCATAATTGTGCATTTGAAAAACAGCATCTCTTGCAGCAGAATACTTCCCAACAGTAAGCTGTATTATTGGCTTCAGGCTGACTCAGATACAAGAGAGCCACCTACTGAATCACCAACACCAAATTCTGTAGTATCCTGAGTTTCCCTTGAAAGTCTTCCATCCCAGCACTGATTCAGACCACTATGCTTAGGTTGGAAGATCTGAGCCCACTGAATAGTCCTTGCTTTACATGAATAGTCCTGTTGACTCGAATGGATTACTTGCAAGATAAGCAAGGTTAGACTCATGATGAAACCAACACCGAAGATACTAGGCTGAAAGTGTATCTAGTTCCTAACTCATTATGTTATATCTATAGGATACTTCCATTCACAGTCACTTATACAAATCCTACTTTGCTTTTCATAATGGAAACTAACTCTGTTAGAGCCTCTTAATGCTGGGGGCGAGGGGTAGGGGAGATATATACTTTATTTGTGTTGGCTATGGTAACATTGGATTTCCTTGGTTGGCAAATGCTTGTGTTAAGTTATTTGAAATAACCTTGATACAATCAGTGTTCAGAGCTATGTTATACTCTCTCAAAGTAAAATAACTCTATGTATAAAATAGGACTTATTTCAGTTTATAAAAAAGTGCTAAGTTTGAAGGCTTTGTGTGGGATCTAAAACATTATTTTGGAAAAAGGAAAACAGATGTTAAGTTTGCTTAAGTAACTTTGTTTAAAAAAAGGATAAAAACAGTCCTGTGTACTTATAGCTTTTAAAAACAGAAAGTAGTTTTAACAGAAAACCACAACAAAACAGCTCTAAAGATAGATTTCTGTATAATTATGGAAATGCATTTTGAAGGAACCTTTTCTAAAAGACATCATTTAATTTCCTCATTTAAACAAGAAAAACAAAAAAATCTGAAACAAAAAAGACAAATACGGAATCTACAATAACCGGATTGCTGAATGCCTGGTTCTAAGTTACTGTTCAAGTTAAAAACTACATTTAAATCATCTGAGAAACTTAACAAAATATTATACCTAATGAATAAACCTTCTCTTTCGCTTAGACTCTAAGCCAAACAGAATATAGCCTTCTATTAATGGAAAAGGTAAGTGGCTATTACTTTACTATATCAACATTCATCAGAGAAGATGAATCAGTCCATTTGGATGAATTAGCTGAGATAATATCACTAATAGGACCTTTTGTCGAGTGCTCACAATCGACAATAATCTAGGGATAGTTAGATGTCTTTCCACTGAAAGATAAATTCATTGGCTATATATTGCTATTTATCTAGCAACAGAACAGTAATATGCTGGGGTTTTTATCCTAATGTACCTTAAAACAATAAGAAAACTCCTTTAAAACCCAAGAAATGCTGTATACCTACAACTCCCATGGACTTAAGTGGGTCATGAAAGTGGTCAATCTCTCACAAGATCAGGTATAAGACGGTGTTACTGGAATAGTTTAACTTGCTTGAGTTTGCTTTACTTAAATCATCGTGCGAATAAGTAGAATCTTTTGTTTCCACAGTGTTTTCATAAAATTGCTTAAAGTACAGTATAACACAAGAAGGAAGGAGAAATTAAGTTCTGTGTATTAACTCACCTTGTTAGTCAGCAGCTGGCACACCTGCGGTACATAGTCAATGAGACAGCCTCCACCTGGAAAGGTTGGGATGTGAAGGGCAGAGGAGCCTCCAAGAGCACTAAAAATAAAATAATTTTATTTCACAATATATCAGATGCTGCTCCTATGGGACATGTTAGTGATTCCCAATATAAAAAGCCCAGCATCACACTAAGAAAAGATTACAAACTGATTTATATTAGCCCTGGACTATGTAATAAATATTAGAGATACAAATCATAACTTTACCATATACTACTGCTGACACCTTACTGACAAGCAGACATCTTTAACTAAGAGTATCAAACCCCTCCAACTGCAAGAGTTAAGTGCTCGTAATAGGAGTGGCAGACATACCAAGCATCCTCTCAAAGAACAGTTTTAATTTCATTTATTTAATGATTTGTATTATTTTTATCATCATTGCATCTAGGTTCATAGCAGCTTAAATGCAACCAGACATTGCATCTAACTGTATACAACAGATAGTATAAACAGCCTTCCATGTAACACCCAAGCATCCATAAATAACCCACTTATGTCCACAGTAATTCAAAAAGAGTAGTTTCTCAACACCCTCGAGAGCCACTAAATAACTTATCCATTAACCCCTATCAAATCCTGTAAGTGTGAGATCAACACCTCATGGTCAAGCATATCAAAGGCATATCCCATAAAATTAACATGAACATCTGACTGGAGCTGGCTGCACTGTTTTAAAATTACATTATGTTCCCTCCCCTTTTCTTGACTAGCTCTATACCTGAACTTTGTCCATCACTAGAAAAAGATCATTTGAATAAAGATACTAATTCTGTCTCTGTACCATACACAGACCAGAAACCAGAATGAGAGAGACCAAGGACAGTAAAAGGAACCCAAAGCTGCACTGGCACAACCTTTTCAATAACCGTTCCCATAAAAGGAAGATTTGAGAAAGGGCTGTAATTGTCAAGGCCAGAAACTTCATCTGACGGCTTCCTCTACAAGCAAGGCCATAACCACTTTTTCTTAAAAGTTGATTGCACACCCAGATAAAGGCAATACCAGTTTTTTCAACAACAGACCAAATCTTTCCCATTGCCTTTTACCAATCATAAGGGAGACGAATCTATCTTAGAGGTCATGGCTTGTATCTCTCTTTGAACATACAGTACTTCTCTATAAATTAAACTAAGCTATACTCCAAAAGTTAAGATGTTACTTTCTCTCATGCTATTTATATATTGCTCCCACAAAAACATTAGGATCCAATAGATCGTCTCTGCAAAGCAAGGTCCTTATCCTACAAATGGATTTTCTGGCATGGATTTTTATGCCTTGACAGACTCTTTCTTTGTCTAGGTATAACAGTCTATACTGGCAAAATCCTTTGAATGATAGAAGACTAAATCAAAAATTTATCATAATGAGATGCACTGAAAGCTGTTACTGAAACCGTCTGGAGTCAGCAGACTGTTCACCACATGGAATAGTTCTGTAGAGCTGGACTTTGCAGATGCAAGACTGAATAAGAAAAAGAAAATACTTCAGTGTACAGCACAGCCACACAGGAACAAAACTCTTTATGCTGCCATTAGTCAAATATAGAGCTGTTTTTTGTCACCAACTTTAGTCTCCTTCTTGGTTGCTTTATTTGTTGCAGGTCATCTACTTATCAAGGTGATGTGTTGAGAAGTATGGGAATGCTATTTGGCCGCTTAAGGACGGGTCAAAGACAAGCGGATCATAATGTATTATTAGCCGGTCATCAAAAGTGTGGTCTGATAGCCAAACTATAACTTCCCCTCAGAAAATTCTGAAATTCTGTTCAGATTAGAGGAATGAAGCAGGGTCCTCATCTTGACAAGTTAAGAGTTGTCTCTGATCCTACTCTGAAGATGATAATGATCGGGCCATGTCAAGTTTGGAATCTCCACTCCCTATATTATACAAATATATCCCCTGAATACTCCTACCCTTAAACAAAGGAAGTGCTGTTGTCCATCCCACAGTCTCTCTTGCCTCAGTTGCACCCAAATCTAAGGCTCCTCTCAGAAGTGAGATACCAGTGGAGATGCTCAAAATAGTACAAAGAAAATCACAGATTCCTCTTTTGGTTCCAACAGACTCATAGACTTAAAGGTCAGAAGAGACAATTATGATCGTCTAGTCTGACCTCTTGCACAACGCAGGCCACAGAATCTCACCCACCCACTCCTATAATAAACCCCTAACCAGTGTCCCAGCTACTGAGGTCCTCAAATCATGGTTTAAAGACTTCAAGGTCCAGAGAATCCTCCAGCAAGTGACATGTGCCCCACACTGCAGAGGAAGGTGAAAAACCCCCAGGGCCTCTGCCAATCTGCTCTGGAGGAAAATTCCTTCCTGACCCCAAATATGGCAATCAGTTAAACCCTGAGCATGGGGGCAAGACTCACCAGCCAGACACCCAGGAAAGAATTCTCTGCAGTAACTCAGATCCCACCCCATCTAACATTCCGTCACAAGCCATTGGGCATATTTACCATGAAGATCAATTAATTGCCAAAATTAGGCTATCCCATCATACTATCCCCTCCATAAACTTATCAAGCTTAGTCCTGAAGCCAGATATGTCTTTTGCCCCCATTACTCCCCTTGGAAGGCTGTTCCAGAACTTCACTCCTCTGATGGTTAGAAACCTTTGTCTAATTTCAAGTCTAAACTTCCTGATGGCCAGTTTATATCTATTTGTTCTTGCGTTCACATTGACACATTGGCACTGAGCTTAAATAATTCCTATCCCTCCCTAGTATTTATCCCTCTGATATATTTATAGAGAGCAATCATAGCTCCCCTCAGCCTTCTTCTGGTTAGACTAAACAAGCCAAACTCTTTGAGTCTCCTTTCATAAGACAGGTTTTCCACTTCTTGGATCATCCTAGTAGCCTTTCTCTGTACCTGTTCCAGTTTGAATTCATCCTTCTTAAACATGGCTTCTGGGAGACCAGAACTGCACACAGTATTCCAGATGAGGTCTCACCAGTGCCTTGTATAACAGTACTAACACCTCCTTATCTCTACTGGAAATACCTCGCCTGATGCATCCCAAGACCGCATTAGCTTTTTTCACAGACATATCATATTGGCGGCTCATAGTCATCCTGTGATCAACCAATACTCCGAGGTCCTTCTCCTCTTCTGTTACTTCCAATTGATGTGTCCCCAGCTTATAACAAAAATTCTTGTTCTTAATCCCTAAATGCATGACCCTGCACTTTTCACTATTAAATTTCATCCTATTACTATTACTCCAGTTTACAAGGTAATCCAGATCTTCCTGGATATCCAGATATCCCGGTCCTACTCTGTATTTGCAATACTTCCCAGCTTTGTGTCATCTGCAAACTTTATTAGCACACTCCCACTTTTTGTGCCGAGGTCAGTAATAAAAAGATTAAATAAGATTGGTCCCAAAACCAATCCCTGAGGAACTCCACTAGTAACCTCTCTCCAGTCTGACAGTTCACCTTTCAGTATGACTCATTGTAGTCTTCCCTTTAACCAGTTCCTTATCCACCTTTAAATTTTCATATTGATCCCCATCTTTTCCAATTTAGCTAATAAGTCCCCATGTGGAACCATATCAAATGCCTTACTGAAATCAAGGTAAATTAGATCCACTGTGTTTCCTTTGTCTAAAAAAAATCTGTTACCTTCTCAAAGACATAAGAGAATCTCTAACAGTTTTCAAATGTTGCTTCTTTTCTTATATTGCTCTGTTGCAATCCATTTTCCAGGCTCTGAATGATTATTTAAAATTTGTGACAAATGGCTTGTCTACACTAGAGAGTTTTGCCACTTTAACTGAAACAGTTACAGATAAAGTGGCAATATAATTCTCTACTATGAATACAGTTATACCAGTATAAAAGTGCCTATACCAGTATAGATTATTCTGGTTCAGGTATTGAAATAAGCAATACCATTCTAAGACACCTTTATACTGATATAACTGTGTCGACATTAGGGCTAATACCAGTATAGATATATTGCTAAAATATAACACCTCAAACTGATGTAGTTATATCAGTATAAATTTTCTAGTGTAGAGGAGGCCTAAAAAAGCGTCTAGGAAAATCAAAACCTGCTTAAAACAGCAGAGATGGAGCTAGCCCGCCAAACCACAAAGACAGAGATGGAAGGCAGAAGGTGGGGTAGTTGTTTTGCTGGTACCATGAAGATTCTAAGGGGAAAAATATGTTGCCCTTTCACCATAAAAATGTCTTACAAATGTTCTCCTTAATTACTATTCGCTGATTTCATACAAGAGGAGTTTTCCAGTCTGGGTATATTTTTAATTTGAACTGGTGAAAAGACATTTTAAAAACTCCTTTAGCAAATGAAATCTCCATTAAGCATGCGTGACACACATTAAGAACCAACTTTTGACAACTACCTGGAAATTAAAATGTAGATATACTGGGTCGAAGAAATAAATTCATCCAATATGAACTCAAGTAAGAATGCATGTTCAATAATAAAATATCTATGCATTTAAATTGCATAAAAATCTGCAAGCCACTAATCCCCTTAAAACCATTATTGGGGAAAAAAGTGACATGCCCTGTACAAGAAATAAAGACTCATCAAAATATTCAGGCACATACAATTATGTGGTAATCAATTAACAAAGATAAAAGAGAAGATAATGTTTTGGGACAACAGGATAAATAAACCCTTAATGATGCCAGACTTTTTTTTGAGAAAGAAACACTTTTGGAGCTCTTTATAACCATAAACAAAAATTAGGGTAGAACATATTAATTTTGGCAGCACTACAAATGTGTCAATGTATGTAAAAAGTCTTGAGGAATGGGTTCATGTTTCTCAAACAAGCACTTATTAATGAACACAAAATAGAAAAGCTATAGTATTACTGAGCATGCACATCACAAATGGATACATTTTAATGTATTTTATAATTTTTTTTTACAGGTCTTTAGTACAAATGAATAGAAAATGATGAAGCTCTCTCTCCTGGAAGTGCTTAAAGGAAACAGGAGCCTACAAACATGTAATCTGCAGTTGTCCAAGAAACAAACAATTTTAAGACAATCATAAAAAAGGATCAAGGTTCTTCAACTTAATGCATCCAGGTACACTACTTAGCAGAATCAAAATATCAGTACAAAAAGGCCAGATAAATTTTACCAAATTAACTAAAGGCATGCAGATTATCCCTAAATACCAGAAAGATATAATGGTATCAACAGAAAAAGAACAAATGTTGGAAGTGCATTTTAAAAAATAATACTTATGTGGAGAATGAAAATGAAGAGTGTAGCAAAATGTGAGAACTATTTCTAAAGTCTATCAAGAGAAAAAGAAAATAGATGAAACTCTAAAATAGATGAAAGATAGGTCTAGCATTTGAGACCTACGTAATCAAGTGTGTATGCAAATCAGGAATGTGTGTGGAAACAAAGAGGTGTGTGCTCACGATCATGCACATGTTTAGTCTTACTGAAAATAAGTCCATTTATTTACTTCCCTTAATCATAATATATTTGTAAACTGACCTAACTTTTAGGTGTTGCAAATATCAGTGAGCATAGAGAACATTTAAAAAGTCAGGGAAGTTTGAGATTACAAATTTGGTTGAAAAACGTACTAGTACTGATGTAATACTCTTAGATTTCCGTAAGCAGTGTAGTTGTAGCTGTATTGGTCCCAGGATAAAGAATAGTTCTGTGCGGCTTGAAAGCTTGGCACTCCCACCAACAGATGTTGGCCAATAAAAGATGCTACCTGACCCACCATGCCACTCTAGATATCTGAAAGGCATTTGACTTGATACTGCATAACCTTTTGAGTAAAAAACTAGAAAGATACAAAATTAACATGGCACATATTAAAGTGGATTAAAAGCTGGCTAATTAATAGGTTACAAAATGTAATTGTACATGGGGAATCATCAAACAGGTGTGTTTCTAATGAGGTACTGCAGGGATCCTTCTTGGCCTTACACTATAATTTTTATTGCATCTCTGTATTTGGCACTGGTGAGACTACTGCTGCAATGCTGTGTCCTTTTCTGGTGTTCACCATTCAAGAAAAAGCATATTGATAAATTGGAGAGGAGTCAAAGAAGAGCTACCAGAATGATTAAAGAATTAGAAAATATGCCTTACAGTGATTGAGCTCCTTGAGTCTATCTATTTAACTTAACAAAGAGAAGGTTAAGAGGTGACTTTATCTCTGCCTAAATGGGGAACAAATATTTAATAATGGCGTCTTCAATCTAGCCGAGTAAAGCAGAACACAATCCAATGTCTGGAAATTGAAATTAGGCAAATTCAGACTGGAAATAAGGTGTAAAATTTAAACAGGGTAATTAATCATAGGAACGACTTATCAAGGGTTGTGGTGGGTTTGCCATCACTGACAATTTTTAAATCAAGACTGGATGTTTTTCTAAAACATATACTCTGGAAATCATTCTGGGGAAGTTCTATGGCCTGTATTACACAGGCGCTCAGACGATCACAATGGTTCCTTCTGGCCTTGGAATCTATGTATCTATGAAAAAACTGGTGAGAATGCACCTACAATGTTGTACGCAGTTCTGAGCCTCTCAATACCTGAAAGATGTAGATAAACTGGAAGAAATTCAGAGGAAAGTGTCTTAATGATTATGAGGTTGCACAGCATGCTGATGGAGGAAAAACAAACTTAAATATGTTTGCCTTGGTTAAATGTCAATTAAAGGGACATATGATAAAGGCCTTACAAGCGTATGATGGTTTTAAACCTCAAAGATAAGAATTGGTTAAGGTGAGCCAGTAGTTAAAACTGAGAGCAACAGGGAGAAATTGAGCAAAGGAAAATGGAGTGAAAAGAAAATCTCAGAAAAAATCTCAACAAGAATGATCTGCTGAACTATACAGTAGTCTCTGATGGACCGTGGCGATAATTCTGTCACTGGAGACACTTAAAACAACCCTGGACAAAGCACTGAAAGGAATAGTCCTGCATTAGCCTAAGGATGGACAAGATGACTTTCCCATCTCTAACTTCTATGATTTAGATCAGTCTTTCACAGACAGTCTTTAAATTATGAAAGAATTAGACTGAGATATTTCAGCTAAGAGTCTTTTACTGAAAGTTTATTTTAAGACAATGCTTACTCCAATTGTTACATATTTTAGTAGTTACGAAATCAGGGGACTGAGCCTAATTTCAATAGAAACTATCCAACGTTATATTGATAAGCTCTGCTGACAGATATAAATATCTGCCTCAAAGGGCAAATATTTAACAGACATACTAGTGCCTGACATTGCACTGCTTTTACTGAATGATCTCAAGTGATCTCATTACTCTAAGAAAATAAACATTATAAATAGTTTCAAAAGAAACAATTGAAAAAAGGAAGCTACGTAAATGTAATTTTAGAATTTACTGTAATTATTATTATTAACCATATGAACAAAGACAAATCAACGCAGTCTTTGTATTCTGCTCTGAAGGACATGTCCCTCGTACCTCATCAGTTCTCTCAGGCATTCTCATCTAGATTGTGCATGCCTCTTTCTCCTGTTTTTGAACACCATGAGAATGCTAGCAGTTCCCTATGTCTTTCCTCTGTGAAGGTCTAGAAACTGTCCTCTAACAGGTTTGAAGGGGAGGTTGAGAAACACCAACAAGAAAAGGACGGTCTTTCTCAGAAGTGCAGGTCAAGAGAGGACATTGTTGAAGACAAAGGGCAGCTATTTGTGATTTAGTCCTTCCAAGAATTCTGGTTTGGTCCAGTTTCCCAGCAACCAGAAACTCTCCCTCCTTCCTGGCACAGTGTGCCTGGAATAGCCTGTAAATAAGCCAGTTCCCAGATAACAAACCTGGCGATTATCTACATTTCTAAGAAATTTGATCTAATGGATTAGAGCGGCAAGCTGCTGTGTGTGGTCCCAGGTTGGAGCTCAGTGGAAGCTGGAATTGCTGTAGAATTAGTATGCTTGCCCCTTGAGGGGAGCAAGATGCATCACATTACTCTCAAGCCATCTCCTTTGGCAGATCTATAAAACATTTTGAGAGAAACCGAGCTTAACCCTGCTCAGCTGCAAAGTAGGTTTATACAGGGTAGGGTCTTTAAGAATGGGGTCCTTCCACAGAAAGGAGGGAATCCTGGTGCAAACCCCCACCCCCTTCTCTGAAAAGAGAAAGTGGCTGCACAGAATTTATTTAAAGAAAATAAAGGTAAACAGGACCAGGTGGAACTCTGAGCAGACGTGCATGTTTGTTCCCTGTGTTGGACTGGAAATCTGTTTGCCAAGTACTTGAATAAAATAATATTTTGCATTTTGATAATACCTTTCACCCAACCACCTCAAAGCATTTTACAAATATTAACTAACTAAGCCTTACAACTGCCCTGTGAGGTATTATCTCTATTTTACAGTTGGGGAAGCTGTGGCACAGAGGTGAAATGACTTGTTCAATGTTACACAGGAAGTGTCTGGCTGAGTTGGAAAATGAACCCATGAATTCCTACTCCAATAGCTACCGTTAAAAATAACAAGTGAGGAAGTATACATACATTGCATAAATAGGTCAATACATTTTCCAAGAGTTTTAAATAGATGTTCTTATGCTGTGAATGATTTTTAAAGTTTCCAGTGAAGGCTCTTCACTTAGTGTGATTTCCTTTTTTTTGAATTTATCTGAAGACTACTGCAACAAAATGCATCTGCTGTGAGAATGGAGTGAATCTTAATCAAAACTTAGGTTGCAGGAAATCAAGGTTCACACCAGGCAACATCTGCAAAGCAAGAACTAGATTGAAAGTCACCTGGTAGTCTGCTTGTGACATACTCATTTCAGAATTTATGGTGAATGGATAATGCACAGTACTGATCCTGACTGGAAAATACAAATATTTAGTCAAATGAATGCTGTTTTCTTTCAGGGTCATATCTTATAGGTCTATCAAGGGCAATAGCAGCTTGCAGGATATTTTTTGTCTTTATCTTGCAGGCAAGAGGTCTGGAGGAATTCAGACTTTTGTATCCCAGTCTGTCAGTCAGGTCAGGTGGAATTGCCTGAGGTATGAGTTCTTACGAAGTGGGCCAGCTTGTAATTTTTCTTAGAAAGAAGGAGGTAGTGACATCGGAATGCATTCTGTGAAGGACAGACATTTTTGTAGCTGCAAATTGCCAAGTGATAATACAAATGTTTCCAGGATGATAGAATACAAAATATACTCAGGGCCACAGTTCTTTGTTACCTGACTGTTCAAGAGTGTCAAATGAATTGTTCTGTTGGAGCAGGAATTGCAAAGCAAAGCTGAGCTGTTCTGTCAGCCAGAGATTAATTCTCAAGAAAAGAAGAACTATTTATGACAGGGTGAGCCAGCTACAAAAGGGTAAGGGGCTGTCTGGCTATCATATGATTCAGCGGGATTTAAAGGAAAGGGTGTATCCCTTGGGGGCCCGGGAGGAGAGAAGAGCAGAGCAGAGAGTGGTATATAGCGTAAGAGCTCTGGACCATGCAGCATGTTTTGCTCTGGGGAATAGCTTTGCTTTATTATTTAGTGAGTTTTTGCGTTATGAATTAATAATAGTGCACTGAAGGAAAGGCCTGAAAGCGATATGGGCATGGCCCTGAATTCTTCTAGGGCTGGTGACAGACCCCACACCAGCATACACTGCCATTTTTACATAAATAATTTTTGAATGGTTTGTCTGCTGACTATTTAAGATATACTTACATTTGTGGTTAATTTGTGTGTGTTCATTGCATATTAAGCACTCTTCACAAATAAAATGGATGCCTATTTCTGGGATGAAATCAAAAAATTTGTAACATCATAGTTATTTCATTAAATCAGTTCCAAAGAGAGAAAGTTGGCATCTCCCACTGGCTAGCTTAGATGACTCCACACCTAGCATCCTGGTTTTTGTGGATCCCATCCCTAAGCATGGTTAAGGAGGCTAGGTGCCTAACTCAGGTGTTGTGGATCCCAATGTTGTTCCATTGATTTTGTAGGCACCTAAACTTTCTTTGTGTGGATCCAGGGCTTAATGTTTCTGTGCCTCAGTTCCCCATCTGTAAAACAGAGATAATGGTACTTCCCTATATTCGCAGGAATTTTTTGAGAATAAACACTATTAAAAAGAGTGTGAGGCACTCAGATACTACAGTGTGAGGTCCGTATTACTGTAGATCAGGGGTTCTCAAACTGAGTGTTGGGACCCTTCAGAGGGTTGTGAGGTTACTAAATGGGGGGTCATGAGCTGTCAACCTCCAAATCAACCCCGTTTTGTCTTCAGCATTTATAATGGCATTAAATATATAAAAAGTATGTTTAATTTATAAGGGGGGGTGCACTCAAAGGCTTGCTATGTGAAAGGTGTCATGAGTAAAAAAAAGTTTGAGAACCACTGCTGTAGATAGATAGTAATATACAGTACTTGGCTTTTTGCATCATTACGTAGACTAGGAGCCCCAGACATTTTTGACCTGTGTCCTGAATTATCTTACTGTCAGCAAAGAAAACCCATGCATCAGCTTCCCTTTCAACAGCATCAACAAAGGAAGGAGCATGCATATGAGGTAACCCTGTATACTTGAGTGGGAGTTCTCTTGCACAATAGTATTTTATTTTTGCTCTGTGAGAGGAAAAGAAGTGGAAAGACTTTTACATTTGTGAACAAGGTCTGGCACAATGAAAGATGTGCATACACTCATATTTATACCTGTACCAGTGTCAATATACTATGCAACAGCAATATATCCATCACCAAGTGCTATATATTAGTGATTTGTATTCAGAAATCTTTCTAATAAGCTGTATTCTCACTGCAAAAAACACATTAAAGTATCAGAAAATGACATTTTTGAGTGGTTATGAATAATATGGTTGGAAATTACCCAGCCTTGAAAATGTAAATAAACAAAAACATGCCTGGACATGGGAAACCTGTTTTTGTATTAAGTTTTTTTAAGCTAAGAGCTTGTCGCTTGGATTGGCCAATGTTAAAACATGTTAAATCCCATTTACTGGTGATGGAAGGCAGGCTTTATAGACTACAGCCTTTTCTTTTACCTGGATACACCCTTGTTAATGCTCTCAATGTACACTTTGTCCTGCCTTATTTTGAAATTGCACGTTCTTTTCAGACATAGGCAAGTGTTTAAAGAGATCTGTCATTCAGGATGGGTGTAAGGAAGAGCAGCCTGAAGCATGTGAAAAGGAACTCCCATCTTTTCTCTTTTCTTTTTGATTGAAGACAGGTTTTATGGTCTTTGATCTCCTGCTCTGTTTTCTTTCTTTCTCCTTTGTTACTAAACAGTTCTCTCTCTCTCTCTCTCTTTTTTTTTTTTTTTGCAGCTTCATCACTTTTAGTACGTTACACCGTTTGGAACAGGAGACAGAAGGAACCACATCAAATAAAAGAATGTGACCACAAAGGCTGCCTTGAAAACCATGATCCCAGATTTGTTGTAATTTTACCATTTTCAGACTCACTCACCCATAATCAAATCCTCTCTACCATTTTAACAATGTGGTGTTGTGCAAAAACGTTGGAATTCTGCTGCAGTCAGCAACAAAGAGCTTAACAATACAATGAGACAACAAAACATTGACCCTGTTATTAAGAAACATTCAATCTAATTTTGATACTGTTTTCTCCCCTTTCCAACAACTTCTTTTTCGACCTGGTTCTCTGCTAGAAATGTCAATGTAGAATTAATTTAGATAAAGGAAATAATTATTGCTATTTATTAGAGCACCTGAAAGTTTGTTAGATACCTCACAGTACACATAGGAAAACATGGTTCTTGGGTCAAAGAGTACATATAATCAGATACTGCGCAACAACACAAGCATGCACAGTAGGGATGGATTGGCAGGGGAGGAAGGGCAGAGATTGTAGCAATGAGATTATATAGTTACTCAGCAAAGGTTTGGAACAAAAAGAAAACACGACAAAACAAAAACACATTTTTAAAGTGCTTCGTACTAATTTCTGATAAGAAGATTGGTAGAAGTCTTACAGAGGGTTTTGAATGAGGAGAGGGTAGTGGCCAGGCAGGATCCCTCAGGTAGGAAATTCCATGCATAGGGGATAGTGTGGGAAAAAAAGGAAATGATTGTGGGGAAAGCAGACAGATGGAGCATTGAAGCTGAATAAAGACAAGAGACAAGCTCAGCTAAGTAGATATGGACATTATGTTGGATCAAGAATTTAAAACATGAAGTGGTGAGGAAGGTGAAGCAGAAAAGGGGTTCAAAATGGAAAATTACATGGTCAGGTCCATAAGCCAGGAAAATTAGCTTAGTGGTTGTATTCTGTATGGATCTGAGGAGGGTGCTATGTATGTTGGGAAGTTGGAGATGTGGCAGTTATAATAATAATAATGACTGCGATGATGATAGTTTTTGATGTCTGAATAAAATATTGAGACCTTAGAAACGTTGCGGAGACAGAAGCAGTAGTATCTGTTCACAGCTTGAATATGCCAGGTGAAAAACAGGAAAGAACTGAGGATGACGCCAAGTTATGGGGCATAATGGCTGGGATAATGATATCAACAGAGAGAAAATAAATGAAAAGTAATCAGTTGAGAAAGTTTTCTACAAGTTAGTGACAGGGTGTTACAGCATAAAGAGATTTCTACATTTCTGCCCCAAAAAATTCTATGAGAGGGATCTGACAGATATTTTACTATGACAGCGGATGGCTAATTAATGTAATACATCCACATGATAACACATAAATCATTCAAAGACTGAAAAACTATTTACATTAAACCATACAACAGAGTATTTGGCAATGAATTGGGTTTTGATTGCCCTTCCTCCTGGCTCTTTTCTCCATTAGACAAGTGGATCCCTTTTTCTAGATTAGAAGACAGGGTGTACACTTGGTTTTAACAAAGTTTGGCACTGCTCGAAGTAATTGGCCAAACTTAGTTTAAAAAGAATTAGATGAAAAAGTATTACACAACTAAGTTATAAATCAATTCCACAGCTAAGCATAGACTGTGTAAAATCAGATGAGTAAAAACTGTATTTATCCTATCTGGAGAATTCAGTCCTGTTAACAGCATATCCCTATCACCGAAATACACCGTAAATTTAATTATTTGACAACAGTAGAGAAGGGGAAGCTGTAGTACCTATAGGAAATATTTGTATTAGCATTTAAAGTTAAAGAAGTGGAAATGTTTCAAAGTTGTTTAAATATTTGTTCTGCACCCCGATCAGCATTAGAGAAGTGATGATGATGGGGGCAGCACTGAAACTGGTTTCTGAAATTTAACTGTGAATTTCTTGTCCTTCAGACATCTACTTTAAATAGTCCCTGCTTTTTAGTAGGTAGCTTTATAACAATCTTTAAGGTAATGAAGTTTTGACATACAGGAAATCTGCTAAGTAAATCTGGTTTTTCTACTCAGAATCATTTCTCATGCTCAAAAGTATAAGCCTTTCAATTCAAAACTACCACCTCACAGTAAGAACTATGAAAAAAAAGGAAAATGGATTACATGTAGAATGGAGATGGGAATTAAGATTTTGAGAAAAAATCTGGCTAGATTTAGGGTCTGTGAATGGTTTACTATAGTTCTTTTCCCTACAGATGTCAAGAAACTTTAAGCATATATAAAGGAGTTAAAGATCATGAAATTAAACAATCCAAACAGAAACAGGACTAGAAAATATGCACATTGTGAGCACTCTTCTGGAAGAGTAGTGTTGAATAATCCTTGATAAACATCTGAGATTTATGTATGGTGAAGATCACTGGGAATTCTGCATTGCGTCCATGTGTGGTATATGACACCACTTGCCTTTTGATTTGTGATCCTGATTTCTGTATTGCAGCCCACCCCTGTTGCAGCAGTGGGAATTTCTCCTGGAACTTCACTGTCCAGAAGATTTATCTCAATGTACACATGTATCTTCTACCTCTCTCTACAGAGAATGTTCAGTGTAAATGAATGTCTGCCTAAGACTGACACCATCTACTTGAGATAAGTTCTTCTGCAAAAAATATTAATTAACATTCATTGGAATAAAAACAATTTGCAGGTATGGTTTTCACAACTCTTTCCATTGTTTTTTCCATGACATGAGTTTTAAACAAGCACATTTTGTTCTTAAGAATGTTTGCAAAAAGCAAGCAGCACAAATACCCATGTGAATATGTGACCCCCCTGAAAACAGAGGGAACCATGGCTATGTTACAAACCACGAAGGTCAACCTTTGGCAACTGTAAGGAAGATTGTGAATAACAATCACAGTAACAGACTTCAAACCACAGAGACTGATTTACGCTGGCTATACTTTCAAGGCTATTTCTGCGATTAAAAGGATAAAGACTGAGTTTAAAAAGAAAAGAAAGCGGAGATTGGTGTTATTATTTGTCATGTATAAATCACACATAAAACCAGAGCATGGCTTTTGTGCATGCACAAGTACAACTGAGCACTAGTCCCTGTAGATGAAGCATAAAATTGCCGAAAGCACATAAATGACTTAAGAGCCTAAATCCCACTTTCAGAAGAGACCTAGGTACTCAGGAACCTAAGCTTCATTCAAAAATCAATGGGACTTTTGTTTCTAAGTACCTGAATCATTCTTGAAATTGAGATTTAGGATCCTAAATCACATAGGCACTTTTGAGATTTTTACCGAAACTCGAATATACTGTTATATTGCTGTTGCTCTCATTGGGAAAGCATTCATTAAACATAATGAGTAACTGAAGTAAAATAAGTCATGTCACCAATAAACACAATTTAGGTGTAATTTATTTCTTTAGTTGCTTGATGTTTCTATTTTGCTTGCCATATACTGCTGTCATTCCTGTACAGTGCACAAAACAGGATGTGCACTCAGCAATGACTCATTAGCAAATATGTGTTTTGCATAGGTGTACACAGGCAATGGGTGGGATTAAGACATGTGCATCCGACATAATGAATTCAAATATAAGGAAGGGGATTTTTTTTTTAAACCATTCAAGGTCAGTGTGTAATGTTTCATAATAAGGAATATATATATGCTGAATATCCCCTAAAAGAACCAGAGGGGTAGCCATGTTAGTCTGGATCTGTAAAAGCAGCAAAGAATCCTGCGGCACCTTATAGACTAAGATGTTTTGTAGCATGAGCTTTCGTGGGTGAATATGCATCTGACGAAGTGGGTATTCACCCATGAAAGCTCATGCTCCAAAACGTCTGTTAGTCTACAAGGTGCCACAGGATTCTTTGCTCCCTAAAAGAACGTGTTGCTACAGATATTGGCTAAAAGGACGAGTAGCACAACCATGGGCCATTCACACCATTTACTTTTAACAGCTAACACTAATATCCAGAATGGATGAGAGCCTTTCCAAAACAAATCTCTTTGCTGATGCTGCACTTATACTTCCATGTCAAAGATTTAATATCCAAAGTGAGAATGTGTGTGCATAAGGCATCAAACAAAAGAGGACAACGGGATATTTGATATACATTCTCATGTGATACCAGACAATAATGCTGCCATTGGACTTTGTCATCAGTTATATTAAGAATTCAGCTTTATTAATTGAAAACCATCCCAGAAATCTGATGATGGAAGCAATCTGAATTTCTTAGCTTTTTTGTGATATCAAATTGAGACATCCTCTATAAAAGGACTGTATTATTTTTATCTTTATGCAATGATTAATAAAGCCCTTGAAACTAAAGAATATTATCTACTACAGTGATGTGACTTGAGAGTTAAACTACCACAAACAGATAATTTCTTCTTTCCCCAAAGTCACGTGGATCTCTCTAATAATTTGACTGAGCTATTAAGAAAATCTGCAGTATATATATGCACTTACTAATATACTAATAATATACAGGTATATTTACTAAAAAATAACAAATATTTTAGTTACACTATTTTTGAAACAGCTGATGATAATATACTATGTACGTTTGACTGAATCAAATGAGTAAGAGGAAGCAGTTATAACTGTTCTGTACCGATGAATAAATGACTAATTGCTACAAGGTAACTAATGTGCAGTTTAAAAGTACTTTAACTCAATCTCATTTTGTATGCGTGAGAGAGAGAGAGTACATAACGTGAAAAAATTCTGTTTTGCATTGCTTTTGGCTGTTCTTGAAGTACACAATACACTGTGTGTGTTTTCAAATTTTTATGTGGATTCTGGTACATGAAGTATGAGAAATAAGAAAAACATATGTCCACAAACAGAGATCTAGGAAAATAACAGAATTTCTTTAAATGTTTCCAGATAGTCTCATTTTTCTTCTCCCTTTCATAACCAACCACTGTGTCATTCAAACTCCATTCTGCCAGGTGGGATAGGGCATTTTTTCAAAATAATGTTAATGCTATTTGATGAATCGCTGAAATATAACACAAGACTAGCTACAATAATATATTCCAAAGTCTACCATGGACTAAAATTGAATTATGTGATGTTGTGATACTCTATGCATCTTCTATTTTCTTTCTTTCTGTGCTCTATTTTTCTCCCTTAAGAAACCGAGTAATTTGTATTCTGTTATCAAAGATATTTCCATATCAAGCTAATTCATGCATACTACTGGAAGCAAATAATTTTTTTGTTTTAATCCCAGCTCTGCTACTGGTTCTCACAACCTCTCTTTCCCAGTCTCTAGTATGTAAAAATTGAAATGTACCTACTTGACAGGGTTTGTGCAAATATTAAATAATTTACCTCTATAAAGTACTTTGAAGATGAAATGTGCTCTATAAGTAGCCAATATTAAGATCCTCACCATATGCTAATTGGACATTTAATATTGGTTCTGTTGGTATAGGTTTTATTAAAACTTCAATACAATTTTATTCATTTTAAAAGTATGCTGCAGAGAGAAACACAGCAGAAACCCATTTCATATCTTTTTAACGTCTTTAAGACCTAAGTACTCCAGCAATTACTCTTAATTCTACAGTTAAATCAGCGTCACTAGAGAATCCAGCAAAACTGGAAAGTTCTCCTACCAACCACTGAATGGCCATACCTGAGGGTGATTGAATCAACATGGAAGATCAAAAGATCAAAATCCTTTAGCATTTTAAAACAAAATCAATGAGTTAATACACTTCCTTCACAGAACACCTTTCATCTTGTACGGTTCTGAAGTGCTTTAACAAACTGCCTAAACTCATAGAATAGAATATCAGGGTTGGAAGGGACCTCAGGAGGTCATCTAGTCCCATCCCCTGCTCAAAGCAGGACCAATCCCCACACAGATTTTTGCCCCAAATCCCTAAATGGCCCCCTCAAGCATTGAATTCAGAACCCTGGATTGAGCAGGCCAACACTCAAACCACTGAGCCGCTGTTACCCAACCTCTGTATAATACAGGGATCTCTTCATCCCCCAGTCACATGCAGTTTACTGTTTAACATTGCATAGCAATACTACACAATGGTTTAGAGCTAGGTTTTAAATAATGTCTAAACTAAAACTGCAGGAAGAACCTAGGTAGACAATTAATTACTGTGATGCAATATGGCCAGGACATCTGTGTTAATAATCCTAGTCTTACAAAAAGGCCCCTGGGATCTTTTGCAACCATAAGTGATCAGGACTTTGTTTCTACAATTCATACAAATGGTGCCACTTTCATTTGCACATTTAATACACTTATTACCTTGTTAGTGAATTAGTTCAGTACTGCCTCAAAAGGAAGAGTGTTATTTAGGCACTAAATAGTGTTGCCTAGTGATAGGGAACTGGACTGGGACTCAGGAGACTGGGTTCTATTCCCAGCTCTGCCAGTGGCCTGCTGGGTGATCTTGAATAAGTCACTTCCCCACTCAGTACCTCAGATTCCCCACCTGTAAAATGGGGATAATGACCTCCTTGGAAAGCGCTTTGAGATCTGCTGATGATAGGAGCTGGGAATTATTATTATTTACTGAATTCCAAAACACCATTTTCTGAAGCATCTAGGATAGGTCTCCTTATCAAAGTTGTGATCCAACCCAACCCTACATTGTCTATGAGATCGGACTCAATCACAGCAAAAATGGTCTGGCTCTAGACCATTATGACTGTTTAATGCTAGAAGGTAGGCACTCAATGCCAAGAAACACTACGTGCCATAGGAAATATCAAACTTTTATTTCATCTCTCAGTTTCTGGTGGTTATTCAGGAGCCTAGAGACTCACGTGAATATTGGTCAATACCGACTCCTTCACCATCACCATAGATCATAGCTGACATGACTATAACTATTCATAGTTCATAATGACAATCGTGGAATACTCTCATTCTTACATTCTGAGAAGGGCAAACAGGGATTTTCAGTGGTTCTCAACCAGGGGTACATGTATCCATGGGGATACAATAGACTACATAAAAAGCAGTAGTGAAGTCAGTACAAACTAAAATTTCATACAGATAATGACTTCTTTATACTGCTCTATATATTATACACTGAAATGCAAGTACAATATTTATATTCTAGTTGATTTATTTGATAAATTATATGGTAAAAATTAGAAAGTTAGCAATGTTTCAGTAATAGTGTACTGTGACACTTCGTATTTTTATGTCTGATTATATAAGCAAGCAGTTTTAAAGTGAGGTGTAACTTGGGGGTATGCAAGACAAATCAGACTCCTGAAAGGGGTAGAGTAGTCTGGCAAGGTTGAGAGCCACTGCTATAATCATTCATTATTTTACAAACCCCTATCGTGTCCTGTCTTATGCCTCTCCTCCATAAACTAAGTCTAAATATTTTTAATCTCCCCTCAAAGAAGTCTTTCCATGCCTTCTGTCATTTTCATCACCTTTCTCTGGCACTTTTAGAAGCCAAAACAGAACAACAGTATTCAAGGCAAGTGTGAATCACTGATTTAAATAAAAGGCATTTAACATGATTTAAGGATATGTTTGTGCAACCCATGGATTCTAGTTGATAGTATTAAAATTATGAAATTACTGTATCATCAAAAGCCCCTGTATATGTGTATCTACCATCACTGCCAGGATCAGAGGCACACCAGACTGAGAATAAAAGGAAGTACTTAAGCTTAATGATTGTGCTTTGATAATAGGTATGCAAAAGGAGTCAGCTTGAGCTGGGAGAAGGTATTTCCCTCCTCCCGCCTGAAAAGAGAGGGGAAGGAAGTAGGAATGTGGAAAATTCTCAAACATAGGACAAAGAAGACAAGTGACCAAGTGAGAGCCAATAAAGGACACAAAGGAAGTTTGAGCAGGAGCAAGGAAGGGTACAGACTAGCCAAGGTCAAAAGAAGCAAGCTGACCTAGGGATAAGGCTCCGTATTCCAGAAGACAAGCCATGCAGTGGAGCAGGAGGACTTTGGATGGGTCACAAGGACTGTGACCCCAGCCCAAAGAATGCTCTGCTGTGATGAGGAAACTGAAGCAGGGAAATGAGTGTAGGGTTTATTTATTTCTTTTATAGATCTTTGTATTTTTCATGTGATTAAGTAAAGTGCAATGATGAATTAGAACTCTGTGCAAAGTGTCTGTGTGTTATAAGCTAAACCTACCATGTGCCCCCTTGAAGAAATAAACCAGAAGGTTCACACTTTTGGGTGGAGTCCTGGGAGAAGGTGTGCCTAAGCCATAGGGGAAGTCTAAGGGGCCACCAGTGAGTGCAGGGGCTAAGTAGCTGGGCCACATGGTCACAGCTCTCAGGAAGGGTGCTAAACAGAGGGTCTGCACCCTGAGCACATGCATAAGGACCCCAACACTGGGACAGGGTGTGGGCTTTGTTTAGATTCCAGAGGCTTAAAGCCCCACGTATTTAAATATTTTCCATATTATTTTTTACCCTTTCTGACTATAGCCTAACATCTTGCATGCTTATTTGACCACAAGTATGTATTGAGTACGTATTTTCACTGAGCTGTCTACAACTATGCTGAGGCTTTTATCAAAGTCACCACCATTAGTTTAGAACCTGTCAATGTGTACTACTATGACTATTTTATTTACCATCATGTTACCCCAGTCTAGCTTTGGGACTGGTTCTGTGAGGTATTCTGCATCCACAACTGGCAATGACTATTATGGAAGTTGAGGGTGATCAGACCCTCCAGGAGGTCCTTAACAATTTGCAGGATCAGGCTCTTTGTCAGTTCCTTCCAAGTTCCTCACAATCCTCTCTAGTCTGAAATAATAACCTACATAATCTCAGTTGGGCTTCTAGACGCCACTGTAATACAAATAATAAATAATAATAGTTTTGTGTCCGCCATTATTTGCCATCTCATTATTCACACACTCTTCCAAAATAATAACCAAAAATTGTTGTTGTAACAACATCATACTAACTTCCTAAACAACTGCTGCAAACTGAACTGAGCACTATATATTTTTGTCCTGAGGCAAGATTACATTATTTAAAAATAAATAAATAAAGAGAAATCCTTCACAGAACTGTGGCAAAGTAAACACAATGGACTACAACTGATTTTCTGAGAGACTACAGACCATTGTGTGAATTAGTATTTCAGGACTTATAAAGTATGGATTATATAAATGTGTATTTAAGGACTTTAGAAATGCAAAGTATTGACAGGCCTACTACAGTGGATTATCATGTAAATTATCATGTATTCCGGGAGTTTTCAAGACATGCAGTATTGTGCTGTATTGTGACAATAGTTGAACGTGCACTTGGAAAGCTTGAGACCTGCTTCCACTTCCAGCAGAGATGATTGCGCCTAATTAATTACATTATGAGGTGTTGTTAACAATAATTTTGTTCAGGATTCAAAATTTAGTAATTAAACTCAGGACCATGGATGAAACAAAAATTACCATATTTGGCATTTGTTGGGACTCTGCCTAACAGTATCCACAAACAAAACAGATTTTTGCCATGTTCACGCAACTTTAATTGTAGCATCACTCTAAGCTTCTCAATGTAAAGCACTATCAGCCAACTTTATATTTGTAAAAACAGATGGTGCAGGTGTTTATTTACTTTTAGATTTATGGTTTTTGATCATTAAAAAAAAAAGGAGGGGGAGAATTTAACTACCTTATTGTAAGTGGTGTTCTTTGAGATGTGTGGTCCCTATCTGCATTCTATTGTGGGTACACACGCACTCAATGTGTCTGAGACAGGAGAATTCTTGCAAGTAGTATCCACTTGTATGTAACAATGTCCCTGTTTTCCTCATGCTCCATAGCAAGAGGATAAGGAGCAGTTCCTTCTCTACTATGAATCTAGTCATGACCCGCAGAAGAGGGGAAGAGGGTGGGTAGTGGAATACAGATAGGGAGCACACATCTCAAAGAACTCCAGTTATAATAAGGTAAGTAACTTCCTTTTCTTCTTTGAGTACTGGTCTCTATCTGTACTGCACCGTGTGTCAATGACTGACCAGCAGTGCTCAGAGAGAAGAGGTGTGAGGATGAAGGTGGTACACTGCTTGTAGGACTGCTGTCCCTAAGGATACATCAGCAGTGGAGTCTTGGACCAAGTTGTAATGTATTGTAAATGTGTGGCTGGAGTGTAACTATCTTGCAAATATCAAGCAAGAGTACTTCTTGAATCGATGCTACAGAGGCTGCCTGAGCTGTCACAGAGTGAGCCTATGTCAACTGATAGAGTAAGGTACAATTAGAGATCCACTTAGGGCTCCTCTGAGAAGATACCTCATACTCATTCTACTATGTCAACAAACACCCTAGGCCAGAGGTTCTCAAACTGTGATCTGTGGACCACGAGTTCCATTCAGGTGGCCTGTGGATTGTTCCCTCTAAGGTGCACGAATGTCATAGCTCCATTAATTAGGTGCCTGGACCCTGGAGAAGATGCACATGGAGGTGAGGTGGTGGCCTTGGGGGGAACAGGGGTAGGTGGGAGGCAGTGGAGTAAGAAGAGAGGGTGGGAGGAATATGGGATGTGCAGGGCTGCAGAGGCCAGAAAAAGAGGTGGCTGTGGCTGCCAGGGAGAGAGAGCCCTCCTTTCCAGCTGTGGCGGGGGAGAGAGGGCACATTCCATCGCATTAGACTACTGATATTAAAATATAAGTTTGTGCTTTTATTCACAGAACAAAAAAAGATTACGTTTTTTAATATAGCACTTTTATCCAAAGTATGGCAAAGTACCTGCTTCTCCTCAGAAGGCTCAGTCCTTTTTAGTCTTAGAGACACAGGCTTGGCAAAGGCAAATCCTTCCAAGTAGCACAGGGTCTGGCTGATCCTTCCCTCAGTCAGTCCCTTGTGCTGGATTTCTCTCCTTCCGTGGACAGAGTGCAGCCTTCCTTGCTGGAAGAGATCAGAGCCTTGCTTGCCCCTAACTTGCTGGCAGCTTTTCTGCTTCTCTCACTCTCCTGACCTGCTTCCATGCCAAGGAGGGTTTTAAAAGGTCTCCAACAGCTGGGGCCAGCTGAACTTAATTAGTTCCCTGGTAACTCCTTTTCCAGCTGAACCTTATTTCCCCATGGTTATCTCCCCTCAGTGGATAAGGAGAGGCCTTTTAACCACCTGGGACTAATTACTATCCCTCTCTTTGTAGCGACTTGTCCTGGGTTTGTCACAAAAGCTTTTTACAATAATTAGCTAATGGTACAAACAACATTTGGAAAGATCATTAAGTGGTCCACTGAGACCCTCTATGAGATTACCCATGGCATGAAATCTGTCTATGGGCAGGTAGGCTCTCACCTTGACTGAACCCAAGGCTGCTCCCACAAATTGAATGGTCTGTGTCAGAATCCAGGTAGACATTTTCATGTTTACACAAATTCCCAGGGATGCTAGAATGTGCAGCTGCAACCATGTTGACATTAAAACATACTGGTGAGAACAGCTGGTTAAAAGACAGTCATCCAAGTGTGGGAAGATATTAGAACCACCTTGTCTGAGCTAAATTGCTACTACTGAGAACACTTGTGAAGACTCAGAACTTTATTGAACCCAAATGGAAATTCCCTGGACTGATATTGGTGAGGGCTCACCACAAACCTGAGTAATCATCTGTGAGGGGGTGAATAGCCACATGTATCTTTCATATTGAGAGCTGTGAATTAGGTGCCTTTTTGTAGGGATGGTATTATTGATGTTAATGTAATCATATGGATGTTTTTGAATAAATTTCTAATAAAAATGTTCCACTGACACAGGTTGAGAATGGATCTCTTGCCTCCTTCCTTCTTGGTGACTAAAATACTTTGAATAGAACCCTTTCCCTTGATGTTGAGAGGGTACCAGCTGTATTGCTCCTTGTTGGACAAAAGAGTGTACCTCCCGAAGGATAATTCCCTTGTGAGAGCGGTCCGTGAAAAAGTTTGGTGAATGCAGTTTTGGGAGAGGTAGGCAGAAAAACTTGATGGTATAGCCAGAATGGATGATGTTCAGCATCCTCTTGTATGTTGTTCTTACCACCCAGTTTCTGGAAAATTTTGCAAGGCATCCCCCAAAATCAATCTTGGAATCTGGTGGAGCTGGCATTGATATTGGCTCACAGGTCTCTAGTGTCATTTCAAAAATATCTTTTGGAAGACGAGGTTGGGTAGCTGTGGCTGAAGTGGAAGACACTGGATATCTTGGTCTCTGCATTTTCTGTTGTTTGTGACTCATAGGGGGAGCAGGACATAAAATGACTGAAGTAAAGTGCTTGACTTGTAGGGCTGTCTAAGACATTTTCTCTTTGAGGAATGTGTATATATATCCAGAATGTGGAGGGTTGCTCTACAAGTGCAGAGACTCATCTATTTTTTTGTTCAAAAGATTAGGTCTCATGAAAAGGTAACTCTTCAACCATGTTTTGAACCTTCCTGGGGAACCACGAAGTGCATCACAACAGTAATTGTCATGGATCTCGATGCCAAATAAGCTGCATCAACTGGGGCTTGTAATGGGGTTCTGATCCCTAGTCTGCCCTTGTCAATAAGGGCTTGAAATTGAGCCCAGTCTTCCTGAGGTAACTTTATCCTTAAAGTCCAGGAATTTAGAATAGTTCAGGAAATCATTTTTGTAGAGAAGGGCCTGACAATTTGAGATCCTAAATTGCAGGCTGGTAGATGTAAAGACCCATCTTGAACAGGGTCAGGAAGGGATCTCTCCTCCTACAGAGTCTAGGAGGGAATCCACTTTAGTATTTGTAAGAGTGCCTCTTACTCTCATGAGGGGGGGCAGACAAAGGGTCCTTTCCTCTGTCTTTCTCCATTCTGGAGTCAGACATAAGTAGGGGTCACATGCCTGATCGACTCTGGCTGATATATGTAGGGTGATGGGTATCTCTTCAGTCTGGGTCTGACTGATGCCTCATCTTGTGCTCCATGATCTCTCATGCCTGCTATGCTCAGCCATGGAAAGAGCGGCAGATACTGCACTTGAAAGAGATACCTGCCTCCCCAAGGCAGCAGAGGCAGTGCTGATGGTTGTCCCTGACCAAAAAAGAGTGGGAGCAGGAAATATATTTCTGAAGCCTAGAAGACTGGGAAGGTTCCCCACAGTGGGGATTCTAACACTAGCAAACTAGAACTAACAACAAAACTAAAAATAATATAAAACTATGAATATTTACAGGGAGAAGAGAAAGGATCAGCTCCAGACACCAGAGGATTCTGACTCAGGCCATTTGGCGATAAGAAGCAACTGGAAAGGCAGTCGGTCTGCCCCACCTTTTATACCCGTGGTGTGGAGCATGAGGAGAGCAGGGGTACAGGCACAGACCAATGGACACTACTTGCAAGAATTCTCTGGTCTCCAGTACAAGGAGCTCATGTGTATCCACAGTGGAATACACATAAGGATCAGCACTTGAAGAACGTTCTATTACTGATATTAGAAAATTGGCTACTGTTATTGTTACTCCATGTATTTTAGGAACTTCTATGTCACAGTCAGGTGTCTCAGCCCTCGAGGGAGCTCCCACTATGATCCCCCTTCCAGTAGTCCCTGCCTTCCCCACCCCATTCCTTACCCCTTCCCTGCTGGCCTTGAGAAGCGGGTGCTGAGATGTGCTGTCCCGCTGCGGGGAGAGGAGCCTCCTTGCCACCTATGTTCTATTTCTGCAAACAGTGCAGATTGCTCATCCTATTTTGGGTAACTTTTATCCTCCCTATCCTACAGTTTTCCCCCTCTACTATTTTCTGGCAGCACCTCTAGCCCCCTTCTTAACACCTTCGCCTACCTCCTGTTTGCCTCTCTCATTCCCATGCCTCCATCTATTTGACCCTCTGCACAAATTGCCCCATCCCTCTCTTCCAATTTTCCCCCTCTTCACGCGTAAGCCCTTGTTAATAGCAGCAAGCATATTGTTATTCTAAGTGAGGGGAGAGTAAGGGTAGCAACTTCAGCAGATTTTACTGAGCATGCTCAGTAATAGTAATGTAGAAAATTGTGCCATGAAGCAGTTTGTGCCACTACACTGACCATGCTCCCAGATGTGCACGGTGGATACAGGATAGCTGTGTGGCCATGTGTGCCTGCAGCTTACAGGGAATGCTGTTTCTAACTATACTATTCAAAATTTAAATAAGATATATTGTGCATAGAAAAAATTGAGGGACCTAAACTAGATCAAAGTTCTTGCCTTCTGCTTACGATGTTGAATATTTTTTATGCATATAAACAATTACTTTAAAGCTCAAGTTTTGGCACTCAAGTATGTTTTGAACAGCATAAACAACAGCTAAAGGAAAACATTCAGCAATATTTAATACTATAAATAGTATTTTTAAATTCCAGTGTCTGTTGGCTCGATGGCATTAATAGCTGACTTGGGCTTCTACATGTGTAGGTAATTATTTTGCTCAGAATTCTGAAGTTTCCAAAAATCACATGCTCCTTTGCTTTTTCCTCTGTTGCCAATACACAGAAACATCAAAGATAGCCTAAGTTAATTACAATGAATGTATCACTTTTTGAAGATTTTAGGCCTTCTAGATTTTAGTGTTAGATTTAAAAGAAGTTGTTCTGCATTTGAATCTAAATCTTTCTGTAGTCTAGAGCCTCTGCCCACTTGGCTCCTTTTATAAATGCTTTGGAGGCCTTGGCTTCAGCTGTTACTACTATAATTAGTCTTTGGCGACTGGTCAGTTTCCATTTTTCTTAAAAACAACAGTGGTTATGCCTTTATTGAAGAAGTCTTTCTCAATGATCTCCTTCTCAGGTTTGGCATCCCTTACTAAGATTTTGGGAAAAAGAAGCTGCTACAGTATCTAATCAATTTCACTTTGGGTTTAGGGCAGGCCGTAGGATTCAAGGAAACAATTTGTTCTGTAAAATGAATACAGGAAATGGAGGGACTAGAGCCAAATCTTGAGATTCTTCAGTTTTTTCTCAGAAAATTCCTACTGATTTCAACAGGAGTATGCCCAAGTAAGAAAACCTGAATAAGGACCTCAGAATTTAGATTATATTTCTATGACATTCTAAGATGCATCAAACTTGTCCCTGCTGTATGTCACATGCTATGCCAATTGTGACATTTTCCTGACCAAATGCTAATCTAAAAATGTGATTTATATGTTATATAGCATAATGTATTATTCACAATGGAACAATTACATACAAACCTAGATCTGTACAATATGGAATGTAGAAATCCATAAGCAGGTATAAGTATTTGAATTCCGTGTCAGGTACCATTCATTTTACTTTTACCCACATGACTATATGCATCTATAAGAGGGTGATACACTCACTTATATCAAATGCATAAATTTATGTCAAACATTGTAGTTAAGATTTTACAAACACAAGAGTTAAGAAATTAAAAGTTATAATTCCCACAGCAACCATAACTTCTGTAATGCTGTTAACTGTAATGCCTCAATACAATATATGGACACAACATGGATTAGTAATGTGACCTGGGAATCAAAGCTTTAAATGTTGTGTCTTCTACACATATAAAAAAAGCAGCTATAATGTTTCACCAACGTCATTTCTGCATTTCATTTCCTTGCTTTATTTTTTTAAATGTATAAAATAAGAACTTTTTAAACTTTCCCCATTGTTTCCCCAAATGTAGGTAAAAATCCTGATTCCATTGAAGTCAATGACAAAACTCCCATTGACCTTATTCTTTACTGAAGGCTGTAAATGAATGCTAAATCTGAAGCTTTAAATCCACATAATTTATTGCTATATATACTCATTTATAAGCCGAATATTTTTGGTAAAACAGTGACGCATCAAAGAGCAGAGGTTGGCTTATAAACGGGTCTCCACCAAAAATTGATGATTTTAAACTTTATTGAACCATTGAATTGAATATCTAAATACACTGTTGTTTTGTTTACCTGGAGCGTCTGCAGGCATGGAGCCCCTCAGCTCCCATTGGTTGGGAACGGCGAACCACGGCCACAGGGAGCTGAAGGACTCCATGTCTGCGGATGCTCCAAGTAAACAAAACGTTCCAACCCACCAGCGGCTTACTCTGACAGCCGGGAGTCAAAGTTCGCCAACCTCTGAAATATAGGGTCAGCTTATGAAAGGCTCGTACAGTTTTTGCTATTTTTACTTATTCATCTTGGGAGGTCAGCTTATAAACGAATGGGCAAATGAATGAGTATCTATAGTAGTTATCTGAACAAATCGAAGCATGTGAAAAATATTAACTGGAAAGCTCTCAGATCAACACGTTTAAATAACTCAGACTAGATGAACATATTTTCTTCAAACACTCGCTTCCTAGGTAAGAACAAGTATTCTATTAGGTAACTGCCAAAGGCATTGAACGTAGAAGCTTAGACTGAAAGATCATTATCAACCACAGCTATAGCACTGTTAGTACAACACTACATTAAAATATCTCAGTCTAATTTATCACCTTTTTCTTTATAACTACAGGGAACACACGTGCAGGCCCAAAGGATACGGTTTAAATGGCCCACAAATCTGAGGAGCCAGGGCACCTTGCAATGATTAAGAATGTAAAGAGGCCCTTGAAGTAGTGATTTTTTCCCTCCAATCACCTCTCATCAAAAAAGCACCTACACCGTTATTGTGGAAACTTCCAAAACTACTCATTTTCAGGCACAGAATAGAAATTTCATCTTTTACCATATCAGACATGGAAATTTCAGCCTGAAAAAGTAAAAAAGTTTCAGAAAATAATGAATGAATGAAAAAAGTTTATGCAACCTTAATGAAACACCGCAGTTTTCAGAGTTCTGAGCACTCATCGCTACCATTGGCAATTTCTATATACTTTAAATTTGGATAAAAGAACTTAATTTTCATTTAAATATTTGGGCTTTTTGGACCCAGCTGTGTATTTTGATGTCTATATATCTCCTGGGCAGTGTCTACACTATGAAATTTTACAAAAAAAAACACTCTCACCAGTGCTAACTTTGCATCCTCTACACCTGTGTGTAAATGGGAGACCTAGTATAGATAAGGCTCTGTTGGCTTCTGGCACTGTTACGACTTTGTTTGTGAGACAGGATATATCAAGCTTTTGGTGCCCCTGCTGGAGGCACAACCATCTTGGCATAACCCACCCAAATAAAGTATCCTTTTGAGGGAAAATGAGTTTAGACTTCCAAGAACTGCCTGGACAGACCACCCAGGATTTCTTGCTGGTGGAACCAACAAGCATTAGTCCTCCAGTGGCTAGAAGGGCCAGGAGCAGGCAGAAGTCAACCAGGGCCTAGCAGGTAAGATTTTTCACATTTGCTGTCTGGTCACCCTAGTCAGAGGCCTGACTCTGACTACATCTTTTCGGTTGAACCAGCGAAAGACTGTTTTATGTTATTGCCATCTTGAGTTAAATATCAATATACTGATATAAAGTTAAGGAGAACTTTCTTTGCGAGATGCCTCACTAGCTAAGAGAAGCCCATGATAGTTAGTTAAATCCTGCCTGGTGAGAAAAGAAGGCTAAGGATTAAACCTACTGACAAGATTTAATTAACACAATGGCTAAAATCAGCAGAAGCTGTCGGAGTCTTGTATACATCAGGACTCCCACTGGTGCAGCTGAATCGATGGTATTTTTGTACCATTTCCTGATTTAGACAAGGCTGTTGTGCTCTCTTTGTTTTATCAGTTTGGATGAAACAGTCATTTTGAAATGCAGATAGCAGTCTGTGACTGAAAGCTTCTTCATGGACTATCCATGTTCAAGCCTGATATGGTAAAAGATGAAATATTGTTGATGCATCGCCTCGCAGCTAAAAGCTCTTCCACTACATACATTTCCGGTTGATACTGATATGATTGTTCTGTTCACCTGTGTTAAAAAAATAATAATAGGGAAGTCTTCCCTAAGACATTACTTCCAAGCCTAGCAAAAGTTTCTAATGACAGTTCAACAATGTTTGAATTCATCATTCATGTACTGTAAAATAGCAGTCTGTTATGCAAGGATAGTTAGATTGTCCAGAAGAATTACCCTCCAGCTCAATTCAGAAATTCAGTCTCTTACATTTACTTGAATTGTCGATATGTGCCTATAAATCTGCTCCCATGTTGATGATGTATACAAGAGAATTCACCTGCTAAATAGGATATTATGCTTTTGGTTTTTCTCAAGTTCTTCCCAAAAGGATGGACAAACTTCCACTGATAATGGACACCTATCAACAGAATCAACAGTGATGTGCCAAGCAAATATGTTTTGCAATGGTCAATGAAGCCATGCACCAGTATAAGAAAAAGTTTAACAGCTAACAAATAGTACTGTACATTCGTACAGATCCTTTCACTTGGAAGGCTCCCGTAAAGCTTTCCAAAGCGAATAGATTTTTTTTCCCCACAGAAAGGGAACTGGATTAAGGACAGGTGATTTGTAAATAAGTAGGTTAAAACCACTAAGAATCTCAGGAGCCAGAACATTACTTGAACAAGAGCTGCTAAATAAATCATCTAATTGAAAGATGATATGCCTATGCTAAACAATCAGTGGCCTTAGTTTCAAAAAACCAATTGCAGAGATAGTAAGAATATTCTGAGATCCCTGAGCTCCCACCACATGGCCTTGAGAGGTAGAAAGGAAGAAATATTTCCCTAGAATACACGTCTATTGTTCTGCCAGAACAACTCTCTTTGGAACTTACTGTCATGACCACTCTACCAACATCCACCAGTGAGGGATTCACAGAGTGGAGGGTGGCTTTTGCCTAAGATAATGCTGACAGCAGCAAATTTCCTCAGGTTCTGGGAAGGAGAATGCCATGGACAGTGACCATGTTCAGCCTTCCTTTCTCCTGCCAACATTCACTTCTCACAAGAGCCTCAAACCTGCAGGGAGGAGGGGAGAGAGAAGAGAGGATGTCATCATTTCAGAGCATTCCTCCTATTAGGACAACACTGGCTGATGATGGTTGGCATTTCAGCAGTTTCTGGTGCCTCAGTACATGGAGGACAACTAGATAATTTGTAGTTCTACATAGGAATCGCCTCTCTCACCACTAAAATAGAGAGAGTCTCTGGGATGGGGTGAGGCAGCTATTTAATAGACAACACTATATAACAGGCAATGAAGAATATCTGAAACTGAAAGTGAGGGGGTTATTTATGCAGGTAAAATTTCATTATTTACATAACATGTGTGGGTATATGGAACAGCAACAAGAACTATTCATGTTTACTTCCTAGGAAAAAGAAAACCTCTGAAATAAATGGAGCTACAGGATACTAGAACTGTACATAACTCCAAACAGACATTTCCCAAGCCTCTATAATGGTCATAATATAATTACCTCTAGTATATGATTTTTACTTTACATATTTTCAATGTAGTTTTTATATGAATTTTTATGAGTGCAAGGTGAACACTAAAAAGAAAGTTTCCCTTAATGAGGTGAAGTAAAAAGGTAATAGAGTTTCAGAATGGTTTCTCTTTCTTTCTGGGGAAAGTTGTAAATTGACTAGTTATGACCAGCCAACAGATATGGACTGTATCTTGAAACATATTTTTGCTAGAAGTGGCTGCCTTAAGTTTGATGAAACCACTGAATACACATTGCAATAAAAACATCCTTTGACTTGCATGCTTTACTGCAAACATTTAGCTGTGTAGAAAACACCCACTCATATCCATCTTTCAAAGCAAAACCGGAGTTTTGAAACTCTGACTGGGCACACATCATGTTACCTGAGACTGGGTGGAATTTCTGGAAGAGAATCCCATTTGAAGGTGTAGGGCCTTGCCTTCTCTGTAAATGCAAATACTGCGCCGAAGATCATGGCCACATTTTTATTAGTGCACAGCTCTGCAAAATAGACTGTTAGCTTCCCCACTCTGGGTTAACAATGTCAGCAATTGCCTAACATTACATTTTACATACTATCTTGATTTAGGTGACACAATGCTGGTTTGAAAGACGATTTGAAACACTAACAGGGATAGTGTGCTGAGAGAATGAATTGTTTAATGAGAACAAAAGATGTAAACTGAGAATCAAGTTTATAAAATGGGTGTGATTCACTCCTCTGTGGGGATACAGCAGTGCGAACTTGCAGAAAAATCTATGTTCTGCTAGGGGACACAGCGCATGCCAGCAAAGTTCACAAAGCAGATGGGAGTCAACTGAGGACAAAGCAGGCCCAACATAGAGTCCACCAGCAAAACTCCTACAGAGCTCTGGCTAGAGTTTAAAAGTATTTCCTGTTGGTGGAGGGCAACAATGGTACCACCACCAGTCTTCTGCACAATGTTAAATTTCAACTTGGGCACAGCTGTAAGCATGGGACAGGAGGATGGAGCAAATTACTTGTCCTATGCGCTGCACGGATTAATCAAATCCAGCATATTTAATAATCATTGTGAATTTACAGGCAATAAAAGTGTTGTATGATTAAAGTTCTATTACTAGTCACAAATTCTTCTATCTGTGAATAATATTTGTTCATGCCCCTAACACATAGAAGGATTTTGACAAACAGCCAGTGTCACTGCTGCATTCTGTTTACATGCTGCATGTTTTCAACCTGTCACTAGAGCTTGGGGTATTTTGAGACAAATTTAAAATTGTTGAAAAAATAAAAAATATAAACATTTAATTTGCTGAAATGTTTTTCTTTTTCAACTGTTCTAGGAGACAACTTTGACATGAACAGGGGAGGGATAGTCACTCAAGTTACTTTCAAAGGTATAAAAACTGGAAGAAAAGAAATAGTGGACAGTGCAACTGGGAAATTTTAATGTATGTTTGTTCTTCATTTTCAGTGCTGATGAGTGTGTTGCATGGACACTTCCAGAGACTGATGTGCACTACACACAGAGCAGTTTAAGCATGGACAGCAACAATGTAAGCTTCCCTATACTGTACCGCCACTATGTCTGAATCTAGACTTGGAGGACCCAACTCTAATGGAAACAGGGGAGTTCAATCTCCACGTCCCATTCAGTCTTTGGCCATTCCAATGAGACTTCAAACAATTAGAGCTAACAGTGAAACAAACATTTGTCCACTAAGGGACAGATTCACAAAAGGATTTAGGCACCTAACTCCCAGAGTCAGGCCCCACCTGGCTTAACAAAGCCCCCTCCCAGCTGCCCCTGAACCCTGTAAGTGCCTATATTTTTGCAGGAAAAGTTCCCTAGGTGCCTATCTTTCTGTTTGAGAGCATGCACATTGCAGACCCATCCCAGGCATCCAGACATCTAAGCCCCAGAGTGATGAACAAAATGAAAAAAGACAGGCATTTCTCTATCTAACTCGCCTGCGGGGCCCAATCCAGTAGGCATGATCAGAGCTCACCTGCTGCATCAAGTCCCTATAGAAAAGTTCACACAAAACACCAGGTGGGGCAGGAGAGAAAGAGGAGGATACCTAAACATTGGTCTAAAGTTATGAGGGAAGGTATGTGGGAGAGACCCAGTTCAAGTCCCCCTTCCACCTGAGGGGATTTGCCCCCTTTCAGTTGAGTGTCCTAGCCACTGGGCTATAGGATATTGTGAAGTTGGGGCCCCTCATTCTCTCTTGTTCAAGCTGTTCCACTGTGGATTAATAATGAAAGAATCACTGAGCAAGAGAGAAGGCGAGCAACCATGAGAATGTCACCAAATGAAGTTAATAGGCAGCAGGTTTAAAACAAATAAAAGGAAGTTCTTCTTCATGAAGCGCACAGTCAACTTGTGGAACTCCTTACCTGAGGAGGTTGTGAAGGCTAGGACTATAGAGTGTTTAAAAGAGAACTGGATAAATTCATGGTGGTTAAGTCCATAAATGGCTATTAGCCAGGATGGGTGAAGAATGGTGTTCCTAGCCTCTGTTGGTCAGAGGATGGAGATGGATGGCAGGAGAGAGATCATTTGATCATTGCCTGTTAGGTTCACTCCCTCTGGGGCACCTGGCACTGGCCACTGTCAGTAGACAGATACTGGGCTAGATGGATCTTTAGTCTGACCCGGTATGGCCATTCTTATGTTCTTATCTGTAGCCTGGTGGTTATAGCAGTCATCTGGGAGGTGCAAAACCCAGGATCCACCTCCCCTGCTCCAGTTAATTTAATTATTTATCCACAGTGGAACAGCTTTAACAGGAACGACTGACAGAATAGGCCACATCAGAATAGCCTATATCCAATATGTCATTCAGATGAGGTAAAGGTTAGAATGCTTGGGCCACTTCGCCCAAACTGACCTCTCTAAGATTAAACAAACACAGAAGGAGCAATATAATAAAGTGGCTAGAGACAGGGAATTCCAGCCAGGAGACTGAGTACTTCTGCTCCTTCCCAGCTGAGAAAACAATCTTCTGGCCAAATGGTAGGGCCCATATAAAGTACTCCATTGGGTGGGACCTGTAGATTACGAAATGTAACCAGCAAAAACAAAAGCAGATTTATCATATTAATCTTTTAAAGCCTGTTCATCCTCCCAAAGGAGGGAGAAGAGAATCTGAAGTCTCAGCTCACTAAGATAGCTGAAATTGAGAAAGAGCAGGTGCCACTTGGGGAGGGGCTGTCTAACAGGCAGAGAAGGCAAATAAAAAAACCTCATAACCAGTACTGGGACGAACCTCCTGGATGACTCACCACATCAGCAATAGGGCTGGAGGTGAAGCCCATTCAGAAATCATATAAAATCCTAGAAGGTGTAAAACCCTGTGAGTTCAGGAAGTACAGGAAATATTAAGGTTGGGGGTAATCGAGGAGTAACACAGACCTGGAGGTAGTTTGGTAGTTTTGGTACCAAAGCAGAAGGGACCATTTGATTTTGTGTAGATTTCTTTCATATAAATGCCATTTCTGACTTAGATGCAGATCCTATGCCCTGAGTTGATGATGGGCTGGATTGCCTCAGTCAAGCCTGCTTTATCATTAACTAAGGGCTATTGCCAAATTTTCCTTACTTCTGAGGAAAGAAATGCCTTTTCTATGCTTGTGAGCCTATTTCAATTTGTTACCATGCCCTTTGGGTTGAATGGGGCCCTGGCCACCTTTCAAAGGCTGATGGACCAGTTGTTACAGCCCCTCCATAACTATGGTGCAGCCTACCTAGATGATGTGCTAGTCCACAGTTGGGACTGGGCCACACACCTCCAGAAGCTAGCAGCTATCCTTCAAGCCCTCTGGGAGGCCCATTTAATAGTAAACCCAAAGACATGCAAGGTTGGAAAACTGGAAACAGAATATCTGGGGTATCTAGTAGGGAACAGTAAGGTACAATCCTTGCTGGACTGTGCTGAGGCCTGGCAAACACCCAATATCAAGAACTAAAAAGAAGGGCTGGGCTTTCCTAGGCCTAGCAGGGTACTATAGAAAATTTGGGCCTGACTTTGCCTTATTACCTCACCTCTTATTGACCATATTTAAACATCAGCCCCTGGACAAGTCACATGGTTCCCCCAGTGTGATCAAACACTTCAGAAAATTAAGTTGGTATTGGACAGCTCCAATTTCTCTTGAGAATTCATTCTACAAACAGATGCCTTGCACCGCACCGTGGGTACAGTGCTGTCCCAAACCCTCCATGGACAAGAGCATCCTATCCTTTACATAAGTACAAAACTCTTAGACTGGGAAACCCGGTACTCTGTCCTCAAGAAGGAATGCCTAGCCATACACTGGGCTGTAAAGGCACCAAAATACTACCTGTCTGAACACCCAGTATCTTGGTCACTGACTATGCAGCAATAAAGTGGTTCTAAACCATGAAGGACTCGAATGCCCTTATGATATGTTGGTACTTAGCTTTACAGCTCTTTCAGTTTCAAATAGGTCATCAGCCCAGGAAGGACCATCAGATTCAGAACTTCCTTTCAAGAAGCAAAGAAGACAGGGGCCCTGCAGTGAGTTCCTCAAAAGGCCCACTTGAGTGGAGGCCAGCTATGTGACGATATAAAGGATAAAATTCCTCTGGGGATAGAAGCCTGTAGCTGGCTGGTTGGTCGGTTAGCCCTAGCTGCTGTGCCTGAGAAACAGCTGGAATTTAATTAGCTGATCTCTATAAAAGAGGGCAGCAGGGAACAGAGAGGAGAACTGCAACACTCTCCAGAAAGTTGAAGGGCTGGAGGCCATGCCTCCAGTGAATGGATTGCTACTGGAGCTACTGCAGAGAATAACTGCTGTAGAAACTAAAGACAGAAGGGAGATTGTGTGAAGTCCTTTATTTCTAAGGCTCTGAGGTTGCTGATGTTGGGGGTGTGAGGGATAGACTTGGGGAAGGGATTACTTAGCCTACAGACCTCTATGGGAAGAGTTTTTGTTTTGTTAAGAAGCCTTAAAATAAAACAATTAACCCGGCTGGCTCAATGAAAGCAAAACATGGTACAGTAAGAGGAGGGCTCTATAAGATAGGCTCCAATTCTTTATAGCATTGATTGCTGATCATTTTATGCAGAAAAATTTGCAACAGATACAACATAATTTTCTGTAGAGCATGTAACCTTCTCAGTCCAAAGTCTTTTAAATGCCTCACCCTTGCTTTCATAAATGTTGTGCAGAAAACAACAGGCAGACATGATACCCACATTACTGATTGCACTATCATTGCATCTCAGTAGTCATGTCCACCTTGTTTTAAGTCACCTTAAAGTGCACCTAACCATATTCTACACATGCTGAGTCTGTCGTTGATTCACTGCCTTTCAGGATTTGGATAGTTTGAGCATGGCTTTGTAACCCAAAGAACCAATGGGTAAGTAGGGACAATGAAAATCATGTTTGGGATGGAGATCCTATGAATAACACTGTTATGAAATGAGAGGAGCCATGCTCCTCTGTCTGCTGTTGAAAAGTCTAGAGTTAAAAAAAAAAAAAATCTCATGGCATGCATTTTGTCTAGCCAGTAGAAGTCCAGAAAAGTCAACCTCGTTCAGAAGTTTCGTAGCCAGCTCTTTCTCAGGTGCAGATGGAGGGGGCTAATCAGCTAGCTGCAGGCCTCTGACCCTAGAGGAATGGTATCCCTTGTACACTAACAAATGTTTTAAAAATGACTGTAAGCAAAGCCTAGATGTCCATCTCAGCACTCTTGTTTCTCAAAATTCAGCTTTTGCCTGTTTGGGGTCCTGGAATTTGACTTTGCTAACTCAGGTGGGAACAACTTCTATTGCTACTATTAGCAACATGTAAAGGCAAATTTGCATTATGGATTTCACAGATTTTGCTTCACTACAGAGATCAAAACACCAATGTGCTGCCTAGTTTTTCCCAATGTTATGATAAAGGCACAGTCTGAGATCATTCCTCCTAGTAACAGACACAAAAACAAACATCAACTATGAATTTACATGCGCTACACTGACTGTATGATTATGGGAATTTATTACTGGAATTTTCTTCTGATATAAAACCAATCTGATAAGGAAAGTGTTTCTACTTCATGATTACAGCTCTAACCCGGGTAGGTACTCCTTTGTTGAAACCATGTTGTTCACTTGGCTTTAAATTATTTTTTCTTTCCAAAACGGTCAATTTGGGAGATTCCAAATACCAGACATACAAAACTGAAATGAACAACATCAAAAAAGACTAACCTCAGAACCTTAGAAGCCACTGCTGAAGTGTCATTTTCCATCAGCATTAGTGAGACATCTTTTAAGCTCTCACCAACACAATTCCTGTCTGAAAGGCCTGAAAACAATGGTGGATTCTCCTCTTCTCCTTATAGAACACAAATGACTTATTAATCACAATATAATATCTATTTGCTGGTATAATAAAGAACCAGAATTTGTATTAAGGAACTTACCATCAAACTAGCGTAAAAAGGGTAAGAGGAAGGCTAGCAACAGTGTCTGTGTTAAAATCCAATCATGCAGATCTATGCCTATCTTCCTTGCCCAGATCTGAATTTCTGTTGCCCAACAGAATAGAACTGGTGATGCAGGAAGAAATGCTTAACAGTACAACATTATTTTGCGTTGGCTCAGCAAGCAGTTAACCACATATGCAAAACTCTGCCAAGATGCCCTCCTTCAACAAAATAAATCTTTTTTTTTTTAAACTTACAGAACATGGATAAACCTAGTCATTAGTAACTGACACATTTTGGACAGAACACTATTTATTTAATATGTTCTCAGAAATAGCATCCAGCTCATTTTACAGCATTTTTCAGACTGACGTAAAATAATATGCTCTCTGCTGATTAGTCTAGCCATACAAATGCCTGCAGTTTGTAGATTACAATATATGTCTACTATTACATGAAATCCCCCAGATTCTGTGATGACAAACTATTGTCTGCTGAAGACCTTGTGCTATAACTTCTTCAGCACCAAATTCTAGCAAATATCAAAGCCCAAAGGCTTGTTGGGCTATTAAATAAATCTTTCATATGGCAGCGAGCAGTGTGAATAATGTAGTTTTTGCACATCAAAACTGTAAGAACTGATCATCCAATGCAGATCATATTGTTTTAATGGAATTAAAAAAAATAACGGCTGCAGATACTTTGGGAACATGCATACCATATTAATGTGTACTTAAGTAAATACAACATAAAGATAGCATCTGTAGATAGGACAGGGTAGAGTTGAAGGAGGACACCAAAGCCAAGCTGTGGGCAGAACTGATGACAAAAGTGCAACTGGGTGGTCACGGGAAAAAACTGACTGCTTTCCTAGTGACAAGGTCCAAAGTCTTCCAAACCCAACTAGCTCATTTGGTACAGATATGGGCTTTAATCTCATTTCGGTCTAGTTTTCTAACAGTGAAAGTTCTCTGACATGGATATAATAATACCTACCTAACGTCCAGGGTACTGAGAGGTCAAATTCATTAATATCTATAAAGAGTTTTAAGATCCTCAGATGGAAGGAACAGTGAAAAGTGTTATCAGACTGTTAAATAATACAGAGGACAGTGGTGAAAGCTCCACTATTTGAATTGTTTAAAATCAAGACTAGGTAAAGCAGCAAAAGATAAGTTGTGCTGTAGTTAGCAATCCCCAGTGGCAATTCTACCATTAAGACATATTGGTGGCACTGTACCATTTAGGAAAATAAGAAAATAAATCAAACTAAAATAAATGTACTTTCATTTCCATTTTAAATACTATCCATAGCTCTCAGTTTAACAGCTTAAAGCATATGTGAGTACACAAAGAGTGGAAAAACAACAAAAAAAAAGCCACAAATGTTAGTTTCTACAGAAGGACGCTCATCCAGGAACTCCCCCACAAACTCTTGTTTAAACTAAGCAGCTTAACTACAGTGTCTCACAGCAATATACTTTAAGGACTTTCCTTCACAACTTGAACTGAACAGTCATACATCTCAGTTAACTGGAGATGAGTAAAAGAAAACACAGATATATATAATTAACTTATACTAATTAAAAAAACTGTAGTGTTTCAATTGTATAATATGTACTGCTTCTACTATGCTTCAGATTAATAAATGTATATCTATGAACTTTAAGATACTTTAAATTCTAAATGGCATCAACTGCAGGATGTAGTTAGGTATTAATTAACAAAGGATCTGGGAGTTGTCTAGGTGAAAGGTAAACACTGCACACAGTCTGATGCAACATGGGTGGTTGCAGACAGACTCGATTATTAAACTACTAATTCCAAATACTCTCAACAGATTGGGAGGGGAATGAGTGACAGGACACTGGACTTGCCCAATACACAATTTGAACAGAAGAGAATAGGCTTTCCTCTTCTCTTGCCTGCTTTGGAAGTAGATTGAGTTAACTGTAGGCAGAAAAGATAAAGTAAAATCAGGCAAACTGCTGAGGTTATTCTCCATATTTTTGAATATCAGTGCTATTCAGACTGTTATGTTTGAAACATACATAATTTAAGACAGAAATAATCTTAGTGCACTAACAGTCTATTTATGTATTAAGGAAAGAACAGCACCCCATACTGCCTATGCATGGTAGAGCCAGATCCTCTTCGGTACCATGATCTCTGGTGCGGTAGTGGTGGTTGGAATGGGGTTCAACTATAAAGACATAAAATTTCCTGGTTTTCTGCCCTGCACAGCCCCTATGCTGTTGTAAAAGACGGTTACTCACCTTTGTAACTGTTGTTCTTCGAGATGTGTTGCTCACATCCATTCCAGTTAGGTGTGCGCGCCGCGCGTGCACGTTCGTCGGAAACTTTTTTACCCTAGCAACTCCAGTGGGCCGGCAGGTCGCCCCCTAGAGTGGCGCCGCCATGGCGCTCTATATATACCCCTGCCGGCCCGCCCGCTCCTCAGTTCCTTCTTGCCGGCTACTCCGACAGTGGGGAAGGAGGGCGGGTGTGGAATGGATGTGAGCAACACATCTCGAAGAACAACAGTTACAAAGGTGAGTAACCGTCTTTTCTTCTTCGAGTGATTGCTCACATCCATTCCAGTTAGGTGACTCCCAAGCCATACCTAGGCGGTGGGGTCGGAGTGAGAAGTCGCGGCCCGGAGCACTGCAGTTCCGAAGGCCGCATCCTCCCTCGACTGCTGGACCAGGGCGTAGTGGGAAGCAAAGGTGTGGACCGATGACCAGGTCGCTGCCCGACAGATTTCCTGGATGGGCACACGGGCTAGGAAAGCCAGCGACGACGCCTGCGCCCTGGTAGAATGCGCAGTCACACGGCCCGTAGGGACATGGGCCAAGTCATAACAAGTCCTGATACAGGACGTAACCCAAGTGGATATCCTCTGGGAGGAGATAGGAAGACCTTTCATACGATCTGCTACCGCCACGAAAAGTTGGGGGGATTTTCGGAAGGGCTTAGTCCTCTCTATGTAGAACGCGAGAGCCCTACGGACATCCAGCGAGTGGAGCTGCTGCTCCCTGCCTGAGGAGTGAGGTTTTGGGAAAAAAACCGGAAGGAAAATCTCTTGGTTGATATGAAAGGCTGAGACCACCTTGGGCAGAAAAGCAGGGTGTGGCCTCAGCTGCACCTTATCCTTGTGGAAGACCGTATATGGGGGGTCTACCACCAGAGCTCGGAGCTCCGACACCCGTCTAGCTGAGGTGATAGCCACTAGAAAGGCAGTTTTCCAAGAGAGGTAGAGCAGGGAGCAAGTAGCTAACGGCTCAAAGGGGGGGTCCCATGAGCCGGGACAACACCAGGTTAAGATCCCAGGTTGGAGCAGGGGGACGGACGTTAGGGAATAAACGTTCCAGCCCTTTAAGGAATCTCGACACCGTCGGGTGAGAAAAAACGGAGCGACCGTCCGCACCCGGGTGAAAGGTGGAGATAGCTGCTAGGTGGACTCGCAACGACGATAAGGCCAGACCTTGCCCTTTGAGGGACAAAACGTAGTCTAAGATTTCGGAAACCGAAACCTCCATAGGGCGGAGATTTCTCTCTACGCACCAACAGGAGAAGCGCTTCCATTTCGCTGAATATGTGGCTCTTGTGGACGGTTTCCTGCTGCTCAAGAGCACCTCTCTCACAGGCGTAGAGCAGCGCAGCTCTAAACCAGTTAGCCACGCAGGAGCCACGCCGCTAGGTGCAGCGACTGCAGGTCTGGGTGACAGAGGGTCCCGTGGTCCTGGGTAATCAGGTCCGGATGAAGGGGCAGGGGAACTGGGTCGGCTATGGCCAAGTCCAGCAGCATGGTGTACCAGTGCTGCCTGGGCCACGCCGGGGCCACCATGATCACGAGAGCCCTGTCCCTGCGCACCTTCAGGAGGACCTTGTGGACCAGAGGGAACGGGGGAAATGCATAGTACAGGTGGGTCGACCACTGGATGAGGAAGGCATCCGCTATCGACCCCGGCTCCCTGCCCTGAAAGGAGCAGAACGCTTGGCACTTCCTGTTCCCCTTGGACGCGAAGAGGTCCACCCGGGGATAACCCCACCTCCGGAAAATGGAGAGAGCGACGTCCGGGCGAAGGGACCACTCGTGTGACAGGAAGGATCTGCTCAATCGATCTGCCAGAGTGTTCCGTACTCCAGGGAGGAAGGAAGCCCTGAGGTGAATGGAGTGGGCTACGCAAAAGTCCCAGAGACGTATCGCCTCGTGGCACAGGGAGGAGGACCTGGTGCCGCCCTGCTTGTTGATATAGTACATGGTCGTCGTGTTGTCCGTGAACACGGCGACACAACGACCCTGAAGCTGATGACAAAACGCTTGACAAGCAAGGCGGACCGCTCTCAACTCCCGTATGTTGATGTGGAGCCCCACCTCCTCCTGGGACCACAGGCCCTGTGTCCGCAGGGTCCCTAGGTGGGCCCCCCAGCCTAGATCTGAGGCATCCGTTGTCAGGGATACCGATGGCTGAGAGGAGTGAAAGGGAAGACCCGCACATAATACGGACTGGTCCAACCACCAGCCGAGAGAATCTAAGACCTTCTGGGGGATTGTGACTAACATGTCTAAAGGTTGCCTTTGCGGCCTGTAACGACTGATAAGCCACAGCTGGAGAGGCCTCATGTGGAGCCGAGCGTAGCCGGTCACAAAAGTGCACGCCGCCATGTGGCCTAACAGGGTTAGACATGTCCTCACTGACGTCAATGGGGCTGACCGCAAACGTTGAACGATCGCCGCCATGGTCTGGAACCGTTGCAGAGGCAGCGAGGCCCTGCCCACAGTGGCATCCAAGACGGCCCCGATAAATTCCACCTTCTGCGTGGGCCTCAGAGTGGACTTGTCTGTGTTTATCAAGAGGCCCAGACTTGCAAATATGGCGGTGATCATGCGGACATGGCTGTTGACCTGCTGTTCCGACGTGCCCCGAATCAACCAGTCGTCCAGATAAGGAAACACGTGGACACGGTTGCGCCGAAGATGCGCCACGACAACTGCCATGCATTTTGTAAACACCCTCGGGGCCGTGGACAGGCCGAATGGGAGGACTGCAAACTGATAATGAAGAGCCCCCACATCGAAGCGGAGAAAGCGTCTGTGGCGCGGCCAAATGGCAATGTGGAAATACGCGTCCTGCATGTCGAGGGCGGCGTACCAGTCTCCCGGATCCAGGGATGGAATAATGGTCCCCAGGGATACCATGCGGAACTTCAACTTCACGAGGTATTTGTTGAGTTCTCGCAGGTCGAGGATAGGCCTGAGGCCCCCCTTGGCCTTGGGGATCAGAAAGTAGCGGGAATAAAACCCCTTGCCTTTCTCGTTTTCTGGAACCGCCTCTATAGCTCCTTTGCTGAGGAGCGTCTGCACCTCCTGTCGAAGGAATTGCTCGTGAGAGGGGTCCCTGAAGAGGGACGAGGAAGGAGGGCGGGAAGGAGGAAACGAAACAAACTGCAGGCGGTATCCCGTCTGCACCAGGCTTAAGACCCAGCGGTCCGATGTTATTTGGGACCACGCCGGGAGGAAAAACGAAAGGCGGTTTGAAAACGGGGGGAAAGGATCCATAGGGGAAACTGTTACCGCGCCCTCGGGCGCACCTTCAAAATGAAGGCTTAGGACCAGGCGGGGGTTTTGAGGAGCCTTGGTTCTGCCCCCCTTGGTTCCCAGACTGCCTGCGCCTGCCGTTCCTGCCGCGGCGCCTGTAAAGGTCCTGCCGCTGGCGGAACTGGGAAAACGGCCTACGTTGTTGCTGTTGTTGCGACCTAAAGGGTCTACGCTGCGTCACGGGGGTGTGCATCCCGAGGGACCGCATGATGACCCTGTTGTCTTTTAGACTCTTGAGTCTGGGGTCTGTCTTATCGGAAAACAGGCCCTGGCCTTCGAAAGGAAGGTCCTGTATAGTGTGCTGGAGCTCCGGCGGAAGGCCGGAAACCTGCAGCCAGGAGATGCGACGCATCGTAACTCCTGACGCGAGGGTGCAGGCAGCCGAGTCCGCAGCGTCCAAGGAGGCTTGTAAGGCCGTGCGTGCGACCTTCTTGCCTTCGTCCAAGATGGCCGTAAACTCTTGGCGAGCATCCTGTGGCAGCAGCTCCTTAAATTTGTCCACTGCCACCCAGGAGTTAAAGGCGTATCTGCTCAGCAGGGCCTGCTGGTTAGAGACCCTGAGCTGCAGCGCCCCAGCCGAATACACCTTACGGCCAAGGAGGTCCATCCGCCTGGCCTCTCTGGACTTGGGGGCCGGAGCCTCCTGGCCGTGACGCTCCCTATCGTTCACCGACTGCACTACCAGTGAACCGGGAGTCGGGTGAACATGTAGATATTCATAGCCCCTAGAAGGGGCCATGTACTTTCTCTCGACTCCTTTCGCTGTCGGAGGGATGGAGGCCGGGGACTGCCAGATAGTATTGGCATTGGCCTGGATGGTCCGTATGAAGGGCAGGGCGACCCTGGTGGGAGCATCAGAAGAGAGGATGGTGACGATTGGGTCCTCTATCTCCGAGACCTCCTCTGCCTGCAGACTCAGGTTTTGAGCCAATCGCCTGAGGAGGTCCTGGTGCGCCCTGAGATCCAGCGGGGGGGGACTGTTGGAGGAGGTACCCGCCACCGCCTCATCCGGGGAGGAGGATGATGAGACCCCAGGCACGATAGTGTCCAACTGAGGGTCTTCCTCAGCCCTCGCCTCTGCCTCCGGAGCCACAGCGGAGTCCTGCTGTTTGGACCCTTCGTCCCCTTCCGGGGAGGGAGGGGGGCGAGACAAGGAGGCTTCAGGGGCCCTACGCTCCGCAGTCGCCGGTCTAGCAGGGAGCTGCTGGGGGCCCTGGGCCTGATGGTATGCCCAGGGTGTCCAGAATCCCCACTGTTGTGGGCCTTGGTCTTGCAGCGGCGGATCCCCGAACAGCGCCGCCTGCCGGTCGGTGCCCAGCGCATACCCACTGTCCGTCTGGGAAGATACGGACGGCTGTCTCGAGGGCCACGGCGGGGCCGACCCCGGATGGTAAGGGTCTGCGCGTGCCGGCACGAAGGATCGTCTCGGTGCCGGCACGCGCAGACCTTTACCATCCGGGGTCGGCCCCGCCGTGGCCCTCGAGACAGCCGTCCGTATCTTAACAAACTAATTAACAACTATATGGAACTAGAGATAAACGATAGACAAGCGATAGAGAACTAGGAGAGCTAGGGACGTGGAGGACAGCTAAGCCGCGCTCCACAGTTCCAACGACCGACACGGCGGTAAGAAGGAACTGAGGAGCGGGCGGGCCGGCAGGGGTATATATAGAGCGCCATGGCGGCGCCACTCTAGGGGGCGACCTGCCGGCCCACTGGAGTTGCTAGGGTAAAAAAGTTTCCGACGAACGTGCACGCGCGGCGCGCACACCTAACTGGAATGGATGTGAGCAATCACTCGAAGAAGAACTTGTGCTTACTTGCAGCTGTCCCTAAGGGATCATCCACCAGCTAAGCACTGCCAGAGCACATCAAGTGCATTCTCTCGCCCATCCCAGTATGAACCCTTTGTTGTTGGAAGACAGGATACTGGGCTAGATGGACCATTACTCTGACTTAGTATAGCCATTCTTATGTTTATGCTCTATATTTGTTCAGGAAGTGGTGTCGCAGCCCATTATACCAACTCTATGCCAGCTCATAGTGATCTGAGGCTAGAGGAATTCTTAGTTGGCAACATACAGCCAATATCTGGCCCCTTTGTATTGTCTGAGAGGCTGGACTGAGGGAAAGAATCCTGTCCATAATTTACTGGGAGGAATAATTGATGAATTGCACTGGTATAAACTAAGTTAATGTCCCACAACTGAGAAAGACGGAGAACATTTTAATGCTCTAAAAATTTGTCATCTCCATGTTTTTGTTGTTAAAAATAAAGTGCCAACAGGTTCTCTATAAGACTGCAATTATCAGCTACTTCAAAATGTGATGCTTGCTGTAAACTGAAATAACCCCCAAAGACATTCACAGTTGAGGGAAACATGGTGCCCATCAACACACAGGCCCTAAATGGAATATTATGGAAGGAAGAGAAAGGGTGCATACAGTAGAACCTCAGAGTTATGAGCACCAGTGCTACGAACTGACCAGTCAACCACACACCTCATTTGGAACTGGAAGTACACAATCAGGCAGCAGTATAGACACTCCCCCCCCACCCCACCCAAAAAGGGGCAAATTCAGTACAGTACTGTGTTAAATGTGACCTACTAAAAAAATAAAAGTTTAAAAAAAAATCTGACCAGGTAAGGAAATTTTTCATTTAAATTAAGATGGTTAAAAGCACCATTTTTCTTCTGCATACTAAGGTTTCAAAGCTGTATTAAGCCAATGTTCAGTTGTAAACTTTTGAAAGATCAAACTTTTGTTCAGAGTTACAAACAACCTCCATTCTCAAGGTGTTTGCAACTCTGAGGTTGTACTGTACTGTAAGTCTCTGACAAATCATGATACGTAACTAACTGGGAAATTCCTTGCCTTCACTGTCATGTGACACAACCCTGAATATTTATTTTTCATATAATTTTGGGTGGGGTGAATTTCCTCTTTAACTGCCAGTTGGCTTAAAAAAGAAGCCATATTATTTTTGGCCAAATAATGAAAAGTATATAATGGTTATATACTGCAAAACAGCAAGCAGAAGGATCCTTAGGTAAACTACAAAACTTTCTCTGCCATGCTTACAAGATGAAAATAAAAGAAAAATAAATAAAGAAAGGTTTCTTACCCTGTACAGTAACTGTACTCCTTTGAGATGTGTGGTCACTATCTGTATTCCAATCTAAGGATGCACAAGCTCCACAATCTTGAGACCAGAAGATTTTTGCTACCAGTCTATTGGTCCACACCTGAGCCCTTCTCCTCTTAGTGCTCTGAATCAAGGGCATAAAGGGCAAAGTGGACTGACCATCTCTCTCCAGTTACTTTTCTACCACAAACAGTCCTATGATATGGCTCCACAGCAGAGGGGTCTGTTTGTGTGTGTGTGTGTGTGTGAAATCTAGAAAATATGGTAGGTTTGCTCAGCGGCTAATGAATGTTGGTTGTTATCCCACTATAAATAATATAGTAGTAGTGGTGGTGGTGAGGCCACCTGAGGAGCCTCTGCAATTAGGCATTTCTTGTAAATCATAGAATAATGTAAGTGCAGGGCTGGAATGGACCTTTATTGAGGCAGGATTAAGAATACCTAGACCAGGTGGATGTATATATGTCATCATGTCATCTCCTTTGCTCTGCCAGTTTGGCTCCATTCTGATGAGCACATGCAGGGTACTGAATCATACAAGAATTCTGTTAGGGCATTCACAAAAACAGATTAAGATGTCTGAAGGGGAAGGGATGAGATGACGGTCATACAGAATTATCAAAATGTCGGTCTGGAAGGGATCTCAAAAGGTCATCTAGTCCAGCCCCCACTTGAGCCAAAGCAGGACCAAATAAACCTTGACCATCCCTTGCAACTCTTTGTCTAACCTGTTTTTAAAAACCTGCAATGACGAGGATTCCACGACCTCTTTAGAAAAGCACTGCTTAATTATCCTTGTAGTTATAAAGTTTTTCTAATATCTATCATAAATTTCCTTTACTGTAAACTAAGCTGATTGTTTTCCTTGTCACTGAGAATAGGACAAGAAGTAATCACAGCCCTTTTTATAACAAACTTTTAAATACTTGAAGACTATGTCCCCTCTCAGTCTTCTTTTCTCAGGACTAAACATGCCCAGTTTTTTTTAACCTTTCCACATACATGATGTTTTCTAATGCCCGTATCATTTTTGTTGTTTTCCTCTGGCCCCTCTCTATTTTGTCCAGATCTTTCTTACAGTGTGGTGCCCAAAACTGCACATAGTATTCCAGCTGAGGTCTCACCATTACCGAGTAGAGCTGAACAGTTACATCCCATGTCTTACATTTGATATTCCTGCTAATACATCCCTGAATGACATTTGCTTTTTTTTGCAACAGGATCACCTTGCTGACTCATATTCAATTTATGATCTATAATCCATTATAATCCCGTATCCTTTTTGTACAGTACTGCTACCTAGCCAGTTATTCCTCATCTTGTATTTGTGCATTTGATTTTTCCTTCCTAAGTATAGTACTTTGCAGTTGTCTTTACTGAGTTTAATCTTGTTGATTTCAGACCAATTCTCTAGTTTATCAAGATCCTCTTGAATTCTAATTCTGTCCTCCAAAGGGCTTGCAACCCTTACAAGCTTGGTGTCATCCACAAATTTTATAAATGTAAATATTGAATTGTACCAGCCGTGGGACATACCCCATACCCATGGGGAACAAAGCGGACTCAGGGAAAAGTATGTCCTCCCAGTTTGACAGCCAACTATTGATAGCTATTCTTTGATTGTGGTTTTTCAAACAGTCGTATGCCTACCTTATAGTAGTTTCATATAGACCATATTCCCCTAGTGTGTTTATGGGAGAATGTCATTTGGGACTATGTCAAAAGCCTTACTAAAATCAAGATATATCATGTCTACTGCTTCACCTCTTTCCTCAAGCCTGTCAAGGAAATTAAATTGGTTGGCATGACTTGTTCTTGACAAACCATGTGTGCTATTACTTATCACTTTATATTCCTGTAGGTGCCGGTGCAAATTGCCGGCACTATTATGATGGGTCTCGTGCTTTCTCTTCTTTGAGGGGAGGGGAGGGGTTCAGAGTGCCACTTCTTGCCCCTAAATTGCCCCACTAGTGTCCTAGAGGAGGGGAGTGGAGAGGGAGGGACCTGGTCCCACCCTCTACTCCAGGTCCCAGCCCAGGGGCCCTGAGGATAGTGGTGAACCACTTGAAATGACACTTCCTTCCCCTGGGCTACTTCCCTCTCCCTCTTCCTTCCCCTGGGCTACTTCCCTCTGCCCTTCAGCTTGTGGGGGGCTTCCTGCCCTCCCTCTGCACAAGCCAGGTGCCCCTTACCTAGGCTCTAGGACTTCTTAGCCCACTGTAGCACTTCTCCAAATTGTCCTCTGCTTCAACACCAATTTTCTGCTCCAATTCCTCCAAATTGTTCTCTGCTCCAACACCAACCCTTTCTGCTCCTACTCCCACATTGTCTGATTGAAGCATGGGTTTTTATCATGTGACTGACTGCAGGTGCTCTAATTGGCATCAGGTGCTCTAGTTAATCTATAGCAAACTTTCTTCCCCTTACAGGGAATAAGGCTCCCTTCTAACCCTCTCCTGCTGCCCTCTGGCCATGCTGTATCACAGTGCTTACAAACTGATTGTTCAATAATTCGTTCCAGTATCTTTCCAGGTAACTGCTCTTTGTTCCACTTTTTAAAGTTAAGTACTATGTTTGCCCCTCTTCTCCAGGCCTCTGGGATCTTACCCTTCCTCCATGAGTTCTCGAAAAGAATACTTCAGCTAGTTCCTTATGTAGTCTTGGGTGAATTTCATCAGACCTTGCTGACTTCAGTACATCTAAATATCTAAATACTCTTTAACCCATTCTTTCCCTATTTTGGCCTGAGTTTCTTCCCACTTGTTGCTAATATAAATTTCGTTAAGCAATTTTTCACGATTTTCCCTTTTAGTGAAGACTACAGCAATATAGACATCAAATGCTTTGGCCATCTGTCTATCATCAATGATTTGCTTTCCTTCCCCATCGAGTAATGGACCTACACTTTCCTTCATTTTGCTCTTACTTCTGATTTATTTATAGACCCTCTTATTTCCTTTTATGTCCTTTGCTAATTGGAACTTATTTTGTACCTTAGCATTTCTGATTTTGTCCCTATATGCTTGTGCTATTCTTTTATATCCCTCCTTAGCAATTTTTCCTTATTTCCACTTTTTGTTCAATTCCTTTTTGATTTTCAGGTCATTAAACAGCTCCTGATTGATGCAGCCATATTGGTCTTCCACTTTTCTTCCTGTCTTTCCTCAGCATCAGAATAGTTTGTTGTTGTGTGTTTAATAGTTTCTTTTAGAAACTGCCAGCTCTTCTTAACTCCTTTTTTGCTTTTAAAATTTCCTTCCCATTGCATCATTCCTACCTGAGTTTGTTGGAATTTGCTTATAACGTAAGGATAAGTTTCTGATTCAAATACAGCATATAAAGAAAAATTTAGCTTGAAACTAGGTATCAAAGTTCGTTTATTTCAATTTAGTGCATTACATATATTTGTATAACATTTCTTAAAAAAAAAAGAAAAAAGGAGTAGCTGGGAAATCATAATGAAGCAGCAATAAAGCATGCCAAACCGCCAAAAACAATCTATTTGTGGGAACTAAACATCCCTGCTGCTGGAAGAAAAGTGTGTCAAAATTGCTGACTATAACCAATTTTAAAATGAGTCTCCCTGAGATTTACTAATTTATATCCCTTAAATGTAAGTGCATTACTGCAACTATAGCATGACTGGAACATCAATTTTTTTTCAGAGCAGCAGCCGTGTTAGTCTGTATCCGTAAAAAGAACAGGAGTACTTGTGGCACCTTAGAGACTAACAAATTTATTTGAGCATAAGCTTTTGTGGGCTACAGCCCACTTCATCGGATGCATCAATTTTTTTGTTCTTGTTAAAACTTGAGCCTTTACTGTATATCTTTTCTAACCAGGCATTAATTACTGAAATGAATAACAATGGTTAAAAATTAACTAATTAAAAGTATGTCTTCACAGTGACTGTAATAAATATAGATAAGGAAATGTATTCAAAATGTATGGAACACAAGATTTCTAATTCACTCCCCGTGTTTTTCTATTCTTGGTATAACTCTAAACCCAGTATTGCAGATATCATCTTCCCTTACAGAATGCACTTTACTCTCACTGGTTTTGCATTCTCCGAGTATGTGGCTTATTTTCTGAATACAGTGAAGTTCTTATAGTAAAGTTATTTTGTTCACAGAACAACATCACTGTAATTGGAAGCTCCACTCATACCAGAATTGCAATCTTCACATTCAATGCAGTGAAACTAATTTTCGACTCTCATTCTAATTCATTACACATGGACTTTCTCTCTAATGGAGTTTAGAGTAAAGAGGGCCTATTGTATACATAAATGTGCCATTTGGAATATATTTGGCAATGTTTTGGAGAGTGTATTTTGAATATTGAGTAGAGAACAGTGGTTGTATTTTTGAGTACTAGTTCAAAATTTAAACTCCATGATCAGAATATCAACTTTACTTTCTAGTGAGCATGTCTATGAACTCTGACTTTTTTCTTCTTACAATTTATTTCCAGGTAGGTAAAAAACAGACTTTTCTGAGTAATAGCAAAGAAATTGATAGTGTAAGGTAGTTCCGTGGGCTAGAACTATTTCACTGATTTTTTTACAATGTTGCTTGCAACTGCCCTATCATTATTCTACCGTGACCACAAAGATTACCTAAGCAAGAAAGATCTGAGCAGCATTCTGCTCAGTAAAGATGAAGTATAACATACTTGGGTCTGTAGTTCTCTCTCACCACAGTTCTGTACGGGAGATGAGGGTTGCTGCTGTCTGCTCCATTTGTGCAAATTAGGTATGATCCTTAGATTAGCAACAAGAAGTCAGTAGGGCCCCCAGCTGAGGAAAATTTAGTAAACTCTTATTTAAGGTATTTACCTAAAAGTAGTGATATTCTAAAGTCTTTTACTTCAGTGGTTCCATATTCTCAGAAACCATGTAATTGGCATACCAGTATTTTGGAAAAAATACATATGTGCCAGCATACAATGTCATGGAATTAATATCACAGGCCTCGTGTGAACATGACATTTAACATGTGCATTCAAAATGTGTCTATGCTTTTTATCCAAAGAGAAATAAATTCATCTGGAGGATAACTGTGATTTCTAGAGAAGAAAGCATGGATTCATATTTGTTGCCTTTTTTAGCTAAACAAAGAGCTTGTTTCAGGTTCCAGAACTAAACTGGTAATACACCAGCAGGAAACACACACTTTTACAACAATTTTCAGTGAGTAAAGTAGTGTTAGAACCAGAGTAACACAAACTTTAAAGTGGAAAAATCTGTACAAATAGAGCGAAACAATTGTGCTTGCAGATATTTTCTGTTTAAGCCAATAAAAGGGCTTTGCTCTTCTGTGTGGCTTACTGATGTCAAGCACTGTCTTGCTGGAGGCAGCTGTGCTACTGAAGTGTTTTCCTGACCTTAAATAGCCTATATGCTGGGCATTAGAAGCATACAAGTAGAAATGTGGGGCATGTAAGGACACAAGGAGGCAGGAAACCCTTCAAGGCCCCCTACTCTCCTCTGAATTAGCAGATGTATCCCACAATTTTTTCTCCTTCTTGATATTTGTCCAAGTTATTTCCAGAACAGTTTATACTAATTGTTCCCTTGTGCTGCTATGGTACAGTTTATTCCATATGTTAAGTACTGCATGCAAAGAAATTCTGCCTAACTTCTTCCTGTAGCTGCCCTGTTCTTAGCTTAAGTCCATCCCCCTTCGTTCTTACATTTGATAATAGCTCAAACAGCTTGTAGCATTTATCATCACCATTCCTTTCAGAAGGTTGCATGCCTCATTGATGTGCCCCATCCTCTGTTTAAATCCACTCTCTTCTTTTCCAAAAACTAATGGTTTCTCTAACATTTTGAATTAGTAATTTCTTTAGGTCATGTTGCCTTTTTGGTAAGCCTTTTGTGTACTTTCTATTTTTCTATCATTCCCATTTCATGGTAAGGTAGATATAATGGTGCCTGTATGCAGTAGATAAATTGTGATCCCATTTGCCTCTTACACAGCACAAGGATATTTTTCTTCTTCAAGTGAGGGTCCATATGTGTATTCCACTCTAGTATGAATGTGCTCCATGCACCTGAGGTTGGAAGATTTTTGCTAGCAGTGTTGTTGGTCCATTCTTGTGCCCTTCTTATCATGCTCCAAACCAAGTGCATAAGGGGCAGTTCAGACCGACTGCCTCTCCAGTTCCCTTCTACTGCCCATGGTCTGAGATGGAACCCCTTCACTGTCCACAGTGTTAGCTAGTGTTCTTCTTTAAACCTGCAGTCATCTATAAACAGCTTTTTAAACCTGTTTACATAGTTGTTAGAGTTCGAGTATTTTTAGCAGTTAAGAGTTTGCGGGTGTCCGCCCATCCCGACCACTAGGTTTACCTAGTATGCTTAGCATTCCAGGATTCAAAAATTGTGTCCCCTGTCCCCTTCCAATCATTGATGACCACAACAAATGCCTCTACTGCCTCAGGGAAGCTCATATTCCCACTTAGTGCAGCATCTGCCAGTCCTTTCCAAGATGAACCCATCAAACCTGTGAGTAGAGGCTCTGAAGATACCTAACGTAGAGTGCTGTGAGGTCCCAGTCTGTTCCTGGCCCATCAAACTGTCATATTCACTGGGCAGAGATGCGAGAAGTACCTCTCTGATATGGTGGTGGTCAGGCTCCAGGGTCATTCAGCAAAGGATTCCTCCAAACAAAGGCACAAGGAGGGTAAGAACAAACATTCTCAGAAGAAATCCCCCTCCAAGGCCTTGTCCAAAAAAACGGCCTCCTCTCCGACACCCTCTAAGTCAGGTGAGGCTCTGCTCTCTGGTACAGGAATGTCAGGAGCTCACAAAGAGCACAGTACCATTTTCTGGCACTCAATGGCAAGAATACCCCAAAAACAGCCCTAACCAAAGGAGGAGGACTGTCCTTGATACCAAAAACTGATACCTCTTTAGCATAGGAGAAGAGGTTTTTATTCAAGATATTTCCTTATCCCCAAAAAAGAGAGGATACTGAAAGCCCATACTAGATCTCAGACATCTGCTTGAGGTTGAGAATACTTACCCTTGCCTCTATAATCATCTCTCTGAATAAGGGTGATTGGTTCACAGCTCTCAGTTTAAAGGGTGCTCATTTCCACATAGACGTCCACCCTGCACATAAGAGATGCCTGAGATTCACCGTTGGCCTAGACCACTACCAATTCAGAGTGCTCCGCTTTGGCCTTTTGATAGCACCGACGTATTCAAAAAGGTGCTATCAATAGTCGCAGCCAACCTCTGCATTAGGGCTTTTCAGTGTTCCCCTTACCTTGACAACTGGTTATTTACAGGAAAAATCTCATCAGGAAGTATGGGCAACAACCCTGTTCTGATTCAGTCTCCTACACTCTTTAGGGCTGCAAATCAATATGGAAAAGTTCACTTTAGTTCCCACATAGATTATAGACTTTATTGGCGCAACCTTAGACTCAGTCAGTGGCAAGGTATACCTTCCTCAAGATAGATTCCTACCTACAAAGGATCTCACCACCCAGCTTTGGCTGAGCCCCCAGATGATAGTCCAATCTTGTCTCATCCTCCTGGGTCACAAGGCCTCTTGTACATATGTGATATCATTCGCAAGACTTTGCCTTTGATGTCCACAGGCTTGGTTACTGACAGTTTATGCACTAGACAAGTACAGTCTGTACACACTTATCTCACTACCTCACAGAGTTTGGACTTCTCTCTCCTGGTGGGAGAACAAGGAAATGGTATGGATGAGGATTCCCTTTGTCCTCCCCTCGCCAATCCTTGACACAGTGACTAATTACCAATGCCAGACACTTTATGGAGCTGCATGCAGTATATGAAGCCTGCAAATTCCTACCATTTATTCAGACCTTGTATGCCCAAGTCACATTGGCCAACAGCAGTTTACTACATCAACAAACAGGGAAGCAAGGTCCACCCCACTTTGCATAGAAGTAGTCAGTCTTTGGAAGTTGTGTATTCACCACCAGATCACCCTCTTGGCGATATACTTCCCAGGGGTACACAGAACATTATCAGGCAGCCTTAGCAGGCACTTCTCCACGGACCACAAATGGTAATTATATGTTTTGGTGGAATGGAACATCTTTCTGAAGTGGTGATTCCCATCTTGGGGTCTCTTTGCATGTCAAGAGAACAAAAAATACCCAACATAGACCTCCAGAGCAGCTCCAGAAGGGTGCATTCCTAGTTAAATGGTTGGGACCACTGATGTACATGAGTACATGATACAGGAATACAGTGATTCTGCCCATTTCTCTTACATTGAGTTCTGAGGAAGATCCAACAAGAAGGTGCATCTGATCCTGTTTGCTCCCAGATGGCCCAGGCAGTTCTGGTTCCCTGGCATTCTTCAGATGTCTGCATGCTCATGCATCCATATTCAGCAATTTCCAAATCTGTTGACTCAGGACTGAGGCAAGTTTGAACACCCCAAACCAGCATCCCTCCATCTAACAGTGGTGTTTGGATGAACAACTGATCTAGAAAAGTCACGCTTGGAGGCAGTACAATCTATCCATCCATCCTTCAATACTAGGAAAAGTTCCATAAGGCTGTGCTACACACCGAAATGGAAACAATTTTTTGCCTGGTGCCAGCATTGTTGGGTGCTGAGATTCCTTCTATTCTGGACTGCCTCCTCTTTCTAAAAACGTTGGGACTATCTCTCAGCTCTGTGTGGGTTCACTTGGCAGCTATTGGTGCCTTTCAACCTCCAGTGAACAGACATTCAGTCTTCGCCCATTACACAGAACAGTTTCGGACAAGATTCTATTCCTCTCATAGTGACACCTGTCTCTATCCCCCCAGTCCCGGCCTTGCTCACAATCTAAAACCACAAAAAACAGGCTTCTGCTGCAAAGCACTCCAGGAAGTCTGGGGCTGAACTTCCAGGAAGAGCAGTCCAGAGTGATCCCTACTTTAGTGTAGGAGGTGATAACTACAAGCAAATATGGCACTCCATATGCATCATGATTAACTCCTAGGCAGACAACACAACACACATAATCATCTGTTGCAGACATAGTTCTACCGTACTGACACAGATTGAAGCTGCTGAAAAGCCTTCCTTTCTTCTTCAAAAATGTACTAGAAAGGAAGATACAATGTGTGACACCAAAAGAAACATTACAACATGCTGGAATATGGGGCAGACCTTGATGCACCAAAGCCTCTGAAACAAGGCACTGGTGTGCCTTAACACAGGCATGAGTTTGCCACAACAAGAAACCAATGTAACCAAGGTCAAGACAGGCACCAAAAAAGCCAAGAAAGTAAGTATTAAGGAAAGGGAAAAATAAGTATGAATGCACTACAAAAATGTACTTATATGCCAAAGCAAAGACCACACAACTTAGACAACCGTTACGGAACCAATAGCAAAGAAGGGATTAGTAATGAAGAGTAGGATGGAAGTACTTGGTGTTGGCTTAATGCTACTTCTACTGATGTCTTCAATGGGAGTTTTACTATTGTCTTCTATGAAGCAAACTAAGACCAATGCTGAGATCTTTTGAAAATCCCATCCTAAGATGGTACAGGTGTGAAGAGCTGGAGCTGCAAAGTAACATACTGGAAGCTTTTCCACCAAACAAAGTCAAGAAAGAACTGAAAAGAATCCCCTCTGGGGAGTGGTGCTTGATGGAGGGAAACTGGCCTGTGCCCTCTTCAATTACTATTGTCCTCAGAGCGCAAAATTCATTAAGGACTGAGGGAGTTCTGCCACTTTTATCCTAAAGAGCTAAGACACAAGGAATAAGAATGATAGAGGATGGTATTTTTAGGGAAACTCAATGTAAAATAAAATATTTAGAAGTGACTAAGTAAAAATGGAGATTATAATAATTAAATATAGTATAGTATAACAAAGCATACACTCATGATGACACAACCAACATACAAGGAAACTAATGCCCTAATCATATTTTATTAGGCTATACTGCAAGAAAAACGAATCTGTATGAAAAAGTTAATATCTAGATGGAAAGAGTTTTATCTAGATCAGACATAAAATTTGTTTAAGCTTCTTGAATTTAGGTAGATCATTCCACAATAGTCAAAAGGATGAGGGAAATATGATGTATTTTAAAATCATGTTTCTTTCACATTTCATTTCTAACTTCTTACTTATGAAATTTTACATCACATCTCCAATGTTGCAGCTCTATGGTGAAAACCCAACAACGCATGCAGTAATACCTAAACAGACACGCATACATACATTTCACCTTTAAGCAATCTATATAATAACCTGCCAGCTTTCACAATCCCCTGCAAAAGCCTGAGGCACAACATTAACATTCTAAGAGAAATAACATAGTAACATATCAACAAAGGCAAAGGGTGGGAAAGCTCATACACTAGAAACCCAGTCAGTTCAGACACCATTGTTGTCATATAAATAGTTAAACCATGTTGTAGCGGGGTGGTTACAAGCTCCTGCCCTTCAGAGCTTAAAACAGCCCAGGAGAGGGTTGTGGCTGGGTCAAGAACCTTGGGCTGATTGGGGGAAAGCAGGCTCAGCTGTGCCCAGGCCCCAGTCAGGCCTAGTCGGCCCCTATAAGAGGCAGTGAGCCAGAAGCCCAGTCAGCCTTCTTCTGCCTGCAGAGAGAGATGGGCCTGGCTGCAGGGAGATAGAGACAGAATACCTGAGTGAAGCAGGGTTGGGGAAAGGCAGAGGAGCCAGGGAGCTCTAGCCTGGAAAGCCCCAGGCTGCAGCCCAGCAGAAGGCCAAGGGGTATTGGGGGTTGCAGAGGGCAGCCCAGAAGTAGGCCAAGGCAGCAGGTCCAAACCCTCCCTGCCAGTGGTGAGCGGCTGATACTGCAGTCTGCCCCAGTGAACAGGGGCTAGACGGAGAATGGGAAGTAGCCAAAACTGAGGCAAAGTGGAGATAGTGGATTGCGGGTTCCCCAGGGAGGGGAGACCCAGATCGGTAGGGTACTGCCAGGGGGCAGAACCTGAGCTAAAGGGGCACTGGGATCCAGAGAGAGGCACAGGGCCAGAGGACAGGTGGATCACTGGCCTGCAGAGGGCGCTTCTGTCTGGCAGTGAGCTAATTCTCGACGACAACCAGCAGGAGGCGCAGCAGGGGTGAGTCCGCACGTCGACACGTGAATAAAAGAATAAAATCTAATAAACTCTTGTAAAATACCATGAGATAGCACAAATTACAAGACTTCCAACATCCAGCCACACACATTAAGATAATTAATTTTAATACCTTAATATAAATACTCAGTAGCAATAAAAGTCACATATAATGCCAATTGGTATGATATGCCCATATTTTGGAAGCTGACAGTCACAAGAAAGAAAGAAAGAAAGAAAGAAAGAAAGAAAGAAAGAAAGAAAGAAAGAAAGAAAGAAAGAAAGAAAGAAAGAAAGAAAGAAAGAAAGAAAGAAAGAAAGATGTTTATTGCTGATAAAGTAACATCACTGTAACTTGAGAAAAGAAATGCCTCTCAAATGTTTCCTTTCTGCAGACCTCTTCATAAAAGAGAGGTCATTTCATGGACATTCTCCCCAACACGCAATCAGCTCTGGTTTCAAAATGTTGATTCTGTGGACTACCAAGAAGTATTCTCTGTATTACTGATGGTCCACAAGTCATAGTGTAAGAACCATAGATCTGAAACTACAATAAAACCTCATGCCTCATAAAAATATAATTTAATCATCAGCCTCTTCTTCACAGCTCTGTCTTATAAACATTTCAAATTTCCTACCCGTGGGCCTGTGCAGTCTACTCTCGAAAGAGCTCTACTTCTTAACAAAGATCAACTTAAAAATTCTCACAATCAAAAATATCTGACAATAAGTGTGCAATATTAAAGCACTATTAAGGAATTCAACTCCACCCTTACCTGCTCAGAAGAGACTCTTCAGGCCCTTTGCCATTAGAACTGGCTCCATTTAATGTTTACTGTTTAACTTTCAATAAAAAGATTCTGGGCTGGGATCCTCTATAAATGAAATCAAATAGAAGCGTCCTAAGGCTAGGAAAGGGGAATTCCCCAACCTTTCACATGTCTGTTTAGAATCTTCTTTTCTAAGAACTTGATTTTCCTATCAGCTACCAGATTTAGGTAGTGTTTTCACTAGCTTTTGCTGGTCCTTTACTCTCTACAGAAGAGGTTGTAGACTCCACATTATCCACTCAGTTTCAACTCAAGTAACTCTACATGAACCTCAAAAGTGCTGAGCTCAGTCAAGACTGCCTCTATTATATCCAGAGAACTGGCTGCAGAAAAAGTCTCTCCAAGGTAGTAGTGGAAACTCTACTGTAAGATATAATTTTAAAACTAGACTGGAGAAAACACCAGAATATGGACTATGGGAAACAATCCTGCACTGGCCTCCAGGTGATGATCTGAAAAATCTAATGCATTATTTCCATCTCTGCCTTCTAGGAATCTATTATGTAGCTAAGAAATCCATTAGATGTAACCCTGTTACCAAAAAGTCATGCAGAGCAGGGCTTTTGAAATGGTGGGAAGAACTTGTGTTAATGGGCTTCTGAACAGATGTTGCGTGTCAACTCCATCAGTACACACTCTCAAATAAATTTAAAACTTACAAAGAACAGTCACTATTGGTATGAGACTCGTAGAAGGAAAGTGCTCTAATGCAAGATTGTAGAATGTTTTTATTACCTACTGCACTTTTGTTAAAACAGTTTTTAGGGTAAAAATGTAGCATTAATTCTTACCATTACAGTTTACTGTCAAATGCAAGGATTTCTTTATGTCTCTCACTTGTCACTTAATTATTTACCACTTGCCTCATTAACTTCAGTTTCAGCACATAGTCATAATTTATCTCTCTTCAGTCCCTCAATAAATTGCCTTGGACATTAAATTTGTTAGCAATGAAGTCTTATGTCCTTCATATTCTATTTTACTAATTGTCCTGTGTCAGTTTCAGTAGTGAAGACTGAAGGAAATAGGGTAGGCATCTAGCAGCACTTAAGGCAGGGGCGGGCAAACTTTTTGGCCTGAGGGCCACATTGGAGTTGCAAAACAGTATGGAGGGCCGGGTAGGGAAGGCTGTGCCTCCCTAAACAGCCGGGCCCCTGTCCTCTATCTGCCCCCTCCCACTTCCCATCTCCTGAGTGCCCCACTCAGAACACCCGACACATCCAACCCCCTTGCTCCTTGTCCCCTGACCACCCCCTCCCAGGACCCCTTGCCCTTAACTGCCCCCCCCAGGACCCTACCCTCTATCCAACACCCCCGTTCCCTGTCCCCTGACTGCCCCCACTTGCAGAACTCCCCATCCCTTATCCAACCCCCTGGCCCCGGTCCCCTTACCATGTCACTCAGAGCAGCATGTCTGGCAGCCGCACCACTTGGTCGGAGCCTGCCGCGCTCCCCGCCCAGCAGTGTGGCTGCAGGGAATTGGGGACAGCAGGGGAGGGGCCAGGGTCTAGCCTCCCCGGCCGGGAGCTCAAGGGCCAGGCAGGACAGGCCCATGGGCTGGATGTGGCCCAGGGGCCATGGGTTGCCCACCTCTGACTTAGAGACTACAGTGATGGGTCTTAAAGAAAAATAGGATAGGCATGTAAATTAATTGCCACAATAAACATGAAGAAATTATACAGAATATAAGCATCTGAGATAATGTTATTCCATCATTACTTTAAATTAAAAAACTTACATTACAAGTAAATGAGATTTAGCCTATACATTAATCTTCCTAAGACTATGAATTTGAGATCTAAAATCATAGTTTATTCACCTTTGAAATATGTCCATAGTTCTAATAAATCATAATAAGCATTTTACGGTGCCTTTCCTCTTAGGATCTCTCAGCACCTAACTATACAAACAATAATTTTCACAACATCCCTGTGAGACAGGTGTTATCATACACCCTGTATGGATTAATTAACTGAGAAAGAGAAAATTAAGCTACTTGTCCATGAGCACACACAGCAAGTCAGTGACAGAGCTGGCATCAGAATCAAGGAGACCAGACTCCAACTCTCCTTTTCTAGTCGCTTGTCTGAAATCATACTGCCTCCCTATTAGCACTGATGGGAGTTGCAGGTGTGCATCTTGAGGAGATTAGACCTTTAGCACCTATTATCCAGTTCTGTTCCATTCATCACAACAGCTGTCAAGGACAGGTAGCAGTTTAGTTCATCTGTTCGTGCTGGGACAGTAAAACTATCAAATAAATTTATGTCCTTGGGCAACTGCATTTCTGGTAAGCTCTGTTCTTTACATTTCTACTCTGTACTCTCATTTCCAATACACAACAACAACTAATGCTGTACCCAGTACACAAACATTAGATACAGTCTCATGGGCAGATATGTGTAGTAAATTCAGAGAAGTACTATACGAAGAAAGTTTTATAAGGGGAGAAGAGCTCTAATTTAACACAATAGCATTAAACTTAAAAAAAAATACAAGCCGAAGGGGGTAATCACAATCATTAAACTGAATATTTATTATTTTCATGCCAATTGGATTCTCTTTCCTTTTTGAAAGCACATTTAGAAATGATGAAAAGGTGGCAGTTTTACAGTTTTTGAGTACATAGGTTCCCCTCAGAACAGCTGCTACACAGGCACTGGCAATGCAAGCTTTTGCCATTTCACACCACACCAAAATGCCTTCGCCTTGACCTGGAGAGATCAATTACAGGGGACAAGAAAGCAAGTCAATCTCTATGACCCATTCATTTCCTATCTCTCTACTGAGACCGCCAATAAGGCAGACAATTAGTAAAAACTTGGGTGGTGTTTTAGTGACTTGATTTCCTTTCCACAAGGAACCAGGCAGAAATCATCAACTGATTTTAATAAGCAACCAGATTAGTGATAGTTCTAAATTAGATGCTGTCAAATTTAATCCACTCAAGCACCCCTCTCTTCTCAACACACTTGTATAAAAACAGATAGATGGAAACATCTAAATATTACTAATTGCTCAAGGGTTGTTTCCATTTACATAACATTATGCTTCCATAATTACTCCATTCTAGGGCAAATACACACACGAGTTTAATTTTCTTCCCAAGTTGTTTTGTTGAAAAATACATGGGGCTGTTAGAAATCTAAAGCTGAGACCATGCTCCTCTTCTTTTCTTAATGGCCAGGGGAATATTAAAAAAGTTCAGTGGTGTTGAAAACTTGCTGAATATAGAGTTCCATCCTCAATCATGAATAACTCTTCTGGCCCTGCTCCCAGACTAGTAAAAGGAACATTTCAGCCTCTAAAGGATAAAGCATGCACCCTGCTCCATTAAAGCAAAACACAACTTCTACTGACAGCTGGTTTTCTTAGCATACTCAGGTTTGTGTATTTATCGAAGAAAAGCCCTTCAGGACAACAGTATTTATTATAAGATTATTTCTGTGAATCCAGGGAACACAAGTACTAGCAAAATAACATTATTTTCACCACTATATCCTATTATTTAAATACTGAAAAAGACTAGCCAAGTCACTTTAATTTTCTTTAACAAGGAAAAAAAAAAAACAAAATTACAAAATATCTGTCACCTTGCAATGAACTTGTGGAGCTCTGAAACAGTTTCCATCCACTCCTGTAGAATGTAGCTCTTCAACCTCTCACTACTTTCTTTGGCTGTGCCCTGGTCTACACAACAGAGTCAGGTCCCCCACTACACTAACATAATAACTGCACCCCCTGAGAGGTGTAGCGCTTATGTCAATGTAGTTAGGGCGACATAGTGCCCAGGTAGATGCTGCATTTACTTATATCGCCTGCTGGCTGTCAGCCCTGAGTGGGGCTGAGAGATGGAGCTGTCCCCCACCGCCCTGGTGCTGACAGCCCGAGCCTTCAGCTGAGTGCAGGGCTCACTGCTGGGCACTCTGCCCTGGTGCTGACAACTCGGGCTCTCAGCGCTGGGGAAGCTGTCAGTGGTGGGGGCCATCTGTGAGCTGCAGGGCTGACAGCTGAGGTTGTCAATCCCAAGGCTACTGGGCTCCAGCTGTCAGTGTCCTTCAATGCCCCACTTCAGTCAGTGGATAGCGTACCTGGTGAGGGGGACCCACACCACCGACAGAAGGAGTAAATGTGGACGTGAACCATCGCTTTAATTACTGCGGTGGCTGTATATTGACTTAAGTCCACTTAATTTTGTAGTGTACACAAGCCCTTAGATTCTAGTGACTTTGATAGTAGCAGGAAACGTAATGATGTGATAGGTTTTCTATTATAAACCCTTTTTTCTTAGAGATTCTTAGAGAGAAAATAAGTAAATTCAGTGCTAGTAAAAGATGTTGGACTGACAGTTCTGGAGACTGTACTACAGATTCTCTATTCATACACAGAACAAGTACAGTATAGGCAGAAGCTCTACAAACTTCTCAGACACCATACCACCAACAGACTCCAAACCTGGCCTGGAAAGTCCACTTCGAGGAATGGAAAGTCTAGTCATTCTCTATAGTTACATCACTTACATTTTCAAGGAAATCTCACACTGTTGCACTAGCACCCGTGCAGCTATGGTGGTGCTAGCAACAGTGGGCATGCCAGTGTAGACAAGGCTCATAAATTCTTACTACGTTATCTAGACTTACTTAAAGCATGGTTAGACAACACACTTGAGTCCTGTTTACATGAGCACTCCTACTATTGCCACCACCAGCAAAACAGCATAGGTACTATTGCAACAGTGAAAGATTTCCCCAAAATGCTAGCATAGATAAGATTCATGCGGATACAAAGGCCATGTTTATACTACAGAGCCTATGCCGGAATAGCTATGTTGGCATAGCTCCCTACAATAGGCACAGCATATGCCAACAGAAGGAGGAGTTCTATACTTTAACAGAAGTTCACCATTAGCTATGCCCAGAGAAGCCCCTTTTCTGTCAGCACAACTGTGTCTGCACTGGAAGTTTTGCTGGAATAGCTATGTCAGCCTGGGGCATGATTTTTTCACACTTCTAGTCAACATAGCTATGCTGGCATAACTTTGTAGTGTAGACCAGGCCACAGAGATTCTCAGTTGGCTGAGACTGCTAACTGAGGCCAACTAACAGATTATTGTGATGATGCCTATTTACAACATACAAAATCTCTTCAAGCAGAAAATTCATTCAAGTGTCTGCACCTGGATTCAATTTGTTTAAAATTTGAAAATATTTTCTTTAAAAGTTTAAGGTAAAGCAGAGAGTGCTTTTCAAAACCCAAACGTATATAAAATAAATTAAGCAAATTACTTTTTATACAGTCAGTGACTGTTGGTATTTTGAAAAACTAATAACCAGTTTTCAGCATTTTTATGTCAGGCAAGATCTTTTCTTCCAAGGATTTCTTACTGTGGTAAGCAGCACAGGAATGGGCATCAAACTCCTTGGGCCTGACCCTGCACCCCTTGAATGCAAGCTGGATCAGGCCTCTGGGTTGTATTCTTTACTGACTTGCTGTGTGACCTTTTGGCAAGTTACCCAATCTCTTTGTGCCTTACTTTCCACTCTGTAAACGAGGACATTTTCCCAGTTTTGCTAATCCTTTTGAGAGCTTATGATGATATGTGTAATGCAAGTATTATTTTGTTTATCATGCACATATAAAACACACCAATGTGCATTTTAATAACTGTGCAAAGTAAAAAGAGCGTATTTACAGGCTATTGTGTTATGCCTCAAGTTGCTGATATGATCTGTGGGTAAACATACATGTTAGAAAGTATGGTCATGGTCAGGATAGGACCTAATGGTGACAAAATCTCTCAGAAAATATGGCCAACTTTCGTGTTTCATAACAACAGAGTTCTGGTTTACTTGCTCCCAAAGTGGAAACATTCATAGCAGAATGAGCCTTTTTCATAAAGTGTGAATGTAAGCTCATTTAATATTCCTCCCTAACAGGGCTACTGTTGGCAGCATTAATAAAGTTACATTGTTATTATGTGGGAATGGGGCATTTTGTAACATTGTTCTGTTTCCGCAAATGTTGATAATTTCCCCAAAATGCTTCCCAAAATTGCTATTACCTCTCCTTAAAACCTGCTGCATACAAACTGTTTTGCTAATTTGCTTAAACCGTTTTGGTATATTCAATTATAATCTTTAGCAGCAGCGGGAGACTTTTGTGGCAATGCACAATGCAATGTAACATGTCATGGCCTCAAGTCATTAAGATAATCCTCAGGACTTCTTGAAGTTATTTTGTAGTTTTGAAAAACAAAAAATGCAAAGTAGTAAATATTGTTGGTTAAAAAATTCAGTTTTCAAACAATGGACATTTAGGCCATATGACATCTTAACTGTGCCAGAACCTCTGTCAGGACAATTTTTTGGGAATTTAGAGAACTCCAATGTAACCTTGTAAGGAAGCCCAGTTCAACAGAGAGTACCGGAAACTTCTGGTACTACTGGTCACGAAACTTCTAAATTACAAGAAAAGATGCTTTTAAAATGAAGGCAGATTCAGCAGCCTAAATTAAAAAGCACTGAAACATGCTAAGAAGAGATCTACCTCAAGAAACAAGGGAAGATAATAAAAATTACAATGAGCGTAAGTTACTTTGAAAGAGTAATTTATTGTAAATGACTACTAAATGGATCAGAAAAGTAATTATATACTATGGATTACTGGTGCCTACATATCATGAGGATGGCATTTTATAAATGAAATGGATAATCTAATCTATTCTAACACTTTCTGACTGAAGAAAAGACGATTACCTTTGTAATTGTTGTTCTTCAAGATGTGTTGTTCATATCTATTCCAATTAGGTGTGCGCGCGCCGCGTGCACGTTCGTCAGAAGATTTTTAACCTAGCAACACTCGGTGGGTCGGCTGCAGCGCCCCCTGGAGTGGCGCCCTTATGGCACCGGGTATATGCCCCTGCCAACCCAGCGCCCCCTCAGTTCCTTCTTGCGGGATACTCTGACAGTGGGGAAGGAGGGTGGGTTTGGAATGGATATAAGCAACACATCTCGAAGAACAACAGTTAAAAGGGTGAGTAACCGTCTTTTCTTCCTCGAGGGCTTGCTCATATCAGTTCCAATTAGGTGATTCCCAAGCCTTACCTACGTGGTGGGGTTGGAGTGAGATGTCATGGAGTGAAGGACCGCTGAACCAAATGCATCACCACCCCTGGACTGCTGCACTACTGCATAGTGGGAAGCAAAGGTATATACCAATGACCAAGTTGCTCCCCTACAGATCTCCTGTATGGGTACATGAGCCAGGAAGGCAGAGGACGAAGCTTAAGCCCGAGTAGAGTGGGCGGCCAGGTGCGTAGTTGAGACATTAGCCAAGTCATAGCATGCACGGATGCATGATGTGATCCAGGATCAGATGCACTGGGTAGAGACCAGAAGGCCCCTCATCCGGTCTGCCACAGCTATGAACAGCCGGGTCATCCTCCTAAAAGGTTTCATTCATTCAATGTAAAAGACAAGGGCCCTGCATACATCTAGGGAGTGCAGCTGTTGTTCTCATCGATAAGCGTGCGGTTTCAGATAGAAGACCAGAAGGAAGATGTCTTGGTTGACATGGAAGGTAGACACCACCGTAGGAAGGAAGGCAGGGTGTGGATGCAGCTGTACCTTATCCTTATGAAACACTGTATACTGTGGGTCCGACCTAAGGGCTCAAAGCTCCGACACACGTCTCGCTGAGGTGATAGCAACAGGGAAAGCTGTTTTCCAAGAAAGGTACAGGAGTGAGCAAGTGGCCATAGGCTCGAACAGGGCACCCATGAGTCTGGATAGGACCAGGCTGAGATCCCACGTAGGGGCTGGATGCCGAATTTGTGGGTACAGACATCCCAATCCCATGGTCAGGAACCTACTGACCATGGGATTCGAGAAAACCGAGTGCCCGTTTTTGCTCGGGTGGAAGGCCGAAATCTCTGCTAGGTGTACTCTGATGGATGAAATTGCCAGGCATTCTGTTTCAAAGACAAGAGATAGTCTAAGATGGTCGGTACTGGCACCTCCAGAGGGGCAGTATTGCTCAGGGCACAGCAGCAGGAGAAACTCTTCCACTTGGCTAAATACGTGGACCTAGTAGAGGGCTTTCTGCTACCCAAAAGTACATGCTGCACCGAGCGGGAGCAATGTAGCTCAGATTGAGTGAGCCATGCAGCATTCATGCTGTGAGATGGAAGGATTGCAGGTCCGGATGACACAGTCGGCTTTGCTCCTGAGTGATCAGGTCTGGTCACAACGGGAGTGGAATTGGTGTGGTCACGACAGATCGAGGAAAGGGATGTACCAATGTTGCCTGGGCCACGCTGGGGCAATCAAGATTAAGCAGGCCTTGTCTCTTCGCAATTTGAGAAGGACCTTGTGGACTAATGGGAATGGAGGAAAGGCGTAGAGCAGATGGTCTTTCCATGGCATCAGGAAGGTGTTCGATAGGGAGCCCAGGGAGTGCCCCTGGAGAGAACAGAACTTGTGAGAGGGGTCCCTGAAGAGGGATGGGGGAGGGAGGGTGGGAAGGGGGGAGACAAAACAAACTGAAGTCAGTATCCACTTTCCACTGTATGTAGGACCCAGCGGTCTGATGTTATGCGGGACCACACAGGGAGGAAATAGGAAAGGTGGTTGGTGAAAGGTGGGGAAGGATCCTGTAAGGAGACTGGTACTCTACCCTCAGGCACACCTTCAAGAGTTTTGTTTGGGTCCTGCTGATGGTTTGGGGTGGCCCTGGTTCTGGCCTGTCTGAGGACCAGATTGCCTCCTCCTACCACCACAGGTGCATATTCTAGAAAAGTCCTATCTCGGCTGGGGGTTAGGGTACGTGTGCTGCGGTTGGGGTCGGAAGGGTCTACGTTGCATCACCGGGGTATGCATGCCCAATGAGCGCATGATGGCCCGGTTATCCTTCAGACTTTGGATTCAGTTTTGTCTGAAAATAGCCCCTGGCCATCAAAGGGCAGGTCCCGAATTGTTTGTTGCAGCTCCGGTGGAAGATGGGACACCTGCAGCCACAAGATGCAGTGTATAGCAACACCTGAGGCTAGAGTCCTAGCCACCGAGTCTGCCGCATCTGTTGAAGCCCGAAGGGTGTCCTGGCTACTTTCTTGCCCTCCTCTAGCAAGGCCCCGAACTTCTCCCTGGACTCCTGAAGAATCAGCTCTTTGAACTTCCCCTTCGAGTTTCAGGTATAATACTTATAACGGCTCAATAGGGCCTGCTGGTTAGCCACCCTAAATTGTAGGCCGCCAGTCGAATAGATCTTGTGCCCGAATAAATCCAGGCATCTAGCGTCCTTGATTTGGGAGCAGGAGATTGTTGACCGTGTCTTTTCCTCTCATTAACGGACTGTATAACGAGGTAGCATGGTTGGGGGTGAATGTACAAATACCCAGTCTTTGGAGGGGACCAAGTACTTCCTCTCCACCCTCTTGGCAGTGGGAGGAATAGATGCCGGAAACTCCCAGATTGTATTGGCATTAGCCTGAATGGGCCTAATAAACAGCAAGGCTATATGTGTGAGGGTCTCAGCAGATAAAATGTCCACCACTGGATCCTTGACCTCCACCATCTCCTCCACCAGGAGGTTCATGTTTTGTGCCACCCTACGAAGTAAGTCTTGGTGCACATGGAGGTCTATAGGTGGTGGGCAGAGGAGGAGGTGCCTGCCACCACCTCGTATGGGGAGGACAAGGAGGATACGTCCAGGACTAATGGGTCCTGCGGCAAGTCCTGCTGTGGGGGGGTCCGGCTGCCCTAGGTCCTTCATGCTAGGGGCATGGTCCTGAGCTGAGGGTAGGGCTGTTGCCTCCGAGCTCCTTGGGGCCTCCGGAACCTGAGGTTCTGAGTGAGCAGAACGAGAAGCTCCCAATAGAACACCTTGGGCCTGATGGTATCCCCAAGGGGTCCAAAAGGACCATTGTGGGGAGTCCCTGAGCAAGATCCTGCCTCGTCGTGCCATTGGCTAGCTCTGTCCGCGTCCTGGTCATGAACATGGTAGCCACTCTCTGCTTGGGATGACCTCAAATTGGGGCGGGAAGACCAAGGTGGAGCCGATCACTCATGCTGGGTTGCACTGTCATGTGTTGTTGGCCCACGACGCGGGGATGGAGATTGGTGCCGCAGTCTTGAGTGGTACTGCGATCTGGACCAGGACCAATGGTCATATCAGTGCCGGGAGGTAGACCTGGCCCTCAATGAAGATCTACAGGCGACTTCGGACCGATGGTGCCGGGTCTCGGCACAGGGCAGAGAGCGTTGGGCTGAGTGCCGCTTCCATGAGGAGCTGCTTCAAACAAAAGTCCCGCTCCTTTTTTGTCTAAGGCTTGAATGTCTTACAAATGCAGCACTTATCTGATTGATGGGATTCCCCCAGGCACTTCAGACAGGAGTTGTGGGGGTCTCATGGTAGGCATCGGCTTGAGGCAGGCCGAGCAGAGTTTGAAACCCAGAGACCTAGGCATGGGCCTGGTACTGGGAAGGGGAGAAGCCCCTTATTTCCAATTACTATATACACTTACTACAAAAGCTACTATTAACTACAACTACACTAAAACAACTATCTACAGGTATAATGAGCAAAGTGCTAGGGAAGTGGAGATCAGTTATGCCGTGCTCCACAGTTTCAATGACTCTTATGGGCAGTAAGAAGGAACTGAGAGGGTGCTGGATCGGTAGGGACATATATCTGGTGCCATAAAGGTGCCACTCCAGGAGGCACTCAGCCGACCCACCAAGTGTTGCTAGGGTAAAAATCTTCTGACGATCGTGCACTCAGGGCACGCACACCTAATTGGAATCAATATGAGCAAGCACTCAAAGAAGTGGGATTACGGCATAGCGTGATTTTAAAGTGCAACATCTGTTCCTGGATAACTCCACTCCCGAACAAGAGTGTCCACACAAGGAGTTAATCAGGAACAATTACTCTGAATGGTAAACATGCTGAATTGAGAAGTGTTCCCCTAACTCTTCTCCCTTTCCATCAACATGCCTTCTGTTTCCAAAACTAGGTTGACCATACGTCCCGTTTTGGCTGAGACAGTAATTTTTTTAAGCCCTGTCCTGGCTGACCTGACTTCCTTGGCAAACGGGACTAATGCCCACTTTCGTCAAAAAAGTAGGATGTGGAGGAACATGCCAGGAGGGAGGGGAAGAGTAGTGATGCCAGCACTAGCCCTCAGGGTGGGGGAGGCCTTGGGCCAGCCCCACATGGTGTCCCGTTTTCCCTATTGGAAATACGATCACCTAAAACTCCTGCATAGTTGCTAGAAAAGAATAGTAAGAGCTAGGCAGCTGGGGCAAGGGGAAGGGGGCAAGGAGAGGGGAGGAGATAAGATACTAATGCATCTTCAACCTGCAGATTTTCTGCATTATTACTTCCCTACACACTGAAGAGAGGAAATTTATGGTAGACCAATATATCATCACCTGTACTTGAGATAGGAACAGTGAAATTACCACGTAAAGTAACTGACCATTATCTGCATTATTCTGGCCAAAAAAGTACCAGCAATGCTGTTATTACTACTACTAATTTGAATCTCCCACCTAAGGGCAACAAACAACTTCAATGAATATATTAGTTAAGCCTAACAACACACTTGTGGAGCACTGTAACTAAGTACAATAGTTTATAGAAAAATAAATAGGCCCAGAGAAATTATATAACTTGCCTAAATTCATTAAATTAAATGCATTTAATGATACAATCAAGTTAATTCAGCATTTATTAAAAAAGAAGTCAGTTCATATAATCAATTACTCTAATCTGACTGCATGTAACTTGTTACCCTAATCAAGGGTACCTGAGCTAACCTTTTCACTATCACAAAGCTCATCAGAGAAAATGACTTGCATTTAAAATGAGCCACTAATGAAATCAACACAGCCATAAATAATGTTAAATGCAGGAGAGAACAAAAATCTTTTCTAAAATAAGGTTAGATGCTAAAAAGACTTGAAAACTCAAAAGAAGCAATATATACATTTTCTACAGATTTTTCTTCCCAGATACCTTGTAAATCTTATGATTTTATCTCAGAACTAATCTTGGATTTTTTTAACACATCTGCTTGGTCATCCATCTTATCCATATCAATGCCTTTTTGGTTTAAATATCAGAATGTCATGCCCTTTTGCAAACCCTATGTATTATTAGTGAGCTACTCTAAAACTATGGTAGTCAGTACTTTTCCATCTCTTCTACTCCACCCAAGGTGTTTTCAGCAGTTGAAAGGAATGTCATTTCAGTATTGACCAGAAAAACAAAAGCTCTCAATCAATGTTAGCTTTAACTCGACTTCTGTGTAACTGCAAAGTCTAATATAGTTACTTCTGTGTAGTAATGTAGATAAACCAAGTAAAATGCTTAACAAGGCAAAACAAAAGAAGGTGAAAAAGAAGCTCTCCTTTTAAAGTGTATTTATTAATATCAAACACTTCCCCCACTATCATTGGTTCCTTATTCTGCAATCTAGAGCTATAGTTAGGCAACCAGACCTCCTCCTCATACTAAGAAGCCTTTTCAATATTCCTCTGTAAGGGCATTATGAATCTTTGAGGCTTTCTTCAAGGTAACAAACTATGAAGATTTTCTTTTGGGAAACTTTAATTTGTCAGGTGCTGTGCAAAATAAGGACTTGCACTACAGGATTTTCCAACGTATCTCTAGTGAAAGTCACTTGTAAGCCTGAAGTGCTTTTCATGAAACTTTCAAGCAGATATTTCAAGACTGAAGCACTGAAGGAGAAGGAGAACATTGGGACATTGTTAATTCCAAAAATGGAAGCAGCCAAATCTAATTTAGGAAGCAGATTTTTCCCTCTGACCTCTTCCATTTTAGGAGTAAAAATTAGTTTATTAGCAAGTCTGTGTGCCAATGGTGTTGTCCAACAACCTTAAAATCAAATATTCTGACACACCCCCGGAAAAACATCTTACTGAGACTGCAAATTCCTGACCACAGTTAACAAATATAGCTTTACAGCTCTTGTAATAAACACTGATTCAAAACTTTTTAACTGTATCCCTTTCTATTGTACAAACTGCCTCTCTTCAGGGAATATGTATCAATCACACACAGGCACAGTGCACACCTACACATACATAAATATATAAACACAATCTTAAAAAACAAAGCTCTCCCATCCCTGGGGGAAATCTGCCTGCTAAGCTGAACCTGATGCCGCTTCCAGTACGAGTCATTCCAGGAAAATGTAGGTTGATTTTCAGGGATCAGTGGACCCACCAACAGTCTAGCCAATGGTGGCTCAGCTCTATAAGTGGGAGGCACATCAAAATGGGACGGGCAAGACTAACTGAATTGCTCCTTTCCAGTCAAAGCCAATTACAGTAATCATTGTCATGGCTTTTGTCAATTAAAAGCCAAAGTGGTTTTATGGCCTACCAAAGACTTCCTACATAAACAATCAGAGTAAAAATTAAAAGCTCTGAGAAGAACTGGAATACTCAACAATTATTCTACTTACTGTTCAATACGTGGGGACAGATATAGCTTGGGGAAAACCTGAGCAGCTTCTGTATCTTCAAAACTGACTGAGAGAAGAGCAACATCCTCTCCTGGATCTTCATTCACATCCTGAATACAAAGAAAAAGCAGGTAACATCAAACTTAAAGTAATCAGAACCTTACTAGTAAGGGGTCAAAGAGGGTCAAATACCCAGAGTAGGTAAAAGAGACATCAAAGGTTGAAGGGCCTCAATTTGACAATTTAAAAAAAATCTGTTTGTAAATTTCACTTAATTTTTTTTAATATTTTGACAAATTCCACAGTGCTCATTTTTCTTCAATTGATCAAAAGAAAATCAATGATGCAAGCCCAGCATTCACAAGCAACCCCTTACAGTAACATACCATCTTTTCAGTGTGTTGGAGCATAAACATTTTAGTAAAAAACAGATTTCATTTCTAAGATTCCAGGGATTGTTATAAACAACTGATGAAAATACCAAAGAATCTTCATATATTGTTGGGTCATTGAGTTATACACCCAGATGTTACATTTATAAACTTTTGTTGAAGTATATAGACCTGATTCTCTGTTGTGTTCAGCTTCTGTTTGAGCTGAGGGTGACAGGGATTTGGGAGTGTGTGTGTGTGTGTGACATTAAGGTTAGGTTATGGCTCCCTGATTCTCTGCCCCAGCCCTGGCCTCAGTGCAAGTTAGAGTGTGCATTTAAGGCTACCCTTTCATAACCAATCTCTGAGGTGTCCCTCTCTAATTTAGGCCCTATCTGCACTAACTTCCAACTGTGATTTTGTAACCCGGAAGTGGTAGTGACCTTAAATGACATCAAGTAACATAGGGCAATTCGTTGTCCATAAAGTAGTCTTTCAAAATATTTATGTCTCACCCTAGCTCTCTGATAAACTGCATTTGCTTCCATCCCTTTAGGAAAAATATGGACAGTTAAAAACTGTAGTGTGGCAGGGCCTTAGAACAGGCTGGCCATATTACACAAAACAATAAGAAAGAGCTGACAGTGTTTTTTCAGATATTTCTCCACTGTGTGGCATAGTTCTGATCTACAACACAACAATAGTGATCACAGTACACAAAACCTCCCCCCAGTACTGCATATATTTTCATGGCTAGTAAAAATTTGAGACAATTAACGTCTTTCACTCCTGAAGTCTAAGTGCAATATTAACTGTGTTGTCCCTGTTAACTTGCTAAGTCACACTAATCAGATGAACAGAAGTGTTAAAACGGATTAAGCAGTAGAGTCTAAGGATCAAAAGGATCTTGTTTTAATTGATAAGCATTTGTCACATGATGCAAGGTATAGAGTACATTTACCATTTTCATATTCAGGGTATCTCCAGGACCACAAATTCTTTTATGCTAGAAACCCGTGTCAAACACCATGCTCACATTAGCAGAGAACACATGCTTTAATTGGCTGCACAACGGCAAGGCAAAATTGAACAGTTAAAATCCCACATGAGTATTGTTAATGCTCAAATAGATCAAAAATTCACCTCTCCACCCACACACTCAATACAATGTGACAGTACATGTACAGCTTCTAGAATATACCATCTAGCTCTACCTTCCTTCCTTCAAGAGCTCAGTGATCAAAAGGACTCCAAAAAGACTGAGATATAAAAACATCTATCAGGAAACTAAATGAAAATTAGCAAGAATTATTATGACTATTAATAATAGCATTTAATAGGGACTTTCATTGTGGATGAATTTTTAAAATATATAATTTTACATGAATACAATGTAATATAATACAAAATAATATAATAGTAACTAGTTAATGGTGCAACTACTTCTGCCAACATGGCATTGCACTGAATATTAAAATAGCTAAATTCAGTACAAGTTTGTGGAAAGAAACTGACATTGTCTACTACATTTCAGATTGTCATTTTTCAAATATACAGTATAAAAAAGGTCAGTTACAAACACAATATGCTTAACTCTCCAAAAAAGGTTTAAAAAGTACCATAATACAGTAACTGTTACAGAGCTGTTATGAAACTGGCTGACCTGTGGCTCACCCTGGCCAACACAGGATGGCCCCAGAGCTATCACAATACAAAGTCACAAAAAGGTCATTTTTGTATAGATTGGCTGGACCTAAGTGCACATTTACTTTATGTCAGACTATCAAACATTATTATAATTAAGTCCTTTTATATAGAATAGCACACTGTTTATTTCTTTCATACTGTACTTTACTTTTATTTAAGCAACAATCCGCTTGGTGGAACTGCATTCAACCTTAGTATATCGGTTACAACTGCTGTTTATAAAACTAAATTGAAAACACATGTTGCACAGATAAACTATGGGGAAAAAAAATCTGGCTTTTTAATTAATGGACCTTTTTGATGTGTCTGTGCCAGTCAAGATTTAACCCCTCAGAGCTGCATCTCTACAGAGCTGTTAATGATTGGATGACTTGATATTCAGTGTTTGTGTTGGGAAACAATTATCTTTTCACAGGACAAAGGCAGCTCCCTCGCAAGGATCACCAGAGTCAAAAGGCCAAGGATGTTTTTATGTTTTGTACCAAGCATAACCAGACATTATTTCCCCGTCTGTCTACATTTTGTACATGTGTTTTAGTCTCAAAGAATAGGCAAAACAGAACTAATACAACAGACTAAGTAAAATAACAAAGCAAAAGCACCATTATTATTATTTTTAATTTAGTTTCAGAAAGAATGATATATTTAGAGAATATACTTTCTTATTACTGTATCTTCCTCAGTGTCATAAGCAAATTTTGTTTCTTCAGTATTTTTCCCATTTCCAGAATACAAAAAGAAAAAGGTACTCAAACGTAAATGGCAACACATTCTGAATATTTAAAATGAAACAATCTTTTGCACAACATATAATTAACCATGGAACTTGCTGCCACGGGATGTTGTTAAAGCAAGTAGCTCATACATTTCAGAATAGAATCAGACGCTTTCATGAATTATGAATGGAATTTTTATAATGAATAATAGCATCTGTAGTTACACTAGTTAGGCTAAAAATAATAATACTTAGCATTTATATAGCTTCTTTCATTAGAAACTTTATAAAAGGTGGGTATTATTTATATTCAGTTCCCCATCTGTAAAATGGAGATAATAATCCTTCTCTACATCACAAAAGTATTGTGTGACATAATGACAATGTTTCTGAGATTCTTGGATAAAGCACATGGTAGTAAGTAAAAATACCAAGTTCTCAGTAATACAAAGTATCTTAAAGGGACATTTTAAACAACTTGAAATCTAGCCCACTTAAAAAAATACATAGAATTAAAACTAGTTCCAGGATGTCCCTCCAACAATTTAAGTGGCTTTTTTTACAATTATACATTCCTACTTTAAAAAATGTGCTCTCTCCCATTTCAATGTGAAAAACTCACACAATAGAGAAAATAGACTGCACAGGAAGTCAGTGAAAATGACTATAAAAGTGCTGTCAATGCACAATGTAAAGAAACTAAACGAAAAAGACGGATTTTCCTCTAGTCTCTTTCAGTTAGTCACCTTCAGTGCTACTTAAAACAGCAGGTAAAACATTTCAGATGTAAGTGCAATTTTTAAGTTTTTGACAAACTGGAAGAAAAGTCACAACTCTCAGTTGTCATTTATATTGCACACCCATGTTAGAACTTTAGTAAATAAGAATCAGGATGATTATCTACCGGTAAATCCTGAAAACTACAAAAAGTCTCCAGGTTTTGTGAAAATACAAAACCAATACGAAAGTTATGAAAAGTGTGGTTCTGAGCCATTCAAAGAAAAAAAAAGGTCTTTCCTTGGAAGCTTAAATAAGGGACACCAAATAACATAGGAACCAAAAAGGAAGATATAATTGAACTGTATTTCAATTTATATTAATTAGCACTATCTAAATGATCATGTGCTGGCTTTCATTCACAGCTAATGAAGCTATCATTCACAAATACCCTTCAGTTGTACATTTTACTGGAACAGCTGCATCTCTTTCACAAAAATTTATCCTTTTGTAAATTAATATGGATAGTGGTTAACTGTTAATACCAAAACTACATTTTATATTTTTAATTTAAAAGCATTGTTTTCCTGCATCCTACCTATTGTAAATGAAAACTGGGAATTTACGGGAATTGAGGATTTATGATGAGTCAGATGGTTGATAGCTAGTCCAACCAAAACATCTGCTCGTCACAGTCACAACTGCTATAATCCATTTCCTCTTGGGTCTGGAGCATAACCAAGTTGTAGATTAGGGCTCTTTTTCCTTAAAAATACAGTTTCTGGAAAATCGGGCATAACTCAGAAAAGGTAATCTAGAAGCTTTTTGTCTTGCTACCTTAGTCTGTAACATACTTTCAGGAAGAGACATTTCTATAATTTGATTTCCAAAATATTCAACCTGTTTTCTTCAAAGCAGTTGTATTTCTTTATGGCACTTACACTTCAATTATGTCAAGAGGCTACTTAATCAACTGCCTCCTTTTTTGTGTAATCTATCATCGTTATTATTAATGTTTGTACTGCAAGAGTGCCCAGAGGTCCTATTCAGGATGGGAGCTCCACTGTGCTAGGTGTTGTAGAAACATATATTAAGACACATCTTGGACCCTGCTTTGAACAGCTTACAGTCTAAGAACACACGCACCATGGTGAGGATGTGGGAGAGGGACATTTTCAAACAGACACAATTTTAATATATTTATATACACATAATATTGTTGCTTCTTTTTTTAACACACTTCCCAGTAACAACTATTATGGTCCCCTGGCAGGGTAAGCAAGTGATGCGTCACGGAAGGAATGAGAACATAACTAAGAACAATGCCATGAAATTGAGAAAAAGTAAATGGGCTGTTACCAGGAAATACTTCTTAACTGGTGTTCTATCATATTGTGGAAGAAGCTCTCCTGTCACTTAAAGCTACTTGACAAAGTACTGGCAAATATACTGTAGGGGACAAACCCTGTGTTGGCCAGACACTGGAGTTCTTTTCCATTTTTAACCTCTATGATTCTGTGAAAGGGGGGTAAAATTAAAGCGAATTAACAAACTTTTAGTGTGTCAGCAGGGTTCACATGAACAGTAAGATTAAGCAGCCTAGTGAGTTAGATTCATGCACCAGCTTGCCATACACTAAATGTTCATGTAGACAAGCCTTAGGTTTAGTAGTTCAAAAAAAAGCAACAAAACATACAGTAGGGAAAAGTAGTAAGAAATCAGGAGATGCAAATGCTCACTCTCAGTCTCTCCTGTTTCACTCTGGGGAGAAGACTTATTTATTCCAGAAAGTGCTTTCTTGTGTCTTCCAGGAAATCCATCAGGATTGATCAAGGAGTGCCCATTCTTTAAATAACATAATTTATGAAAAGAGAAGCTTGCACTACACATAGTACTGAAATGTTACAAAAAAACAGCTCATATGTCAAGCTAATATATTATGAAATCTTTATCAAAATACGAATCAGGATAATGTTCTGAAGCTACAAAAAATGCCTACACACTGCTTTAGGCGGCAAACACTTTAGTTAGCTGAAACCTGTTTCTGATCTTCATCAAAAGTTATACAGATCTAAATTGTAGTGTCTGAAGAATATTTGCGCAACTTGAATACTTCATCTGTTGTAGAATATACCCAGTCTTCTTCATTAAAATGAATACAGAACTGTTAATAAACTTACAAATTGAATATTTGGTGAGCAAGAGATAATCATTAGCAGCACTAAGGAGGATCCCTCTAGGCATCCATAATCAGCTATAAAGACACACAGGACATTACTCATGCATAAGCAAGGCACCAGTTGTATGAGTTTTCTGACAATTTTACATATAAATATATGGTGCCTGCCTACTATGAGCAACATTATGGGTCTGGTGTCTATCCAAGCAGTTTTCTTTTAGTGCATACATGGTAACTCACCACTACATTCCCTGTACAAGAGGAAAACGGCATAGAATTAGACAAACAACTCTGTTTTGAAGAGCATAGAAAAACCAACACATTAAAGAATAAATACATAAGAAAATATTCTTGTCTATGCAAATTCAGATTAGACATCAACTTCCAAGATGGTTTTGTCCACATATGTGGCATTTACTTTGCACCTATGTCATAAAGAACACAAGCAACCTCAAAATATGAGCAGTTTCTTATAAAGAGTTAACTGAATACTGGGAAGCAAGAGCAGGATTATGGACATGACAGACCAAAGCCTGTATAAGAAAAATGCTAGGATAGTCTCTCTAACGCAGGGGTGGGCAAACTTTTTGGCCTGAGGGCCACATCGGGTTTCCGAAATTGTATGGAGGGTTGATTAGGAGAGGATGTGCCTCCCCAAACAGCCAGGCGTGGCCCGGCCCCTGCCCCCTATCCGACCCACCCTGCTTCTTGCCCTCTGACAGTCCCCCCGGGCCCCTGCCCCACCCAACCTTCCCGTTCCCTGTCCCCTGACGGCCATTCTGGGACCCCGGTCCCATCCACCACCACCCATTCCCTGTTCCCTGACCACCCCTAGATCGCCTGTCCCTGACTGCCCCCCAGTGCCCCATCCAACCCCTCCTCTCATTCCTGACTTCCCCTCGCCCTGGGATCCCTGCCTCATCCAACCACCCCTTCTCCCTGTCCCCTGACCGCCCCCGGAACCTCTGCCCCTGAATGCCCATACGGTCCCTTCCAATCTTCTCTCTTTTCCAACTCCCTCCCCCCCCAGGACCCCTGCCCCCATTAAACCATCCTGTTCCCCGCCCTCTGACCACCCCGACCCCTATCCACACCCCTGCCCCTGACAACCACCCCGAAACTCCCATGCCCTCTATCCAACCCCCCCTGCTCCCTGCCCCCTTACAGCGCTGCCTGGAGCACCAGTGGCTGGCAGCGCTACATCTGCACCGCCCAGAGCATCACAGGAGGCAGCCGTGCTGCCCAGCTGGAGCCAGCCATGCCGCCCAGCTGGAGCCAGCCATGCCACCGCACAGCATAGAGCACCGGGTCAGGTCGCAGCTCTGCAGCCCCACCAGCCAAAGCATTGTGCCAGTAGTGGGGTCAGCTGAGGCTGTGGGGGTGGGAGGGAACAGCAGGGGAGGGACCAGGGATTAGCCTCGTGGGCCAGGAGCTCAGGGGCTGGGCAGGAGGGTCCCACAGGCCGGATATGGCCCGCAGGCTGCAGTTTGCCCACCTCTGCTCTAATGGATAAATATGGATAACTTTTAAGAACAGATAAAAAGTTTAGCTGGTTTTGCACTAAAATGTGTACAATCTGTAAATGCAACAGTGCAACGGTTACAAAGGAGATGCATTATATTCTACTCTAAAACTGGAATTTGGAATTTTTATGTTTTCACAAAGCCTGCTACTTTTGGATGTGCTTTAATGATATTGGGCCAAGGTGGGTTTTGTTTGTTTGTTTTTAATACTAAGGACCTGATTCTTCAAGTTGCTCAGCATCATCAGCTTCAATTGAGTCAATGAAAGCCAAGCACTTAAGTATATTGCAGAAAATGCCGAGCATCTCATATCATCAGGCTCCACATTAAGACTTCAACATAACATTTACATGGTAGAGAATATTTGTAGAATGGATTACTAATTACAATCATCAAGAATTCACAACAGGAAGGGAATGTGACCAATTAGTTAGAGCACAACAATAGAAGTAAAAACTGCTGGGTTCTGTTCCTGGTTTTCCCATTAATTTTCTGTATGACCTTGAATAAAGTATTTTAATTTCTCTGTGCCTCAGTTTGCCCCACTGTAAAATAGGGATACCTATCTTTCTCAAAGAGATATTAAGAGGCTTAACTAATCAGTATCTGCAAGCTGATTATACAAGTGGAAAACTTTTTGAAAACATTACAAAGTTGTTCTATTTCTACCTCTTTTTCAGGTGTTTTATCATGATAATAAAACAGCAGAGCATTATATAGTATCTCTATATGAAGAATGTCTTTTGCTTTCCTAGTTGGGAAAACATGAAGTTCTATGGTTTGGGAACAGATGCCAACATCATCACATCTCTCATAAGGCTTCAAACAAGACAAACACAGGTCTCTCAGCCATCACTGGCAAATAATGGGGCACATGAAAGACCTGGAGACTCCAAAGTTTAATAATTTTTCTGAAAATATTCTTCCTCCAGCATGTCTGCGCTTATAACCGTGAATCATTCCATTCATTCTGACCAAGCCACACTGCTTTGTGTGCCTATCTAAAATCAATTTTCTCTCTTGAAACCAAGAACACCAATACATTAAAAAAAAAAAGTAAACAATTTTTTTGAAGTGTGACAGTTTCATGACAGGTTAAACCACAAGACCTATTGGTCTGGGATAGTCAAGATAACAAACAAGTTACATTGATTTCTTGACACTGAAGGACAAATAAATATTGTATGTGCTGATACATAACTGTAAAAATAACTCTTATTTTATTTCTGTTCACTTTTATGCCAATTACTGCTGTGTAATCCAAACACTGAGCTACAAAATAACACTAATGATATTCATAATGGGCAGCACAGGAACTGTCGCCTTTCTGTAAGATGCATCATGTAACCCAATAAATTGTGAACCATGTTGGTGGAAGTCAGACAACCTCCCTCAGCTGATGCTGCCCCCTCCATCTCCACATTTCTGTGTACCAACAATCAGCACTCCATACTTCTCCAGCTCAACGTACAGCTAATCTGCTTTCATCACGATCTTGGTTTGAGACTGGGAAAGAGATGTAAAGGATTTACATTTAATGAAAATTAAAAACAAACATTCTTGGGAGCCTGAATGTGTCACTTTATTAACTGATGACGGCCAGATTTTGCCACCTTTACTCACATTGAAATCAACAGTGCTATCAGCTGCATAAGGAACTACTCAGTGTGAACAACAGCATCAGAATCTGGTGTTGAGAGCACAAGACTGAAAACTTTAATGCTGCTTCATAAGCATATATCTAGATCAAATGGCCTTTAAAATATTGCTCCATAGAAGCAAAATGATTCTTTCAGTTAATTGCTTCTTGTTTTAAATATAAGGGTAAGCATCCTGAGTAAATGAAAAGTATACATGTTTGCAGATGCAATGGGCCTCAGGATTGAAGAGCTGTAAAATTGGATATTCAGACTGATGCTGCCAACGTCCTCAATCAGAGATCAAATGGGAGAGCGAAGGAGTGGAACTCTGCCCATTTGTATCGGCCCAATTCATGCCCTGTCCTAAGTATATTAATAAAACACTTGTTGAGACAGGGGACACATTTAATTTGTTCTCATGTACATATGTTCATGTATGTTTCCTTGTTGTATGAAAACAAATTTTTCTGTCATCTTTTTGGGTAATTTTTTAACAAAACAAACATAAATTGATTGATAAAATAATAACAAAGAGGATTCCAAGTATATTTCCCTGATAAGAGTGTTGCCTAGTACCCCTCCTGGAATGGTTCAGCTATACGATTATTAAACATTAGAGAAAACGTACTAAGCTAAAACTAAAATGGGGTGAAGCCCAGGTTTCTGCGCTTATTCCTCCATCTATGCTGTGAAGGAGGTTCAGCACAGGAAAGCATTTTTAAATCAGACTAACTTTTAAACCATTCTTATGCCTCTCTGCAAACTTCATTTATTACTTCCTGGTTCAGTGAAGATTATTCTGTGGAATCATAAATATTATATATTACATGGATCACACCAAGAACTCTAGTATGAAGTTATAGTCTCAGATACCTTCAGTGAACCAGGAAGTACCAAGTTTTTACAGATGGAAAAAATGAATAATAAAAACGTCAGATAAAAACAAGCAAACAAATGTATTTGCGTTCACGGCTCTCTCCTTCAGCCTGATTAGTTATTGTTATCTTGATTTCAGTATCTAAAATATTTTAAAGTATATTGTTAAGCTGGAAATATTATCCGGTAATATATTTACCAACTGAAGTAGTCGCTTTTGTTAAAATACTCATAAAAGCTCTTTTTTGAAAATAATGTAAAATATACTTTAATAGGAAAAGTCCATCACACAGTTGATTATGTATGATATGCTGTATTTGAAGCAGATTAACATGTACCTACATATTTTTATAATTGTTTTAAAGAAGGGCTCCATTAAATCTTATTCTTATTCTTTTGTCCTTCTATTATGGCAGTGCCCAAAGGCATAAACAAGTTTGAGGCCCCATTGTTCTAGACTCTGTACAAAAACAAAAAAGCACAAAGTATCAGAGGGGTAGCCGTGTTAGTCTGGATCTGTAAAAGCAGCAAAGAATCCTGTGGCGCCTTATAGACTAACAGACGTTTTGGAGCATGAGCTTTCGTGGGTGAATACCCACTTAGTCAGATGCAAAAAAGCAGAAACTATCTCTGCCCCAAAGAATTTATAATCTAAGAAAATAATGTGTGTTATATTTACATTTTGAGATTACTGATGACAAAATAGTACTTATTTTAGGTCAAAGGTAAGGATATTGGTACAGAGACTCTGGACTCTTGGGTTAGGCATAGTCCTAAGGTAAGGGAGGCAAAGATGGAAATGCAATGCCTTTGTGGCATTAGGCTCCTGGGGCTGGCCAGAAACCAGATTGGTTCCTGGAGTAAATTAGAGCCACCTGAAATTTGCTTAAAATTATATCAAATTGCCCCCCCATCTTTCCACTCATCCATTCCAGCAGCCAAAGCACATCATACAAGCATGTGTATATATTTATATACTGATCTTACTGAACCCATCTTGCTCTCTTTTAACAGACCCTAAGTAATTTTCATATCTGGATAGAGTCAGAAGACGTGCCTGCTCCAGTTCCACACTCACAATGACAAACGCTGAGTTGTGAACAAAATTGCTACAAAATATCTAAGTGTTAAACCATTTGGATACTGAGACAGAGGCATGGATACTACTGCAGATGGACACTCCCTTTTCAAAGTATTCTGCGAGCTATTCCTTGGTATTTGAGATACATGCTTGCTCTGTTCTGCCACTTGCCCATCTCAAAGTAAATTTACCCTTTGTACTTATACACACATCAGCTCAGGGTGTGGAGGAATTATGTGCACAACGCCCAGTAATGATAGGTTGAAAATGTACTCCAATCAACTATAATGTCAAAACAAACGTCCTGACTCTGAGGTCCTGTCTACATGCAGACATTTATTGGCATAATTACACTGGTATAATTCCCTGTGAGGACACTCATACTGAAATATGATCGTCCACATGGGGCGCTATGCTGGTATAATTACAAGATATACTTATACCAATATAATTATGCCAGTAAATATCCCCAGGTAGACAAGATCTGAGATTTGGTAGCATGGAGAATATGCCCAAAAGCTATGCACCCCCACATTTCTCAAGAATTGCAGTTACTCACTGAAAATATATCAAATTAACCATTTATAAAAAGGAAAATTAACAAACCAATCCTGAGTTGCGTCTTCCCTAACTAGTTTACATGAACAATGATTAGCCTATTGGTCATTCAGTAACTGATCATTTTACTGATTCTTCCTAAGTGGCCTGTGATTAATCACTTAGGAAATATATTGCTTCATGTCCAAATACCTTGGGCATGCAAATAGGACTGTTTGTACAAACAACAGGCATTCATCAAACTTTCATGTGAACAAAAACCCTTCATGCAGATATTTCCAAATAATGAATATAAAGAGGCACAAATATGGTTGCACCAGACAGCCAATTTGAATTTGAACAAATGTTTGCCAACTGTTTTTGCAGTTTAACAGTTCTAGTTAATTGCTCATAACTTTAAGAAACATTCATCTTTATGCTAAAATTGTCCATGCTTGGACTTTGCCTGAAGGTGAATTTTTAATGATAGTTTGATTGAGGATGAGAAAAGGCAAGACAGGGAAGAAACCTCACATTGGCTGGATGAAATCATCTACAACACACATCTTCATCTATAATTCTGACTTACTGTCCCTACACTTAAAATTTTTTTGAGACAACTCAAATACAACTATAACATGCCAAGCCATCCTCAGGTGCTCGCTCATGCAAGAATGTGCTCTGCTGGTGGCTGGCCTCAGTTCCCCACCTTTCAGAGTCCCTCCAAACACTTCATCAGCATTTTCTTGGGCTGAAAATACCCTGGTCATGGGGTAATTTACTATTATACACATCTCAACGGCATAAACTAAAGTCTCATATTGTAACACAACATATCTCTTTTGCCTTTTGTCACTTTCAACTCTTCAGTTCCTAATCTTCCTTCAAATTGAGAGGACACTGGCTTATACCCATCATCCTCTAAGGGTACGTCCAGACTACCCGCCGTATCGGCGGGTTAAAATCGATTGCTCAGGGATCGATATATCGCGTCTAATCTAGACACGATATAAGCGCGCTCGGGGATCGATATATCGATTCCGGAACTCCATCAACCCCAACGGAGTTCCGGAATCGACACGAAGAGCTGCGGACATCGATCCCACGCCGTCTGGACGGGTGAGTAATTCGATCTTAGATATTCGACTTCAGCTACCTTATTCACGTAGCTGAAGTTGCATATCTAAGATCGATTCCCCCCCGCCCCCAGTGTGGACCAGCCCTAATAGAGTTCAAAGGCTCAAATGACACAATAATGCAAACGTCTGTCTGTCTTGCGTCCTTCACATCTGAGCTCCCCAACCCTTGTATGGGAAGGTGGTCATAAGGCTGCTCACCTGGCCTTCCTTCACCCCAGCACTCATTAAGATTGGCAGGAAACATCCACTTTATCACTCTGCAGGCCCTTGCTTCCTTCCGCCGTGGTCCTCTCCAGTTCTCTGCCCCTTATACAGGACGGTGACCACAAGGCCTTCCTCTGAGCCTGGGGTCTCCACACCTCCCTGCTTCTGGCCTGTCTTTTCTCCTTGTCTCCCAAGCCACATTCTATATCTCCTGCCTCAGGTGCCACCTCACTAACTAATCAGGTTTAGCCAGGATGCACTTGTTCATTCATAGGAAAACAGATTCCTCTCCATTAAAGAGTGATGGTAACTCCGTTATGTGAGTCTGCTATTTGTTTGCAGAATGCAAAAAAGTCCTGCCATGGTTCATTTAAATAAAAAATGTTTCATTAAAAACATTTAATGTGTGATAAAAGACAAATGAGAGCACAACACTCTTAATAACTGGTTGGGTAATCCTGAACTTGGCACAAATATCTCAATGGCAATTAAACCAACAAGCTGTGTCTGGTTGTTTGTCAATTTCTGACAGTGTTCCGTGCTCAAGTCCCACACAACTGCTATCACTTGATTACTGTAATATTTAGTCTATCTGATAACACTATATATCAATATATGTATTAAGATGCATGGAAAATATAATTATCTATGGAGATCTACTTTTCTATTGCCAGAACTGCTGTACCAGATTTAATACATATTTTAACAAATAAGCTTGAACATACAAGACATTAATACTGACTGTAACCTCAAACTGTGAGAACAGAGAAAAGGATATTGGAAAAAGTAACCAGCAAGATATATTTTTTTAAATGGGCTTGTGCCTTATTTGCTTATTAATGAGGCATTAAGGTAAGTGCTAAAGATCCCTCCCATTGAAAGAAAGATAACCAGGTTCTCTCCTCCACCCACCACCACTTTTTTTCTCTCTCAAAGAATATCAAAAAAATCAAGTATGGACCTGTGACGAACTGGGAAAGTTCTTAATGTTTTCTCTGAGTACTGTGTTGGTGCCTCAGTGTCCCCATGGCAGTTCTTAAGTATCTGGCAGAGCAAAGGGCCAGTGCACCTAAATGCCTGACACTGTCTCCTAGCAACTGATGGCCTGGGCCCCTCCCCTGCAAAGGTGCCAGCTGAAGGTGTTGGAGACAAAGGGATCAGGTGACCTCCTGGCCCGGGAAAGGGGCTGAGGAGAGAGGCGGGGCTGGGAGGGGTTGTTAGTCTGGAGCTGGCTGGGGTCAAGGGCAGAGGGCAGACCTGGGGGTCTGGCTCACTGCCCCACAGAATGGACCCAGCCGAGGGGTCCGGTTCGCTGTATCTACAAGCTCTGTTTTAGACCCTGTTCCTGTCATCGAATAAACCTCTGTGTTACTGGCTGGCTGAGAGTCACGTCTGACTGCAAAGTGGGGGTGCAGAACCCGGTGGCTTCCCCAGGACCCCGCTGGGGTGGACTCGCTGTGGGAAGCGCACGGAGGGGCAGAGGATGCTGAATGCTCCAAGGAGAGACCCAGGAGGTGAAGCTGTGTGAGCTTCTTGCCCTGAACAAGTCTGCTCCAAGGGAGAGGAGGCTCCCCAAAGTCCTGACTGGCTTGGTGGGGAGCAGTTCCAGAGCATCGCCCAGTGACTCCGTGACAGGACCTTTTTTGGTTTTAGTGAAATACTTGTCGGATGTAACTGAGACCTTTGCTTTTTCACCCCTTCATTGAAAGGGAGATATTGAATCTTTAACAAAGATACCCTTTCACACAAACATTAACACAAACAACAACAAAAAATGAGTTTTTAAAAGTCTAAAAAAAGTCCTTCCCCTCTCAAGTGTTAACCTTCGGTCTTTTGTGAAGTACATCTGTTAGTTCTCCAGTTGTTCACAGAGTTCCAGGGCAGACAAGACCTAAATTTCTAATGTAAAACCCTAGCAGAATTTCTCATTTAGACCTGGCTTTTAGGACTTGTTTGTAAATAATAAAGAAGCCTTAAAAAAGGAAAAACTTATTTTCTCCCTTTGCAGTTCACACTTCAATAGTTTAGGTCCACAGTTCTCCTACATTAAGAAAGCCCTACTATAGTGGTGAACGTTTCCTGGATTATCTACCTGATCTATCTTTCCATTTTCTTAATTCATCACTCTGTTGCCAGGAAATAAAAAAAGAAAAAAGAACAAAAGCATATCCTGTGGTATTTTACCCTCTACTACTGCAGAAGGAAAACTGATCTATCAGGAGTGAGTTCAAGCTAACAAATCCTAAAACTATGATTTACATCATTATTCAGTGATGATTTTGACAAACAAGGAAACAAACAAAACTCTGACTAGATGGTTTGTGGAAGAGAAATAAATCAGTGTATGACAAATGGAACAGGACTTAACTGTAAGAAATATTTTTTTATTTCTTAAGACAGTAAAGAAAGGACATTTTAAAATGTCCAATAGAAATTCCACAGGTTTTATTTTTCACATTAATACCTGGTGTTTAACTATTATGTTATACTTTTGGGTCTATAAAACAAAATGTAATTGTGTTAAACGATACAGTGTGGTAAACAAAGGGTACTAATCTGACACCTTCAACCTATCCCAAGCATTGGCTCTCTACTCTACTCTACTAAACGTCTGTGGAGGAAGTCACACCACCAGCATAACGCATATTGTGTCTTCATATGAAGCACAAATGATGGTCAGTGTATGCCATCCAGTAAAGTAACATTCTGAATTTACCACCTTACACTGGCTATTAGAGACATAGCCTACTGTAGAAGGAATTTAGTAAAATGCCTTTGCAGTGGCCAGCACCTTGAATTTTCATTTTTTAAGCAATGCAAGATAGAGGGCAGTGGAGCAGGAAGAGGCCTAGAATTTGTATTTTTAAACAAACATATGTTAGCAAAAAACTAAATTATATTGTAACAGATTATGATCCCATCTGGTGACACAGTGATGCCACGAAATCATGTCATAACCAGAAACCCCAGACGGAATTTGTCTCTTCAGATATTGGTGGAAATACATCATTCTTCAATGCTGATTGTTGTCTCAAGAGGGGCAATATTTTTTTTAATTCCTTGCCAATATTTGTACTCAGCTCTGGAAGAGTGGGAAACTCCTGGAGAGCCAATATGGTTGAAATTTTCCAACCCTGAAAGAACACAAGCTATGAAACTGCTATGGACTAAGCTGCACCAAAATAAGCTGTTAGAACAGTCTGTTTTTTCCCCTTCTTACACAAAAATAAGAACAGTTACTTACTCTTTAGTCACTGAAATTCTTCAAGGTGGTGTAGTCAGCGAAGAGCCCATTTTATGTGCACATGCACTTCATGCATGCAAGACAGGAATATTTTGAATAGTTGTATCTGTTGAGGCCATGCAATTACCTTGTTGTGCCTCTTTATGGACCAGTGTGAGGGCATAAGGGGAGGAGCAGCCACAACTCTCCCTTAGTTCCCTTGCATTTCAAAACCCACATTAGCTGAGGACTCCAAAAGTGGGGATGGAGGGTTGGTCCTAGATCCACACTGACAACAACTTGAAGACCCACGGTGACTGTAGAGTAAGTAACCATGTTTTCTTCTTTAAGTACATGTCAGTGTGGATCCCACCAAGGTGACTGGTAAGTATTAGTCCTCTGGATGGTGGAATGAGGAGTGTCAGCTGCATCTGTTGAACAGTGATTGCAATACTCTTCTCTTAAATTTAGCATCTCCCCAGGTGGCTAAGTCCAATGCATAATATTTGACAGTGATCAGTGGTTTACTCTATACAGATGCCTTGCAGATTTTGGATATTGACACATTTCTAAGGCAAGCAAAGGACGCCATTTGAGCTTTGAGATCTGGCGGGAGAGAGGTACACTAGCCAACTGATAACATGCCAAGATACACTGTGTTATCCACTTAGATATCCTCTGTGATGAAATGTGCTAACCCTTAGCCCTGGTCTACACTACGGGGTAAGGTGGAATTTAGCTGCGTTAAGTCGATTTTAAAATGAATGTGTCTACACAACCAACCCTGTTCCGTTGACATAAAGGGCTCTTAAAATTGACTTCTGTACTCCTCCCCGGTGAGGGGAGTAGCGCTAAAATCGACCTTGCTGGGTCGAATTTGGGGTAGTGCAGATGCAATTCAATGGTATTGGCCTCCAGGAACTATCCCAGAGCGCTCCAACGTGACTGCTCTGGACAGCACTTTCATTTCCCGTTTGGTTAGCATGGCGAGCTGAGCAGCACAGATGACCATGCAGTCCCCCCAGAATCACAAATGAGCTCCAGCATGGACCAAAAGGGAGACACTGGATCTAATTGCTGTATGGGGAGAAGAATCTGTGTAGGTCGAACTCCGATCAAAACGAAGAAATGCTAATATATATGCCAAAATTGCACAGGGTGTGGTGGAAAGAGGCTACAACAGGGACACACAGCAGTGCTGCATGAAAGTTAAGGAGCTCAGGCAAGCCTACCAAAAGACAAAGGAGGCAAAGGGTTCCTCCGGGTCAGATCCCCATACATGCCGCTTGTATGATCAGCTGCATGGCATTCTAGGGCACGGACCCTACCACTACTCCACCATTGTCTGTGGACACCTGCAAGGGGTGAGTCTCACGCAACAGGGAGGATGATTTTATGGATGAGGAAGAAGAGGAGAAGAATGCGCAGCAGGAAAGTGGTGAATCCATTCTCCCTGGCAGCCAGGACCTTTTCATCACCCTGGAGCCAATACCCTCCCAAGGCAGGATCCCCAAACCTGATGCTGGAGAAGGCACCTCTGGTGAGGGCACAGTTGTAACTACAGTACAGAGTTTAAAAGCAATAGTGTTTAATGTTTGATTTTCCCTGAAGAATTGGGATGCATTTGCGGCCAGTACAGCTACTGGAAAAGTCTGTTACCGTGTCTGGGGATGGAGCGAGAATCCTCCAGGGACATCTCCATGAAGCTCTCCTGGAAATACTCTGCAGAAGATTTCTGGGGAGGGCTGCCTTATTTCATCTTCCACAGTAGGGCACTCTACCATGCCCAGCAAGTAGTCTGGAATCGTTGAAGCACAAAGCATGGCAGTGAAGATCCTGGGTTTTGGTCGCATTCAAGCAACATTTGGTCTATATATTTCTCTGTTAGCCTCAGGAGAGTGATATCATTCATGGTGACCTGGTTGAAATAGGGGAATTTTTGTAAGGGAATAGTAAAAGGACTCCATTCATGCTGGGCTGTTCACGCTTGGCTAAAAGGGATCATCCTGGAGAATAGCCACGTGGGGGTTGGGGGGGGAAGGTGTGTGCTGCACATCCACCTGAAAACTGCAGCCCCTTCTTTTAAATGCGAAACCCAACCAGCATTGCTTGCTATGGGAAAGGAGGGCGCTGCAGTTTGAAACCATTCCCATGTGTTATAAAGGCATAAGAAGCCAACCTCGCGTGCTCCTTGGCTTACCATGACTGCCTGGAAACCGAATTCTGTTGCCCTGCCCTGTGTGATGTGTCACCATAACCAGCAGGAGTTCAATAAAAAAGGCAAAATGTGATCTTGTACCTAAAGCACATGCTATCTGCTGTGAATTGCTTGCTTCACTGTGAAAGAGTCTCCCTTTTGTTTTCAGAAATGCATCATCTTAAATTTTACTCTCCCTTTTTATCCCCCTGCAGGTGCAAATATGTCTATGGTCCCCCTATCATCTCTGTCCCTGAGGTTATCACAGATTAGAAGGTGAAAAAAACGCACTCGCGATGACATATTTTCAAGCTCATGTAGTCCTCCCGCACGGATAGGGCACAGCTGAATGCTTGGTGGCATTCAGTGGCAGAGGCCAGGAAAGCATTAAGTAAGCATGATGAGCAGAGGCAGGAGGCGATACTGAGGCTAATGGGGGAGCAAATGGACATGATGAGACATCCGTTGGAGCTGCAGGAAAGCCAACAAGAGAACAGGACCCCCCCCCCCGCATCTCGACCTGCCCTCCTCCCCAAGTTCATTATCCTCCTCACACAGACACCAAAGAACATGGGGGGAGGGGGACGAAACTCTGGACACCCAGCCACTCCATTCTAGAGGATGGCCTAAGCAAAAGAAGGCTGTCATTCAAAGAGTTTTGATTTGTAGTGTGGTTACAATAAGCAATGTGACCTTGTCCTTCCCTCTTCTCCCACCCAACCCCACCCGGGCTACCACGTCAGTTACCTCACTTTTTTTTTAATTAATAAAGAAAGAATGCATGGTTTCAAAACAATAGTTACTTTATTTCCTTTGCCAGCTGCAATTGAAGGGGCGAGGGTGGTTGGCTTACAGGGAATTAAAATCAACAAAGGGGCTGGGTTTGCATCAACGAGAAACACACACAACTGTCACACCGTAGCCTGGCCAGTCACGAAACTGATTTTCAAGGCCTTTCTGAGGCACAGCACGCCTAGCTGTGCTCTTCTAATTGCCCTGGTGTCTGGCTGCTCAAAATCGGCCACCAGGTGCTTTGCCTCAACCTCCCACCCCACCATAAACATCTCCTCTTTATTCTCACAGATATTATGGAGCACACAGCAAGCAGCAATCAAAATGGGAATGTTGGTTAGTCAGCAAACAGTGCCAGCGATCTTTTAAATGTCCAAAGGCACATTCTACCACCATTCTGCACTTTCTGGTCTGGAAAGTAAACCCCTTCTTACAGCTGCTCAAACAGCCCAGAGTTCCTAAAGATGCAAGCGTTATGCATCTTTCCCGGCCATCCCACGCTGATGTCGGTGAAACGTCCCCTGTGATCCACGAGTGCTTGCAGCACCATTGAGAAGTACCCCTTGCGGTTTACATACTGGTTGGCAACATGGTCCAGTGCCAAGATAGGGATATGCGTTCTGTCTATCACCCTACCACAGTTAGGGAATGCCACTGCAGCAAAGCCATCCACTATGACCTCCACATTTCCCAGAGTCATTACCCTTGATAACAGAATGTCAGTGACTGCACTGGCTACTTGGATCACAGCAGTCCCCACAGTAGATTTTCCCACTCCAAACTGATTCCCGACTGACCGGTAGCAGGTGTTGCAAGCTTCCACAGGGCTATTGCCACTCGCTTCTCAATTGTCAGGGCAACTCTCATCTTGGTATTCCTGCGCTTCAGGATGGGGGAAATCAACTCACAACATTCAAGGAAAGTGGCCATATGCATATGAAAGTTTCACAGCCACTGTGAATAATCCCATACCTGCAAACTATGCAGTCCCACCAGTCTGTGCTTGTTTGCCAGGTCCAGAATCGGCGTTCCACTGTATTAACCAGCTCCGCTGCCACCATGATGTCTCAATTGTCACAGCCCGTGCTTTCAGGAACATCTGTGTCCATGTCCTCCTCACAATTGTCCTTGTGCTGGTGTCTCTTAGCCAGGTTCTGCACATACTGCAGGATAATGCAAGAGGTGTTACAATGCTCACAACAGCAGCGGTGAGCTGAGCGGGCTCCATGCTTGCCATGCTACGGTGTCTGCACAGGTAACCCAGGAAAAAAGGCGCGAAATGATTGTCTGCCGTTGCTTTCACAGAGGGAGGGGAGACTGACGGCACGTACCCAAAACCACCAGCAACAATGTTTTTGCCCCATCAGGCACTGGGAATTTAACCCAGAATTCCAATGGGCAGCAGAGACTGTGAGAACTGTGGGATAGCTACCCATAGTGCACTGCTCCGTGAGTTGATGCTAGCCACAGTACTGAGGACGCACTCCGCCGACTTAATGCGCTTAGTGGGGACGTACACAATTGACTGTATAAAATCGATTTCTAAAGATCGACTTCTATAAAATTGACCTAATTTCGTAGTGTAGACATACCCTAAGAATGGATAGCTATAGACAGAAATAAACAAGAAGACAGAGTGAATGGTTTGGTTCTGTGAATATAGTAGAGTATGGCTCTGGAAACATCCAGCATGGTAACTTCTCTCCTGATGTAGAGTGGGGCCTTGAAAAGACAGGTACAATAACAGATTCAGATAGAATTCTGACCAACCTTGTCCCCATGAAATGTTGTGTAAGGAGGGTCACTCACAAGTGCTTGGAGCTCACTCATTCTCCTGTGTGAACTGATACCAACTAGGAAAACCATCATCAGAGTGAGATAAGTAAGAAGCATTCTGAAAGAGGGTTAAAGGAACCCCCCCGAATATCAAAAGGATGATACTGAGGTCCCAAAAAAGAGCAGGTTCTCTGACAGGTTCTTGAGGAACTTTGATACTGTTGGGGGAAAGACGACATAACATGACTGTACAGGAGCATGGCAGGTTGAGACTGCTGGGAGGTGGACCTTGATAGAGCCAAGAACCATTCTTGAACTTGTAGAGATGGAATGGAGGCAAACATTACCATTTTGAAGTTGAGACAGAACACATTTGTTCAGTTTCTTCAGCTCTAGGATAAGACAAAGATTCCCTTTCTCTTTGGGAATAAGGAAATATTAGGAGCTGAAGCCTCCTTCCCTATACTTCAGAAGTACTTCCTCTATGGCTCCTAGATGAAGCAACAAGGCTGGTACCTTCTTTTTGCAACATGATCTCATGAGAAGAGACAAGGAAGTGTAAGCGGTAAGCAGTGGCAATGAATGGACTAGCCTTGGAAAACAATGTCCAACACCTACTTGTTGGTTGTGATAGTTGAACCCAGTGGAAAGAAGACTTCAGAAGGCACTAAATTGGTAAACAGGTACTAAATTGGCTGTGATGTGGCTTCCAACACTCCCATCATACCTGCTGATTCTGAGAGGTACCAAGGAGGAGGATGAGTGACTTTTGGAATATCAGGATCATTTCCTCAGTGGGTACTTGGACTGCCAACCTTGGGAGTAGGCCAGCAGTCTCTGCTTCTGCTGGAATTGGTATTTGTATGGATTTCAGCAGGGAGCTGGTGTGCAGATTCCTCAGGACCATACTGTGACCTATGAGTCTTTAAGGGAATGGGGCACTTAATCCATTCTGCTGTTAAAAAGCCTCTTCCCTTCAAAGAGAAGGTCCTCTATGGTGGATTGTACATCCTTTGGGATGCTGGACATTAACAGTTGTGAGACCTTCCTCATGGTGACTGCTGTGACTATTGACCTTTTAGTCATCTAAATGCATCTATAACTGCTTGAAACATTGCTCTGATCAGCATCTGACCCTTTTATATAGAATTTCTTTAATTTCCTCTCTATTCTCCAGAAAGAGACAGGTTATCAGACTGGGGATTACTTATTAAACAGGATCAAGAGGCCAGTCCCCAGAGCAGATCCAGAAGGATGTGCTAGCCACCTGGAACAAGGATATGAGATATGGACCTGTGGCTCAAAAAGATCCTGATGGGAGCGGGGAAAAATCCACTGATTGTCCTTCATGTCCGGACAAAGGATTCTGCCATATTCCTGCTGGAACAGATGAAGGATGGCCACGCCAGGCTACAGAAGGTACACAAAGGTGTGGAGGCTCAAGTGATCTTCAGTATAAATCTTCTTGTCCCTCAAAAAGGGTGAAGGTATAACAAAATAATGAAGATTAGAAAAAAGGGCCAGCTTGCTAAGAACCTGTCTTGGATCTGGCTTTTTCCCAAGCAGAACAGACATTGACTATATGTCTATCTGTGAGGGGGATGATGCAGTAATAGAATCGATAGAATCTGAACCATAGCAGCTTAGAATCCACAATGAGTTCACCTCGCTGTACAAGGAGTTGTATGGGAAGGTTGCCAGAGAGAAATAGAAGAAAGAAGACATTTTTTTTTCTGGTGGGAGGGAAGATATTCAATTGGAAGAAGGGGAGAAGATGAAGTTCTTCAGAAATTCTCTATGAAATATAAGTTTTGGAGCTCACAAGAGTAGCTGGTCAGAAACCTGTTGGGTTATGTCTTGCTGACACAGGTGATAAGAAGTAACTGAAGGAGGGTTACAGCCACTCAGCACTTTATTCCCTCGCATGGGAGCAGACAGACACACAGGGCCCATGAGCAACCTGGTGGACATTGTTATTCAAAAGACTCCAGTCTTGCGCACATCAGGTGCATGAATACCTACAGTGGGATCTACACCACACCACACACACAAAAAGTAGTTCTTTGAACTTAGTTAATTCAAATGGAGATTTGAAAAGCACCTTATTATTAATCTATAGTAGAAAACCGTAAAAGCTTCCAAAAAACCTCAGGGGGCAAGGAAAGAAAGAAAGGAAGGTCCAACCAAGGGTTCTGTTAAAAATTAAAATAATAAATTTAAAAAAGCTTAACTCATTGCTGTTAATTAGTGTGACCACTGACATGTTGTCAGTCTAATACAGTGTTTCCCAAATCTGGGACACTGCTTGTGTGGGGAAAAGCCCTTGCCTGTTTACTTGCCATGTCCGCAGGTCCGGCTGATTGCGTCTCCCACTGGCCGCGGTTCGCTGCTCCAGGCCAAAGGGGCCTGTGGGAAGCGGCGTGGGACGAGGGATGTGCTGGATGCCACTTCCAGCAGCTCCCATTGGCCTGGAGCAGTGAACTGCGGTCAGTGGGAGCCGCGATCGGCCGGACCTGCGGACATGGCAAGTAAACAAACCGGCCCGGCCTGCTAGGGGCTTTCCCTACACAAGCAGTGTTCCAAGTTTGGGAAACACTGGTATAATAGTATAAAGCCTAACCTGATTCGAATTTAGTTGAAGAACAGCTCCATGTCTATCAGTAACATAATAGCTGTTAACAGACTTCTCAGTTGCTTCTTTTCCTCATCCTTTATCAACATGCACTTTCCAGACTTTTTAAAAAGTTGACATAACTGATTTTATCCAACTTGATTCTTAACACATATTTTCTGCTCACTTTGTCACTAGCAACTTGTCTCTCCTGCATGTGCATTTTAAAATTACTTCCCATGCCTTGGGGGTCTCATGTACAAAGGCTTTCCACTTTTTGATTTCAAGGCTTTTAACTGGAAATAAAACACATATATGCAATGTCTGAAGCCAAAATTTAATGTACGAAAGCCTCGAGTCCAACTTGACTTTTCTGCTGTTTTTTGTACATTACGAAACAGAGTAATAGCTAGGTATCAGAAAACAGACATATCAGTGATAATGGAATAGATATAATTCATACAACTGACAGAAATATATCGTATATTTTCTCAGTGAGTGGGCCCTTAATCAGTGAAAAATGTATTAAAATCTAAAGCAAAGAAAACTTCAGTCCCCCACTCCATGTGCATTCTTACCTTTCAAGGTAAAGGATTTTCTGTCAGCATCTTGAAATACACACACAAATTTATAAAGTATTATCATTGTTATTATTAATACATTTTTACTCTTATTGTTATAGTAAATGTATAGCATGGGGGGGTTGTGAAAAGTTATTACTTCAAATAAGGAATTACCAAGCTGACAAGGTTGAGATACACTGATTAGCCAATAGCTGTGAAGTGTACTGTGTGTTTTAGCCACAAGTTAAAACTAACCCTCCCCGTAATTAAATAACAATTAATACATTTATCAGCATTATTTGTTAAGTACTGACAGTGTGTTGGCATTGTTTGAGACTTAAGGAAGAAATGATCCTTTTCCTGAGGAGCTTATAATTGAAATTGAAATAGATCAGACACAACATGATGAGAAATCCAGAGAACGTCCTATCATAGGGCCCAGTCTTACAAAGTACTAGCAATGAATATGGAGACTTAATAAATAAAACTCAAGAGCTAAGGGAGGAAATAGTTTGTGTACTTACTCCATATATACTATTTGAATTACAAGATTTTTAGGAGCTATAAATAACACACTAATCTTTATGTCATCATAAAGGCGCACTTACTGCAAGGAGGGACACTCATTCAAACAAACACACTACATCCAATACATTACTTTTCCTTTTCAGCTGCACAGGCTTATGCCGGTATTTCTTCTGCAATGATGTCACAAAAACATGACAGACCCATATGATCATGGGGTTTGATTACTCTAATTTCTGTAGCAGGGCTTCTTGCAGCACAGATTTGTTGCTTTCAGTTCATTCACAAGGCAATAGTTCTTGTTTAAGTGACCAGGGTTATAGTGTACCTGATCTGTGTTCTTTAACTAGGCTGCCTTTAAAGTTGCAAATTGACTAAATTGTCACTGTTTTCACATTTATGATATGAATAAATGTTTAATTTTACGTGCATGCATCCGACGAAGTGGGTATTCACCCATGAAAGCTCATGCTCCAATACGTCTGTTAGTATATAAGGTGCCACAGGACTCTTTGCTAATTTTATGTGATTTAGATTCAGAACCTGCAATCCGCATGGGATTGCTCAATATTTAATGAAATTTTAAATGAAACCCCAAAATCAGATAAGAATCACTGTGGTTCCAGTTTCATTGAGAATGTTCGCATAACTCTAACATGGTGCTTTTTTACCTATACAAAAACATAACAGGGTAATAAACTATAAAAATCTTCAGCAAAATATCCGTAGCCTTAATTCATAAATTAAGAGGAGCTCCATAAAGCTATAGAAATTGGAAATAAAACTCCTGGGTACCTTCCCTTGCCAATGCATTGTTGTTTGCGACAGTGTATTCTTGAATGCTTTGTCTAGACTACTTTAAATGATTCAATAGATGCAGCTTCTACCATTTCCCTTGGGAACCAGTTCCACAGCTGTATACATTTCAGAGTTAGAAGATATTTCATCACATTAATCTACATCTTCCTTTGCACAATCTTATACCATTGTATGCTCTTCAGATATTTGCAGATGGTCATTTTGGGATTTTTAGCCTTAGGTATATATGTATTTATGGGTAGATACATATATGCATATTCTTTTACAAATATAATTGATCTTTAGTTACCAAATGACTAATGTCTATTTTATTCACATGTCAGGTTACTGAACCAAGTGGAACAACCCCTTTATTCTATTCCTGTCTCATTTAAAGCCCACCTAACAAGTATTGCCAGGCTTTAATCCACATGGCAAAGCATCCATAGCAGATAAAGTGTAAACTGTCTACACCACAGAATTGCCTTCTATCATAACAGGCATTCCCCACTGTTTTTGAAATCTATACACGTTCTCTCTACACTGTAGTGTTTTTATTGACTGGTCTCCAGTAGTAGCTGCTCCTGTCTTCACTCACGTTTGGCATCAGAAGGACCTCTGACAAAATCACCGGTCTTGACCCAGTCTTCAGTTCTCTTGCCAAATACTTAAATCCATCGTTTTAAAAATGACTTTGCCTTTAATAATATTGTGGTCTATATCATAACCAATATTTAGTGGAGATTCTCAAACAATCTTCAGGAAATAATCTCTCTGGCACCCGGGAAACATGTTTTTATCCTGTTCTCTATACATAGGTCAAAGATGGAACAGAGCATGTCTGTCAATATCAAGTCACTAATCTTGCCTCTTCTTGCGTTTCTGGTGGCTCCCTTTTAGGAATTGTGACAGGGTGTATAAGCCCTGCACTAGAACTGAAGTTGTTAAAGAGCAATTCTATGCACAGATGACCCCACCCAGCTGCAGCACTTGCAGGGCATGCTCCAGATGGAGATGGAGTGCAAAAGGAATGCAGACCGCTCAGAAGGGGGCTGAGAGAAGGACTTTCCCTGGACACTCGTGAGGAGGGGTGCTGCAGAAGCCTTCTGTTGGACAAGAGACACATACCTGCTGTGCCCAGACAGACTGAAGGTACAGTTAGTATCTTTTTCTATTACTTTTTCACAACAGACTGCAAAACTTGGACAACAGAGTGGGTGATAGGAATTGGCACAGGGAGGGCAGCCTTAAGGCCATACCCTTGGTAACCCTTATAGGACCCGAGGCCTGAGCCCTATCGAGTTGGAAGGCCCAGGCTTCCCTACCAACCTCCTTCTGCATTAAGGCCTGACGCCCCTAACCACCAGTCGATGCTTCCAGTGAGAAATGACCATCACAGGGATGACCTTTAACCTCTTTGTTTTACCATCGCCTGTTTTGTCAAGGGCATAATTTCTGTTTGCATCTAAAGTTAAAGGTTCTATACTTATTTTTTGGCCTGTCCAGCGATTAAAAAAATTAATCGCAATTAATCGCGTAACTAATCGCACTGTTAAACAATAACAGAATACCATTTATTTAAATATTTTGGATGCTTTCTACATTTTCAAATATATTTATTTCAAGTACAATACAGAATACAAAGTGTACAGTGCTTACTTTATATTTATTTTTGATTACAAGTATTTGAACTATAAAAAAAATAGTATTTTTCAATTCACCTAATACAAGTACTGTAGTACAATTTCTTTGTCATGAAAGTTGAACTTACAAATGTAGAATTATGTACAAAAAACTGCATTCAAAAATAAAACAATGTAAAATTTTAGAGCCTGCAAGTCCACTCAGACCTACTTGTTGTTCAGCCAATCACTCAAACAATCAAGTTGATTAAATCATTCTCATGCCTCTTCTCTGAACCCTCTCCAATTTTTCAACACCCTTCTTAAATTGAGGACACCAGAACTGGACACTGTATTCTAGTAGTAGTCGCATATCTGGCACATAAATATCTTGCAATGCTGGCTACAAAAGTGCCATGCAAATGGCAGTTTTCACTTCCTGGTGACATTGTAAATAAGAAGAAGGCAGCATTATCTCTTGTAAATGTAAACAAACCTGTTTGTCTTAGCGATTGGCTGAACAAGAAGTACGAATGAGTGGACTTGTAGGCTCTGAAGTTTTAAATTGTTTGGTTTTGAGTGCAGTTATGTAACAAAAAAATCTACATTTGTAAACTGCACTTTCACGATAAAGAGATTGCACTACAGTACTTGTATGAGGTGAACTGAAAAATACTATTTCTTTGGTTTATCATTTTTACAGTGCAAATATTTGTAATAAAAATAATATACACTGATTTAAATTACAACACAGAATACTATGTATGTAGAAAAACATCCAAAATGCTTAATAAATTTCAATTGGTATTCTATTGTTTAACAGTGTGACTAAAACTGCGACTAATTGCAATTAATTTTTTTGAGTTAACTGAGATTAATCAACAGCCCTACCTATTTTCCTTCTTCACACCCCTGCTGAAACCCTTCCGTCTCTTTTTATCCTCCCCCAACTGAATACTGGCCTCAATCGGCCATGCCTCTTCCAAATGGTTACTCCATTTGTGATGTTCATTTGGCTTCCTTCTGCCAGCAACTTCAGCTGTTTGAGTCCATCCAGAAAGGAAATCCATCTGTAATTCACACACACCTTTCCATACTAGTTTTCATTAAGAAATAGTGCACATATTTGACATCAGACTGCCTTAGCGCCATCCTATATCCACATACATGCTTACTTCTATATATGCATCTTCTCTTGCTGGAACTTGCCAATATCTGGACACTTCACTATATTTTTCTCCTCAAGGTGTTTGCTGTAGTCTATTCAGAGAACAGTTTGAAACACCTCAGCATTAATTAAGGGTAAATATTCTACCCAATAAAGACATTTTTCTCTGAAGGTATTGTAGTATCTGTGTACCTGGGTTCCCATCGGTATCACTTTAACCCTAACAAAGTCAATACCATTATTATTAATAGAGCTATAATAATTGGTTTAGTGGCAACAATATACTTGGTGCTGGACAGTATACAAAAATGAAGACAAACTCTTTCCTAAAAGTTTACCGTCTAAAAAGACAGACACATAAAATATGCCTGGAAAATCCAGAAGTGCTTTTTTTAGGGGGGGAGGGATGGTGTTTCTTTCTGTTTTCTTTGTCTTTATAAATTTTCTTCTTGTGGGCCTCAAAACAACCGTGGAATTTTACCAGAGAAGAAACTGCCAACAGAACATTTTCCATAGGGTCTGCTTGACTCTGGGACACATTTTCACACTCCTTGTTCAGTGACAGTCCAGATTTTTTAATCTGCTGGACATAATACAAAGCTCACATTTTTTTTCCCAAATGAGGAGGGTCGCATGAGGTTATTTATCAGCAGACTAACCAGATTTCATGAGGTTCAATATGATTTACAGTTTATTGCAGTAATCAAGATGTGAGATTGTAAGAGCCTGGATGTGAGTTTTTGTTGTTAGGATAGAGGGAAAGGCTTGGATTTCCCCCCGTGCTTTCACTTTACTTTTTGGCTGAATACAATTAGCTGCAACAAAAGATTTAGAGTAAAATTTCTGTAAGAGATTTAGGAGCTTTTGTCCCCTTTTCAAAGGGAACTTAGGCAATTAGGAGTCTGAGGATCGGTCTACACCTAAAACTTAAAAAAAAAAATCACACCCCTGAGATACAGTTAAGTCAACCTAAGTCCCAGTATAGACACCATTAGGTCGATAGAAGAATTCTTCTATCGATCTAGCTACCACCTCTAGAGGGGGTGGATTAACTTCAGCAATGGAAACCCCCCATTTGCCGCTACAGCAAGTGTCTACACTATGGCACTATAGACATAGTAGTGTCTGTAGTGTAGTCATAAACTAAGTCTCACTGAAAGCCCCCACAGGCCCTTTTGTATATTGTTCCTTGAATTAAAATTAGTTTACAAATATTTTAAATCATTTACCTGAGTTTAATTATAGTTTGGTACGATCAATACAATTACTGATCTTATGTACCCAGATCAAGTTTGTTTGCTGCATTAACTAATATTAATTATTCTTTACCTTAACTTCAAGTTCTTTCTGATATTCTTTTATAGAATAGTGTGGGAGAAATTAAAAAAAACACCACAATAGACTTGTGTTAAAACATAGCATACAACACAGTAAAGCCTAAACTCATCCCCCAAAAAACACTCCTAGCACAGCAAGTCATGCATAATTGATATATTTAATCAGTTTGAAAAAGTACATCATGGGAATCCTACAATTAAAACCAGCATGAATTAATGTTTAAAATAAAATAGTTGAGGACTTATTAACTTTGGCCTGAATAGAAACAATCAGATTCTCCAAAAACCATGAAATTAAAAGGATGTTACTCAAACATTTAAAGTATTTGTTGAGCGTGAGATCTCCAAGTTTTGTAAAGTTGAGCCATAATAAACAATGACTCAACTAAACAAAACAAAAAAAAATAGCACAGAGTAATAGGCTTGTACTTGCCTATTAATGAATAAAATACTATATATATAGGGTGATAACCACAACTAAATTAGTATGGAAAATAATATACTACAGTAGTTAGTTCAGGGACTGGAAGTGAAAACTACTAAGATCTATTTCTATTTTGTCATTGACTTTCATCACCCTGAAAAAGCTACTTAACCTACTGGTGACTCAGTTATCCAATGTAAAAAATGAGGATAATGATACATCACTTTCCTATGGTAGGGAAGCGTTATGAGGTTTAATCAATGTTTGTCAAGTGCTTTGAGCTCCAACTGCTAGGACTACTGCTTCAGAAATGGCCAGAGATATTCAACAGATTCGTAGGTTATAAGGCCAGAAGAGATCCTTGTGATCATCTATAACACAGGTCCTAGGAATATCCCTGAATTACTGTATATACTCATTCATAAGCTGAATATTTTTGGTAAAAAAGTGACACATTAAAGAGCAGGGGTCGGCTTATGAACGAGTCTACACCAGAATTTGATGATTTTAAACTCTATGGAATCATTGAATATCTAATAAATTGTTTTGTTTACCTGCAGCATCTGCAGACATGGAGCCCCTCAGCCCCCTGTGGCTGCGGTTTGCCTTCCCCAGCCACTTCCTGCAGCTCCCATTGGCTGGGAACGGCAAATCATGTCCACTGGGAGCTGAGGGTCTCCATGCCTGTGAATGCTCCAGGTAAACAAAACGTCCAGGCCCGCTAGAGGCTTACCCTATTGGGCCAGGAGCCAGTTTGCCAATCCCTGAAATACAGGGTTGGCTTATGAAAGGGTTATACAGTTTTTGCTATTTTTACCTAACCATTTTTGGGGGTCAGCTTATAAACGAACGAGCTAATGAATGAGTATACACTAATTCCTGTTTGAACTACAGCATATCTTTTAATAAAATATCCAAACTTAATTTACAAATTGCCAATGATGAAGAATACACCACAGACCTTGGCAAGTTGTTCCAATGGATATACCTTCATTATTAAAAACTGCACTTTATTACTAGTCTGAATTTATCTAACTTCAACTTCCAAGCACTGGATCCTGTTACACCTTTGTCTGCTGGATTGAAAAGCCCTCTATCATCAGATTTCTGCTTCCCATGAAGGTTCTTAGAGATTCTGATCGAGTGACAAACATGTAGTCACATTGCTTAACACTCTACTTAGATACTAGGATGATTCATGCAGTATAAAAACCCATATAGAACAGAACAGAACCTTCTCTTTGTTAAACTAAACAGATTGAGATCCGTGAGTCTATCATAATCAAGCATGTTTTCCAATTCTTTAAATAATTATCATACCTCTTCTCTGAACCTTCTCCACTTCTTCAACATCCTTCTTGAATTGAGGACACCAGACCTGGACATGGTATTCTAGTAGCAGTTGCACCAGTGCCAAATACAGAGGTAACAATCTCCTACTTCTATCCTGTTTATACATCCAAAGACTGCATTAGCCCTTTTGGCCACATTTGGGAACTCATGTTCAGCTGATTATCCACGATGGCCCACAAATCCTTTTCAGAGTCACTTCTTCCCAGGAAGGAGTTCACTGTTCTATAAATATGGTCTACACAATTTTTTCCCTAGAGTATGACATTATATTTGGCCTTATTAATATACACATATTTTGTCTGTGCCCAGTTTACAGAGTAAATCAGATTGTTCTGCATCAATAACCTGTTCTCTTCATTTGTATCTTCTGCAAATTTCATCAGTGATGATTTTATGTATTCTTCCAGGTAATTGATAAAAATGTTAAATAGCACAGTGCCAAAAACTGATCCCCTCATAGGACCCCACTAGAAACACTCCTCTTGACAATAATTTCTTGTTTACAACCACATTTTGAGACTTATCACTTAGCCACTTTTTATTCCATTTCATGTGTGCCGTGTTGATTTTGTATTGTTCTAGTTTCCTAATCAAATGTCACGCCATATAGAAGTCTAAGTTGAAGACTTTCATAGCTATAGGAGTATTTCCAGTATCACATAAAAACATTAAATATGTATAGCATAAAATAATAGTTATTAGAATAACAATATAAAAAAATAATTCTTGGGTCAAACCCTTGTGCCAAAGTTCTGTTCAAAGCTAATTTTTATAGCAGAGTTATAACTCTCTGAAAACAGGACTTCATGTTATTAATGAAAACACTTAGAGAGAGACACACACAAACACACAAAAAACAATAGCAGTGCATATGCATCACTAAAACTCTTCTACTTGTCTGAACCGGTTCTGTTGTGTTAACATACACAATTTTTGTATATATTTATCCCTCTGAAGCACAGGACATGCATTCCTTTATACAACCGTAATAATTACCCTTTATGTTGCAGATGATTTAGAAAAACTATGTAGATGAACATCTTTATTTATGGTCTGATTCTCTTCTGATTGACTTCAGTGGGAACAGAACGGACCCCTCATAGAATAAAAAGCATAGTAAGCTTTGAGTGACAAAACTCACAAATTTGCCAACATATTGAAACTATCTTACTAATAAGACACCTCGTATAAAATTTGACAAATATGTGATTATCTTAAATCATAACCAATACACAAACAAAGCAGAATAGGGACTATGTTCATAGCTTTCTAACAAGATTAGTAATTGTTGCCTGCATCAGTTGCTCTGCAAGACTAGGGCCTTTGTTTGTATTATTACTCACAAGGAAAAAAATAGTGGCTCATGAGCATCTGAAAACAGCAATAAAATGAGTCAGTAAATTTGTATAATTTGTCTCATCAGACGTCAGTGGTTCTCAAGAACTGGTGCAACATTAACCAGTTCAACTGTTTTTGGAAATGAGCACATTCCGACATGCTTATCTGTGATGAACAGTAGTTTGTTTCTAGTTTAATGTAATCTCTTCTTTAGATCACGACATTCATAGTGTATATTACCATTGATTATACTGAAGTCCAAACAATTTTCTGGCGGAAGTGAGGAGTCTCTGTGTTTTGAGTAATATGGTATGTGGGTATTACAGCAAATGAATGAAGATTGCCTTTATTTGTGATGTCCTTGATTTTTAGCGATTGCAACGATGGAGTTTACACTTGAACAACTTCAACTCTAACTCTAAATTAACTACCTTAAGTTTTTTGCTTGGAGAATATTAACTGTGGATTAGGATAATTTTAAACAAACCTATGGAGGAAAGATAACATCTTAAAAAGGACCACATAAGGTAGTCTGCGTCTGTTACACTTTTATACATAGAAAGCAACCTTACATTTCTAGTCTGAATGTCTTCCTTTAGATTACAATAAACAACAAAAAGAACCAAAGTAAAGCCCCCAGAAGGAAGCAGCACATTTTCCCCTTGTAACATGCTACTACCACTCAAAAAATTGCAGCTGCCCCGCTGACATGCAGATTTGTTGGAAGTTTAAAAATGCATTTCAGAGACAATAAAGTAACAAAAGTTACATCGCTACAGACACTACACAGTTTATCATTTAAAAACCACCAACAAATTTCTGAATTAACACTAGGAAGGGGGGCTTCATTGTGTTCCTCCATTTCTATTTTGAGGATACAGAGAACAACACTGTCAGCAACACAGTCTTGCTATACTGTCATGAAAATTTAACAGTCCAAAGTAACAAATAATTGGTTATCGTTTTCCCTGATGTTGATAATAATGGGGGAACAACATTTTACCTGTCAATTTAAAAAAAAAACAACCCCACACTACTTGCCCAAGCAAATAAGTCAGAAGACTTTTGAAAGGCTGGAATAACCATTATCATAACAAAACTGTTTAGCATAGATAAATTCTATATTACACCCTCTTATAAAGCTGAATCTTTATAAGTTCTCATTTTAAATATTACATTTGGAAGAAATTATCTGATCTTCAACAAAGTAATCTGCAGTAGGATATGCACACCTGAACTTGCTAGCATTACTTATTATATTCCCCCAGTTCTTTTCAGAAAATCAAAATAAAGCCAACTAGCACTCATTTGGACCTTATTACAACATTTAAATTAATTATTTCATATGTGTTACACTTATTTACATACACAGAAAGTTTTGAGGAAATGATAGATTGGGAGGTTACTTACCTGTAACTCAAAGTTCTTAGAGCTATGTGCTCCCTATCTGTATTCCACTGCGGGTTATCCGCATGTGTCATGTGCTTGAGCTAGAGCTTTTTCAAAGTAGTAATGTTCATAATCCACACATGCGGCCTTGTACTGCCTCAGTTTCAACTGAGGTGATAAAGGGTGGGGTGGGCCGACTACATCTTCAGTTCCTTCTCCACTGCAGATCTACCAGATTCACAGCAGAGAGGAAAGAGGGTGGGATTGGAATACAGACAGTGACCATTAAGAACTTCCAGTTACAGGTAAGTAACCGCCCCTTCTTCTTCTAGCGATGGTTCCTATTGTATTCCATTGAGCGCGATTAACAAGCAGTACCTAGATAGGCGGAGGGTGCAAGGAAGATGATGGAACCATGGAATGGAGGACCTCTGAGCACATGAGGTGTCCATCACAGAATTATGCACGAAAGCACAATCAGAAGAAATGGTGTGCATCAAATTCTATGTGGCTGCCTTACAAATGTCTGCAAGGAGCACGTCATGGAGCGCAGTGGTAGTTGATGCTTGTGCTTTTGTGGAATGGGTCCGTATCCCATCTGGTGGGGACCATCCTGATAATTGATAGCAGAGTGCAATGCACCCTGAGACCCACTTTGAGATTCTCGGGGTGGAAATGGCCTGTCCCTTAATTCTCTCTGCTATGGCGACAAGCAGTCTGGGAGATTTCCGGAATGGCTTCATCCTTTGTCAGTAAAAGGCTAGAGTTCTATGTACGCTGAGGGAGTGGAGCTGCCGATGCTCACTGAAAGTGTGTGGTTTTGGAAAGAAAATGGGTAGATGTGTGGGTTGGTTGAGGTGGCAGTGGGAAACTATTTTTGGTAGAAATTTGGGATGCAGGCACAGTGAAACTCTGTTCTTATGGAACATGGTGAAAGGAGGGTTTGCCATCATGGCTCCCAGTTCGCCAATTCTCCTTGCAGAGGTTAATAGTAACCAGGAAGACAACCTTCATGGAAAGTAGGGACAGAGAGCAGGAAGCCAGAGGTTCAAAGGGATAGTTCATTGATGTCATAAGGACTAACCTGAAGTCCCACTGGGGAGCAACAGGCTGAATGGGACAGTGTTCATGTACAAGGCCCTTCCAGAATCGGGCAGTCACAGGACGGGTAAAGACCAAATGTCCCTTCGCCAGAGGGTGGAAAGCAGCAATAACCGCTGCGTGCACTCTGACGGAGCTGAGAGCGAGCCTGGAGGCTTTCAGATGGAGAAAATAGCCTAAGAGCATCGGGATGCCCACAGCCTCAGGGGCAAGACCTCCAAGTTGGGCCCAAGAAGTAAAACATGTCCATTTGATTTGGTAGGATCATCTCATGGAGTCTTCCCTGATATTGGAGAGGACTTCTCGTATTGCTAACATACACTCCTGTGCTAGTAGAGGCGTCCATCCAAAAATTAAGTTGTCAAGTGAAGCATTCATGGACCGGGGTGCTGGAGTCTGCTGTTGCATTCTGCAAGCAGAAACACTGATAACGGGAGGGGAGGATGCTTCAACATGCAGAGAAGAAGGGGAAATCAGAACAGGGGAGGCCAGAAAGACACAAACAGGATGACCATCACCCTCTCCCATCAAAATTTGTGAAGAACACATGGCAAGATTGGTAGGGGAGGGAAGACCTAGTTTATTCGGTCAGACCAGTCGATGACAAGGGAGTCGCCTTGTGAACGGGCATCAAGTCTTCCCCTTGAACAGTATTAGATGCACTTGGTGTTGGCATGAGATGCAAAGAGATCCCTGATTGGAGTTCCCCAGTGACCAAGAATATCTGCGATTATCATGTTGTGCAACTTCCATTCATGGTCAGTTGCAAAGTTTCAGCTGAGGGCATCAACAATCACATTCTGGGTTCCTGGCAGGTAGACTGCCAACAGAAAGATATTATGTGCAATGCACTATTTCCAGAGACATATAGAGGCATACCGCTTTTGCACACAGTGTTGGGGACATTGCACCCCCTTGCTTGTTTATGTAGTAAACTGTAGTGATGTTGTCCAACAATGAGGAAAAGATGACAACAGATAGCTGATAAAAACACATGGCATGCCTTGTGCACCACTCAAAGTTGCAGGCTGTTAATGTGCATACTGGCTTCCCGAGCAGTCCAAGTGACTTGTGTCGTGCAATCTCCCATGTGGCTTGTGAATGGAACATTTGAAGTGTTGGAGATCCAAGATTGGTCTCTGTCCCCACTTCTTCTTGAGTAGTTGGAAAAGAACCTTGTGCCCTCAGAGGCTGTGGGAGGTTTCACTGCTCCTCTCCGCAGGAGGGAGTCCACCTCTAAAGTAAGTGTACTAGCATGAGAGTGATCCTTGGGCTGGGATCGGGACACTGGATGAGGAGTTGGTAGTGCCACAAATTCAATGGTATAGATGTGTCGAATGACATCCAAGACCCACTCGTCTGTTGTTATCGCTCTCCATGCTGGCAGAAATAGTTTGAGACAGCCCCCAAAAAGGATGGCTGGCAAGAGTGTTGGGGTTCAAAGTGGTTCACAGCTCTCTAGTTGCAATCGGAAATATCATTTATGTGAAGATTGAATGTGTTGCATGGAAAACTGCACCCCTGAAACAGATGGATGGGATCTGTGAACCTTGGGGCATTTCTGTGGAGGCTCACTGGCGGTAGAACTAGGGACACCTGTAGCATTGCGTAGACAGCAGATGATAAAATTTTCACTTTGGTGCTGCAGTATATACATCTAAGGAGCACAAGGTGGCTTTGGAGTATTTCAGTGAGTGCAAGGAATCATCCGTCTTCTGATTGAAGAGGTGTGATTTGTCAAAAGGGAGGTCCTTGATTCTTTTCTGTACCTCCCTAGAGAAATATCACCAGGATTCCCTCCTCACGACAATTCCAGTCACCAATATGCGCAAGGACGTGTTCGCTGAATCAACCGCAGCTTGATGTATGGACATAGTGACCAACTTGCCTTCCTCTAAAATAGCTTGGAATCACGCATGATCCTGTTGTGGATTATCTGCACAATCAACCATCTGTCCATAGAAGTCAGATTTGGCCATCAGTGTCCGCTAGTTTGAAATCCAGAACTGGAGGATAGCTGAGGAGAAGACTTTTCAACCCATAAGGTTGAATCTCTTGCCTTCCTTATCAGCACGAGTGGAGAATGGATGCTGTTGGCTAGCCAGCTCCATAGCAGCCTGAATCACCAGGGAATTAGGTGGAGGATGTGAGAAAAGAAACTCAGACCCCTTGGGGGTGGGGGACACACCATAGTATCTCTTTTCTGCCCTTTTCAGGGTGGGGGTACATGTGGCCAGGATATGCCAAACACTGCTTGCTGGATGTAGAATGGCATCATTGATCGATAGGGCCACACTGACTGGTACTGATGCATGCAAATTATCTAATAGTTGGTGCTGACCGTCCTGCACTCCTTCTAATAGGATCTGAAGGGCATTAGCTATCCCCCATAGCAGCTCTTGAAACTGACAACAGTTGTCTGTAGGAGAGGAGGGAACTGATGACATAGCCGCATCTGAGGACAACAAGGAAAATGTCTCTGGATCCATTGGTACGGTTGGGGTTGGGTTGATCAGTGAATAGTCTAGCCCCAGTTCTGAACATTTGCGCTACAAAGGATGGGGTGGTGAAACAGGTGAGTCCTCTTGTGCTGAACGAGACAGTTCCAAAGGTGAATACTGGGGCCATGGGCTCCCATATGTGAACCTGGTTGATCCTACTGTTGCAGTGGTGGTGCCAAGGAGTTGAGTACCAGTGACTACTAAGGGAGGGTACTGCAACGGTGCCATCAAGACCCTCTGATAGTCATGACTTAGGAATGGAACCAATGGACCATGAGTAACATCTGGCTCCTCAGACTCAGAGGAACCAGAGTCCTGTACAAATGGTGGTGCTGACGGAGCAGGGTGTGTTGTAGGAACATGACCAGAAAGTGGAGGAAACTGAAACATACAAAGACGTCCTTTCCAGGGTGAACTGCTCATGAGGCCCAGGTGCACTTCTGAGTCTCCCCGGAGTCTTCAGTACCTGGTCTATGTACCAACAAATCTATGAGGGTCCAGAACTGGGACCGGCAGATCCAATGAGCGATGCGACTTCTTATCTCTCTTGGGGGCACTGGAATGTAGCACTGCTCCATGGCCAGAATTCATGCCTGACCCAGCGTTTTCCTTAAACATGGAGGAAGACTTACTGCCATGCTTATGTGCATGCTTCCATGACTGGTGGCTAGGCCCTGGGTCCATAGCATTGGTACTGGACTGAGGCTCCTCAGTAGGAGGCGCATTCTTGGACTGTTTAGATCGATGTATGGGGGAGGAGGGTGTTCCCTAACCAGGATCCAAATGTGATGCCCTGGCGACCTCCATGAGAAGCTTCTTAAGACTGAAGGCTCTGCCTTCCCGAGTACAAGCAGGAAATGGGAGGCAGATACTGCACTTGGACATAGCATGAGTTTCCCCCAAAGAGTACAGACAACATTGGTGCTCATCACTGAGGGAAAACAGATGAGGACAGGAAGTGCAGACTTAGAATCTCGGCCTCTTCGGCATAATCCAGTACCCAGACCGGGTGTTGGGGGAGACAGGGATTGATCGTTATGCTGAGAAATGTGTGCTGATTTGTGTGGGTGGCAAATGAAGGCTGTGTACTGCAATGAGGGTCTGTGTGTGTTTGGGATTACTGTCTGTGCTGATTGTGTTTTCGTGTGAGTAGTTGTACTGATTTATGTAAATTGTGCTGCAAGACTTGTGTTGACAAATGAGGGGTTTGTACTGCACAAAAAGGGCTGTGCATGTGCTGGTTCTGTTAATTTGTGTCTAGGGTAGTGCTGGAGCATTTTGTGTTGATTTGGGTCTGGATAGTGCTGGGAGATTTTTGCTGATTTTGCATTGGTCTGTTTGTGTGTAGGGTTTGTGTTGAGTTGTAAAGGTGGAGAATCAACCTTTGTAAAGGTGGAGAATCAACCTTTGAAGAACTGTGGCATTTGGGCCAAGTAATCACCATCTGTGCAATCTCCCTCATATCACTGATTCATTACAACCAATGAAATTGTTGCATACAGCTTAGCTTTATAGCTAAACTGACTGGCTGAGATACCTCTGGTATCTGCTGGTAACTGCTGCATGAAAATTAGCTGCGGAGGAAGGGTGGTGACTAGTTGAATTAACTCCAGTATCTCAACGGTCTACGAATCTTAGCCTGGCATAGATTCCTTTCCATTGCATGAGTGCAATTTGTACAATCAACATGAATGAGAACTTAAAAATTGGATGGTAACAGACTGTGAATCCCAGTGATGACTGAACCTGTTGATATTCTGAACAAAAACAGCCCTCCACCATGCTTGTAGCTGTTTCCAGGACTTCACACTGACTCAACAGAGGAAGATACTTTTAAATATTTCAGAATGTCACTAAAAATGCACTCTCTATCTTGATGATGTTCTTGCAGTTACTTTTTAAATTTTCAGTTTTATATATAACCACGGGTTGTTAATAAAACACCAGTTGGTTATTAACTAGAAAGTATGTGTCTCGTACTGGTGCTTCACCCGTCAACAAGGTTGTTTTCAGTCACATTATTACTTCACACACTGCCTGAAAGGAAATATTTCTCTGCAATAAAAATTCTTTCTGTATTTTTTACTCCCTTCCAGCTAATGCAAAACAGGAAGGCATAACACATTTCCTTTTATGGTTAAAAAAGATCAGACCAAGGTTCTTAATGTTCTTGGACAAGTGATGCCCACATTATTACCAAAACACTTTCTTGACTTAACATTGTTTGAAGAGAAAGATGATGCTTTGTATGCTCTAGGCATAATAGATTTGTTAGGAAGATATATCCTGACAGACTTGCTTACCAGAATAAGGTCATTGATTAATCAGGCAGGGAGTCCATTAAAATAATGGAATTAATATATCTGAAGATGTTTAATTAAAAGGACATTGTCAAGGTATCTTCATCATTTATTAAAAGTATTTTTCTCTTGATAACTTTCTTACTGCACAATTCCTTAGCCTCCATTATATCAGCAAGCTGGTCTGTAATTGCAAAGTTGCTCATAAATTGCACGGGCTGTTCATTTTGATAATTATTTTTAAATAAACAAAAAGAACACCGATGCATTTTGAGAATTCCCTTTTCTCTATGTAATAATTACATACAACAGTGCAAACATATCTAAGCATGTAAGAGACAGACAAGTAAATATTGGGACCTGTACCTTTAGAGCTTTGAACACTACTATATCTCAAAGTCCACATGCACCAAATTTACAAAAGTTCAGTTGAACAATGAGAAAAGACTTTTCTGACAAAATAAAATTCTGAAAGAATCACAGATGTTAAAGATGAAAAGACTTATATCATTAGGTCAGACAATCCATTTCCTGGATGACTCAATTCCACACAGCACATTTTCTAACATTTTGTCTTGTCTATTGTAAATATCCCCAGGGACGGAGCTTCCCAATACTTCCCTGGTGAGACCATTCCACAATACAACAGATCTCTGGTCAAAGTTTTTCCACAGTGTTCGGCCTAATTTTCCATGCAAACACACCTGATTACATTTATACCTGACTGATATAAATTTAGCTTGCAGCAGTAAGTTTACAGGAAAGCTAAAGCAATATATCCAGTTTTAAAGCAATGTAAGTGTTGCACTCAGACATTTACACCAATTTAACTAGATAGATTATTATACCTGTTTTACTTAATTCAGAACAGCTTGTGTGTATAAAAACGAGCTCTGTCCTTGGTGTTTACGCCCTTCAAATTTTTAAATTAAAAGTTCACTTAAATGTTTTGAAATAATCTCTCTCTCCCTCTAATCTCTACTTCTAATCTCTATCTATATCTTTATAGAAATAGATATAAATAAAAACATAAATCTGTGTTTGGCAGAAGATTGTACTCCTTGTTCCATGACATGACTCCTCTCAAAATATAGCCCAAAACCACACTGAGCCTTTCTATGGCATATTGAAAACTTACACCATGGACTGATTTCAATAAAGCAATTTAAATCACTGATTTTAATCATGGTTTAAATCAGCAAGCAGGAAGTCTTGACTTAAATAATCAATTTTAATGGTGTTTTGCATTTGTACTTTCTAGTTGTTTTCCTAAAGAAAGACGGATTCTCACTGGTTGGCAACCATTAAAACAGTTGAACTGCAATCAAATAGAGCCTAGATTTGGTTATTTGTTTTACTAGTCTGGAGGATATACTAAATGGATACACATTTATTTAAGCAATTATAGTTTAGCATATATATTCAAATTCTTAACTTTTTACATTTTTATTACGTTAGAAATATTGAACTATGCATTTTTATTTACTAGACGATGATTAATTCTTTTACTTGTGATCTGTGCCAAGCAATATTTGGATAAAAATTCAAATTCAATTAAAAATGCACAAAAACACTTTAAAAAAAATAAAAATAAAAACTCTCTTAAAATGTGTTGGATAGATAAGGGGGAAAAAAGTTTAACATAAAGTTACCAAAATGTATCACATTTAAAACTAACTGATTTATTAAACAAAAGAAATATCTGTAGTTAGTGATCTGAACTGATTGTTTCTGATCACCATGTCCTTCAAGATTTTAGAATTAATAGATTTCATCCTCTCACATACAGTTTTTATTCAAAAATTTGAAGAGACTAACAAGCTTTCCTGTTTTTTTCACCTCCCAGTTGGTTTGTAAACTTTGAATTAACTAGTAATTGAACTGAAGTAGTTGAATAAATTGAAAATGAAAAACATGGTTTCTGAACTGCAGAAGAGGCTAGTACTGTCAAAAGCTGGGTTGGCACTTCAATAAACTCTGGTTCCAGGTGCTTAACCAGTGACTTTAAAACTTGGCAGCAAATATATACTGCTTAATATTATTTTTTGTATTTAATTTCAATGATTTTAATAGGTGATAATAAGTTTAGGCCTTAACACAGGTTGTCAATTCTAAATTTAATTTTAAATAAATTTGTTTTTAAAAAATAAATCTGTATTTAATTTAAATAAAAAGACATTTTAATAATTAATTTTTATTCACCATGGAAACTCATGTTTAATTTCCTGTCCATCCTCATCCCTGGGACTCTTTCATCTCTACCACTTTCCATATTTTAGATTGTTTTCTGGTTTTCATTTTTCCAAGCTGAATCTCATATAGATTTTTTTCTTATTAGGGTTCTAATTTCTCTAGGTTCCTACTGTTTCACTTTCCTCACATATAGGTTTTTTAAAGATCATTTCCCTGAACTGATGATAACTGCACCAAAATAACTACAGGAATGTTACAAATAATAAAGATAGCACTGCCTATGATGAACCACGTAGGTGGTTAATATATAAAGCCTAATCGCTTGAGAACTTCATTCTACATGGGCAGACCCTTCTAAACCTGATCTATCATCATTGTTGAGGTCAATACGCTGGTCTGAAACTTAACTGCAAGGTTTCCAGGAATTAATTAGGTATTTATTATAAATTAAAAATAATAATTAAATAATTAAATGTTTCCAATGTTTATTAGCTGCTGCATGATAACACTACCACATCTGATATTGTATTAGCTTTATGTACAAAAATACCCATATAGTTTGTGACTAAACAATGATATTTGCTCCTCCTGAAACATTTATTATTATAATCAGAAGAAGTGGTAACTTTAAACAAATATTTACTTCATTCTATTTTTTAGGGGAGCTGATAAAACATACTGTTTTAAATGCTCACACTACTAGTTTCAAACTCCTCCAGATTCGTGAATCCTCCAGTGTGAGTCATGGTTGTGTACGGTCCAACAACTTGCACTGTTTTTTTAAGGAGACCATCCTTTAATCCCCCTATTTTGAAACAGCAAGTCAACAATGGGTTTAGGATTTAAACATGTCGAAAGTTCAATGCCTACTCCAAGTTTTAAATTGTGATGTCTTAAGTGCATTCTTTATGTAAGATAAACAACTCTTCAGATCAGTACCTCTTCTGAAGTCTGTTGTCAAAGATAATTACAACATGGAACAAAAGCCAAAGTTTACTGAAATTTTAATCAGATTTTACACATACTGTAAAAATATAACATTCATACAAGATATCTGAATAAACAAAGAACTACAGTTCTACCTCAGTGTATCATAAGTCTTCCATTTAAACACTAAACTCAAAACTGTGGTGTAAAAGAAGATATTCAAATAAATATTTTAGCTTGAGTTTAGCTCTTTTTAACTCAGAGAGCACTGACAGTCAGATCTGGGTTCTCTTCCTTACTCTACTACTGATTGTCTATGTGACTGAGAATGTCACTAAACTTTTCTCATGCCTCAGTTTCTCCATCAGTGAAATAGGGATATTATTCTTCTAACTCACAGGAGTACCATGAAGCATGATTAATCTTTATTGTGCTTTGAGATATTTGGATGGAAGACGCTATAAAACTGCTAAGTATTATTTTTGAAATGTTAAGTGGCATTGAATATCCTCTATTTCAGCAAGTCTTACCATGCCCCATTAAAAACCTCATCCTGAGCACTAATGAGTACTTGCAACTATCACTGGAGTCAATGGAAGCTGGGCGTACTTTATGTTTCTTGAAATCAGGACCCAAAATTATCCTGAATAGAGCTGGTCATAAATTTTCCATCTGGAAAAGCAAAATGACTGCTAAACAGCTGCCTGCCTAACTTGCTGCCTCCCCACTCTCCTCCCCACCACCAACCAGGCCGGGACCCAAAGAAGCAGAGAGCTTGGGTGGCTCAGCCTCACTGCCAGCTCCAGCAGTCAGAAAAGCAGACAGCTAGAAAGCTCAGCCTCCCAACCAGCTCTGGGTCCACAGAAGCACAAAGCCAGAGTGTGCCTCGTCTCCATGCCTTTCCCCAACTCTGGGGCCAGACAAGTTGAGCACCCAGTCAGGCAGAAAGTAAAACTGACACGAGCCTTCCAGGCAGCCAGCTGAAAAATTCCATTTAGGGTCTTCTGAAACAGACTTTTTCTTGAAATCTCCTTCTGGGAAAATTTTTGCAGTTTTGACATTTTTCTCCAGTTCAGGACAAAATATTTTTCAAAAATACAAAATTTTTCACAAGAAGGGATTTCTATTTTCTGGCCAGTTCTAGTCTTGAATATTTTAAAAAATGAAGGGTAGACTTTTGGACTGTATTTTTTTAAACATTAATTTCCATTGTTTGCATAATAACGTATTTGGATAACAGAATAGGCATATCTCACCAGAAAGTCTGGAGCAGGAAAGTTGACGTATGCGTCAGCTGATACATACACTTTTTTCTAAATTATTGGGCTAAGTCCTGTGAGATACTAAGAGACACAGGTGCCAACTTTCCAAAGTGCCAGGGGGTGCTCAACCCCCAGCTCTACCCTAGGCCCCACCCCCACTCCACCCCTTTCCCCAATGCCTCATCCCACCCCACCTCTTCCCGCCTAGATCCACCCCCTTCTCCTCGCTCCTCCCACACCCCAGCCTCCTGCACGCCACAAAACATCTGATCCATGAGGCCTACCGGCAGGCAGGATGTGCTGGGGAGAAAGGGAGGTGCTGATGGGATGGCTGCTGGTAGGTGGCTCAGCACCCACCATTTTTTCACCAGGGTTGCTCCCGCTCCAGAGCCCCCATGAAGTCAGCACCTATGCTAAGAGACCTCAATACTCATGCAAAACAGTGGTAATTAAGGACACTCAAGACCACAAAACACCCAGTTTAAAGCACCAAAATCAGTGGAAGAAGTGGTCCACAAAAAAACAAAACAAAACAAAACAAAAACACTGAAGGGCTTGTCTACAGAGGGAAACTATCCTGAAATCACAGAATTGAAAGATGGGAAGGGACCTCAAGATCTCATCTAGTCCAGTCCCCTGCGTTCATGGCAGGACTAATTATTATCTAGACGATCCCTGATAGGTGTTTATCTAACCTGCTCTTAAAAATCTTCAGTGATGGAGATTCCACAACCTTCAAACAAGGGCAGGATAGTTCAGTGGTTTGAGCACTGGCCTGATAAACCCAGGGTTGTGAGTTCAATACTTGAGGGGGGCCATTTAGGCATCTGGGGCAAAAATCCGTCTGGGGATTGGTCCTGCTTTGAGCAGGGGGTTGGACTAGATGACCTCCTGAGGTCCCTTCCAACCCTGATATTCTATGATCTCTTCTCAATTAGCTCCGCATGTGGATTAAGCTAAATCTTATACAGGCACTCTTTGCTTGGAACATGAGTGTCCACATGGGGAGCTAGTGTGCAAGAACTATTGCAAAATAGCTATTCCTGGCTATTATCCGTATAGAGAAGCCCTAAGTAGAAATAACATTTTGAAAAAAGACACTTCTCTCATGGACTAAAGCTGTACAAATTTTCCCTGGAAAAAAAAACAGGCGAAAAAGTACTAATTAGTAGTCAAATTCATTGCAGCAGCTGTATTATCAGTGTGATTGCAATTATTTACAAAGAGATGGGAGAGGAAGTACTTTATGACCTTGTGATTAAACCACTGGATGAACTCAGAAGACCTGCATTCAATTCCCAGCTCTGCTACAGAATTCCTGTGCGATTTTATGCAAGTTGCAATCCCTCTGTGCCTTAGTTTCCCTTCTGTAAATTGGACATAATATTTCTCTATCTTACAGAGGTGTTGTGAGCGATAATGTAATTAATACTTGTGAGATGCTCAATATGGAGATGGAGGCCATATAAGTTAGACAGAGAGACAGACATGTCAAAGTGGAATGCACAGAGGAACTTCCGTATAAATTGTCCAATGCTTGATAATTTTATAACAGAGTAGACAGATGAAAATAAAACAAGTTTTATGATTTTAAAAAGCCCTTACTCTGGTTGAAATGAGATGGAATTAATGATTTTATCTAGGGCACATACATTATAAATGCTAAAGCAGTGAAAATACTCATTTGGAACTAATTTCTCTATTCTTTGTTAACCAACCTACTGTCCTCAGGGCTCTTGCAAACGAGTAGCTGCTGATTTATATAAGATCAGAAAGACATCAGTCAGCGAAGATGATTCTTCACATCTGTCTAGCATTTTTCAAGACCCTAAAACATTTTTCAATACAACAGAGGAAATCTGCTGGCTCAAAAAATACAAACTGGTTTTGAAATTTTGCCCAAATGAGAGCTGCACTGGCAAACTGTCAAGATTCGGGGCGGGGGTATGGGCATCAAACTGCACAAAATGAAACAGATTGACGTCATACCCATCTTTCACCTGGACATGCATCTTGCAGAGGTTACGGGTTCAAGCATACGACAGTAGTACAGGTTTCAGCATAAAAATGTTTAGTGGTTAAAGTAAAAGAGTAAGAATCAAGAGATCTACTTCCATTTCTGTCTCTTCCACAGACTTGCTATGACATGCTGGACCAGTTAGTTCTTTCTTTACCTTATTTATCCCATCTACAAACCCCTTCCTCAGAGGGATACTGTGAAACAATTCATGGCTGCAGTACTTTCATATCCTCAAATGGAAGATGCTATAGAAGTGCAAAGCTTTATACGGAAGGAACACCGTATCTCTTTGGCAGGAATTAGTGGAGACATCATTGCTTTGTATCCTTTTGTGGACTTGGGATACAGCAATACAGCAATGCACAGACAATCCAGGAAGTTTGTGGAGAGTGTTGGGGACAACTTCCTGGTACAAGTGCTGGAGAAACCAACTAGGGGACATGCTCCTCTTGACCTACTGCTTACAAACAGGGAAGAATTGGTAGAAGAAGAAGAAGTGGGTGGCAACCTAGACAGCAGTGACAACAAGATAGTTGAGTTCAGGATCCAAACAAAAGGAAGAAAGGAGAGTAGCAAAATACGGACTCTGGACTTCAGAAAAGCAGATAAACTCCCTTAGGGAATTGATAGGCAGGATCCCCTGGGAGGCTAATATGAGGGGGAAAGAAGTCTAGGAAAGTTGGCTGTATTTTAAAGAAGCCTTATTGAGGGCGCAGGAACAAACCATCCCGATGTGCAGAAAGAATAGCAAATTTGGCAGGCGACCAGCTTGGCTTAACAGTGAAATCTTCAGTGAGCTCAAACTCAAAAAGGAAGCTTACAAGAATGGAAATTTGAACAGATGACTAGGGAGGAGTATAAAAATATTGCTAGAGCATGCAGGGGTGTAATCAGGAAGGCCAAGGCAAAACTGGAGTTGCAGCTAGCAAGGGATGTGAAGGTGGTCAGTGAAAGTGTGGGACCCTTACTGAATGGGGGAGACAACACAGTGACAGACAATGTGGAAAAAGCTGAAGTCCTTGATGCTTTTTTTGCCTCGGTCTTCACAGACAAGGTCAGCTCCCAGACTGCTGCACTGGGCAATACATTATGGGGAGAAGGTTAGCAGTCCTCAGTGGTGAAAGAACAGGTTAAGGACTATTTAGAAAAGCTGGACATGCACAAGTCCAGGAGTCCAGATCTAACGCATCCAAGGGTGCTGAGGGAGTTGGCTGATGTGATTGCAGAGCCATTAGCCATTATCTTTGAAAATTCATGGTGATTGGGGGAGGTCCTGGACGATTGGAAAAAGGCAAATATGGTGCCCATATTTAAAAAAGGGAAGAAAGAGAACCTAGGGAACTACAGACCGGTCAGCCTCACTTCTGTTCCCAGAAAAATCATGGAGCAGGTCCTCAAGGAATGGGAGAGGAAAGTGATCAGGAACTGTTAACATGGATTCACCAAGGGCAAGTCATGCCTGATCAACCTGATTGCCTTCTATGATGAGACAACTGGCTCTGTGGATATGGTGGAAGCGATGGATGTGATATATCTTGACTTTAGCAACGCTTTTGATACAGTCTTCCACAGTATTCTTGCCAGCAAGTTAAAGAAGTATGGATTGGATGAATGGACTATAAGTTGGATAGAAAGCTGGCTAGATTGTAGGGCTCAACGGGTAGTGATCAATGGCTCAATGTCTAGCTGGCAGCTGGTATCAAGTGAAGTGCCCCAGGGGTTGGTCCTGGGGCCAGTTTTGTTCAGCATCTTCATGAATGATCTGGATGATGGTATTAATTGCACCTTCAGCAACTTCGCAGATGACACCAAGCTGGAGGAGAGGTAAATATGCTGGAGGGTAGGGATAGGGTCCAGAACGACCTGGATAAATTGGAGGATTGGGCCAAAAGAAATCTGATGACGTTCAATAAGGACAAGTGCAGAGTCCTGCATTTAGGAAGGAAAAATCCCATGCACTGCTACAGGTTGGGGACCGACTGGCTAAGCAGTAGTTCTGCAGAAAAGGACCTGGGAATAACAGTGGACGAGAAGCTGGGTATGAGTCAGCAGCATGCCCTTGTTTCCAAAAAGGCCAACGGTATATTGGGATGTATTAGTAGGAGCACTGCCAGCTGATTGAAGGAAGTGATTATTCCCCTCTATTTGGCACTGGTGAGGCCACATCTGGAGTATTGTGTCCAGTTTTGGTCCCTCCACTATAGAAGGGATGTGGACAAATTAGAGAGAGTCCAGCAGAGGGCAACGAAAATGATTGGGGGCTGGGGCACATGACTCACAAGGAGAGGATGAGGGAACTATGGTATGTAGTCTGCAGAAGAGAAGAGTGAGGGGGGCATTTGATAGCAGCCTTCAACTACCTGAAGGGGGGTTGCAAAGAGGATGGAGCTAGGCTGTTCTCAGTTGTGGCAGATGACAGAACAAGGAGCAATGGTCTCAAGATGCAGTGGGGGAGGTCTAGGTTGGGTATCAGGAAACACTATTTCACTAGGAGGGTGGTGAAGCACTGGAATGGGTTACCTAGGGAAGTGGTGGAATCTCCATCCTTAGAGGTTTTTAAGGCCTGGTTTGACAAAGCCCTGGCTGGGATGATTTAGTTGGTGATGGTCCTGATTTGAGCAGGGGAGTGGACTAAATGACCTCCTGAGGTCTCTCCCAACTCTAATATTCTATGATTCTATGGAACCAAACAGCATAACATACCGGGTTAGTTATCTTTGTATTTTATTGTGTAGCATCATAAGTTACACATTTTCTAGATTAATTACATAAAAACATTTGATGGTGACTGATTAGACAACAAAGCTCTTAAAACAAGTTTTAGTCTTAAAGCTTTACACCTATGAAACCAAATCAAAGTATGGTAAAATATTGACCAACTACTTTTTGAATAACAATTAAGAAACAAAACATGCACTAGACTGCCATTTATAAGGGAAACTGTACATCATCTCCCTAACTGGAGACAATATACATCAGTCTTAAGTTATAATAAGTACTGTACCACTAATACATCTATAGCCCTTATGATGTATAATGCCATTTTCATACGTGGAAGTACTTCAGTGCCATAAAAGCTGTGATGTTGCAGTACTCGTTCAGGCCCCACTCCAATCCCCACTATAGGTAATGGAAAGACATCTACTAACTTTAAGGGGCTCTGGATCAGAACATCACTGTTTAGTGACAGGGTGTGATGGCTAGTAAAAGAAGCCCTGCTGATGGGCTTAGTGGATTATTGCCACATTTACAATGTCTTTTCTGCAATTTTTGAAAGGCTATATTATCTATAAACAGGAAAATTAACTCATTTGGAATCTAAAGCAAATGTGCAATAAAAAAATTCAAGAAGTTAATTCTATTTTCAGACCATCGTATACTGCTTGTCTTGTGCAATATGATTGGACAAGAAGGGATGAGGCGGGAGGTGCTATCATTATGTAATAACCTGCAATTATTTTTATGGCAACTGCATTCCAATCTTATTACCCAATATACACAGGGCTAATGTACAGTAATAGCACAAATTACACATTCTAACAGAGTAATAAAATTGAAACAAGTCACGCAATGTAATGTGTTTGTGCACTCCCCCATCTGATGTGACAAAGCTTATTAAAATACAAAAGCTATTCTGCTTAGTTTTTAAGTTTCAAAAAAAACAAAACAACAACAAAACAATTCTTATCTCAGTTCATTTCAGAATACCAACATAGTATTTCTATCAGACAGTGGGAAAATCCAAACTAAAATTATGTGGAAACAATGAGATTTTTTTATATCATATAGCTGCATAACTTGATAGTTCTTTTTCCAGTGCTACAACTAGAAAAACAAAATAAAATGCTTAAACACTAAATAGATGTCATTACGAATTTAGTTGATTATGACTATGAAGGATTATGATTCATACGAAAATCATAACCTATAAAAATCATCAACCGTGCTGAATGAGCTCTTCCAGTGACAGATCTCATCAAGAAAACCTGCCAATAAAATACAGACAAAGCTGGTTAAAAAAAATTCATGTTGACTTTCAGCATATGGAGTTCAGGTGCTCCTGACACTCACATATTTTGCATGTTTTTAGCTGTGACTACTAAAAACAATTAGGTTGATGTGAAAAAGCTGAGCTAATAAGATTTGGCAAACACCAAGGAAATAGTGCAGATTTTTTTACACAAAATGTAATAAAAATGTTCTGTATTGAGCACCTTTAGCTCAATATTTATTATTGTTTCACCTTGCCTTGAAATGGGAACTACAAACAGTTGGATAAATAGACTAAAATGTTGTCTAATTCCACTATAGCTTCTGTGCTGAGAGTGTGGCAGTGAACTGAGGTCTTGATGTATTGGCAGGTCTGGAGCAGCCAGGAAGCCTTTCTGGATCCATGCCTCAGCACTACAGGCCAATGGAAAGGATGTCAGCTCCTGCTGGCTCGAATCGTGGGCCGCTTGTGACATCCCAAACAAAGACCTGATTGAAGACCCAATGAAAGAAGTCCTGGGATTCTACCTGTGTCATAGGTAGTGGATTGCACATTAATTGCACTCAGACCTAATACATGGACAGTGGGGATATCTCCTCCACAAATGGAAAATCAAAGAATCACGAAATTGTGACTGTGGTGGAGTAAATACTAAGCAACACATCACAGAAAACTGCTCCATTCACACTTACAGTGTGGCATAAGGGGGCTCCACCTAGCTACCCCAGAAGCATTAATGTCTTTCAAATCTCATGATTCAACTATATTAGACAATTGCTTTTCAAATGCCATACAAAAGAAGACTGCAGCTTCTGTACATGCTTCTGGATCTTTTATTCAAAATGCTATTTGAAAACATGCTAAAGCAAGTTTTTCAGTGAATTGTGGCATGAATCCTTACATCTTTTCAAGTAACTGCACATTACAGGGATTATTCTTCCTCTTTTTCCAGTGACAGATGCACGGCATAGGACCCTGTATTACATTGTGATGTTTCAGTCCTCTCTGCTCTAATACAAAGAGAGAATTAAACACTCTCTTACACCAGTTTTGTGGTTTACATAGTGTGGCACTTTTACAAACATAATTAACGCAAACTACAACACTGTTAAGTGAATAAAACTGTTAAATCACAAAAGTAAAGAAACTGCACTAGCAAAAGTTCCTTAGAACTCATGTATTATACTCAACATTCCCACAGATTCCTTTTATTCATTTGAATACTCATGAGTAATGCACACACGCACTATCATCTTCTTTAATGGAATTTGGTCTGTTCTCATAAACAAAGTTCTATCATGGTCTTTAACACAGATTTCTAAATGATGAAATCACCATAGGGAAAAAACAGAAAATATGTTCTTATCTTTGATGATAAACCTTCTGCATTGACAGCACAGAATGCTATCCTTGGCCCCTGGCAGTGTGTCTAGCCAATGTCAGTTATTCGTTCCACTTCTAAAAGATATGCATTGAATACCATTACTAAGTTCATAAAAGAAAAATGAAAACACATTTGTGCAAAACTAAAAATACATACCCTTTACATATTTCATTCATATCTGATTAGTTGGAGATATAAAAGCATCTGAAAAATTATTACCGGAACTGGTCAGAACTGCATAGTTACGGTTGGGCAAGTCCTGGCTACCCACTGAAGCACATCAACCTTGCATAAAAGACTACAAAATTAACACATACAACAACTGCATTAGTGCCCCAATTAAGCCTACATTAGGAAACACCCATCCACTCCAACCCTTCAAACATGTATGTAAGAATTTAATGGAAGTCTCCTGTGCACCTTGCTGGTTCCTTGTTGCCTACAACACTGTTGATAAACTATCATTCCATAAGACATTCACTTAGATCTCCATGGACACCAAAAAGCTATACATTCCTTTACTTTATCACGCTTACACTCAACATAAAACCTTAATGGCAACCTTAGTATTTTAAAGCAGATTCAATTCCAAAACAAATAGATTGGGTGATCGTCATATGTGCTGGTCTGTTGATACAGGAGAGTATGAGATCATCATTAAGGTTTTGTGTTAGAGTGCAAGTTTGATGAAGATGGGGTATATATTGCTTTTCGGTATCTACTGGAGCTGGAATCCCTTACAGAGTGTAGGAGCGTATTATTGCGAAGTGCGTGGCAAGGAACACAAGAGACTTCTCCTTTATCTTATTTCCATGGTTTCAAGACTTTTGGTTGGTGTGGTATGTCCTGATACAAGCTTTACTATCACTAAACAAAGCTTTTGTGTTACTAATACCAGCATAAGTTTAAGACAACATTGCTCCTCCCAAATGGAACTGACTGATAAGTTATAAACAAAATGACACCCACAAAACTCACTAATTAGCAGTACAGTAGAACCTCAGAGTTACAAACACCTTGAGAATGGAGGTTGTTCATAACTCTGAAATGTTCGTAACTCTGAACAAAACATTATGGTTTTTCGTTCAAAAAATGTATAACTGAACATTGACTTAATACAGATTTGAAACTTTACTATGCAGGAGAAAAACGCTGCTTTCTTTTTTTTTTTAGTTGTTTACATTTAAAACAGTCCTGTACTGTATTTACTTTTTGCTGTTGTTGGTCTCTGCTGCTGCCTCATTGTGTACTTCCGGTTCCAAATGTGGTGTGCAGTTGACTGGTCAGTTCATAACTCTGAGGTTCTACTGTCCTATGATGTAGAATGTGTGATTATAAAGTCAGACGACCCTCTCACTTGATCTAACTATTTCCTTTACTGAAAATGGAAAATTCCACAAATCTCTGTGGATAATAAGCACCCCTCCTTTCATTCATCTTCTGCTATCCAGTTCAGGCCAAATAGTAAAACTGCATTATTTAAACAAGATAATGAATATCACATTCAGATCCTTTCAGCTAACCTGAAACACTACTACTACAACTGCTACTGAGACCTTAGTCAGGCCAAACTCTCATTAAAAAAGAATTTTGCCTGAGTAAAGCTTGAGACAGGCCTTCAGGATTTGTCCTAGTATTAACTGCATTAGGTCACAATTCTGAAAGGTGGTGAGCCCCACTTGTGATGTGTTAACCTACCTCAAGCTGATGGGAGATGAGGACAATCAGCACCTCTCAGAACTGGAACTTTATGTATCACTACAAAATAATTGCCAAAGACAAAGGGCTGGATTCTCCAGTCTACCAGGTTTACTTTGCACCACTTTCTTAGCACAAAATGAATTTATAATGGAGTGTGATTGCCACTGGCGAACTCTCCCCGGGTAGAGGAAATCTCCATCAGCATAAAGTAGGTAGAGGCAGCTCTGCGAAAGCTGACCCACTGCAGCTATAACTGGCACCGAGACTGGGTGAATTAGAATCAGAAAGTCGTGTCTAGCTCCCTGATAGCAGGGAGCTCCCTTTCAATTCAGGTGCAATGGAGAATCAAGCCTCAACTATTTATGGACATGATCCAAAGCCCACTGAAGTCAATGGAAAGACTGCCATTGACTTCAATGGGGTCTGGATCAAGTCCTTAAGAAGGACGTTGTTATTCTACAGCATTATGGGGAAAATGTTGCAAGGCATTCATGTGATTTGTCTTAAATTCATATTTTTGAAAAGCCCGAGTTATTATCAACAGTAAATCAAAGATTTATTTCAGTCAAAAAATTCAAATTTTATGGGATTTCTGGGTATTCATTTCAACAGTCATAAAAGCATGGCTTAAGTTATTTGAAAAAAACTGCAAATATTTCCTTTTGGATTAGAATAGGACAGCAGGGTTCCCATGAATACTTCACAGCCTTTCAATTACAGTGCAATTATTTATAACTTTACAGCCAGAGATCACAAGTTTAAGCAAAAGATTTTATTTCTAAAAGCTGCTAATAATATGTAATTTCTGGAAAACTAAAAATCAATAAAAAAAGGTACACAATTCTGAACCAGAACTCTGCACAGAATCCTTATCCTGGAGTCAGCCTCCGTATATATATATATATTCATTTTGAAAGAATGTAGGGTGAATTAATAACTGTTATAGTACTTTGTACTTGCCGAAATAGGATGTTATTGATCAACAACAGTCTAACAGTGTTGCGTCATAACTCAGCATGGCCAGAAAACAAATTAAAAATAAATGTCAATTTTCCAATTTCTACCTCAGTAAACAGAATTTTAAATGTTTCCAAATGCAATTCACATTGCAAGATATATGCCTAAAGATGCTAGCAAAGAGCTAGCAAAAAAGAGTTAACAAAATATTTCAAACCCTAACTTTACAGGGGGAAATATATAGTTACAGATATACCTACATTTTCAAAATACATAGCCAGCCACCTTTCCTAAGAGTAAAAGAGAAATTAGCCATGCCACTTAAATAAGATTTTTTTCAAAAGCCTTCTTTTCAGAGATCATCAGAAAAATATCCTATATGTAAATACCTACATCTTATCCAGCCATAATACCATAATCTCAAACTATTTCCTTAGAGCTCCTTCTCCATGGTTACAATGTTTGATTCCCTTGCAAAACACTTTAATTCTCTCTTTAAAACCTCACAACAGTTACTGTTTTCAAAGCGTCTCTGATCTCTCTGTCTTTCAAGAGTCACCAGTAGTAGGTTAGGCAGCATATATTGAACCTTGGGCTCAATCCTAAAGTTGTTCCAATATGTGTAATATTCACATCTTGCAGTCAGTAAGGATTTTGCATAAGAAAAGAACGCATGATCGGGTACAAAGCTCTCGTGTTCAATTCAGTAAGTAAAAAGTAGACCTTTGCAAAGAAAAAATATGTAAATGTGTCTTTGCTGCAAGTGCGTTTTCATTATATTCAAACGTTTCTTTCTGAACCATTCTTTTGTTTGTAATATACAAGATCAGATGCTTTTTATTTGCTTCTAATATGAAACAATATGCCTAAAAAAATCCCACAATCGTAGTATGTTAATATCTATTAATGATCCCAATGATGGCTGTTATACTTTCAGTCTGCAAGAATTGGATAAGTTTTTACATCTGAAGCATTTTTAAGGAAGGGAAAATTGTCTAAGACAGCACTTCTAGTAATTAGAATTTCATGTGGATCTTATTGGCATTCGTACTTTTATTTTTATACCCACTACTGTTCTTAGAATTCAGGAAGCCAACTGAACTCAATTCAAAATTAATACAGTAACTACTTTAAAGATGACCTGTTCCTTCAGTCTCCCTGATACTTAAAACTCCATTTATATTTGACCATCATTTCAAATTGCTATTCTTTGAAGAAGGAAAATGCTCTCATCACAATTGATGGAAAGTAGATAGCATACATCCCCATGGATCAAGAGGAGACTGTACCACAAAAATTTAGTAGCACTACTAAGAGTCTTCACAACAATGCACCTCTTCAAACAAGAGTATAACCTTTCAATGCAGAGCTCTGAAGAGACGTGTACTGTATATGATTAGCTAGTGAGAAACTGGTGAGAATTCAGAGAAGAGCACCAAAAAAAATCAGAAGTCTAGAAGGACTGATTTATGACAAAAGATTAAATAACTACAGCTTGTTTAGGGGACAGTGTGTGTTTGCGTGGAGGAGTGGAAGTGAAGGGACAGGAAAGAAGAGACATAGGACATGTTTACACTGCACCTGGGGGTGTTATTTCCAGCTCAGACAGACATGCTGTCATAAACAGATAGTTAAGGGTCAATGTCTCTTTTACCTGTAAAGGGTTAACAAACAGGGGACCAAAAATACCTGACCAGAGGACCAATCAGGAAACAAGATACTTTCAAATCTCAGTGGAGGGAAGCCTTTGTTTGTGTTTTTTGGGTTTTGCTTTGTTCTCGCTGGGTCCTGGAAGGGACTAGACGTGCAACCAGGTTTCTTGCCAATCTCCCTGCTACAGTCTCTTATATATTCAGAATAGTGAGTATTAAGTAGGAAAGGCGGTTATAGTCTTTTGATTGTTTTCTGTATTTGCAAATGTGTAGTTTGCTGGAAGTATCTTAAATTGTATTTTGCTGGGGGGGGGACTTCTCTCTAGTGTCTATAAGCTGTAAAACCCTGTAACTTTTACAGTCTAAATTACAGAGACAACTTTTACTTTTTTTCTTTCTTTTTATTAAAAGTTTTGCTTTTTAAGACCTGTTTGATTTTTCCCCTTGTTGAGGCTCAAGGGAATTGAGTCTGTACTTAACAGGGGAAGAGAAGGGGGAGAAAAAACCTGATTTCCCTCTGTTGTGATTCAAGAAGGTTGAATCATGGTGATCTCCTAGCGTACCCAGGGCGGGAAGGATCTGGGAGGAAGAAAGGAGGGAGGGAGACTGGTTTATTTCCCTTTGTTGTAAGACTCAAGGGGTTTGGGTCTTGGGGGTCCCCTGGGAAAGTTTGGGGGGGACCAGAGTTTACCGGGCACTCCAAGTCCTGGTTGGTGGCAGCACTAGAGAATCTAAGCAGGTAATTAAGCTTAGAGGAATTCATGCTGGTACCCCAATTTTTTGGACTCTAAGGTTCAGATTGGGAAAATATACCATGACACATACACACACTGGCTTTCATCAAGCTAAAATGCTAAAAATAGCAGTACAGCCACCAGGGCACAGGTGGTGGAACAGGCTAGTTGTCCAAGTACATACATAGGTTCTTGGTTCGGACTGTACTCCAAGCAGCTAGCCGTGTGCTGTCATTGCTGCCATGGCCACACTGTTACTTTTAGCGCATAGCTCAATGACAGCTAGCGCATGTACGTCTGCCTGAGCTGGAAATTTCCCCTTCAGCTGCAGCCTATTAATATTTGAAAAGTACAAACACAAAACTCTTAGGGTATGTCTACACTGCAAGAAAGAGCTGAGGTGCAGAATCTTAGAGCCTTGGTCAATTGACTCAGACTCATGAAACTCGGGCTGTAGGGCTAAATGTAACAATGTAAACGTTCCCAATCTGGCTGGAGCCTCAGATCTGAAACCCTCCCCTCTCATCAGAGATCAGAGCCTAGGCTCCAGCTTGAACAGGAACTTCTACACTGCTATTTTTAGGCCCTTATCCCAACCCCTAATAGCCCAAGTCATTTGACTCATGCTCTGAGATTCAAGACCATGGGCTTTTCTTTGCAGTGTAGACAAACCCTTAACTTCTAGTTTGATTAGTGACTTGTTTGATAAAACCTACCCATAAACTTTAAAAAGAAGTACAGGTCCATGAAAAATGCAGACTTGAGAGTCAGTCTACAAAGAATATTCCTTCACTGTTGTTAACTTGGGTGATAAGCAACTGGAACTAAATGCCTGGGTTAACCTAGACTGGTTATGGCTACACTGTAAAACCATGCTCAAGTTATTGTGCCCTCACTGGTTCTCTACGGACCCATGTGTGTCTCCAGGACTTCTGAGGGCTTAGCCATGGTTCTTTGTCCTGCAGTAAGCTGAGCCACTCTACGATTCTTTCCTTCTGCACATATGGGAGGAACTACAGAAAGGCAATGGAGGACCATCAACACTCAAATGATTAGCCTGCAAAGTGAGCAGGTTACCAGCCTGAGTGAAAGCAGGACTGAGCTCTAATTCACGTCCCCAGATAAAGCAACTTGTCTGAGTTTAAAGCACTAAACACGGGTGAGAAGGTTTTGCATGTGGATGAGAGGGGGGTTAGAAGAAACACCCAAGTAACAATCCAAGTTAACTCTGCAGTGAAAACACACAAAGAGAGTGCAAATCGGTTTGAAATTTCCATTCTGTTTTGTTATTTTTAACCTAATCTATTTCCCTGTGACAAGATAGATGCCTACCACTCTTTTTTCAGTCATTATCAGAATGAAAAGTCAGATTCCATGAATGAGAAGGTACTGCAACACACAGCTTACTAAATCACTTTGCAATCATTTAAAAGACACAGCACTACGAAACATTGTAGAGCATGGCTGCAGGCTACAACACAACAATACGAACATGCAATCCTGCATTCACTTCTGTAGTTCACACATTAAACTGCCATTATGCTTTTAACCCATTTATATGTAAAATTCTGTCTGTTCTCTCACCTCTTCATGTAATTCCTTCACATCTTTTCTTCCTACATTGAAAGTTTAAATGAATTCTACAGTATTTATCAACATTCAGTGGACTGTGCATAAACCAACATAATAACTAACAAAAGAGCATTGAATGTAAAATAATCTTTTATTACAAAGCCCCAAGGCCTATTTATTATGTCCCAAGGGTCTCATTCACAAAAACATGCCTTACCCAAGGGCAGGATAAGAAATGCAAATTATTTCTGAATAAAAATGTTTCAGGCACCATCAGGATTCATAAACTACAAGAGTGCTGTTCCAACTCTACCTTCAGATACATCTTATAATTATAGATGGAGCCGCAAAGTGGTGGCAGGGGAATAGAGGCAGAAGGGTCTCAACCCAGTTTGCTGCCAGAGCACACATCCCACTAGAATCTGGAATGGAACTCAAGATTTTTGAGTCTCATTATTCCTCTTCTGCTAGCAAGAATCTGTGAAAATGAGTGGTAAAATGTGTGTCTCACCTCTCTAGTGACTGGTCCACATAGACAGTGGCAACTTACTACTACTATCAGTTACTCTGTTGGCTTATGTGACACGTTTTTTCAATTTGCTTTTTAAAAAAACAAGTGGAAATTTTATCAAAAAACCAATGTTAAAAGATTACTGTAAAGTTCCAAAGCCAAGCACTCACAAGTTAGGAATGCTAGAAGTAAGGTTGGCCTATGTAACCTTATATTCAGCCCTCTCAAGTGTATGCATTATTATATGTTCTTTATTTACATTCTCATATATTATTTTTTCCACAGGACCACTGTGCCTCATTCAGTGCATAGAACAGACTGTGCTCTGAAGATGAATCAGGGTTATGTAGTGAAGGAGACTGTTGTCTGCAGGATCCCTGGTTCATTTGTTGCAGGGGTTGGAATGTGTGTAGTGAATGACTAGGAACTGCAAGAAGAAGAAAAAATGGTATCACGGTTAAGGCACCTGAATGCAGCCCTGGAGAAACAGATTCTACCACTCACTGTCTCTGGCACAGAGTTCCTGTGATGACAAGTAAGACATATAAACCAGACCTTTCACGGGGCATTGCTTATTGTGCTCCTTATTTTCTGGAAGCCCAACTCAAGACACTGGATTCTGATTTGCAGAACTGCCAAGCCCTCACAGTTGCAACTGAAGTCAGTGGGAGCTGTGCTATATAATGGTAAGGATTCTAAAAAATAAAGCCCTAGGCATCTCAAATAGATACCAAAATTAGTTGACATTTTTGCCCTGAATGTGTCAATGCCTCAATTCTCCATCTATAAAACAGAGGTAATACAACCACTTCACCTCAGATGGCTGTTCTGAAGATAAATTAATTCGTATTTATGAAGCATTCAGATTATTATAGTGATGAGCGCTTTGGGGAAGCCCTTGAAGAAAGCAATAATTCTGTATTCAAAGCAGGGTTTGTACAGAGTGTAGTAAAGTTGGAGTAAAGTTGCACAGGCAACTTAAATTCTGCTTGACACTGCAACCTTAACACTTTTTTAATGTAAATTTTTGTATGTAATGCTATAATGTAATCCAAGAAATAGAAGAAGAAGAGGTGTCAAACTTTCCCTTTGCTTTAATACAGTGAAAGTCATAGGTCCCTGAGGATCAGAAATAGAACTACAACATATTTTGCACTTTTGCTGCCATGCAGCATGTGATATTTGGCCCATATCTTTCCTTACCCTGCAATGAGACACTTCGGGCCACCATCCTGTATATGAGATCACCTAGAGATGTCAAAGAAGGTTTTGGTGTAGACTGATGGCTGGATGTGGCTCTGTAATCTTAAGGAAAATGAGCCTTTACATTTCATTTTCCTTTTTGTGAAGAGATTAGAGAGTGGCTCTGGCTAAAATTTTCAAAAGCACCTAAATGAATTTATATCAGAGGGGTAGCCGTGTTAGTCTGGATCTGTAAAAGCAGCAAAGAATCCTGTGGCACCTTATAGACTAACAGACGTTTTGGAGCATGAACTTTCGTGGGTGAATACCCACTTCGTCGGATGCATGTAGTGGAAATTTCCAGGGGCAGGTATATATATGCAAGCAAGCTAGAGATAACGAGGTTACTTCAATCAGGGAGGATGAGGCCCTGTTCTAGCAGCTGAGGTGTGAAAACCAAGGGAGGAGAAACTGGGTTTGTAGTTGGCAAGCCATTCACAGTCTTTGTTTAATCCTGAGCTGATGGTGTCAAATTTGCAGATGAACTGAAGCTTAGCAGTTTCTCTTTGAAGTCTGGTCCTGAATTTTTTTTTTTACTGCAGGATGGCCACCTTAAGATCTGCTATAGTGTGGTCAGGGAGGTTGAAGTGTTCTCCTACAGGTTTTTGTATATTGCCATTCCTGATATCTGATTTGTGTCCATTTATCCTTTTCCGTAGAGACTGTCCAGTTTGGCCAATGTACATAGCAGAGGGGCATTGCTGTCATATGATGGCGTATAGGTGGACGTGCAGGTGAATGAACCAGTGATGGTGTGGCTGATCTGGTTAGGATCCTAAACTTCAGGACCAGACTTCAAAGAAAAAACTGCTGAGCTTCGTTCATCTGCAAATTTGACACCATCAGCTCAGGATTGAACAAAGGACTGTGAATGGCTTGCCAACTACAAAACCAGTTTCTCCTCCCTTGGTTTTCACACCTCAACTGCTTAGAACAGGGCCTCATCCTTCCAGATTGAACTAACCTCGTTATCTCTAGCTTGCTTGCATATATAACCTGCCCCTGGAAATTTCCACTACATGCATCCGACGAAGTGGGTATTCACCCACGAAAGCTCATGCTCCAAAACGTCTGTTTGTCTATAAGGTGCCACAGGATTCTTTGCTCCTTTTAAATGAATTTGGTACCTAAGTGCATAAATCAGTTTGAAATGGGACTTAGCAGCCTAAGTCTCATTGAAAGTCAACAGAATTTAGAGGGCCGGACTTGTCTAGATGATAGTTAGTGCACAGCACTTTTCCTGTTTGCTGGACTGCAGAAGCCCAATCCCACAATCAGTCCCTTATTTGTATCGATTCAGATCAAACGTGTCCAGGGCCAGTTGACACTCAGTGCCCCTTCCCCTTAGGAGTTGGTAAAGTTCCTCTCTTACACCCTGCCTGTTTTACAAAAGGCAGAAAAGAGTCTCTGACTCAGGAGACCACGACTATCTGGCTCACCCATCCAATGCACTAAAGTACTTGCTATTTTCTGATTTGCATAGTCTCCAGCAAGTTCCACTTTCATCAGGAACCCTTTTCCCTATAGCTGGCGAATCACCTATGCACTGAGTTCATTTCTAAGTCTCATTTTTCAAACACCCCAGCGATTAGCCTACTTAGCAAATGTTTCCCAGAGCAAAAGGAGAGAGAGAGAGAGAATGGGTATTAGATTTTTAAACAAATCAAATTGCCATGTATATTTAAATTACATATTCTAGATCTATTAATATTAATATATTTCTACATTAGATTTTTAAAAAGTTTCCTCCAATATTTCCCAGCCAGTTTTGAATAACTATCTTATCTGGATATTATCTGAAAGCTCACGCTCCAAAACGTCTGTTAGTCTATAAGGTGCCACAGGACTTTCTGCTGCTTTTATCTTATCTGGATATTTCGGGAAAGTCCTGGTGAACTGATCTGATCTCTCAGTGAAAGATGGATAAGTTATTATTCCTGATGTCCATTTAATTGGGGGCTGAGGGGAAGCTAATCTGTGGAGACCTGAAGTTCTGAAGGCTAGGTTACTGTCAACAGTAAAAGGAAGCAACCAAATCTCATTGCAAAGTTACCATGTTATTTGGGCTTGGCTGGCACAGGCATTCATTTGAGTTCAATCTTGTGTGCATGTGCAGTAAGTTGCAAACTTCAACTCCCAGCCTAGGATCCAAATCCATGGTCCTACACTAAAATCAATAGGAGCAAGAAGGAAATCACTGATATAGGAGGCTCTCTTCCCAATTCTCAGATGTCTGTCTACCTCCATATATATACATATTTGCATTTATAATCACTAGAGTCGTTGCACAATGCTCAGCTAACTAATTACATATTACATATGAAAATAATAAATTAGGATGTTCTCATATTTACAGACTATATATTATATGCTCTGTCTAGTTTAAGGAAGATGGAGGCAATTTCCATAGTGCACAGGGCCACAATACTCTTTAATCCAGCCTTGAGCATGCCACCTACTAACAGTCCATGTGGCCCCTACTGATGCACACTAGAAGTTCCCCAAAAGTGCTTTGTGTACTGCTGTTAGGAACCTTTTTCTGTTGCAACACAGTGTCATAGTTTGGAAAATAGGGCTATCAAGCAATTAAAAAAAATGGATTGTGATTAATTGTGCGATCAATCGCACTGTTAAACAATAATAGAATACCATTTATTTAAATATTTTTGGGTGTTTTCTACATTTTCAAATATATTGATTTCAGTTATAACACAGAACACAAAGTGTACAGTGCTCTCTTTATATTTATTTTTTATTACAAGTATTTGGACTGTAAAAAAAAAAAAAAGAAATAGTATTTTTTCAATTCACCTAGTACAAGTACCATAGTGTAATCTCTTTACCATTAAAGCTGAATTTACAAATGTAGACGTATGTACAAAAAAACTGCATATGTATTAAAAAAACCACACAATGTAAAATTTTAGAGCCTGCAAATCCACTCAGTCCTACAATTTGCAGGAGCTAGTGCTGCCCACTTCTTGTTTACAATGTCATCTGAAAGTGAGAAAAGGCGTTCTCATGGCACTGTTGTAGCTGGTGTCGCAAGATATTTACGTGCCAGATGTGCTAAAGATTCACATGTGCCTTCATGCTTCAGCCACCATTCAGGGGACATGCGTCCATGCTGACGACAGGTTCTGCTCGATAACAATCCAAAGCAGTGAGGGACTGACGCATGTTTATTTTCATTATCTGAGTCAGATGCCACCAGCACAAGGCTGGTTTTCTTTTTTGGCGGTCGGGTTCTTTGGTTTCCGCATTGGAGTGTTGCTCTTTTAAGACTCATGAAAGCATGCGCCACACCTTGTCCCTCTTAGATTTTGGAAGGCACTTCAGATTCTTAAACTTTGAGTTGAGTGCTGCAGCTATATTTAGAAATATCTCACATTGGTACCTTCTTTGCGTTTTATCTAATCTTCAGTGAAAGTGTTCTTAAATGAACATGTGCTGGACATCCTCTGAGACTACTATAAATGAAATATATGGCAGAATGCGGGTAAAACAGCAGGAGACATAATTCTTTCCCAAGGAGTTCAGTCACAAATTTAATTAAATTATTTTTAACAAGTGTCATCATCACAGAAGCATATCCTCTGGAATGGGGGCAAGGAATGAAGGGTCATACAAATGAGTAGCATATAATACCTTGCAATGCCGGCTACAAAAATCCCATGCAAACACCTGTTCTCACTTTCCTGGTGACACTGTAGATAGAAGAGGGCAGCATTATCTCCTGTAAATGTAAACAAACTTCGTTATCTTAGCGATTGGCTGAATAAGAAAAAAGGACTGAGTGGGACTTGTAGGGCTCTGAAGTTTCACACTGTTTTGTTTTTGAGTGCAGTTATGTAACAAACAAACAAAAAATCTACCATTTGTAAGTTGCACTTTCATGACAAAGAGATGGCACTACACATACAGTACTTGTATGAGGTAGATTGAAAAATACTATTTACTTGTTTATCATTTTTACAGCACAAATACATAATAAAAAATAATATACACTTTGATTTCAATTACAACACAGAATACAATATATAGAAAATGTAGAAAAACATTCTAATATTTAATAAAATTTAAATTGGTATTCTGTTTGACATTGCGATTAAAACTACGATGAATTGTGATTAATTTTTTTGAGTTAATCACATGAGTTAACTGCGATTAATTGACAGTCCTAGTGGAAACATATGAGGAAAAGCTGTTTAGATAATATATGTATAGCATTTTTTAATGCAAATAACAACAAAAATAGGACTCTGAGTTGACTCTGGAAAGCATCACAAAGAAGCCAACATTCCACGACTTTTAAACATCATAAATTTAGAGACAAGCTAGCAAAATTCTGAAAACTTAATCCTTCCCTTGTCCATGCTGTGATGAGGATCAACAAGAAGGCTGACAACTGTAGCTTCTGCTCTAGGAATCCTGTCTGCAAGGATAGAATTCCACAGTATAAGTATGGGAAACAGGCAAAGGAGCAGCACAAGTCACCAGCTAATACATGCTATTTATTAAGCATGCATGCTTGGACAAACAGAGAGTGGGACATGTTTTTAAGCCAGCAAATTGCATGTTTTTGCTTGCAGTATGCAGTCACCAATTTCAGAGCACATGGGAATATCCCATGAAGAGATCCTGTCCTGCTGATTGCATGGAATGAGAAGATGGTACCTTTAGACTCTTTCCCCTCAGCACTCACTTACAGCATAGAGAAACGGCTAAGCTCTAACATGGCTGAGCAACAGAGCAGCTACTTGTCTAGGAATATTATATCTGATCACTACATTGGAAGAGGATTCTATGCTAGTAGAACTACGTTCCAAAAGACAAAATGCCACAACATTTGAAAAAATCTCAAGGGCATGATGGAGAGCGGCCACAATAGGGACTCACTACAGTGCTGCATGAAAGTTAAGCTCAGACAAGCCTACCAGAAAATCAAAGAAGCAAATGGAAGGTCCGGGGCAGAGCCACAGACATGTCGTTTCTACGCTGGGCTGCATGCAGTTCTAGGGGAGGTTGCCATCACTACCCCACCTCTGACCGTGAATTCCGAGGAGAGGGTAATCTCAGCCATGCCTGAGGATTCTGCGGACAAGGAAGATGAGGAGGAGGAGGAGGACGAGCTTGTGGAGAGCACACAGCACTCCGTTCTCCCCAACAGCCAGGATCTTTTTCTCACCCTGACAGAATTACCCTTCCAACCCTCCCAAGGGAGTATCCTAGACCATGAAGCCATGGAAGGGACATCTGGTGAGTGTACCTTTGTAACTATGAAACATGGTTTAAAAGCAAGCGTTTTTTAATGATTAATTTGCCCTGAGGACTTGGGATGCATTCGTGGCCAGTACAGCTACTGGAAAAGTCTGTTAACATGTCTGGGGATGGAGTGGAAATCGTCCAGGGACATCCCCATGAACCTTTCCTGGAGATATTCCAAAAGCCTTTGCAGAAGGTTTCTGGGCAGTGCAGCCTTATTCTGTCCTCCATGGTAGGACACTTGACCATGCCATGCTAGTAGCAAGTAATCTGGTATCATTGCGTGACAAAGCCTGGCAGCGTACGTTCCGGCGTTTGCCGGCATTCAAGCAACATCTGTTCTTGACCTCGCTGTGTTATCCTCAGAAGAGTGATATTGTTCATGGTAACTTGTTGAAATACGGGAATTTAATTAAGGGGGCAGAGGTGGCTGTTCCTACGGGGCTGTTTGCCTGTGGCTGAAAAGAAATCCTTCCCAGCAGTTAGCCAAGTGTGTGTGGAGGGTGATTGGCGCTGAGCTTTTTGCATTTGGCTAGCAGGGATCTTCCCTGATACCAGCCACGCAGTGGGGGAGGGGTAAAGCAATCATCCCAGAGAACTGGACTGGGGGAGGGAAAGGGGGGTAGTTTGTTTCTGCTGCTGCACGGTAACAGGAAAACCGCAGCATTCAACCGGCTTTGCTTGGTATGTGGGAAAGGAGGGCACTGGTACATGAAGGCTGCAAAAGCCAAAGACAATGGCTTACCATGGTCACATGCAAGTTGAATTCTGTTGCCCGGACCTGCATCTGTGATCCCTAACACCAAAGCCAGAGGCACTCAATATTAAGATGCAAAATGCGACCTTGTACTGAAATCACATGTGCTATGTAATGTGAATAGTGTTGTTCACCGTGAAAGAGTAAAACCATTGTTCTGTAAAATGTATCTTTTTAAATACTTCTCTCCCTTTTTTTCCCCTCCCTCCCTCCCGCAGCTGCAAATTTTTCAAGCCTCCCTCCTCTGTCCTGAAGGCTAGCTCAGATAAGGTGGCAGAAAAAAAGGACACGAGACGAAATGTTCACTGAAATTATGGAATCGACCGGCAATGAAAGAGCTCATCTGAATGAGTGGAAGGACACGGTATCAAGTACAGGAAAGATGCCAGTGAACGTGAGAATAGGAGGGACGCTCGAGATGAAAGGTGGTGGCAGGAAGATCAGAGGTGTCGACAGGAAGGTCAGTGGTGGCGGGATGCAACGCTGGGGCTACTGCGTGATCAAACTGACACGCTCTGGCGTCTGGTGGAGCTTCAGGAACTGCAGCAGGATCACAGAGTGCTGCCATAGCCCCTGTATAACCATCCCCCACCTCACCATGTTCCATAGCCTCCTCACTCAGATGTGTAAGAACGCGGAGGGGGGAGGCTCCGTTCACCCGCCCACTCCACCCCAGCGGACAGCCCAAGCAAAAGGCTTTCATTACTTTGAACTTTTTTAGTGGCCTTTTCCTTCTCTCCTATCCTCCTCCCAAACCCCATCCAGGCTACCTTGTCAGTTCTCTCCCTCTTTTTATAATCAATTAATAAAGAATACATGATTTTTAAATGATAGTGACTTTATTTCCTTAGAAAGCAAGCTGTGATTAAACGGGGGAGGGTGGGTTGCTTACAGGGAATGAGTCAATCAAGGGGGCGGGTTTTCATCAAGGAGAAACAAACAAACAGTCACACCGTACCCTGGCCAGTCATGAAACTGTTTTCAAAGCTTCTCTGATGTGCACCGCTTCCTGGTGTGCTCTTCTAATCGCCCTGGTGTCTGGCTGCGCGTAATCAGCGGCCAGGCGATTTGCCTCAGCTTCCCACCCCGCCATAGAGGTCTCTCTCTTACTCTCACAGAGATTGTGGAGCACATAGAAAGCAGCAATAACAATGGGGATATTGGCTTGGCTGAGGTCTGAGCGAGTCAGTAAAATTTGCCAGCGCACCTTTAAACGTCCAAATGCACATTCTACCACCATTCTGCACTTGCTCAGCCTGTAGTTGAACAGCTCCTGACTACTGTCCAGGCTGCCTGTGTATGGCTTCGTAGGCCATGGCATTAATGGGTAGGCTGGGTCCCCAAGGATAACAATAGGCATTTCAACATCCCCAACTGTTAGTTTCTAGTCTGGGAAGTAATTCCCTTGCTGAAGCCGTCTAAACAGAGTAGTGTTCCTGAACACGCGAGCGTCATGAACCCTTCCTGGCCATTGCACGTTGATGTTAGTGAAACATCCCTTGTGATCTACCAGTGCTTGCAGCACCATTGAAAAGTACACCTTGCAGTTTACGCACTGGCGCTCCGGTGCCAAGATAGGGATATGGGTTCCATCTATCACCCCATCACGGTTAGGGAATCCCATTACAGCAAAGTCATCCACTATGACCTGTACATTTCCCAGAGTCACTACCTTTGGTAGCAGCAGGTCAGTGACTGCTTTGGCTACTTGCAAATTGATTCCCGACTGACCAGTAGCTGTCTGGCATTGCAAGCTTTCACAGGACTATCGCCACTCGCTTCTCAACTGTGAGGGCTGATCTCATCTTGGTATTCTGGCACTTCACAGCAGGGGAAAGCAAGTCACAAAGTTCCATGAAAGTGCCCTTATGCATGCAAAAGTTTCACAGCCACTGGGAATTGTCCCACACCTGCAACACTATGCGGTCCAACCAGTCTGTGCTTGTTTCCCGGGCCCAAAATCTGCGTTCCATGGCTAGAACCTGCCCCATTAACAGCATGATCTCCAAAGCGCCAGGGCCCGCAGTTTGAGAGAATTCTGTGTCCATGTCCATGTCCTCGTCCTCATCACTCTCGTCGCCGCGCTGCCATAGCCATCTCGCTCCTCCTCACCTGGTTTTTCAGGTCCTGGTTCAGCATAAACGAGGTGTTTACAATGTCCATGACTGCTATCTTGAGCTGAGTGGGCTCCATGCTTGCTGTGGTATAGCGTCTGCACAGTTCACCCAGGAAAAAAGGCATGAAATGGTTGTCTGTCGTTGCTTTCACAGAGGGAAGGGAAGGGAAGGATGTACCCAGAACCACCAGCAATGTTTTTTGTCCCATCAGACACTGGGATCTCAACCCAGAATTCCAATGGGCGGGGAAGACTGGGGACTATGGGATAGCTATGGGACAGCTACCCACATCGCAATGCTCCGGAAATCACCGCTAGCCTCGGTACATGGACGCACACCACCGAATTAATGTGCTTAGTGTGGCCACATGCACTCGACTTTATACAATCTGTTTCCTAAAATAGGTTTCTGTAAAATCGGAATAATCCCATAGTGTAGACATACCCAACAAAGGAAGTCTAGGGTATGTGGACACAATGAACATAAATGAACTGAGAACCCTTTGAGGTGACTGGGCTCATTGAACTAACAATGCACTTTCTAAAAACTGCAAAAGTAATGATGAATGTGGTACTGAATGTAAAACACATATTGTTTCTGCAAAGCATCAATGATGAGCTCCACACTCCAGGAGAGATGTGGAAAAAATTGGAGAAATTCCAGAGGATTAAAGGTCTAGAAAACATGACCTAGGAGGAAAGACAGAAAAAATTGGGTTGTTTAGTCTGGAGACGAGAACACTGAGGGGGGACATGATAACAGTCAAGAGCACGTAAAAGACTGTTATAAAGAGGAGGATGATAAATTGTTCTCCTTATCCACTGAAGACAGGACAAGAAGTAATGGGTTTAAAGTGCAGCAAGAGAGATTTAGGTTAGATACTAGGAAAAAACTTCCTAACTGTAATGGTAGTTAGAACTGGAACAAATTACCTAGGGAAGTGGTGAAATCTCCACCATTGGAGGTTTTTAAGAACAGTTTGGACAAACAGCTGTCAGGGATGGTCTAGAGAATACTTAATCCTGCCTCAGTGCAGGGAACTGGACTAGATGCTCATTGCAGCATTTTGTCCCCCCAATCCCATGGACTACTAGAAATCTGCAGAAATCACATCCATCTGTCCAAAGGCCTTCTGTTCTGTCCCCAACCCAAAGTAGAAGTTTCAGATCTGGGTCCCCTTCATTTCTGGAAGTGGAGGGACCTCTCAGACCAATAATATATAAAACTCTGTAAAATTCTTTGAATTCTCTCCTGTATAGAAAGTGTCCTATACAATGATGTGCTATTTATCATATACACTTTGGAGAAAAAGGAGAAAAAACACAAAAGGGGAAAAATATCCTCTTACCAAAATAAAGATAATATTTATGCCAAAACAGTATTTAACAACTGCTTTAATAAACTGCTTATAAATATTCCTAAATACATATTTACATGATCTTAAATAGATACCTAACTGAGACAACTGAGTGATACAAGCATGCATGTATCCACAGGGATGCTGAGGTAAACATATTGCTGTCCTGGAAAGAAAAGTAATTTGTAGACCTAAATTAACTCTACTTCATACTCATTTTTTGAGTTCTTTATTTTTTTTTTTTACTATATGTATTTTTTGCAATAAGGCTAGGCCCAGGGGATCTGCTGTATTGTGCCAGATACCATTCCTGATTGGATTGTATAACCCAGGGTGCATAACAAAGAGTTAGTCGACTGTAAATTGAGGATAAGGTTTAACGAAGCACACCACTTGACTCAGGAAAGGTACAGTGTATGTATTTCTTGAGTTAATCACATACAAATCTCTCATAAATACACCTCTACCCCGATATAATGCGACCTGATGGAACGCGGGTTCGCATACAACACGGTAAAGCTCTGACATGCTGCTCTGAGCAGCGTGTTAAGGGTGTCGGGCCAGGCTGGGGCTGAGGGGCTTGATAAGGGGCAGAGGGTCTCGGGGAGGTCAGCTGCTCCCCCCAGGGTGTGTGGGGCAGGAGCTGTAGAGGGCTCTTTTGGGGCCCACAGTCCCAGAGTGGCCCAGAGGATTAGCAGGGGGCCAGGAGCCAACCCACTCCGTTTCCCTCGCCTTGGCCCCAGCCATGTCACTTGAGGGCGGGGGCGCTTGGTGGAAGGAGATCCCCCGCACTCACCAGCAGCAGCAGAAAACAGAGCAGCCCAGTCCCAGCCCGCTTCACTCTGCCAGCTCCCAGTTGCAAGCGCTCCGGCTTCCCGGCACAGGTGAATACAGGGGTAGTCCTTTCCCCAACCTCTCCGCACATCACCGACAGCGGGAAGTGGAGCGCCGTGGCTGGGAGCTGGCAGGGTGGAACAGATTGGGGGCTGGGTTGCTCCGTTTCCCACTGCTGCTGGTGAGTGCCTGGCAGGGGGTCAGGAGGGGCGGATAGGGGTTGGAGCAGTCAGGGGATTGGTGGGTTTGGCAGGGGGCGGGATCCTGGGGGTGATTAGGGATGGGGGTCTCTGGAGGGGATGGTCAGGGAACAAGGAAAGGGGCGGGGGGAGGGCAAAGCAGTTTGTATATAACGCGGTCTCACCTATACACAGGTGAGATTTTTTGTCTCCCAAGGACCAATTTATATCAGGGTAGAGGTGTAGTGCCTGCATTTTCAATGCCTCAAGCCCTTATTTAAATACTCTACAGAGAAAGCTCATTTTCTGCATGCAGTACATGTGCACAAAGCACATCTCTTGTTGGCACCTAAACCACAAAGAACAGGGATGACGAAAAACATCTACAGCAAACCTTTGCTTATTAAGCAAAAATCACCATCCATTCCATCCTGATATCTGTACACATTTAAAGGTTATATTTGAATTCATTCTTGCATTGCTTTTCTGATGTTGGTGATAATACCACGTTATCATTATACCACAATTATCTGCAGTTTTATGTGAGTAGGAAGAAAGGATGTAGGGTCAGAATAAGCACAATAATAAACAGACCGTGAATCGTAGGCTCCTGCATAGTCTTTAAGAGGGAATCTAATCAAATCAGTGTGTTAGTTTTGTTAGTCAATTAATCCAGGTGGATTCTCCCCTCCCTCCCCCCCATCATGATGGGTTAAAACTTGGGGAAAAAAACTGATTTTTTTTTCATTTGGAAGAAAACTTCTTCATTGTTACACATTTGCAAAGACAATTTAATCAGGAATACAAAATAACTCTAATGACACTTTTCCAGCCCACCAACCAAAAATTTGAAAGGTCTGATTTTCAGCTTCTCAGCTAATTTCTAAAATTTCAGAATAAAATTATTACTGGAATATCTCACTAGTCCAAACTTTCACACAAAATGAGCACTGTCATACAGTCACTTATTTTACTTGAGAAGGTATGTGGGAATATTGCTGAAATCCACAGGTAACTTCAAAAGGAAGCGAGCTGAGAATTCAACAGTCTGAGGAGAAAGGAACAAAAATAATGAGACTACAGCTAAAGTGATCTCAGGCCTGGTCTACACTACGAGTTTATACTGATTTTAGCAGTGTAAACTGATTTAACGCTGCACCCATCCATACAACGAGGCCTTTATATTGATATAAAGGGCTCTTTAAAGCGGTTTCTGTACTCCTCCTTCTGTACTCGGTATTACCATATCAGATTAGGGTTAGTGTGGCCCCGCAAATCGATGGTATTGGCCTCTGGGCGGTATCCCACAGTGCACCACTGTGACCGCTCTGGAAAGCAATCTGATCTCGGATGCACTGGCCAGTTAGACAGGAAAAGCCCGCGAACTTTTGAATTGCATTTCCTGTTTGCCCAGCGTGAAGCTCTGATCAGCATGGGTGGCCATGCATTCCCAAATCCAAACTGAGCTCCAGCATGGATCGTACGGGAGATACTGGATCTGATCGCTGTATAGGGAGACAAATCTGTTCTATCAAGCTCCGTTACAGAAGACAAAATGCCAAAGCATTTGAAAAAAATCTCCAGGCTATGATACAGAGTCCACAGCACAGTGCTATGTGCAAGCGAACTGAAAGCCAAGAATCAAATGGACGCTCACGGAGGAAAGGAGGGGGGACTGATGACTCCAGCTATCCCACAGTCCCCGGAGTCTCCGAAAGCATTGCATTCTTGGCTGAGCTCCCATGCCTGTACGGTCCAAACCATTGTCCGGGGTGGTTCAGGGATATTCGTCAATTTACTGTGAAAGAAAAGGCCAAAAAATCATTTCTTGACAAGAATCGACGCTAGCCTCGGGTACATGGACGCACACACCGAATTATTGTGCTTTGTGTGGCCGCGTGCACTCGACTATTATACAATCTGTTTTACAAACCGGTTTATGTAAAATCGGAATAATCCTGTAGTGTAGACGTACTCTCACTCTCTTATCTACAGCAGACAAGGTCACAAGCTGAACCTATTCAGGACTGAAATAATTAGCAAGGCAGTATCTTCCAGCACTGGGGGGAGGGAAAAGTTAAGCAATAGCTTTCATAGTAAGTTGTTGAAAATGAAAAAAACATTTATTTACAACTTTCACAATAAGCAATATGGCAATGTACCCCAAGACTCTAGGGCATTGCTCTCACTGAGTCAATGATGAAAAGGTCCTTAGAGAGCATAATGGCTGGCACTATATAAGAACCTACATTAGGTTAAACCAGGCCCTACGTCTTCTCTTTACTTATCACTGTTTAAGTCATTGCTTCTGCGGCCACAAGTTAACTCGCATCCTAAGTGTTTTAACAAATGGATTACATCTAGTAGCATAAATTATTCCCATGAATGTAAACACCTCATGAAAACTCAAATTACAATAATAAGGGGGAATGCAAAGGTCATCAATGATATGTTGCACAAACTACATTCTAACTGCTAAATAGGTACATCTTTAAAGGACTCTACTTTAAAAATTACAGGCAAAAGAATTACTACTTCTGTATTGCATCCAGAATACAATGTAATACACACTCTCTCTTTTTACGGGTGTCACTTAAACATCCCAATTAAGACAAGGGCCCTACTGGACTAATACTGTACAAACACAGAGGTAGACAGTCATACCCTGAAGAGTTTTACAATCTAATTTTATGGGCTAGATTGTCTGAAGAGTTTTAGAACCCAACAGTTCTCACTTAGGCACCTCAATATATTGCGCAGATTTTCAAATGTGCCATCGCATCTCAGTAACTCCCCCTGAGAACGATGAGAAAATTTTGTCTTTTGTAGTTAGGGGCCATAGTGGAAACTGAGCACGGTTTTTTGAAAAACCAGGCCCCACTTTTGCCAAATCTGCTATTTGTGTGTTTCAGTACAGGCATTTAGATGCTATCAGAAATTAGCATGCCTTGCACACTCTCTAATTTTAATAAAATGGGAAATTCATTATATGTATTTTGATGGTACACTTACCTAATATAGTGACTGCCTGATGTTACTGGGGAAGAACCTGCAATAATTGGCACTAATAACTAAAGAGACTGTAGCTGTGCCAATCTCATCAACACTTTCTGCTACAGTGAAAATAAAGCCCCCAAAATACAGTGAAAGTACTATGGTATCAGATAAAAATAATATTTTTTCCTTGCAACTGAATAATCACATACAAGATGAAATGTCCTTTTTACAACTGAAGAGACTTGTTGAAAGAAAAAAGAGGATGTAACAAGGTTATTCTTTCAATAGGTGTCTACTGTATACAATTCTATTCCAAGGATTTAAAATATGGCTAAAAGTCCTTTGGACATTTACACCATCCAACTGTACAAGATCTTTCTCTGACAAAACTATATTAGAACATTTTTAAGTTATACTAGTGGAGGAAAAGAGGAAAAGCATGGATAGAGTCTTCCTCTTGCCCCATCATTAGGTATGTGCTTGCTTGTTAAATAACATTTTATCATGCCCTTAATTTCCAAAGCGGGATAGTGTCGCTGATGGGGGGTGGGGGAGGGGGGGGGGGAGAGAGAGAGAGAGAGACTAATAAATGTTTTATTTTATAAAGAGAGCTACAGAACCTGTATGGCAATGTAAATTACTTCTTTTAAATAGACATTTATGGAAACTATGTGTTATTGTAGTCTAGAAACCAAATTTTAGCTTTCCACCATATTAGACCACAAATTAGTTTTGGCCGTAATTCATTCCATATTGAAAATTTCGCTCTGTCAACTAATAATAATTAGAAACGAGCAAAGGAAGTTTTGTTCAAATCAGAATTCACACTGGACTATGATATGGGTTCCAGGACAAACTAGAAGTACCAGAGCTATAGTTTGAGTTTGGAGGATGCCATAAATCTCATGAGCTGTTTGATGATAAACTGCAAAATGAGGTTCTCTCACAGTTGAGGAGGGATTCCTATTTCCTCTCATTAGGGCAGTCCACCTCTGCACACATCTGGGTAGCAGCCCTTTTCTGTTCACAGAAAATGACCACCCTTGCTTCTCAGCAATGAAATGATCCTACCTGTAAAGGGCTCAATTTTACTCCCATTGGTGTCAATGGTGCAGGATTTGTCCAAAGGTAAATAAATGTACTGAGAACTTTGAGACTGATTTCTGTAAATAAAGCCTTTGTTTGTGACAGTAACTGGAATGTGCTAAATGAGTTGTACATAATCACGAAGGGAAAGAGATTCTTTCATTCTCACCACCTTCTGGTTTGTTCCACTCCTAGCAAACTTGGAGAGATCTTAAGATGTGAGAACCTGAGCTGAAAATAGTGTAGCTGGTTCAGAAGTAGCATTTAAATCAGTGTGGAAGAAAGAACTGGTAAGAAGAGTTTTCCATAATTTATCTCAGGATTATGTAAATTGTAAAACCTAGAGGGCTGCTTTGCAATTGGTTCTACTGAGAAGTTGCCAAACTCTCCCTAACACTGCTGTTTTTTATGCTCAAGTGTATGCAAAGGAAATGGGAAGGATTTCCTTTCTGTTTCATACGCTTCCTTAAAATGAGGCCTTATCCACCTGGCTATGAGAAGACTAAGCTCATTCTTCTAGAAGGAAACAAACATTGGTCTGATTTCCTAAAGATTTTAACCCGGCTGAGACATAAAGTAAGGATATTACATGATTATGTAAAAAAGTGATGAAGTTTGTCTTTTTGTATAACCCAAAGGGGGTGTGAAGAGGGGGGGGGAGAAAATACTTAATTAATCTAACATTAAGCACACAAAAATCAGGATATACCAAGGAAAGGCAGATGAATGCTTGTTCAATTTTAACTCTGCCTTATTTTTCCATATGCATTACAGATCTGGTATCTAATTACTCAATCATATACTTTTTCTATAACCAATGGGGGCAAATTTAAGGTTGAGTGAATGTTCGGTGATAATTCAGCATTTCCTGACATTTATGTGCCACTTTCAGGTTGCACTACCAGTGTTCTTTGCATATGATTTCTATAGGGTTTGAAAAATTTTAAGTGGACAGAAACAGAAAAAAGAAAGGAAGAAGAAAAAAAAATAAAGATTTGAAACTACCGAATGCAAGTACAATATATATGGTTTGTAAATGAGAATGTGCATGTATATGCAGGGACTAGAAATACATTATGTACTCAATGAAAGGGTGTGTGGTGTTTGTCTTTGCAGGTAGGTGCAGATAAAGCCATGTACACAATTACAAGTAATCTTAACACCATGTAGGGAGGGGTATCCATACACGCAATCTCTCTCTCTCTCTCTCTCTCTCTCTCTCTCTGAGTGTGAGGTAAACTGAGGCTCTCTCTGTAGAGCATATTAAAGTATGCACTTGGTAAAATTTCTATCGAAATAATTCCATGGGGCATTTTTATAATTCAACTTCAAACAGTTTCCCTCCAAACTTAGCATAGCAGACACTTCTTATTGAGAAATACTTTTCACATCCCAAGTCTCCTAGTGACCTTCTTTGCCACACTCAAAGCACTCCTTAAAACTACTGGTAATTTCTTCCAAAAGGCCTTTCCACAATAAATGTCTAAGGGCCTGACAACTTAAGCCTACCTGCTTGTGCTGGGATTTGTGCATAGTTAACAACACTGTATGAGAGTTTTTCAAGACTCATCTGTGTTCTATGTTTTTCTTATCTGTATGACCCACATTATGTTTGAAATATACAAGGTTCTTATCTACACTGCAAGCTACTTGAGGTAAGGTCTTCATTTTCCTACATGTTCTCTTTAGCAGCAAATACATTTTAAAATTCAGATATCTTTACCTGAGTTATAATAAATGTGTTCAAAATTTATTTAATGTTTAACAAATTTAATGTTTCCCCCTCACATAACTCTTAAAATGCTCAAGGGATTTGCTTCAAAATGTATTTAAACAAGTTTTTGTTTGTTTTTTTTAAAGTGAGACCAAAAGAAGTTAGAACGTAAGAACGGCCATACTGGGTCAGTCATCTAGCCCAGTATTCTGTCTTTTGACAGTGGCCAATACCAGGTGACCCAGAGGGAATGAATAGAACAGATAATCACCAAAGTGATCCATCCCCTGTCACCCATTCCCAGCTTCTGGCAAACAGAGGCCAGGGACACCATCCCTGTCCATCCTGGCTAATAGCCATTGATGGACATATCCTCCATGAACTTATCTAGGTCTTTTTTGAACCCTGTTATAGTCTTGGCCTTCACAACATCCTCAGGCAAAGAGTTTCACAGGTTGACTGTACATTATGTGAAAAAAATACTTCCTTTTGTTTGTTTTAAACCTGCTGCCTATTAATTTAATTTGGTGACCTCTAGATCTTGTGTTAGGAGAAGGAGTAAATAACATTTCCTTATTTACTTTCTCTATACCCCTCACGATTTTATAGACATCTATCATAACTCCCCTTTGTCATCTCTTTTCCAAGCTGAAAAGTCCCAGTCTTATTAATCTCTCCTCGTATGGCAGTCGTTCCATACCCCTAATCATTTTTGTTGCCCTTTTCTGAACCTTTTCCAATTTCAATATATCTTTTTTGAGATGGGACAACCACATCTGCATACAGCATTCAAGATGTGGGCATACCATGGATTTATAGAGAAGCAATATGATATTTTCTGTCTTATTATCTATCCCTTTCTTATTGATTCCCAACATTCTGTTTGCTTTTTTGACTGCCACTGCACATGGATTGAATGTTTTCAGAAAACTATCCAAATAACTCCAAGATCTCTTTCTTGAGCAGTAACAGCCAATTTAGACCCCACTGTTTTATATGTACAGTTGGGATTATGTTTTCCAATATGCATTACTTTTCATTTATCAACATTGAATTTCATCTGCCATTTTGTTGCCCAGTCACCCAGTTTTAAGAGAGCCTTTTGTAGCTCTTCACAGTCTGCCCGCGACTTAACTATCTTGAGCAATTTTGTATCATCTGCAAATTTTGCCACCTCACTGTTTACCCCTTTTTCCAGATCATTTATGAATATACTGAATAGGTCTGGGCCCAGCACTGTTTACCGATCTCCATTCTGAAAACTGACCATTTATTCCTACCCTTTGTTTCCTTTCTTTTAACCAGTTACCAATCCATGAGAGGACCTTCCCTCTTAAGCAAAATACGCTGTCATTGGATAAGAGCCTTTGGTGAAGACCCTTGTCAAAGGCTTTCTGAAAATCTAAACACGCTATATTCATTGGATCCCCCTTGTCCACATGCTTATTGACCCTCTCAAAGAATTCTAGTAGATTGATGAGACATAATTTCTCTTTACAAAAACCATGTTGACTCTTCCCCAACAAATTCCGTTCATCTGTGTGTCTGACAATTTTGTTATTTACTATAGTTTCAATTAGTTTGCCCGGTATTGAAGTTAAGCTTACCAGCCTGTAACTGCTGGGATCACCTCTGGAGCCCTTTTTAAAAACTGGCGACACATTAGCTATCCTCCAGTCATCTGTTACAGAAGTTGATTTAAATGATAGGTTACAGATGACAGTTAGTCGTTCTTCAATTTAACATTTGAGTTCCTTCAGAACTCTAGTGAATACCATTTGGTCCTGGTGACTTAATACTGTTTAGTTCATCAATTTGTTCCAAAACCTCCTCTAATGACACCTTAATCTGGGACAGTGCCTCAGATTTGTTACCTAAAAAGAATGGCTCAAGTTTGGGAATCTCCCTAACATCCTCAGCTGTGTAGACCAAGGCAAAGAATTCACGTAGTTTCTCTGCAATGGCCTTATCATCCTTGAGTGCTTCTTTAGCATCTCAAATGTCCAGTGGCCCCACTGGTTGTTTAGCAGGCTTCCTGCTTCTGATGTACTTGAAAAAAATTGCTGTTACTTTTTGAGTTTTTGGCTAGCTGTTCTTCAAATTCTTTTTTGGCCTTCCTACTTATATTTTTACATTTCATTTGCCAGAGTTTATGCTCTTTCCTATTTTCCTCAATAGGATATAACTTCCACTTTTTAAAGGATGCCTTTTTGCCTCTCACTGCTTCCTTTACTTTGTTGTTTAGCCACGGTGGCACTTTTTGGTTCTCTTACTATGTTTTTTAATTTGGGGTATACATTTAAGTTGAGCCTCAACTATGGTGTCTTTAAAAAGTTTCCATGCAGCTTACAGGGATTCACTTTTGTACCTTTTAATTTCTGTTTAACTAACCTCCTCATTTTTGTGTAGTTCATCTTTCTGAAATTAAATGCTACAGTGTTGGACTGCTGTGGTGTTTGCCCCACCACAGGGATGCTAAATTTAATTGTATTATGGTCACTATTACCAAGTGCTCCAGCTATATGCACCTCTTGGATCAGATCCTGTGCTCCACTTAGGACTAAATCAAGAATTGCCTCTTGTGACGTTGCAGTCTATATGATTTTATAAAAATATGCTAATGAGTAAATATAATGTAACTGGAATATGCTTCATGCAAAAGGTCTCTTGTAAGATATCATTACAAAGCTTATAATCTACTGAGTTTTATCATCCTATTTGTATAAATGTACCACTCTTGTATCTGAAACTAGAAATATGAAATAAAACTCTGAGGGCCTATTGTAATTATGCAAAGTGTCAGCCATTAATGGTGGTTTGGAATCTTGATGACTCCCATTAACCAGGACAATTGACTGCAGATGGCTGTGTTTTACCTGCAAGTCATCCTGTATACATGTGTGCTAGCAAGTGGGCAATGAAGTCTTGCAGTGACATGTGGTCATGTCACCTGAACTGGAATCCATCTTTAACCTGGTATCTTTCCATTGAGAAGGAGGGGGTGGGAACCCAGAGAGAGACAAAGGATTCCCACCTTATGCAAAATATATACAGAGGGGTGGAACAGAACAAAGCGGGAGGAGCCATCATGAAGAATCCCCTAGCTACCACCTGAGCTGGAACAAAAGCTGTACCAGGGGAAAGAATTGTGCCCAGTCTGAGGGGAAAAAAACTTACTGAAACATCTGTGAGGGTGAGATTATCTGTATTCAGTTTGATTAGACACAGATTTGCACATTTTATTTTATTTTACTTGGTGACTTACTTTGTTCTGTCTGTTACTACTTGGAACCACTTAAATCCTATTTTCTGTATTTAATAAAATCACTTTTTGCTTATTAACTCAGAATATGTATTAATACCTGGGGAGGCAAACAGCTGTGCATCTCTCTCTATCAGTGTTACAGAGGATGAACAAATTATGAGTTTACCCTGTATAGCTTATAAGGGTAAAACGGATTTATTTGGGTTTAGACCCCATTGAGAGTTGGGCATCTGAGTGTTAAAGACGGGAACACTTCTGTTAGCTGCTTTCAGGTAAACCTGCAGCTTTGGGGAAAGTAATTCAGATCCTGGGTCTTTGCTGGAGCAGACGGGAGTGTCTGGCTCAGCAAGACAGGGTGCTGGGGCCACGAGCTGTCAGGGAAAGCAGGGGCAGAAGTAGTCTTGGCACATCAGGTGGCAGCTCCCAAGGGGGGTTCTGTGATCTAACCCGTCACACCTCTCCTCTTGTGGGTTCCAGGGCTAGCTGCTCAAGAAGCAGTCATTTAAGGTGTCAAGAAACTTTCTCTCTGCATCCCATCCTAAGGTGACATGTACCCAGTCAATATAGTTGAAATCCCCCATTATTATTGAGTTTTTTATTGTTATAGCCTCTCTAATCTCCTTGAGCATTTCACAGTCACTATCACCATCCCAGGTGGTTGGTAATATATCCCTACTGCTATATTCTTATTACTAGAGCATGGAATTACTAGCCATAGAATTCTATGATACAGTTTGGTTCATTTAAGATTTTTACTTCATTTGCTTCTACGCTTTCTTTTACATATAGTGCCACGCCCTCACCAGCACGACCTGTTCCGTACTTCCAATATATTTTGTACCCTGGTATTACTGTATTCCATTCATTAACCTCATTCCACCACGTATCCGTGATGCCTATTATATCAATATCCTCATTTAATATGAGACACTCTAGTTCACCCATCTTATTACTTAGACTTCTAGCATTGGTATACAAGCACTTCTAAACCTTGTCATTTTTTAGCTGTCTGCCATTACATGATGTAATTGAATGGGACTTTTTTTCATTTGACTGTTCCTCATCAGATCCTACCTGCATTTTATCATTTTCCCTCCTCTCCTCCTTACTAGGACATGGAGAATCTCCATTAATAGATCCTCCCCTAAGAGAGTTTCAACTCAAAAGACAAATCCTTCAAAAACCATTAGCCACTGAAATCAGAGGGAAGACTCTCATTGACTTCAATGGGTGTTGGACTGAGCCCAAAAGTTAGAATTACTAGAAAAAAAGGGGATTCATAATAGGAAGTTTTTTCACAATCTAAACTACAGCTTTTGGTACTACCAAAACCTATTTTAAAGTTTGAATGCAAGTCTGCAAACTAAAAATATGAAGAAGCTTTTCACATTTCAACACAAAATATTTAGGCAGTGTTTGAAGGTACAGGGAGCTAATTTTCTAGAGCATGCTTTCCAAACAACAATTGTGAAAAATGTAAGGATTTCCCTACATTTAATTTCCGCATTTTTTTCCCCTGAATGAGGGGTTTGACCAGATACAGTACTGAGACTTACAAAAGCACAGTGGAGGTATGAGACCACGTAAATGTTAAGAGAGTGGTCAGACAACATGTAAGAAAAGGTGTTAAGGGGTTGACAGTGCCCTATAACTATAATATAATCAAATACCCCTGTGCTGTCTACAGCCATCAGATAGTGCAGTTCAGATAATTAAACTAAAATCCAGGCCCTGGAGGTGTGGAATTAGAAAACTTCAATGAGATTCAGGCTATGTCTACACTAGAAGGCTTTGCTGGTACAGCTACAGTGGCAAAGTGCTGCTAGTGGGGCCAGAGCTATACTGACAAAATTGCACTGTTGCCAGCGTAACGGTGTCTATGGTAGGGGCTTTTGACGGCCCAGCTATGTCACTAAAATCACATTCCATCATACCCTAACTGAAATAACTACATCAGCAAAAGCCTTCTAGTGCAGACATAGCCTCAGTGGGACAGAACATGTGATTCTCACAAAAAATTTACCAGTTCATCTGTAAACCAGATGCATTGCCATCAGCTCTGAAGACTGTTGCTCACCTGAAAATCAGATTCAAGTGAAGCAATGCAACAAAAGCAGTGAACAAAAGAGGGAGTGGGGAGTGCAGAGGTGAGCTGGGGACAAACAGGTTTTTTTTCACCATGCTAACCACACAGTATGTGTGCACACATCACATAAATAGCTCTATTTTACAAGGTAATGTCTAGAATTACTATAGTGAAAGGAACTCTAAAAGCATTAATTTATTGTGCTCTTATCAGAAGTGATCTTAATAACTTACCCAGTTGTTTTTTTTGCCAGCATAAATTTCCATGTTCTCTCCATACTGGGGTTCTTCAAGTAAAGTCTGGTATTCAAACATGAGGCGAGAGCTCTCCCGTAATCGGCTGCACTGGAATTGGTGATACTGCTGGACGAGCTCTTTCACAACAAGCAGGAGACATTCAGGATTTGAGGGATTCCAGGAGGCTAAATTCTGTTGAATAAGGGAGAACAAAAGCACAGACTAGTTTACAGTAGTAGAAAGAGATGAGCAGTCTTTTCTACATACTAATTAGTACTTATAAAGTCCTCATCAACACAGTGTCTTGTTACATCTGAGGACCTGATACCCTTCCATTCACAAAACAAAAATTGATCTGAACAGTTTGAGAGAATTGGTTCAGACAAATGCAGTCCTGTATTGAATCTGAATCAATAAGTAGTAAGTCAAGCTAGCACCAGTGAATATGCCAGACTGAGAATAGCCTTGGAAATCATATTGCTCTGCTTATCCACAGAACAGGTACAGCATGGGCTGGAGCAGAACAAGCTTCTACCCAGCCGCCTTAACCACATGCCTATGGGCTTGTGTCATAAACAGATAGTTAAGGGTTAATGTCTCTCTTATCTGTAAAGGGTTAACAAACAGGGACTCCAAACACCTGACCAGAGAACCAATCAGAAAACAAGATACTTTCAAATCTCATGGGAGGGAAGCCTTTATTTGTGGGTTTGGGGTTTGGCTTTGTTCTCTCTGGGTCCTGGACAGGACTAGAGGTGCAACCAGGTTTCTGCCAATCTCCCTGCTACAGTCTCTTATCTATTCAGAATTGTAAGTAAGAAAAGGCGGTCATAGTCTTTTAATTTGTTTTTTTTTTCATTTGCATATGTGCACTTGCTGGAAGTAGCTTAAATTGTGTTTCTGCTGGAGAAAGTTTCTTTCTATTGTTTATAGTTGAAAGACTCTGTAACTTTTTACCATCTAAAGTGCAGAGATAAACCTTTTACTTTTTCTTTCTTTCTTATTAAAAGTTTTGCTTTTAAGACCTTTTTAATTTTTTTCTCCTAGTTAAGGTTCAAGGGAACTGGTGGAGAGAAGGGAAGGATAAATTTTCTCTTTGTATTATATTCACGCAGCTTGTATTGCCTCTGGGTGAGGCGGAAGGTAACACTCCTCTCGGTGTGGTGATTCAAAAAGTTGAATCAGGCGATCTCCTAGTGTTCCCAGGGCGGGAAGGAGCTGGGAGGAAGAAGGGAGGGGGGAGGGAATGGCTTATTTCCCTTTGTTGTGAGACTCAAGGAATCTGGGTCTTCGGATCCCCTGCGAAGGTTTTGGGGGGACCAGAGGGTATCAGGCCCTAAAAATTCCTGATTGGTGGCAGCCTATCAGATCTAAGCTAGTAATTAAGCTTAGGGGAATTCATGCTAGTACCCATATTTTGGACGCTAAGGTCCAGAATTGGGACTTATACTTGACATGGTGTGCAGCATGTGGGAAAGAGTAGAATCCAAAAGCCAGTGAAATTATTAATTTTCTTTTCTCTGTTAGCTGCTTGTAAGCAGAGAGAAGGGTTTGTTTTTTTAAACCTACAGCCAGAGAATTTTTTTTTCCTTGCTCCATCTGGCTGTGCATAGAAATGGCCTCAGGCAAGGGCCATTAAGTTTAACAGGGGTCTTTTGTTAGACAATAGAACTCCAGCTGTGAGTCAACTACACCAGCAGAACACACATGCAAATGAAGGTTTTCCTTTTGTTCCAGTTTTATTAGAGAAGGCTTGTTAGAAACACTCTGTTGCTTAGCAACAGAGCAGGCAGCAGAGGAACAGTAATTCAGACAGTAAACCAGCAGAGGGCACCCCAACACAAGAAAACAGGAACCATGACTTCCAAGGCAAAAATGGAGGCGGAGGCAGAGGCACAAATCTAAGACGCAGAGCACAAGCGAGATATGGAAAAAAAATACAGAACTCGAAATAAAACAAAAAGAGATGGAGCTAAGGGAAAGAGAAAAAGAGGCTACCCACAGGAGAGAGTTGGAACTCCTGAGGGAAACCCACCGGCAGGCCCTGGAATTAGAAAAGGCTAAGCAACAGAACCCAGCCAATCCTAACAACCCTTCGCCAATAATGGTTCCGCAGCACAAGAAATTTCCCACCTACAAGGCAGGTGATGACACTGAGGCCTTCTTAGAAAATTTTGAAAGAGCCTGCCTTGGGTGCAGCATCTCTGAAGACCAGTACATGGTAGAATTGAGGCCACTGCTCAGTGGATCCTTAGCAGAGGTGGCGGCTGAAATGCCTAAGGAGAAAATGAACGATTATAAACTTTTTCAAACCAAGGCCAGATACAGAATGGGGATAACACCTGAACATGCCTGTCGGCAATTCAGAGCCCTGAAATGGAAACCAAATGTGTCATTCCCCCGACACGCCTACCACATTGCAAAGAATTACGAAGCCTGGATATCAGGAACAAAGGTTAACAATATGGACGAGCTGCACCTCCTGATACAAATGGAGCAGTTCTTAGATGGTATTCCTGAGGAAATAGAAAGGTACATACTAGATGGAAAGCCCAAAACGGTAATCGAGGTGGGGGAGATTGGAGCCAAATGGATGGAAGTGGCAGAAAAGAAAAAAGTTACGGTCAAGGGGAGCGAATACCCCAGGGGGCACACCGACAATAAACCCTATAACCGAGGGCAGCACAAGACCCCACCGATAACCCAAGGAAAGCCACAGACACCGTATTCTTCCACCTCACCAGTCTCCAGTAACCCACCTCGATCCCGTGACCAGTCAGCTGGAAGATGCTTCAAGTGTAATGAACCGGGACATATAAAGGCCAACTGCCCAAAAAATCCCAACCGAGTGCAGTTCATTACACCACCATCACACCAAAGATCCCCAGGCCCAGATGCCTCTTAAATACCCTTGGAGCAAAGGGAAATTTTGAGAGTGGGCAGAAAGAAGGTTACTGCGTGGAGAGACACGGGGGCACAAGTGTCAGCTATCCACCAATCCTTCGACGACCCCAAATTCATCAACCCAAAGGCCCAAGTGACAATTTACCCCTTCATGTCACAAGCTGTAGACTTGCCTACAGCTGAACTGCCTGTCCAGTACAAAGGCTGGTCAGGAATGTGGATTTTTGCAGTCTATGACAATTATTCCATCCCCATGCTACTGGGGAAAGATTTGGCCAACCAGGTGAAGCGGGCCAATAGAGTGGGAATGGTTACACGTAGCCAAACCAGGCAAGCTTCCAGACCCATTCCTGTTCCTGAGCCGTCCACAGGGGCCCCGTCTGTGTTACCAGAGACCCAGACAGAGGTAGTGGACCCGGATTCCATGCCAACAACGGAAACAGCCACAGTGCTTCCAGTACCAGACCAGGAACTGGAAAAGCAGCCAGCACCAGAACCGTTGCCAGCACTGACGACAGTGCTTGCAAATCCATCTTCAACCCCAATGCCAGAGGGCGCCAGCGAGCCTGAACTGGCAGAAGCAGCAGACAATCCTACCCAAGAGGCTCAGCCAGAGCCTGAAATACCCCCTGGTGCACCAGCGGAGAGCGGTTCACCAGCAACGGAAACAACCCGCTCACCTACATCGCTTCCAGAGTGACCAAGCCCAAGTCCACAGTCTAAGGAAGAACTGGTGTCTCCATCTTCAAGGAAACAGTTCCAGACTGAGCAGGAAGCAGATGACAGCCTTCAGAAAGCTTGGGCGGCAGCACGGAGCACCCCATCGCCTCTCAGCTCTTCTAATCGAGACCGGTTTGTTGTAGAACAAGGACTTTTACACAAAGAGACTCGTTCTGGTGGACACCAGAAAGAATGGCATCCACAAAAACAGTTGGTGGTTCCAACTAAGTACCGGGAAAAGCTCTTAAGCTTAGCCCATGCTCATCCCAGTGGCCATGCTGGGGTGAACAGAACCAAAGACCGGTTGGGGAAGTCCTTCCACTGCGAGGGGATGGGCAAGGACGTTGCCTAGTATGTCCGGTCTTGTGGGGTGTGCCAAAGAGTGGGAAAACCCCAAGACCAGGTCAAGGCCCCTCTCCAGCCACTCCCCATAATTGAGGTCCCATTTCAGCAAGTAGCTGTGGATATTCTGGGTCCTTTCCCAAAAAAAGACACCCAGAGGAAAGCAGTACATATTGACTTTCATGGACTTTGCTACCCGATGGCCGGAAGCAGTAGCTCTAGGCAACACCAGGGCTAAAGCTGTGTGCCAGGCCCTAACAGACATTTTTGCCAGGGTAGGTTGGCCCTCTGACATCCTTACAGATTCAGGATCAAATTTCCTGGGAGGGACCATGAAAAAACTGTGGGAAACTCAGGGGGTGAACCACTTGGTTGCCACCCCGTACCACCATCAAACCAATGGCCTGGTGGAAAGGTTTAATGGAACTTTGGGGGCCATGATATGTAAATTCGTCAATGAACACTCCAATAATTGGGATCTAGTGTTGCAGCAGTTACTTTTTGCCTACAGGGCTGTACCACATCCCAGTTTAGGGTTTTCACCGTTTGAACTTGTGTATGGCCACGAGGTTAAGGCCATTACAGTTGGTAAAGCAGCAATGGGAGGGGTTTACGCCTTCTCCAGGGACTAATATTCTGAACTTTGTAAGCAACCTACAAAGCACCCTCCGACACTCTTTAGCCCTTGCTAAAGAAAACCAAAAGGATGCTCAGGAAGAGCAAAAGGCCTGGTATGACAAACATACCAGAGAGCGTTCCTTCAAGGTAGGAGACCAGGTTATGGTCTTGAAGGCGCAACAGGCCCATAAGATGGAAGCATTATGGGAAGGGCCATTCACGGTCCAAGAGCGCCTGGGAGCTGTTAACTACCTCATAGCCTTTCCCAATTCCTCCCTAGCCCAGAGTGTACCATGTTAATTCTCTCAAGCCCTTTTATTCCAGAGACTTACAGATTTGTCAGTTTACAGTCCAGGGAGGAGATGACGCTGAGTGGCCTGACAGTGTCTACTACGAAGGGAAAAAAGACGGTGGCGTGGAAGAGGTGAACCTCTCAACCACCCTGGAACGTCTGCAGCGGCAACAAATCAAGGAGCTGTGCACTAGCTTCACCCCATTGTTCTCAGCCACCCCAGGACGGACTGAACGGGCATACCACTCCATTGACACAGGTAATGCTCACCCCATTAGAACACCACCCTACCGAGTGTCTCCTCATGCCCAAGCTGCTATAGAACGGGAGATCCAGAACATGCTACAGATGGGTATAATCTGCTCATCTACCAGTGCATGGGCATCTCCAGTGGTTCTGGTACCCAAACCAGATGGGGAAATACGCTTTTGGGTGGACTACCGTATGCTAAATGCGGTAACTCGTCCCGACAACTATCCAATGCTACGCACCGATGAGCTATTGGAAAAGTTGGGACATGCCCAGTTCATCTCTACAATAGACTTAACCAAGGGGTACTGGCAAGTACCGCTAGATGAATCTGCCAAAGAAAGGTCAGCATTCATCACCCATGCGGGGGTGTATGAATTTAATGTGCTTCCTTTCGGGCTGCGAAATGCGCCCGCCACCTTCCAGAGGCTGGTAGATGGTCTACTAGGAGGACTGGGCGAATATGCAGTTGCCTACCTCGATGATGTGGCCATTTTTTCCGATTCCTGGCCCGAACACCTAGAACACCTGAAAAAGGTCTTTGAGTGCCTCAGGCAGGCCGGACTAACTGTTAAGGCCAAAAAGTGTCAAATAGGCCAAAACAGAGTGACTTACCTGGGACACCAGGTGGGTCGAGGAACCATAAACCCCCTACAGGCCAAGGTGGATGCTATCCAAAAGTGGCCTGTCCCAAAGTCCAAGAAACAGGTCCAATCCTTCTTAGGCTTGGCCGGGTATTACAGGCGATTTGTACTACACTACAGCCAAATCGCTGCCCCACTGACCGACCTGACCAAAAAGACCCAGCCAAATGCAGTCAAGTGGACTAATGAGCGTCAAAAGGCCTTTACCCAGCTTAAGGCGACGCTCATGTCGGACCCTGTGCTAAGGGCCCCGGACTTTGACAAACCATTCCTAGTAACCACAGATGCATCTGAGTGTGGTATAAGAGCAGTTCTCATGCAGGAAGGACCGGATCACAACTTCCATCCTGTCGTGTTTCGCAGCAAGAAACTGTCTGAGAGGGAAAGTCACTGGTCAGTCAGTAAAAAGGAATGCTACGCCATTGTGTACACCCTGGAAAAGCTACGCCCATACGTTTGGGGACGGCGGTTCCAGCTACAAACTGACCATGCTGCACTAAAGTGGCTTCATACTGCCAAGGGAAACAACAAAAAACTGCTTCGATGGAGTTTAGCTCTCCAAGATTTTGATTTTGAAATTCAACACATTTCAGGAGATTCTAACAAAGTAGCTGATGCACCCTCTCGTGAAAGTTTCCCAGAATCCACTGGTTGAAATTTGTCCTTAAAATGTAAAAAGTCTTGTAGTTTACATACTTAGTAGTATATGTAAAGGTACATGTGTTGTATTAATCTGTTTATTCTAAAGTTATAGGAAGAAATTACAGCCAGTGAGGTTACCCACTGTCTGCGATTTGCGGGGCGTGTCATAAACAGATAGTTAAGGGTTAATGTCTCTCTTACCTGTAAAGGTTTAACAAACAGGGACTCCAAACACCTGACCAGAGAACCAATCAGAAAACAAGATACTTTCAAATCTCATGGGAGGGAAGCCTTTATTTGTGGGTTTGGGGTTTGGCTTTGTTCTCTCTGGGTCCTGGACAGGACTAGAGGTGCAACCAGGTTTCTGCCAATCTCCCTGCTACAGTCTCTTATCTATTCAGAATTGTAAGTAAGAAAAGGCGGTCAAAGTGGTTTAATTTGTTTTTTTTTTCATTTGCATATGTGCACTTGCTGGAAGTAGCTTAAATTGTGTTTCTGCTGGAGAAAGTTTCTTTCTATTGTTTATAGTTGAAAGACCCTGTAACTTTTTACCATCTAAAGTGCAGAGATAAACCTTTTACTTTTTCTTTCTTTCTTATTAAAAGTTTTGTTTTTAAGACCTGTTTAATTTTTTTTTCCTAGTTAAGGTTCAAGGGAACTGGTGGAGAGAAGGGAAGGATAAATTTTCTCTTTGTGTTATATTCACGCAGCTTGTATTGCCTCTGGATGAGGCGGAAGGTAACACTCCTCTCGGTGTGGTGATTCAAAAAGCTGAATCAGGCGATCTCCTAGTGTTCCCAGGGCGGGAAGGAGCTGGGAGGAAGAAGGGAGGGGGGAGGGAATGGCTTATTTCCCTTTGTTGTGAGACTCAAGGAATCTGGGTCTTCGGATCCCCTGCGAAGGTTTTGGGGGGACCAGAGGGTATCAGGCCCTAAAAATTCCTGATTGGTGGCAGCCTATCAGATCTAAGCTAGTAATTAAGCTTAGGGGAATTCACGCTAGTACCCATATTTTGGACGCTAAGGTCCAGAATTGGGAATTATACTTGACAGCTTGTTGTCACTGCAGTGTTAATTAGAGTTATAAACTGAGTGTTGCCCTTGACTCGAGTCCCATCTGCACACAAAATCCCTTAACTTCAGTGTGTTGCTGTTTTTAAAGTTGAACTGGCTGGCCTGTCAGGGGACATAAGCTACACCTCAAGTTAACACAAAACATCAGCTGCTGACATGACCACTGTGTGGTAACTAATCCAATCACTCTGTGCAGCTCAAGTATTATTTCAGAGCATGGCTGTTCTCACTCAAGTTAGGCTAAGGCTCTGTTCTCACAGCAAAAAATGTATGTGGGGTGAAGGGGTTTCCTAGCAGGATAGCTAATGTACATTAAGTATCCCCCTGAAAAATCCGAGTGTAGTTTTTGTCACAAAGTAGCTAAGAGAGGTTAACACTGTACTCTCAGCTGCAGATGACTTCACTTAATTTACCTTGTGTCTACTAAGATAAGTCTACTTGTGTCTACTAAGGACTTGTGTTTATTAAGATTTTACAATGAGATACCTAATACGTGTTAGATTTAATTTAACTGTATTCATTGTATCATTAATTCTGTTACGATGCCTAGAGCCTGGAACAGGTGTCTACTTTTAAATCTAAATAATAAAATAATTAATAATATCAGTCCCCTTTCTGCCCCTTCAATTTAGGCATCTCTACTCAAACCATCTAAAGAACCTACAATTACTTTTGACATGGAAATATTAACTACTTATAATGGATATTTTAATTGTATACAATCTGCATGTGTGAATAAAAACACATTGACATTTCTGAACATTCTGAAGTGGAACAAATTTTTTTTTAGTATGTAACGTTTTGTTCTATCTAACAAAAGATAGAAAAAGATAGAAAAGGCTTTGTTTTCTAAAAAAAATTAAGAACAAGTGACTGTTTTGTATTCAAATATATGCCAAAATGTATTTTTAACCCAGATTTTCATAAAATGAATTAAATCAGAATAAAAAAATATGGAGAGGCTAAACAAGAGAAAGGATCCAGAGTTCTGACTTGTAAAATAAAAAACAGCTGTGTCAAATATCTATTCTGCCATTCTGGGAATGAAGATGAGACGCTTGCACGTAGGGTGACCAGACAGCAAGTGTGAACAATTGGGACAGGGGTGGGAGGTAATAGGAGCCTATATAAGAAAAAGACCCCCAAATCAGGTCTGTCCCTATAAAATCAGTACATCTGGTCACCCTACTTGTATAGCTATCCAGACATGAGCTCACAGTCCTATATGAACACTTATTTCAAGCAAAATGTACTAAAGATACACATCTTGCAGAAGGATGTGACCATTTGTTTCAGGTTATTAAAAATGGGACTTTTCATATTTCTTGTAACTGAAAATTGTAAGTTACACGTCCTCAGACCACTTTTATAGGAACTGAATGTATCAGTGTTTATGTCAACTTCACTTTTCTTTTTCTCTCCGCAAGTATTTCTCTCTTTGGGCCACTTCATCATTTATCCGGGAAAAGATTTAAATATTAAATTACTAAAAAGATAGTTCCCAGTTTTAAATGTTATGATCCAAAGTAAAAACACAACTACAATCTGTCAGTGGGAGAGATATTGTGTATGTGTAAAACATCAAGGTCCTTTCTTTGCAAAATTGTCATGAAGTTTACCAACATAGGCATAAAATCAATGTTATCAAGCCTTATGATTTTATTTCAAGTTTCATGATATTTGACGTTTTCTTCAAACCCAAATCCTGGAGGATTTTTTCGAGAATCTCAGCTTTTACTACAACTTTTCTAGAAATCATGGCTGGGAGAACAGCTTGAAAATATGAATCATGCATATCCTAACAGCTCAAAATCCACAAGGCAATTAAAATAATGCATTTTTTAAAAAAAATGTCTCATTACTTTTAAGCCACTCTCTTGACCGTTTGGGGCTTGACTCATGATTTTTGAATGCCTGGGGTTGGCAATGCTGCAATATCTACTCACCACTCATTATCAGGAAAATAAAAATAAAATAATGACGATGTAACAGTCACCCATTTAAAAACAGAGTGGGTGAACTGAATTTTGGAAGGCTAGCCTCATTCTTCAAAAATATAGACCCCATTCTTGCTCGAACAGACAAGTCACTCGACCAGAGTGCTTAAGAGAATTGTTAAATCCAAAGTGTGTATTTGAAACAGACGGGGGACTGATAGATTTGTAATACCTCTCGTCTGGAAAAGATGCCCTGACTTCAGAACTATGACTATGCTAAAGAGCCCAATGAAAAAAAATCCTCCAGGATTTGGGTTTGAAGAAAACGTCAAATATCATGAAACTTGAAATAAAATCATAAGGGTTGATAACATTGATTTTATGCCTATGTTGGTAAACTTCATGACAATTTTGCAAAGAAAGGACCTTGATGTTTTACACATACACAATATCTCTCCCACTGACAGACTGTAGTTGTGTTCTCTCTCTCTCTCTCTCTCTCTCTCTCACACACACACACACACACACACGGCAATTGTCAGCTGAGCTGAGCGCTGACTTATGATCCTGGGATGAAGAATGGTCCAGTGACTGGTTGCTAGCCTGTGACTCCAAAGACTGGGATACAATTTCCTGCTTTGCCACGATCCTCCTGTGTGATCTTGGGAAAACCACTTTGGACACTGAGACAAAGACTCACGATCTGTAAAATGGGGATAATAGTAGTGCCCTATCTCACAGACTGTTGTGAAGATAAATACATTCAAGTTTATGAGGTGCATAGATACTATAGCCATGACTGCCATACAAGTACTTAAGGTAGATACCACAGAAGTGATTATGAAAACCCTCAGAACTGACAATCATTTCTTATCAACATGAGTTCATTTAAGTTTAGTCGATTTAATAAAAATATAGTCTACAAAATACTATTCAGTACACAGTGTCTTCTAGGAAACAGAGCTTGCATCATACAGTCTGAAACCAAGCAAACATACAATAACCTCAGACTTCCTGTTCCCAGCACCTAGTCAAACAGAGCATTTCCAGAAAGCTGAAGAATGTAATATGCTCGTAGGTACTGACAGCAGCCAGAGAAATAGGAATAACCTTTCCACCGAATCCTATTGTGTTACATCAATGCCAACATGTTGTCAAAGGAAATGACCGATGATATTTTAATAACTGGCCTAATTGTAACTGAGCATTTTTAAAAAAAATAACATTGTACCAGAAAAGAAGGCAGCAAGAGGAAGCTCGTTGTCATCTGTTCTGTAAAGAACTATGGAATGCCAATTGCCCTTGTCAACAAGGAACTCAACAATATTGCATCAGAACAAAGTTTTTTATACTATTTAGCCACCCACCGCATGTCAGTTACAGGAATTCAAAAGAAATTATGTCATTGCAGCGCTTCTAGGTTAATATGTCTTTCATTCTGAAACTAGCTAGATACTAAAACCAGTAACATGGCAGATAACTCGTTAGGAAAAAAACACCCAGAACTTAGCAAACCTAGCAAATGCTGTGAAGATTTCCCAGTGCAGATGTATGTATTTATTTCAATACAGTCACACACAAAGTAAAGTAAGAAACATGTATAATGGCTACATTCCTTTTCTATAGAGCAAGCTATTTATTACACATACTTTTAAGACATACAACACCAAAAATATATGTTTCTCAGGATAAAAATTATAAGTGGCAAGTGGACATGATGTTCCCAACCATTCTATTACCTTTTCAGTTATACCATTTTTATTAAAAGGTCTTTTTTACATGAGGTTGCACCAACTAAAGATAAAAAGAAAAATCTTAAAAACTGTTAACACAACTGCATGAATAAATTGAGATTTTTCTCCGTGGGATTTTTTCCTAAGTGCTACTCAGTTGCTGTAGCATTTGCTGATCTGAGGATACTTAACTTTTCAATCATCTTCTCCTCATCCAATCTCAATAATATGTGAAAATACATGTTTAGCTGTTCCTTAAGTGTTTCAAATAATGCCTTCTTTAAAATATTCCTTCTTTTATTTTACAATAATCCAAAGGCAATGTAAGCACTCTGCTGAAAATTTTCAGCTTGGGTAGAGAAAAAGTTAAAAGAAACCATTTAAAAATGTTAAGAGTCATCAAGTTCTATTTTAGTTAGCGACTATAAAACATGATAATCACTACAACTAAATCACGAAGAAAAGTAATAAATTAAGTTATAAGCCAAAAAGTTTGCCCACCCCTGACCTAAAACTTAGGTCAACCTAGCAACATCACCACATCGCTGTGCAACGTAGTTAGGTCAACTTAACTCCCACTGTAGATGCAGCTAGGTTGACAGAAGAATTCTTCTATTGACACAGCTACTGTCTCTTGAGGAGGTGGATTTACTACAGCAAACAGAAAGACCCCTTCCATCACTGTAGCAAGAGTCTACATTCCTGTATTTTAGCAGCGTAGCTGCAGCTATGCCGCTATACCTGTAGACATATTCCAAGTTAACTCACATTAAGAACACATCTTTTTTTCCCCAAGTAAAGGCAAGGCCCAAGAAAAAAATATAGTCATTAACTTAACCAGGGTGAAACATGGTAATGAAAAACAAATATGTGAAAGGAGATGGCAGTAGCTTTTCTGTATACCCACTTATTTTCTGTTAATTGTTAGCAGGTGTTTCAAGGCAAAACCCCTGGTGCTCTAACAGCACAGTTCACTGCAGTGTCTGGATGCAAGAAATAGTATTTAAAAAAAAAAAAGTCAGTCAGTTTCAAACAGCAGCAGAGTAAACTATGCTGAAAACAAGCCCTCTGTACTCTGTGGCTACAAGATTTGGCACAGAATTCAATCTCTGTCTAAGCAACATACACTCCAGACTGTCATTTAACTTTTCTTAAAATTATGCATTTAGTCATTGTGGCTGCAAAGACGACCTTGAAAATGTGAACAGAGTATAAACAGAGGGAGTGTTGTCTTCCGGAGCCTGTAGGCAGGCTTCATGCAACCCAAAAGGTATGAACTATGCTGTTCATCTCAATGGGTTATTAAGCCTGAAACTTAAAGATAACTATTTAAATAACAACACAGTTAACTATTTCACTTATGATCATTTTAGCAGAAACATTCAGCTACGGCAAAATGACGAACTGTTTCCGACGCCTCTCCAGGTGTTAAAAGCTCAACTGCCCCTATTCAATTGTTATAGCCTCCAACTTTACCCAATAATATTTATGATGCAGTTACACATTGTCACTGCAATAATGAAAACTGAAAATGAGAGGAGAGTATTTTCTTAAAATTGAATTTAACAAAAAATAATGGACATATGTGCAGACAGTATTATTAACTTTTTGTATTTAAGTCAGTAAGAGTCTAAATTTTTTAGTGTAATTGAAGTTGCTGTAAAATTTCCAATGGACTAATGCAATTCCACAGACACTAGTGATCTGTTAACACCTCTCTGCAATACAGGAAGTCCAGGCTCGATTCTAATTCCTTATCGCTTGTTCCGCATGACAAGTGATATGTCTTCACTGCAATTAACTTGAGTTATCTGTACTCAAGTTACTCCTCTCAAGTTAGATGAACTTGAGAAACCTCACTGTGAAACAGCACATAAAAGTTACCACAAACATAGCTCAAGCTATTGCGTCTACACTGATTCCATTCTCACTCTGAAGGCATAACTCATTGTTCTTAGTACTGCACTTAGCTAAACCACTCTATGAATTCTTTTTCAGTATACAATGAGAGAACTCTTATCTTTTCCAAGAAGTGGTGCTAACTCAGTAACTCATTCAAGTAAACCACTTCCACTCCACTTTTCTGTCCACAGTCTCCACTACAACTAGTGGCAAAGCACTGATCCTACTCTGAGCAACCAACAGTGCTTAATGCTGGCATTAATGCAACCCATGTGAGTTTCATTTTGCGGGGAGAAAAGAGGGTGACTGATATAGGGCATGAGATGCAGTGGAGGGCATTTCAGCATTGGCTTAGTGCCATGGGAAGAAGCAGCACGCTTTGCTAAGAAGAGCTGCATTCAGAGTTGGAGGAATGGAGAGAGCCAATGCAGTTTGTAAAGGCTGACAAATCCCCCTACGATGACTGGGGGTTCTGGGCCAGGACCATGAACACAGTGGTGGGACGACGTATCACGCAGACCTGAGGCAACAAGCTGTGGACACGGAACTTCCACATGAGGAAAACCAAATTCCTGTAGCTGAGTGAGGAGCTTGCTCTGACTATTCAGCACCAGGATATGCAGTTCAGAGGAGCCAAACCCAATCCAGAAGAAGGTTGCTATTGTCAAATGGAAGCTGGCTATCCCAAATAGTCATAAATCTGAGGTTAATCAGTTCAGAATTGGCAAGACAACTCTTCTATTGTGGTAGAGGTTTGCCATGCAATTATTGCTTTGATCCATTCATGTATGGTAATGTCTGAAAATATCCCCCAGAGTAACAATGGGCTTTGAATACTTTGAAAAATGGCCTTCCCAAATTGTGATGGGGCTGTTGATGGCTCTCACAGTATTCTTGCCAGCAAGTTAAAGTATGGATTAGATGAATGTATTATAAGGTGGATAGAAAGCTGGCTAGATTGTAGGGCTCAACAGGTAGTGTTCAATGGCTCAGTTTCTAGTTGGCAGCTGGTATCAAGCGGAGTGCCCCAGGGGTCGGTCCTGGGGCCAGTTTTATTCAATATCTTCATTAATTATCTGGATGATGGAATTAATTGCACCCTCAGCAACTTCACAGAAGACACTAAGCTGGGGGGAGAGGTAGATACACTGGATGGTAGGTCCAGAGTGACCTAGACAAATTGGAGGATTGGGCCTGTCAAAGTTAGAATCAGGACTCACAATTTGTCAGACCACTCTGTTTTATTAGCACAGCGCTCTGCCAATAACATTCAGAATATGTGAGCGGCCATGCAAGGCCAAAACAGTCTTATTTATACAGATAAAAGAGCGGGAATCAGACAAAAGAACAAAGAAAGCAAAACTGTAAAATTCACCTGGGGCACAGCATGCATATCCTACTTCCTTACTAACTCTTTATGGATCTGAGGCTAATACTTCACCAATTGCCCTTAAATGGTGCAATTGTTCTGTGTGAATGTCTGTATTCCTGACACCTGGATTGCAGCATTCCAACAGTTTTTCTTAAAGGTACAGACAGCATTTCTTTAATCCTTTCTATTTTCACAATATAATTCATTCTACTTTCACAGGCCAAAAGAAATCCGATTAAGTTCAAGAAGGACAAGTGCAGAGACCTGCACTTAGGAAGGAAAAATCCCATGCACCGCTACACGCTGGGGATGGATGGGCTAAACAGCAGTTCTGCAGAAAAGGAGCTGGGGATTAAGGTGGACGAGAAGCTGGATATGAGTCAGCAGTGTACCCTTGTTGCCAAGAAGGCCAATGGCATATTGGGCTGTATTAGTAGGAACATTGCCAGAAGATCAAGGGAAGTGATTATTCCCCTCTATTCAGCACTGGTGAGGCCACATCTGGGGTACTGCACCCAGTTTTGGTCCCTCCCGCTACAGAAGGGATGTGGACAAATTGGAGAGAGTCCAGCAGAGGGCAACAAAAATTATTAGAGGGGCTAGGGCACATGACTTACGAGGAGAGGCTGAGGGAACTGGGGTTATTTACTCTGCAGAAGAGAAGAGTGACGGGGGATTTGATAGCAGCCTTCAACTACCTGAAGGGAGGTTCCAAAGAGGATGGAGGTAGGCTGTTCTCAGTTGTGGCAGATGACAGAACAAGAAGCAATGGTCTCAAGTTGCAGTGGGGGAAGTCTTGGTTGGATATTAGGAAACACTATTCCACTAAGAGGGTGGTGAAGCACTGGAATGGGTTACCTAGGGAAGTGATGGAATCTCCTACTTAGAGGGTTTTAAGGCCCAGCTTGACAGTGCCCTGGCTGGCATGATTTAGTTTGTGCTGGTCCTGCTCTGAGCAGGGGGTTGGATAGATGACCTCCTGAGGTCTCTTCCAATCCTAATATTCTATAATTCTATGATATGTGCTCATTAACTGCCTTACCTCCTAGACTACATAAACCTATAAATTGGAAAAGACACTACTCATTACATATGTGAGACTTGGTGGTTCATAGAAGGAAGTTCCTGGACTCCCACATGAGGGCATTGAATTGTATAACTCAATTCAAGAGATCTGGCATATCTGAATTTGGCCAAGTTAGGATTTTGTTCCCAACCAATAATGTGGATTTCAACAGTATGTCTGTCCCCAGTGTTGTTTTGGGAGGCCCAGCCTGTCCTTTATTCATATTATTATTATTGTGTTACCAGAGCACCTAGGAGCCCAAGTCACAGACCAGGACCCCACTGTATTAGGCAATGTACAAACACAGAACAAAAAGAGAGTGAAGACAACACCCAAAGGGGCTTACAATCTATTTATAAGACGACAGACAACAATGTGACAATATTGGTCAGCATGACAGGCAGTGATCTCTACTCCCCTGATGTAAAATAACCTGCCATAGAAAGGTTTAATTGCACACAGACCAGGTGCAGACCAGTGGTGGAATATGCCTTTGGCCAACTGAAGACAAGATGATGTTGTCTATTAAACAGTTTAGGTTGTTGTGTGCATCCACAGAGAAAGATGCATGGAGAGAACAACTTGAAACACTTAAATATCAAGTCTTCTAGCTCAATAAGGTTATATACTGATTGGATTCTGAAGGGAGAGACCTGTCCAGATGATCTGCAGCCAGAGGATAAGTCTGAATGTGAGTTTTTAAAGAGTGGCTGAGTACAAAAAATAACACGAAGGAGAATCTCAGCATTAATAGGAAAGATAGAGGTTCCTCTCACCAGTATATAGAATTTTCCTTTTTAGACTAGTCATGAGATCTGACTTCGGGCTAAGAAATAATATTCAGCCTTTAGTCTGGAACACAGTATTTCATGCTCTTTTCTTTATCTTTACACTAACCTCCTCAGCCCCTACATCAAAACTTCATAATGGGTGAGAATTCTCTTTTCCCCATTTTTAGCTTATTAAGCAACTTGTGCCCATTAGGAGCTAATTCATAGATGCCACAACAGGATATTGACTATTTCAGACTTTCAGGCAATGTCCACAATAAACTGTAACCTCACAATATCAGAAAGAAAATAAGCGAACATAATTTCTAATTGAATAGAAGTTGTTTTTCTTAAGAATGTGTTTAAATATCCACGTTGCCAGAATATCTTCCAGGAATGTGATTTTTAAGAAGACAGCTTGTTACTGTTTTTCCTGGCTACACTACAGGAAACAAACCACAAGATCTTATTTAAGTCAGTGTTCTTCTGTATTTCTAAGCAAAAAACTAACTCCAATCGATTTCGTGAGAAAATGTCAGTAAACACAAAACCTCTGAAGCCCTTGATGACAATAATGGTAATGTGCTTGCATTTCTATAATATCTTTTAACCAAACTGATCACAGTGCATGAGACATACAGATTATACAAGCACGTGCTGCATTTTATTCATATTATATACCTTCCCCCCACACAAATAGGTGTAGTATAAAGGTTTAATTAGTAATCATTTAGGTTTTGCCACAAGAAAGTAATGTGGTCATCCTAAACTTAGTGTTAAAAATCTATCACACTTTTTAAAATTATTATTATTATTACTACACACACACACACACACACACACACACACACACACACACACACACACACACACACACACACACACACACACACACACACACACACACACACACACACACACACACACACACACACACACACACACACACACACACACACACACACAAAGAGGAAGGCTGGCCCAGTGGTTAAGGTACTAATCTGGAATTTAAGAGATCCAAGTTCAACCTCTTGCTGTGCTACAAACATCCTGTGTGACCATGGGCAAGACTTTTAGTCTCTTTATGCCTCAGCTCCCCATCTGTAAAATGGGAATAACACAGAGCTGTTGTAGAAATAAATGCTTTAAAGATTGTGAGGTGCTGAGGTACTACGGTAATGGAAGACATGCAAGTACCAAAGACAGACAGGTGTTTTATCTCAGTGGATCTACATATATAAATATTTTTAACATATTATATACTCCATGTATATAGGAGATGTCACACTGGATCAGCCCACTGATCCAGCTAGTCTAGTGTCTTTTCTCCAACACTGGCCAATATCAGTTCATTCAGAGAGTGTTTTGCCTCCAGAACACAGTCATGGAATAACTTGCCCAAAGCAAAGTCTTACGTCTCGAAGCACAAAGGTTTATAGCCTTTCTAAGACTTCGTTATTTTTTTAAATGCTTGATATTGCAATTCTGCATATTCTTATCCATAAATATATACAAACATTTTACTAATCCTGGTATGCTTTTGGTCACAACATCTTGTGCCAATGTGTTCCATAAACTAATTATGCATTGCGTGGAAAAGTATTTTCCTTTTAACAGTTTTAAATTTCTCACCTTTCAGTTTAATTGATAGTCCTCTTTTACCTTAATTATGAAAAAGGACGAAGAGAAGTAACTGAACTACCTTCTCAAGATCATGCATTATTCTGTATACTGTACTATCACGATCAGCCTTAGGGAAAATGGCACCCTGGGCAAACTCATATTGTGGCACCCTTGGTCCCCAGGATGCAGCACCCCCCTCCATTGTCCCTGGCCCCCTGAGCTCCTCCAGCTCCCTATATCCCCCTTTGCCCCTAACCCCTGATCCCCCCTCCTGTGCCCATGTGGGGAAACTGACCTGGATGCACAGAGCACCTGGCATTGCTGCTCGCTCCCCTCCTTGAACACTGCTCCTCCATGCTCTCCTAGGGAGCGGTGATGGTGGGGAGCGAGGAGCAACACCAAGCCCTCCACGCATCCAGGTCACTTTCCACACCTGGGCTGCACAGAGAGCAGCAGCTCCTGATGCTCGCCTCACAGCACAGCCCAGTGGGGAAACTGACCTGGATGGATGAAGCACTTGGTGTTGATCCGTGTTCTGCCCTTTCCCAGCCCACTAGGGATGCGCAAAGGAATGGCAGGGGGGGAGCAGTGTCTGTGTGTCATTGTTGCCTCCCGCTTCTTCCACCAGGAGGAAGCAGGGAGAATCTGGGTGCACCCCCCACATACAACACCCTGCCATCTGGGAGCAATTTCTGACTCTACGCCACCAGTGCACACTTCTGTGCTGCTTCAGGGCACCCTCTTGACCATGGTGCCCCTGGGTGATCACCTGGGTGGCCCACGCCTAAGGCCGGCCCTGAGTACTATATACATTATTCTGATCAGAAATGAACAAAGTAACCCAAGTGAAGGTATCCCATTTATTTATATAATAGCATTGTAATATTTCCCATTTTATTATCTATCCCATTCCTTTTACTTCCTATTTATTTTGCCCCCACACACACACACTTTTTATCCACTGCTGCTAATGAAGCAGGTGCTTCCATCAGTCTCTCCTGAAATGTTACTGCTAATTTAGAGCATCCTAAGGTGTATGTCTGAGTAGTTCATATAATTCGTTCCCACATTTGTTAGTTTGCATTTGCTGACACTGAATGGGCAAGACAATGGCAAATGAAATTTGCCTAGCATGATTAGATCTCTGTGAAATTCCTCAGTCATATCCAGTATTGATTAACCTAAATAATTTTATATTATTTGCAAACTTTGCCACTCACTACTCAGCTCCCTCCCTTTACTAATTCATTAATAAACACCAGTCCCAATAAGCAACCTGGTGGCTCCCTAATGATAACCTTTTGTCATGATGACAACTATTTATTCCTACTTTGTTTTCTGTTTCTTAGCCAGATTCTGATCCATGACAGCACTCTGCCTCTCACTCAATGACTATTTAGGTTACTTTTTTGCCTCTTGTGAGAGATTTTGTCATAGTTGTTTTATAAACCCAAATAAATTATGTCACCTAGTTTTCTTTTATCCACTGTTTATTGACACATTCAAAGAATTCTAACAAAAACAGAGGCACAATTTTCCTTTGAAGAAGTAATACTAGCTACATTTTATGTACTATGATGATCTCAGTGTTGTATAATTCTATTTTTTGTTATTATTTCAACCAATTTACCAGGTGTAGAGATAACTCCTGGTCTGTAATTTCCCAGATCACCCCGAGTTTCATTTTGTTTTTGTTTTAAATATTGATACAACATTTGCTACCCTCCAGTCCTCTAATGTGAAAGCTAATTTTAATGAGAAACTGTGTATTATTTTTAGCAGCTTGTGCATTTCATTCTTAAGTTCCTTCCAATGTATATCATCTGGTCCAGGTATCTTGCTTCTTGTCTTCAGTTTATTCCAATATCTCTTCTTTAACAACATCAATCTTTGATAGTACCTCATCTTCATTAGATCAGACCCACGGTAAGTATCTTCCCAACATCCTTTCTGATGAAGACTGATGTATATGTATATGTATATGAGAGAAATCTTTTACCTACATAATATACACAAACACACCTATACAAGAGGTTAATAATTAATAATTTTGCTCTTCCGTGTAATACAGTCACTTCTGGAATTAAAAAGGAGAAGTAGTTTAGCTATATAAAGCTACCATATATACCATTTATGTTAAAAAAGCAGCAGGAATTTAGGGAGGCACAATGTAAATACTCATCTTGAACCCAGGCCAGGCCCTAGAAATACTACCCATGCAATTGCAAAAAGTACCTTGGGATTTTCAATTACCACAAATGGTCAAGACCTTGTTTTTAAAACCTCACATGAAAAAAATTCTATCCTTGTACCATGCCTGGGTAATGGTTTGAAGGATTAACCACTGAAATCATAAATACAACTTCCCAAAGCATCTGGATTTTCCTCAGAGGCTTTGTGTCCAAGCTCTGACCTGGCTTGACCTGCTGCTTACAAAATCTGACAAATTTCAGCGTGGAGTAACTTGGCGGGAAATAGCCTCATACAACTGCTCTTGAGATATGTTTTCTCAATTTAAATCCAGCCAATTGTATCAAATGGTTTGATCAGTAAATTCAGCACTGTGTGCAGAAATATGATGAGAGAATAAGTCTGGTTTATCATCATTCCCATAAAGATAAGAGGGAAGATACGTTGAAACTCTCCCTAAACTATCATTTCCAGACTGACTTTTAAGCTGACTTTTTACGATACTCCAGATACATTTGGTAAGTAGATTAATTATGTATCTATATCACAGACGATATCAGACTCCCATTTACATATTAGCTGATGCCTGAATTCACATGAAGCATTTGTAGTATTTACTTTATTAGTTAACCAAATTATACCCTAGATGTTATTTACACTGGGTGACATCACATTTTTCAGCTGTCACTACCATCCACTGCCTGGGTATTAAATATATCTTTACAGCACTATATGGGGGCGGGGGGGGGGGAAGGTATTTTAACAGACGAATATATTAAGTCCTTCCACATAGCCCTCTACTCATATCTGTGTATATTTATGTGACTGGACTATCAGAACACCAAGCTTAGTGGCTTGCCATTAGCAGTAGTCTAATTCTGAAGCTTTAAATGGAGGCAAGTCATAGTGCAAAGCTACATGGGGGTGGGGTGGGGCCAGGGCCAGGAATTCTTCCAAGACTGTTCAAAGCTTCTGCCCTCTTGTTAGACTAGTGATGTTATGTGACCCCACCCTCTAAGATATATAATTCTAAGTATGAACAAGTTAAATTGGGTGTTCGTTACCATATGTGAAATAACTAATTTCTGCTGTTTATTCAAAGCCCTGAGTTTGCATTTTATTGCCTGAAAGTCACTTCACTCCAAGGTGAAAGAGGAGTTGCTGGTGAAGGGAGCTCATGTCATCACAGAGCAATATAAAAAATCAAAATTCAATGAACCTTTATTGAAGTTCCCTACTTTGGCAACATCTTTAAAGGATTTGGCATTGTTTTTAATGCTTTTTCCTCTGCAGTAAGAGTTTGGTCATGAGGCACTATATGCAATGTTTTAGATCATATGACCAGATCACTATTCTTACCCGTCTCTGACTTATCATCAACAATGCTGACTGCAACATGACAAATCTAGTAAGCATGGAAATCTTTGACTGCTTCTGGACACATCATGAATAAGCTGTCTTCCATTGTGCATCCTTTATAAAAGAGCAAGTCCTCAACAAAAATAAAAGAAACATACCCGGAAAATGACAGAGTTGTACAACAAGAGACAATGAGGGACTCATCAAGTTGTATTGATAAACAATTACTTCTCAAAAGTTTTGAAAGCAGTTTTCTTGTACCTCCTCAGCCACATTACTAATGCAGCACAAACAGTGTTATCTGACCAAAGCAGTTTTTTTCAGTTTGATAGCTGCCTGAAACTATGACTCCTGTGGAGGAGTAACATTTTTTGCTCACACTGTTGTACACTTCACAGAGATCCTAAATAAGATGCCTGAAGGGAGTTTGTGTTGACTTTGCCAGCTTGAGGCAAGTCTAGTTGAATTTTCAAGTTTTCTTTAGAACACCTTATAAATTTTACCTTTCACTGATGGATAGTTGCTTGGTTCCTATAGCCTCGTCTGTATGAGAAGATGATATCTGTTGCTGACAATGGGTATGTCTGAATTAGTGCTATACACTATTTAACAGCAAAAGAGTAAATGAAGGAATGATGCTGAACATAGCTTGTCCTTGGCTACATTTCCAGTTAAACCACATTCAGTACAGCTGTTCAGCTACATCCATCATACACACCCATTGTCAACAAAGATACTTTTCATGTTGACAAGGCCTAAATGTATCAACAACTTTGAAGGCTTTAGACACTCAGCAACCAGCACTTCAGAACACCCTCCACATTCAAATCAATCAGTATAAACTAACACACCATCAACTTATCATATTTTCACATTTGCTGTTTTCCCTTTCTGAGCCATCACTGGAACAACTTCCCACAATAATTTTCATGATATGATCCATCTTTCCAAATTTTCCTCTCGGGCAGACTGGAGCACCAACAAAAATTGAATGATCTATGAAAAATGGACAAGTAATGCTCAGCAGCACCCATGGGTCTTAGTAACTACAGCCAATATATCTGGTATCCCTAAGCAGTGACATTTTGTCATGGGCTATTCTACTTTGTGTCACACATACCAACATTTTTATTGAGGCTTAATTTCTTTTATACAGCATAAAGCAAAACCACAGATGCTCACAAGAACAGGTTTCACTTTTGGTTTACTATCAGAAGCTTTAGAAGTCTGATGCACAAACTCACACTTTTCACTGACCTACAATGAACCACCAGCTGGGTTTCTCAGGAGAAACAATATGATTACACTAATACAGGGGTCATGCTCCATATCAGTTTTTCATCATTCTAGAAGTTATTCAATTGTTTTTGCCACACATTTCCTTTTGTATTATCTTCCATCATGCTTTCTGCCTCCCCTCCCTGGTTAGGGAGACCAGATAGCAAGGGTAAAAAATTGGGATGGGGGAAGGGGTAATAGGTGCCTATATAATACAAAGGTCTTAATATCGGGACGTCTGGTCATCCTACCCTTGGCCACACTGTGAGTCCTGAGAAATGAACAAATAATACAAATGCAAAAGTGGGGAAAAAATGTGCCCACAAAACTCTGTACTAGAGAAAATATGCTCCACTCCCTTCAAATAACTAATCTGATAAAGATACAAAGCGTCTTCACTAGAAAGATACTATAGACTTGTCCGGTATGTCCAGGAGAGCCTGATCCTGAATTCCTTGAACACTTGAAACACATACTGAGCTTAATAAGAATTTTGGATGAGCAAGGAATACCAGAATGGCCCCAGAAGCGCATCCCCAAATTGTAGATTCTCTCTGAAGGCAGACCCACCTCCTTTTCTTTCAAGATTATAATCATAAAGTGATCAGAAGCCCTAAACCTGCTAATGTACACTGCCACATGAGACAGAGGACAGTAGAGTGTTCTTCAGGCAGAATGATCATACATTATTACAAAGCTTAAAATGTTAATAGTGAAATCTTGATATGCACACACTAAACAACAAGGAACAAGTGCAGTTTGTGGACATCATAAGACTCTTACTAATGACTCCTGAACAGCTGTCACACTTGAAGGTGTCAAGGTACCTCTGTCCACTTCCTGGTCTTGCTAAGTACACACCCTCAGGTGTCTGGCCTTGTCTCTTTACCTCTCTTGGGGTGGAATTTCACAATTCTCCCACACAGAGTATTACAACCCAGGACACAGTCTACCAACTATGTATACCTAACTGGATTCAGCACCTGCAGTTCTTCTTTGGGGAGAGTCTATGACCAGTGGTGTATACAGAAATCAGACAGGCTTCTCAAAACCTAAATACTGTTTATTTTAACACTAGAACAAAATATTTAGAGAACAAGAACCTTAAGATAACAGTCTACACACATCTTGCCAGAAGGCATACCATCCCCTGATGTAGCCTGGGCATGCCTGGCTCCCTCAAACACCTAAGTTGCTGCCTTTCCCAGTCTGCTTTTCCTCAACAACTCTCTGAATAGCAACCCCCCTCATGACAGGGAGTTCCTTCTAAACTGCCATAGTCCTTTGCTTTTGACATACCTGGGCTTTTCATGCTTGTCAAAACAAGTTCTGTAAACTAGCTGGAGCCAGGAGTTAGAATCTTTACAGTTAACAATTTGGGCATTGTCTCTTAACAACCCTTAAATGTTTACCTAATGGTGACTTATCTTGAGCTACTGTTTTCTTCCTGCTAGCTTTTCCTTATAGCTTGCTGTTAAACTAAACCAATATATTCCTACAGTGAGCATCCCAATAACCAGGTCAACATATAGTATTCATAAACTATTAAAGAGCAGCTTCATTTCCATGTGCAGCAATAGCCCCGAACCTGTACACTGCTTGACAGGATAGAACATTTTTTGCATAATACTCTTGCCTACATAATAAAATGTTGGAAATCAAAAGAATTTCTAGACCATATTGGACACAATAAAACAAATTATAATGTTCCCTTCTGAAAATTATGTGTTACAAAAGGGAGCAGAATTCACAAACATAAAAATTAATCTAAATCCAAAACAGCATTATCAGACTGAATATTTATTTCCTAACTGACCTTTTGTAATCAGTTAAATTAAAAGGCTGTTCTGCTTGCATATTCATAAGCAGTTAATTCATTTTTCTGCAGAGAAAGTCACTATCACGGTTCAACAACTTGAGTCTAAAGGGCACAAAACAATGAATTTAAATGAGTTCTCAGTTTAAAAAGGCTTTGCTAGATTTGATTTTCCTGATTTTTTTTAACTTAGCTTTCTGGAAGCACATTTGCAAACAAGCTGCTGCCTCCAAGCCAACCCGCTCCTTACTGTTTTGGAGTTCTTGCAAGGAAAGGGAGCGTGCTGTGCCAATATCATTACACTTTAGGGCCAGAATCACTTTATTTTAAGCCAGTTTTCTTTACAGTATATTTTATTCATATTCTACTAAAATGCTGCTTGCACAATATTATATTTTGCTGAAATGAAGATTCACAGCTTTACTAATCTTACAATTAATTTTTTTCCTTCTTCTTATTCGTGACTAACTGATAATATATTACTTCCCCTAAAGATGCTGGTAGTTCCAACTTCTTTTTTCTAAACATTCTTCTTATAAACAGCCATATGGGGCTAAGCATCTTTTTCAGTCTTAAGTCTTAACATCTTATTCTTTTGATCTCAATTTCTAACCCACCTAATTGTATTGCTATGGAAAGGGTAGTGGCTGTAATGTAATGTAATGGCAGAAAGCAGCAGTTTCAAAAACAGAAGTATTTTCTCATAGCAAATGGCTTTCTAGGTCCCACATACCACCAGTTCAGAAAGAATATTACTTTCTCATATTCAGATTAGGCAGAAAAGCAGCAAGGAGTTTCTCTCCTTTTGGGCTTCTCCAATTAACTAAACTCTGATGCTTATTTATCTGTATTATCAGGGAGTCCCAGTCATGGACCAAAACGCTCTCCCCCACATCTATGCACTTCCTGTGCTGAAAAACTAGGTTTTTATTAGAATTAAAGTTTTAAACTTCCCACAATAAAAAGAGTCTTTTAAGTAGCCAACAGGATGTAATCTATGCCAGAAAGAAATGAGGTAAGACACGTCTGTCTCCCAACTCCACAAGCAAGAACAAATGGGATCAGTTGGGCACTCCCCATTAAAAATTTTTCAGAGTGGGACAGGCAAAGCTGCTGTAGCTTATGTGACAGACCCTGGCCAGTGGCGTACATGAGTCTGGTAGACGGCAAATATACTGGTCCTATTGGCATCCAGCGGGGGTGGGCGGGCGAAGCGAGGTGGATGCAGGATCGAACAAAAGCACCCCGGGCCCGATGGTCTTCGAGGGCTCGGAGCTCCTCCCGCTTCTCCCGGCACGCTCCGCAGAGGGATGGATCCTCGGGGTTGACGGCCAGACGCCTCTCCAGCTCCAAGACCTCCCGCTCCAACTGCCCTATTGCCGCATCCCTCCGTCGGCTGGCACCCCGAGTGTAGTCACGGCAGAAGAGCCGGGCGCGCACCTTCCCCAGATCCCACCACCGCCGCACCGAGGAAAAGGCGCGCCTCTGCCCTCGCCAGGCCAGCCAGAACTCCCGGAAGGACGCCACAAAGCCCGCATCCTCCAGCAAACTATTATTAAAGTGCCAATAGGCCGGCCCCGGCCTCTCCGCGCAGAGAGAGGCCGTCACGGTGGCAAGGTGGTGATCCGAAAAGGGGGCCGGCCGAACGCTGGAGGAGTGGGCCCGTGAAAGGTGGAAACGTGACAGGTAAATACGGTCCAGCCGGGAGTGGCACGACCGATGGGCCTCCACCCGGACGAAGGTGAACGTCGAGACGTCGTCTGGGTGGTGGTCGCGCCAGACGTCCACCAGGGAGTGGCGGTCGACAATCTCCCGGAGGACATCCGCAGCTGCCGGGCACTGCTCGGTCCCCGAGCGGTCCCGTTACTTGAGGGTGGTGTTAAAATCCCCTCCCAGGACCAGGCACTCACGAGGATCCAGGGAGCCAAGGAAGGCGGACGCCTGCTGATAAAAATGTAGCCTCTCCGGGGCCGATGTCGGGGCGTAAACGTTGACGAGATTAACCACAAGCCCCTCCACACGGATCCGGAGGTGCAGCAGGCGACCCGGCACAGCCTCGGCGACCCCTAGCACCTCGGGCCGTAAGTCGGGGGAGAACAGGGTCGCCACTCCAGCCGCGCAGACAGAGAAGTGGCTAAAGTAGGCCCCGTCCCCCCACTCCAGCCGCCAGCTAGCTTCAGCGGCAGGATCCGTATGGGTCTCCTGCAGGAAAACCACAGAGTACCTCCCCTCCCGGAGGAAGGAGAGCACCTGGCTCCTGCGGAGACCCATCCTACAGCCTCGGGTGTTTAAGGTGGCAAGGATGATCGGCGCCATGAGGAGGGCTGGGGGTGATCCTCGCTGGCAGACACGCCCACGGCCTCCAGCAGGCCGCGCAGCAATCCGTGACCAACCCCGAAGGTGAGTAAGGAGTCACGGAAGACACGTACCCGCCGGTAGGCCGCGGCGGTCTGCTTCCCGGTCCTCCTACCCTCCCCCATGAGGGCCCTCGCGGCCCGGAGGACCTGATGGAAATCCCCCCACCGCTGGAGCGCAAGATGGACTTTGTTCCGGGAGCCACGGACGTCCTCGAGGAACTTCCGCAGCTCCTCCCTCAGCGCATGGGGGGGGTGGGGTCACTGATCGATGACTGGCCCCCAGTGGGGCCCCTGTCACAGACCCGTGGCCCACTGAGGCGGGTAGGCAGGGGGCAGATCCCCAACGTGGCAGCAGATGGACCGACGCCACACGACCCGCCCCGCTCCCAGAATCAAGAAGGGGCGGTGGAAGGGGAACAGCAGCCCCTGGGGGGGTCGGGACAGGAAAGAACTAGTGAACCCGCTCCCTGGGAGGGATTGCCAGGGGCGGCACTGACATCACAGGAAGTGGGGGGGATAAGGACAGGGCCAACAGGAGTAGGGTGTGGATCAGGGAGAGAATCCGGGAAGGAGGTAGAAGCAGGATCCGGAGCCTCCATAGGTGAGACGCCGGAAGGTGGCTCCTCCTGGCCAGGCTCAAGGATCTGGGAAGTGGGCAGGGGACCCCTAACAATGCCGGGCTCAGCCACTGTGGCACGTGCGGCAGCCTCGGCACCCAGAGAGAGATGGTGGTCAATGGGGTCCCCGCTGAGGAAGGAGGGCGGGTCCTCCACACCCAAGAGGGACACCCCCTGGGAAGCGGGTCTCGGCAGCGGGGCACTGGCCGTCGCCCCAAGGGGCTCGGCAGCTGCCAACAGAGTGCCACTCACAGCCGAGTCGAGGGAAGATTCCAGGGGACCCTCAGAGGTGGGAGCAGAAACAGCGGGTAGGGGAAGGGAACCCAGGGACAGGGGGGATGTAGTGAGGTCGCCCAGATCGAGGCCCGCCAGCAGAGGGTCGTCCTCCCCCTGCGTGACCGGGGTCAAACCCAGGGCCTCGATTTCTGCGTAGATGGGAGGGAGATCACAGTCCACCACCCCAGGGCCCTCCCCGCCAGCACCCGAGGCGATACCCACCGCGGCACTCTCAGAGGCGCCAAGTGGGAAGGGGGCGAGAGAGGCTCCCTCGGGGGCATCCACGGGAAGGGACCCCGGAGGAGGGGCGGTGTCACCTTCCGTTGCTGCCACGGCATCCCCAGCCAGCACCACAAACTGGGAGTCATCAGGGGGCAAGGCGGAAGACTCGACATCGGCGCCCCCCTTCCTGCTCTTCCGAGGGGCCTCCGAATCCGAAGTATGTAAAGAAACTCGAACCTTCCGCTTGCCCCGCTTCCCCTGCACTAAGGACCAGCCCTCCATGGCATCATCCGGGGGCTGGCTAACAGGGGTCGGCTCGGGGGGCAAGGGCAATGGCTCAGGGACTCGAGGAGGCAGTGGTGGGACAGAAGAAACCGGGGAGGACTCCCCCTGGGACGAGCCCTCTCCCACGGCTGGCGGTAGCCCCGCCACACCCTCCTCCACAGAGGTGGACCGAGAAGGAGGAGGAGGGGCAGCTTCGGGTGCCGGGCAGCTAGGGGGACCGGCGATGACAGGGCCGGCGCCTTGCCGGGGCTCGGGGGTCCCGAATGCTCCTCCGTGCTGGGCCAAGGGACAGTCCCTCCGGACGTGCCCCATCGCCCGGCAGAGGTAGCACCGGGCCTCCCCCGTTGAATAATGCACCCGGTAGTGGGCTCCCTGGTAAGGGACCAGAAAGGACCCCTCGAGCGCCTCTCCGCCACGTGCCGCCGGCGGCAGTTGAAGCTGCACTTGCCGGCGGAACGAGAGAACATGACGGAGGGCGGGGTCCTTGCAGCCCAAGGGGAGAGGGCTGATGACAGAGACGGGGCGTCCCAGGGCAGAAAGGGCGGGCAGCAGGGCGGCATTGGGCAGGAAGGGAGGGACGGAGGTCAAGATCAAGCGGACCCCCAGGTCTTCTAACGGCTCCAGGGGGACGAACACGCCCCCCACCGCCAGGCCCGTCTCTACCGCCTCCTGGGCGGCAGCCTCCGATGCCAGGAAGAAGACCACCTTCCCGTACATTTTGGAGGCCGCCACGATGGCCGTGGGCCCCACTACCGTGGCCAACGCCCGCACGTAGGTCTCCACGTGGGGCGAGGCGGGCACCAGGAGGCAACGGACACCGTGCTTCCTGGTCAAAGTGGGAAAGGGGCCCCGGCCGCTGTAGATGTTGGCGGAAGCAGCGGTCGGAGGAGCAGCAGCAGGCGGGGGGGGCCGCCGCCACCTGGGCGTACGCCCTGGGGGCCGGGGGAGGGACACCTGCAGAGCTGGTGGAGGGAATAGCGGGGAGGGATGCCGCAGCCGGTAGCGGGGCTGCGGCAGCCGGGGCAGTCTCTGCCATGGAGGGCCTGGCCTTTCTAGCGGGGCCCTTACCCTTCTTCCCACCCCGACCCTTCCCACCGGCTGGGGGGGCTCCCCCCGAATCAGAAGGGGCGAGAGAAGTGGCAGCAACGGAGGTCTCCCCAGTACTCGCCGCCGCCCCAGCAGGGGCGGTGGTAAGTGGATCGGCAGCGGCGGTCGAGGTAGAGGCTTGGGCAGTGGACACGGGGGCAGGTGGAGGAGGGGTAGTGGGAGCATCACGAGGGGTCTCCCCCGCCGCATCCCCCGCCATAACGAGAGCGGGGAGGGGGACAAACAGCGAGGGGAGGGGAAGGAGAGGAGGCGGCCACCCCTCCCCGCTAGGCTACAGGCAGGGGAGGAGGGCGCCAGAAGGGGAAGGCTAAAGGGGCGTAGGGAGCAAGCAAGGACTACGGGTGGGATTGGTGCAGGGCACCAACGCAGAGGGGGGTTCCGGCTCCTCCAGTTGCACTAGGGGAGCGGGGGGGCAACGGCAGAGGGGGGGGTGCAGTCAACAAGGGGAAACCAAATGGGGAAGGGCACAAGCGCCTGAGGGGGGGCGTGGGCGCATTGGGGGGAACCGATCAGGGCTGGGGGAGCACAGGGTGAGGGGAAAGGGCGAGCTGAGATTGGGGTAGAGGGAACACGGGGACAGCTACAGGGCCGGGGCAGAACTATCAGGCAGCAGAGGGAAATAGGTGGGGTGGACAAACGTGGCAGAGGGGAGGGGGTCAGTCAAGTATGAGGGGGGAGGTGGTGCACCCACAGGCACTTGTGCCAAAAAGTCAATGGTTGGCTGCTGCTGCTGCAGGCCCAAATGGTGGAAGTGGGCGTGGTGAGCCAGGCGAGCAGCTCAGTCCCAGAGGCAGGAGTCCAAAGCAGAAGGAAAACAGCCAGCGGGGGTTGTGGAGGGGGCAACGATGGTGGTGGGGGCGAAAGGGGATACGGATGGACCAGGGGCAGGCTCCACGCCACACCCCCAGTGCCCCAGCAGACACAGTCCAAACCCCCACCACAAGAGCACAGTTTGAAAAAGACTCAGTCCAGAAAAGCCCCCTCCACAGTGGTCTTCATACTGTCTCCAGCAGCGGGTGATCCTCTTCTCCTTCCTCTCCTCCTCCGGGCACCAACAGCTCCCCAGCAACAGCCACAGTAGGCCCAGCAGCTCCAGGTGGTGGTGGTCTGGCGTCCAGGCAGGAGGGACCCCGCTCAGAGGGTGGTGGTCTCAGCAACAAGAGCTGGGGTCCCTTACTCCCCTCTTCTCTGGGAAGCAGGCCAGCAGCCCCCCCCCCAAGGGGCTGTAGGTGGAATAACAGCAGTAACTGAGGTGGGGGGGGAACCACCAGCCAGCCAGCAAACAGACAGCAGAGAGAGGGGTAGGTGGTGGTGTCTAGCCCAGCCAGGGGAGCAGCAGGAGCAGGAACAGCAGCAGAAACAGCAGCAGCGAGGGCCCAGTGCCCAGCAGGAACAGCAGCAGCAGCAGCAGCAGCCCTCTCCCTCCTTCCTCTACAGCAGAGTGGCAGAAGAGAGATTTCTGGCCACAGGAGAAGCAGGCTTCTGTTCTCTGAGGGACCAGAGCAGGGGCTGCACTAGAGTAATCAGGAACCTGCTAGAACCAATTAAGGCAGACAGGCTGATTAGAACACCTGCAGCCAATCAAGGCAGGCTAATCAGGACACCTGGGTTTAAAAAGGAGCTCACTTCAGTCAGGGACCGGGGAGCCAGAGGAGAGGAAGTGCATGGAGGAGCTGGGAGCAAGAGGCGCAGGGAGCTGAGAGTGAGAGGGTGTGCTGCTGGAGGAGTAAGGAGTACAAGTGTTAGACACGAGGAGGAAGGTCCTGTGGTGAGGATAAAGAAGGTGTTTGGAGGAGGCCATGGGGAAGTAGCCCAGGGAGTTGTAGCTGTCATGCAGCTGTTACAGGAGGCACTATAGACAGCTGCAATCCACAGGGCCCTGGGCTGGAACCCGGAGTAGAGGGTGGGCCCAGGTTCCCCCCACACCTCCCAACTCCTGATCAGACACAGGAGAAGTTGACCCAGACTGTGGGGAAGATCACTGAGGTGAGCAAATCTGCCAAATAAGCACAGGACCACCAAGGTAGAGGAGGAATTTTGTCACAACAGGTGTCAGGAGTGAGATCTGGTGTGCACAGCGCAGCGGAAGGAGGGTGATTTTTAAAAAAAAAAAAAAAAAAAAAGGAGAGGGCTTATTTTTTTTATCACCACAATGGATGACTTAAGTATGGGCATTGATACAAGCTACGGCGGCCCAGTAGGAGGCTACCCATGTCCAGGCTGCCTCCCAACAGGGGGCAGTGCAGCTGCACCAAGAGACTAATTGCCTGCTGATGGACCAGGCTTCTCAAGACTGAGCTATGTTGCAGGAACTGGTAAGCCAGGTAAAGACCCTTACAGAGGTGAACCGTGGCCATGATGGGACGCAGATCATATGGGCCAGCCATTGGCTGCAGAAAATGACGTGGGAGGATGATGTAGAGGCATACCTTCTGGCCTTTGAGAGGACAGCCCTTCGGGAGTCCTGGCCTCAAGATCAGTGGTCTAGCATCCTTGCCCCATTCCTCTGTGGGGAGGCCCAGAAGGCCTACTATGATCTGCCTGAAAAGGCTGCAGCAAACTACCCCCAGCTGAAAGCAGAAATCCTGGCCAGATCTGAGGTAACAACAGCAGTTGGGCCCAGCGATATCATAAGTGGAGAACCAGGAAAACAAAACCCCACAGTCCCAATTGTATGACCTCATCCATCTCGCATGAAAGTGGCTGCAAACGGAATCCCGGAGTCCGGAAGAGATACTAGAGGTTCTGGTCATCGACCGATACATGAGGGGGCTACCGCCAGATCTTCGTGCTTGGGTAAGCCAGAACGAACCCTACACCTATGATGAGGTTGTCGCACTGGTAGAAAGGCGAAGGACAGCGAGGGAGCTGACCCGACCAGTTAAGGAAGAGGCACCCCGGGTTAAACTAGCAGCACCAAGCCTTAGAGCTCGGGTGACTGGGCAACCAGGTGGAAAAAGAGAGGGGCTGAAGGCCCACCAGAAGTCACAAAGAGTCAGAGCACTGAAGAAGAAGAGGATCGTGATGTTAGACTGCCCAAACCAAGAGACTGGGGAATGCCTAAGGCCCCATACAGATGTTATGCCTGCGGAGAGAGGGGACATAGCTGCACAGTGCCCCAAGGCTGAGGAGCCAATGCAGTGTAACTTGAGGAACTGGGCAGACCCATGCTCCCTAATCCACCTTGTGGGGGTCTCACTAACCCCACATTTGTACACCAGACCAGTAATGCTAAATAGGGTAGAGACCACAGCACTGGTTGATTCGGGGAGTGCTATCACACATGAAGTGTAGTCAGCTGCTGTGGGCTAAGCGTATGGGGATAACATGCATCCATGGGACAGTTCGTTATTACTCCACTATCCCAGTAAAAATCGAGACTCAGGGGAACACTACTGAGGTAGTAGCAAGTGTAGTCCCTAAACTCCCATACCCGGTGCTCATAGGGAGGGACTTCCCAGGGATTGGAGACTTACTCCCAGTAGGAGGATTGGAGAAAGAGAGGAACGCTGAAGTTAGTGAGGTATCCACAGTAGACTGTCAACCCCTAGTCTTCTCTGAAATATCCCCAGATTTATTTTCCATTCCCAGACAGGGTAGAAAGTCGAAAAGGGAAAGGAGAACAGCTAAGGCCTTGGGAACCCGAATTCTGACCCAAAGCCAGAGGGTCACTCTCGTAGGTAGGTAGGTGGACCCGAGCAGCTGAAAAGGAGGCCATCCAGGAGGGAGAGCACCCAAGTCTGACCCCCACCCTAACACTTCTAAACCAGTAGAGGCAACAGAGACTGGGCCCCTAGATCTTGGGCAGATTAGCCCCGGAAGAGGAAATTCTGGACGGGACCAGGCTCAAGACCCAATGTACAACAACATTAGAAAGGAGGTGACTGAAATAGATGGGGTCCCCATGGAAGGCAAAACCCAGGGACCAGGACCCTATTTCATAATGAAGAAGCATCTCTTATACCAGGTTGCACCAGTACAGGGGCAGAAGGTACAGCAGATCCTAGTACCTCAAAAGCACCAGAACTCTGTATTAAGTCTTGTGCATAGTCATCTTTTGGGGGGGGCACTTAGGGGTAGAGAAGACCCTGGCACGAATCCTACGACAGTTCTTCTGGCCCGGAGTACATGAAGAAGTGCGGAGGTGTCAGCTGCACAGTCCCCGTCCCTATCTGAAGGCACCTTTAGTACTCCTTCCCATCATAGAGGTCCCCTTTGAGCGAATAGCCATGGACCTAGTGGGACCCCTGGAGAAGACTGCTTGGGGCCACCAATATATACTTCTTGTTTTGGACTATGTTACTCGCTACCCAGAAGCCGTCCCCTGCGGAACACAGCCTCTAAAATGACAGCCAAAGAGCTAGTGGAGATCTTTGCCCGAGTGGGGCTACCAAAGGATATATTGACAGACCAAGGAACCTCATTTATGTCAAAGCTAATGAAGGACCTCTGCACGCTGCTCCATATACATACCCTGAGAACTTCAGTCTACCATCCACAGACTGATGGGTTGGTAGAAAGGTTTAACCAAACCCTCAAGGCTATAAGGAAGGTGGTAAGTCGGGACGGGAAGGATTGGGACTCCCTATTGCCCTACCTTATGTTCGCTATCCGGGAGGTACCTCGGGCCTCGACTGGGTTTTCCCCATTTGAGTTATTATACAGGCGTCACCCCCGTGGCATACTAGATATTGCCAAAGAGATTTGGGAAGAGGAACCCAATGAGGGGAAAAAGATAATAGAACATGTAATACAGATGCGAGACCGGATAGCCCGGGTCACCCCTATTGTATGGGAACATTTGGAAACGGCACAGGAGGCCCAGAGAACCCATTACAATCGCCAGACAAAAGTCCGACAGTTCCAACCAGGGGATTGGGTGATGGTGTTGGTACCCACAGCAGAAAGCAAGCTTCTGGCCCAAAGCAGGGTCCTATGAGGTGCTTGAACCCGTGGGGAAAGTAACCTACAAGATGCGGCAGCCAGGATGCCGAAAACAAGAACAGATTTATCACATCAACCTTCTAAAACCCTGGCATGCACAAGAGGCATGCGTAACTGTCCAAAAAGACCTAACCTAGGAAAACAAGCCTTCCAAACAGGTGAGAGTATCTCCCGATTTAACACCAGACCAGAAGAATGAGGTGTTCTCGACAAAACCAGGTCGAACAACCGAGACATATCACCACATCGTCACGAACCCTGGGGCCAGAATAACAATGAGGCCCTACCAGATGCCAGTGGCCCAAAGGGAGGAAATAGAAGAAGAAGTAAAAAAAAATGCTGGAGTTGGGGATCATCAAAGAATCCACTGTCAGTGGTCCAGCCCAATCGTGCTGGTGCCCAAACCTGATGGCACCACAAGGTTTTGCAACGACTTCCGGCGACTAATCGAAGTATCCCAGTTCGAAGCGTACCCCATACCTCGCATAGATGAGCTAGTGGACCGTCTGGGGAATGCTCGGTACTTGACTACCCTAGACTTGACAAAGGGGTACTGGCAGATTCCCCTCGCAGAAGACGCAAAGGAAAAGACTACATTCTCTACACCAGAGGGTCTTTTTCCATATACTGTCCTCCCTTTTGGGCAACATGGGGCCCCAGCTACTTTCCAGCGCCTCATGGACAAGCTATTACGCCCGCATAACAGTTATGCTGCTGCCTACTTGGATGATGTGGTCATTCATACCCTAGACTGGGAAACCCACCTAGGGAAGGTGGAGGCAGTCCTTGATACCTTCAGGTAAGCTGGCCATACAGCAAACCCTGCCAAGTGCGCTGTAGGGTTTACAGAGGCCAAATATCTTGGCTACATTGTGGGAAAAGGTCTGGTAAAACCCCAAGTGAACAAGTTGGAGGCCATCCAAAATTGGCCCTGACCACGTCGCAAGAAACAAGTCCAGGCATTCCTAGATGTAGTGGGGTATTACCGACGATTTATCCCCCACTTTGCCACAAGGGCAAGCCCCCTGACAGACCTAGTAAAAGCCCGTGGACCAGATCTGGTACGATGGTCTGACGCAGCAGAGGAAGCATTCACAGACCTAAGGACTGCCCTCTGCAGTAACCCCGTATTGATAGCCCCTGATTTCTCCAAGGAATTTATCCTGCAGACGGATGCATTGGAAGTAGGGTTGGGGGCCGTTCTATCACAGATGGTCGGGGAGGAGGAACACCCAATTCTCTACCTCAGTAGGAAATTCCTTCCGAGGGAACAAAAATATGCAGTGGTGGAGAGAGAGTGCCTTGCCGTAAAATGGGCCATGGAAGCATTGCGCTACTACTTGCTTGGACGCAGATTTGTCCTCGTGACCAACATGCCCCTCTTCAATGTATGCAGCAGAACAAGGAGAAGAACACAAGGGTGACCAGGTGGTTCTTATCCCTCCAACCTTTCCAGTTCCATGTGCAACACAGGGCAGGGAGCTGTCACGGTAATGTCGATGGCTTGTCACGTGTGCACTGTCTGGCGTCCCAAGCAGCCCAACCTCTTGGTGTTGAGCAGGGGGGAGGGATAGGGACAGACCCAGGCCAGTGGGGTACAGAAGTCTGGTAGAGGGCAAATATACTGGTCACTGGGTGAGTAGTTTTCTGCTCCCTGAGTGACCAGAGCAGAGGTTGCACTAGAGTAATCAGGAACCTGCTAGAACCAATTAAGGCAGACAGACTGATTAGAACACCTGAAACCAATCAAGGCAGGCTAATCAGGACACCTGGGTTTAAAAAGGAGCTCACTCCAGTCAGGGACGGGGGAGCCAGAGGAGAGGAAGTGCATGGAGGAGCTGGGAGCAAGAGGCACAGGGAGCTGAGAGTGAGAGGGTGTGCTGCTGGAGGAGTAAGGAGTACAAGTGTTATCAGACACCAGGAGGAAGGTCCTGTGGTGAGGATAAAGAAGGTGTTTGGAGGCGGCCATGGGGAGGTAGCCCAGGGAGTTGTAGCTGTCATGCAGCTGTTACAGGAGGCATTACAGACAGCTGCAATCCACAGGGCCCTGGGCTGGAACCCGGAGTAGAGGGTGGGCCCAGGTTCCCCCCAAACCTCCTAACTCCTGATCAGACACAGGAGAAATTGACCCAGACTGTGGGGAAGATCACTGAGGTGAGCAAATCTGCCAAATAAGCGCAGGACCCACCAAGGTAGAGGAGGAACTTTGTCACACTATCCAGATCCCACAACAGATACTTTCCCAATATATTTTTTTAAACAATAACGAAGCCGGTTATGAGAAACTGTAGGACTCCCAAATAACTATAGTAGGGATAGTTGGCTTGGGAATGGCCTACTGAATTGTTACACAGAGAATGCAACTTTCAAAACGTCACATTTACTGAAGCAAAGCTATCCAGTCTGTAATAGTTACAAGTCACGTGCAAGAAGATATCTGGGCTGCACAGTTCTCCTACAGTAGACTCACCTATCTCAGATGAAAAGACCAACGTTACCTTTGTAAGACCAATGTAAGCTTCAGTGAAGACTAAAAAGAGGATAAATTAGTAATTTTATAGGCCTTTAAAGAGTGTTTCATCTGACTCGCTCACATCTGGAAGCAAGACAGCCTTCCTTTGCCCTTCAAAGAGAAGGAAGACTAAAATCTTATATTCTATCCAAAACTAAACTTTAGAACCATGAACATGCAGATTGTACTATATCCTTTCCTTTCTTCGTGAGAGATTAGGGCCAATGCTTGGCAAAACTACGTCCTGATTAAGATGAAATGAGGCCAAACATTTGGGAAGAAAAGTGAGGCACATACATAGGGCCATTTAGTTCCATGAGAAACCATAAAGAGAGATACACAAGTAAGAGTGGCTAAACCCTCTAAGAAGCCACCTTCCAGGAAGGAAGGGGAAAATATATGAACGGGGCTAAAAGAGAAAAAGACAGAGGAACTGAAGGATTAAATTCAAGCTCCAGGGAGGTACAGGCAAAATCTCCAAGGAGAACGTAAGAATGGCCATACTTGGTCAGACCAAAGGTCTGTCAAGCCCAATATCCTGTCCTCTGACAGTGGCCAATGGCAGGTGCCCCAAAGGGAATGAACAGACAGGTTATCAACAAGTGATCCATGCCCTGTCACCCAATCCCAGCTTCTGGAAAATAGAGGCTAGGGACACCATTCCTGCCCATCCTGGCTAATAGCCATTGATAGACCTATCTTCCATTAATCTATCTAGCTCCCTTTTGAGCCCCATTATAGTATTGGCCTTCACAAGACCCTCTGGGGCAAGGAGTTCCAGAGGTTGACAGTGTGTTGCATGAAAAAATACTTTCTTGTGTTTGTTTTAAACCTGCTGCCTATTAATTTCATTTGGTGGCCCCTTGTTCTTGTATTATGAGGAGAAGTAAACAACACTTCCTTATCTACTTTCGCTATACCACTCATGATTTTATAGACCTTTATCATATCCCCCCCTTAGTTGCCTCTTTTCCAAGCTGAAAAGTCCCAGTCTTATTAATCTCTGCTCATACGGAAGCCATTCTATTCCGCTAATCATTTTTGCTGCCTTTTTCTGAACCTTTTCCAATTTAAATACATCTTTTTTGAGATGGGGCGACCACATCTGCATGCTGTATTCAAGGTGTGGGCATACCATGGATTTATATAGAGGCAATAGGATATTTTCTGTCTTATTATCTATCCCTTTCTTGATGATTCCCAACATTCTGTTTGTTTTTTTTGACTGCCGCTGCACATTGAGTGGATGATTTCAGAGAACTATCCACAATGACTCCAAGATCTCTTCTTGAGTAGTAACAGCTAATTTAGACCCCTTCATTGTATATGTATAGTTAAGATTATGTTTTCCAATGTGCATTACTTTGCATTTATCAACATTAAATTTCATCTGCCATTTTGTTGCCCAGTCACCCAGTTTTGAGAGATCCTTTTCTAGCTCTTCGTTAGTCTGCCTGGGACTTAACTATCTTGAGTAGTTTTGTATCACCTGCAAATTTTGCCACCTCACTGTTTACCCCTTTTTCCAGATCGTTTATGAATATGTTAAATAGGACTGGGGCCAGTACAGATCCCTGGGGGACACCAATATTTACCTCTCTCCATTCTGAAAATTGACCATTTATTCCTACCCTTTGTTTCCTATCTTTTAACCAATTACCAATCCATGAGAGGACCTTCCCTCTTATCCCACGGCTGCTTATTTTGCTTAAGAACCTTTGGTGAGGGACCTTGTCAAAGGCTTTCTGAAAATCTAAATACACTATGTCCACTGGATCTCCTTTGTCTGCATGCTTGTTGACTCCCTCAAAGAATTCTAGTAGATTGGTGAGGCATGATTTCACTTTACAAAAACCATGTTGACTATTTCCCAACAAATTATGTTCATCTATGTGTTTGACAATTTTGTTCTTTATGATAGTTTCAACCAATTTGCCTGGTACTGCAGTGAAGCTTACTGGCCTGTAGTTGCCAGGGTCACCTCTCAAGCCCTTTTTAAAAATTGGCATCACATTAGCTATCCTCCAGTCATTTGGTACAGAAGCTGATAGATTACAGATGACAGTTAGTAGTCCTGCAATTTCACATTTGAGTTCCTTCAGAACTCTTGGGTGAGTACCATCAGGTCCTGGAGACTTATTACTGTTTAGTTTATCAATTTGTTCCAAAACCTCCTCTAAAGACACCTTAATTTGGGACAGTTCCTCAGATCTGTCACCCAGAAAGAATGGCTCAGGTTTGGAAATCTCCCTCATATCCTCAATAGTGAAGACCAATGCAAAGAATTCATTTAGTTTCTCTGTAATGGCCTTATCTTTGAGTGCTCCTTTAGCATCTCAATCATCCAGAAGAAGAGTAGAACAGGAGGGGAAGTAGATGGGAGCCCATAGAAAAGCATTCTGTCCACCCTCCTACAGAGAATGGAGGCCTGAACCTTAAGGGAAGTTAAAAGAACCCCCCAAGAAACACACACACAACAAAAGGAATGCCAGATATCTTAGGAGAGAGCTTCCTCACAGTACACCATTGAAAAAGCACTCCCACACACACCAGTATGCTATCAAGGAAGATTTATTTCTGGATGCTAACAGGACCTTCCTGAGTCTCTTGATAAAGTCTAGCTCTTTCAGCATATTCTTTTCGTGTGCTGGGACAACAGTAAAAATGGATTTGGGTTGAGATGTATCTGTACAAAGGGGCCTTAGGATAGCAGATCCTTCTGATGAGGAAGGAGAAATGTGATTTTTGGACATTCTTAGAAGATCAGCATAGCGTATCCCAGCCCTTTAAAGAAGATTCAGGGCCATGAAGATTACAGTTGTCCAAGTCTATTTTTATTAGAACCCTCAAAATGACAGGGAAAAATGCAAGGCAGATGCCAGACTGAATTTACTAGGGATGGAACCATTACCCAGAGGTCTGAGTACCTGCTGCAAAACTTCCACATCATCCTGTTGTGTCTTATGGTGAATAAACCTATCTGTTGAAAGTCCAGTCAAGCCACCACATCATGATATACATTTTCCTTGAGGTTCCATTCTCCTGAGTGAATCTTTTACTGTTGTAGCTAGTCCACTTGTATTGTATGTTCCCTTTTCCTAGCACATACAGAACCCTGATAGATTTTAGGTTTTTTCCCAAAGATGAAAAGCAGGAGCGTTTTCTTTTAGAAGGGGTTGAATTCTGGAATCTCCTAGAAATGGGAAGAGCTTGGCAAGTCAAAAGCACCAAAATGAGAACTTCTCAGGCCTGGTAAATTTTACCACCACAGCTATGTCGGTTAGGAGTGTGAAGAAACAAAAATAATCAATCATTCACCCTAACCAAAATAGCCATGGTGACAAAAGCCTTAGTGTAGATGTAATTCTACTAGCAAAAAAGTCCTATTGTCAGCACAGCTTAATCCATTCAGGAAACCAGTTTAAGGAAAGTAACTCTTGGCAGTATAAGCTGTGTTTCCACTAGGAGGTTATCCAGGATAGTTATACAGGTATATCTACACCAGCAAACCATTTTAAGTGTACACAAGGCTCACTGACTATCTTGCCTCACCGCATACCATCTACCCATTTATTCTGTGCTGGGGACAACCAGGACCCAGAAGTTACTACATTTCTTTTAGAAAATGCAATGAAATATTATTGCATTATAAATTATAAATCATTGTGTGTGTGATTTCAAGATATAAATCTAGAGAGGAAATGTACATTTGTGTAGGATTTTTTTTTAAATATAGCAAGTCAACTTTGATAAAATACAGTTTTGCACCCAAGCTGAGTTCAGTGGGATTTATGGGCACACAAGGAACGTAGAATTATACTCTCTTTCTCTATATATTGTTTTTTATTTGTATTTTACATTTTTCACTCAATTTAATGTTAGATAAATGTGTCATACTGCTCTACGACTGTGTCTCAATACTGACCCAAGCAGAGCACTTCTGCAGTTTAGAGAACAATATAAGTGCTCATAACCTCACTGCACACAGATAATCAAACAACTGAGAGAAGGCAACAAATATCATCTGGGTTGGTTTGAGTCAACAACCTAAAGGTGAAAGGTTTATTATCCCACGGACAATCTTCTGATTTATCCTCTTTCATCAACAAATATTGCATTTAAAAGAAATCAGACATATTCTAACAATTAATTTGTTTATATCTTTTCAATGACTAAGCAAACAATGTTTTGTAAAATTAGAAAATTAGATTTTGAAGTTTCTCTGTGCTATATACACACAAATTATATGCACTATTTTGGAAAAATCGTTATTCAAAATATAAACAGGATTCAGCTAGCACTTCCATTATAAATCCAGATTTTCAGGTTTAGATATCTTGGCTCTTTTAAGCTTCCGTGGGTGAAGTTTGGCATACAGTTGCTGACCAGATGTAGATTTCAAATGTTTTTAGTAGAAGAGCTTTTCACATTCTAAAAAATAATTAACTATCTTCCCACCTCCACTCCCCCTCCCCCAAACAAATTTGGAATAGGTTTCAGAATCAGTAAAGAGTAAAAATAAGTTTTATTTTTAAAGTGCTCAACCCCAAAGACATACAAGCAGAGCACAAAAACAAACAAAATATTTTCAAAGGCAACAGAGTCCTCAGTGAAAAGTAAAATTGCAAATCTAGCATAAAAATGCATAAGAAAAAACAGTATATAACTTAAAAACAATACATAAGCCCAATAAACACCAACTAAAAGGAAAACAAGCTCTGGCCAGATAAATGGTTTTAGGCAAGAGCAGTAATGATAGAGAACAGAGATTGTAAATGTATCCTCCCTCACTAGTCTAGTTCATGTACTGGTAGCAATCTTGTTCAGAGCTCTTATTTAGACCTAATGGTGTCCATTTCTATAAAAAGCGGAGCACATTCTAATACAATTATGTGATCATATTTCACCAGTATCATTCAGGTGTAATGACATAACTCTATCCCATATTGAGATGGTCAGCTTCCAGGTTGTGAAGAACTAGAGATATATTTTGAACATTAACTTACTCCCAGTTAGCTCATAGTGAAGGTGTTTGGACACTAATCTTCTCCAAGATGTCTGGACATCCCCAAATGTACAAAGCATCACCACGTACAGATATCAAGGATAGATATGCTTGCAAATTTTTGCTGGAATAAAATGCATATAGTGCTTCAAGAACTGTGAATTCTCTTTAGAAAAAACCACGTCCTTGCTCAACTCCATCCCGAGTCTGGCTCTGACAAAAATCTTGTGTTGAGGGCACAGTGACTTTTTGAAATTTAGGAAGAACTCATTAATGTTTTAGAAAACATTCAATTTGAGTCATGTCAGGAATTTTTTTGTGTGAGGACCCATAGAATAATTCATTCCAAAAAGACCACCCAGAAGAGCACAATTTACATTATATGGTGACCCTGTATGGTTTTATCTTTCAAGAAAATTATCCTGAATGGAAAGGGAAGTAGCAGAGTCTGTGAGAGTCTCTTCACAGTTTGAAAGTTTAAGAGGGACTCCTGTCACTGAACCATTCTGAAATGTTTTTAAAAGCCTTTAAGAAATGCTCAGTCAAAAACAAACAAAATTAGCTAACCTGGAACTTGGTTTGTAAATATATATATAAACAACATAAAGGGAAAAAATCATTAAGAGATGTCACAAGCAAAGTTAAGATTAAACATGAAAATAAATAGAGCCATGTACAGTTATAAAATTTGCATTCACATCTGATCTGCAGTCTGCACACGTGGTCCACAAATACCTGCGAATAGAAAGTGGATAACCGCAGATTTGCAGGGCGCTAAAAATAAACACAAAAATTTAGAAAGTATGGAAATTACAGTTACCATCACCCAAACAACCATCAATCTGCCCATATATCATCATGTACAGAGCATATGAAAAACAGAAGACAATGCTATTCTCAAACAATGCACCAGTGACTCAAAAAACAGAAGTGTCCTAACTGGACTAACCCTATCCTTTCTGTTAACCTAACTGTAAACTCACTAGATTAGCATTTAAATCAAAGTGCTCCTGTTTTTAAATGCCTACAAAAAATGAATGCACTCCTGACACCGTTAAACCCATATGCTGCCATTGGAAAAATGCGGGCTTTCATTTTTTCCTTTAAGAAAAAGTGTTTGTATTTAGACAATCACACCAAAGAATACAGGTTTAAAATATAAAAGCGTTCTGAAACTTAGCAAAAAGATACCCAGATACTATATCTGAAGATACTAAATTCTTAAATGGTCAGAGCAAAAATTAGGTAATTTACATACAAAGATGTAGTGCACCATAGGAATCATATTTACATTAGACCCAAAAGTGCTAAACCAAAGCCAGAGTTCCTCAACTCCACAAACTAGAAAAATAAAATGGATTTAGTCAAGTAAAGCTGGTTTGGTAGATTTAACATAGCCTCATGCAAAAGCTCTATCAAACATGCAGACATTAAGATTCTAATAAAGTTCTTCCTTTTGGTCTGGAAATATATACAGGTATAATTTCACCAACCATTGAAATGCAGCCACCTTTAAGGTATAGGACAACACATTACAGAAAGGAGAAGAAAATTCTGCCCAAATACATTGAGACAAAATCTGCTATTACAATAAGGATTGTGGAATCTTTAATGTCCACAAAGAGAAGATACAAAGCTTAAAAAGTCAAGGTTCAATGAAAGATCTTCATAAAGTAAACAACACATCGCTTAGTTAGCGTGTGTCAGTAGACTAAATGGCTGCATAGAGCCTACTGGGATTCAAATCTCTACCAAATAGTGGCAGTTAGTTAAGATATCAAAAATCAATCAGAGGGCAATTCAAAAGGTAACTTTTGCCATAATGCTGTTGTCTACGTCCCACCAAGCAAAGAATTCTTCAAAAATACTGGAAAACCAGGGTTAAAATTTCACGTATGCACTTCAATTATTGACTGGCTCACACTAACAAATAAGGCTAACATAACAAACAATTCTTGTTACTCAAACGGGCATCAAAGTAATGAGCTTCAAATTAATCTAATCTATACGCACAAATTACTACTCTGTTTTTGTGCTGATTGAATTTTTATCTGAACACAGTGAAACATGGCCGGGGGAGGGGGGTGTTGTTATTGTTTGTTAAATACATGTCCAGTACCTCCCATTCAAAATAACAAACACCAAAAAGAGGAAGAACTTCATTATTTTCATCCTGGGAAGCTGTTTTTTTATATTATAAATATATAAATACAAATACGAGATGTAAGTCTATAATTTAAGAAAGTATATTTTAGAAATGAAAATAAAACCATATGAATGTTCATTTCTAATAATACTTTGAATTTATAAACCACCTTCCAAATAATAATTTTAAAAGGATTTTTACAAATTTTCATTAATATACTGTAGTTACAAAACAATCTAAAATAAAGGCTTTGGGGAGAGGAGGCTGTCCAGTCCCAGTTGCACTCCAGCTGTAGGAATTATGATACCTACAGACAGATTTCACAATGTATGACAGAAAGGGACTATGACCAGGACACACTGCAGTGCAGGGTCAAAGTGAAGGAGCTGTGGAATGCCTACGACAAGGCACCAGGAGGCAAACCGCCGCTCTGGTGCTGCACACACGAGCTGCCGGTTCTACTAAGAGCTGGACGCGATACTTGGTAGCGACCCCACCTCCACTGCACAGGCCACTGTGGATACTTTGGTGGCTCGCGTGTCAGTCGATAGTAGACTGAGCCAGAAGAAGGAAATCTTGGACGAGGAAGTGGAGGGAGAGAGGGACTTAAAGGCAGAAGATGACTCGGAGGCCAGAGATGCATGCAGCCAGGAGCTCTTCTCTACCACAGAGGATGCTAGCCAGTCACAGCTGTTGGATACTGGCGAAGCACAAACAGGAGAGGATGCCCCGATAAGTGGATTTGATTTTGGGAACCGCTGAAGCGAGTCATTGGGGGCAGGAGGGTTGCAGAAAGCAGGCTTGTGTCTGTATGATGTATGTACCACCACATGCCTAGTCTGAGCGATGGAACAGGGTGTTGATTGACTCCCTCACTTCACGGGAATCCGCCTCAGAGATCTCCAGGAAACTCTCATGGACATACTGGGCAATCTGCTTCCACAGGTTCCTTGGCAGAGCTGCTCTGTTTCTTGCTCCACTAACGGTAACTTTCCCGTGCCACTCTGCCATCACGGAGAGAGCTCGGGGGAAGGGGGGAAACCATTACTCCACACAGGTGGGCCGCATAAGGGCCAGGGAGGAAGCCACAGTCTTGGAGAAAAGACCCTCCTTTTATTTCCCGCTCACCCTCATCAGCGAGATATCTTGCATAATGAACACAGCTTGTGGAAAAATATGGTGACAGAAATAATTATAAGCCCCCCAAGTCCCTCTCCCCCCCTACAGTGCTGGCTCTCCCCAAGAGCCACATGCCCAGTGTACAGTAGGGTCCGGGAATACTGATTTCCCCTGTGGCTACTCACCTTTGTGGGGGTCTTGTGGCTCATGTGTGCTTGCTTGGGGTCAGCCAGTTAGTGACAAGTGTGTGAGGACTGGGTGTTTTTTAAATCATTGAATCAGTGGTCTATGTGTTGCAAACAATACTGTTTCTGCATCATGTTGCATTTTGGCTTCACAGATATGACCTTGGGAGCCCAGCCTCCCTCTTTGTTACAGTTGGCTGAACGGCTGCGCAGAATTAGAAAGCAGCCACGAAGAACTAAGGAGAAGTTTCTGCGTGAGGTCATGGTGCAGTCTGTGACCAAGAAACAGGAATTGAAGGACAGCGAGAAGAGGGACCGAAAGGAAAACGTGGCACACCAGAATGAATCCATAGAGTAGCTCTTAAATGTTATGGAGTGCCAAGTGGACATGCTCCAGGCGATACTAGCACTGCAAACTGAGCAGCTCCATGCCTGCCCTCCCCTGCAGCCACTGTCGCAAAACTCTTTCCCATGTGCACCCCCAGACATCGCCAGCACACTCTTATCAGCCTCCAGGCTCCAGTCTGTATCCACGGCATTCCACTCCTCCCCCATCACAGTCCAGCACTGCGGACTCCCAGTACGCACTGCACTCAATACCCATCCCTCTGTTGAGCCCGCTGAAGTACAGTACTCACTGCACTGTACTCTGAAGGAGAAGGTTGGATAGATCCCTGGACATACACAAATCTTTAACTGTCCTGGGACTCCACACCTCCTGGGATCTTCCCTTTCCCCATCCCCCTCAGTGCTGATGTGTTTTTTTGTTTCTCTCTCCCCTCTGGTTGTTGGTTTTTTAAAAAGAATTGTATTGGTTTGAAAGCCATCTTTATTCTATTAATTGAAAGCAAACAGAGCCCTGCAAAACAACAGACAATTATGTTAAATCTTCATATTGCATCATCTGCACCAATCACAATCACCTCCTAGCATTACAAGCACTGCACTCCTGAGCATAGCAACAAATATTAGTGGCTTTCAGATTCAAATTGCTGCCTCAAGGCATCTCTGATCCGTATGGTCCTGCGCTGCTCCCCTCTAATAGCCCTGGTCTCTGGCTGTTCAAATTCAGCCTCCAGCTACTGAGCCTCAGCAGTCCATCTCTGAGTGAAGCTTTCACCCTTCCCTTCACAATATTACGGAGAGTACAGCATGTGACTATAAGCACAGGAATATTGTCATCAGCCAGATCCACCCTTCCATATAGGCAGCACCAGCGGGCCTTTAAATGGCCAAAAGCACACTCAGTCATTCTCCACATGCTCAGTCTGATGTTGAACTGCTCCTTGATGTTGTCAAAGTGCCCTGTGTATTGCTTCATAAGCCATGGCATTAAGGGGTAGGCGTGGTCTCCCAGGATCACAGCGAGAATTTCTACTTCCCCTACAGTGATCCTCTCGTCCAGGAAGAAAGTCCCTGCTTGCAGCTTCCTGAACAGGCCAGTTTTCTGAAAGATGCCTCTGTCATGCACCTTTCCGGACCAGCCTGCATTAATATCTGTGAAGTGCCCACTGTGATCCACAAGCGCGGGAGAACCGTAGAGAAATACTCTTTCTGATTAATGTACTTTGTACTTGAGCAGTCTGGTGCCAGAATTGTAATATGCATGCCATCTAGCACCCCTCCACAGTTAGGGAAGTCAATTTGTGCAAAGCCATCTACAATGTCACGCACATTGCCCATCATCATGGTCTTTTGGAGCAGGATGTGATGAAAGGCTCTGCACACTTCCTCCAACACCAGTCCAACGGTCAACTTTCCCACTCCAAACTGGTTAGAGACCGAATGGTAGCAGTCCAGAGTAGCCAGCTTCCACAGTGCAGAAGCTTTGTGGTCAGCTCAGAAAGGAGGTTCCATGCATAGGAAGTGACATGGAAGAAAGAAAAGTGGTGGTTGTGGGAGAGGGGACAAACAGCCACTGAGGCTGGCATCTCTGGGGAGAAAAGGGGATGGTGGGCTACATGATAAAAGGTGGATAAGTAAACAACGGATGACTTAAGGAAGAGGCGGCTTTGGGCAGATTAAATGACTAGGTTGACATGACCGGGCACTGATTTTTACATTAAAGATAAGGTGATACACTATACTTTGTCAAAATGTATCACACAACTTATTCAGCATTGAATTTTATATAAATATTTCTTCTGCAAGATGCCCAGAATTCCCTTGAAGTGTTTCACCCCTCATTTGCTGCAAATATCTCTTTCCTATGTTAAAAAAAGTGTGTTACATGACATACATAGTAAAGAGTATGTATCTGATGGAGACACAAACCTTTAAGTGATGTTGCTATAAGGACCACTGAGAAGCTTGGAATAGAGTGAAACAAGAACTAAAAAATAAATAAATAAATAAAAATTAATGGAGATATACCTATCTCCCAGAACTAGAAGGGACCTTGAAAGGTCATTGAGTCCAGCCCCCTGCCTTCACTAGCAGGACCAAGTACTGATTTTGCCCCAGATCCCTAAGTGGCCCCCTCAAGGATTGAACTCACAACCCTGGGTTTAGTAGGCCAATTCTCAAACCACTGAGCTACCCCTCCTTGCAAGAAAGGGATAAACATTACTAGAATTTAAGAAATGAATTAAAGATTATGAAAATACATTTTAGACTCTGCTTATTACTGTTCATATTCTTCTTTATATTTGATTTAACTTCCCTGTTGCCCACAATTAATAAAATCCGGTTAGTACTGGATTACTGCATCCTGCTTGAGAACTGAGATAATATGAATATTAAGAAGACAGCCTTCAAAAGCCCAAGCACACATAAAGGCCATAATAAAATAAAATTCCTGAAGAGATGTAATGGTACAAAGCAACTTAGATCCATTTAAACAAAGCACTCAGCTTTTCTATCTGGTAGACAGACGTTTTTGTCCCTGTACGAAAAATGCTGTCCTTTTTAAATCATGTTTTACCTTTTATTTTTTAGTTTTTTTTAAAAGCAACAGGAATAAAGAAATTGGTGTTTTCAGTTTTATGGACAGTTTTAAATTAACAGTCCATTTGCCAAGTCACAGAAACATTCCAACTATCAAGAAATCTAAGTTAGACATCCTAAAATATAACAAATAGATACTCACTGCTAGCAAATGAGCTATTCAGATGAATTAAAATAACCTGTTAGCCACTCTGCAGCCTCAGACCAAGAGACAAAACATGTCCAGTATCCAAATGACATCTTTCATGTTTCAGGCATACAGAATTAGGTACAGAACTTCCAAAGCACTTGGCTAGCTGAAAAGATCAGTGACCCACAGGGGAAAACATGAGGACCAAGAACAAAGCCATCTTCACAAAAATTCTGCTGGAAATGTTAACACACTGATGACTAATGGATCAATATGGAATGTATCTATGACTAATGGATTCCTTAGTATTATGTATCATTCACAAGAGAATAGAACTAGAAACAAAAACAGAAGTCAGCACGCTAAAAAATATTTAGCAAAAACCAAAAATTTAATTTGAGCTTTAAAACACTACAACAGAAGTAAGAAGAACTCCTTAGGTTAGCTACTGAGCAGGAATAAGACTGGAATTCTATGCTAAAGGCACATTTGTCTGACAAGGGAGCACACCCTAACGTGACTACTATATCAGAGTTAGAAGTATCACAAGTACGCAACCAAAGTTCACTTCTAGGTACAAGGCTTTATTATTAAAGACTAATCTTAAATATTCAGTAATATTTCACGTTTCTGGTACCTGGCTATGCTATGTATTTTTCTTCCACATTAGCAACATTGTGCAACAAAGTATTATCCATCTAATGTGCCGATTTTATTATCTCCCCTCCCCAAAGCATGCTTCTGTCTTTAGTGCAGCACCATTTCATTACAAGTATAAAGTTTTCAGTCTTGCCTGACACAATGGTGCCCACAATACACTCCCACCTGGTTTCCACCCTTTCTGGTGTTAATACAGACTAATGCCAAAGCCCAACCCAGTTATACCTCATTCTCTGCCATGAAATAAACTCTGCCAAAGTCCAAATAATGTTTTAAAGGCATGGCAAAGGTTTACTCCTCTGCTGAAAGAAGCAAATCTTTGAAAATTATCAGGTGCTAAATAGAAGCAACTGATTTTTTTAAAAGCAACTTTTTTTTTTGAACAGGTATGTATTGTAGAACATTTTAAATGATTATATACGAGGAATGTGATGTCTTATCTTGATTAAAACATTTTTAAATTAATGATTTAGTTGACTCCATAATTATGGTTTTAAAGTGGAGAAAGTGTCTACATACCCACAGGACAGTGAAATAAAAGATTTTTTTTAAATCTGCATTGTTAGCAAATTCCTATTGTTGAGCCATTCTCAAAAGCCAAGTCTCTCTTCAGCACATAATGATCACAAAAACACTGAAGCTGTACTCACATGCAAGGCAGAGGGATCTGGCAGGAATTCAGCATCCTCTCCAAAGATAAAATCTGGTGGCAGCTCTGGGTAGTGGGCATTGAAAATTATATCCCCTGAAATAAAAATAAGTGAATAACACTGTTTATTTCCACTTCATATCCCCAAAATCCTAAGTACTGCAGAGGAAAAATTCATTAAGTCCATTTTTAATTAACAGAAGTCATATGCAAAACACAACTATCAGATGTACTGGATGATAAAGTTAATTCTTGAAGGCACTGCATCTTCCTGTGCAAGTACAGAAAACATGTAACAAATTATTGCTTGGTTTCTCACCACTTATCCCACAAAGGGACACCCTGAAGCACTGATATAGTTAGAAAAGCAACCATATAAAATAGCACCTTCTTCAAAGCAGCACATCTGGGATATTAAGTAATTAAAATTTAATACCCAGCATATCTGTTTTATGTATTTTTGTGAGTCATATCTAAGGAAAACCTGTTGATTTGCTATTGATTTTATAAGGAAGGCACTCAGGTACTATGGTGATGGGTGGCAGTACAAAACCCAAAGGACATATAGAAAGCCAAATTTTCAATGCAGTGAATATTGGGAGAGGAAACAGGAAACAACACTGCCTCAAGAATGATCACAGAACAGTTAGGTAAGTACCATATGCAGAATCTCTATTACTGAAGAGGACATAAGATACAGAACACAGGTTAATTGTTGGACCTAGGTTTTCAGTGCTGACAGCTGTGGAGAAAAAAATCGTCACTGGAGTTGCAAACTGACTACATATGATTCAAATATCAGGGAAATAAAATATGAACTCCTTGGTATCCTTTTTATAGCACTTTCTACATTTAATAGTCATATTTCAAAAGAAAACTTTTCATTTTGTTTACACGGCACAAAACACACTCATTACCCATGAACAGAGAACTACAGAATAAACATTTTTAAATGCATTAAATATTCCTGAGTTTACTGACATGTTTTAGGCATCTTGTTAAATGACACCAACAGCCCCATGCATTAGGCTTTAATTCTGGCTTTGATAAGAAAAAAACCTTTATACAGTAGAAGTTGCTTAATAGACAGGACTTTCAAGCTTCATTTAAGCAGTCTTCTTGATTAAGGTGAGTTAGTAAACTCTGTGGGGATTAAGGGAGGTACAGAGCTTCTAAGTTCTGTATAAATCTCTGTGGACCTTACTATCTGTATTGACTGAGACACAGACTGTCCTCAAATCTGGGTATTAAACAGATAGCGTCATGGATTTGGAATGGTCTTATCATCCTATCATGCAGCGTTTTTTCTCAGCAAACAATATTTGGGAAAGGATGTAACAGATCAGCTGGAGTCATCCCAACTAACCACATCCTGACTGAGTGGAACAGAATATAAAGGAAATGCTAAAGATCTGGACTATATGTTATTTTTAATGTGTATTAATGCCATCTGAAATTAAATAAGAATATTGATTAGGTCACAATCTCTGACATGGAGTTCTCATCTTAAATATCACAAAATATGTAACAAAACTACTTAGCAAGATTATGAAGCAGTAGGTAAAAAAATCTAGTTTGTACTATAAACTTAAATGTCAAATAAAATTCAGAGTTTACGCAGATCAAGATGTGATTGTTATCATGTAAACTTTCAGAGAACAACACTCAGCTAAACAGAAGGAACTGGCTTCGAAAGAAACTGCATTCAGTACTTCTTCCCTGCTTCTGAACTACTCCAGTCTCCATTTGAAGGTATATAATAGGCAGTAACTCCACGAGCTCTGCATGTAAAATAGATTTTTGGGGCAGTAGGCATGAAAAGAAAGAAGCCAACAGCTAAAACCTATTATGTACTATCAGCTGTGTAAAACCCATACAGCACAGTAAAACTGAAGACAGGAAAGTAGTATATAAAATTCTGTTCACACAGAGACAAAACCTCTAGGTGTTTTTTAGCTTTCAAAAACGTGTGTATTAATTTAGTGCCGAAAAAAATAGTGGATAAACAGCCTTCCAACCTGATGTCCTCTATTCAGTCATGGGACAGGTAGAGGATGGGAAACATGGAGGATCTGTAACTGCTAAAGTTCTGCAAATACGTCTCAACACTCATTGAAAGGCACCACTTCGAGAAGCAGAGTGGTCCATACATAGAGTGATTATGAGACCCAGGTTCTATTCCTAGTTCTGATGCTGGCCTGTTGGATGATCTTAGTCAAATCACCTGCATTCTCTCTGCTTCACTTTCTCTCATTCATAAAATGGGGATAATGACATTAACCTCCTCTGTAAAGCACTTTATGAGTCCACAGACAAAAATGATATGCAAGTGCTAGGTATTCTTATTATAGGGATGAAGGCAGCTCAGTCATGATGGGCTTCAATCCTAGGTCTCCCTGCCAACTAGTGTGCAACTCATGTTTTTTATTAATGCGAATGCCTGCCCACTGGAAACTGAAGTAGAAACCATCAAACGCATTTCAGGTAAGTCACCAGACCAGCATCACATGGAAACAAATTTCGTTCACAGCGCTCCTAGGGATTTGAAACAGTGACCTAAAGCTGAAAGCTTCTGTAGTCTATGACTGAACCACACAATCAATCCACTAAGAATTTCTATACAATGTTTTCCTGTTTAATTTTGTTTCAAAACATAATGATGAGCTATAATCTATGTTGCACTGGGATTTGATAGGGAACATATCTGAAAACAGCTACATTGATTGAAATAATTTTATGCCATTAAGCTGGAACAGAAAGTTGAAATTTCCCACAAAAGAACATTTTGTTTTGAGCAGGAGGAAGTGCTTTGTTTCAACTATTGTAATATAGTAATCATATGTAAACAAAGAGCTCTGATAATTTTTCATAAAAATTTAACTAAATCAGTAAGATACTACAAAATGTTTTGATTAGGGCTGTCGATTAATTGCGGTTAACTCAACAATTAACTCAAAAAAATTAATCACGGTTAAAAAAATGAATCACGATTAATCACACTGTTAAGCAACAGAATACCAATTGAAATGTATTAAATATTTTTAGATCTTTTTCTACATTTTCAAATATATTGATTTCTATTACAGCATGGAATGCAAAGTGTACAGTGCTCACTTTATATTATTTTTTATTACAAATATTTGCCCTGTAAAAATGATAAACAAAAGAAATAGTATTTTTCAATTTACCTCATACAAGTACTGTAGTGCCATCTCTTTATAGTGAAAGTATAACTTACAAAATGTAGATATTTTGTGTTACATAACTGTACTCAAAAACAAAACAATGTAAAACTTTAGCACCTACAAGTTCACTCAGTCCTACTTCTTGTTCAATCGCTAAGACAAACAAGTTTGTTGACATTTACAGGAGATACTGCTTCCTGCTTCTTATTTACAATGTCACCTGAAAGTAAGAACAGGCATTCGCATGGCACTTTTGTAGTCAGTGTTGCAAGGTATTTACATGCCAGATATGCTAAACATTCATATGACCCTTCATGCCTCGGCCACCATTCCAGAGGACATGCTTCCATGCTGATGACACTCGTTAAAAAAATGCATTAATTTAATTGTGACTGAACTCTTTGGGGGAGAATCGTATGTCTCCTGCTCTGTTTTACCCACATTCTGCCATATAGTTCATGTTATAGCAGTCTCGGATGATGACCCAGCATGTTGTTTGCGTTAAGAACGCTTTCACTGAAGATCTGACGAAACGCAAAGAAGGTACCAATGTGAGATTTCTAAAAATAGCTACAACACTCGACCCAAGATTTAAGAATCTGAAGTGCCATCCAAAATCTGAGAGTGATGAGGTCTGGACATGCTTTCAGAAGTCTTAAAGGAGCAACACTCTAATGCAGAAACTACAGACCAGAACCACCAAAACAGAAAAATCAACCTTCCGCTGGTGGCATCTGACTCAGAAAATGAAAATAAACATGCATCGGTCCACTCTGCTTTGAATCGTTATCGAGCAGAACCCGTTATCAGAATGGATGCATCTCCTCTGGAATGGAGGCTGAAGCATGAAGGGACATATGAATCTTTAGCGCATCTGGCACATAAATATCTTGCGATGCTGGCTACAACAGTGTCATGTGAACGCCTGTTCTCACTTTCAGGTGACATTGTAAACAAGCAGACAGCATTATCTCTGGCAAATTGTAACCAAATTTGTTTGTCTGAGTGACTGGCTGAACAAGAAGTAGGGCTGAGTGGAATTGTAGGCTCTAAAGTTTTACATTGTTTTATTTTTCAGTGCAGTTATTTTTTGTACAAAATTCTACATTTGTAAGTTCAACTTTCATGATAAAGAGATGGTACTACAGTACTTAGGTGAATTGAAAAATACTATTTCTTTTGTTTTTTAGAGTGCAATTATTTGTAATAAAAAATAAATACACAGTGAGCACTTTACACTTGGTATTCTGTGTTATAATTGAAATCAATATATTTGAAAATGTAGAAAACATCCAAAAAATATTTAAATAAATGGTATTCTATTACTGTTTAACAGTGAGATTAATCACACAAATAATCACAATTAATTTTTAATTGCACAATTAATCGTGATTTTTTTAATTGCTTGACAGCCCTAGTTTTGATTTCATAAGAGCAGCATTTTCCAAAAGAAATCTGTTCAGTCTGAAAATTTCTGACCTCTAAAAATATGAAAACATAACAGATATTACAATCCAACTTAAATATTAACTGTATATGCAGTAAATGTTTAAATCATTTATAATGTCATCTTTTTTAGTTGAGAAGCACCAAACCTAGGAATCACCACCCAGGGGTTTTACTCCCGGAGTTCTTCAATTCATTGCCTATATAATTCTGTGCAAGTTAGTTTAGTTATGCCTTCCCTTCCCACCCACCACATCTATAAAGTGGGGATACTTTCCTACCTCACTAGGGAGGCTGAAGACGAAAGCTTTGATCCTACAATGAGCTCCACAAGTGAATCCCTGCAACTGTGCTGAGCACCATTTAAGTCAGTGGGATTTAATGCAGGTGCAGGGATCTGTCCATGCACAGCCCATTGCAGGATCAGAATCTGAACTTTTAACATCTGTAAAGCACTTTTAGGTTCTTGGAAGAGCTCATATGTTCAAATCAATCAAGCCTCCCAATATCTGTGTAATATCCTTATTTTACAGATGGTGAAACTGAAGCACAGAAAGTTGTATGACATCCCCACACCCAAAGGTCACAGAGCAAATCAATGGCAGAGCCAACACAGAACACTGATTGCCTCTCAGTCTTGTGCTATAGCTTCTGGATAAGGATCCTCTGAAATGCAACCCTTTTGAGTTTAGATATTACCCAATTACTATTTGAATAAGGTGGAGTTTTAAAATATACACACTCTATGGTAAGAGGCAGAAAATTTGCAGTTTGACACTGTTGCTCTGGTTGCCTGGTCAGGCACTGATGTGCTTACCTATCATTTGTGGCCATAGAGGTCTTTGTTGGTGACAGCATTAGTGCATTTAATACAGTTTAGACTACTGCAATACTCTTTTCTACAGTTTTCTGGTGTCTACAATTAACAAAAGGCTGTTTTTAGGATTGTCCTTAACACCACACAGTATAAGCCAATTACCCTATGTGTGAATCAAGACTCCTAGAGGACAGTAAAATTCTACATTAAAATCAATGCCCTCCCTCTTCAAGTAGAAAGCCCTTCAGAGTATTGGACTGAGCTCTCTCTCTCATTATCACCAGCTGAGGTCACCTTAAGTTAAACCCCTTATCACAGTAGCACATAAAACGTGTTATACTGTTTTTTCAGCCACTTTTTTTCAAATCAATCCTGAAAACACAATAATTTTCCTCTTTGCTTTCAGTCATTAGTTCTATGCTTTCAATGGTATTTATGCATTGGAAAGACAAAGTAGGTGAGGTAGCATCTTTTATTGAACCAACTTGTACTGGAGAAAGACACAACTTTTGAGCTACAGAGAGCTCTTCTTCAGGTCTGGGTAAGGTACTCAGAATGTCAACGCTAAATACCAGATGGATCAGATTGTTTAGCAGTTAACACATAGTGTAAAAGTCCATTCAAGGTGAAGAATACAGAAGGTATAGATGTAGTTCCTCCCTTCCTGCGGCTGTTATTAAAGAGTTTCCCGCACTCTGAGGCTGGAAGACACACCCCACAGGCACCTCTTGAAACAGGGTGACCAGACAGCAAATGTGAAAAATCGGGACAGTGGGTGGGTGGGTGGATAATAGGAGCCTATATAAGAAAAAGACCCAAAAATAGGGACTGTCCCTATAAAAATTGGGACATTTGGTCACCCTATCTTAAAATCACTTATTGAGGAGGAGTTCCTCTCATATGGGAGGACCCATACCCTTATGTGCTGCCTATGGGAGTGCCAGGGGACACCCAGTCATCCAGCTTAAGTACTAGAATGGTACAACATGAGGTAAAATAGTTCTCAATTTTTTTTCCATAATGTGGATCACATGTTACCAGGCAGATAGTTTTGTGCATGCCCAGCCCTCTCATGTTTGCAAACAAAAGAAGGGAACCAATCATATGCTGCATCATGCCTCTTGCAACTACAGAAATTACTTACATGGATAAATAATATTAGAAATGTATGTTTTGATTCTATAATACAATTTCACAGATGTAAAAAAGGAATGGAATCATCTCTGTGGATGACCAACAAGCACTCAACAGACCAGTCCAAGAACTGCTGTGGTGGAAGAATGAATTAACATTATGCACTTTTTTTTTTTAAACAAAAGAGGGACTAAAGAAACACCAATTTATGACTACAAGAACTTAGGAGTGATTAACTTCTTATGACCAAGGACATTAGTTATTATAAACAAGCCATGAAAAATTACAGCCAGATAATTAGAAGTCTCACTTAAACCCAGAAAACAAAGAAAAATAAACTTTAATGCTAAAGCATTAATGTTCATTTTTATCCTATTTTGTACTACAACATACAGAGGGCTGAATTCTGCTCTCAGCTTTGCATGACAGATATAATCTCTGCTATTCAGCTCTCCTTGTGTATACTCCTAAAGAAACATTCATCCAATTCCACACTCAAAAGCCCCACACAGAGCACAGTTGAAGGGGTCCCTCTACGGAGTCTGTCAGGCCCACTACTGAGTCACCTGAGGAGGGGTTCAAACAGAGCATTGCAATGTATTCTTTCTCCAGAATAGCTGAATTTGCTGCCTCCAACTCCTCCTAACTGTACCTAGCTCAGTTTCTTGGAACCTGAACCAACATCTATCTCTGTGTGGCAGCATGCTGTACCTGCCATTAGACCACCCTCAATGTCTCACTAGCTACTGCTACCTCATGCATTACCTACTAATCAAACACTCATCTATCCCAAAAGAATGTATTTAATTTTATAAATGGATTTTGAGAGAGAGTGGAAGAGCAAGAGAGAGAAGAAAACTGTCATTTTCATACTATCAGTTTTAAAACATTTTCAGAATCAAGAGCAAGTTTAAGGATCAGTAATGAATTTGGATAATATAAGCACCGACACTACGACTCCACCACAACAAAACAATTATTAATGAAAGTTTTGGAGGTCATAGCTGTGACCTGCCTTGGACATGTTAGATTTTCTTTTGTGCTGGAAGATAGAAGAGAAGTCCTGCTGCATGAAGTGCAAGTAAGTGGCCACACTGCAGGAAAAGATATGTGGTCTGAAAATGGAAGTTTCAACACTGCCCAGCATCCAAGAAAATGAAGACTTCTTGGACACCAAGAATCCAATACTGTTGCCGCAGACACCACAGAGGGATTGGTGTTAAGAGAACTGGAGAGAGTAAAAACCAAAGGAACAGACTGGCAATTTCTGACTAAGAGAGGAAAGAGCCAGAAAGCATTCAACTTCACGTAATCAGATACTCAAAGTCAACTGTCATGGAACCTGTGTCTAGAGGAATAGAACAGGAAGCTGAGGGGACATACATGCAGTATGAAGCAAGTAGCCACCACGAGGTATTCTTCAATCATCCTAAGAATTCAAACCACAGTCAACAATAACTCTATATTAAGAAGAGTGGACGCAGAATTCAGCAAGGAATACAAGGAAAACAGGATGGTGTGCTTTTTCCCTGGAATGAAAATATGAGATGTAACTGCAACACTGGACAGGTTTATGAAGTTGTTCTCCATTAGTGATGATACATATTGGAAGCAATGACTCTGCATTGTGTGGAACAGTGCAGATTATAGAAGACTTCAGAGATCTTGGAAGGGAGCACATTCAAATGATCTTTTCAGACAACTTTCTGGTCCCACAAGTGAGGGAAGGCAGAAAATACTGGAGCTAAACCCCTGCCTGCATCACTGGTGTGATGTTGAAAGTTTTGGTTTTGTGGGGCACTGGGCCACATTTCAGAGGGAGACAGGGCTGTACAAACAGGACAATTTGCATCTCACATATATGGGTGCTAATCTTCTCAGATGGAGACTAGCTGCAGGAGCCAGGAAAGTGAATAATGCAAGAGATGGATGCTATGGAGGCAGATGCAGTACAAACTCAAAAGTGTGCCAATGTCTACATCTAAAATTTTGCAGCGCTGGTTGTTACAGCTGTATTAGTACAGCTGTATAGGGCCAGCGCTGCAGAGTGGCCACACTTACAGCAACCAGCGCTGCAAGTGGTGTTAGATGTGGCCACACTGCAGCACTGTTGGGCGGCTTCAAGGGGGGTTCCGGGAACGCGAGAGCAAATCGGGAAAGGCGACCAGCTTCGCCGCAGTTTGCTCTCGCGTTCCCGGAGCCACCCAGCAAACCGCAGGGAAGGAGACCTGCTTGCTCGGGGTTCCGGGAACGAGAGAGCAAACCGGGGAAGGAGACCAGCTTCTCCGCGGTTTGCTCTCGCGTTCCCGGAGCCACCCAGCAAACCGCAGGGAAGGAGACCTGCTTGCTCGGGGTTCCGGGAACGAGAGAGCAAACCGGGGAAAGAGACCAGCTTCGCCGCGGTTTGCTCTCGCGTTCCCGGAGCCACCCAGCAAACCGCAGGGAAGGAGACCTGCTTGCTCGGGGTTCCGGGAACGAGAGAGCAAACCGGGAAAGAGACCAGCTTCGCCGCGGTTTGCTCTCGCGTTCCCGGAGCCACCCAGCAAACCGCAGGGAAGGAGACCTGGTTGCTCGGGGTTCCGGGAACGAGAGAGCAAACCGGGGAAAGAGACCAGCTTCGCCGCGGTTTGCTCTCGCGTTCCCGGAGCCACCCAGCAAACCGCAGGGAAGGAGACCTGCTTGCTCGGGGTTCCGGGAACGAGAGAGCAAACCGGGGAAGGAGACCAGCTTCGCCGCGGTTTGCTCTCGCGTTCCCGGAGCCACCCTGCAAACCGCAGGGAAGGAGACCTGCTTGCTCGGGGTTCCGGGAACGAGAGAGCAAACCGGGGAAGGAGACCAGCTTCGCCGCGGTTTGCTCTCGCGTTCCCGGAGCCACCCAGCAAACCGCAGAGAAGGAGACCTGCTTGCTCGGGGTTCCGGGAACGAGAGAGCAAACCGGGGAAAGAGACCAGCTTCGCCGCGGTTTGCTCTCGCGTTCCCGGAGCCACCCAGCAAACCGCAGGGAAGGAGACCTGCTTGCTCGGGGTTCCGGGAACGAGAGAGCAAACCAGGGAAAGAGACCAGCTTCGCCGCGGTTTGCTCTCGCGTTCCCGGAGCCACCCAGCAAACCGCAGAGAAGGAGACCTGCTTGCTCGGGGTTCCGGGAACGAGAGAGCAAACCGGGAAAGGAGACCAGCTTGATTACCAGAGGCTTCCTCCTTCCACGGAGGTCAAGAAAAGCGCTGGTAAGTGTCTACATTGGATTACCAGCGCTGGATCACCAGCGCTGGATCCTCTACACCCGAGACAAAACGGGAGTACGGCCAGCGCTGCAAACAGGGAGTTGCAGCGCTGGTGATGCCCTGCAGATGTGTACACCTTCAAAGTTGCAGCGCTGTAACTCCCTCACCAGCGCTGCAACTTTCTGATGTAGACAAGCCCAAAGACCATGAAGAGAATACGTTTTTCAGTTGCTCGTATACCATCTGAGTAACAAGTAAGAGAAACTGGAAATTCTCATTTAAAAAATTGGCATTACTGAAACTTTGTGGGACAATCTGCATGACTGGAATGTTAAAGATCACGGATTAAAAGAAATTATAGTGTCTTTAATGTAGGGTGCCACCTCTCACCACTGCCCCCTGTATCCTTCCTAAAGAGATTATTAGTAACTCAGAAAAACAGGATTTGAAAGCTTACAAATCAACATGCTAACAAATCCCAGGAGGGGGTACTGGTGAGGTCTTTAACAGACTGCCAAATCAAGCCAAATAACAGGATGAGTTACTCCTTAAGCACTTGTCTAAGAAGTCTGAAAAGAAAAATTGTGTTATGGAGGATTTCAGTTTGGAAGACATGCTAGAAGCCACATGCAGTCATCATTAGAGTTTCTAAAAATTATAGATAATTTAGCACAAAAGGTATAGCGTCTAACATGAGGTGACTCTATTTTGGACCTTATTATGATGGATAAAGATGAATTAATCACTGGACAAGAAACTGATGGTTGCCTAGGAACCAATGATTATGACCTGATTATATTCAATATGGACAAACAGAGAATCACAACCAGTAACATGTATACATGGCACTTCAAAAAGGCTGATTTCCCAAAGCTGAGGAAAATCATGAGCAAAATTAATTGTGAGGAAAATCTGGAGCTCTTTAAGAAAAGTTTATTAAATGGCCAAAAAGTTACAATACAACAATCAAGAAAGAGGACAACTTTGGCTAAAAGCCCATCCTGATTGAGTGGCAAAATGAAGGCAGCAATTAGAAATAAAAAAGCAATATATAACAAATAGAAACAGGGGGAACAGATGGTAATCAATATAAATTAGAAGTTATGAAGCGTAGAAAAGTGATATTGTAAGCTAAAGACATCAGGGAAAAATCCATGGCTTGCAGGACTAAGGACAATAAGGAGGTGGATTGGGGGCGGTGGGTTAGCTATATTAGGAACAAAAGAAATCCTAAGAATGGCATAGGCCCATTACTACATGGAGATTGTAAAAATATTAAAAATTATGCAGAAAAAGGCAGAAGTGTTCAATAAATATTTCTATTCTGTCTATGAAAAAAAGCAGGATGATGTGCTTGTATCACATCAGGCTGATGAGTAATTTTGAGACCATTAGAAACTGAGGAGGACGTTAATCATCATCTACTAGGGATATACATTTTTAAATCAAAGGCTCGGATAACGTGTGTCCAAGAATCTCTGGCCCACTGATGATAATATTTAATAAAAGGCACATAAGATGACTTGGGAAACTACGGACTAAACAATCAGATATCAATCCTGAGTAAAATAATAGTAAAAGCGATACAAGATTCAACTGATAAAGAATTAAAGTCTAGGAATACAGTTAATGCCAGTCAATGTGGTTTTATAGAAAACAGGTCTTGTCAAGCAAACCTGATTTCATTCTTTAAGGCAATTGCAAGTTTGGTTGATAAAGATAACTGCATAGATGCAATATATTTAGACTCTGGTAAGACATTTCACTTTGTGCCACACAATATTCTGATTTAAAAATGAGCAATATATATAATCAATAAAGCACACGTTAAATGGATTAAGAACTGGTTAATTGATAGATGTCAAAAAGCAGTTGTCAATGGGAAATCATCATGGAGGACAGATGTTTCTAATGGGGTTCTGCAGGGCTTCTAATGGGGTTCTTCACATTTTTCATCAATGTTCTATAAATAAATAAACAAATACAGAATCAGAAATATTGAAATTTGTGAATCAAAGATTGGCAGAGTAGTAAATAATGATGAAGACAAGCCAGTCATATGGAGAGTTCTGGACCACTTTGTAAGCTGAGACCGTTCAAACAAAACATGCCAAATGCAGACACCAGAAAGTTATACACCTAGGAACAAGTAATGCAGGCTATAACTTCAGAATGGGGAGACTATATCCTGGAAAGCAGTGACTCAGAAGAGGATCTAGCGGTCATAGTGGACAAGCAACTCCATGAGCTTCTAGTGCGATGCTCTGGCAAAAATGGCTACTGGGATCCTTGGATATATATACAGGAGAGGAGTGAGATGACTTTGCCCCATATACAGCAATAGCAAGAGTGATACTCAAATACCGCATCCAGTTCTGGTTTCCACATTTTAAAATGACATTGAAAAATTGGAGAGGGTCCAAAAAAGAGCAATAAAAGTTATTCAAGGGCTGGAGAAAATGCCTTACAGTGAGATTTTTAAAGAGCTCAATCTGTCTAGGTGATCAAAAACAAGATTGAGAGGTGACTTGATCATCAAGTGTAAGTACTTTAATGAGCAGAAAATTCTGCGTACTACTATGTTGTGGAAGATATGCTTTAACTAAACACAAATTAGGTTTTAATCAAACACAAGTTATTGGGTTCAATACAATAACTGGATGAAATTTAATGGCCTCTGATTTACAGCAGATCAGACCAGATAATCTAGTGTCTATTCTGGCCTTAAACTCTATTAATCTTGCTATTAAGAAAAATGATACCACAACTAATTACAGTAGTGACTTGATATAATACGTGTTTAAGAAATTTGTACATTCTTTATTCTTGACACATGTTATTTTTTGTGGGATCTGTAAAGTAGAAGGACAAATCTGCAGTTAAAGCATCTTCCTAATTGGTAATCTTCTTCCATACTCAATTAGAATGCTAGAACATCACCCAGCCCAAGTAAGCAAAACGTTGTTTTGCACAACCAATCTTCAGCACTTCTACATCAGAAGCAAAGGAGAGAACCTAAAGAGAAAGAGAGAGCATATATACAAACTCTCTGTGTTTTTGCAGCCTGTGTAGTTCTGGGGATTGGTGGTGGGATACACTAATACAAAAAGATACAGCAAGACTGTTCTAGATGGCAAGAGCGCTGTTGCAAAACATATAGCTAAGATTCCGTGAAGGAAGAGAAATAGAGCCAGTGCCAGAGAACCAAAGTGGGGGAACAGTGATAAGATATGAGACAGACTGGAGCAAATACTTATAGAGTTTTTAAATAAGAGCAATTTTGTACTAGATCCTGAAGTGAATGAGAAGCCAGTGGAGGTGGCTGTATTCATCTGGAAATGCGAGAAGGTGGGAAATGTTACTTGGAACCAACAGATCACTAATAATGAGATCCTTGATAGAACTGGCCTACAGTCTATGCCAGGGTCCCCAGACTTTTCATAGCCATGCCCCCCTCTGCTCCCCACCCCGGACATGAACAGGAGTAAGGGGGCCAAGGCTGGGGGCAGAACTGGGGCCAGGGCCAGGAGTGAAGCAGCGGCCAGGGGCCAAGGCCGGGGACAGGAACAGAGAGGAAGTAGGGACCACAGCAGAGCTGGGGGTGGAGCAGGGCTGGGTGGTACTCCCTCCCTGCCCCCATGAGGGCTGGTCCAGCCTCGCCGCACCGACTGAACATTCCTCTGTGCCCCCAGGGGGCCGTGCCCCACAGTTTGGGGACCACTAGTCTATGCAGCCTATGCTGAATGTTCACAGGCTTTGCCGATTGTGGCACGAGGAACACACGCCTCAGGATCTGCCAAAGGTTGTGCTCTATGACCAACTTAAGAACCACCCTGATGCAGAGGAAGGCCAATGCTCTGATACAGTGACAAGGTCAAGCAAGGTCTCAAGAAATCCAGTATTCCCACTGACAACTGAGAAAATCCTGCCCACAATCGCTCAGTTTGGAGAAGCCAGGTTAAGGCTGGTGCAGTCACTGTGGAGAGCCATCAGAGAGACTAGGCTGAGGCTTGCAGGCAAGCTGTGAAGCAGAGTATGCTTCAACCACCACCGGGTGAGTGGACCTGTATCCACTGTGGGAAGGTTTGCTGATCACACATCGGGCTCTTTCCCCATACCATTGATAAGCAGCACTGATGGACCAACTTTGTCATGTCTCCTTTCATCTGTCAAGATATTGGAGGGCCAATGAGAAGATGGGCAGCAGATTTCCAAAGATGTTGGTAACTGGTATGAACATAAAAAAGAGAAGCAATAATCAAAGAAAGAGAAGATGAAGATATAGATGAGGATTTCACCAGACACGGAGCAGAATAATGATAAGTAGAGTCAGACACTGAAGGAGGTATGTTGAATAAAGGGGATATATACCGTGGAGGCAAATGGGAGGTCTGAGTCTAGGACAGCAAAAAAGGAGGTGGAATTGTCTTGAAGGATATTTCTCTTGTTTAAAAAATAATCTACTGTCTGAAAACTTTGGATTAAAAAAGGAAAGACAATGCCGTATGTTTACTTGTTCAAGGCACACTGAAATTGTGGACAGAGAAAAGTCAAAATGTTGTCTAAGTCAAGGGCATGCTAGAGATAGAAATGAGGGAAAATGATTGTTTAGAATGGAACAGCAGTTATAAACTAGAAATAAGATGAAATAAAGCAAAGAAAAAATGAGGCTATTATTGGAAGATTCCCAGTGGTGAGATTTAATAGACAGTGAAAGAGGATCCCCAAGTAGAAGAAGCCTGACAACTGAGCTGACTATACAGGAACCAAGAACTCAACCAAGCTCAAGCAAGGTATTAACCACCTCTGGTGCAAATATTCAAAGCTTGATATAAAATACTGGAAAAACATGCTGCAGCCTAATTATGGAAGTCTTTCAAATCATACTTTATTTTGAAAAATTACTTTTATGACTTTACGTAAACAAAAGGATCTAAAGTAAAAATAACTCCAGATAAGCAAATAAATCAGTAAAGAGGCAAAAACGTATCAAGAGGGTTCAAACAGTTTTGCAGAACCAATAAGCAACGAACAACATAGGATCTCACCTTGAAGAACCTATTGCACTAGGAAAAAGAATGAATACAGAACTATAACATGTCCTGAGGGGAACATTACTGCACAGGCTGGTAAGAGCAGGATAGACTGGGTGATCCACTTGTATTTCCATCGCTAGTTTCGTGATTCAACTGAATAAGAAACGGTGAGACAGAAATCGGACTGAAAAAATTTTTAAAAAGAAAAATTAGTCTTCAGAGGAGACAAAAAATGCTCTTCACGATAAAGGAAGAAAAATGAAGTGGTGAGAGTAGAGCTCAGATCTGTAAACCACTCACATAAAAACAGTGAAAATCAGGAAGAATAAGATAAAAATACTGTAGTTCAAGAGGCCACAGAGAAGAACAGTAGCATTACAAGGGCAACACATTGTTTAATCACCGTTAAATTCCAGATGACAGCACTCAAGGACAAAGAGACGCACAGCGCCTGAAAAAAGAAATGTGAACAGCATAGAAGAAAATTCTATCAGAATTTCTTAGCAGTAAAAAGTAGTGAAAGCTTTTGAGTGAAAAAAAAAAATCAGAAACAAGACAATACAGGATTAAATGAAGCCAAAGTACAATGATCCGGGGACTGATAATTAAAACGGCATTAAGAAATACTAGAATTACGGTTATCATTCATAAAAGGTAAAACCCAACCAAAATATTAACAAACCTGCTCACAGTGAACACTTCTCAAACAATAATTAATTTTTCAGAATAAGATGTTGCCCCGTACTTCACATATGTGGTAGCTCAGTTGCAGCTCCATAGTTAAGACAGAGTTTTGCCCTTGAAGCAAAAATGCAATCTCCTCGTTGTATGTTATCTGATCGTTTTTGTACATAATTATGTTAATAATGGGAATATCACAGACTCTTCAAAACTTCCCATATAGTTGAAACCTTGTGCATAGGCTACATTTGAAGATTTTTTTTTAGGATTAATCATCATTTCTCCATTATTCTTCATAAATGAAAGAGGCTGAATAAGTAATGTTCTAGTTCAGAGTATTCCATGAGGAACTGTCCTTTTTCAAAATGGCTGTAATCTATTATTGTCAATGAAACTGAGGCAAAAGACTGCCCTCAGTTCAGTTACCCTTCTTAAATTGCCCTCCCAAGCTCCCATTTTTCTCAGTGGAAAGAAGGTCGCAGGCTGTCATCAGCTAAGATGGCTACTGCTTCCATTCACCTCCTCCTAGGGTGACTAGACAGTAAATGTGAAAAATCAGGACGGAGGTGGGGGGTAATAGGAGCCTATATAAGAAAAAGGCCCAAAATTTGGGACTATGCCTATAAAATCGGGACATCTGGTCACCCTAGCTGCTCCTCACACTGTTCCTCTCCATCTCCTGATAGGACAAAAGGCTTATCATTATTCCTGAGAGCAACTTGACTTAATTCCCTCCAGGAACAATGGAAGGCAGTGGCTATTTTGAAAAAACATCTTAACTGAGGGCAGCCAATAGCCTCATGCTCACTGGGAACAATGAGATGTGACAGTCATTTTGAAAGAAGACAATTCTTTCTTTCTTTCAAGGAAAAAAACGATAACCTAATTAAAAACAAGCATTATACACATAGAATTCAGAGTCAAAAATTAGTCTTTTAATTGAAATAAATATGAAAGTTGATTAAGGAACTCAGTACAGCAGCCTCTATGTTACTTGATATTTAAGACATTTATTTTATATTAGAATAGGGGCTGGAATTTTGACCAAAGACAATCAGGTAAGCCTCTATATTTGAAAAAATGGTATTTGTGAAAACTGACATAGAGTATTTAACAGCAATGCAAAGCAGACAGCACCACGATTTTAAGGTCACAGCTGAAAGACCGTTTCATACCAAACTGTGGAGTTTAATGGAACACCATAGAACAGTGGAAGAATGAAGGTCCAGGATGACCCCGCTATGATTTTAATACACACTTATAAGGAGGTTAAGCCTGACGTTTAAACCATTAAGGCATCCACCCTGTCATGATCATAAAAACAACAAAACAAAATTATTATTTCCCCGTCAGAAGATGAACTGTCTATAATTCTTCAAAAGAACACACTTTTCAAATTAGTAATCTTTTATTAAATTACATATGCAATATAGACAAACTGATTTATATTTATGCCTGATATAATACAAAGTGTTCTCCAGTATAAGAGGCTCTTTAAATGAAGTAAAAAAACAATGGAGATCCTCAAGGCCTTATTTGGGCTGGTGTCAGATAATGTTCCAAGAACACCACAGCAAGCAAAAACTAAAAGCAAAAGTGAACTGAATATGAAATCTGAAAGAATAAATCTCCATTTGAAACTGAAGAAAATTATTAAAATGATAGGAAAGGCCATTCTGAACTGCTTAATGTTACCAAAGCTGTCAAAAACATGACTTTAAGTTGCTGGCCAGCATCTACTGAATTTGCTACAAGTACATTTTTTCCCCTTTTTCAAGGAGGAAAGCAACAACAGTAACAATTGTGAACTTCCTGATATTATGGAAAACAAGACTGTGACTGTACAGCTGTACTTCCCTAAATAAGTATGCCAACCGCTTTCAACACATTGGGACACAGTACCAGGGTATTTGCATTGTGGCAGCAGTTATGATTGATGATCCGCACAAACCTGATCTGTAGCAAAGAGGATGTAGCACAAACCACAAAGAAACCAGACACTTCAGCCTATGTTTGGCACGATACCCTGGATACAGGAGATCCTGCTCATTTCAGCCTACCTTTTTCTACTGCCAGATTTTGCAATCTTCCTTTGCAGAACTATTCTGCCTTGTAAAGATAACAAACAGATCTGGCAACAGACTTTGGGGAGTTTTTACAGATTTCTGCTGGCCTACAATGGTAGGCTTCCCCCATAGTGGTCACAGACTTATTTATTGAACTCTAAATTATTAACCCTTTCTTGTGCCCATTGGCACAAATCTTTATTGTGTGAGCCATAATATTGTTTTATGCTATGAATGATTCATAAGCATTTTTAAATTCATAATGCTAAGAAGAATTAACACTTCAGTTAATCAATTATTATTAATAATCTGAAAAATCAATTTGTCTGAACAAAACACTTATTTGCATCACGTTCCTTATTCAGTTAGTGTATAGGTTAACAACATGATTATATGCAGGTATTGGCTGTTTTGGTTTTTTAAATCATGGAAACTGGAAAGACGGTGAATGAAGAAAAGCTGATTTGATGGCATTTTCATCTTGATACCAATGTTCAATGCACACGCCACAAAGATAAGCAAGAAGGGCAGTTCCAGGCATACTCTTCCAAAACTACCTGTATTTACCACTATGGACTTTGTACGCCTACTTCCTTGCACATCGCTCACTTGTTTGTGAAATCTTCCCTCATCAGGAACAACTCTGGTCTCTCTGTACTCAAAAACACTCACTTTTTTTTAATCTCTCAATGAACTGTTTGAAAACAGAGCTCTGCAGGTGATACATGAGGGAGCTATTATATTCCCACAGAAATGATGGTAACAGTCTCAATCTTGCTGTTGCACTATTAAGATCCTTCAGTGCAATCTGGCAGTGGCCACAAAGCAAGTCTTTAACATTGTTTTACGGCACTTAATATATGGAAGTAGGTTGTTCAAGGCTTTAAAATGGGGTTGAACTTGCCATCTGGACACTGAAGAATTTTATTATTATTTTTAGCTAAAAATGGACATCTCTCTAAACAGAGAGACTACAGTGTACACAAAAGTAAGGAACACTAGCTGACACAGTTGTCCTCCTCATATACTAGGAAAAAATACCACCATGTCCCAAAGTAGGACACCTCTACCCCGATATAATGTGACCCGATATAACACAAATTCGGATATAACACAGTAAAGCAGTGCTCGGAGGAGGAGGGGGGCTGCGCACTCCAGCAAGTTCAATATATGGGTTTCACCTATAAAACGGTAAGATTTTTTGGCTCCCGAGGACAGCGTTATATCGAGGTAGAAGTGTATGTACTGAAGAGGTTAGGCTAAATTCATGTTGGAAATATCCACATTTATGATGCTCCAGTGTGTTCTATGTAATCTCTAGCATCCAAGATTCTATTTTCATCTTTCTGAAAACATCTACCCATATTTCTGTGATGAATCCTAAGCAACATTTTGGTACTTTTAGAACAGCAGATTAAATATACACTTCATCCTGACAGTCATGTTAGAGTCTAGGCGGACTATAATCATAAAAATAGAAAAACAAACAATTTCATGGCCTACCTAAAGTAAATTCCTGGAATGATAGATTTTGCTGTAAATGTCAAACTACCATTAAAATATTTGTAACAATATAGAATGTTAACTCTGTTGACTGCTGTTTGTAAAAGGAGTATGGCTTCTAAGGTACTGTATAATCAGATAAAAAGTCCTAATGCATACTGAAATACAAAGAAATTCTCCTCAGCATTTAAACTATACCACATACTCTCTAGATCAGTGTGACTACCAGAGTACAAACAACATGTTTTGTGAATAAAACAGGTACTATCCATCTGCTTATTGACTGACCTAAATAAAAAAATATGATGACCCACCTCTAATTACTAAATAAAATTTGAGAGGCAATAATGAATTTCAGAAATGCCAAGTGAAAACTTTACAGATAAAAGCAAAGCTACAGTAAGCCAAGCCAGTAGACCACACTGAAATGATACAGTGTTCCAACTTGAAGACCTGAGGAAATTAGGGTGCAGCAAGCTAGAGTGTGAACTGACAGCACACTGGCTACTCCACACTATCTCCCCAACTGAACATTCTTGCTCTGTACCAAAAGTGCCCTCAGACAGTTCAGCTTAGTACAAGAGTGTTCACATAGTGAGTTAGCGCAGAGTAACTTGTGACCTGTAAATTCACACCTTAGCTTGCTGCACACTAAGTTCCCATGTAGAGAAGCCCTTAGGTTATATAGCTGCACCCCCTACCAGGTCCAGCTTTGGGCTAGCCACTGCCTCGGTTTCTTCTCACTTAGACTGAACCTCCCAACCTCTCAGCTTGTTTTGGTTGCAGTGATAACCTGCTACAAAGACCTGGCTATTTAGCTAAGTCATTAAAGAAAAAGTGCCTCTTGCAAGATATTCAAGTCCAAAATAAACACAAAAGACTCTTCTGTCCCATTAGTCTCAAGCTGGGCCTAGGCACTCCTTGGTCCTTTGAGTCTCTACCAAGCAGCAGCTCCTCATGGTTTCATATCTGCATTCTCCCTCTCAGGCTCTCCACTGGCTTCTGTCTTATCTCCATCCCAGAACCCCTGATTTAGCCACACAATCTATCATGTGACTAATCTCATACAGGTGGAGAAAATAAGTGTTACAGGTGGGACATGACCAATCACGCTTAAAGGGCAAGTCACCCTGTGACAGGCTATAAGAATTGATTTGAGACAGACATATGGACACTTCTTGATCGTTACAGCTGAATGAACACTACATGAAATTCCATGGAAGTGTAATCGTCACAAGTCAGACACATTTATGGAAGCAAAATTACTACCATGAAACAATAAAGCAAGTTTTTATATGCATTTGATAGCCAAGATAGATCAGTCACTTTATTATTGCTTTAACGTTATCCCTCCTCTCAACTTTTACCATTCTTCACCTGCAGCTGAATGGAAACGGAGAAGATGAAAAAATTCTTTCCTGTCTTCTAAAAACATGAAAGGAAGTAGTCTCGTATCTAATTTTTACACTCAAATACCCATTCAACAATGGGAGGGTCAAACAAACCAACATCTATCACTAGAAATGGCATTTAGAAAGGAAGATCTGATAGCCAAATGAGCTCTGAAAGTATTAATCACTAAAACCAAATTCCACTGCTTCACCTAGCATGACAATCTGCGCTAGTTATTTGTGTCTTTATACAATACAACAAATATTGTAGCAGTAAGAAAATCCTCACTACCAGAGAGGAAATCAGTATTGTCAACCCAAAGCATTCCAAGAGCATGAGTCTGGCCTCCAAAAATTATGACTATCTTAATCACAACATTTTAAAAAATAATAAATTTTGGTGTCTTTTTATGTTTTCAACCTTTTCTCTGCATCTATGAAAACTAGAAACTTATTTTTTTAAATGAAAGCTAAGATTTTCACATAGTCACATGACTCCAGAAGTTGGAGCTTTATGATGACACCAAATATCACAAGATTCATGATAAAATGGCAAAGTTTGAAACACTGGGAAATATTGAGTTGTTAGCACACAGCATCGTGACTGGACAATAAAACGGGGTGAGAGAAGTAGAGAATGGGTGATATAAATGGCTTTAACTTACATTTGAGTGTTTCTCCAGCATATGGGATATGCAACTTAAACCGATCACAGCTGGGTCCAGGTGTCAAAGAGGTACAGCTAAAATTGAAAACAAGGAAAGGAATTTCTAAACAATAGTGATAGACAGTAACAATGCTTAACAAGATACAAATGAGATGAGTGAGCACTACCCAGATGGTATAGTAGAAATTCTTATGGAAAGGCTGATAGTGTCCTGCTCTCCTCACATTTCTGGAAAAACAGGAAGATTAAATGGGGAGGGAGGAGTAAGCTACAATGCTGAAAGTTCATTCCATTCCATTCTGTCCATCCATAAATTTACACAAAAATGGGAGACATCTAGACCTGTCCCAATAAACAACAGTTTCTTTACCAGTCTGAAACACCAAAGGATCTCCCAGGAAAACAACTCCCTGATATGAGATACCTCACAATTGATATACTTTAATCACCCTCCAAAACCCACCAAACTCTCTAACTCATGTAGTACAGAAACAGTCAGCTCTCCTTGACTTACTCAACAGTTCAACAGACTTGTACTGCCTGTTTCCATCTTTGAAGAAACTGAGCTGCATTGTGAATTTAAATGAAGTAAAAATTCACTGCCATTTTTACTCATTTTATAGCTGGGAAAAATAAAACAGAGAGATTAAATGATCTGCCCAAAACCACAGTAAATTAGTGACATAGCTGGGATTAGAAATCAGGTGTTCAGGGTTCCCATTCCCATGGTCTAACAACACTAGTGATTGCACCATGTCATTTAAGAAAAAAATATTTTAATGCGCATGTACAAAATTATTTTTATTACTGTAGCATTTAAAGGCTCCAACTGAGATTGTGTCTTATCGTGCTAGGCACTTTACAAATGCATACTAAGTCAGTCCCCTGCTCCAAAGAGCTGGCAGTCTAAACAGACAAGGCAGACAAAAGGTGGGAAGGGAAACAGAGGCCTAGAGAAGTGAAGTGACTTGCCCAAGGTCACACATAAGATCAGTGGTAGAGTCATGAATACAACCCATGTCTCCTGAGTCCCAGTGCAGTACCCTACTGACCACCTTTTCAAAATGGAAAAACAGGACATATGCAGGAGCCCTGCCCCCTGCTCCTCCTCTTCCCCCAAGGCCCCACTCCCTGCCAGAGTTGGGCAGTGATAAGAGCCCAAAAGCAGCCCCTGGTCTGTGTCCCAACCCCAAGGGCAGGTAGAGGGTCCAGGACTTCACACAACTGCCCAGGCTCCCAGGGCAGCTCTTTGCACTACCCAGCTCTGGGCCTCGAAAGGAAGAGGAAGAACAGGTGGTGGAGCCTTGTGGTGAGGGAGGGCTAAGGCCCCCCCCCCCACACACACACACATACATATACCAGGAAGAGGCTGGCACCACCCCTGAGCCTTGGGCAGGTGTATAGCAGCACCGCAGGGAATCCGGAACAAATGCTGTCCTGGTGTCATTCAGCCTGGGACCAGGACTTGAAATGTACATTTTGGGACTGTCCAGCCCAATTAGGGATGGGTGGTCACCCTACTACCCACCGGCTCATGTGCATAATTAAAATGTGGGAAGTAGGATAACACAGGGACACCTTACCCTGCACAGCAAGAGCTATGTAGATGCAAAATTATACCAATCTTGCAGCAGAAGAGAGGTCAGAGTGAGTACTGTACATAGTTAATTGCCTCACTGGCATATTGAGAATGGTGCTTAAGCTCATTTCTCCTAAAATAGACATTCCTAAACTTTTTTGCTGTGTCCCCCTTTCTCCATAGACCCTCCCTCCTTCCCCGATGCCTACCCATCCAAGGCAGAAAGTGACTCACTGAGAACAAGTGGCTCACATCTGGGGTGGTGGCATGATCCAGCTGACTCCATCCCAGAGGAACCTACAGCAGCATGGAGTGGAATGGGATTTTTTGCCCTTCCTCCCCCATTCCCAGAGCCTCTCACACCCACAGGTTCCAGAGAGCAAATACACAAGGACTGCAGCCAGCCAGGTGTCTGGGCTGTAGCAGGGAGAGCAAGCAAGAAGTCCCCAGTGGTCAAGTGGGGAGGAGGGGAAGAGGAGCAGGCTGCTGCCAGGGCAGGGTGTGGTTGCGCTTCCCCTCATCTGCTGGAGACTCCCTATGAGTTCTCCCTTCTACTGCCCTGCTCTGGCCCAGACACCCAGCCAGCGACAGCCCCATGCTTCCCACAGTATCCTCATTGCTGCTCCCCCAGCACAAGAGGACATGCCCTGCAGGTTGAAAACCAATGTCCTAAAACACATCCATTCTCTCCCTGCACCCCACCTGTTTTACCTTGCACTCAGAAAGCTAAGTCGAGGACATGCAGGGGCTTCAGACTGACTTTTGCTCACCATGCTACATCTATTGTTTAACCTTATTTGTGCCCATGTGTAGCCTCCACCTTGTGTTCTCTGCTATGCACAGAGGGCTTGATTCAATAGGTGTAGGATCAGGCTCCGAGAGAGGACTTTCAGCATCAAAGTCTGAGTGTAGTCAGAGTAAGAAAATACCATAGTTGTGGGGTTTGTTTTGGTTTGCTTGTTTGTTTTTTAAGAAGATAGATGGTTCTTACGTGCACAGGTAAGAACATCAAGGTAGAAAGGAATGCTCAGTGTCACTGCATACACAGCTATGACTAGAAACATAACAGTTCTCTCCTCTGATTATGAGTATCTTAGCCTATAGTTTCAAAGCATTTCTAAGGCACCCATCACCATAGCATCTAAACCAAACCCTCATAAATGAGTTTAATCTTTTATTTTATTTTATTTTTATTTTTTAAGCTTCTACACTAACACATCAACAGCCATTAATATTTAATGGCAATTTATTGTGAAATATCACAGGTCATAGAGGTCCTGTCACCCTTACCATTAAGACAATATATTTTGGTAGCTTTTAAAACGTGCATCAAAATTTCTGATTTTGCAAATACAACCTTTACTTTTAGCACACTAAACAATTTGGAAAGAGGGAAAAGTACAATATACAATTACATTAAAATAAAAGAGTGATCTGATGTTATTAAAGTCCCTAAAAGCAACACTAAGTATTTTTCCTAGGTTATTATAGCTCACTTAGCATGTTTTTAAATTTTACTGGTTTAGAAGTGATGGAAAGTGACAGCTTTCCCAGTCATTTTTTTAGCAAATTACCCCTCTTTGACTAGGCTACACAAGAGACTTCAGACACTGTGACTGGCTGAGTAACTAAGCAAAAATCTTTCAGAGATGCATCTAAAGGGAACTAGTTACTTCTCACTAACAGAAAGGGGGAAAAAACTATAAAACAATTCACAATTTTGATACAGAAAGTCTAATAGAAAAAACCAAAACTTTTTAATAATTTTCTCAATAGGACAAGTGCTTACATACCATCTGAAGCTGATATTAAAGTGCTGAATGTATCAAACAGTTTGTCACATGAGATGCTAACACAAGTCGAACAGAATGGAATGGATAATAAAACTGGATATACAAGCAGCCCATCCTGCATGCCAATGAAGGGAATAAAGAGATGTAAGTCACACTCTTACTGCCTTGCGCTGATGTGGCATACCACTGCTTCAAGTGCCCTGCTATGTCAGGTTGGCAGGAAGAGGCATGGTCTTGGCCCTGCCCCCTCTAGGCTAGGCTTCACTGGCATACTGGGGAGAGTACACTGCACCAGCTATAGACATGTCAACAGTGCACTCTCTCTACAGAGGGGTGAGGCTATGGGAAGTCCCAGAGTTACAACCTCCCTCTAGGCTGCTCCAAAGGCTTTGCAACAATGAACCGCTCCCTTCCACTCCCCAACCCCACCCTGCCTCCCAGACAGACTGTAAACTTATTACATAGCCCTTAATTATTTAGGCACCAATCCTGCAAGCATGCACACATGGAGCAGTCTCACTGAACTTAAGAGGGCTAATCATTTGGGCAGGTGCAGGATTAGAGTTTTAATTGATCGTCTTCAGGCATTTTAAAGAAAAAACAAGGTACTTAAATACTTTAATGTAACTAAAATAGAAAAAACATGATTTTATATTGCCATTTCTGATAAACACTAACTATTCCAAAGTATTGATAGGTACCAATTATACTTTATTGCAGAAGAACTGATTTCAGTCAAAACCATGAAGGAAAAAAAAAAAAACAACACACAAAGATTCTTAACCTTAATTGAGGTTAAATACTACCTTCTTCAGCTGTCTCTCTGCTTCAAGTTTTCCCATGTGGCCAGACAAACCAGTACCTGTGCTGTCTGCTGATGACATTGTGTTAGAGGCCAAACAAAAGGCTGTAGACTCATCTATTAAATGGTGTCTGTCAGCCAGTTTGTAAGTAAAATGGTTGTCGCCAGATGACTGAACAACCATCACAACCTAACAAAAAAAAGAGAAACATGCAGCCCAGTCACCAGAGCTCCTCTTGCCTCTTTGTTGCATATAATTATCTTTGTTTAAAATCACGTGCGGGCCTGAAGAAAGCAATGCGCTTGAATATACACCAAAAATGAAAATAAGGATTTTAGATTCCAAGGCCAGAAGAGACCATTGCAATCATTTAGTCTGATCTCCTGGATAGCACAGGCCATACAACTTCCCCAAAGTAATTCCTGGAGTAGAGCTTTTAGAAAAACATCCCATCTTAATTTAAAAATTGTCAGTGATGAAACAATTTATCAAGGATCACTGTGAATTCTCCAACCAGTCAAAATTTACACCTTTTTTCCAGTTTGATGTCCAAGTCATTAAAGTAAGTATTATGTGTGGTGTTCTATTGTCAATATTCAGTAGTTAAGATTATAACCAAGTTACAGTATGATCTGTAGTTTTAAATCCAACACACATGAAGGCATGGTCTTGCCTGAAAATTGCTAAATTTACTCCAAATACTAAGGAGAATTATTCTACAAAGTCTGAAGAAAATTATTCTAAAAGTTTCTGAATTATAGGTCATTAACATGTTACCATGCTTTGAAGGGGACTTGTATTTAATGTTACTTTGTAGTCCTCTAATTAAAAAAGCACTTGTTATCAACCCTTCACCATTCAGTTACACCTCACTGAAAATGTGTGCAGCAGCTATGTTTGAAGAAAATAGCTGTATTTAACCAAAGTTGTTAACTGCTATACCTAAGTGCAATAGCTACAGTTTGCGTTCGGTATAAATAGCTTGCTTTCTGGTGGCGTGTTACATGTTAGAGAGAACATAAGAGTCTTTCTAACGTTTGCCCCTGCACCAGAGGTCCTCCCTTTGCTCAAAGTAGTAAAGGCTTATAAGTTCTGGAATTAAATGACTAGCATTCTAAATCCTGGCTCTGCGGGTTGGCATGATTCATCTAACAATTGTTTTTGTAGCAATAAATTGGTTGCAAAATGACACCCTTTGTGTGTGCGTACGTGTACACACAAAAAATGGAAAACATGATCAAACTGTTTTTGAGGTACAGACCATTAAGAGTTACCCTAATTATGAAGCCAGATTTCACAACAGCCTGGCTCCAGCCGATACAAGGTTAGCATCACTATGTAAAACTGAAAATAAACTATAATTGCTAATTACCTGCAGGCCAAAGACGCTCACCATGTACATTCTTGTAGTACCGATTTGTTTTATAGATGCCCACAATTAAGGTTACCTACCACTTTCCACTGCAAGTCCCTGTTTCCAATTGCTTATGATTTTGCCATACTCCAACTGTTCAGGCTAAAATTTCTCATCCCAGGAGCGAGCCTCAGGCTTTTAATTTTTGTTTTTGTGGTTGTTTATTAAAACCGCTAAAACAGTTCAGCCATTTCCCACAATGAGATTGGAGAAATATACATTATTTTTACCATGCTAAAGTCTTACAACTATTTCACTGAGAAGGTCAAGTGCCTCTATGCTTTGGAGCAAAGGCATGGAATTTGACAGAGGGCTCTGGGACATGCATTGCGCTGTCCCAGTGAAAATCTGCCCAAATTTGGCCAAACTATATAGCTTTCTGAAAAATCCCACTGGATACATGCTCACTACAGGTTAGAATATGGCAGCTAAATTCCCCATGCCTTCAACTGCTCCTACATAGGACTGGACTGTGCATGTGCCATTCCCACAGAACAACTGAGCATGCAGCAAAGGCTGAGCAGAACTTTTCCTTGCTCCTCCTGGCTGCCACGACTATTGTGGCACTGGGCATGGGAGCTGACAGGAACACTCTCTCTCTGACACTCTCAATTTTCCCTCACTAGTGCCCAGACAGCATGGAGGAGGAGAAAGTAGCCTGCCACAAATGAATATGAATGAGAAGCAGGTGGGGGCAGGGAGGAGGATAGGAGCAGGGAGTGGTGGCAGGGGCAAGAACATGGAGAGCAGGCCAAAGGGTAAAGACAGGAACTAGGGGATGAAAAGGAATAGAAAAAGGGAATGAGACAGGAACAGGAGCTCAAATAAGACAACAAGGAGAGGAGCAGAGGGAGAGGGACAGGCAGCAGTTCAGGAGGGATGGCAGGAATAGAAGCAGAAGGCATTTGCCCATGGAATCTTCGTTCAGCCCCCTCGTGTGTATGCATGGTACAGTATTTAAAACTGTCAAATCAGGAAGAGGAGGTGAATGAGGCATTTCTGGAACAACAACAAATATATCTAAAACACAAGACTTGGTAGTAATGGCAGACTTTAACCGCCCAGACATCTGTTGGAAAATATAGCAAAACACACACAATTTTCAGTAAGCTCTTGGTATGCAATTTTTTGTTCAACAAAGTGGAGGAAATAACCAGGGAACAGCCCTTTTAGACTTGATTCTGACCAACAGGAGGAATTCATAGCGTATCTGAAGGTGGAAGGCAATTCATGTGAAAGTGATCATGAAATGACAGATTTCATGATTCTAAGGAAAGGAAGGAGTGAGAGCAGCAGAATAAAGACAATGGACTTCAATAAAAGAGGACTTCAACAAGTCAGAGACTGGTAGGTAAGGCCCCATGGGAAGAAAATTTAAGGGAAAAAGGATCCCAGGAGAGCTGACAGTTTCTCAAGGAAACAATTTGCAGTTGTGCTTTTAATATTATCCCGGTGAGAAGGAAAGATAGGAAGAGGCCAATATGGCTCTGTCAGGACTCTTCAGTGACCTGCAAAACAAAAGGGAATCCTACAAAAAGTGGAAACGTGGACAGATTGCTAAAGAGGAGTACAAAAGATTAGCACAAGCAAGTAGGAACAGTATCAGAAAGCCTAAGGCCCAAAATGCATTACATCTAGCAAGGGACATAAAAGGCAATAAGAAAAGGTCATTGAAATACATTAGCAACAAGAGAAAGATGAAGGAAAGTGAAAATCCTCTGCTTAGCGGGGAAGGAGACCTAATAACTGATGACATCAAGAAAGCTGAAGATTTTTATCCCTGTTTTGCTTCACTCTTCACTAAAAAGGTTAATGGTGACTAGATACCCAACACAATTAATATTAAACAACAAGGAGGAAGGAATGCAAGCCAAATTAGGGAAAATCAGGTTAAAGAATATTTAGACAAGTTAGATCAAGGGTTCTCAAACTGAGGATCATGACCCCTCAGGGATCACAAGGTTATTACTTGGGGGGTCATGAGCTGTCAGCCTCCACCCCAAACCCTGCTCCACCTCGAGCATTTATAATAGTGTTAAATATTTTTTTGAAGTGTTTTTAATTTATAAAGGGGAGTCACACTCAGAGGCTTGCTGTGTAAAAGGGGTCACCACTACAAAAGTTTGAGAACCACTGAGTTAGATGTATTCAAGTTGGAAGAGCCTGATGAAACTAATCTTATGGTACTTCAGGAACTAAATGAAACAATTTCAGAACTGTTAGCAATTATCTTTGAGAACTCCTGAAATCTGAGTGAAGTCCCAGAAGACTGGTGAAGGGCAAAGATAGTACCTACCTTTAAAAAGGGATACAAAGAAGACACAGGGAATTATAGATTAGTCAGCCTAACTTAGATACCTGGAAAGATAGCAAAACAAATTATTAAACAAATCGATTTGTAGGCACCTGGAGGTGTAAGATCTGAGGTCTTTTTCTGCAGTTAAAAAAAAAAAAGCAACCATGAGCAAAATTGCCGAGTTGCATCTTCACATTCCATCTAAATTGCATCAAACAATGTAATATTGGGCTGATAAGAGGGCACTTCAGTCCTTCAGTACCCACCATCATCAGATAAAGAAACAGATCTTAAGATGTTTAAAATAAATTTTGATAGCATTTTGTCTGGGAAGAAACCACTTAATAGCTGTGATTGTGAAATCTATACTCCTATTGTTCTGCCTTTATGGTCCCCACTGGTGGTAATACTGCTGAAAAGGATCTGGATGTTATTTAATTTGTGATCCATTATATGAGTCAACAATGTGATGCAGCTTATGCTCCAATACGTCTGTTAGGCCTTGTCTACACCACAAAGTTGCAGCGCTGGTGAGGGGGTTACGGCGCTGCAACTTAGGAGGTGTACACACCTGCAGGGCATTACCAGCGCTGCAACTCCCTGTTTGCAGCGCTGGCTGTACACCCGGTCGAACCTCGGGTGTAGAGGATCCAGCATCAGGTGTAGACACTCACCAGCGTTTTTGTTGACCTCCGTGGAATAAGCAGGTATCCCAGCATACCTGAGGAAGCCTCTCTGGTAATCAAGCAAACTCCACTGCCCTGTGCTCACCTGACCCCTCCTTTAAAGGGCCCGGGAAATTTAAAAATCCCCTTCCTGTTTGCTCAGCCAGGTGTGGAGTGCAATTAATCTATCAATCACTCAGCGACCATGCCTCCACGCACCAAACGAGCCCCAGCATGGACCAATGCAGAGCTGCAGGACCTCATTAGTGTGTGGGGAGAAGAGGCTGTGCAAACACAGCTGCGCTCCAGAAGGAGAAATTATGATACGTATGGTCAGATATCGCAGTCCTTGATGAGAAGGGGCCATGAACGGGACACCTTGCAGTGCAGAGTAAAAATTAAGGAGCTGAGGAGTGCGTACTGCAAAGCCCGTGAGGGAAATCGCCGCTCAGGAGCTGCCCCCACAACCTGCCATTTTTACAAGGAGCTGGATGCCATACTTGGGTGTGACCCCACCGCGAATCCTAGGAGCACGATGGAGAGTTCAGAGTAGGGAGAAGTGGGGGATAGTGTAGAGGACGGAGACAGTGAGGCTACTGGCGTGGAGGGAGACACCCCGGAGTCCCAGACACATGCAGCCAGGATCTCTTCTCCAGCCCGGAGGAGGCTAGCCAGTCGCAGCAGCTGGAAGCTGACGGTGAGGAGGAAGCTGAGGATCGTGTTCGTGGTAAGTAGATTTCAATGTTTTGGGAGAGGAGGATTTTGGTTATGGCTGCCTGCATGCATGCCTAAACGTGGAATAGCTCATTGATTTGATCTATCCTTCCCCGCGGTTTGCTCTGGTGTCCCCCGAACCCCCTCTCCTAGCAGGCATCCTTCCCCGCGGTTTGCTCTGGTGTTCCCCACCCCCCCTCCAAGCAAGCATCCAGCCCCGCGGTGTGCTGCCGTGTTCCCCCCCCCCCCCAAGCAGGCATCCAGCCCCGCGGTGTGCTGCCGTGTTCCCCACCCCCCCTCCAAGCAGGTATCCTTCCCCGCGGTTTGCTCTGGTGTCCCCCGAACCCCCTCTCCAAGCAGGTATCCTTCCCCGCGGTTTGCTATGGTTTCCCCCCCCCCCAAGCAGGCATCCAGCCCCGCGGTGTGCTGCCGTGTTCCCCAGCCACCCTCCAAGCAGGCATCCAGCCCCGCGGTGTGCTGCCGTGTTCCCCAGCCACCCTCCAAGCACGGAGGCAGCCACGTGGTGTGCAGGCATCCAGCACCGCATTTCCACCCTCCTCCCCCAGTATCAGGACGGGTTGAAAGCGGACCAAAAAAAAACCCCAATCCCCCAAGCACCTAGCTCACCACCTTCCTGTTCACTACTGTCCCTTCTTCAGGACACCAGCTACAACCTGTACCCACTGCTGATAAACCCCAGCGACCCAGTGGTCAATTCCCACTCCCAAGGGGTAATTTTTGCTAAAAACACTCACCCCATTGCTCGCCATGACTTAGCTTGCTTGCCCTCTCTGTGTTATGTGAGGTATGTGAGAAGGATGCTACCTAAAGTCTCAAAAGTCCTTCAAAATTTGATAATAAACAATGATGCCTCTGTGTATTACATGTTTCTATCTCTCTGTTTTCTAGGGACCTTGACTACTGCAGCTGTATCACCGCCCTCATGTAGGTTGCAGAACTTGAGACGCAATCCTAGGAAATCATAAGAGGAATTGATCAAGTCTGTTCTGAGCCACTACAACAGGGAAAGTAGGAAGACAGAGGAATGGAGAAGCAGTGTACAGGAGTGGAGAAAGACTGTACATGAATGGAGGCAAACAGAAAGCAGGAGAAAGGAATTGTGTAGGCAAACAGAAAGCAGGAGAAAGGAATTGTCTGCCAAAAAAACAACAAAGCAGATGATAAGCCTCCTGTCTCGCCAAACTGAGTCTTTCGAGTCTCTTGTAGCCATGCAGACAAATATGTACCGTGCTAACCCACAGCCCTCCCAAAGCCCTCTTCCTTGTCACCCTGTATATTCACAAAACAACTTTCTCCAGCAGCCAGTTCCTTATTATCCCCAGCTGCCCCCAACACCTATAAGATCACCTACTAGCCCTGATAACTATAATTCTTACCCTGTTCACTCCACCCCCATCATTCTGCAGCATAGTAATGCTGAAGTGCAACAGACAGTGAATATTGATCAAAATAGGACATAGTAAAACCTGTAAATGTACTGTCAACCACCCTTACCCCCTTGCATGTTTTGTACTGTATGTTGAATAAAGGTTTTTCTTCTATTTCTTTCACTACGTTTTATTGCTGCTGGAAGTGGTAAATAATACACAATGAGGTAGAGCAAAGCACATCAAATGCATCAAACATTACTGCTGGCTCTCAGCATCAAATTGCTCCCTTAAAGCATCCCTAATCCTTGAAGCCCTTTCCTGGGCCTCCCTATTAGCCCTGCTCTCTGGCTGAGCAAACTCATTCTCCAGGCGTCTAACCTTGGAGGTCCATTCCTCACTGAATCTTTCACCCTTCCCTTCACAAATATTATGGAGGGTGCAGCACGCGGATATAACAGCGGTGATGCTGCTTTCCATCAAATCTAGCTTCCCATAAAGACACCTCCAGCGAACTTTCAAACGGCCAAAAGCACACTCCACAGTCATTCTGCACCGGCTCAGCCTGTAGTTGAACCGGTCCTTGCTCCTGTCAAGCTTCCCTGTATATGGTTTCATGAGCCATGGCATTAAGGGGTAAGCGGGGTCTCCAAGGATCACAGTGGGCATTTCCACGTCCCCTACTGTGATCTTGCGGTCTGGGAAAAAAGTCCCGCCCTCAGCCTCTTGAACAGGGCACTGTTCCGAAATATGCGTGCATCGTGCACCTTTCCAGGCCATCCTGAGTAAATGTCAGTGAAACGCCCACGGTGATCCACAAGCGCTTGCAGAACCACGGAGAAATAACCCTTGCGATTAACATACTCTGATGCCAGGTGGGGTGGTGACAGAATAGGAATATGAGTCCCATCTATTGCCCCTCCACAGTTAGGGAACCCCATTTCCGCAAAGCCATCCACAATGTCCTGCACGTTCCCAAGACACACGGTTCTTCTTAGCAGGGTGCGATTAATGGCCCTGCAAACTTGCATCAGCACCATTCCAACGGTAGACTTCCCCACTCCAAACTGGTTCGCCACCGATCTGAAGCAGTCTGGCGTTGCCAGCTTCCAGATTGCAATAGCCACCCATTTCTCCACAGGCAGGGCAGCTCTAATTCTCGTGTCCCTGCACCGCAGGGTAGGGGCGAGCTCAGCACACAGTGCCATGAAAGTGGCTTTTCTCATCCGAAAGTTCTGCAGCCACTGCTCGTCATCCCAGGATTGCAGGACGATTTGATCCCACCACTGAGTGCTGGTTTCCTGAGCCCAAATGCGCCGGTCCAGGGAGCTGAGCACATCTGTTACTGCCACAAGCAATGTACTGTCTTCACAGTGAGGCAATTCAATATCATCGTCTGACTCACTGTCACTGTCACTCTCACTATCACTCACTTTTTGCAGGTGAAGGAATAGCTCCACTGCCAAGCGCGATGTGCTGGCAACATTCATCAATAAGGTCGTCAGTTGCTGAGGATCCATTTTTTAAAAAATTTGCAGAAAAAGCGCTGTACAGTCACAATGCTGCCACACTGCTCCGCATGTGTAACAAAGCACCGCTGGGCATTGGAACAGGAACAGGAAGCGGAAAGACAATCACACTTCCTTCCCCTTCCCACAAGCCACAGCGCCGATATGGGACGAGGTGCTCTGTGGGACAGCCGCCCACAATGCACCACTCCCAACAGCGCTGCAGCGTGGCCACATCTAACATCACTTGCAGCGCTGGTTGCTGTAAGTGTGGCCACTCTGCAGCGCTGGCCCTATACAGCTGTACTAACACAGCTGTAACAACCAGCGCTGCAAAATTGCAGATGTAGACATACCCTTAGTCTATAAGGTGTCAGCACTCTTTGTCACTAAGTAATACATAGAGGTGAGAAATAACAGACCTCAACTCTATTGTCCCTCTGCAAATTTGTATACACAGAGTCAATCCCTTACCGCTCTCTAAAAGTGCAAAGTTTCAGAAAGTTCAATGAATAGAAGATTGTTAGGGGCGGAATAGATCTGGACAAGGAAAAGTAGTCTGGATATCAATGTGAGAAGGGAGGGACAGGCGGTAGAAACAAAAGTGAAACTGTTTGAGCAGCATAGTCCAGAAGACTTGAGGTCTGAGTGTAGCCTTCATTGATTTGAGATCTACCATACCAGCCTTTCACTAGAAGAGAAAACCTATAATGGCAGCAGGCTGTAAAAGAGATCCAGTTTGGGAATATTTTAATGAAGATCCTCTACCTCTACCTGGGTAAGACAGGCATGCATGCAAAATGCAAACAGTGCAACAAAGAAATGTAAGGCCTGACTGCCTAAATGAAACAACATCATGAGAATTGTTTTTTCTCAGGAGGAAGCTACACTTAAGATGATGAAAGGAACTTCTGAACATGCAGGATCTTCAGGTTGGTAAACTTTTTTATTTCATATTTCTTTCTTAAGGACTGCCTGTCTTCCTTCTGACTATTCTTGAATTCTCATGTCTGAGCAAAAAATATAGTTGTTACTCCATGGTACTATCATTTTAGATGCAGTTGTGATAAAAAAATAAACAGCTGAAATAGGCACATCTTCCTTTTACAATTTCACCTTTAAAGTTGTACTGAGGGTAACATCAGTGAATGCAATGAGTAATACTAAATGAGCAGTATGGTAATAGTAATTAAATAACTGTGCTGACTTATTTTGTTTAGGAGAATCCATCCTCAACATACAGGATTCTGAAGACTATCCACCTTCAAGATCACCATCATTTTATAGTTTCTGAGTTATCTGCCAATAATAGTGTTTCAGTCACATCATGTATGTCACATAGCCACAGTATATCACCTGTAGCAAAAATAAAAAAAAATCTCCATCATCCAGAAACAGCCATAGACAAATTTGTGATAAGAACCAGCAGATTACAAAAAGAAGTAATTAATGAAAAAATTGCCTGGTTTGTTTATGCAACAAACTCTCCTTTCTATATGACTGAGAACCCACATTTCATTAATATGGTTCAGTCATTAAGACCAGGATACAGTCCACCCAACAGAGCAGATGTCACAGGCAAATTGCTGGATAAAGTGTATGAAAGAGAAATTGAGCAATGTGCAAAACGTCTAGAGGGTGAAATTGTTAACCTGAGTCTCGATGGGTGGAGCAATGTCCATAATGATCCTGTTGTATGTGCTTGTGTGACAACAGAAGAAGGGAATGTCTTCCTTACAGAAACAATTGATACATCAGGAAATGCACACACAGCAGAATACTTATGAGAAATAGCAGTAACAGCTATAACAAACTGTGAAAAAAAAATTCCAATGTCCAGTACGCAGCTTGGTCACAGACAATGCTGCAAATGTATCCAAGATGAGAAGAAATTTAGAAGAGAGTGAAGAAAGTCCTAAGCTAATAACATAGGTTGCAGTGCTCATTTGATGCACCTCCTAGCCAAAGACTTTAGTGTTCTAGAAATAAAGGCTAATGTTGCTAAATTGCAAAATACTTCCGTAACAACCACTTTGCAGCAGCTGCTCTGAAAAAAAGTGGGAGGAACCAAGCTAACTCTCCCACAAGACGTGCGATGGAACTCAGTAGTGGACTGTTTTGAGCACTATATTAAGAACTGGCCTAATCTGATGATAGTTTGTGAACAAAATCATGAAAAAAACAGATGGCACTGCCACAGCCAAAGTTTTCAATACTGGCTTAAGAGAAATGTTGAACACATGCTAAGTACCCTGAAGCCTATTTCTGTAGCCTTGAACAAAATGCAGAGAAATAGCTGTTTTATGGCTGATGCTGTCAAAAATTTGAAAAGAACTGAGTGAGATCTTAAAAAGAGAAATATGCAATGACAGAGTTAAATTACAAACATTAAAAAAATGAATGGAACAAGCACTATCTCCAGCTTATTTTCTTGCAAATATTCTCAATACTCAGTACCAGGGTCAAACCTTAACTGCTGAAGAGGAGGAGCTGGCTATGTCATGGACATCCAGCAATCATCCCTCCATAATGCCAACTATAATAAACTTCAGAGCTAAGGGTGAACCACTCAAGAAATACATGTTTGCTGATGATGTTTTAAAGAAAGTCACACCAGTGAACTGGTAGAAGTCACTTAAGCACTTGGATTCAGAGACTGTTGAAGTGATAATCTCACTTTTAACAGCAGTAGCTTCTTCTGCCGGTGTGGAAAGAATATTTTCTTCCTTTGGACTAATTCATTCCAAATTGAGAAATAATTTTGGGACCAGAAAAAGCAGGAAAGCTTGTTTTTCCTTTTCCAGAGTATGAACAAACAGGAAAATGAAGGTGAAGATGACTGAGTTAGCTGCAGAAGCCAATATTTTAAGTTTCTCATGTTGGCCTGGCTGACATAGTCTATTTAATATTTTTTTTTAATATTTCATTTAACTATTTTAGTTAAAAACAATTTTAACAAAAACAAACCTGATTTTAAAAAAACTTGAATGTTTAACTAAATTCAAAAATTTATATGCTTGTTTGGTTAAAATATTATATGTTTGGTGTTGAAGAAAACAATCCAGAACACATAACGTTGTTTTAATTAAATAAAACAATGTAAATATCTGTCTGGTGATGGTCTCCTCCTAATACAGCATGGCAAAAAAATCGTCCAAATATTAATTATTAACCTGTTGAACTGGAGGAGATAGTTCACCTCCCAGCGATGTCATAAATATCTGCTTCAACTACCTTTGGTAAAGAAATAACCAAACAACCTTTCATTTTCTGATATATCTGTAAAACTAAGCTGAAAAGTTTTCAAAATAAATCACTTAAAAAATGTATAGTATGTACCTTCTAAAAATGAAACCTATATCTATCTCTGAGTTGTAAAGAATATGTATTAGTGTTATAACAACCAACAAGAATGCACTTTTATATAGAAATCCATGATTAAATAGAGTCTTCCTAACTAGTGATTTGATTTAAAACAAATCCACCCTGGTTGTAATGAACTGCCCATAACCAATACAGTAATCTTACTGTATGAGGGCAAACCAAGAATATCAAATACCCGGCACAGGGAGGGGGAATGTAGTTTCTTCTAAAGTAGTATCTATGTTGTCTACAAGTTCATAAAATTGAAGCACATCTAACAAAGAAGAGGATGATGATGCATCTAAATTGTCATCCGCAGAGGTTTGAACATCTGGATACATATACGGTATAACCTGAGAGTTATGAACACCGCAGGAATGGAGGTTGTTCGTTAACTCTGTAATGTTCACAACACTGAACAAAACATTATGGTGGTTCTTTCAAAAGTTTACAACTGAACATTGACTTAATACAGCTTTGAAACTTTACTAGGTAGAAGAAAAATGCTGCTTTTAACAATCTTAATTTAAATGAAACAAGCACAGAACGTTTCCTTACCTTGTCAATTTTTTTTTAAACTTTCTCTTTTTAGTTTAATAATTTACATTTAACACTGTACTACAGTGTTTGGGTTTTTTTAAATTTGTCTCTGCTTCTGCCTGATTGCATACTTCCATTTCCAAATGAGGTGTGTGGTTGACCAATCAGTTGGTAACTCTGGTGTTCGTAACTCTGGGGTTCTACTGTATGCAGAGGCTTGACGGGTCCCACTAGCTGTTCTTCAAACAGCATGTCTAGAACACATACCAGTGATTCCCACAGTAGAGTGAGAGTGACAGATGAAGGAGAGAATGTTCCAATGAGCAGAACCATCTCTTGGGTACAGCAAATTGGGGCAACCGCCCTGAGCTCTGTGCTTTGTGGAGGCCACTGGGGAAGTGAGTTCGGAGGTGAGTGAGCCAGTGGAGTGATCAGGTCAGTTGTGGCCTGACTCCCAATCCAAGATGTGGATGTAAGGAAGTTTCCAAAGTTGACAATGGAGGCTTGGTTAAAAAGCCAAAAGAGGCAAACCAAATTTTCCCAGGGAACCAGTAGGGCCCCTAAAGAGGAGCTTTGCATATCTCTGGGTAGGCTGCATAGCTAAGGAAATAGACTCAGCCTTTAGTTGTTGTTTTTTTCGCTTTTTCTTTCCCAGAGGAGAAGCAACAGGTACCACTGCCTTAGACTTCTTGCGTTTAAACTATTCATTTGTTTAGAAAGTTTTAACAGGTTTAAAAATCCTTGCTATGTAAATATCGGAAACAAAACAATAATCATTACAGCAGTGAACTTTTGTTTAGAGAAACATTATAGTGTAATATAATCATTAGATCTCTCTATTTAACAAGCTGTTACCATACTGCAGATGGAGTTTCTTTATACTACCCATGACATGTCGTTTCTAGTGATTTAATTAAACTGAGTGAAATCTGATTATACATATTTAACAAACTACGCATGTCTACCAAATGTTCATATTCAAAAAAAATTAGACAGGTGTGCTAGGTTTTTTTGCAGATGAATGTACTTTGAGTATTGAATAAATTGTAACCAAATATTGCCCTCTGTCTATTTTGCTGGGTTCATAATTTATACTTGCCTTTATCTTTAATCACCAAGGATAACCTATCTGGTGCAGCATGAGGGACTTTCAGTTCTACAGGCAGATCCAAGTGAGTGTGTGTTTCAGGGACTCAAAACAATGAACCTGAGCCATCATGGTAACGATGGAACCTGTAGGAACCAATAATTCCTGCAATGAGATTTTGAACACAGAACTGATGGCCTTGGATCCAGAACAGGATGCAGACCCATAATATAGCCTTGGCCCTCAAGATCATGTTTTGCAGTACCTCTGACTTCTAAGAATGAAGCCTTGTGGAAACACTTTTGCACTTCAGGGAACAGAACTGAAGTACAAGATCATTAGAGGCATGATAATGAGAACTGGCTCGTTCAGCAGAGGCTGACACTTATTAGGCCAAGCAGTTGCACTCATATGGATCCAATCTTCAAAGCCAAGGAGGCCGAAACCTGAGTCAAGACTTCACTGGGTCTTTTTTAATGTGGTTGGAAGTTGAAGCAGAGGGTGGTGTCCCAGCACTATGAGTCCCTGAATTTCAAAACTGGAAGGTTTAGCTGCTAATGATTCTTGAAATAGCATAAGGTAGAGGGAATACTGATGTTCTTTCTAGCCTAGAGGGTGAAGGTATTGCATATAGAGCAATGAGGAACTGAATGACCTTCCCTCAGAAACCCCAAGCAATGCACCTGTGTTTCTGAGGCAGGAAAAACACCAGGACAAGAGGTTCACCTCTTGAACCCTAACTTTCTTTGGTTTTTTTTCCTATGTAGCGAGGCAGTAGGATACCCCACAGCCCCACTGAGGGACAAACCTCCCCCAAACCTGCTGTGGGCGGAGCCGCCAGGTCCTGCGCCCGCCCCTCAGAGGTCATGGCGCAGATCCGGAAGTATAAAAGCTGACCTGCAGAGCTCAGTAGCAGCCCAGCCACCGCTGGGACCAGACGTCTGCGGCCACTGCCAGCTGGAGCTCACACCCGGCCAGCCGAGCCTGCCCCGCGCTCACTACCCCAAGGAGGACTGGCCAAGCCTGCCTCGCGCCCGCTACCCCGACGACGACTGGCCGAGCCTGGCCCGCGCCAGCTACCCCGAGGAAGGGCCGAGCCTGCCTCTGGCCCGCTACCCCGAGGAGGAGACTAGCCTGCCTCTGGCCAGCTACCCCGAGGAGCCGCTGAGCCCACCCTCGAACACTTACCCAGAGGAGCCGATGGTGTTTGAGACCACCGGTGACGCTACGACGACTCAGGTACTCGACGAGGGGAAGAGTGGAAGTAGCCCGGGGGCAGCCGACCCCAGTCTGGCTGCAGCATTGCCAGAGCCAATGTCAGTGTGTTGCGGCCAGGATCCCCACTGACAGCAGCGAATTTCTGCCGCTGCTAGGGCCCCAGGCTGGGATGCAGTGGGGTGGGAGGGCCTGCATCCCCCCTGCCACCCCTCCAGGGGTGGCAGTTTCCCCCTTTCCCTGGCCTGAGGCCAAAACCTACTATTGCTGCTCAGCCCTGCCTGAGGGCCTGAGCATACTGACTCAGTGTTTGTTGCCCCGCCCTGACCTAGGGCTGGGTTTAAGACTATTATTAGCGAGGCGATGGTATACCCCACAGCCCCGCTGAGGGACAAACCGTGGCCGAGCCGCCCCACACCTGACTTAGCAGAACTAAGAACCCATGCTAGAATGTGAAAATCCTTAGATGACAGGTGAGAAAATGAAAAACAAAAACAATGAAAGAAATAAAATAACTCACTAATTCAAAGCTAACAAGATTAACAAGGCAGTTCTGAGAACAATCCATTCAGAGGAATCCTAGTCTGAGGATCCCCTGGTCTACCTGCTACCATAGCAGGAAAGGAACTGAAGCAGTCAGTGCAAGAGGCCCTCTCAAACATTCACAGTGGCAAGGAGAGGGAGTGCAAGAGAGCTCCAAAGGACACTGGAACTGCAAGTTTCAACTGATCCAGGCTACATGATTAGCACATCCCAAGAGTGGGAACATGCAAAGGCCATTCAAAGAAAAATATTTAAGTATTCTGAAAAATCAGGTCCTAGACATCTTAAACTGGGCACTCAGAATTAAAAGGACAACATTCCCATGTGTAAAATAACTAACATTCTCATGAGCAAACTAGATAAATATGGTCTAGATTAAATTACTATAATTTAGGGGCACAATTGGAAGAATGTTTTCAAAGAGTAATTAATGGTTTGTTGTCAAACTGGGGGGACATCTCTAGTGGGATCCCGCAGGGTTCTGTTCTGAGTCCAGTATTAGTTAATATTTTCATTAATGACTTGGATAATGGAGTGGAGAACATGCTTATAAAATGATGACACCAAGCTGGGAGGAGTTGCAAGCATTTTAGAAGACAGGATGAAAACTCAAAGTGACCCTGTGTCATGACCCAGATGTTTTGAACTCAGAACCACAGGGTTCATGGGAGCAGCCACACTCCAGTCCTCTGCCTGGTAGCCTATTAACAACTATTTTTCTAGGACCATGAAGCCCAGTACCAGTTTGACTGCTCCCCTGAGGTCCTATTGACACAGTCCAAGAGCAGCTGATTGGTTCAATGGCCCTACTTAAGCCAGCAGCAAAAACAGAAAGCTGTCTGAACAACTAGGCTCTGTTCTGCTTCGGACTGTAAGGTATTAGTACTGCCGAAAAACATCTGGGGGTTATAGTGGATCACAAATTGAATATGAGCCAATAATGTGATGCAGCTGTGAAAAAAGGCTAATGTCATTCTAGGGTGTTTCAACAGGAGTCAGAGTGATAGCTGTGTTAGTCTGTATTAGCAAAAACAACAAGGAGTCCTTGTGGCACCTTAGGGCTTCCCTACACTTGCAAGTTACAGCGCAATAAAGGAGCTCCGGGCGCACTAGCTCACTACCTGTCCACACTGGCAAGACACGTAGAGCGCTCTGACTCTGCGGCTACAGCACTCCTGGTACTCCACCTCGGCGAGTGGAATAACGTTTGCTGCACCCCCACTGCAGCATCGCGGCACCAGTGTGGATGAGGTGTTGCATTACTGCGCTCTGATCAGCCTCCAGAAATGTTCCATAATCCCCTTAAGTCAAGTGGCCACTCTTGCCATTGTTCTGTAATCACTGCAGGAATGCGAATATGCCCTTTGAAAGCTCTGTTTCTGACAGCCAGCATGCTTATTTGCTCCAAGACAAAGCAATCATTATTGTGGAGTGCTGTGTGTGAGAGAGAAGTGGGGGGTGGAGGAGGTCTACTGATGTCTGAACTTACAAGACAGCATGCTGACATGCTCTCAGCTCCTCCAAAACCCTCTCTCTTTCCCCCCACATACACACAACACACTCCTTGTCACAATCCACCCCATCCACCCCTATTTGAAAAGCATGTTGCAGCCACTTGCATGCTGGGATAGCTACCATAATGCACTGCTCTCTGTGGCCATTGCAAGAGCTGCTAATGTGACCATGCCAATGCGCTGGCAGCTGTCAGTGTGGACAGACTACAGCGCTTTCCCACTGCGCTCTATGAAGGCTGGTTTAACTCAAAGTGCTCTACATCTGCAAGTGTAGCCATACCCTTAGAGACTAACAAATTTATCTGAGCTTATGACCAAATAAATGTGTTATTCTCTAAGGTGCCACAAGGACTCCTCATTGTTTCAACAGGAGTGTTGTACATAAGACAGTGGATGTAATTGTCCTGCTCTACTCAGCCATGATGAGGCCTCAGCTGGAGTACTATGTCCAGTTTTGGGTGTCAGTCTTTAAGAAAGATGTGGACAAACTGGAGAGAGGCCAAAGGAGAGCTACAAAAATGTTAAACAGGTTAGAAAACCTGATCTGTGAGGGAAGGCTAAAAAAAAAACTAGGCAAATTTAGTTTTGAGAAAAAAAGATTACGGGAGGGACCTCATAACAGTTTTCAAGCATGTTAAGCGTTGTTATGAAGAGGATGATGATCAATTGTTCTGAAGTAATAGGCTTAATCTGCAGCAAGGGAGACTTAGGTTAGATACAGTATTAGGAAAAACTCTAACTATAAGGCTAGTTAGGTTACCAAGGGAGGTTGTGGAATTTCCATCATTGGGGTTTTTGAGAACACTTTAGACAAACACCTGTCAGGGATAGTCTAGAGGTATACTTGGTCCTGCCTGAGCCCAGAGGGATGGATTAGATGACCCCTGAGGTTCCTTGCAGCTTTCCATTTCTATTATTCTATTATTTTATAATAATACCACCTTCCCTCACTGGAGTGCGAAGAGAAAATCATTAATGTTTTTAATGTACTCACATACTACACAGATAAGCATCACAGAAAAGTCCACTTGGAAATAAAGTCTATATTCAGTGCTGGGTTAGATAGTGTGAAGAAAGTAAAGCCTAGTGGCAGGCATTCAGTGAGGAGGATAAAAGAAATAGCTACTCTTTCAGTGAGCACCATCCATTCTGTGCACTGAATGAGATAAGAGTCCTGTGGAAAAATAGTACTCTCATGTAATCAAAGACTAAGATCATGTCTACACACAAAGGTGCCAATTAAAGTAGCACAAACAACTTTACTTTAGGAGAGAGTTACTTCAGGACAGAGCAGGGACACTGGAAAACAAAGCCAGCATTAAACGTTTAAGAATCCTGGAAATACCTAAGCAAGCATTCAACCTCGAGTTACAATTAGTCTTTTACTTATTGGTCAGCAGATGTATTGAGTCATTCTGCCTTACAAACACTCTCAGAATTGCCAGGAGACTTCAGGAATAACCTATAGTAGGGACATTTTTTAAAAGTTTCCCACTATTGTTAACACCAGTTCAGTTCTACCAGTGGCAATGATGTTTGGAGATGTTCTGTAGATGGCCTGATATGTGCCAACATTGCTTTTATATCCATGTTGATTAGACTTTCACTGAAAATTACTTTGAGATATAAACTGTGAAACTGGCAAAACATGTGCCAGCTTATGCCAAAGTCCCCGTGTCTCCTTTGGATACTTACAAACATCAGTCTGGTTCACCTGAATGCTAGTGTTGGTAAAATAGGTATTAGAGTTATAAAAATGTGCTTAGTGTTTAGGCTTTCTTGAACACTTGTAAATTGCCTGCATCAATTAATCTCACTCATAACATCTGTATTCCATATTTTAAGGTAATATTTAAGCATTTGCATTGTAAATATCTGTAACCCTGTAAATCATCAGACGAGAGAAGTATTAACTAGTGTGAAATACTAGTCTTCAACAGCAAAAGATGTTCTTTGCTGCCCAACAAAGAAGGCCCCTTGTCACCAAATGAATTATTATGGAACAGCAGAGGATAAACTATTTGTTGATTGTTTCCACACCACACCATGAAGAGGAGATGTGTAAGTGAATTCCTCCCATCAGCTAAGTTTGCAACTCAAAGCAGAAGGGGGGAAGGAATAAAAAGGCCTAACAAGTAGAAACTGCATCCCTGTGCCACTTGGGCTCTCGAGAGCAAGATTTCTAGGCATAAGCAAGGGATCCCTACCTGCTTACCCCCAAAGGACATACAAAGCTTGCTTATTACACAATCTTCTACTACCTTTTGAAACTTAAGATTGTAACTCATGTGTGTATGTATGTTTACCTGATTTAATCTTGTAAATAACTCTTATTTCCTTTTCTTATTTAATAAATCTTTAGATAATTTATTACAGAATAGGCTACAAGCTTTGTCTTTGGTGTGAGATCTAAGGTGCAACTGACCTGAGGTAAGCGATGGTCCTTTGGGTCTGGGAGTAATCTGAATATTACTATGATCTTTGGTGTAGGGAACTATCTATGAAAAAGGTAAGCTTACTTTTGTGGCATGACAGATCACAATACCCAAGGGAACCGTCTGTGGCTCTGTGTTAAGGTCGGTACAGTGCTTGAGGAGTTTACACTTGATAACTAGTTGGTGAAACATGAGTACAAAACTCATAACCAATTTGGGGTTTGTGCCCCTCTGCCCTAAGTTTGGTACCCATATTTATGAGCCACTGCAGGACAGCTTGACAAACATTTTAAAATGACACCTTTTCTATTTTTTCAGTTTATTAATGTGCATATTTTTTATTTACAAAACACAATTAGTCATGACCATACCTATTTATGCTGCATTGATTACTGTATATTTTTCATCAAATCTGTAATTTTTTCTGTGAATATGGCAACAGTTTATTTTCCATCAATTACTTTTGATTGAGAATTAATTTATATCTGCAAGATAAGTCACCTGAGCAGACAAAGAAAGCATTTTTCATCAAAAAGGGGGAGGAAGGTTAGGTGATGGATATTAAACTGAGGATCTTGAGAGCAGAGCTATTTAGGGAAACTGGGGAATTGTTTAAATGATTATATCTACTCTTTTGAAAGGCTGAAATTCTTGATAGCAAAAACTTTAGATAGTGTCATCTTTTCTTGTCCTATTATTCAAAGCTTTTCAGGCTGCCAGGCTCCTGCCACTACATATAAAAGTTTTGAATAGCTGATGGTGAAAACAGTGGATCCAGTAAAAACTTTCTCTGCCAGGCACGCAAAATTTAAAATGGAAGAGAGGATTATTCAACCAATTTGGCATCTTCAATACCTTCGGACTGTTTCTTCAACCCTGCCATTTTCAGCTATGTTAACAGATTTTTTTTTAAAAAACCTACAATTTTCAAACAAAAAAACCCCACCACCTGAATTTAGACTTAAGTATGCTCAAGTGTATAACTTCACAACAACACAAATACTAAAAAGCAATGAAATCTTAGGTAACGTCACACCCATCCCAATACACCTCTCCAGGCATTAGCCCAGTTCTTTCACAACACTTAAGGACTCCAAAATGCTATTGCACTCTGTAATAGATTCACTTTCAATTAAGAAACACTTCAGTACATACACTGAAGAATTGTGAACCACACTGCAAAGAACAATCATAACATCAATATGTTAATTTGTTATGTAACACAATTTAACAACGTTATTTTATACAAGTCCTGGAGCAGGGACTGTGTTTCTGTTATGTTTGTATAACGCATAGCACAATGTGACCCACGTTTATGTCTGGGGCTCCTAAATTCTACCACAATGTAAATAGTAATTAGTATTTAAAATATAAATATGAACAGTGTGGATGCAACATTTCAATATATTGGTATTGATTGTATAGTTTATCTGTTTTTTATTATTATAATATAAATATATAGTAGAATGTTTTTATAAGAATCAGTTTGGAGTATGTAATAACTTTATATTCTTTTCTTGGTCTGGTGTATAGTATACAAAGATAAAAAGATTGCAATTTTGCGATTACTTAATGTAATGACAATTATAATGTAGTATTGTAGTTAAGCTTGTGTACTGCAGTGTGATTTTCAGTTCTTTGATGTGTTCATTAAACCAATCCTATTGCAGAACTGAAAGTAATGTGAATTAAAGAGGGTAGTGGTGGTTTTGGGTGTGACACAATATTGTGACGTTATATTGGTTACATTTAAAAACTCTTCTGTGTTTTGAAAGATTCTACCAGTTTGAAATCTTTATCCCCTATTCTTAAAACGGAAATGCAGTTAGAACTGTAATAAGAACCTTTAAAATATGACTGTTGTAGAAGGCTGTGTGGAGAGTGATACTGTGTGCCTTTCTGGGTATAAAAAACTAATTTACACATCTGTTGATTTGAATTCTATAGTCATACAATGCTGGTATTTCCTAATCCCGTCAGCACTTTGGTCTTCCAATTACTGGAATAACTGTTTTGGAAAACTGGCACCCCAGTCTGAGAGACCTCAAATACATCCTTAACATAACCTTCAACTACTGCAAACGCTGAGATGCTATAATAAATATTTTCTGTGATGCCTGTATACATGTAGTTCACTATATCATGTGAAACTGTATAAATGAGGATGGAATACTATGCAAAATATACTGCCTAATACTGGAAAGAACACAAGCCATTTATTTAGAAGGACAGTCAGGCTAAAATTTAAAATTAGGTCAACGCAGCTGCTAACGAAGTATACTATTAGTGATATCTCATTGAAAGTGACAATGCTCCATGATTTTCTGTAATTAATAAAATAGCAAATTTAATAGCATTATAATTTACTAATGGCAAATGCAGGTTTACTGCATAACATCAATGACATTTTGCTTCCAGACTGCTGCTAAAACAGCTTTAGCGGTTGTGGGGAGAGAGAGTGCTAAGTCAATCATCTTCATTCCTCCTCTCCTACCCATCTCTAGATCTGGAACACAACCCAAGTCTATTCCCTTCTGGGGACACCAAATGGGGCAGGAGCCCCACTTTCTTGCATGGGATTAGAACCCCGCGGCTATTGCAGGAGCTGCAGGAAAGAGGTGAGAGAGAGAAAGAATGCAGGGCCACACACCCCTTCAGATACTTGGAGCCATTCAAAGAACTTAAATCTTTTTCAAAATCAATACTTTTAAATATTTGAGAGAGAGAGCGAGAGCGAGAGAGAGACCGACCCTGAACATTTTAATGTCAGCAGTTCCCTGCTCATTTTGTTTAGGACTGACTTTTTTTATGTTGATAGGTTGAAGGAAGTGCTCTCTGAGTCAGTAATGGTGGTGCAGGTTGGCAGGGGCACTTGTACAGAGGATAGGGAGAAAGGGGAAGAGGTTGGGGGAGCTAATAACTATCAAGCTTTGTACCTTTTAACACTTTGCTTGTATGTGGTCTTAAAATGTAAGCTCTTCTGGGCAGGGACCATCTCATACTTTGTGCCTGTACAGTGCTTGACACGATGGGCCCCATTCTGAGTTGGGGCTTCTAAGAGCTATTATTACAAATAAATAGTAGTAATAGATTGTCCAGCAACAGATAAAACCTTCACAATTTTGTTCAAGTAATAATTTGTCTTCTACAACACTTTATAAAAGCTGAGCTCATTCTTTGTAAGAGACATTTACGACTTGGCATGTGCCTGTAACTGCATTTAATACACATGTACAAAGAGGTTAATAAACTCCTAATTGTTAACAACTCCTAACTCTCATTAGGAAGAAAAGAAGTGAAGGAATGAAGTTTTTGAAATCACAGATGAAGAGGGAAATTTTAAGGGAATGGCTAAATTATATGCTCCAAGGGGCTGAAGTTAGATGGAAAATTCCAGACTTGACCTGATTTATTTAGCATCATCACATAGGGTGCATTTTCTGCAAATTCAGATGGGGATAAAATTGTAAAAAGGAGCTCATGGGGAGGGCCTTCCATGGGTATCAAGGAGCTGAAGAATTGCCACTTCGGTCAATTTTATCTTTCCACATTAGAAGGATTTTTGCTTGCAAGCAAAATTAAATTCAAAATTCTTGTGACATTTTCACAATTACTGTTCTCTTTACCATATATTTATTCATTATGGGGCAATATATAATCACACATGCACTACCGTAATCATTTCTGCTCTTTACAAATGTGAACTAACTCTGAGAAAATCAACAGACCATGAATATTACCTCTTATACATTATTCTCAAAAGAGGAGTATTCAGTATGAAATTATAGTTTACCACCTGCAGTTTCAGATCCTCTTGATGATGTTCATGCACAGAACGGATTTAAACAGAAAATTACGAAAGCTACACTATTATAGTAAGCATAGTTTCCAGAATTCCATGTAGTAGTCAAAAATCTCACCAACTTCTCTATTAAAAGCACAAACTACATTTCAAATTAGGTTTTTTGTTTACTGAAGATGTATCACTGGACCAAGAGAGCAGTTTATGTTAGAAAATACAACATAACTAAGACTGCATACAGGTTTATGTAAAACATTTTCCTTAAACTACTTAACTAACTCATCGTTAAAGGAGTTCCTTCAAAACACTAAAGCCTTTGTTTTTTAAACTCATACTTTCCCTTCCTGTCTGGTTCCCAACTTTCCCAATTCTGTTTTTGATGCATATGTGAAACTAATTTATGTCTTGCACCCCCACACGCTCCATTTGTTAATCTCAGGCGAACTCAAACAAACAGCTTGTGAACACAATGGAACCATGCCCAGCTCGAATTTACCAATTAATTAGGACCTCCAGAAGCTTCAAAAGACATGTCTGAAATCTTGCAAGCCCTTTTGGGATGGGCTAAAGCTTTTAAAGTGCCCTCATTCAATCTTGGGGCACACTGAAATGAACTCTTGGATAATCCTAATGTCTCAAACAAACATCTGATTGCTGACACCGCAAAAGAACTTCCAGGCTTGAAACCTACCCTGGAAACAATGGTCCACATTGAACTGTTTCAGAACATTACATGGCAGATGCTGTCTGTGACAGGTTGAGTCAGAGAGACCCCCTTGGGACTGCCATTTGATGTGCTGAGACTACCTCTGAGTCCATTTTCCCTCCCAGCTTGGGACTTCAGTACCCTATCTTGTTGAGTCCGACACGCTAGCCTGCTGCAAACACAGACCCAGGTTTGAACCACGTCCCCCAAAAGCTGCAGACTTAACTGAAAACAGGTTAGAAAGTGCTCCTGTTTCTAGCACCTAGATACCCAGTTCCCAATGGAATCCAAACCCCAAATAAATCTGTTTTACTCTGTATAAAGCTTATACAAGGTAAACACATAAATTGTCTGTTTGCACTATTATAACACTGATAGAGAGATATGCACAGCTGTTTGCTCCCCCAGGTGATAATTACTTGCTCTGGGTTAATTAATAAGCAAAAAGTGATTTGATTAAAGATAAAAGTAGGATTTAAGTAGTTCCAATTAATAACAGACAGAACAAAGTAAATTACAAAGCAAAATAAAACAAACACGCAAGTTTAAGCCTAATACATTTAAGCAACTGAACACAGGTAAACCTCACCCTCAGAGATGTTCCAATAAGCTTCTTTCACAGACTAAACTCCTTTCTAGTCTGGGCCCAATCTTTTCCCCGGTACAGTCCTTGTTCCAGCTCAGGTGGTAGCTAGGGGATTTCTTACGACTGCAGCCCCCTTATTCTGTTCCACCCCCCTTATATACCTTGGCACAAGGCGGGAATCTTGTGTCTCCTTTGGGTCCCCCACTCATTCTAAATTGAAAAGCCCAGGTATAAGATGGATTCAGTACCAGGTGACATGGTCATATGTCCTGTGAGCCCCCCCACGCCTTCATTCTTCCCAGCCTGACTCACAGGAAGGCTTGCACATAAACGGAGCCATCTACCGTCAATGTCCTGGTTAATGAGAGCCATCAAGATTCCAACCACCATCAATGGCCACACTTTGCATAATTACAATAGGACCTCAGAGTTATATTTTATATTTCTAGTTTCAGATACAAGAATGATACATTCATACTAATAGGATGAACATAACTCAGTAGATTACAAGCTTTGTAATGATACCTTACAAGAGACCTTTTGCATGAAGCATATTACAGTTACATTATATTTACACATATTAGCATATTTTCATAAAATCATATGGAGTGCAATGTCACACTGTCATCTCTTACACCTCTGGAAGATGACAGATAAAGCACAATGTGACTATGGACACCAGTTGCAATATTATGGATCATATTACAAATCAGTGCTCGCTTCAATCACTTGCTGGTGGCATTTCAGACTTACACCAAGCCATTTCCAAAGCTATTCACTGGCTCACTAATCAAGATTTGGTTAATTAAATGTTACTAATCACATCTCTTGCCATAAGAAAAAGAAGAAATGAACCTTTTATCATACAGAACTGCTTAGGAATCCAATATTTTGTATCTGAGAGCTAGAGTGACTGGAAAGTACTAGAGGCATGTGTTGGAATTCTGAGGCTATGCCTTAGCCCTAGCCTTTCACCATTAAGACCTTCACTGGTGTACCTCTGCTCTACTTACTGTACTTTCACAGTGTGTCCAAAATGCACACTACAAGTACAAGCTGCTTTAAGAATGAGGGCAAAAGAGCTAGGCAGGAGGCAATCACAAAAACGTTAATAGTTCCTAACTCTTGAACTATCATGATGAATAGGACTCCCCGTTGCCATTAAAAATGGACTCAAAAATTATTTTAAGAAAACCCATTGTTTAGGGTAACCAGCAGCATTGTCTACACTAAGCATTCAAAAATCATGATATTGTCTTAAAAATAACGAGATTTAAAAAAAAAACTGGGGAGGGTGTTATATGCCTTTTGGTTTCTGTGCCTTGAAAGTGTACTTGGTTCACATTTTTAGGCTTTTCATTGCAACCATGAGGGATAGAAACGTACTTTATTTTTAATGAAAGCTGAGATTCTCCATGATTACCTGCCTTCGGGAATACAGTTTTAATAACGACACCAAATATCATGAGACTTGAGATAAAAATCACAAAAACTGGTGACACTGCATTTTGAAGTGGTACTAAGAATTTATGTGTTCAGTACCTAGTGCGTGGGTTGTGGGGACATGAAGATGGAGTTATAATAGAGAGTATGTAACAATAATTTAAGGATTGAAAAAATTAAAGGAATGTTGTAATTATTCCAGACCAGGCATTACAAACCCAGAGGGGGGGAAAACCCTAATTTTCCCCCAAGCTTAGAGTTAGGAGATAAGCACGTTATTTTAGAAGCAATATCTAGCTAGTCAGCAGTGAAATGTTAATGTTGATATTTAACAACTTCTGATTTCAGGTTGTTTGCAAACTAAAGACAACACTAGCAGTTAAGATTTTCAAGGTTTCTTTACAACCATAAGGAAAAGAGATATTTATAGAAATAGATGTTGCACCAGTTTAACTTGAATTTGTTTTAAAACGGATTTAGTGAAACTAATTCAAAACCCTTTATCAATATCGTTGGTTTACAAGTGGCAAATGCTGGTTTACTTTAAACCTGTTCCTAATTGGCTTAAGTTATAAACCTGGTTTACATTGTTTTATCAATTTAAGAGTGTTCACGCACGCTTTTGCACTGGTTTAACTAAATAAATTTTAAAATCATACCTTTAGACAAACTGGTGCAACTCTGCATGTAGACAAGGCTTTATTTAAAAAAAAAATAATAATAAAACAAAACACAGGCCTTATCTCCACTAGAAAAACTGCACCAGTTTAAACAAAGTAAATTTTAAAATTCATCTAGTTAATCCATTGCCAACCCCTAAAATAGATTGATTTAGCCTTTTAGTTTAAGTTACCAACGCAAGCTAAAATCATTTCAGCAAGAGCTAAACCTGCTAGAGAGTGCCCACATTAAGATTTCGCACCAGCTTAACTGGACCGATATAAAATTGAGCTTACTAAACCAGTTACACACTTTTTAACACAGACCAGCCCTTAGATTCTGAATGCAATTTGTATCAAGGGGTAGTGAATCCACCGTGAATCTCACAATCACAGAAGTACATGGGCAACTGACACATTCTCTATAAATTGTCAGATCCCTCACAAATTCAAGCCTTTTTGCTAATCACAAATCATGGTTATGTGAATTTCCAGAGCAAGCCAGGAGAGCTTTTAGGTACTCTTGCCAGGACAATATGGGAAACTGCACCTGAGGCCTTGGCTAAACTGGCGTTTTACAGCGCTGCAACTTTCTCGCTCAGGGGTGTGAAAGAAACACCCCCCTGAGCGCTGCAAGATATAGCGCTGTAAAGCGCCAGTGTAAACAGTGCCGCAGCGCTGGGAGCGCGGCTACCAGCACTGCAAGCTAATCCCCATGAGAAGTTGGAGTACGTACAGCGCTGCGAGAGCTCTCTCCCAGCGCTGGCGCTGCGAACACACACACACTTCAAAGCACTCCCGCGGCAGCGCTTTGAAGTTTCGAGTATAGCCAAGCCCTGAGAACAGACTGCACCCCAGCCAGGAATGGTCCTTTCCCCTCCTTCTATATCAATAAAACACTGAAAAAGAAACAACCATGAAGGCAGCAAAGTGTATTTATCATAAACAAGGCCACATTTGAGCAAAGGCTCAGTAGGGAACAGGATTCAAAAATCCCCATGCATCAATGTCTTCACCCTAGCAGGCACACAGCGTTCATATGGGACTAACCCAAATCTAGTTCCTTTCCAAAGCAACCATACTTGAATCTTGATGCCTTTGGGGTAAAAGGGAATATGGGAAACTTAACAATGCAATAGTCAAAGTTAAATTGCCAACACAGGTAAATGGAAGGCACAATGCCCCTGGGGATGTCAACTGTCAGAGGACGCCTCAAAAAAGTTTATGCAGGTGATTCACAGATTTTAAATGCTGAGATTTATTTGAGAGATTGACCACAGGAGTACCATAAGAGGACAAGGAGAAGTGTGTGTCAGTGGTGCGGGAACGAGGGGGGGACAAAGGGCCATGGCTCTCCCACTTTTCGCCAGGGCGGACCAGCCCCTTTCCCCTCCTCTGCCCCCATCAGTCCCACCTCTCGGCCAGACCAGCATGGAGCCCAAGCAGTTGTGGGAGCTACACGTGCAGACCCTCCACCTGCGTGTGATGTCGGAGGGAGATGGGGGGCTGAGAGAGCACCTCCCAGCCTGGATCCCTGCCCCCCAGGGCTTCTCGCCTGGCCCAGAGCAGGTGGATATGGACGATCCATGACTCCATGCCAACTCACCACAGGTGCCCATGCAGCTCTCCCTGACCCAGCTGCAGCAGGAGGCATGGGGGCTCAGAGCCGCAGCTCAGCCATAGTAAGAGCCACACAGGCAGCTGCAGGGAGCTGCAGACCCTCCACCCCCACTGGTGGGGAGTCCAGGGGTGGGGACATGGGCCTGGGGCTGCTTGGGACCCCCACACCACGGGCTGGTGGAGGGTCTGCCATGGCTCCACACAGCTGCCTGCATGGCTCTTACCATGGCTGGGCTGCGGCCCCAAGCCCCCCCTGCCAGCTGGAGCCAGGTCGGGGAGAACCAAGCAGGGAGCTGTGGGTTCCTCCATCTGCTCTGGGCAGGGAGCCCGGGCAGGGCCATGGGCAGAGGGCTGCTTTCGCTGCCCCCAGGGCTCCTCGGCCCCGCTCCAGCTTCCAACTTGACTGGGGGCAGGGCCTCGGGGGACAGGAGGGGTGGGGCCTCGGGGGGCAGGGCCCTCCAGTTCCCCCACTTTTGGAAAGGCTCCGGTGCCCCTGGTGTGTGTGTGAGGGGGCAGAAATCAAAGCTGGAAACTGTTATCCAGCGTTACTAGGAGTTATTATAAAGGTGAGTGTGAATGTTCCTGAGTGAACTCATCCACCAAACCATAAAGCACTGACCATGAAGTGCAGTGGAGCAGCACAGGTAAATCGACTGCAGTGTCTGCAAGGCACATCAATAGCTGCCTTAAAGGCTCAAAATGTAAGTGCTCTGGGAATTCCTATATGGTCTCCTGTAGCAGTGGTTCTCAAACAAAAGTACGCATGCCCCTGGGGGCATGCAGAGGTCTTCCAGGGGGTATATCATCTCATCTAGATATTTGCCTAGTTTTAAAGCAGGCTCCATAAAAAGCACTAGCAAGTCAGTACAAAAAAAACAAAAAATTCATACAATGACTTGTCTATACTGCTGTATAAACTTATATGCTGAAATGTAAGTACAATATTTATATTCCAATTGATCTATTTTATAATTATATGGTAAAAATGAGAAAGTAAGCAATTTTTCAGTAATAGTGTGCTTCAACACTTTTGTATTTTTATGTCTGATTTTGTATGCAAGTAGTCTTTAAGTGAGGTAAAAACTAGGGGGTACACAAGACAAATCGCACTCCTGAAAGGGGTACAGTGGTCTAGACAGATTGAGAGCCACTGTCCTGTAGGATGCACATAACCAAGAGTAGGGATAAAATTCTGACCCCACTGAAGATAATGGGTGTTTTACTATTAATTTCAATAGGGCCTAGGAATCCACAGAAATCAGTATCTTGGGAAAAATTAATACTTTAAACAAACAGGTTTTTATATTTTATTAGAGTTTCTATTTATAGTTTCACAATACTCAGATTTCACCAACTTCCTCCATGTTTTGATCAATTGTATTTCACTACGATACCTTTGTCTTCTTAATAATAACTAATATATCTGACCTTAACAGCAGTCCCAATATCACTCCTGAACCTCTCTGTTGTAGCTGTTTTTCTTTTGTAATCATCACCTACCTAATGTTCTCTGTTGTCTGCCTCCAGCACAAATACAGAGATAAAATAACCTCCCTAATTGTACTTAAAATCTTCCCTGCTTATATCCAGTTCATGCACATGAAAGTCAGTCCTTCAGGGTCAAGCTGCTGATCACATCTCACCTGCACTTAAAACTTCTAAATGCAGCTATTGACTAATGTGTCTGACCCGAGACTGAAAATAAGAGCCAGCCTCCTCTGCCTCAGTTTCATTGTAACACACCACAAAACAGCCATTTAATCCCATATCTGAGTTGCAGGAAAACGCATAATTTAGCCATGTTCATCATGGAATATGATGGGCTGAGAAGAGCTTTAGACGAGGAATTTAGCAAAACAGCTGTTCTTCTACGTAAATCCATTTCTTCTCCACACGGTGCTGTTTACAAGGAAACTGGGGCAGAAGACTAACTTTCTTTTTCAGTCTCTGGTCAAATATACCAATTAGTTAAAAATCTTGGGTGCATTTACCATGTCTGGAACTTATCCAGCAAGTATTCAATTGCATTTGTTAAAATAAGTAATTAAATGTCACTTGCCCATATCAGATATTGAGCTGCACCAGACTTTTGACTATTATGGTTTTCATGGCCTCCTTAACAGCCACCTTTACACAGAAAGGAAGCCTTTTATGACAAGAGCTTTTTTTGCACAATGCTTCCCTATGCAGAGAAAAAGGAAGGCAGTTTTGATAGTAAGAAGCTGCTGGCAGAAATCTCTAGTATATTAATAAAAAGTCTGTTTTTTTAAAAAGGTTGACTGGGTCAACCAGGTATGGACAACTAAAGTAAATAAAAAGTCTTCTCTCTATAACAATCAGCTGGAAGTGCATTTAGCAGGTAGATTTAGTGCTATATCATGTCAAAATCTCTTCAACCAGACAACATCAGACCAATTGACACCCTCACAAATAGCTTTCCCCTCTATTGTTATTGAAGTGTACACTTGGCTGAAACAACATTCAGCGTTTGTGAGGTCAGACAGGAGGAAGTCTCTCACTTTACCAAACTAAAGATATCAACACAAAAACATGCAAGACAAAGTTTAAGGTGAATTGAGAAAGAGAGAAGTCTTTCATGAAGCTGTTAAACCACAGACCCCAGGCTAACACAGCAGTGCCAGTTACTAACCATAATTCATTTCAAAGTTCTAATTTTCTTTTTAAACCGTATAAACACTTATCTTTTTTTCTACTCACCCATTTAGGCAGGCAAACAAATGCTCTTTTTTCTTTCAAGATTATTACTTGCATCACATATATACATTTTGTAGGAGTGGCCAAACTTACCGTCCCTCTGGGCTGCATACGATAATCTTCAGAAGTTCAAGAGCCGCAAGACATGCACAACCTTTATACATGCATATTTTAAAATATTAACATCCTACTTACTGTAACACTGTTAATTACTGCTAGAGCTAAAGGCCCTGTGTGTCTCCATCCTGGTTGTAAGTCTTTGGAAAACTGGCTGACATGTTGTCAAGGTGGTAAGGAGGAGCTCTGTCAAAAGTTGACTTGTAAGGACTGCACAATGTTTTGATTTTACAAACTTCATCACAGAGTACAGTGAGTCACAAGAGTATGTTGTGCCAATAATTGAAATGAGTTGCACACTAGTCTTTTTGAGTTGAGGATACTTCTTTCCTGGAACTTGCTTCCAGAATTCAATTGTAGACTGTGATTTATGCATTGTCTTTAAAGACTGGTCTTCGTGGAGTTCCAATAGTTCCTTTTCTACAGTAGATGTTTCTGTAAACCACGGTTTGGGGAATTGGACAGCCATCATTGATCATATCAACCATGAAAGAGTTTACAAGAAAGGTGAAGCAGGAGTAGTCTTCAAACCTGGCCTGAAAGTCATCAAGCAGTCCTTATAATTTACCTCTGTATTCCTCCAGTTTGTGATCATCTGCTTTGATTTCAGGGAATGTGTTTACTCTACTCTTGAGATGGAGAAAGTGGTGGAAGTCTCTTGATGCTATGTCTCTTTGCAAAAGCTTTAATTTGTTCTGGAATCTGAAGACTGTCTGAGTAAGGTCAGAAATAATCTTATCCTTCCCTGGAAGTGCCAAGTTGAGAGTTTGCAGATGCTGCATAATATCAGTGAAAAACATCAGATCCTGCATCCATTGCTCATCGTTCAGTTGTAAGATAGGCTCCAACAGTTCCACAAACCTATTTAAGACATTGCTGGTTGATAACCACCTCAAAATACAGTAGAAAGAGACATCACTGGGTTTGTCTTCAAGATTCAGCTCTTCAAATAAATTTTTGAACTGAATCTTCCCATTCAAGCAGATGAAATTGACAGTTTCTAGGACTATTTTTGTAGCATTTTTATACTTGAAGTATCTGCCTATGACATGTTCACAATGGATGATGCAATGAACAGGGAGAAACTCCAGAAATTTGGAATTGCTTTTCAAGAGTCCAATAAGGTCTACTTTTTTTCCAGCCATTGCAGGCGCTCCATCCATTGCAACACTGACAAGTTTATCCAGTGGTACATCCGCATTTATTTGTCAAGCGTGTTCTTTAGATCAACACCACAGATTGTTTCTTTTAGCGCCACTAGGTCCAATATTTATTCTTTCACAATTACATCTGTGGAAACATAGCGAACAAATATCGCTAGTTGTGGTTTATCTTGAATATCGGTGGACTCATTGACAGCTAGGCTGAATGCTAGAGAATTCTTTAGATCATTTTGCTGGTTGCTTGCAATATCAGCACTGATCTGGGAGATCCGCCTCTCTGTAGTGTGGGACAAAATTGGAATTTGCTGTATTAGTCATTGAAGTTGTGTGTTACTTGGATCTAAAATGGCAACCACTTCTGCAATAGTCTTCTTAACAAATTCTCAATCACAATATGGATGTTTAGCATGAGTGATATTCCATGCCATAATAAAACTAGTTTCAGTCACTGTGTCAGCTTCCTTACTGAATGCAGAAAGTAGTGTCCGTTGAGGCATAATTTTAACGTGGTTAGCTTGTTTTTTGTTAATTCTGATCCAGGATGGTACTTAGATGAAAAGTTATTATGAGTCGTTTTGTAGTGATGTTTCAAGTAGCTCGCTTTATAGTGAGAGTGATGCATTGCAAATTAGGCACAGGGGTTTGCCACTTTTACTAGTGAATGCAAAATCTTCCTCCCATTCTGGCTGAAAACTTCAGTTTTCTTCTTCATACTTGTGTTTTTTTACAGTTTGAGGATGTCACTGTCACCCACAAAATTAGCTTAGGGTTAACCCTTAAAGCTAAAACTATTCAAATGCAACTTATGAACAGTACACAGCCTATAGTGCAGTGGTTCTCAAATTGAGCCGCCGCTTGTTTAGGGAAAGCCCCTGGCAGGCCAGGCCAGTGTGTTTACCTGCTGTGTGTGCAGGTTCAGCCGATCGCAGCTCCCATTGGCCGCGGTTCACTGCTCCAGGCCAATGGGAGCTGCAGGAAGCGGCGCGGGCCGAGGGACATTCTGGCAGCCCTTCCTGCAGCCCCCACTGGCCTGGAGTGGGGGATCGCAGCCAGTGGGAGCCACGATCGGCCGAAACTGCAGACACAGCAGGTAAACAAACCGCCAGGGCTTTCCCTGAACAAACAGCGACCCGAGTTTGAGAACCACTTATGTAGTGTGCAGCATGCAGGGAGATCACAGCACAGGAAGTTTGGACAGCACTACTGTGATGCAATTTCCTGTTATAATGAGCATGTGCAGCTGAAGCCGGAGCCTAGGCGCCATCTGCAGGGCTGAAGCCCCTGCACCAGCTTGCCTCCTCCTGCAGGGCTGAAGCCCTGAGCACTGCCTCACTGTTCCCTGCAGGGCTGAAGCCCCAAGGATCAGCGCCCCTGCCTCTGGGGGCTGAAGCCTCAAGCTCCGGCTCACCCCGCTACACAATGAAACCCTGACCCTTTGCATGCCCACAGTAGGGCTGAAGCTGAAAGCGCCAGATCACTACCCCCCACGGGCCTAAAATCCCAAGACTCAGCGCCCCCCAGTGGGGCTGGAGCCGCAAGCAATTTTTCATAATAGTATCTGTCCATCAACAAAAGCCATCAGGCCTGTCAGACTTTATCCTAAACCAATCAAATACAGGTTAAAAAAAATGTATGTGAATGATGGAATGCAATTTTTCTCCAGTACCTGAAGCAGAACCTCTCACTTCAACTAATACAATGCCTGGAGATTAAAGGGTTAAGGGAAACACTATTGCAATAAGGGAGTCATTATTTCAATATTTCACAATACATTCCAAAATGATATACTAAAAAATTTTTAAATGTAAATATGCATTTACATTAAAAAGGGGAAAACCCATATGAAAAAGGAACTATCAAAACACATCGCAGTCTATTTGCTAAACACAGAAAATAAAGTAACATTGTTGGTCAGGAATCAGGACAACAAATTCATGAACATCCTACTAAAGCTCTATATAGAACTTGCATGTTGCCAGCATCTGCTCCAGAAAGTACATCATTATTTTTTTTACCACTGCTGTATGTACGTTCCTATTTAGGAATTTAAATGATTGTAAAGGAAGACTGATGTCAGAGATCCAGGGATCAATGAGAGATTTGGACAAGTAGAAACATCAAAATACCAAAACTGATTACTACCAAGGGATTACAAGGGGGAGAATTTTCCATTGAATCTCATTGCAGAAAACACAAAATAGACTGCATAGCATCCATATGCATAGCATCCATATTTTATTTATATGATTATGTAGCACCTAGAAGAAAATTATACAGAGCTCAAACCTAGTCCATATAGTTCTGCTCTTAAAACTCTGCCTGACCCAAGACCCATAACTAACCAAAACAAATTAAATAATAAAAATATCGACTAAATAAAAAGCCTTGTAGTATGATCTGAAGCTCACCAACCTTCGGCTCTGATGTACAGTCAAGGAAAACAAGTTCCACAGGCCAACAAGTTCCACAGGCCAAGACCCTCTACTGAGAATGTCCTTCCATTCACCTCAGGAACATAAATGCTTGAGGCCAGAGACCTCAAGTGTTGTGATATGAGATAGAAAAGATGGCAGCCTCTTAAATAATTGGATCCCAGCAACACATAAGGCTTCAAAGAGGGGCCTTCATATGGAAGACCATTCCATTTCTACATCAATCTGGTTGACAATGGACTTTTCCCATTCACATTCTCTGCTCTACCTAAATATCGATCTCAGTGAAAAATGCCTCCAGCCACATCTCATTATTCTATAGTTATATTTTTAAAACACAGCAAGATTAGGAAGCAGTCAGCACATGGAAGAAAGACCTCCAAAGAATTCAGTGCTGCAGGATGTAATGTTGATGCACCAGGAGGAACTCTTCTCTGGGTCAGTAACGAACTGATAACCCATCAAAGTGTGAAGTGTGTTGATTCATTCAAACACTTTTTGAAGAGTAGGGCTTTTATTAATACACTAGAGATGCCTTATAGTGTCTTTTTAACACCAAAACTGATGCTGTTGAAAGTGACATCTTTCAGATGTGTAATAGTATCAAGGACCTATTTTTGTTCACTGAGGAGTCCATAGAACTTTTCACAAGGACAAGGAAGAGAGTGCAAAATTCTGATTTGGGTAAATATGCACTTCCTACCTAAATTCTTCCTGCTATTTCATTTGGAATACAGTATTATTTCTCTCTTCTTGTTATGCAGTGTTTCTGACCACTGTTAAATAATTGCCACAATCCACTCCGAAGATGTCTGCATTTCAACAAAGTCCCTATAGGGCCAAATCCTGAAGGCCATACTCACATAAGTAAAAGTGTTAGGCTCATGCTAAAGATTGTATGTCTCTACATTTGTAACACGCTTTGAATTATGCAACTATAAGAAATTATAATAAAAACACATATACACATAAAGACTGCAGAAAAAAAAAAGAGGTATTTCCTTACCATGACACTCTCCTCCCACACTCCCAAGCAGCACGAATTAATATACCATTATACTTTATCTGCTGAATCATATTGCTTAGCTGCACATCAGTTCTTTACTAAAGTTTGCAAAACATGGAGAAACCTTAACTCTACCACGAACCTAGACAGTAAATTTGGAAAAGTAAACGGTAAATATGTTCTTTACTGAATACATCTAACACATGGTTCGATTTCAAAATAGCACAATGATTAAAAACATTTTTTAATCTTGCTGATGATTTATAATTCAAAATTGATTGCAATGATAGGATGGAAACTTAGAGCTTGATCCTGCACCTTTCAAGTCAATGGGAATTCTTCCACTGACTTGAATGGAAGGAGGAACCCACACTTCCAAAATGCTGATGATGATCTCAGTTAGTTTTATAACTATCCCATAACATGCACTAAAAATATAAAATCTCTTGTTAATGCTACATGTATTCAAAACTCTACCACTATGATCCAATGCAGAACATTGTTAACCCTAATTTATAAAAACCTGTAACATAATAACGTGATAGCTAGTAAAAAGACCAAAATGTGAATGAATTCTTATCATGTGCAATCTACAGATTTTAGATAAACAATCTGATTACCCAAGTAGATCCCTGAAAGACTGTGGAAAAGGAGCATATTATCTATGCTCATAGTTACTGAAATGGCCACTTGTCAAAATTTTAGGGTCACAAAACTTTTATTTTCTGTAGCATGTTTTGATGTTCTTTTAATATTGTCAATCCATGCAGAGGGTAGGGTTTTTTTTATTATTATTACAAATTCTTATGTGCCCTGTAATAAACAAGCCCTTAGCAGTGCTTGGCAGAGACATCATGTGCCCACAGCTTTGTTCATATTCCCAAAAAGTTATGATCTCTCTTTTTTTAAATTTAACTTTTGATTTTTGAAATTACTACATTTACAGGAAAACTAGAAATGTTTACTCCACAGAGACTTCAAAAATTTCTGTTCAGTTAGTCATTTCCAAACATTCAAGCATCAGGTTCAAATGCCTCTTCCTCACTTTCAACACTCACTTTAACGCTAGGCCTGATGCAGCACCAGTGAAATCACAAAATGGAAGTTTTGTGACTGACTGCAAGGGGAGCAAAAGCAGGGTCGTTGTCCCACCTACAGCTCTTCTTTCCTTTTCCTCCTACTTGTGCCCAGTTCTCCCTTCTCATGGCTCCTTTTGTTCATGTCACCACTTATATTTGTAACAGCCTCCCATTTCCTCTAGGCACTACGTGTTCTCCCTCTCCTCCTCCAAATCCCTCTACTTTTACAAAAGCCTTTAAACTTTCATCTCATCACTCAAGATGCCTCCAGGCCATTCGGTACTTGTAATTGTATCTATCGTTAGCTCATAAGGGAAGAAAGAATATCTGTTCTACATTTCTGAAGCACCTTGCAAACTCTCACAGTGCTCTGTTGATAACATATTATTATACCCCATAAGTAAACTATAACAAAATCAGCAACCTTGCTGAAAGCCCACAAGCCTTACATATATTAAAAATATTTGCAGCTAACATATGTGAGGGGCGCAAGGAATTATTACAGGTAATTAACATCCTTAAAGAGCTAATGCAATAGCTATTAAATCCTGATGTGTTTTCACGCCACCAATTTTTTCCAAAAGTAGGGCTAATAGAGATTTTTCACGTAAAACACAGAATCTTGAATTAATCCAATTCAGTCTCAGCAAGAGCCCAGATACAAACTTGAATATGAGGCGCAACCAGCAAGTATTAAGACATAGCTGGGCCCTGGAACAAGAAAATATTAGGACATAAGTACTAGCCCTGGTATATGGCAGAACCTAGACCCATTCATCATGCAGTGGGACACAGACTCTTTGGGGCTACTTCTTTCAAGTCCTAGATTCCTGTGCATATACACTAGGTACTGTGCATAACTATACAATATAAAAAAATCCTACCTAAAAGGAGAAACTCACCAAAAAGAACATTTAGAGAAATAAAGAATTTAAAAAATCATTTTTCTTTTAGAAAAAAAAATCTAAAAAAAAAAAAATCAGCCAGAAAAAACACATCTTAGTATCATGCTGCACATATAGTGTACCTTGCAAAGTCAAGTAACCATCATTTAGTTTTGTGTACATCTCTCCCTCATTCCCCGTTGCCTAATGTCAATTGTTGTGTAAGTCACATTTAACCTAGATGGTAAACTCCTTGGGGCAGAGATTGCATCTTTACTATCTCACTAAAATACCATGCACATGGAACCTCTAGAGTTTCCCCAGTAGACATAATAATAAAAATTAAAAGCAAATATGAATCTAGTAATTTAGTAAACCCTACGCAAATGGATGGCCCTGCTGATAACTGGCACATATTACGAATGTATCTTACTGATTTCTCTCAAGAGGTCAGTCAGGAAGGAAGAGCTATTCTTCCTCCTTTACAGCATAGAGATGTCATGTCATGGCCAGAAGAAAGGCTATTCAGTTATCTTAACTTAGAGCAGTTAATATCCGGGTTAAAGTGAGAAAGCAAGCAATGGCACAATCTTCACAGCTCGGGGTTTACTCCTTAAGGGATCAATATTATCAAGATGAATATGTTTAGAAAGAAAACTATTGCCAATGAGGCACAACAAGATAAAGTCACAAATACTAGAGAATGGTAGTGAGGACAAAAGAAATCTAGTCAATCTCTGCCGTTCCATATAGAATTAAAATACATACTGACACAGTAAAATCAGCACTCTAAATAAAAACATATGGCCTTCTTCTCAAAGAATTATTCAAATACTTAGCCCAGATTTCAGGTCTGTAATTCTAGACAGTTAGTAGCATCCATCCTACTATTTCCATTTCTGACCACATTGGAAATGAAAGGAGAGAGTGCCGGTGAAATTCTGTTCAAAAGCACTTCAGGAGACATTTTAACTTGTCCTTCTTTCCTGCTGTACTGAGCTCTGCATGGGGAAAATCAAGAAATTACCTGTGGCAAATTCCCATGCCATGTAAGTAACTCAAAGGAATGCACTGGGATTGCAGGGGTTTTTTTCTTAAAGCAATAAATTTGATGTGTTAGGTACTATTATTCTAACACAGTGATGAACTCAAACATTCAGGAATGTTCCGTAATTATAACAGACTGAAGTACATACAGGTTTATAAGAGAAATGAGGCAGAGTATGATAAGGCAGTTCTCTCCTCCTAACTCAATAATCATGGGCAAGTGGTCAGATCAGGAAGGCTACTCATTGAATCTAAACAAAATAATTGAACCTTTCCTGGCTCTCTGCTTTTATTAGATGATCCAATCCCTATTAGTACGCAAAATCAACTGAAATGGACCAGCCTGACTCCTAAAACATAGCAATGCTACAGCCTTGCAAATTAAAATCCATAAGTTGACAATCCTGGCCCCACTGAAGTCAATGGGAATTGTGTTATTAACTTCAATGGGATCGGATTTGTCCCACTAGGTATATTTTCATGTGTAATTTCTAGTAAGAATAAAACATCAGAAAATAGATTAATTTCACTACTACAGCTGGTACAACCAGGACTGGCATCACTTCTGCAATTCTATTTCTTCACTAAATACCTATTTGGAAAGACTTCTCTGAACATATCAGATTTACTTATTAGTAACAAATAATATAATGTTTATCACCCAAACATCTCATTGCACTTTTACAAAGGTATCACTATTCCCATTTAAAGATGGGGAAACTGAAGTGCAAAGACATATGGGTAAATTTTCAGAAGTGCCTACGTGCGTGGGAACTTAGGTTTCCATTAAAAGTCAATGGGATTTAGGGGCCTTGGCCATTTAGGTGCTTCTGAAATTTAACCCTGAATGATTTACTCAAGATCATGCGGAGTCACTGGCACAGCAGAGTACAGAAACCAAATTCTGTACTCTGATTCTAGACCATAGCTTTTATATGTTTGAAAAGGTCAGCTGATGCTCTATTTATCCTCTTACTGCAACACAGCCTTCAGTTACTCTGGGACAATATCTCGCATCCTCTATCTACAACCCAGTAGAGTTCACATATACAAAGCATCTCTAGAAACCAATACGCACAGAATAAGCCTAAAATCTGGGGATTTGAAATTTCACCCTTTTCTCCATTTTCATTATGCTATTTTTCCTTCTCTTATCAACACTGCTCCTTGTACTACTGCTATTACTATGATATCTTTCTTCCAGAGAACAAGACAAAGACAACAATAATGCTGTGTATGGACTGTGGCTATTATCAAGTGTTCCATAAAGAGAATAATAGTTCCCTGCAGTAAAACCTTCACAATATCATGTTTTCTCTTGTTTTAACTTGAATCAAATCCCAATTACAAACATTAGTAGGCGACTAATGGCTAATTCCTACAAATTAATAACTCCCTGTAATGGGTAGCAGTGTGAAGTATCTGATTTAAAAATTTAGCTTTTATGAAAGTCATTCACATGAAAATATAAATCTTCAAGAAACAGAGCCTAAATTAGCACTTTTAAAACATTATATTCAAGCAAAGGCCTAGCACTTTATGGCAACCAAAAGACAATTACATTAGTGTCTATCTTACATAATTATCTCAACTGAAAATCATAAGGTTGCAGTATGCTATTGTTCATGGCATTTCCAGAAGGCACAGCAACAAATATCTGTGATTGTTTTCAGCTCAGCATGGATGGATTGTCATGGACTACATCCCCATAGCCTCTTCGAAAGACACAAAGGAACACCCGGATGTAAGTGTTGAGAAAGATAGTGGTTTTCACCAATTTTCCTATAGAATGTGAGAGGCATGACCCTTTCACCTTTCTGCATAAAAAGGAAGTGAGTTCAGTTTTGACTTTTGGATTATATGGTGATCTTTTTTCTGATTCGATAGAATCTTCAGTCACTTGAAGCTGAACCTTGCAGGATCAGGCCCTTTATCTTTGATTCACAAAACACAAGGATACTGTCAGAATAAAGGGTTAACAGAGCCTATTCATTCCTCATCCATCTCTGATTATGAGGTAGAGCACATCATTATTTTCTACCCGTATTTACTTCACATTACAACAAGTGAAAAGCACAGAGAGTCCTGTGGCACCTTTAAGGACTAACACAGCTACCCCTCTGATACTACACAATTGAGTTATTGCTCTCTTTATCAACATCGCACAATGCTTAAAGAGATACTATCAACTAAATTTACAAATAACATTTAATTTTGTAAACAGAGGTTTTACAAAATACAATATGTTAACAATCTATCAGAATTTTTTTAATTTTAATTCATATTGAAATGTTTTTCCCCCTCATTTAATCCTTCTTCTCAGTACTGTAAACAAAACACAACAGTACTGAGTTAACCAAAGTGAAAAGAAAGTGACCAGAGAGCAAAAGTGACCAGTCAAGTTTCACTGCCTAAAACAAAATACTTGAAAAAAGAAAACAAAAAGCACAAATAAAAAAAGTAAATTAATTTTTTTGAATCCTTGCAGTTGTAATAATCTGTTACTAGTACACAGGTAAAACTAACATGTGCTTTTACTCTTAACAATGACCCTCTAGATCTGAGGAAATTATGAGTGGGAACTGTCAGGCAGCATGAGGGATCCTAATTTAGGCTATGCCTTCCCTTCAACCTGGATGGCAGCATTATGGATATACATAAATTAATCCATATGAAAGCAGTAAAGAATATATTGGAGGAAACAATTCTAAACTGGCAGAGGAAATGGATTTGAAATTACTTAAAGGATCCTTTCCATGTAATCCCTGATTCTGTACCACGGTTTCCAAAATAAGAGTTGCACTGATGATCTGTTCAAAGTCTGAGGATGATACTAACAAACATAAAATGGGGCACTGGCAGACTGGTGATGCCCTTAACTTTAACACATGTGTGGGGACTGTAGCAATAACAAGTCTTCCACATTCAATGCTCCATCCTGATCTGAGACAAAGCCACTCAGATCAGGATATTGCTTCACAAACTCCTATTTTAACACAGCATTATAGCAGCAATCTGTTTTCTTATCAGGATGGATGTTGGAACCTGTCACTTACACAGGGGACAATACATAAATCTAATAGAATTGCTTTGAGCAAGGCTGCAGATTAGAGTGTAAACTCTTTGAGACAGGGACTATCTTTTCACTCAGTGTTTGTACAGCACTTAGCGCAGTGGGAATCTGGTAAATGTCTGGCTCTTCTAGGTGCCATTGCAATACACATAACAACAAGACCAGGCCCCTCTTCAGGCTGAAATGTTGAATATGGAGACTCATCATCACCACCACAAGCAGCTGGGATCAGGATGGTATGTCATATTGAGACCTGTTGTCACCACAGGCCATACCTGAGATTAGACCAGGGGTCGGCAACCTTTCAGAAGTGGTGTGCCAAGTCTTCATTTAGTCATTCTAATTAAGGTTTTGCATGCCAGTAATACATTCTAAAAATGTCTCTTTCTCTAAGACTATAATATATAACTAAACTATTGTTGTATGTGAAGTAAATAAGGTTTTTAAAATGTTTAAGAAGCTTCATTTAAAATTAAATTAAAATGCAGAGCTCCCCAGATCAGTAGCCAGGACCGGGGCAGTGTGAGTGTCACTGAAAACCAGCTTGCGTGCCCCCTTTGGCACATGTGTCACAGGTTGCCTACTCCTGGATTAGACCAATGCACCCCAGGCCAGGAACCACTTCAGTCCAGTGGCAAACCTATTCCACACTGGGACCCCTCGCACCACCGCTGTGGGGAGAGTCATCGTAGCAGGATCCCTCGTGCCAACGGTGAGGAGAGGCATCCAGCATGTTGGGACCCCTCCTGCACCCACGTTGGGTGGGGGATGGGGGGAGCATAACCTATAGCAGGGCCCCTCATACTGCATGGGGAAGCCCCTCCCCTAGTTCCCCTCCATATCTACTCCACGCCCCCAGGGCGAGAGAGACCCGGGAGGAGACCCCCCCCATTACCTCATCCCCCACCCTAGCCTGCTGGGGGTGCTGCTCCCTTTGGCCCCTCCCCCGCGCTGTCTCCAGGTACCTGCAGCCACTACGGGGCAGTAGAAAAAGCCTTAGCCTCGGCCGCGGGCACGCGCCTTACCCCTGCACAATCTAACGGGCGCGCCCCTGTCTGCGGCGTGCGCGCTCCCAGCCCGCAGTTACCGGGAGAACGGTAGGGGGCACGTAACTGTAGGAGGCTCCACACATGCCTGAAAGAATGTCCCTGTCTCCCAGTAGCGGGGGGCCGCAGCCAAGAGGGAGAGGAGAGAGTGGAGGGGGTGACCCACAGGGCGAGGAAGGAGAGAGACAATGGGAGGGGGCACTGCAATCAGGCATTTGACAGGAGCAACCCCGGGCTGGTCGAAGGACCCCCCGTGGGCAACCAGCGAAGCTCCGGAAGTGGCTGCCCAGGCAGCAGGGGGTCAAAGTTCACAGGCCGGAAGCCCTGCCGGTGAGCCTAGCGCAGCGTCCTAGGGCTATGGCAGCTGCTGGCCCGGCTGAGGTGGTGGTGGTGGGATCCTGCATGACCGACCTGGTCAGGTTAGTACCTGGAGTCGCTCGCTGGTGCGCCAACAAGCGAGCGTCAGTCGGTGTCCCAGCCCCGCCCCCATCCTGGGCAGCACCACCCCGCCCCCATTGCCCGGGGGCCTAGACTGAGGCACAGAGACGGGGAGGGTCACATAATGGGGCCGAGGCTGCAAGAGAACCCGGGGGTTCTGACTGTAAACCACAGATCACACTGGGCTGGGAAAATCCTTTCGCCCCACGAGCCTGTGCTAGTAAAACCAGTGTCAGGCGTCCTACCTACTGTGCGTGGATGAATGGGGAGGAACGGGCCGAGTGTCATAGGAGAGCAGCACCAGTCAGAAGGGAGGGTGGATGGAGCAGGGATGAATGGGAGTGAAGCAAAGACCTGCTTCGGGTGTAGCGGGAAAGGAGAAAAGGCTGAGCAGAACAATGTGACCGAGCTGCCAATTGGAGGGTTGGTTCTAGCTGATCTCAGCCATACAAGTAATGCTTTGAGAGAAGAGTGTAGACCTAGGGAGAAGTGCACTGAGCGGAATGCCTGCGGCTGACCCTCTGTTTGAATGCGTTGTCCGCTAGCGCTCTGATCAGACGCCTGTGGTAACTTGAGGACGGGGAAGATTGAGTCTTGGGGTTTCCAGCTGTACTCAGGCTGTTCAAAGTTCTCTTTGGCAGAAATGCAAATTAAATTTTTCACTCAGACCATAGTAGTCTGTGACCCCTTTCTTAGATCCAGGCAAGCCTACTAGAAGGACAGTTTGATTTGATCTGAAGAGAGTAAATACAATGTGCAAACAAATCTGTTGCTACTTCCAAGGTAATTTTTCTCTATCACATAGGCAAGAGATAGTTTAATATGCTAACCAGAATAAGCTCTATGGTAAAAAGAGCTATAGTAGGATTAGTTGTTGTTCCTATGAAGCACATTTGTTTTGATTTTAAGGTGGGAGATGGCCTCTCCTATTTTCACATACAAATATAGAATTGCCAACCTCAACTATTGAGGAAGCATGAGCATTTTTTTAAAAGAGTTTGGTTCTTGGTTTTTGCCTTCTGGTTTTTGAGCCTTTAAGCCATGTTTTCAAGCTTTTCTACAAAGGTTAAAAACCTCCTTTTAAAAAAGATATGAAAGCTAAGATTCTCATGAAATCTCTGGATTGCCATAATGGGGGTTTTATGAAAAATACCAAATATTGCAAGACTTTGTAGTAAAATCGCATGAGTTGGCAACAGTGCTAAATACATATTAAAGTGCCCGGCCCTGTCAACTGCAGCTAACTTGCAAATCAGTTGAGTTGCGCACTATTGTAAATACACATTTTAAACGGTGTATAAGCAGATTTGGTTGCTTAAAATAAGACTTGAAAAATGTCTGGAACACATCAGCTGACTGTACTGTTTTTCTGGTGTTTTTCTGTACACCACACACACTCTCTCTCTCTCTCTCTCTCAAGTTGCTGGTCAGAAAGTATAAAATACATGGCTCAGAAGAATATGGAATGTGCAAAACACAGACACCATTCCAGAATTCAAGAAAAACTGTCCACGGGTTTTGTGTCAGGAAGATTAAGTGTTTTGTGTAATTTGTAGAAAGCATCAGATGCTTTCTGAGAAAGATAGGCCTCGTATAAGCAGGGTAGACCTTTTTAGAATTGATCTCTACATGTACATGAATTCTCCAGCAGATTTTAAAGTACTAAAATAGAAAATGTGGCCCTTTATCCACAAAAAGTTCCTGTTATTAGTTTGTTCTGTAAAATGCAATGCCAGGAGATGCAAAGTTGTCACATATTTTACACAAACTGTCACAATTGTTAAATGTAGTTACAGTCTTAGGCCCTGTTGTGATTGGAAAAAAGAGTGTGTGTTCAACTGTATTAGTTTAATGTGATTAAAGCTTGGCCCTTGTTAAAACACATAAGATAACACATTTGAAGTCATGTTAGCTGAACCTTTTATAGCTAATGGGTTAAAACATATTAGCCTGCAACTTAATAGGCATTGGAGGGCTTTTCACTTGTGTTAAGCTAACTTGATTTAACTAATATGATTTGGAAAAACCTACCCATTTTGGTCTTCAGTATACCGGGTCTTGGGCCTTATATGTAAACTAGTGTTTTAAAAAAAAATGTGGAAGGCTGCAATAAAGGTAGCTCAGTTGAGCTAGCTTAACTTGTTTGAAACTCCACCTGACCTGTGTCTATGTTGGGGGCAGGTGAGATATTCAGTTGAGTTTGTAAGATGACTTGATTGAAAAAGCACCCCTTTTCTAAGTCTCTGCAATTTTGAAATGCTGTACATTTGCAGGCCAAAAATTACTTTAATCTTGTATCAAATTACATTAATACCCATGCTGAGGAAGACTTTATATAGGCAATTTCAAAATCTCTGAGGGAGGTGTCTCAAAAATGCATACAGAAAGCAAGATGTATTACTGTGCTTGCTTATGGATCCAGTGATGAATTTGCATCTGAACTAAATCAGCGTGCATCAGATTTGTGGAAGATAGGAAACCTTGTACTCTCTTTTCTGGTGTACCATTTGGAAATAAAAACAGGATCAGAGAAAGCTGGTGTTATCATGTAGGGAATAATAGCTTTGTGAGAGTTGTGGATATCAAATCAAAACCTGTTAGATTTTGTGTAAACAGGGAAATGAACTGGAATAGCTATTCTGAAATATTTAATCTGAAATACTATTCCTGATTCACTCCCCATTTGGATGCTCTTATTCTGGAGTGAATCAGGAATAGTATTCCTGATTAAATTAACAACCTATTTTATTCTAGAATAATTTTCTGCATAGACAAGCCCTCAGTTTGAATTTAGATAGCAAAATAGTACATAGTGCTGGTCATGCTTAGACAAGATGCTAGTGTTGTGATTGATGCCATGCAAAGCAGCAACCTGTGCTTTATATTCTAGATCTTCTATATTAAGAAATCCTATCTTGAAAAATTAGAGTTTGTGTTGAAAGACATTTAAGTCTCTGTGACTCTGGCAACCCAGCTGACCTGTGTCACTTAACAAGAGGCATTACAATTGTATCGGGACAATTCAGTTGTATGTAAATTTCAAAGAGATGTACTAGACAGGAATCATTAATTGATTCATTTGTAGCAATAGAAACTAAGGATAAATACTAGGTGTATTATTCTTTGTTTACATGTATACTATTAGACATTTAACAATTTAACCAAATTAGCTTGTAGATGCTAATTTCTTTTCATGTCTTAATTGCCTTTATATTATGTATGCATCTGTTTTCAGTCAACCTTAAGATCAAAGATGTGAGACGCTGCGTGAAATTAACAATATTGCATATATTGTCTTCAGTTTATCTATCCACGATATAATGTATAACCGGCAGTTGCCTTATGTTAATAAGTGTAACTCGATTACCTGTGTATGCATAATAAATAGAGTCAGCAAAAAGTCCCGTGGCACCTTATAGACTAACAGATGTATTGGAGCATGAGCTTTCGAAAGGACTCTTTGCTGCTTTTACAGATCCAGACTAACACGGCTACCCCTCTGATACTTAATAAATAGAATATTAACTTCAAAGTGATGGGACAATGTCTGCTCAACAAAGAAGAATCCTCAGTCACATGCTGTTCTCAAAGCACTGACTAGCCCGCTTCAGCTATAAAAGTGAAACCTGGGGCCTGATCCTTTCATCTCTAGTCTGCTGAACTTTAAACAGGGAAAGTTTAACCTATGGGATTGAGATCTTCCAAGTAGTTATTTGGAATACCTGGGAAAATGTATAGAAAGACTCTCTATCAGACTTTACATCTAAACAGCATTTGGATTATGACCTTTTGAGATGGTTCCAGAGAGACTTTTACAAGCCAGCAGATATAACATCACTGCTATGATCCTGATATAAGAACACGGAAAATCACTTGTATGTATATCATTCCTTAACCATTTAATAATTCTCTTATTTTCTCTTATTAATAAATCTTTAGTTAGTTTACTAAGGATTGGCTGACAGAGTGATATTTGAGTAATATCTGAAATATATATTGATCCGAGGGGAAGTGTCTGATCCTTTGGGATTGGTAGAATTCTAAATATGGTGAATAGGGTTTTTAGTAACCTGTCACTATTTGACCTGTTTGCCCAAATGGACGCCAAGAGCTGGAATGCCTAAAGAGGACTGTTTGGCTTCTGGTTAACTACTGTGGTACTGCAGAATTTCTTTTGTTACTGGCTTGATGGATCTAATTATAGAATAAAGAACCAGTTTGAGGGATTGTCTGCCCTATTTCTTGCAGTCTGCCCTGAGTATGGCATTCTCCGTGCAGCCTATCTCGGCACCCAGTCACAGTCCCAGAGAATGATGGCAACTTCAAGCATTCACTGGTTGAGAGCTATTTTTGAGGTCTCATCAATGTATGCTGGTTTACTAATGAGGACAGAATACTGAAGGCAGTTATCAAAAGTTATTTATCTGTCACCTATTTGGAACATATTGAAAACATTAAATCAGAAGCTGATGTAGCATAGCCCAAGTTAGGGACACTCTTAAGGAGATCAAGAGAGAGACATTTTTGAGACTTTGCATTTAATTAAAGACTTATTCACCACTGACACTTGAAGTCTATCTTACTTTTCTAGAGGAGAATCTTGTTGAGAATTGCCTAAGCTATAAAATGCTATGCTATGATTCATAGCAATGTAATACAATCTTTTGTCTGAACAATTAAGCTTAAGGATAGCAGACTTGAAGGAATAAACAATTCTGTGTCTTTGAGACAAAGTTACAAAAAATATCAGATGCATATGCTTGAAGTTGCCATTATACATATGGATGCCAGATTCACCAGGCTATAGCAACAACCATTCAATACTTAACTTAATACAGTGATCTAGCAATTAAAAACAAACAAACAAAAAAAGAAAGATGGCCCTTTACAGCAGTGTTACACATTGAAATCTGCTAGACCAGTTTCTGTGCAAGTAGTGAGTGAGAAGAAAATGGAAGAGTGCCCTGTTTCAAATATTGCTTCTAAAATTAGATTTAAATGCCATCAAATTCACTAGAAATAATAGTGCACATTCATATTTTTAAAAAGGTTTTAACCACCAGGCCACCTGCCTTTCAAGACTGCTTTTGAAAGAAATTCTGTTCTCACTGTCACATAGCCCTGCAGTGCTAGAACATGGGTTTTCCACAATTACTTTAGGATAATCAAAAGAAACTCTCATACATATATGCAGTAAACCACACTCTTCCAGCTTCTAGTGGGACCAGGAACAGAACATATTTGTGGGTACAATCAATCAATACTTCATAAGCAATAGCAGACTGTAATAGTGGAAAACAAGACCAGCATTATTCTGTATGGTTCAGATCTAAATATCAAAACAGATACAATCCATAATATTTAAATATTAGACATTTTACTTGAATTTTGAAGTTTTTTATTCTGGCTCACATTTTGATTTATATTATAAGGGCAAGATAGTAAATATATAAGCCCAATGAGAGTCAGACACTAAAAACACTTAGAGTAAATACAAGAAACTTTAGTACAATGGTCCAAAACAGCAAATGCAGAATGCAGAGAAATCCCTTTATATAATCTCTGCGGCAACAATATTTCATTTTAATTTGGGAGAATGAGACCACAGCCCCAAAATGAACAACCATGTTTTTTGTTAGATGTTCAAAATTTGAAAAAATAAATAAATTCTATAAATGTTACCCCCACCCCCGCCCTCCTGCTCCAGTCTGTACAGTCTCACTTAGAGCTGGGAACTGAAACTAGGAGTCCTGCCTCCCAGCCCCCTTCTGTAACCACTAGTATTATTAATTATTATAACAAGCTGGCTGGCTGACTGACTGTGGAAGAAATGTAAAGAGATGGAAGAGAGAGCATCAAGCTACAGAGCAGCCTGTGCCTAAATCAGAGTGAACAGTAGTGACAAATGCATGTAGGGTATTAACCCCCAAGCACACTGAAGCCTTATTTTATTTGACAGATGGTGGATGTATTCTGTCTGTTTTTGACAGACACATGAGTCTTCTGTCCCCTCTAAACTTTGGAAATACTTACATAGTTTGTGTTGCCAACAAAAGGCCAAATTCCCTGCGGTGTAAATTGAGGGAGTGCCACTGATACGCATCCTGGAGGGTTTTACACCTTCCTCTTAAAGCTCCAAAATTGGCCACTGCCAGACAGGATATTGGGTAAATGGTTTGTCGGACAGTTCTGGTATGGAAATTCCCGTTCCTAAGTTATGTTCTTGCTAAAAAATTGTAAAATAAGTAAAAATAAAGGTAAATAATGTAATACCTCTTTAATTTCACTTTCTTTATGGGACAGAGAAAAATATTTCCTTCCTCTTCTCTTTCAAATGGACATTTTTTTTTTCCTTTTCTCTTCTCCTTTTTGGTTTCCATGCATGTCTTTTCCATATGTGCACATTTCCACAAGCTCACACACATGCCCGTTCATAACATTCTTTCCTGGTTTTATTATTTTTCTGCTTTTACCCACATGCCCCTAGCAGCAAAGGGAAAATCCTCCTCAATCCCCACAACCAATCTCCACAGCAGTGGCACCTAATTCTTGTTAGCTTCAAACTGCTGTTGCCTGCAGCAGGAGGAAAGCACAATTGTGAAGGAGTACAAGCGTAGTACAGCTGTGGGAATTATTCTGTTGAATCCAGAGAAGTTAGTAAGGCATGAGAGAATGTGTTGTCTGAGGAGTTTTTTTATTATTATTATTTATGTAGTAATGAGAGACCTTGGGTTGATTTCAGAACCTTGTGACTCTTTCTATGTCGTCTTCTCTCTGACCCAGCAAGGCCTGGGTATTCAGTAATGCAGCGCGTAGCCTCTTGTGTATTCTGCAATGACTCCTGTGGCAGATCTCAAAATGGCACTGATGAGCTCCAGCGGAAGTCCTGTAGGGAAGAATGATGTAACTTGGGACTCTTGAAGGAATGAAGGGTGACCAATGAGATGGGATCCTATATAATGGAAACCGGGGTAGAGGTGGGGGGAGGTAGTGTTTTTGCACTACAATCCTTGAACACTTTAAATGTGATAAGTGACCTAAGCTATTACTGTTACCCACAATAGAAAAGTTCTGCACCATTTATCATGATCAACACTCACTGTCTAAGAGAAGTTGTTGTCTGGTAAAACAGGAGATGGTATGGATATTAACTAAGGAGCATTGGTAGTATTCAAGAAACCGGCTCAATACTTGCAAATGTTGTCCCTGGCTCTTACTAGTAACATTCACTTTTGTTGTTTGTTTTTAAAATAGGTATCTGATGGTTGTGTCACAATTCAAGGCAATTGCACCTATATTCCCCTTCCGTGATCCAGCAAGAGCACCCGCTTTTAGGCTTTAGCCCTCGCCTCTCTTAGGCAGATACCCTTATCTCTCTCCCTCCTGACTGGGTTTTTTGCATGAGGGCATAGTTCTGGTCTACACTGTGTTATTCCCAGCAAACTAGACAGGCGAGCATCTGCACTTAGCGCGCGCTCTCTCTCTCAACAGTGTAATTGCCCACAGTTACAAGTTACCACACAGCTCTGTCAAAGTCAGTGGTACTCAACCTATTCATCATTGTGGGCCCCATTTGTGGCCAACAATGTGTTACTTGGGCTGCAGAATGAGAACCAGAGCACGCACGCACGCACCCCCCTCCCTCCCCAACTGCCCCCTACAAACCCTTATGCCTAGCATGTCTCGCCCAAAGATCCCTCCACAGAGTGGGGCCAGGAGTGGAGCCCTGATGGGGGGCTGGGCAGCAGAAACCGTGGACCCCACTGTGTGGAGCCAGGCAGCAGGCCCCACCCTGGACCCAGCTGGCTTGTAGGGCAGCTGGGCGGCAGCCCCAACCCCGCAGGGCCAGCCAGCAGCTCCAGTTCCAACCCCAACCCCATGGGACCGTCCCTGGGTCCTGTGGGATCGGGCGGCAGCCCTGGACTCCAACCCCACGGGGCAGTGCCCGGATCCCTGTTGGGACGGCCCACGACCCTGAACCCCCCTGCAGGGGCAGCCTTGGACCCCGCCACACTGGGCAGCCAGGCAGCCAGCAACCCAGACCCCAGGAGGCCCGGTGGCCTTTAGCACACAGCCACAGTTGTGTGCTAATTGGGCCGCATGCCAGCTGTGGGTTTAAACACTTCTATTCGTAACATGAAAGCATTACAGAAAAAAAATATTTAAAACAATTTAAAAAATGTATATGCATGCTACGAAGCTCACCAGAGATCATCCCCCACCATTCCAGCAGGGGTTCTGGTAGGATTCAGTTCTTCAACCCCCATGCAGAGATCTTCCTGTGGTTACAAGTTCATAACAGTCTCAACTCAGAACAAACACACCGACTGGGCAGATCAGCCTGTTTCTTTGTACGGCTTGGGTTTTTGATTTTCAGATTCCAAAAGAGTAATAAGTAGACAATGGTCCCTTCCTCAGGGCATAGCTTCAAAAGGCTGGATTTTTGCATAACCAGGAGGAAGGAATTTGTATTCACCTCCCCCCTACACATTTTCCAGTAAATCCACTTCACAAATATTGTCCAAAAGAGCATTCTTGTCTGCCACATTATTCAGTGTACTTCATTATTCAGGCCTATAATAATACATAGCATTTGTGTTTAATACAATGGACTCCAAAGATACTTAAACTTATTTCAATAAGGTTTTCTAAAGATGTTTCAGGAAATTGCCATATCTGTCACATATAACAGACTGAAGGAAATGTACAGATGAAACTGTCTGTACACTATCTTTTAATGCAGAAGTCCAACAGGACGCCACTTATCAGACTTCATTTAACTAAAATTTCTCCTGCCTTTTCATTTGGGTATGGTGTCTTCACTTCTTGTCTTGAACTGTTGTGTAGTGTGCCTGTGCATTATCAAACTGCTGCCTACCATCCCAGAAGTGACTGTATTTTAGTGGTGGTTACATCATCCCCGTTTATGGATTTGTATATCTAGTTTGTAAATAGCTTTGGGATCCTTCAAGATGAAAGGCTCTACTTAAATGTAAGATCATTATCTCCTCCAGCATTCCTCCACTCCCTATGCTCTGCTCAGAAGTCTCTCTTTCACCTAGGGCGTGATCCTGCAAGGTCCCGAGGCACTGAAACACAACTTATAATTTTTCAACCCTTGAGTAATCTCACCAACTACTACTCAACGGCTGAAAGTTAAGCACATGCTTATGTGTTTGATTGGATTGGGGCTAGAATGCTCAGTACTCTGCAGGATCGAGTTCCAATTTCTGGAGTTATACTGTACCTTGCTTTGTGTTGCCATATGCCTGAAACACAGTTCCCTTCCTCCTGCTCCTTAAAAACTTACTTGTTCCATGAAGGAATGCAGCTATAATAGCCATGCCCAGTTCTTTGTTAATGCTCATGCAGTTAGCATTTTAGCCTTCAGGGCAGAGACCTAATGTCTGTTTGGCACAGTGAATTTATTATATAGAACGGGTGGGCAAACCTTTTGGCCTGAGGGCCACATCAGGATATGGAAATTGTATGGCGGATCATGAATGCTCATGAAATTGGGGGTAGGAGAATAGGAGGGGTCTGGCTGGGGGTGCAGGTTCTGAGTTGGGGCTGGAAATGAGTTCAGGGTGTGGGAGGGGGCTCCAGGTTGGGTGGGAAGGGTGAGGGCTCTGGAGTGGGGCTGGGGATAAGTGAGTTGGGGTGCAGGAGGGGGATCAGAGCTGGGGCAGGGGGTTGGAGGCTGGGGGTGAGGGCTCTGGTGTAGGGCTGGGAATGCAGGGTTTGGGGTGCAGAAGAGTGCTTTGGGCTGGGACGGAGGGCGAGGGGGGATCACTGGGACGGAGGGCGAGGGGGGATCAGGGCTGGGGCAGGCTGTTGGGCCACCAGGGAGGGCTCTGGCTGGGAATGAGGATGTGGGGTTTGGGGTATAGGAGAGTGTTCTGGGCTGGGACCAATGGGTTTGGAGGGCAGGATGGGGATCAGGGCTGTAGCAGGGGATTGGGGCATGGAGGGGGCTTGGGAGCAGGCTCCAGGCGGTGCTTACCGCAAGCAGTTCCCAGAAGCATATCCCCCCTCCGGCTGCGATGTGCGGCCAGGAGACACTGTCCCAGCCACAGACGCCACCTCTGCAGTTCCCATTGGCAGACGGAGCAGCACGCAGAGCGACCTGGCCTCACCTGCGCTTACTACATAGCCAGCATGACCCCCTCTGACTCCTGTTTCTTGGGAGCTGTGCAAAGTGGGACAAGCCCCCGACCCCGCTACAGGGAGCACAGGAGCAGGGTAATCTCCAGACCCCACTTCCTGGTGGGAGCTGAGGGCCAGATTAAATGGTCTGACAGGCTGGATGTGACCATACTTTGCCTGCCCCAATATAGAACCATTGACTCTCATGGACCTATATAATTAAAAATCATAATGCCACTGTGCCTCGGAGATAGAGAACATCTAGTGAGTCAACTGTACCTCTAACTATAACTTTCAATTTTTTCACTGTTTACAGTCATAAAACATTTTCCCCGTAGTATCTGTGTGTATGTATGTGTTTATTCCCAGTGTCTTTCCCATTCCACCCAGATTTCCCTCCTTTATAGTAAAATGAGGTCACTAGAAACCTATGTTTGTGATAAGTCATTTCCATGGCAGTAGGCTATGATGTCATCAGTGGAGGATTATCCCCTTCCTGTGTGTGTTCGCAATTCAAAATTATAGTTTGTGAGAGAAAGTTTGTGTTTACCAAGCTTTTAAACTTAGTCCACATGAGGTTGGTAAACTATTGCTTAATTCTCAAGAGTTCACATGGGGTAATGGAATAAATGAATTAGGAAGCCTTTTGATTCTAGCAGGTGATAAGTGCATTTAAAAAAAACAAGGAAAAGAACATCAGTCACTCTGTCTTGCTCCTCACATGATGAGAGAGTACATTTATGACTGACTCAGTACATTATCCCAGTATGCTCTGTATTACACAGAACCACTTCTGTAATGTCTTGGCTTAGAACATCACAATTTTCCAGTCACACTTGTTTTTTTTTTCCTTTTAAGGAAGTCAGTGCTAAACAAATATACTGTAAAATATCCTGCTTTGCCCCCAAAACGTAAATCATTCCAGTATGCATATCGCTCGTTTCATCTCTATTTCATTGATGCCCTACTTGTCAACTATCAGGAGCTCAATGTCTTTAACCTTGTGAGGTATCTGTATTTTCTGCTAGCTTGGTCACAGCAGAGGCTGTTTTCTGCCATCTAATATTGAAAGTAAATTAGTTAATTGAAAATCCACAATTAAATGTCAGAGCTACTGCTGCTACCGTAGATGAAAAACATACATTTGAAATTGTGGGTTTGAGGTGTAATTCATTTCTTTCCTGAAATAATACAGCAGTCTTAAAGCCAAATAGGTGAAAGATATTTGAATACAGAAGTTGAGGAGTTCAGTTTAAGGTTTTATAAAAAAGGTAATGAGTTTTGATTCTGGAAATGGAAAATAAAGATTTACCTTTTTATTATTGTTTATGGATTTTGATTATAGTTAATTCCACACACAAAAACCTGAACTCTCATGCAGTCTCTTTCTAAATAACTTGGACTGGTGAATTTGAAGGGGGGGGGGGAAACACCACATAATGTTGTCCATTTGCACAGAAGTGGATTGGGGTCATTAGAGTGAAATAAAGGTGTGCTTACAACTTTTGTCAAAGAACCATTAAGACTAATGACTACGGGCTCAATCCTGCTCCCCCTGAAATCAATGGAAGCAGAATTGGGCCTCCAGTATGCAGGACTGGAATGGGGCAGTCAAAGAAGAAAATGCTTCTTGTAGATTCCAGGTGGGGACTAGCATTACAAACTATTAAGGTTCACAACAGCCCGCAGATCAGTGTCTTCGGTTGAAGAAAATGGGAAGTTAGTAAGAGGGGCCCAAAACATCAAGATCCATCAAATACATTTTCATCCAAACAACTGTGTCTCTTTTCCTTGGTTAACAGCATTACAAGTTAAGAGTGTTTGTTCATTTCTGCTGCTTGAAGCATACCATTGTGACGATGCGGTTCTGGTGGGACCCAACTGAGAGTGCCAATTCAGGACCAATTGCTCAAACAGGGCAGTCACAACCCAAGGCTGGGGGTTTTCCACCTCTAAGGCAAACCAAACCAGCCAGACAAAAATGACTTCGGTTTCACCCCACTGGCTAACCACAAGTCACACAAGCAATTTCCTTAGACACTCCAGTCTCCCAGTGTCACCAACAGTGCCACCCATCCTGGGGATGAATGGTTATGAAAACCAACACCCCAGTAAAAGAAAAAGGTTCTCTCGATCCCAAAGGACCAAGCCCCAGACCCAGGTCAATATACACATCGGATCTTACCCACAAATCACGCTGTTGCCAATCCTTTAGAATCTAAAATCTAAAGGTTTATTTGTAAAGGGAAAAAGGTAGAAATGAGAGCTAGAATTGGTTAAATGGAATCAACTACATACAGTAATGGCAAAGTTCTTAGTTCAGGCTTGTAGCAGTGATGGAGTAAACTGCAGGTTCAAATCAAGTCTCTGGAGAACATCCCCCGCTGGGATGGGTCATCAGTCCTTTGTGTAGAGCTCAGTTTGTAGCAAAGTCCCTCCAGAGGTAGAAGCAGGATTGAAGACAAATGAGATGAGACATTAGCCTTATATAGGCACTTCCAGGTGTAAGAACACTTCTTTGTTCTTACTGTGGAAAAATTACAGCAAAATGGAGTTGGAGTCACATGGGCAAGTCCCTGCATACTTTGCTGAGTCACAAGGCGTATCTGCCTTCTCTCAATGGGTCGATTGTGTAGCTGATGGTCCTTAATGGGCCATCAAGCAGGCTAAGCAGAGCTAACACCAACTTGTCTGGGGTGTTTCCCATAACTGCAGCACCAATTTGAAAAACAGACAGTATACAACCAATATTTCAACTACATAATGATACAGACATACAGACAGCATAATCATAACCAGTAACCCATAACTTGGTCTTAGACACCTTATATGACCCCTTTTACATAGGATTTGGTGCCACTACAGGACCTTGGTTGCAAACCATGTTCTATATGGTCCCAGTTTATATCAATAACATCACAACCATTCTAACATAATGGCCCATACACTGTTATGTGTTACGTGATCTCACCTGCTACAGAAGTACTGTTGTTCCCTTCTGATTGCACAGAATTTCTAGATCACTGTGCAGATGCAGGGAGCTGCAACACACAGTGATATGTAGGTGAATATGCCTAAGGCATTGGGGGAGGAGACACCAAATGGAAGGGAGGGTTGAGGTGATTTCACTACCTGTGATATGTCAAAGCCTTTCTGAAAATCCCAGTACACTATATCAACTGGATCACTCTTATCCACAAATGTTCAGTTTTCACAATGGAGAGACATGATCAACGGGGTCCACCAAGGATCTGAACTAGGACCTGTGCTGGTCAACGTTTTCATTAATGATCTGGAAAAGAAAGTGGACAGTAAAGTGACATAGTTTGCAGATGAAACAAAATTATTCAAGGTAGTTCAGTCCAAAGCAGACTGTGAGGAGTTACAGAGGAGTTACAGATCTCACAACAGTGAGTGACTAGGCAACAAAATGGCAGATGAAATTCAACATTGATAAGTGCAAAGGAATGCACATTGTGCAAATTAATCCCAACTATACATATACAATTAGAGGTTCTAAATTAACTGTTGTTCTACGAGAAAGAGATCTTGGAGTTACCGTGGATGATTCTCTGAAAATTTCCTCTCAATGCACAGCAGTGATGAAAAAGGCTAAGAGTATATTAGAACTATTAGGAAAGTGATAAAATATAAGACAGATTATCTCATAGTGCCACTATATAAATCTAGGATGTGCTCCTCTTTGAATATTGTGTCCAGTTCTGGTTGCCCCATCTCAAAAAGGTAATAGTGGAACTGCAAAAATTTCAGAGAAGGGCAACAAAGATGACCACGGGCATGGAACGCCTTCCATGTGAGAAGAGACTAAAAAGATATGGGTTGTTCATCTTAGAAAGTAGATGATTGGTGGTGGGGGCTGATAGAGGTCCATAAAATCATGAATGGTGTGGAAAAAATAAATAAAGAGCTGTTGTTCATCCTTTCCAACAACACAAAAAACAGAGGTCGCCTGATGGAATTAATTGGCAGCAGAAGTACAAACAAAAGGAAGTACTTTTTCACATAATGCACAATTAAGCTATGGAACTCATTGGTATGGGATATTTTGATGGCCAAAAGTATAACTAGTTCAAAAAAGAACTGGATAAATTCATGGAAGGATACGTCCATTGATGGTTGTTAGCCAAGATGGTCAGGGGGATAACCACATACACAGGGTAATCCTGACCCTCTGACTGCCAGAAGCTAGGAGTGTAAGATGGCTAGATCATTCCATAATTGCTGTGTTTTGTACACTACACCAGAAGCTCTGATATTGGCCACTCTGAAAGACGGGATATTGGGCAAGATGGACTATGCTCTGACCCAGTGTGGCAGCTCTTACATTCTTATATTCTTAAATTATTTACATCAAATGATTTTGACTGGGCCTTGGCAGCTTCAGATGTATATGCTGAACTCCCTACAAGATTTTTGCTTCACCTCAAATTATGCAAAATGAACACTATGCTGCATTCTCAATATACTCACTAGGAACAAAGTAGTGTATAAAGATTTCCATCATATGACACTTAACGTTGTTTGGCACGTGGTTTGTGATTGTTTCTTAGGCTATTATTGTTTATGGATAGATTTCCTAGTCCTTCATCCCTTGTCTCTAGAAGCATTTGTATTCCTGCCACACAAGGTTGATTGTAGATTAAAGGGGAAATTTTCTATGGTAACTGCTTGTTAAAATGTCCATAGGACATTGCTGACACAATGAAGATCTATTGTATTGGAGATGTAACACTAAATACTGAGAACATTGTATTTTTCTTCTTCATGAGATGTGGAACATTATGTTGAATAGTTCCCTTCTGTCTTGTTTATAAATTACTTACTGCATCTACCAGTAATGGAAATAATTCTCTTCCTAGATCCATCTATGGACATAAATATCTTTACTAGCATTTGGTGAATTTTAGTAGTCATGACGGTAAGGAGCTGCTGCTGGCACAAATCAGAAGCTGCAGTAAAAAATCTTATAGAATTGATGGTAACAAATGTGTGTGTAAAAACATTCTGGACAGGCATATATGTGACATTGTCTTTAGGAATTGTCTGAGCTGTTCTTTCCATAGAAGAAGTTTACTAGCAAGGAATTTTTCAAAAATAAAAATGGGGGGGAGGGAGAGCCCTAATTGTTAGCACCCCTTTCCCCTCTTCCCCCTCCCCGCCTCCGCCGTCACACACAGTAAGCTTTTTCAATTTGACATCTACTGTTTCCATCCTAGCCTAATATATGATGTATTATGTGCACAGACAGAACTGGAACAGGGTTCTTTACCAATATGTTGCCTAAACAAAGGGGTGAGGGTATTTTACAGAATAAAGAGATCCTTGTGGAAGCTTATTGTGAAAAAAGATATTATTGACCCAGAGTAGGTTGGTTCTGTGTCCTCAAACACAGCCTTCTGCTTTCAGACTTCCTTTTTTTCTGTCACCTGTGAATCTGGACCTGTCCCTCAATGCTTGTTATCATGTCTCCCTCTAGCACAGCGGTGCTCACCTTATTTATAGGGTTGCCAACTTTCTAATCGCACAAAACCAAACACCCGTGCCCTGCCCCTTCCCCAAAGTCCTGCCCTTATCTGAGGCCTCACCCCCACTCACTCCATCCCCTCTCCCTCTGTTGCTCCCTCTCCCCCACCCTCACTCACTTTCTGTGGGCAGGGGCTTGTGGTGTGTGAGGGAGAGAGGACTCTGGCTGTAGGTGCAGGCTTCAGGGTGGGGCCAGAAATGAGGGGTTTGGGTTGCAGGAGGGGCTCTGGGCTGGGACAGGGGGTTGGGGTGCAGGAGAGGGTGTGGACTCTGAGGTGGGTCTGGGAGGTTAGAGTGCAGGAGGGGGCTCAGGGCAGGCGGTTGAGGTGCAGGAGGGGATGTGGGGTGTTGGCTCCAGAAGGGAGTTTGGGTGCAGGGGAGGTTCCGACCTGGGGCAGGGAGTTGGGGTCAGAAGGAGGTTCAGCGTGCAGGCTCCGGCTGGGCAGTGTTTACCTAAGGTGGCTCCCAGAAGCAGCTGGCATGTCCAGCTCCTAGGCAGAGGGGTCAGGGAGTTCTCTGTGCTGCCCGCATGGGCTGCATCCACACAATATATATACTACTTGATGATGTCACTTGAGCCACAGCTACGTGCTGATTGGGCCTCAAGCGGCCTGCGTGTTGAGAACCACTGCTCTAGCAACTAGATCTGTGCACCATAATAGCCTTCTATTTATTCATAGCAAAAACGAGTTCCTCTGTAGCTTAAGTTTTAGGGGCTTGTGCTCTTAGCACAGAAGGTCTCCCTTTTGCTTCTTGATGAGAACCATGGTGTGTCTGTGTAGGGTTTGAAAAAACTACCCCACACTTATGAACCAAAAGACTTAAGCCTACTGGCCGAAGGTGAAACATACTTGTACTGTCACACTCTGATGGCCAAACGTCCCCCTCAATAATAAAAAGGAAGAGTTATGTGACATTTTAACTGTAACATCATTAGTCAATTTTCTATTTAATATTTGTATATGTAACTTACTACATCTTCTATTATACCTTCTTTCCCTTTCTGGCTTCATTCCACATTTTTATCCTTATTTTTTCTGTAATGGATCATGGTGTATCATTTCCTGAGTTGCCTTTGGTGTCACTTGCCTCATATCTATCTCCACTTCTTATCTTTCTCTATTTCTGCATTTTATTCTCTACCTCCTCCTATATATTTTGGGTTTTTTTCTCCTACCTTTGATCTCCTCAAAAATCTTTCACTCTCTCAGTACTGCATTTTCCTGCCTACCGCCACCACTGTCCATGCATACTTACATAGTCCTTCATAGTTTTACTAGATACCTACTAAGTGAAGGACTAAATCTATTAGTCCAAGACTGACATGAAAGATAGGGAGGGGGTGGCACTGACCAGGGTCAATGCCCATGTGAGAAACCAAGAGTCTTTTGTACCCACAGCTACAGAAAAATGAAAGCCAGCTTCCTACTTCCCAGAACAGCACCAGTGCATTCCTTCACTGTTGCTCATAGCTTTCCCATGCAGCAGCTGTAGAATGAAACTAACCGACTTCTTTTCAGTTGCACTGCCACAGAGGCAGTGAAAATGATCAAGACTCTAGTCAGTTTTCTTTGTGCTATAGCTCAGAAAAATCCTGGGCACCAACTGAGGCACTGGGGCTGTCTATTAGTAGATTTCAGAAGGCAGCATTGCATTGATTTCTGCTCCTTTAATATTTAGAGGATAATCTTTGGAGCCATAATTTCTAAAGACTAGCATTTTAGTCTGTTTATAATAAAAGCTCAGATAATTAAAAAGTGAAAGGTATTCACCTAGGAAAGCTTCCTACTTGTTGCAGAGGATGAGTAGATAGTATTCTCTCACTAAAAAATATCCCATTGGGTATCTTCTGGAGTGTGGAATGAAATTATTCCAGGGCCCTATACTTTGAGAGACCATCTTTAATAATTGCTGTTCTCCAGAGACTGCCTTCCTCAATGGATTTGTAATTCTATTATTAGAGTCAGAGATGGACTTGTTTCAAAATAATGACTCTGATCTAGTGAAGAGATTGGGATTTTGATACACTATACTTGAATATGTTCATTACCCTGGTGACATGTTGGCTGAGTGAAGCCTAGACTGAAGATTGTTCTGGTGGTACTAGTAATTTGCAGCCTGTATGTCCTTTCTTTAAGAAACACTTTACAGCTGAACCTAATGAAATGTTACACACCTATCAGAATTCTTGTCTTGGAGTGCATAATTTCAGAACAACTCATTGGGGGAAATATTTGTGATGATTATGTTTCCTCCTCCTAATCTTTAGTTTTCTGAAGTGTGACTGGATAGTAACAACATTTAGATTTTGTTACTATAGATTGTAACATTAATAAAGCAAACTGTTTGTTTGTCAAAGATGTAGCTATTTAACCATATACTGAGTTCCAGCCCCGTTTTTAGAGAGTTGGAGGTTGGAAGCAGAGAGAATACACCTCACATCCCATTGCTACCATAAAGTATTTAATTAAACACACAAGTATATTAGTTTCCCCTTCAGTAAATGAAATTTCTATAACCCTTTTTGAGAGCCTCAGATGGAACGTATTAAATGAAGCTTCATAACACTTCTATGTGATAGATAAATATTGTACTTGTTTTATAATAATGAAACCGAGGCACAGAGCATTTCAGTGATTTAGGCAAGTCATGAAGCATGGCAATAGTAGAGAAGAATAGAACCCAGGAGTCCTGACTTGCAGACCTCCCTGGCTTAACCACTAGACCACATTGTTTCCACTTTGTTAAATGATTTTATCATTCAATCCCTTCTCACAATATTATAGAACGGTTTTATGTCCATGTGTCTTGCTTACCCTGATCTGTCATCAAGGCCCCAAAAGTCAGCTTTGGGGTGGGCTATGAGGATTTTTAATTTAAGTAACTGATATCATAGTATAATATTCTTCTAAATATATAAACAGTCTTCTTCAACACTGGACAAACTGAAGAAATCTAAAAAGTGTTCTGTACCAACATTGCAATCAAATCTCATTAAAAAAAAAATATACAATTGCAGTTCCAAAAATAATGTAATTGAGAGAGACATCAAGGAAGAACAACGTGGGAGGGAAATCAAGTTAGAGTGGTAATTTTGAAAATTTCCATAGTCTTTTTAAATACAGGGCAGATGTTTGGTAAGAATGTTTTCTGAGTCTTGAATGTTTGAAGATAGTCATATTATATTTTTAATTTCCTTACAGCCTAGAATTTACAGCAGTTACACATTCCACATAAAATGACATCATCAGTGCTGTGCCCACCTATTTAAAAAATGTAAACTGCTAGAGATGTGGGGGGGGAAGGCACTCCAATGAATCTTCACAGTCCCTTAATTCATTGGCTTCTTTGCCAAGTTCCAGTTTTGGTGGTGGTTTTGAGATGCATATAACTGTCTGCTATAAACTGACTGGAAGTCAGCAAACAGCCATCAGATATCTAGAACTGGATGGAATTTATTTGGATTTTCCCCCCCTATATTTTAGCCAGTTTTTAGAGTGGTCAAAATCTCTAGAAAATTTGAAATTTCAACAAAAAACGTTGATTGAAAAATTCCAAGACTTTCGATGATTTTTTTTCTGCATTTTGCAAATGGCTATAATAGTAACTTTTAGTCACTACTGACCTGGACTGGTTTGAAACCAGGGATACACAAGTGAAAGGCTCCCCTAATCCATTCTTAATCTCACAAGCCATTCTCTCCACATATCATGGAGATGCAGCTCCATGAAAATGAATTAGAATATAAGTAGATCGTTAAAATCAGATATTGAAAAGAATTGCTATATTTTTGTCTAAATTCCAGCTGATGCAGGATTGTTTTCTCTAGCATTTTGACTAGCTCAATTTTAAATGACTCAAGTGGTGGGATTTTTTCGCCACTTTTCAACTATGTGTTTGTATGGTGCTTAGCCTGATGGTGTCCAGTGGTTATGGGAGCTGGATAAGCACTCACTACACTGTCGCTGAACCCACATGGGACTTCGCAACATTGGGGAATTCCAAGCAGGGGAGATAAGTCAGTTTTTTCCCCCTTTGCACTGAAAGAGTGACTCAGAGGGAGCAGAGCCAGGTTCTAACCCACATATTTTATTACTTTACTTTTGCATGCAGCATTTCTGCATTGTTCTGTTGTTATCTGTATTGAAGTAGCACCTAGAGACCAAGATCCCATTGTGTTAGGCACTGTACAAATGTATAATAAAGTAGCGTGGCAGTCCCTGCCCCAAAATACGTACATACGAAGTATAACATCGCAGACAGTAAGCTATTACAACAAACAGAACGAGAAGCAGAGTGAAGAAATCAGAAAACGTTTGGCAAAATAAGCAAGCATCACAGCATGCCAGATGACTGACTATGTCAAATTCTACTCACTTTGTGGTTCAAGAAGAATGCTTGGATTTTTTTTGTCTTATAGTGTAATTGGTATTCACTTTAAATAATGATGTGTCTAAGTGGACATGAAAATTCTCTTGTTCCCCTCTAAATTTGCCTATTAAGAACATGTAAAAAGTGACAGAGAGTCCTGTGGCACCTTAGAGACTAACTTAAGTATTGGAGCATAAGCTTTCGTGGGTGAATACCCACTTCATCAGATGCATGTGGTTGAAATTTCCAGAGGCAGGTATAAATATGCAGGCAAGAATCAGTCTAAGGATGACGAGGTTAGATATTAGGAACAAATCAGGTATTAGGAAAGGCAATATACAAAAACCTGTAAGAGAACACTTCAACCTCCCTGGACACACAATAGCAGATTTAAAGGTAGCCATGCTGCAGCAAAAAACTTCAGGACCAGACTCCAAAGAGCAACTGCTGAACTTCAGTTCGTTTGCAAATCTGACACCATCAGCTCAGGATTAAACAAAAGACTGTGAATGGCTAGCCAACTACAAAAGCAGTTTCCCCTCCCTTGGTTTTCACACCTCAACTGCTAGATGAGGGCCTCATCCTCCCTGATTGAACTAGCCTCTAGAAATTTCCATCACGTGCGTCTGACGAAGTGGTTATTCACCCACAAAAGCTTCTGCTCCAATATGTCTGTTAGTCTATAAGGTGCCACAGGACTCTTTGTCGCTTTTTACAGATCCGCACTACCACGGCTACCCCTCTGATATTAAGAACATGTAATTTTAAAAAGTAAAATGTGTATATATATGTAGCACTTGTATTACTTAACACATTAAAAGCCCTGAGCAGACATTAGCAAATTAATTTTCAAGCTTTATTTAGAAGTAAAATCTTACAGCTTGATAAATTTAAAAACTGATTTATGCAAGCATGGCCTCCCCTCCACCCCCGACTCCTTAGTCTTTCCATCTTTGGCTATGGTCTCACCACTGTTTGGATGGGAGCTCTTCAAAGAAAATCCAGAATATCATGGAAAGTGGCATTAATGACTCAACAGGTAGAACTTTTCCCTATGAGAGGGTGTTGAACCAGTGCCCCCAGTAAGGTATTGAGGAGCTCTGTACTGTTTGCAATACCATCTTTCCTGAGACGTTTGTTTTTTGTTTTTTTTTAAATGCTCACCATTCATACCCTTTAAGACCTCATGGAACCTTACATAGTAGAAGAGAAATTCTAATTTATGTACTTTCATTCTGCCTGACTAAATCCTCTGAAGTTTCAATTCAATATGGTATTCTTAACTTCCTGTCCAAAACTGAATTGTTCTTGTACACCATTAAATACCTGCTGCATCTTGTCCAAGAAGAGATTGTATTTCAGTGATAAATTAACTCGGGGGTCCCCAATGCGGTGCCCGCGGGCGCTGCGTCCTGGCCAGTGGTGGAGCATCCGCCGAAATGCCACCAAATTTCTGTGGCATTTTGGCGGCAACACATATCATGATGCCGCTTGTCACTGACAAGTGATGTCATTGAGAAGTGTCGCCGCTGAAATGCCGCCGAAATTCGGCGGCATTTCGGCGGGTGCTCCACCGCCGCCACGGTCCTTCGTCTGGTGCCCGCCAGACAAAAAGGTTGTGGACCACTGAGTTAACTGATTCCTCTACTTGTGTGTAAAGCATTTCAGGATCTTGGTGCTCCATAAATGTGAAATATAATTAGTAAGCACACAATTTGCAAAACACGTGTTATGTATTTTACAGTTTTATTTGTCATTTATTGAATGGGGAAATATGTCAGAACTGGACATTGTTATCAGTAGTATGTAAGGTTTCAGTATGTAGTCGCTGTGCAATATATAGCATTTATTCCACTTAAATCCATTTGCTATCTAGTTTAATGTTTTCAAGTTACGTCAAAGGTAAATTGTGTTACTAAACATTGTATATAACCATTCTGAAAGTTGGTGTAACACTTTTTCTAATTAACTTGTTTAGCCTAGTTTTTTAGTAACATTAGCTGTTTCATCATTTTTAAGGTATTATAAGTACTCAATGACCTAAGAACTCATATGGTTCCTTAATCATACAGATTACTCATCATTGCCTGTTCATAACAGAAACCTGAATTGCATGTTAAGATTGTCTGATGATAATCAAAATCTAGTATTCACTTATCATTGCAGAATTAAATGACAAGATAATAGCATTACATTAGAACAATGTTTCTTTTGATTGAATACCTATTTCAGTAAAAGTGAAACCTCCAGATCTATATATATGGATCAGTACTGTGAATGTGCTTAATAATAGGATTGAAGTGGCGAAGAGTCCTAAATTATCAGCTATAATTCTTTGAAGCCAAATCATTTTTTATAATGAATTACTTAGAACTAGCTGAATATTTTTGCCTAATTTGCTTGGACTATTTGTAAAATTGCATAATTGTAATTCACTGTTCTAGCTTGATCTTTGGTCAAGATGTTGCACATTCTCATCAACAACAGCAAAGGCCATCTTCCCATACTAAGCAAGCTGGTTGCTTCCCACAAGCACTAGTTATGCTATGCTGCTTTAAACACTGAGTCCTGGATCCTCATCTTACTTACCCTGGTTTCACACGTGTTTAGTTCTCTTGACTTAATTGTGAGTTTCTTCTGATTTACACCGATGTGACTGAGAAGAACAGTTCTGTTCACTGTTAAATCAAGAACATATATGGAAGTCTGCTTCTTGGAAAGTGTGCATGAACTCAGAGAGCAGGGCTACTAACTGACTTCTGTTGGGAAGCTGTGGTTACAGACCTTTGTTTAAATATATCGTAGCTTTTGTTGAGCCTAATCATATCTAGAATAAATCCCAGTCTCCTGGAAAAGTCTTCAGGAATGAAAGTGAATGAGCAGTGGATACACGCTTTCTTAATCTAATTTCAAAGTTGAGTGAAATGACTGTTCATTATGAAATGACATATAGCTTTAGAAGGTTGCCTGCGCTTACCTATGATGATGTCACAACGGGAGTCTTTTGAAAGCTGCAAAACACAAACATGCTCAGCTCCACAGCCATCAATATTTTGGTTCCCTGCAAGCCATTGTTCTGATGACACATGAATTAGTGCAAGTAGCAGTCAATTGTAATGGTTGCCATTAAAAGTCAGCATGCACCCACATTAACTACATAATGGTATTTGAGATCTTGCAGTTATCCCCTCTTCGCAGTATAGGAAAACACTGCAGAACGTCACACATGCCTCTGGGTGGCAATCACTTGTAAATGCTGACTTTATTTCAACACTTCATAACCCATCCGTTGATTGATTTTTTTTTTTTAAATCTATGTATTTTTGTTTAAAATAGCTGGAACCCTTCCACTTCTTCACCCTGTCTTTCCACTCCCATCTCCTTGGAAACAAGTGTCACACTTCAGGACTAGGTGCACCTTTGATCTCTCTCTGGTCTCTCAGAGTGCATCCACATAGATGATGAGCCCTGTTCCTTCAACTCTTTCATGTTTGAATCCCATGATTCTCTCACTCTTAGACCGGGCCCATGGCTCCAGTACCCTGTGTACCAATCATGGTTGCCCAGCATGCCCAACAGGGATTGGCTGCCTGCAAGTCTGCCCTTCTTGAGCTTCAGGGCCGACTCCAGGGGTTTTGCCGCCCCAAGCAGCAAAAAGGGTGGGGGAAAAAAAAACCCGTGATCATGATCTGCAGCTATACCGCTGCCGCTTTGGTCTTCGGCGGCAATTCGGCGGCTGGTCCTTCACTTCAGAACAGGGTATTGTTTAATCATAGCAGTAGGAGCACAACATGGCAAGAGAAATGAAGGTTTGATGACATAGAAGGTCTACACACATCTGATTATTGCCTAAAGGTTTAAGTAGGCCTAGTATATCCTAGACATCCCAACCTTTGGGGACTGGAGATTCAGTCTCTCTCTCTCTCATGTCTTTCAGGGACTGTCTTTTTATCCACCACAAAGTTATTTGTTTCATTTTCCCACCTGGATCCCCTCTACCCATATATGGTATTCATATTTTTATTTATATGGTTACAAGCCAGAGGTCGAATTCAGCATGGTCAGAGATTAAACTTAACATGAATGACACCTGGATTGTCTTTTAAATATTGGTAAATAGGACCCTCAGAAGCTATTATCTGCTTTCCTGCTCACATGCCTTTAGCTCCTGCAGGAATTAATCCTTTGGAAACATGTAGCAAACAACACAATAACACTTAAAGAAAATACAATATTTAACCTATTGCAGGCAGTTTCCATGTCCTTCACAACAGGTAGTTAAGAGTGATCCACTAGTACAGAGCTGTCCCATTTCAACTTTCTTCCAGATGAAAGGGTCAGGGATGTTCAGCCAGTGGTGAGATCTACTTGGCTGAACATGCTTTAATGCTCTGTAATTACAAACAGCCACAAGTATTCTGCTCCTCCTTGGGGAAGGCTCCATGGCATTCCTGCAAAGCTCTGAACCTCCCCCTTTCCCTACTTCATAGCTTCCCCTCTGAGAATCTTTTTGCCACCAGCCTTCAAACCATCTTTTGTAGCTTGTCAGTCACTTGAAAGAGTTGCTGTTGAGTGACAAAAGGCATGCTCTCCCAACAGGCGCTGGTTTGTTGCATTTGTGGTAGTCTAGGAGGTAAAATGTATTCTAATTTTTGAAGCTTGTGTTTGGTGTTCCCTGTGAGAAGCAGAATTTTGGGTAATAATATGACCAAATGCTGCTCTATCATGGTATAGGACAACCTCTGTAGACTGTATTTGTTATTAATACAACAGACACAGGGAGACTAGCCCTATGAATTCAGGTGGATTTTTTACACAAGAATAGAGGTGATTTATTCATTTGTTTTCTTGGCATATTCAAAAAGTCTGCTAGGGTTAACAAAATACATCTTTTCAAAACAGAATGATTCCAGACTATCTTGAATACAACTCTGGTGAATCTGCACCTGTACTAGTGCATTCAGTTCAGGGCATCCAGCCCCATGAAGATGTAGATGTAACTGGTGGGAATGCAAAGAAGAACAAAATGATTAGAGGGCTGGAAGGTGTAATATACAAAGAAAGATTAAAAGAGATAAATATGTACAGTGTGTTTGAATGGCAGCTAAGAGGTGGTCAGACATGGTAATGATCTATAACTCTCTGAAGGGTATAAATACCAATATGAGAGAAAAATTACTCTAGGGTAGTCAAAGGAGGTATAATTAGCTGTAATGAGATGAAATTAACAATATGAAAACTTAGGCTGAATATCAGGGTAAAACTTCCTAACAGTGAGAGCAGTTGTTTTATTAATTTATTTATTTATATGGTAGTAGCTCCTAGGGATCCCAGCCATGGACCAGGACCTCATTGTCCTAGGTGATGTACAAACTTGTGACAAAAAACAGTTCGTCCTTTGCTTAGCACTTCTAAAACTAGATTGGACAAAGATTATATAAAATATGATCGGAAACAACCTGACATGGGTACTGGATGAACTAGATAATCTAACAGATCTCTCATATCATCAGTTTTTGTGATTTATTGAATGAAAGGCTAACTCATCACTGCCTCCTGCTGTAGCACCAACTTGAACATTGGTGCCACTTAGGATTGTATCAATGTAACTCTATTTTTATGACTCTTGACCTATCAGTTACTAATATATGTAATTTTTTTTTAATTGCAATAGCCTTACCACTCGTCTGCCAAAAGCTGGAGAAACTATCCATGGACATAAGTTTTTCATTGGTTTTGGGGGGAAAGGAGCCAATCAGTGCATCCAGGCTGCTCGACTTGGGGCCAAGACCTTGATGATTTGTAAGGTAAGCATTGACTTGAAGCCGCTGGATAACAGCCAAGCCAAATGTTCATCCAAGCTTCAGTGGAACTTTTATGTGGTTGATAGAAAAGTTGACTCTCTTTTTAATGCATCTCTTCTCATCTGGTTTTGGTTAGAAATGTATTAACAAAGTACTGCCAGGGAAACTGTTCTTCTGGTATTTACAAGACAGCCAGAAAAAGAATTGGATAATGGTCTGGTGGGAATTGCATGTAATGAGAAACCACAAAGCCTAGAATAATGTCACCTGAGAGAACTTGAGATATTCAGAATTACACTGAGTTAAACTTGACCGGCCCCTCCTTTTTACCTTGTCCTGTATTGCAAGAACGAGAGGTAAGTTGATGATTTTTTTTGGTTCTGCATTTACCAGCCATGCTGTATTTATATATTTAATAACATGTAATCAGCCGGGAATTCACTGCCATAAGTGGTCACAGTCAAGTACTGATAGGCTAAAAAAATTTTTGGAAGGGATATAAAACTTCATTTTTCATGTTTTAAAACCAACCTTTACTAGGGATTAGAATGAGATCTTTGCAGGGAGCAGGGAACCAAAGATTATCCTACATGTGCCTACTGTGGAATTTCATGAATCTTCCTCTGAAGCATCTGGGTGCTGGCTCCTGTTGGAGACAAGCTTCTGGGCTGGATGGATCATGGGTCTGGTTCAGTCAGGCAGTTCCTATATTCCTGTGTCACTGCATCGTCTTTTTGGAAAGGGATGATAATTTTATTACTGTTAATAACATCTGTTGGTATGCAGGCGGTGATAAGGATAATGAAATGTTATGGTTCAGGGATGATCACTGCTAGGATTAAGATGGAACTCCCTCCCCTTCTAGCCTTAGCCTTTACCGATCCTGCTGTAACCATAAAGAGCATTCCACACTTGACCGGATGTACTGCTCCCCCTTCTCACCTCTTTCACTCCCCCCTTCTACTGGAGTACCAGATATTGGCCATGGCTAGGGACTGGAAACCAGGTTTGATGGACCAATGTCTCTTCTAAGAGGGCACATACTATAGGAAAGAATGGAATTTTTATTTGTAATGAGGTCCTCAGATCCATGACTTTGGGGTACTCTGCTCTATGCAGCCTTGGAGGCAGACCAAACCTGTCAATCAGCGGCAGGAGAGGTGTGGCTCCCACCTCTGACGAACTGCTGGATTTCATCAGCATCTCCAGCTCCTCTCCACTGCAGACCAATTATGAACAAGATGGATGGGGGTGTGTGTGGAAAGAATAGGGGAGGCTTAAAGTCTTCAAGCTGTCAGAGTCTGCCATTGTTGGCAAGGAGGATTCCTTTTCTCCTCGGTCACCAGGACTCTGTCCTTCCTAACCCACACAGAGTGCCACATGGCAGAAACAGCTAAGAGAGGGTAAGCCAGCTGCTGCGTCTCCTGCATCTCCCTCTCTGAGTACCTGCCACCATGGAGATCAAGTGTCTGTTTTGCGGAGACCCTGGTCTTTCTCAAATGCTCAGGCAGGGGCAGGGTTTCTAGTATCCTCTTTATAAGAGCCCTTAACATATTTGAAAACTGTTTTCAGGTCCCCCCTCGGTCTTTTTTTCTCAAGACTACATATGCCCAATTTTTGACCTTTCCTCGTATGTCAGGTCTTCTTAACCTGTTACCATTTTGGTTGCTTGCTTCTGGATTCCCTCCAGTTTGTCCATGTCTTTCCTAAAGTGTGACACCCAAAATTGGACACAGTACTTCAGCTGAGGCCTCACCAGTGCTGGGTAGAGCAGAACAATTACCTGAGAGGCCTTACATGCGACACTCATGTTAATGCATCCTAGAATAATATTTGAATTTTTGGCAGCTGTATCACACTGTTGAGTTTTATTCAAGTTGTGATCCACTGTATCCCTCAGATCCTTTTCAGCAGTACTACTACCAAGCTAGTTATTCCCCATGTTGTAGTTGTGCATTTGATTTTTCCTTGTAAGTGAAGTATTTTGCTCTTGTCTTTATTGAATTTCATCTTGCTGAACTCAGACCAATTCTTCAATTTGTCAAGATTGTTTTGAATTGTATTCCTGTCCTCAAAAGTGCTTGCAACCCTCCCTGTTTTGTGTCATCTGTGGATTTTATAAGCATACTCTCCATTCCATTATCCAAGTCATTAATTAAAATACTAGATCCCACGGGACCCCGCTATAGATATGTCCTCCCAGTTTGACAGAAGATCATTGATAACTACTATTTGAATAGTTTTGCCTACACTATGGAAGTGTCTCAACTGGCTGTTTCGCAGAGATGGAGCCTCATCTCCTGTGCCTCCGACTGACAGTTCTGGTCTGCCTCTAAGGCTTCACAGAGCAGAGTACCTAATGTCATGGATCTGTCAACCTCATTACTCCAAGAAAAGAAATTTTCAGGTAAGACATGGATAAATGTTCCTAATCTCCTGAGAGAGCCTTTTCTCACTAGATTTCCACCCCAGTGTTTAGGTAAATGAGGTATAGCTATGTATCCAAATCATACCTGCAAACCATCTCAGGTTCACCTGTCACTAGCTGTTCTGTAGAGTTTTCTTATGTTAGGTTTGTCAGTGTCCCAAGTCTGGCAAGTCATAGATATTTGGTCTCTTTGTCTTGAGTAGCTGTCAGATTCTTGTACTGAAAAAGTTTACAGAGAATTTGGTGTTAATATTCCTAACTGAATGCTAACTTTTTTTTGTGGTTGATACATATCTTGAATTATTTGAAAAAGGTCCAGAATTTGCTTACTGCCAAAGGTAGAATATGTGTTTCCTGAAATGTTTGCTTCATTAGTCAAATTCCATAGGTCAGTGGTATGGCTATTAACTTTACAAAAAAAAGAACGATCTCTTCTTAAGTCGATATACAAACAGTTTTTCCTAGTCTTATTTATGTGTTGGAGAAAAGGAAGACAAAGTAGAAGCAAGAATTTTTCTAAGCTCTCTAGAATTCACCATTTCTTAATTTTATTTAAAATTTAGAGTTCACTTTATACCTTCACATAAATCTTACCCGTGACAGTATTTATACAGTCTCTGCAAATGTCAGTGGGACCTGCATAATATAATTCTACACATTCAAGGTAAAATAGCATTGCAATAAGTCATTGCTATTTTAGTTATTTGTTACATTATAAAGAGTCCTGTGGCACCTTAAAGACTAACAGATGCGTTGGAGCATAAACTTTCGTGGGTGAATACCCACTTCGTCAGACACGTTACAGATCCAGACCAACACAGCTACCTCTCTGATACTATGATATTGTTGACACTAATATTATAAAATTGCAAGGAATCTGACAAGATATGCTGTGTAAGGTATCTGCGAAAATGTTACAATTCACCAAGTGTGATAATTTTGTTTATATGTTTGTATCACCTTTGTATTATAAGTTAAAGATATGTAGGGTGTATCTGTATTTTATACTAGTGCTGTGCATCTGGATGACGCCCCCAGACAGATGGGCATCAGCACTGCCTAGCCTGCTTGATGGCCCATCAACTGTTCAATGAACCCATTGAAAGTGTCAGGGGCTACACCTTATGTCATAAACAGATAGCTATGGGTTAATGTCTCTTTCACCTATAAAGGGTTAACAAACAGTGACCTGCAAACACTTGACCAGAGGACCAATCAGGAGACAAGATACTTTCAAATCTCGTGGAGGGAAGCCTTTGTTTGTGGGTTTTGGGTTTGGCTTTGTTTTCTCTGGGTCCTGGACTAGAGGTGCAACCAGGTTTCTGCCAATCTCCCTGCTACAGTCTCTTATCTATTCAGAATTGTGAGTAAGAAAAAAGGCGGTTATAGTCTTTTAATTTGTTTTCTTATTTGTATATGTGTACTTGCTGGAAGTAGCTTAAATTGTGTTTCTGCTGGAGAAAGTTTCTTTCTATTGTTTGTAAGTTGAAAGACCCTGTAACTGTTTACCATCTAAAGTGCAGAGATAAACCTTTTACTTTTTTTCTTTCTTTTTTATTAAAAGTTTTGCTTTTAAGACCTGTTGATTTTTCTCTCCTAATTAAGGCTCAAAGAAATTGAGTCTGTATATACCAGGGAATTGGTGGGAAGCAAGGAGGGAAAGGTAAATTTGTATTGCCTCTGGGTGAGGGGGAGAGAGAAACTTGATCTCTCTGTGTTGTGTTTCAAGGAATTGATTCACGGTATCTCCTAGTGTACCCAGGCAGGAAAGATCTGGGAGGAGGTAAAGAGGTGGGAGGCAATGGTTTATTTCCCTTTGTTGTGAGACTCAAGGAATCTGGGTCTTGGGGTCCCCTGGGAAGGTTTTGGGGGGATCAGAGGGTATCAGGCCCTAAAAATTCCTGATTGGTGACAGCACTACAGAATCTAAGCTGGTAATTAATCTTAGAGGACTTTATGCTAGTACCCTTATCCTGGACGCTAAGGTCCAGATTTGGGAATTATACTTGACACCTTATCACTCAGCAAGGCATACAGACAGAACTCTTAAGGATTCCAGGCCATGTGCTGGGCAGCTTGTGTTTGGAACAAAGGAAATACAAGCTGCATGGAAAAAGAATATAAAAGGCAGCTGCATCATCTCCATTTTGTCTTCAATACTGGTTCTTATCTCTGGAGTAACTTGTCTACAAATGCCATCATGTACCAGTAATGCCCCTCTGCTATGTACGTCAGCCAAACTGGACAATTCCTATGTAAAAGAATTAATAGACCCAAGTCAGACATTAGGAATGGCAATATACAAAAACCTGTAGGAGAACACTTCAACCTCCCTGGACACACTATAGCAGATTTAAAGGTAGCCATCCTGCAGCAAAAAAACTTCAGGACCAGACTCCAAAGAGCAACTGCTGAACTTCAGTTCATTTGCAAATTTGACACCATCAGCTCAGGATTAAACAAAGACTGTGAATGGCTACAAAAGCAGTTTCTCCTCTCTAGGTTTTCACACCTCAACTACTAGAAGAGGGCCTCATCCTCCCAGATTGAACTAACCTCATTATCTCTAGACTGATTCTGGCCTGCATATTTATACCTACCTCTGGAAATTTCCATCACATGAGTCTGATGAAGTGGGTATTCACCCACGAAAGCTTATGCTCCAATACATCTGTTAGTCTATAAGGTGCCACAGGACTCTTTGTTGTTTTCTACTGAATCTGAAAAGCTCTGAAAAAAGAACTGAATGAGGAAAGTAAATAAGGAAGTGTTATTTACTCCTTCTCATAATACTAGATGAAATTAATAGGCAGCAGGTTTTAAACAAACAAAAGGAAGTATTTCTTCACACAATGCACAGTCAACCTGTGGAACTCTTTGCCAGAGGATATTGTGAAGCCAAGACTATCAAATTCTTTTTTGAACCCTGTTATAAATTCACAGTCCATCAATGGCTACTGAACAGAATGGACAGGGATGATGTGCCTAGCCTCTGTTTGCCAGAAGCTGGGAATGGGCGACAGGGGATGAATCATTTGATGGTTACCTGTTCTGTTCATTCCATCTTGGGCACCTGGCATTGGCCACTGTTGGAAGGCAGGACACTGGGCTAGATGGAACTTTGGTCTGAGCCAGTATGGCTGTTCTTATGTTAACCTCAATCAAGCTTTGGTCTGGAGTCAGTTTGAGATTTTTGCAGTATTTCACTCACCAAACATTCAAAGATCATGTATCAGCCCACAAAAATCATGATTTCAAATAATAAATGAAAGGTTCTTTTTCTTTGTCTTCTGGTTTTGGTGATGGTAAAGTCAGTTTTTATCCCACCCACGCTGGTTCACCCTTCCCCAACTTCTGCCCAGTGGCCATTGTCCCACTTTATGGGTTTGTCTCTATCTAGTTCTGTTTGCCAGAAGTTGGGAATGAGCAACAGGGGATGGATCACTTGATGGTTACCTGTTCTGTTCATTCCCTCAGAAGCACCTGGCATTGGCCACTGTTGGAGGACAGTGTGTTGCAGTCCAGCAGGAAAAATATCTGGCTTGTATCAGTTTAATTAGTCTCCTCTGTGCACATCATATCATGCATTTCCATCTTAATTGTGTCTTAAAGATTCCAGGTCATATTTTTTCAGCTTACAAGTAAAATTATTATGATGTGCAGAAAAATAATTGTCATGCATTATGAATATAATGGAGCCACATAAAGAGCAGCGTGGATACCATAAATTGCTATGGATTTTGTTTTCACTACCGAACACTGACCCTGACCCAGTCAGAATGACATGGCATGTTGCTTTCTGTCTTTTGATCTGTGTATCTCTAGCAGTGGGTGCTGCTATATTATATATATATAACAGTAGCATCCATTGTGCTAAACACTGTAGAGGGATATACTAACTGACAGTCACAGTCCTGAAGATGAGACAGACAAAGAGTGGGAGAAATTAATAATTTTCTCCATTTTACAGGTAGGGAACTGAGGGAGAGTAAGTGGCTTGCCTAAGGTCGTACAGAAAGCCTGTGGCAGAACTGGAAAATATACTAAGGTCTCTTGAGTTCAAGGCCACTACCTTACCCTGAAGCTCATCCTTTCTCTATTGGCCATCACAAAAAAAGTCTGTTTTAACAATATAAATTAAAGCTGTTTGGCGTATGGTGGGGGTGTTCTAAATAGGTCTTAACTGTTTCACTTTTAGCAGCTATCCTGGGATGATCATAGCTGATTCCTCTCATTTTGCTTATGTGTCCCAGTTGCATTTGATTTTTTTCTCAAAAAGAGGAAACACTGTATTGCCATTTATATATTCTTTCCTTTTTATAGTTCCTAGCAGTTCAAACATACAAATTGGTCTATGAGCCCAGCTTAGAAAGAATAGAGTGATCCTGAACCTTTACTTTGTTATAAAAGTGTAGCTGCATCTATAATTCAGCTCAGAATGTGTAATCACCTTTTAAACCATGTTTTTCTCCACATTACTAGCTCTGTTATTTTTAGTAGCAAAAACTGGTTGCATTCCCTATGCAAGGAAAAGAGTAAACACTCTCCAAAAAAAGTTAATGACAGAATTTAGCATACGGAACAGATGGAAGAAAAGATGTGTCAGCAAAGATATTTTTCAATACAATTAATTTGCAGGTACAGATTGAGTTTGACTCTCAGACTGCTAGAATTTCATCTGTGATGTCGTCAACCCTCCTGATGGCACATGGAAAAATGCTGATAGCAAGCCAGGGAAAGCACATGTTGAAAAATTGTGAATAAGAATGAGTGTGAATTACATCAAACACTGTGTAGCTACAAGCCTAGTAGAAAGGGATATAAATGTAGTGATTCTGGAATAAAGAAACAATATTTCAGTACACAGTATCTTCTGCAGTCAATAGACCAAGAAGTGTTTGTTTTTCTATTTATAACATATTCCATCTAGCAGGGTCTGCGCATAGATTGTTTTTAAATGTTCGCTATCTATTATATTTATTTAAGGTGTGAGATTAAATGTACTCAATTCTAAAATGATCTTGATGCCCTATATTCACATCTCCCTGAGGGCAGAGCTTGAATGAATAGATGAGCCTTACACAGGGCGCTGAAGATAAACAGACATGGATGCTGATGGTCTAGGGTCCTCCACCAAGAACACCTTCCTTTCAGCATCAAGATGTGCAAATCTAGGAGCTGTAAGCAAAAGTTCCCCACCTAATCAATTTTTGTGACAGTTGAGTAGCCAGAGATGCAAGTCTCTAAGATATCCAGAATCTAGACTTTCTAGAGTGAAACCAGCAAGTTGAAGGGAATATGAAGTCAATCCAGCCTTTGGAGAACAGCTATGAAATGCCTCTGTGACTAATTAAAGTGTGTAGCTATTGCCTTGTGCACTAGTTGAAGCTTCATAGAAGCCTTCATGGTTATCCCTAGGTACAGGTCATTGTAATAACACAATTGTTAGGTCACAAAAACATGGATAACTTTGATGAGGTCCCTGACCACAGACTCTATTCAGGAATAATCAGTGACCCAGAAATACCCCAAATTGCAAACCTCCTTGAAAACAATGTGTATGCACCCTCACAAACCAGAGCAGATGCTTATCCCACTTATTAGCATTAACTTCATCTGACCTGGACTGTCCTCAACCAATTTTCTGCCTTACAAACTGCTATTTAGAGACATTGACTGTCCCTAGTGACATTTTAAGATAAATCTCTTACAGATGTTGTAAATGGAAGTTCCCTTGAAAATATGGCTGTGCAATAGGATGAACAAAAGAAGAGAATCATCTTATGATATAAATGTGTGTTTAGATTTAGGTTTTGTATAGTGTTTCTTGTATTCACGGTATCTCGCAGAGCTGAGGTACATACATACCTCACAATAGACAACAAGGCAACCACTTGCTCAGACATAGTTTTGAATATTAGCACTTGTGTCATGGACAGAAAGACCATTAGCTAGGAAACTGGGCTTATCTCCCAATTCTTTGCCCAATTCATTGGTCACTAGACAGCAACCAGAGTGGGAAGAATGGATCTTTATTTAACAACTTATTTGAAGGATGACTCAAGCAGTCACATTTACTGTTGCATTGCACTATTAGTGTTGCCCAGTTTCTGGTGTGGGACGTTATGCTCATACAAAGCACACTAGCTCTTTTATAGAGGAGAAGGCAAAAATGCCACATTTATTGAATATACACACACAAATAGTCCTGCCTGTTGATGTTTATAGTTACCAGTCTGTTGTAGTCGAGTCCATCTAATGGCCAGTTAGATTGAGCACGAGCGAGGAGCTGGGCTCTTGTCAGTAGCAATCTGATGCTCCGAGGCTTAGCAGCACTGAACCCAGAGTTCCATAGCAAAACACCCCAGCTTTATAGTTGTAAGTTCCCATTTGAGTCCATGCATTTTGCAATGTCATCCTGTAATCATTAGTCCTTAAGTGGTGTTACTTTTGGGGTTTTCTGCTGTTGTTATTTGATTGTTATTGTCGGGGTTCCCATTGTTATCTCCTATTTGTTGTCTCACCTTCGGGGGTGCCTGCCTCGCCTCTGAGGTCATCAATGCTGCTAACATGTTTGGCATAGAATATAATGGATGTTTTCTGATTGTCTCCTAGTCTTTCCAAGTCTCTCACTTTTTCTTGATCATCTGAACATCTGTGCTGGCTTTCACACCTTATCTTTTCCTGGTGCATGCATTCCTCATTCACACAGTCTCTTACAGAAACCTTTGAAGGTATACAGACAGCAGTATTTTATATTCAGCAGAAAACATTGCAAATCAAGCGTTGCTAAATTTTATAACTAAAACAATTCACATTGGAGCTTCAGACCCTCAACATTTCTCTTACTAACTAAACTGTATAACAGGTCCTAATTGTAATGCATATTGGAAACAGGATCCCAGTGTTTTGTACTGATGCTTGTGTTTTGATTTGTAAACTGAGTGCATTTGATCTGGAACTCCCAGAGGGAAAATAAATATAGAATCTTATGATAACATGTTTACAGACTCACTTTCCAGACTATACACTTAAAAGGTATAAAACCTAAGTTGGCCACTCATACATTCCCAGAACACTGGACATTCCAGTACTTCCAGGAACAGCATGGGCCCAACCCTGCAGGTGTGACCCTGCCCTTGATAGTTTGATGGTGCATGTGAGGTCATGCCACACGGGAAGTACCATTTTTAAGAGCATGCTGCCCGAGTTGGGGTACTAGCATGAATTCCTCTAAGCTTAATTACCTGCTTAGATCTGATAAGCTGCCACCAATCAGGAATTCCAGTGCCTGATACACTCTGGTCCCCCCAAAACCTTCCCTGGGGACCCCAAAACCCAAATTTCTTGAGTCTTACAACACAGGGGAATAAACCATTTCCCTCCCCTTCTCCTCCCCTCCAGGTGTTCCCTCCCTGGGCTCCTGGAGAGGTATACAGATTCAAGCTCCGTGAATCTAAAACAAAGGGATTCCACCCTTCTCCCTCCCTGTTAAGTACAGACTCAGTTCCCTTGAGCCTCAACAAGGAGAAAAATCAGACAGGTCTTAAAAGCAAAACTTTTAATAAAAAGAAAGAAAAAAGGTAAAAGTTATCTCTGCAATTTAGATGGTAAAAGTTACAGGGTCTGTCAGCTTATAGAAACTGGAAAAAAAGCCTCCTCCAGCAGAAATACAATTTAAAATACTTTCAGCCAAATACACATTAGAACTCTACCAGCCAGATACACATTAAATTTCTACCAGCCAGATACACATTTGCAAATAAAGAAAAACAATCAAAAAGACTAAACCGCCTTTCTACCTTTTGTACTTACTAAATTTGAACAGAAGATTAGAGAGCCTGTAGGTACGTGTGGTTATTCTCAGAACCCAGAGAGAACAAAGCCAAACTCAAAAAACACAAACAAAGGCTTCCCTCCACCTAGACTTGAAAGTATCTTGTCTCCTGATTGGTCCCCTGGTCAGGTGTTTGGTTCCCTATTTGTTAACCCTTTACAGGTAAAAGAGACATTAACCCTTAACTATCTGTTTATGACACCCCGCCTCTGCCAACATGACCTTGTACGCATGGGTTTGCAAGGTCATGCCATACAGGGGGGTGCCATTTAAAGAGCTGGAGGAGGTAGGTATTGTTCCCCATCTGATACCGGACAAAGTCATATCCATTTTTGTCCCCCTACCAGTGAGAGGCAAACCTCTCAGAAAGGGGACCATCTGGACTGATACCAGACAAGTGGCCTCACTTATAACACCTGATATTTTTGCAGTGGGGGAAATGTAGACCTAGAAAGGTATTTTAAAACTCAAAATATGGATTGCAGTTAAAGCGAACAATGGAATTGCTATTAATATTTCAGTCTGAAACTGAATAATGGCAAAAAGTTCAGGATAGAATTATAGTGATGTGGCAATGTCACAATATTTAAGGTTGTATCACTACTTCTGTTTAAAGGTCATCCCATTTCTAAGTCCTCCAAAACTGACATGCTTAGCCAGATTCCTTTGAAATATGGTCTACTCTGTACTCTCCTGAGACAGAATTAGTGACGCAAATGTGGAGTTGTTTGATCCAAGGGTTCTGGACATATAATTCCTTCGAAAATAGACATTTAAAAAGAAAAGTTTTGAAATGTTTGGTTGGTTGGTTTGGGTTGGGGTTTTGTTGCACAGAGCTAGAAATAAATAAATATTGATGCTGGTCAATATGGTCTCACTCAGTTGTGTTTTCCCCAAGGTAATGCATGCATGGCACTCACTAAAACTTTGGGGGCCCAAACATTTAAGAAAATGTACAATTTTTTATAGTGTGCATGTGCCAATATAGGGAAACCCACTGGAGGGTTTCCAGTCCTGCCATTTTATAAGCTTTAAAGCTCAACTCTTGTAAGTGCTTTATAATCCAAATGGTTACAAGGATTGCTTTGAAATTTGATGTTCCTCATTGGGGTGCAGGGTAGTATTAGTGTGTCAGACTTGGGGTTATTTAACTGTGGGGTTCCTGAATTACAGCTCTCCCTAACAGAGTTTCCTTCTCCTGCCTTGTACTGTGAAACTGAAAGGTACAGGATGAATCACCGACAGACCTCACTGAGACTAATTTCTATGAACTCACCTTCAATTAACATAACTAAGAATAAATTAATCACAATCCCCCTGCAATGAAGTGGGAATTTTCTGTAATATTTTATGCATGATAACTTACTTGACTAGGGATTGTTACCCAGTGGGTGTGGAAGAGTTAAGATGGTCTTGGGGCAGAGCAGGAGACATGTGGTGCTTGGGTCAAGTAGTTGTCTGGGGTGATATGAATGGGTCATTAAGGGCTGGGTGAAACACTCATATCAATGAAATATCCAGAAAAAATGGGAACCCCAGGGACTGAACAATTGACATCTAGCAACAGGAAACTCCAGCAGGTGAACACACAAACTCAAAAAGGGGTCCTTCAGGAGGAAGACAAAGGATGGAAAGGTGTCAAATGTTAAGGACTGGCCTTCAGAGAGAGACCGAAGCTTTCATCTGGAACTAACAGACAAAGAGACAGAGCCAAAATGGATTGTACAGCAGCTGAGACAGAGCCTGAGGTTGGCCAGTCTGAACTCTGTCTTCGCCTTTGCTTCTAAGGGCTTCCCAGCGGTGTTTTCTCGTTGACTAATAAAACTCTTCTCTGTTTTGAAAAGGCTGCCTGGTGTCATTACAAATACTTGCTGAGGTGCATTGATCTCTGAAGAGAGTAAAAAGTCTCAGAACAGGACTTTATCTCAGTTGAATTCACTGGGCAGAGCTCATGGTGTGAAACAGGAGTGCTGGAGCTTTGAGGCTCAGCAAAGCCACTCACTACAGCGACAGGAGGCATTCTCCAGTCACTGTAGTTAATCCATCTTCCTGGATAATCTTAACTTCCATTGGCTTAATGCTGTCTATGTCGAGGGTTAGGTTGGCTAACTACATCACTTAGGGGCATAGCTGAGTCCACTTAACTTTAGTGTAGACCTGGCCTCTGTCATGAAGATCTTGAGGCCACATGGCCTGACCCTAAAGAAGACTGGGACACCTTGGGGGTCTGGCAGACAAAGGGGCTCCTCCAAAGGACTGTTTAAAAGCCGGGGCATAACACAGATTGTGTGAATCCGTGACACCTCTTCCTAAGCCCAAAGGAGTTTTGGAGTGAGTGGCTGGGGGTTGCTGCAATTTGAGAATCATGGGTGGCTGTGTTGTTTGTGGGGAATGTAATCAAAGTGTTTGGCAAAGAAAAAGTAGACATGTGAATGCTTCCTGGGAAGGGGAGAGTTTTGGAAGCAGAAGAATGAGGGAATAGTGGAGAGAGAGGTTTGGGACTGTAGTGATAGGAAGGGGGATAATGGTCAGGGGTGGGAGGTAGGGGAGAGTGTTTCAGGGCTCAGATGAGAAGCATCCACCAGCTCTAGCAGTGCACCCAACCACCTTGTACCCCAATTTTCCTTCATAGACTAATAGATTCCAAGGCCAGAAGGGAACATCGTGATCATATAGCTTGACCTATATAACACATGCCACAGAACTTCCCCAAAATGATTCATAGAGCATGTCTTTCAGAAAAATATCCAGTCTTGGTTTAAAAACCCTCAGTGATGGCGAATCAACCATGTCCCCTGGTTATTTGTTCCAGTGGTTAATCACTCTCACCATTTAAAATGTACACCTCATTTCCAGTCTGAATTTGTCTAGCTTCAATTCCTAGCCATTGGATCATGTTATAGCACTTTCTCTGCTAGTTTGGTGAGACCATTATTAAATATTTGTTCCCCATGTTGGTACTTACAGACAGATTGTAATCTGATCACCCCTTAATCTTCTCTTTGTTCAGCTAAATAGATTGAGTTATTTGAGTCTATCACTATAAATTATGTTTTTTAATCCTTTAATCAATCTTGTGACTCTTTTCTGAACCATCTCCAATTTATCAATACCCTTCTTGAATTGTGGACCCCATCACTGGACACAGTATTCCAGCAGTGGTCACAACAGGGCCAAATATAGAGGTAAAATAACCTTTCTTCGCCTTCTCAAGAGTCCACTGTTTACGCATCCAAGGATTGATTTAGCTCTTTTGGCCATAGCACACTGGGAGCTCATGTTTAGCTGATTATGCATCACAACGCCCATATCTTTTTCAGAGCCACTGCTTCCCAGGATAGAGACCCTATAATGTACGTATGGCCTGCATTCTTTTTCCCTGGATGTATACATTTACATTTAGACACATTGAAATGCATATTATTTGCTTGAAGTTGAACCCAGTTTACCAAACAATCCAGATAACTCTGTATCAGCAACCTTGCATCTTCATTATTTACTCTTCACTCCCCAATTTTTATATTATCTGCAAACTTTATCAGTGGTGATTTTATGATTTCTTCCACGTCACTGATAAAAATGTTAAATAGTGTAGAATAAAGAACCAGTCCCTGTGGGACCCCACTAGAAACACACCCTCTTGATGACAATTCCCATTTACAGCTGCATTTTATTATTATTTATAATTACATTAACAGGCTTTTAATCCACTTAATGTGTGCCATGTTAATTTTATCTTTCTAGTTTTTTAATCAAAATGCCATGCAGAACCAAGTCAAATGTCTTACAGAAGTCTAAGTATATTACATCAACACTATTAATTTTCTCAACCAAACCTGCAATCTCATTTAAAAGAAAAGAAAAGAAAAAGATATTGAGTTAGTTTGACAGCGTGATGGGGCACTAACTTTGGCACCTTTGTCACTTAGGTTGCTGCAGCACAGGAAAGATTACGGGCTTAATTGAAGTCAGTTAGTTTCTGTTGGGGATTACTGATGCCTGGGTGGCAGTTTGCTGGGCTAATGAGGCAATTGGTTCAGTAACTGGGAGGATATGTTTGGAAGGAACAGGAATTCCAGGAGACCTCAGTGGGTGCACCTTGGAGAGAAAAGAGAACTGTGTGGAAAACCACCTGCTGTAAACTTGTGGTACATTCTGTTATCCTTTGACACTGAAGATTAAATGCAGACAGGATGAAAGAGAATCAGTCTGCATGTGTTTTTGGCTAGGACACTGCAGGAACAGTCTAGGCTGCGGTATTCACTGGCTAGGTGAAGGGATGCTTTGTGACAGACAGGATCTATTTTCCGTAAACTCATGTTGATTGACATTAATTATATTAGCCTCCTTTAATTCTTTATGTTGAGTCCTATATCATCATCTTCATTATCTTGTCTTGAGATCATAGAATCATAGAAGATTAGGGTTTGAAGAGACCTCAGGATGTCATCTAGTCCAACCCCCTGCTCAAAGCAGGACCAACCCCAACAAAATCAATGTCAGACTGACAGGCCTATAATTACCCTGGTCATCCCATTCACCCTTTTGAATATTGGCACAACATTAGTTTTCTTCCAGTCTTCTGGAACTTCCTTGGTGTTCCAAGACTTATACAAATCAGCATTATGATCCAATGAGCGCCTCACCCAGCTCTTTTAAAACTCTTGGATGCAAGTTATCTGGATCTGCTGATTTTAAGATGTTGAACTTTAGCATATGCTATTTGACATCCTCCTGAGATACTACTGGAATGGAAAGTGTATTATCGTATATTACTACAGCATTTTTATTTTTTATAAATACAGAACAGAAATATTTATTGAACACTTTCACATCTTCTACATTATTAGTGATAATTGTACCATTTGCATCTAGTAATGGATTGATACCATTATTAGGATTCATTTTGTTCCTAATATACTTAAATGACTCCTTGTTGTCCTTAACATTGCTGACCATAATTTTCTTCTTGTATCCCTTTGCTTCCCTTACCAGTTTTCTACAATTCCTTCTGATTTAAAGCTTATGATTTATATTTATATTTATACTATCAACTTCCCCTTTCTTCCATTTGGTATATATTATTTTTATAGCTGCCTTCCTACACCCCATCCCTTGGTCTGTCCACCCCAAACCATTTGCACCTCCAACTTTGTCAATGCAACCCTAATCTTCCTATACCCACAGCACCGCCAATGCACCCTAATCCCCATGAAAACCTAGCTCTGCCAGTGGACCCCGACCTTCTTGCAGCCCAAAGTTGTGCCAATGCATTTCACCCCCCTCCACCCAACTACTTTGCCAATGCATCCCAACACATACATAAACCCTGCACATATCCACCAATTAACTTATGCTGTGAGTTCTTTGGGGCAAGGACTGTCTTTGTTAGTACAGTGGCATTTTAGATGGAATCATGTGGGTAAGACTGAATGGGTTGTAAAAAGGGGTGAAGTATTTGTACATTTCAGCAAGAGTGGACATAGCAGAATAAATGTTTGTAGAAACTGTGCATTTCCTGGTTTTCAGAAGTTTTTTTGCTCAACTCAGCAGTCTGCCAGGGTATGACATGCCACCAAGCAACCATAACTCTTTCTTAATGTAGGTTTTTGCCACTGAATACTCACCTTAGTGTTAGAAGGATGAATGAATTATAATGCCAGTGATGCAAGGTGAGTATGAAAGGTGCATAATTTTGTTTGTATCTGATGTGCTTTTTATTTTAGAGGTGGGAGAGAGCTGTAAAATGCTATTTAATCAAGTAACTGAGATAAAAGGGCTGTAAAATAAGGTCTAGTGTATGATGGTTGCATTACACCATTTTGTGGGCTGTAAAATATTTAATGTTCATAACTTCTTTGCAGGTTGGGAAGGACTCATTTGGCAATGATTATATTGAAAATTTCAAGAGAAATGGGATTTCTACAGGTAAAATTTCAGTTTTAAAAAAATGTGTTAATTTTTTAGATAAAATTTGAAACTAGAGATGGAGAAGGTGAAAGGGTAGATTGGTTAGATTGTCTAATTCACGCATCCATTCTGGTGCAGAATGGTTCTCTGCAGTATATTTGCCATTACTTTGTCCGGTCTAGTTTGAATTGGCCTACGTTAAATCTTTAGGCCAACATTTTTAAAGGTGGCCATTAATTTTGGATGCCCAATTTGAGGCACCTCGAGACTTACATTCAGAGGTTTTGGGAACCTGTAACTCCATTTGAAGTCTATAGGAGCTGCACATGCTTAACATGACTGAAAAATGAGTTTCAGGTAGAGCACCCAAGTATTAAAGCATCCAAAATTAGTGTCCACTTTTGAAAATTTTGCCCTTAATTTTTAGCCTAAATGTTCAGTGTTGATTTAGAGCAGTAAATATCAGGATCTAAATCATTGTCAGGGGATGGCAGACTTCAAAGATGGAGAAAATTCTACTCTCGTAAAAGTGACTACAAAGACACTAGTTCCTCCCTAAAGTGTGGTTTGGTTCTACTCTGTAATATGGATTTATATAAATGGAACCTTCTTATTCAGAATCTGTGTATGTCCTGAGTCATATCTATTCACTTCAGTGATGAAAGTAAATTGTTGTTGCCTTTGACTCCTGTTAGCCTTGCAAAGCCAACATAGCTAAGAGAGAGTGAGAGATTTGCATTGTTTTGCTGCTTTCTTCTTGTGTATCAACAATGGCCTGATGCAAAGCGTTTTAAAATCAATGGGTGTCTTTCCATTGATTTCAGTGGATGTTGGGTCAGGCCCCAAATGAAAGCAGTGAGGATGCCCAAGTGTCACTGAAGGCATAATTGGACAGACAGGGAGGTTGCACAGTTGTCTTTAACACTTCAGTTACTAATGATGATGTGTGAGAAGTGAACAATCCAGCTTGATTCTTACATCCCAGGCTAACTTTGCAGGGCTAGCAGTTAAGAAAAATATCTTTTTGCTTGTAAACTGAGTACATTTAATCAATATATTATAATGAAGTAATAACAGTCCAACCCTTGCAGTACACACATGCTCAATAGAAACTCGCTAAAGCATTGCAGCTATTGTCCCCAAAGGTTTCATCTGTATTGAGCATTGTCTACTCTAGCCCAGGGCTGTAAGGAGCTGAGCAGGATCGTCCCTCAAATGTAGCTCTGAATTGCTAACAACCATTATTTTGACTGAAATTTTCAAAAATAATAATAATCAGCCAGAGGCAATCACCTGGCATGGAAAATTTCATTCCAAATGGTTAATGTTTGGCAAAGTTATATGTAACTGAAAACTGGGTTTTATAGCAAAAAGTCTTGGGCAACCATAATAACAGGCCATATTACCAGCTCAGCCTATAGTAATTTAATGGAATGGATTAATCCAAAGAGGAAATGTACAGCCTCACCACAACCTCCATCTTCATTAATGTAGGCTGCCGTTCCTTCAAAAATGTAAATCAGAGAATTAAGAGGGGGAAATATGCTGCATTACACCTCTACCCCAATATAACACAACCCGATATAATGCGGGTTCGTATACAATGTGGTAAAGCTCTGACACGCTGCTCTGAGCAGCGTGTTAAGGGTGCCAGGCTGGGGTCAAGGGGTTGGATAAGGGGTAGAGGGCCTCAGGGGCTTCCCCCCCCCCAGGGTCTAGGAGGCAGGAGTTGTGGGGGTGCAATTATGGGGGCCCTGCCGTTCCAGAGTGGCCCGGGGGATTAGCGGGGGGCCGGGAGCAGCCCGCTCCACTTCCTTTGCCCCAGCCCCAGCTGTGTTGCTGGGGGAGGGGGCTTGAGGGAAGGGATCCCCTCCACACTCACCGGCAGCAGCAGAAGCAGAGTGGCCTGGCCCCAGCCCGCTCCATTTCACCAGCTCCCAGGAATGTGGCTTGGCCAGCGGTGGGAAGCGGAGCACCGTGGCTGGGATCTGGCGGAGTGGAGAGGGCTGGGGCCAGGCCACGTTGCTTCCGCTGCTGCCGGTGAGGGTGGAGGGCATCCCTTCCCTCAAGCCCCCTTCCCCAGCAACACAGCTGGGACTGGGGCAAGGGAAAGGGCATCCTTTCGCCAATCTCCCCACACTCATCGGCAGTGGGAAGTGGAGCAGCCTGGCACCAGCCCACTCCACTCTGCCAACTCCCAGCCATAGTGCTCTGCTCCCACCACCGGTGAGTGTGGGACCTTTCCCCCACCCCCGCATCCTCCCCAGCGACATGGCTGGGGCCAGGGCAAGGAAAGCAGAGCAGGCTGGGGCCACATTGTCCTGGTTCCTGCTGCAGGTGAGTGGATAGGGGTTGGAGCAGTCAAGGGACAGGGAGCAGGGGGGTTGGGCGGAGGTGGGGTCCTGGTAGTGATTAGGGACAGGGGTCTCTGGAGGGGGCGGTCTAGGAACAAGGAATGGGGGATCCAAAGCAAGTTTGATATAACACAGTCTCAACTATAAAGCAGTGAGATTTTTTGTCTCCCGAGGACCACGTTATATCGTGGTAGAGGTATATTTCAATGCTTTAATTTTCTCCAGCCCAGCATCTGTTGTTTCACTGGATAAAAATATGCTGTCATTGAAGCAGAGACATAGCTACATTAAAGAGCATTGGACTCACATTTGGTTTTTTGCGGGTGTAAGTTAACACTGCTTTTGTTGTTGTTTAAGCTTCTTTGGCATTGTTACATATGAAATAGTTATTAGCATTTTTAAGCGTTGGAAGTTATCAGAGATTAAACTGCATCACAGGCTATTGTTAAAATAATACAAACAGTAACTTTTCCCTTTCTTAGACTTTGTAGGTCAGACTGAGGATGCTGCTACTGGAGCTGCTTCAATAATTGTTAACAGTGAAGGTATATATTTCACATTCTGAGTGGTCCTCTAGTAAGCAAAGGATCTGCCTTTGTAAGCCGCAAAAGAAACTTTTCTCTTGTCTTTGTTAGTTGTGGGGGGTTTCCCTCATTTACGGACAAATTCTGTCATCCTGACATTTCCATATTTACTCATCCTACCGACTATTAGTGGAGCACAGTGCCACTCAATGTGAGTAAGGGTGGGAGAATCTGACTCTTATCATATCTACATATGAATAGCTATAAATGACTAGCCCACTGATTCATCTAATCTGACACTGGCCAGTACATGGTGCACCAGAGGAAGGAGGGGCGGGATTATATATAAAAAACTTTCCCCCATAATGTACCTATCAGATTTACAATGGCAAAAAGGTATTCCTTCCTGACCCCAGCACATGATAAATTTATGCCAGGAATTATGAAATAAGATTATCCTTATTATCTTAGTCTGCATAGCTACAGATATTTTGGTTCTCATATTATCCAGTTGTCTTTAAAATCTTGCCATAATATTTGACTCGGTGATCCTTCTGTAGTGCATATGCTCCAAAAGTGGCATTTGACCTACATATTAATTGTCCTTTAATTTAGCATGTACCTTTGCTTTCATATTTTTGGACAAGGTAGAAAAGAGGGAATTGACCGTTTTTTATATTGTCTTTCATAGTGACTAATTTAACTTCGGCTGATTTTTTTTTTTCTTTTCAAACAAATTTCGCCTCATACTCACTAACTTGTGAACTCTTTGAAAAAAATTACTAAGGTCTAGATTGAACCTTAACTCAGCCCAGAATAAGGATCAGGATGTGACAACTCCATGCCAGGAACAGACCTGTGTGACAGGTTGGATCACAGACACCCCTTTGGGAACTGCCAATTGATGTGCCAAGACTACTTCTGCCCCTGCTTTCCCTGCCAGCCTGGGAATCCAGCACCCTGTCTTGTTGAGCCAGACATACCAGTCTGTTCAAAGGCAGACCCAGGGTCTGAATTAGATGACCCAAAGCTGCAGACTTAACCTGAAAACATCTTACAGAAGTGTTCCTGTCTTTAACACTCCAATGCCCAACTCCCAATGGGGTCTAAACCCCAAATAAATCTGTTTTACCCTGTTTAAAGCTTATACAGGGTAAACTCATAAATTGTTCGCCCTCTATAATACTGATAGAGATGCACAGCTGTTTGCTCCCCCCATACATACTCTGAGTTAATTAACAAGTAAAAAGTGATTTTATTAAATACAAAAAGTAGGATTTAAGTGGTTCCAAGTAGTAGTGAACAGAATAAAGTGAATTACCAAGTAAAATAAAATAAAACACGCAAATCTAAGCCTAATACAGTAATAACCTCACCAGTTCCAGTAAGCTTCCTTTTACAGACTAGTCTCCTGCTAGTCTGGGTCCAGCAATCACTCACACCCCCTATAGTTACTGTCCTTTGTTCTAGTTTCTTTCAGGTATCCTTGCGGGTGGAGAGGCTCTCTCTTTAGCCAGCTGAAGACAAAATGAAGGGGTCTCCCAGGGGTTTAAATAGACTTTCTCTTGTGGGTAGAGGCCCCCTCCTTTCTCCTATGCAAAGTCTAGCTCCAAGATGGAGTTTTGGAGTCACATGGTCAAATCACATGTCCATGCATGACTGAGGGCTTGTCTACATCAGAAAGTTGCAGCGCTGGTGAGGGAGTTACAGCGCTGCAACTTTGAAGGTGTACACATCTGCAGGGCATCACCAGCGCTGCAACTCCCTGTTTGCAGCGCTGGCCGTACTCCCGTTTTGTCTCGGGTGTAGAGGATCCAGCGCTGGTGATCCAGCGCTGGTAATCCAATGTAGACACTTACCAGCGCTTTTCTTGACCTCCGTGGAAGGAGGAAGCCTCTGGTAATCAAGCTGGTCTCCTTTCCTGGTTTGCTCTCTCGTTCCCGGAACCCCGAGCAAGCAGGTCTCCTTCCCTGCGGTTTGCTGGGTGGCTCCGGGAACGCGAGAGCAAACTGCGGCGAAGCTGGTCTCCTTTCCCGGTTTGCTCTCTCGTTCCCCAAACCCCGAGCAAGCAGGTCTCCTTCCCTGAGGTTTGCAGGGTGGTTCGGGGAACGCGAGAGCAAACCGCAGCGAAGCTGGTCTCCTTTCCCGGTTTGCTCTCTCGTTCCCGGAACCCCGAGCAAGCAGGTCTCCTTCCCTGAGGGTTGCAGGGTGGTTCGGGGAACGCGAGAGCAAACCGCGGCGAAGCTGGTCTCCTTTCCCGGTTTGCTCTCTCGTTCCCCGAACCCCGAGCAAGCAGGTCTCCTTCCCTAAGGTTTGCTGGGTGGTTCCGGGAACGCGAGAGCAAACCACGGCGAAGCTGGTCTCCTTTCCCGATTTGCTCTCTCGTTCCCCGAACCCCGAGCAAGCAGGTCTCCTTCCCTGAGGTTTGCAGGGTGGTTCGGGGAACGCGAGAGCAAACCGCGGCGAAGCTGGTCTCCTTTCCCGGTTTGCTCTCTCGTTCCCGGAACCCCGAGCAAGCAGGTCTCCTTCCCTGCGGTTTGCAGGGTGGTTCGGGGAACGCGAGAGCAAACCGCGGCGAAGCTGGTCTCCTTCCCCGGTTTGCTCTCGCGTTCCCCGAACCCCAGTGCAAGCAGGTCTCCTTCCCTGCGGTTTGCTCTCGCGTTCCCCGAACCCCCGAGCAAGCAGGTCTCCTTCCCTGCGGCTTCAAGGGGAGTTCGGGGAACGCGAGAGCAAACCGCGGGGAAGCTGGTCTCCTTCCCCGGTTTGCTCTCGCGTTCCCCGAACCCCAGTGCAAGCAGGTCTCCTTCCCTGCGGTTTGCTCTCGCGTTCCTCGAACCCCCGAGCAAGCAGGTCTCCTTCCCTGCGGCTTCAAGGGGAGTTCGGGGAACGCGAGAGCAAACCGCGGGGAAGCTGGTCTCCTTCCCCGGTTTGCTCTCGCGTTCCCCGAACCCCCCTTGAAGCCGCCCAACAGCGCTGCAGTGTGGCCACATCTAACACCACTTGCAGCGCTGGTTGCTGTAAGTGTGGCCACTCTGCAGCGCTGGCCCTATACAGCTGTACTAATACAGCTGTAACAACCAGCGCTGCAAAATTTTAGATGTAGACATGGCCTGAGTTTCTTACCAGCCAAACCACATTCTTGAGAAAGCCCCGATGTGGATTGACATCTCCCAAGTTCATTGTTGGCTTAAGTGGTTCCTGATTGGGCACTTAATCTGCTGGCCAAATGCTTTACTAAGGCTATCAAGCAAGTAGACAGCCAATCTTCCTAACTTCAAGTACAAAAATGATACATGCATACAAATAGGAGGGATGTATTCAGTAGATCATAACCTTTACATAGATACATTACATGGCATATGTAGCATAAAACATATTCTAATTATGTCATATTTACATTCATAAGCATAGTCCATAAAGCCCTATGGGTGGCACATCACAGCCTGGAAAGGGAATTGTGACTAGGGCAAGTTGGAAAGGTTAATCTGAGTAATAGTAGGTGGAAATATTAAGTGCATTAGTTAAAGCACATTAACCCCAGTTTGGATACTCACATTCAGAAGTAGTTGCCTTAGTTCCCTTTAGTTCAGTGACTTAAGATAGACATACCAGAGTCACAATTCCTTCCCTGATGTTTCTCCATGACCCTCCCCCTCTCCCATTCTGGCAGAGTAAGTTTGGGAAGTAAATTACTGAAGCTCTTGAGAGTGCAGTTTTCATCCCTCACATACCTGACCAGCTACTTTGGTCAGTGACTGGGGGAAGAGGACAGAGCCATGGCATCGCCCTCTCGAGGCCCCTCTCATTCTCCTCCCTGCCAACTTCCCATGGGAGGAATATCCAAGAAATATTGTCTATGCTCTACACTGGACCCAAGGTTCAGGTTGGCTGAGTAAGGGACGGAGTCTTACTTCCCCTTTTAGTCCTCTGCTGGGCAGAGTAAGAGTAAGAAAGAGCATGATTTAACCTTGAAACAGTAGTGAGTGACTTGTTGGGTTTTCAAGAACTCTATGATCTGTTCTGAGAGATAACAGACAAAAACTTGTGGATTAAAAACTTTTGAAGCACTAAGAAACAGAGCCATGATGATTGTCCACTACTCTGAAGTTTATGGTGGATTTTCCTAGAAACTGATATTGGTACGAAAGTTCATTAGAAGTTTTGTGATGTGGAGGATGAACTGAACAATGCATTGTGGCACATAGGTTATTTCTGTCAAAAATGGAAGTTCCTAAATTAAGTTACCAAATCTAAAACTGGCTTCAGATTTCACATAGAAGTGGCTGCTAGAGCAAAGCGGGTCAGGACTGTGCTGTAAAGCAAACAGATATGCAGAACTGGTAGCGGTAATGGTTGTTACTTCTACTTAAAACCGTCTGGGGCCAAAATTGAGTAGATTACAATAAAATAGCAGTACTTTTGTTCTGTGCTGTTACAAGAGAGACTATTTTATTTGAAGAAGCCTGGCGGATTTGACCTATCAAGTTGTATACTACTCATCTAAGGGTTTGTCTACCCGTGCAAGTTGTACTGCTATAGCAGTGCTGGTATAGTTTAAGCAGTACGACTCACTCATGTGAATATGGTTATGTCAGTATAAAAGAGCTTATATCAGTCTGTCTTATTCCTATAAGGGAAGGGTTATAGTTCTTTGAAGAGTCTGCATTATTCTGTTAAGATAATTCAGGACAAAGAAAAGAGACAAATACTAAATTTCATAAAGGACTCTGCTATAATTAATTTTAACTCATAAACTAATTAACAGAATCACTTGTAAATTCTCAGAAAATTCTATAGGCAGAGTGAGTGCTGTAAGTTTGGGGAGAAAGCACAGTATTTTTTCACACAAAACAAAGAGGTCAAGTCTCTGCTTTAAGAACAAAATGGAACTCAGTATATGGAGTCACAAACAACATTTCCATTATGTGGTCCTGTGAAATCCACAATTCAGATGCATTGCAAAGTTTTGCTTTTGTGGCAGCCTTAGAAATCTGTGTTTTCTGGAAATTTTCACTGCTTCCGGTTAGGTGCTTACTAAACGTAAACTCCAGCTTCCCAAGTGGGCTTGTCAACCAAGACCTTGCAGATGGTGGCATTTCCCCACTCCTCGCAAAGCAAAGAACTGTAACATGCCTCCAACAGTTTTTCTGAACATTTTCCCTCTTCAGAGGTGTAGTCCCACTTTCCACTTCCACTTGCTGCTGCATCCCCTTTTCACCTCCTTCCCCCCACCACTTTTACCACTCTTACAGCACCCTGTCTCCTGACAATGTATTACTGGTTTATAGGATCTCTGTAAAATTATTATGCAGATTGTTTCTGTTTTGTTTATATAAATAAAGAAGCAGTTACAAGGCAATCTCTATATAGGAAAGAAACTTCCTTTATGGGTAGGTTATTCCATATTATCCCCTTCACAGTTTTGGCACCTTCCTCTTCCTGTGATATATCTAGCACTGGCCATTGCTAGAGACAATACTGGACTAGATGAACCACTAGTCTGATCCAGTCTGGCAATTCCTTCGTGCATAGAAAAAGCCTAGAGAAGGAACAGCAAGGACTGTGGCAGGCAATGATCAAAGTGCATTAGCAAAACAAAGTGAGGGCACAGGACTGGAATAGCAGGGACTGTTGCAGGTTAGAAGTAAGGTGCACTGGCAGAACAATGTGTGGAAAAGCAAGCACAGTGCCTGCCTAAATTAATGTTGACTATAGGTATTGCTATTATTCAGTCAATTCATGAACACTGAATTCTCACACTTTTTATAAAGCGTGGGCACACTTCAATATCAAAGCAGTACGTGTACATGTACCTACAGAAAGCTTTTCAAAATACACATTTAGAAGTGACTAGCAAAACAAGGCAAAAAACGTGCAGAACATGAATGTCAATGTGACTGAAATATTCTTTGCATAAAGTAAAACACATGTTTTGGTCCTGCGGGCTAAGAAGAAACTGGTACCTGGATGTAGCATCTTATTTTAATATACTGGGAAAATGGGGCTTTTTAATGTGTTCAGCAAGTGACTGTAGAGAAACTACATCACCATGGACACACCCAAAATTTATCCTTATGCTCCTGAACTCTGTGATTTGTCAAGCAACTATTTCTCATAATATTCGTTCATAGTCACAGACATTATCATTTTTTTCCTATGAAATACTGTGCAGGAGCTCTGCAGCCCTTACTGCAGTTGTTCTGATAGGCTGAGAGACTGCTAAGATGTAGCAGAGTTTGTCGGCTGCGGTGCAGACTATGGGAGTGTGAATTGCAGCACATGGTAAAGCGTTGCACTGTAACTGCCCTGCATAGACCCTGCTAATGTGAACTAAAAGGAACCTAGTTTACATTAAGGTAGGGCTTGTCTACATCAGAAAGTTGCAGCGCTGGTGAGGGAGTTACAGCGCTGCAACTTTGAAGGTGTACACATCTGCAGGGCATCACCAGCGCTGCAACTCCCTGTTTGCAGCGCTGGCCGTACTCCCGTTTTGTCTCGGGTGTAGAGGATCCAGCGCTGGTGATCCAGCGCTGGTAATCCAATGTAGACACTTACCAGCGCTTTTCTTGACCTCCGTGGAAGGAGGAAGCCTCTGGTAATCAAGCTGGTCTCCTTTCCCGGTTTGCTCTCTCGTTCCCGGAACCCCGAGCAAGCAGGTCTCCTTCCCTAAGGTTTGCTGGGTGGCTCCGGGAACGCGAGAGCAAACCGCGGCGAAGCTGGTCTCCTTTCCCGGTTTGCTCTCTCGTTCCCGGAACCCCAAGCAAGCAGGTCTCCTTCCCTGCGGTTTGCAGGGTGGTTCGGGGAACGCGAGAGCAAACCGCGGCGAAGCTGGTCTCCTTTCCCGGTTTGCTCTCGCGTTCCCGGAACCCCGAGCAAGCAGGTCTCCTTCCCTGAGGGTTGCAGGGTGGTTCGGGGAACGCGAGAGCAAACCGCGGCGAAGCTGGTCTCCTTTCCCGGTTTGCTCTCGCGTTCCCGGAACCCCCCTTGAAGCCGCCCAACAGCGCTGCAGTGTGGCCACATCTAACACCACTTGCAGCGCTGGTTGCTGTAAGTGTGGCCACTCTGCAGCGCTGGCCCTATACAGCTGTACTAATACAGCTGTAACAACCAGCGCTGCAAAATTTTAGATGTAGACATGGCCGTAGTCTCATTAGTCCCTTTTAGTTCACACTAGCAGGGTCTACATAGGGCAGTTACATGGCAATACTTTAGTGCATAGTTCAATTCATGCCCCCATAGTCTGCACTGCGGAGCCTTGAAGACAAGCCCTTAAACACCACTGATGACTTGAGGGCTCTTTCACATGTATTCTAAAGAAAAACTGTGCCCCTGTTGTATTTGGCAGTGTATTCTGAGCCCTGGTCTACATTATAAAATTACTTTGCCATAACTAGGTCACTTGGGGGTGTGAATAATCCACACCCCTGAACAATGTAGTTATACCTACCTAAGCGGCAGCGTAGACAGACTATGTTGGTGGGCGAACCTCTCTTGCCGATATAGCTATTGCCTGTCACGGAGGTAGATTAGCTAAACCGATGGGAGACGCTCTCTACCGTCACTTTTGAGCATCTTGTTGTGCTGATGCCGCATTTTAAGTGTAGACATGCCTTGGATACTCCTATCATAAGGCATTTGTAGAATGTATTTAAAAATAGCACTTTAAATTCATTTGGCAGTTTTCAGGGTTTGTCTACATAGGGGTATTCAGAAAAATTAATCTGTATTAACTGAAGGTGTAAATTTAAATTGGATTAAACTGCATTAAGAGCCAATTTGAATTTTTTTTACTCAGAAATGAAGTGGTCTTAATTCAGTTTAATTTAATTCACTTCCAAGGTGAATTAAGGTCAATTTAATTCTATATATGAGTATCCACACAGTGGTTCTCACCAGGGGTATGCGTACCCTGTGGGTATGCAGAGGTCTTCCAGAGGTACATAAACTCATCTAGATATTTGGCTAATTTTACAACAGGCTTACACAGAAAGCACCAGCCAAGTCAGTACAAACTAAAATTTCATACAGACAGTGACTTATTTATACTGCTCTGTATACTGAAATGTAAACACAATATTTATATTCCAGTTGATTTATTTTATAATTATACTGTACAAATGAGAAAGTAAGCAATTTTTCAGTAATAGTATACGGTGACACTTTTATATTTTTATGTCTGATTTTGTAAGCAAAACGTGAGGTCAAACTTGGGGGAACGTAAGACAAATCAGACTCCTGAAAGGGGTACAGTAGTCTAGAAAGGTTGAGAGCCACTAGTTTAAACAATCCATTTAAAAAGTTAATTAACCTTTTTGTACTTTTCATTGTCTGTGCTCTTTCTGAAAATCAATTTAAAAAAATCACAAAAAATAGATAATTCAGATTAACCTTCCTGAGTGACTCCATGTAGCCCACAGCCTACTGCTAGTGGCCACCATCTTTCTGATAAGTGATGTCGGCAGGGTTAAAAGCATTGTTGAAAGCAATATCTATGTACTCAGCATTCATACTGGTTTAAGTATCAGGAGGACTTTTAAAATAAGGACTAAATCCCTAACTGGTGTAAATTTGTTTAGCTCCATCTCTTCAGTGGAGCTATGCTAGTTTACACTGGTTGAGAATGTAGCCCTTGCTATTTTAAATGAAATGCCTAAAACCCTAATCAGCAAACCCTTATTCACATGAGTAGTCCTTAGCCATTTAATTGAAATGAAGATCTACTAGTGTAAGTAAAGGAATTGCAGGATAAACATTGCACAGAAATGTTTTTTTCTTGGCTGCTAGTGTCCATTGCTATTTAATACAGTTTTATTGTCTCTGGTGCTGGGTTCCCACCTGCTTGGTGTCACCAATGTCCTTGTTTAAGCAAATTGGTTGCCATAGTAGTAGACTCAGAAATGCTAACTTTGAATATTTTGAGCCAGATTCTGCTCTCATTTATACTGGTATAAACTTGAAATAACTTCGTTGTCTTCAGTGGTGTTACTCCAGACAAAATCAGTGTAGCTAAAAGCAGAATGTGATCTAGGGTGACCAGATGTCCTGATATTTGGGGCTTTTTCTTATATAGCCACCTATTTCCCCCTATGACCCCCCCACCCCATCCTGATTTTTCACACTTGCTATCTGGTCACCCTAATGTGATCCATTATTTCACTAAATATTGGATTGAGCCAGTACTGTCTGGTACAATGTAGTAATATTGTATTTCTCTAGTAGGACTATTGGTCTAAAGCAAAATGTAAGTCTCTAGCCCTTTATAGTTGCAGAATAAAACCCTTCTGTCTGTGACCCAGTGCAGGGCTGCCTACCTTGAATCTGCAAAAACAGGTTGAAACAAACAGCTACAATTATCTTAATATGCCATTAACTCTAAAGTTAACTATTTTGCTGCTCATTATTTCAGCAGGACCATGCAGGTACTCCAATGGGTAGAATTTGGGATTGTAAGTAGCATACACTTCAGATGGAGGGCCACCACAATTTTATTCCATCTGACTGCTACAATTCACCATTTTTAGCTTCTCACCATGTAAACTTTCAGAAGGTATGTTGGGCAAAATGGATGCTGTTTGCCTTTGAATATTCCTATAGCAAAATCCAGACGCTTTGGAATGGCATATATTTGTTGGAGAGGTTTCCTGCAACCAAGATGCTCATGCTTATCTGTTGAAAAACAGGGTGTCGACCAAAATGCTGAGGGTTTGCTATTCAGATGTTTTAAACCAAGTCATTGACAGTGGAATTGCTTTGGAAAGCTTGGGATCATTGTTCCATTGTCCTGCTTTCCCTTCAGAGTGTCAGCATGGAGATCTGCTTTCTATGTTCCTTACACAAGGGACTTTGAAGTCTCATTCAAAGAAAAAAAATGCATTTTTAAAACCTAGCTGTTTAACTCAATCCATTACAAAATCGGTGTCCTTTAGTGATTGGCAGCCCCTAAAGGAATCTTCAGTGGAGGCAAGGAGTAGGAGCTGTAGATCAAGGAGCAACTGGTTTATTGAATTTAATACTTAGTAATTAATAATACATTTTAATTAGCAGGCATCCATGCCTGAAAGTCTCTCAGTATCTTAACAGTATAACTAAAAACAGAACTGCAATCAAATAGAGGCAATATGCTTGTTTTGGTTTGTTTGTTTTTTAATACAATAGCAAGAGCCTAGGGTAATGAACCTCCCCATCCAGTTGTATACATTAAACAAACAACCAGAATAAAAAGGACACCGGAAGGGATTTGAACTATTGCCCTAGTTGTGCTTTACAGCATATCCATTGGAAGAGCCAAAGGTATTGGCTGCCCATCTTTACTTCCTCCACATATTCTGTAAAGAGTTCTTATGAGTCAAATATTAACTATCTGTTTTAATACTCATGCCATTGGTGGTAGGGCCTGTTTCAGGTTCTCACAATGCTTCAAAACACTGACAATGTGGAGTGTCCCTGATTGCCTCTCCTTGAAATTCACAGGATGCTTGTAATTTTCACAGATTTAATCCAATATGCAGTGATCCTAAACTAAAGGGATGGTTAAAATTCTGAATGCATTTTGGGCATCGTGACTCACTATATCAGTGTGATTACTTCTGCTAAGGTAACATCACAGGAAGGCACAGATGTTTTTAGGGGACACTCAGTACCCTGGTATCTCCAATTTGGTAGTGTAGTGGTTCTTTTTAGTCCAAACAGAACATGAAAATCAAACTTGGGAAAAAAAACTCTGCATGTTAAATCCTCAAAAATATGTCTATACTTCATTGTGTTTGGAGTACAATATAACATCTTTTATGCACAGGTCTTTGTCACTGAAATCTTTGGATGATTAAGTGCACAAGCATGCAGCTTTCCAAGTTTTTTTGAAAAGCGCTTTGAAATCCTCATGTGAAAGGCACTGGAAAAGGGCAAAGAGTTGTTTTATTTACCTTAATTTATTGTAGTATATAGTTTAAAACATGGAATCTTCTCTTCAGGACAGAATGTTATTGTCATAGTCGCAGGAGCCAATTTGCTTTTGGATTCTGAAGACCTGAAGAGGGCTGCTAATGCCATTTGCAAGGCCAAAGTGATCATCTGCCAGCTAGAAATAACACCTGCTATTTCTCTGGAAGCCCTAAAAATGGCATACTCCAATGGAGGTAATTTACCTTAAGTGTTCATCAATTAGGTTACTGCTTTTGCATCTTTGTCTCGTCTCTGCAAAAGTTTTCTTCATGGTTTCTGCAAACCATTTTAATTTCTGTCACACTAGCCTATAGTACAGATGAAACAGTGACCACAACCTCATGCCACTCTAATAAAACCTAAATTAAATTTTAAAATATCACAATGCATATCATGGCAGACAAACATCTACATAATCTCATTTTGTGTAAACCTCTTTTATCTAGCCTCAAGGCAGGGAGTAGAACCATGGACCTGATTCTGATCTCACACCAGTACAAAACAGGAGTAGTTCAGTTAAATAAATAGAGCTATGTTTATATAAAATTTATGCACTAAATTCAGAATTAGGCTTATGTCTCTATTCTTCCGGTATAGCACCATTCATATTTGTGGTGCTATATACAAGTATTAAAAATAATAAAATGCCATAAAGTCTCTCTGATTATTTACTGATTTAGCAACAACTCCACGTGTATTCAGTGTATTTGGCATGTTGCCATAGAATGGATAATGTCACAGGCAGGAATTTAAATCTAATTGTTACTGTGCCTTTCAGAATAGATTATTTTGTGACAGTGGATTTCTACACTGAAGAAGCGTATGGATAAAAGCTGTTGTTCTTTTCCTAGAGAATGGAGTTTCAGTGTTGATGTGATGTTTTGTTTTGTTTGTAGCACTTTAAATTACCCAAGTTTATCCACCACAGCATTTAAACAATATTGTGTGAAAGATTAAGCAATGATGGCCATGGCCATTAGGCCATGTGAAATTCAAAATTTTGTTCTCATTTTACCCACTGGGAAACTGAGCCTGAAAGGTTGCAGTAAATGACTTGGCTAAAGTCACGCACAGATCAGTGACAGAGCTGGGATTATGATTCAGGATTTCCTTGCTCCTAGCCCCAGCCTCATGCTTCCAAATCATGATACCTTACATTTAGAAAAGCGGTTCTCAAACTGTGGCTCAGGACCTCAAAGTGGGTCACAAGCCCTTTTTAATGGGGCAGCCAGGGCTGGCATTAGACTTGCTGGGGCTTGGGGCGGAAGCTGAAGCCCGAACCCCACTGCCTGGAGCCAAAGCTGAAGCCTGAGGGCTTCAGCTCTAGGTGACAGGGCTCAGGTTACAGGCCCCCTGCATGGGGCTGAAGCCCTTTGGCTTTGGCCCCTCTGCCCGGGGGGGCGGGGCTCGGGCTTTGCCTTTGGGCCCCTCCACAGGGCAGCAGGGCTCAGGCTTCAGTCCCACCTCCTGTGATCGTATAGTAATTTTTGTTGTCAGAAGGGGGTCACGGTTCAATGAAGTTTGAGAACACCTGGTTTAGAAGGATTTGAGGATCTTATTCTCCACTGCCTTGTACCTCTTGAGGTCATCTATACCAGTGCAAAGTGGGTTAAAATGTTATCATATTTAGTGGCATTTTAAACACATTTTTCATATACTTTTCACAGCTTAAACAACTGTGTAAAGTGCAAGATGGAAGAATCTGTCCCTGAAACTTTAGTTGTTTTAAGTGTTTATGGATATCATTAATAGGATTGTGCACATTGGAACAAAAATCCATATAATAGTATCATGAATTCAAAATTATTTTGATGCAAATATGACTTAAATGGGTTTGTTTGTGACTCCTTTCCACCCCTACATTTGGTTTATCAATCAGAAAACTTTTGTGAGACCAAGTGCTTTCCAAATTGCAGTTTAACACCTCTATTTCGGTAGTCCAGCAAGAACCCCACTGTTTCTTAACTTGGATCCATTTCCATCCATGGAAGCCTATCTTCTGAGCCCATTTTGGTTGCTGCTCTGAGACAACTGTCAAACAACTGCCTAAAAGCCACTAGGGCAGGCGTAGGACATTCTCCCAACAGAAAAACCTCACGTTGTGTGACTGCAAAATATCTTCAAAGGAGTCCTCTGAAATACTCTATTCTCAAAATTTGACCTAACTTAAAATTGTGAAATCTGATGGGGAATGTTTTTCAGGTTTTAAATCAGTATATTTGGGAAATTAAATAGTGGCTGTTAATTACACATTACCCTCTCAGTGTTGTAGAGCCCGCTAGAAAACTGAGTACAAGTTAACTGCCAAGCACCATTCCCAGTAATGTGCTGACAACATGGATGACAAGCTAAGAAGCCAGAGCCATGCTGCTTGTTCTCCATTAAAAAACAAAACAAAACAAAAGCTCAGAGTAGAAAAAAAAATCTATTTTACCAAATACAAAAGGACAAAACTAGCATGGGAAGAAGTTTTCTCTGAGACCTTGAATTTAAACCTTGACAGTTTTATAATTGTAATTATTCATAATGTTTCTGTCAAAAAGGTTCCTTTGCTTTGAAATAAATATATGCAGACCAGAACCAACATGCATAATTTTATCAATTATACAGCAGCGGCTTTTTAGCATGCCAGTCACCAGCTGTACTGTCATGACAGGATAGGCATGGGGCAATCTGAACAGGCAGTCCCCAAAATTTTTCCTCTTAAATATTTTAACAACGATAAATGCAGGGGTGGGGAAATGTTTCTTTCAGGCTAATGTAAACTTTAGCTTTTTTCCATTTTTTTTTCTGCAAATAAATTTTATTTTTCAGATAATTCTGTTATCCTTGAAAGACCTCAGTTATTTAGGGAATACCTGGATTACATGAGAGATGGGGATTTTTTAAGGCCTTTACTGATTGCACTATATCCAAATGGTCAAAGTAATTTAGTGTAGTGGTTAAAACAGTGGACTTGAGGTAACTCCTGGGTTATGGTGTCAACTCTGCCACTGAGTCAATGTGTGATCTTGATTAAAACATTTTACTTCTGTACCTCCTTAGGCTAAGACAAAGGAGAAATGGAATGTTTCACTATTAAATGGAAGTTTGAAAAAACAACACATTGACTGGGCCAGCAAAGACTATGGCTATGTCTACTCTGCACTCTCAAGGGTGTGAAAAAAAACACACACCCAGACTGACAAAAGTTTTACCAATGAAAAGCGCTGGCGTGGACAGCCCTTTGTCAGCAGGAGTCACTCTCCTACCGACAAAACTACTGTTTTTTTTTTTTTTCCCCCAGCAGGAGAGCTCTGTCCTGCTGATAAAGAGCAGCTACACTGCATACCTAAGGCCTGGTCTACACGCGGGGAGGGGGAATCGATCTAAGATACGCAACTTCAGCTATGAGAATAGTGTAGCTGAAGTCGACGTATCTTAAATTGAATTAAAATTACTTACTTTGCATCCTCGCAGCGCTGGATCAACGGCTGCGGCTCCCACGTCGACTTTGCTTCCGCCTCTCATGCTGCTGGAGTTCAGTAGTCGATGGGAGAGCAATCAAGGATCGATTTATCATGTCTACACTACACGCGATAAATCAATTCCCCGATAGATTAATTGCTACCCGCCGATCCAGCAGGTAGTGTAGATGTACCGTTACAGCAGCAGGGCTGTAGCGGCACTGCTGTGCCATTGTAAAGTACACAGTGAAGACGTAGCTTTAGCAGCATTAGGCAGTACAATGTGTCAGCAAGAGACAGGAGCAGCCTTAGGACTAGTACTGTTCTGAGTCTTCAGTCTGGAATCTTTGTGCAGTCAAACCTTTTTTGGGCCAACTCTGCCATAGATAATATGCTGCATGTTGGCAAATGCTCTGTACAGTCAAATCTAAGTAAATGTTTTGCTTTGTAACACTGGAATCTTAAACCCATCCTGGCTGTTAGTTGTTTCCCGCGGTTTAGCCTGCAGCACCCTCATGTATAATGCAATACTATATGTTAGGAAGTACAGTAGACTATTTTTATTTAACAGATGCACATCTAGATGCCTATCTAGATGCGTTAAATCTCTGTTTTCAGTTTGGTGCTTTTTTATTTTTGTTTTTTAATTAAAAGGAATTTTAAAAAAGGAGGTGAGGATGGATGGAGGCCTAGGAGCTCTACATTTCCATTCAGTGAATCTCACTTGTATTGGTTTTGCAAACTACATATGGAAAAAATTGGTTTTCCCAATGTCTCTGGTCATGAAAGATTCCATGACAGTTTCTGCAAAAGCAAGGGTGTTAGCCTCTGATCTATCCTAGTTAGACACCATCTTGAGGAACTATATTGAGCATACATGAATTCCCCTGGAAGTTTGACTTGAACACTGTATTCCTTCTTTTAACTGCTGTGTAATGTTGCTGTGTGCTGTTAAACTGCTGCCATGTCCCTTCCCAGAGGCGGCTCCATTTCAGTGGTGAGTGCAGTTCTTCCTGTGCTTGAAAAGTTCAAGGATCCCAAAGTGCCTTGGAGATGATGGACAATATAAAATGGAAGTTAATAATATCAGGCCCATTAATGATGTGTTGGAGGAGAATTGTGATGCAGTTCTCTATGGATGGAAATGAATCCAGCAGGGGGTTTACAAGACTTTCCTTATAATTCCTGTTCCTGGTTGCTCCAGGCCAGGGCTGGGCAAGCACACTGGGAGTGAGGGCACAGGGGGTGGTGAAGATTGGGAGTGATGGGAGAAAGATTAGGACAGGAAGTTCAAAGGGTTGAGTCTAGAAATGGGTGGACAAAGAGTCTAGGACTGGGGTGAAAAGGCTGAGGAATGGAGACTGACTGCAGCTAGGTAAGGAGTACAGGACTGAAATGGGGTGGCGAGGGGTGGAGAAGAGAGAGGACTAGGGAGAAGGGATTAAGCTTGCATTGAAAGGGCAGAAGAGTCTATGCCCACTAAATGCACTCCCTCCAGAGCCTGGAATGACACCCCAGATTCCTGAGTCTTACATTCCTCTGCTGTCAGCGAATATCTCTGAAATCCACTGGCAAAGTGTCCCATCTGCCTTTAGTGCTGGTCCACATACAGAAAAACAAAGTACTACTGCTGTTAGTTACTCTGTTAGCCCAAATTGCAGAGGTCTGTGCAGTGGATCTAAAAGTTCCAGTCCTGCTGATGATCTACATGAGTATATCAATATGATGCCAGATGATGGCATTTCTGTTTTCATTTTGCTTTTTAAAAAAATACTGGGAAATCACATACAAAAACACTATGTTGATAGAACATTATTAAGGTGGCAAAGATAAGCACTCAAAGTTAAGAAAAACTATGAAAAAAATGTGATAATCATATAATTAGACTGTATCATAAATGCAATGCACAAGGGGCCTGAATTAAGGCTGCACAGGCAAGCCTACTTCTAGCATTTCCTAACTTCTGAGTGTTTGATTTGCCAACTTCAGTAATGTTCTTGTAATGTAGTTGTTTTGTCTGCAACAGCATTTTCAAATGATAAGAAGATAGAGAGGAATTGTGAAGTTGTCACTGGCCTAAACTTTTCAAATCTGAGTGTCTAAAGTTCAGCTTCTACATTCATATTCCTGAAGTTTCTGATCACCTGAGGCTTCCGTTCAAATAAAATGGATTCATAAGTGTTGGCGTGTCTGAAATTCAGGCTGCTTACGCTCAGGTGCCTAAATATAGATTTAAGAGGCAGACTTGCAAGTTTGAAAATTTCTGTCACTGAATATAAGTAAATTTCTAATCTAAGAGGATATGTTTCCTATGGAAGAAGGGATGATCTTGTAGCTAAGGAACAGATGTACTAACCAGGAGACTGGCAGAGCAAGGAATTCATAGATTTCTGTGTAACATTGAGTAAGTCACTTACATTCTACTGATATGGCAAACCTTTTCTAGTGTAGATGAGGCCTGAGGCTTTGTCTAGAGTAAGTTTAAAGACAAGTTGTTAGGAGGTATTAGCTAACACACTTTGACGGGTTTTAACCAAGATATCATCTCCACCAGCTATCCTAGTGTTGGAACATTAGCTAACACCTCCTAATGCTTTAAAATTGTAGTCTAGACAAAGCCTTCGTCACTCTGTGACCCAGTTTCCTCATGTGTAAAATTAAGATTACAATGCTTACCTTCCTCCCAGGAAGTTCTGAGGCTAAATCAATGTTAGTAAAGCTCATGTTAGTAAATGAGGGAAGACACTTCACAAATGAAATGATTTATATTAGATATCTACATTTAGAATTTTTTTTAGTTAAAAAAAAATCTTTTGAATACAGTTTGAATCTTGCCTGTTGCTTTCCTCTCATTTCCCTCTAAAAGCAGATGAATGCATATCAGTTTGGGTGGTTTATGTATTTTTCTGTAATACAATAAAGAAAATGGTTAAATACTTTGTAAAATAAAAAAACAGGGTTTTTCTGGGTTTTATGTGTCTGTGAGTAGTTTGCATATCCGTGAGGAGAAGATGAGGAGCTGAAATGCATTAGCTCCAATAGGGAGTTTGGGGTTCCAGGCAGTGGTTTGTAAATGTATTATGCCATTGATTTAGACTTCTTTCATTCTGTTGCAGTGAAGACTTTATTTAATCCTGCTCCAGCCCATGCAGAACTAGATCCACAATTTTACACCCATTCCGACATCTTCTGTTGCAACGAAAGTGAGGTAATGGCCAGCTGTCATGTTAGAGAACAGTGACGTGGACAGTGAAACTTAAAAGGGACTCTGTCCCCACCAGTACATCATAGGGGGAATCAAGCCAGGTTCCTGAGACTTCTCTCTCAAACACTGGGGAAGCAGTAGGCTTGGCCCCGAGGCCAATGAGGAAGGAGGAATACTTTGCTTCACTCTTGAATAACCCTTCTAGATAGCACTTGAAGTAGAATTAACAGGCTTCCGAGAGAACTGAGGCCAGCCCTTCTTGGCCATAAGGTGGGTTACTAAGAGAGGAGTGGATGAGTGAACACGAGATCCATAAATGAGACACTCTTAAAATGTGTTTTGCTCTAAATGGTACATATTAAAATAGATCTTCACTCCCAGTCTTGTCTTCCCTCTGTGTGAATAATGGGAATGTCATTAGATATAGCACTGTGATGCTCTTAACTTGCCTTACCAGAGAAGGTGTTTGTGTGTATGCTGCCACTGAGAGGGTAAAAGCAGCTTCATATGTCCCTACCTGTTAGTTACTTTTTCAGTGCACATAGCAGAGGGACTTTTATGGGCTGCTGCTGCCAGCGTACAACAGCAGAGCCCTCCATTCTTCCAGTTTGTCAATTTCCAAGATTTTCTTTTTCCCCTCCCTTTTCTCTGCTATTGTCAGGATAATATTTATCCAAAAACAAATGATTGTGTGTATCACAGGAAACAAGTTGGTGTGTGTGCCCCACAAGGCCCTTGTTTGAATTTGCTGCTGTATGTTATTGTTACTGTTGCTATGGTTTTCTCCCTTATTATCAGAACTGTGTGAGGAGCAACCAGCAGGTAAAAGCCATACCTTGAATATGGTTGTAAGAGATCCCTGGTGAACATGACATAGGGTTTAGGGGAAACCATGACTCAGCTTGCTGTGGTATCACTATCCCAATGTCCCTGGCTGAAGGTTGTACATCAAGACTCAGTTAGCCTATTCTGAAATTTCTGCTAAAACCAATGACATGATGGCCCATAAGACATCACTGGACAAGTTCTAAATGACCCAAATGGCCATCAAAATTGTGTCAGCAGTACCCATTTTGGTGCAAGTCTGTTAAGTTAGACCCCGTCACAGCATTTCGACATCTGCGAAGTAGTCAGCCCTTTCCAGCAAGGTCAGTCATTGTGGCTCATCAAGAGTCTGGGGGCTGATTTTCCAGCTCAACTGGCAGTGCATTTCTCGTGGCTCAGACAAATCTAACAGCCATCAGAATTCACCTACATGATGGAGAATGTTCAGAGCCAACCTCTAATCATTCCTTTTGGGGCAATTTTCCGGGTAGACACCTGGAGTTCTCTGAAAGCTTTATTGCCTTGCTCTCCATAAGGTCGTTAATCCAAGAGTTGCCTAATAGTGCTACAGAACCTATTTTGGATCTGAGAGCAGCCCAACTCTCCCACCCCTCTAGTTCACTTCCGGTTGTTTTTTCCTGGTTGTCACTGTTTACTTGTTTGGCTGTGGGATTTTATTCCCTACTTGTTAAATACAAAACTTATTTCTTTATTACTGTTCTATCCCTGATATTTTTTCTCACTGCTACTGCCAACATGAATGTTGCTGTTTCCTCTATGTTACAATTTATTGCTACAACTTCAGCTTTCAGAGAGACATCCCTTGAGATTTTTTGTCTGCTAGAGTAAAGGTATATTACCACCACCACTTGGAGAAAAGAAAATTACTTCCTTTCTGAGAAGAAGAAATACAGGTGTATAATTATAGCAGATCCTCACTCTCTCTCACACACATTGCCTGCAGAGTTGGGGGTTCAATTTGCATTCTTCATGCTTTCTACTGTTTGCTTAAAAAAGGAACTACCCATTGGAGACAGTAGGGATCATACTATCTTCTCAGCAAATATAGGCACACAACTTCTGCTGGTCAGGAGGCTTATTCATTTTAAAATACTCATTTTATGGAAGTTCCTGCCTGTGACATTGTGGAGGGCAGACCCAAGAGTGATGCCCTGTTAGAGCACTTTCTGAGATTGAGAATTACAGGTAGATAGTTTTCTTTGCAACTTAATATTTATAACAGTAACCTTTTGCACCTTACAATGAAATCCATTTCCTTACCAGAAGTATAGGAATCATCTATATTGTCCTTCATCCCATCCATGCTTACTGATTTGTCATTGTTAGAATTGCTTTTTGGGGTGAGCTTCTGTCAGAGTTTTCTTCCTTTGTTAAGAAAACAGAAGCAGTTGAAGCATTTGTTTTTCCTATGTCAGAAATGTAAAAGGTATTTTATATCAGTATGTTTTTATTTAGAATTTTTATATACCCCCGTTCCACATGTTTTCAGTTTCCTGTTATGATTTCCTTAAATTTCAAATCACTTTTAATATGCATTTGAGGATTTTGGTAGGTAGATTTATATACATATATCTCTACCAAGTCCATCAGTCGTGTACGAAAATGTCATGTAATGGTAGTATATACCAGTTACATATTTCACAGCTTTCGTGTTGTAATTGGGAGAGACAGTGGTGCAAATGATCTGTTACACTAATATAAATCTGTTGGCTTCAGTGGAGTTACTACAGATTTTCACTGATGTAATTCCAAAAATGTGGCTCAATTGTTCCTTTCAGAAACCTCTGTTTGAAGATAACACTAATGAGAAATGCTTAGCTTCAGTGCAAATCCCAATTCAGCCAATGCCAGGCCATGGCTACGCTGGCGCTTTACAGCGCTGCAACTTTTGCGCTCAGGGGTGTGAAAAAACACACCCCTGAGCACTGCAAGATACAGCGCTGTAAAGCCTCAGTGTAATCAGTGCCGCAGTGCTGGGAGCGCGGCTCCCAGCGCTGCAAGCTACACCCGTAAGGGATGTGGTTTACGTGCAGCGCTGGGAGAGCTCTCCCCCAGCGCTGGCGCTCCGACCACACTCACACTTCAAAGCGCTGCCACGGCAGCGCTTTGAAATGTCAAGTGTAGCCATACCCTCAGTGTAGTATTTTTCTCTCTCTTTCTTTCAGTACAACATATATAGTATCACGTATATCGTGTTACATCCAAAAGAACTAGGTTAAAAGAATGTTAATGTTGCAAAGATGAGCACTCAAAAGTTAGAAAATGCCTGAATTAAGGTTGCCAGTGCAATGTTAATTTGGTCTTCATGTGCATGTGCATTGTGATACAGTCTAATGACATAATTACGTACTAGTTTTTTGACAGGGCCTCTGCCTCATTCAATGAACAAATCATAACAAAAGTCATGTCATCATTTGGCAGACTATCAGGCAGAGTCTGGCAACAACATTGTATTAGACTTCAAATTGAGCTAAAAGTTTATAAAGCGGTTGTGCTGTCCAATTTGTTGTATGAGTGTGAAACCTGGACCTGCTACAGGCATCGCATCAACCTTCTAGATAAGTTCCTTTTACAACATCTGTGTGCCATACTCCACATCAAATGGCAGGATAAAGTTAGCAATAACGAGGTTCTGGAACACAGCCATTCTACAAGGATTGCTCATCACATCACACTTATGTTGGGCTGGTCATGTGTTGAGGATGGATGACACCAGAATGCCAAAGCAGTTGCTGTATGGTGAAATGAAAGTGAGTAACTGCACACAAGGCGACCAGAAGAAACACTTCAAGGACACACTGAAGCTTAACTTGAAGCAATGCAACATTGACGTTGACAGCTGGGAGTTGTCAGCAACAGACGGATCACTCTGGCAAGCAGCAGTCAGTGATGGAGTTAGTTCGAGATTAATTACCATATGGCTCTTGAGGCACAAAGGCTGAGTCGTAAACAGCATAAGATTCCGTGGGCATAGACTGTAATCCCGTCCCCAGTATCGAGCTACATATGCACTCAACGTGGAAAGGACTGCCACCCACACATCAGACTTTTTAGCCACAATTGTACTCACAAGAGAGAATACCATCAATGTTCTCTTCGATCATAAAGGACAACAACAACAAAGTTATTCAACAGTTCTTTTTGTCCTCCTCATATGATATTAGCATTGAGATGCTAGAGATTCTCAATGAAATTGTTGTTAAAAAAAATAACATGGCAAAACAACCAGTTTTTCCCTGACCTTGTTTACAGAAACAGCTGAACCATTTAAGCTGAAATTTCCCCCAAAATTCAACCTGAGGTAGACACCGGCATGGAAGACTTCAGCCCAAATGGTTAAAGTTTGGCAAAGTTATAAGTAACTTAAATAGTAATTTAAATAAGTAATTTATAATGAAGTGTCTGGCAACATTAACTATAGGTGTCACTTAAAGCAATAACAGTTTTAATATGTAGGAATCCCACTAAAGAGAGAATAGAAAACAAACTCTCTATCCTCTGGTCTTTAACTATTATGTTTCTTTATCATATTTCTCATTTTGAATGTACACATTTTGGCAATCTACAACTATACTGTTGTTTCTTCTATATATCTTAGGTATGTCATCCATTTTCTTTCAAAATCATACAACCTGTCCTCCATTCAACCCAATCTTGACCCCTCCTGCCTCTCCATCTACTGCCATATCTCTATTCTTCCCTTCCTCATCAAGCTTATTGGATGTGCCGTCTACAGTTGCTGCCTTAAGTTCCAATCTTCCAGCTACATTATTGACCCCATTCAATACAGTTTCCACCCTCTCCACTCCACTGAAAATACTTTCACTAAGGCCTTGGCTACACTTGCAAGTTACAGCACAATAAAGCAGCCCCAGGCACCCTAGCTCACTCCCTGTCCACACTGGCAAGGCATGTAGAGCTCTCTGACTCCACAGCTACAGCGCTGCTTGTACTCCACCTTGATGAGTGGAATAACGTTTGCTGCACGCCTGCTAGAGTGCCATGGCACAAGTGTGAATGCGTTACTGTGCTGTGATCAGCGTCTGGAAACGTCCCATAATCCCCTTAAGTCAAGTGGCCACTTGTGTCATTGTTGTGAAATCGGCTGCAGGAATGCGGAAATGCCCTTTCAAAGCTCGATTTGGAGAAGCCGGCTGCTTGTCAGCTCAGAGAAAAGCAAACATTTATTGTTTGCTTTGAGTGAGAGAGGGAGAGAGGCAGGGGGGAAGGGGAGTCTGAACTTACAAGACAGCATGCTGACACACTTTCAGCACCCCAAAAACCCACTCTCTCCCCCCACATACACACAACACGGTCCCTGTCAGACTCCACTGGTATTAAAGTTTTCTAGGTATATTCATAGGAAGCTATTAATCTCATGTTAGTATACACAGGAGTACCGTATCAGCAGAAATGATGAAACAGCCAATTAGATTATGGCATCCTGCATTCAGTGGCAAGAGCCATACTATAATTCATATTATTACATAACTAAAGAAAAAAGAGCTCAGGATTGTCTGAAAACAGTCATGTGCTTGAGCCAGGAATTTCTATTGTTTATCTTTTCATAGGTCAGCAGTCTTGAATGTGAAGTCTTTCAGCCTCTTCCCTCACAAAATATCAAAGGCTTGGAGGTGTCAGGTGTGACATGTGATACCGGATGTATCATGTGATATCGGATCCCAAATGTGTGTATCTAATATAATTTCACACCTTAATGTCTGTCATTCTTTAAACACTTTAGATATTAATGCTTTTGCATGCAGGATATGGTATAACAGCATATCTTGTTCCTTATGGATGGATGTACTGGAAAGAAGCAAACAAAGTTATGCTATCAGTGGAACATCTACCATTAGTTTGTCTAGAAGGGTTTTCACAAGCTGTTTTTTTACTCTTGCTTCCTTCAGTAATAAATATTTTTTTACATCTGACAGTTCTTTCTATGTGGTTTATGAGCAAAATACTCAAAATAAATCTTGCAAGGTTATCAGTTATTTCTTTGCTTAGCTTGTATTTTAGTTCCCCCCCTCCCCCCCTGCTTCTTTTCCCAGAAAGATCAAGCTTGTTGAAACTGGTTTGTTAATTCTCTGTACACCAGATGTAACAGCTTAATCCCTGAGGTTTCTGCAGGAATGTGCTAGCTCTCCATTCTCCTAATTCTTCTAATGAAAGAAACTCAGAATAAATGTATCAAGTTTCATTTTAGTGAAAACAAGAGAGACCTTTTCTAACGTTTCATCTTTTTAAATTTTGAGAAGACTGACATGTACAAGTTGACTTTCTCAAGGGCAATGACCATCTCTTTGTTATATGTTAGTACAAAGCATAGCACAATGAGGCTCTGGCCTCTAAGTGCTACCACAATACAAGTAATAAAAACAATCACACAAGGTATTTGTGTGTCTTGTGGTCTCGCCTTGAAGGATAGGTAGCAATACATGCCACGCATCTGAGATTCAAGTCTGACCCTAACTATACTTAGGCCTGGTCTACACTACGCGTTTAAACCGAACTTAGCAGTGTTAAACTGATTTAACCCTGCACCCGTCCACACAATGAGGCCCTTTATATCGATATAAAGGGCTCTTTAAACTGATTTCTGTACTCCTCCCCGACGAGAGGAGTAGCGCTGAAATCGGTATTGCCATGTCAGATTAGGGTTAGTGTGGCTGCAAATCGACGATATTGGCCTCCGGGCCGTATCCCACAGTGCACCATTGTGACCGCTCTGGAAAGCAATCTGAACTCGGATGCACTGGCCAGGTAGATAGGAAAAGCCCCGCGAACTTTTGAATTTCATTTCCTGTTTGCCCAGCATAGAGCTCTGATCAGCACGGGTGGCGATGCAGTCCCAAATCCAAAAATAGCTCCAGCACGGACCGTATGGGAGATACTGGATGACAAATCTGTTCTATCAGAGCTCCCTTAAAGATGACGAAATGACAAAGCATTTGAAAAATTCTCCAGGCTATGATAGACAGAGGCCACAGCACAGTGCTGTGTGACAAGCATAACAGAAAGCCAAAGAATCAAATGGACGCTCATGGAGGGTGGGAGGGGGTACTGAGGACTCCAGCTATCCCACAGTCCCCGCAGTCTCCGAAAAGCATTTGCATTCTTGGCTGAGTTCCCAATGCCTGAAGGGTCAAAAACATTTTCCCAGGTAGTTCAAGGTATGTCGTCAATTTACACCCTTCCCCCCCCGAAAGAAAAAGGAAAAAGAAACGTTTCTCGCCTTTTTTCAATGTCACCCTATATCTACTGCATACTGCAGGTAGATGGGGTGCTGCTGCGCTGAACACCAGCATCCCCATCCCGGTGGCAGATGGTACAATATGACTGCTATCCATCGTCGTCATCAGCCCGTGAGTGCTCCTGGCTGGCCTTGGTGAGATCGGCCAGGGGCGCCTGGGTAAAAATGGGAATGACTCCCGGTCATCCCCAGCAGATGGTACAGAACGGCTGGTAACCGTCTTCATCATAGCAACTGGAGGCTGAGCTCCATCAGCCCCCCCCCCCCTTCATGTCTAAAGAAAAGATTCTGTACTGCCTGAATTATCATAGCAGCTGGACGTTTCCTCTCTCTCATTTTATCTCACTAAAAAGTCAGTATTTCTTATTCCTGCATTCTTTATTACTTCATCACACAAATGGGGGGACACTGCCACGGTAGCCCAGGAGTCTTGGGGGAGGAGGGAAGCAACGGGTGGGGTTGTTGCAGAGGCACCCCCTAGAATGGCATGCAGCTCATCATTTCTGTGGGATCCCTGGGGCTCTGACACGGAGAGGCTGTGCTCTCTGGTTCTCTAGTACACTTGTCCCATATTCTAGGCAGGACTGACTTTTTCAGACAAAACATAAAGAAGGGAATGACCCGGGGAGTCATTCCCATTTTTGTCCATGCACCCCCAGCCGACCTCAGTGAGGCCAGCCAGGAGCACCCGTGACAGCAGCAGATGGTACAGAACGACTGATAACCATCATCTCATCGCCAATTTACAATGGCATGGCAGATGGTGCAATAGGGATGGTAACTGTCTCTGCTACCTTGCAAAGGCAAATGAATGCTGCTTTGTAGCACTGCAGTACCGCGTCTGTCAGCAGCATCCAGTACACATATGGTGACAGTGACAAAAGGCAAAACGGGCTCCATGGTTGCCATGCTATGGCATCTGCCAGGGCAATCCAGGGAAAAAGGGCACGAAATGATTGTCTGCTGTTGCTTTCATGGAGCAAGGGTTGAGTGACGACATTTACCCAGAATCACCCGCAACACTGTTTTTGCATTGGGATCTCAACCCAGAATTCCAATGGGTGGGGGAGACTGCGGGAACTATGGGATAGCTACGGGATAGCTACCCACAGTGCAACACTCTGTAAATCGACACTAGCCTCGGTACATGGACGCACACCACCGAGTTAATGTGCTTAGTGTGACCGCGTGCACTCAACTTTATACAATCTGTTTTACAAAACCAGTTTATGTAAAATCAGAATAATCCCGTAGTGTAGACATACCCTTAGAGTTATCTGATTATGCAGAAGGGGTATTGAAAAGGTTTTTAGAAGAAGCAAAGTTGCTTACATGTTGGGGAAAGGTCTGATTCATGACTCATATGAGTTGTGATTCCAGCTCTGCTAGTGACTTGTGCAGTCTTGAGTTAGTCTCAATCTTTCTGGCCCTTGCTTTCCTCATCTGTGAAATAAGTAGGATAATCACGGCCTAGCTATCGGAGGTCAAATAAAGATTAATTAGTTAATATTTGCAGAGCACTGTGAAAGGCACTGTATAAATATAAAAAACAGTTTACATAAGAGAGAGACCTACCATGAACAACCTGTCATGAAAAAAGTTATACAGTTATATTATCACATTGATTTCTCCATATTATTGTGTTAGTGAAAGCTGAATAGTTTCTGAAGGAATAATTAATATCTGGAATCAAGAGTTTATTCATTATCACTGATAAATTATCAGAGTCACTGATGCATTATATTGAGAGTATGGCAATATGTCTGTCACTGACTGGGAATCAAAATAGTGCTTTATAATATAGAGTATCAGAGGGTAGCCGTGTTAGTCTGGATCTGTAAAAGCAGCAAAGAATCCTGTGGCACCTTATAGACTAACAGACGTTTTGGAGCATGAGCTTTCGTGGGTGAATACCCACTTCCTCAGATGCATGGATATTTCCATTACATGCCTCTGAGGAAGTGGGTATTCACCCACGAAAGCTCATGCTCCAAAACGTCTGTTAGTCTATAAGGTGCCACAGGATTCTTTGCTGCTCTTATAATATAGAGATTTATTCAATAGGTAGAAGTTTTATTAAGCAATAGATAACTGATATTATACTAGACACATCAAGCAATAATCTGTCCCACATGCTTAACACCCTTTTGAGCTTTCCATGGTCTGGTATTTGCTGAGTTAATATATTGGGAAATTACTGTTGCATTATTTATAGAGGGTGTGGGCATTTCACAATATAATTAGGTTTGAATTCCAACCTCATTCTAAACCCACTTTATCAGTTGTTTATAACTTTTGGAATGACATTTTTCCATATTTAGTCTTTAAATGAAATATGTGTTTGGACAGTGTTGCGGGTGCAGAAGGGAGAGGGCTTTTAGCTAAAGCAAGTCAGCCTTTTTTGAATTATTCTAGCATGAGAAGTTCCCCCCCATCTATTCTGATTAGAAATTTGGTAATTTGAAACAATTAAAAGCTACAAATAACTAACTTGACTTGTTGCCTGCTTTTACAATCCTTTACTCACGAGCAGAGTCTCAGTGACTTCAGTGGGATTACTCATCTGTAAGAATTCACACAATCGAAACTCTGTGATGTAGTTCTCAATACAATTTAAGGTTCAAGTCAAGTTTGAAACGAATTGGTTCAGCAGGTTTCAAACGCTGAATATTTAAAATTGACATGTATCTTGAACTGGGACAATCTTAAGAACTGCCAATCATATCCTCGGCTGGTGTAACCCAGCACAGTTCCATTATTATTTTATTGCAACAGCACCTCAGAAGCCCCGTCATGGACTCAGGAGGCCATTGTGCTAGGTGCTGTACAAACACAGAACAAAAAGATGGTCCCTTCCCCCGAAGAGTTTACACTTCTTCTTACTATAGCAATTTACACCAGCTCATGATCTGGCCCTGGAAATTTCTGGATGAGTAAGAGAGACCCTAAAATCTGGCATGACTAGGAAGACTTGGCTAAGCGTGACTGGTTTATGGAGGCATCAAGCCAAATAGCTCCTGATCAATTAAATTACAAGCTCCACAATTTGAATAGTTGAAATCTATCTTCCCCTTTCAAAACAAATCAAATCAAGACAATTCCATGCCCCAAACACTATATTTAATATAACGTTATGTTTGAGGTACCAAGCACTTGGGTGTCAAGAAAAACAAATGTAAAAGTGAACAGTCCGCCTTAGTTTTGCCTCTTCTTGTTTGACTTAAAATATAGTCTGCCTTTAATTATATATTTGTCAAATAATGCCATATTTTAATATAATGCCAGACAATTACATAAACTTATGTTTACATAGTTAAGCACTCAAAAGACAGAAAATGAAAAGGGAGGTTGAACATAGCCTTTCGTAACATGATCACATACTGTTTCTCGGATTATATTATCTTTTTCTACAAGTTAGCATCTATGTTGCAGCTTGTATATACTTTTTTATGATGGATGCAGTAGATTCACAAATATCACAATGATATTCTTATTATCTATGGATGTTATATTTGTATTCTCTTTAAAGTGATATATTTCAGCACTATAGTAGAAAGCTAAATTAGATAGAAATACATAATGTGCTTTATATTGTTGACATTAAAATAAATACTGTAAAATAAAGCTTGTTTATCATAAAACTTGTATGTAGCCTTAATTTTAATTCTTTTCATGGAATTCTAAATTGCACTATTTAACAAATATAAAGACCATATTTTAAGGCATAAGAACAAGGGAACAGAGTTTAGGTTGAGCACCCAACCTTAACTCTGCTATTTTCCTGATGTTTGAGTTCTCAGCTCTTCAGCCTTATTGTTGTGTTAACCCTCATATTTGGAATAAAATAGTAGCTTCATGATCTAAATGTTTGTTTGAACTTATTTAATTGACAGTTTTGTGGGACTTACCCTTATATAATATGTCTGTCTCTCAGTAAGAGTTTTGGGAGATTTAATCAGAGAAAAGTAGACTCCTTTATATGCTGCTGTGTAAAGTTCAATCAAAAGCTATAAAAAGTCCATCTTGGGCGTCTGGTATTGTTATTGTACAGTGTTGGGTTTTTTTAAGACAACCATTAGTTATTTCCTTCAATTGTAGCACATATTTTTTTTAATGAGATTTTATTGATGGGAGGAAATTTATAACCCAGCACAGCAGATTTATATTTAACATCAGTTGACATTTACTGTAAAATTCTAACTATTGGCACAAAGTATCAGTCTGATTTCTGCCATTTCTGTGGGAAAATGGCTCCTAGCTTGTTCCAGTGTCTTCCAGTTTCACCATCCTGCTGGAGATGAGTTACAAGCAGCTGGAGTGCTATATTCATACATATGTAGCAACAACACTCTCTGCTTAAGAATCTCTTTTAAGAAATATTTTTTGTATGAACCTAATCGATGAAGCAGAAGAATTTCTGTTTAAACCAAAAAAATACTAATCACAAAACAATGGAGCAAATCCTGCTTTTTACACTCAGGCAAAAGTCTGCTTGACTTGGGTGCCAGAAGATGGTCACAACATAAAAACCTAAACGGGGAATGAGAGTTTTGCTTTAGAAGGGACATCATCAATTTCCTCTTTGCTTTGATTTCTGTAGAGCCAACCTCAAGATTTTCTGGACACTTTTTAAAATGTAAAACAACCATTATTCGTATAAACTGAAGTAATGTATTCATGTTGTTCATGGTCTTAGGAAATTCCCATCCTTACCTCACTGGCCAAACAACAGCAAAAATGAATAAAAATCAGCCCAATTAAACCCAAATCAAACTTTCTGTCTCCCTACTCAAATCAAACCCACTCCTTTCCCAAAGGCCTGAGAAAATAGCAGGCCTGGAAAGTTAACAAATTTGGCCTTTGTGGTGGAGCAAATTCCAAAGTCACTTAGGCAATGTCTACAAGCTTACAGTGGCACAGTTGTATTGGTACAGGTGTTGTTATGATTGTGCTTATTTGTATTGCAGTGACACCTACAATGTGCAAAGCACTGTGCACACAAAGGAAAACATAGTCCCTGTTCCAAAGATCGTACAATCTACACAAGCAATATACAAATGGCTATGTTGATATAATAAAAATAAATATACTTTAATAAAAAAACATTATCCACTATCCCTAACTTTCCCCTCTACTCAGCTATTATTGGCTGGCTAGTTTCTTGCAAGTGTCACAGAAGAGGCATAGTTGCCAAGTTTTGTGAAGTACTATGTGACATTTTATGCTGATTTTTAATTAGCTTATTTGCAGATAATTTGAATTTTAGCTTTAAAAAATTGTATGGGTTTAATTTACTTAAATATTCTCCATTTCTGGAGGGCCCTGAGCAGCGTGTTGACATTAATCCACCAAACAGAGCCCATGCTAGGTGTAGTAACCTTTTCCTCAATCTAAAACCTATTATATTCTTGTCCATTGGATAGCTTCTAAGTGTGGCCAGAAAATACTTTGAATTGTGAAAATTTGTTACCACACCTTGCCATCCCCACTTATAAAATGTGCTTATCTGAAAACACCTACAGAATCAAATCCTGCTAGATATCATAAAGCCAATCCCCTATTGAAATCACTGGGTGATTTGCCTGAGTAAGGGCTGCAGGATTTGATCCTAAGCATATGTACAAAATAAACCCCATTAAGAATCTCATTAACTATATTGTAAACTCTCTGGGGCCACATATCAGGGTATATAGGCCTATTAAGGCCAGAGGGGGAGGTCTTAGGTGGCAGGCTACCCTGCTCAGGAGTTCTGGGGCAGACAGGGAACCAGGGAACGACAGGGACAGACACAGAGACAGGGCTGAAGTGTTCTATTGACTTCAGTGGGAGCTGGATTGCACTCAGACCTACTTCCACAGCCTTAGTATTAATCCTAATTTTAAAGTTTTCAAAGTCTATTATTACTGTATTTTGGTAATGACTCATAGCCTTGATCAGGGATCAGAGTCCATTATGCTAAGGGCTGGGTAGCCCTGACTTACACAGTCCCTGCCTCAAAAAGTAAATGGTCTTGATTTATGAGATGATGCAACAGATGGATGAAACCAACATATGGGGGAAGGAGTTAACAGTGACGAGCAGGAGTTAACAAACAAGTTACTTATGGAAAGCAATAGCCACAGATCACCGCGTGCCCAGCCATGGTCAGCTGGGTATTACAACAGAAGTGAGTTATGGAGGGATTTGAAGGAGGATAATGTAATATAGCATGCATGAAGGGACATTAAATTGTAGAAGACACACACCAATATGAATCAAAGCTTGAGAGTGTTTCAGTGCATTGCATGGGAGTGAGGAAAATGATTTCAAGATGGTCCTCCAATGAAAACATTACTTGTTTGATTGTGTGTGTATGTGTGTGTTTATAGTTCAATTTTATATCAACTCTACACCAAAGAGTTTTCATCCAAACCTGTGTGTGTCTGTCTGTATTACATGTGTGATTACACTGAAATGCACATACCATTGTCATAAGCCACCGACATACACATAACAGGACAAATTCACCGCAGGTTCAGTAATTCGACCCAGTCAGTTATTTGAAAAAATCCCTCAGTAAACACAACTCTGAATATTGTTAGGAAAGAAAATATTTGGTTCACCTAGCTAAATTTAAAAAAAATTAAATGTTATTTTAAAGTTCAACCATTTTCTGATAAATTAGTGCTCTCTGGTTCTGATTTTGATTTGTTTGGATTATTTTCCAGGCAGAAATTTTAACAGGCATCCCAGTGGGCAGCCCTGAAGATGCTGGGAAGGTGGGACTCGTGCTATTAGAAAGAGGCTGCAAACTAGTAATTGTTACTCTGGGAGCAGAAGGCTGTGTGATGATATCAGTGGATGAGCCTATTCCAAAGCATGTTCCTGCTGGGAAGGTCAGGGCTGTGGACACTACGGTATGTTTTTGTGGTTTAACTGTCTTGCCTTGGAAAAGACTAAGCACTAAAGCATAGCAGTGAGTCATCAACCAAATCCCTGGGCACTAGCACAAAGGCTAATTTATTATGTGAAACTGATACGTTGCTTCCAGCCTGTTATATATCAAATGCCAGTTCACTCAAGTTTTATAGGCTGTGCTGTAGATATGCTAAAGTTATTGTATGCACTGATGATATCTTCATTTTCCTTTGTCGCTGGAGTTGGTACATTTCTCTCTTGCTCTCTCCATTACGGATGAAGCCCGTAGCATCAGCAGCCCTATAGTTGTCACCTTTGCACAGTCATCTAATTAATCATCTCCAGAGCTGAAATGACCCTGCAGTTAGTGCAATGGGGAGAAAGGAGAGATCCTGGCATTCCGTCATTCAAGAAATGCATGAGGGTCTCTTCCTGCACAAGTCTCAACTGCTCCCACAAAGTCCCTTAGTTAGTCCAGCATAAGTTGCATCAGGTGCTCAACTTCCATAGGGCACAGTGAAAAGGCACAAATAATATGTTGTGACCAATCATTTTATGATAGGTAAGGATTAAAAGGTCAGTGACCAGGTATTCTTTATAATTTAAGGTATTTCCCCCCCTTCCTACTCAAAATGAAATGTAGAATGCCCTATCTTAACAGAACATTAGGGCTGCTAATTGAACCACAAATGAAAAGCAACAGTTAAAGTTCTCATAGCAAAATTATATTGCCACATTGTGTATACTAGGACATTTTGTGCTCAGTTACATCTGATATAAATCCAAACTATATCTATTGACGTTACGGAGAGCGGAATTTGCCTCACAGTATGTACTAACTATATGTTTAACTGATGGATGTAATAGAATACTATTACATATGTTCTGCCACAATAATCCATCATAGAAACATTTGGAGATTTGACCATCTGGTGCCTCACATCTGAACGGTATTAGTAATAATATCTAGTTTTTATCTAGTGGTTTTATCAGTAGATTTCAAAGTGCTTTACAAAGGAGGTAAATATCATTATCCCCATTTTAGATGGGGAAACTGAGGCATGGAGCGGTGAAGTGACTTAGCCAGGGTCATTCAGCAGGCCAGTGGCAGAGCTGGCAATAAAATCTACTTCACTCGAAGCAGAGGATCATTATGACTAGAGTTGCATTGTGATTTATTCATACAATATGGGACTTTATACTTCATCATTAAGTTGCATTATATTAAAATTAACTATAAGCAGATTCTATTGTATGTCAGATTCTTCTCCCTCTTCTCCTGGCTAAGAAGTCACCTGAAGCCAACACTAATGATTGGAATATCCTGAGGTTTTTATGATGACTCAAATCATTATTCTTATTGTGTTGCAAATAAGCCATAGACCAGGAATTAAGAGACTGATGTTCTATTCTTGACTGTGCCATTGAGTTTCTGTATGATTTTGGGCAAATCATTTAACTTTTCTGTGCCCCAGATGCTGTTGTAATAGTGTCTTTTCACAACACTGCACACAAAAGTGAAGAAGAAATGTGTAAATTCCCTTTTCAAAAGAAGCCCAAAATTACTGCCAGAGCAGCTAATGTTTGATATCTAAAGTGATTTGCTGCTAGTGGGATAATATAGCAATACTTAAACCACATACTGTGGCTGAGACGTGCCTTTTATCTTGCTTGGCAGTTAAGAACATCATTACTTGACTATATTAACTGTGGAACCTCTAATGCAGACAAAGTGTTGTTGGCCCGGTGTTTTAAGTGCCACAATACTGCCAACCCTGAGTGTTCAAAAATAATGACATAAGCTTAAAATCATGAGATTTTGGGGGAAAAAAAAACCACCTGTTGGTTTCTTTTTATTTGCTTTTTGGTTTCTGAATCTTTAGTAGGGTGCACTTAAGTCACATATTTGCAAGTTTTACTCTGCAGCTAGAAAAGAAATTAAATGAAAGCTGACATGCTAACGCACTCTCTTGATTCCAGCAAATGGGGCTTTAAGCAGCTCACCAAATATTGCAAGATTCCTGATATAATCATGAGAATTGGCAACACTGGTACCAAACCAGGTCCTCTAAGCCTGCTGTGACCTGGAAGTGTGGGCAGCTGTCTGGAGCTGTATCTACAGTAACATTGCCATCATTACTGCCACCAGTTCAGCACCACCAGTGGTAGCAATGGTGAAAATTTTTGCCAATCTTTGTGTAGACCCAGACAAAACGTGTGCGGAACTTAACAGAGTCCTCCCAGTGGTATGGACAGGTCTCCCCACCCCTTTAGCAAATCTCAGACACGCTAAGGACCAAGCAGACCATAGAATCTGAGTTCTCCTCTCAGTCCAAAAAATGGTCCCTCTAGGTCAGGATTGAAGCCTATCTGCAGAACAATGGGAAAAGCTTGCACCACTGCCATACCAGCAGGGTGGATAAATAGGTATCAGCCTTCAGGCCTGACAATCCAACATTTTCCACCCACACTTTTTAAAGAAAAAAATAACTCTGTGGAATTTCTTTGTCCCTAATTACCTTAGTGAGAGCTTTACTAACATGTCGGATACATCCCATGACTGCTAGCAGATCTCTCCATAGACAGTATAATAGATCTAGTGCACCAAGAGTGATTTAGAAGGAAGTTTTGCAAGACTGGGTGTTGTAAGACCCAAATGTCTGTTTCTCCGGCTACCGTGACATACTGTAACAAATCTCTATTGGAATGAATTGGCTCTCTTTTCAGTTTACTTGTTCTTGCTAACCTTGTATATAGCTGAATTTCAGGAACACAGTATTAGGTGACCATCCAAAAGTAATATCCAGTTTTTGTGTTTTGAAAATAAAATAAAAAAATATATAGCCAAGCCATTTAATATTGACTACTGAGCACACATGCTAAGGGATTTTAGTTGAGGTGTTCTCAAGTGAGATTAATTTATGGGATAACATAACATGCGCCAGAGGATCAGTTATGTCTATTTAAAACAACATCTATGGATTCTCCTTCTCTATTTTTGGAGGAAGCTATTTTTCACCTTACTTTAAATGCACAGCACTATATTGAAATAGCTTTAAAAGATAATGATCTTCCATGTATATAGCATTTTTATTCAGATGGGCACCAGAACACTTCGTAAGAGTTACTAAAATTGTACAAACCTTTACATAGAAATAGATAACACATAATATATATTGTGTGTGTATATGTACCTTATGTCTCATACTGCCAACTACTGAAATGCAGCCCATCTGAGGTGGGATGCAACAGTACACAGTAGCACTATGTAACTGTGTAGAACAAGAAAAGATGGTTACTCACCTTTGTAACTGTTGTTCTTCGAGATGTGTTGCTCATATCCATTCAAGTTAGGTATGTGTGCCGCGCGTGCACATTTGTCGGAAAACTTTTACCCTAGCAACTCCAGTGGGCCGGCAGGTCGCCCCCTAGAGTGGCGCCGTCATGGCGCTCGATATATACCGTTGCTGGCCCACCCGCTCCTCAGTTCCTTCTTGCCGGTTACTCCGACAGTGGGGAAGGAGGGCGGGTGTGGAATGGATATGAGCAACACATCTCGAAGAACAACAGTTACAAAGGTGAGTAACCGTCTTTTCTTCTTCGAGTGATTGCTCATATCCATTCAGTTAGGTGAATCCCAAACCTTACGTAGGCGGTGGGGTCGGAGTGAAATGTGGCAGAATGAAAACTGCTGAGCCAGAGGCTACAGCATCTCTTGACTGTTGAACCAGGGCATACTGCGAAGCAAAGGTATGGACCGAGGACCATTGGAGCTGCACGACAGATCTCGTGGGTAGGTACACGAGCCAGCAAGGTGGCAGATGAAGCCTGAGACCTGGTAGAATGCACGGTGATGTGGCTTGGGGAAATATGACCAAATCATAACAAGTGTGGATGTACGCCATCACCCAAGATGAGATTCTCTGAGAGGAAAACAAGCAAGCCTTCCCTTTGGTCTGCTACCGTGACAGAGCTGGGGCACCTTACGAAATGGTTCTGTCAGCGCAATATAAATGCGAGCGCTCTACAGACGTCCAGGGAGTGCAATTGTTGCGCACATTGCGTTGAGCTGTGGGTAACATGAAAGGCTGAAACCACCTTAGGGAGGAAAGCCGGGTGTGGTCGTAACTGCACCTTGTCTTTGTGAAACCTAGTGTACGGCGGAACCACCATAAGAGCTCTAAGCTTGGAGACTCGTCTGGCTGATGTAACAGCTACGAGGAAAGTTGTCGTCCAAGACAGGTATAGCAGAGGGCCGGTCGCGAACGGCTCGAATGGGGGAGACATAAGTCTAGTTAAAACTAGGTTGAGGTCCCAGGTTGGGGCTGGGCGGTGTACCTGAGGGTGCAAGCGCTCCAAGCCCTTGAGGGACCTTGAACCCATAGAGTGTGAGAACACGGAACGTCCACCTTAGCCTGGCTGGAAGGTAGAGATGGCTGCCAAGTGTACCCTCAGCGATGACACCGCCAGGTCCTGCCGCTGAAGGCCAGAGGTAGGCCAAATAGAGGGGATCGAGACCTCAGTAGAAGCAAGATCGAGCGTATCGCACCTATAGAAGAAACGCTTCCACTCGGCCAGGTATGTTGACCAGGTGGAAGGCTTTCTGCCACCCCGGCTCAGTTACGCAGCAGCCACACCATGAGGCGAAGAGGCTGCAGATCCGGGTGACGAAGCCTGCCGTGGCCCTGAGTGATGAGGTCTGGATGGGGTGGCAGGGTAATTGGGTTGGTTATTGACAGGTCGAGCAACGTGGTGTATCAGTGCTGCCTGGACCACGCTGGAGTGATCATGATGATGCGCGCTCTGCCCCTGCAAAGTTTGAGCAGGACCTAATGAATCAGTGGAAAGGCATAAAGGAGTTGGCCTTTCCACGGCATCAGGAATGCGTCCAAGATCAATCCCGAGGAGAGACCTTGGAAGGAGCAGAACATCTGGCATTTTCTGCTCTCGCGGTGAGCGAACAGGTCTATGTGAGGAAAAATCTCCACTTCTGGAAAACCAAACGCCTCACATGGGGCAGAGTGACCACTCGTAAGACAGGAAAGACCTGCTGAGTCAAAGCGCCAAGGCGTTCCGAACGCCTGGGAGAAAGGACACCACCAGCTCCATCGAGTGGGCCATGCAAAAGTGCCAGAGATGGATGGCCTCCTGACAAAAGGGGGAGGACCATGTTCCTCCCTGGTTATTTATGAAGCACATGGCCGTTGTGTTGGCTGTAAACACTGAGATACCATGGCCTCGCAGCTGCCGCTGGAACCCCTGGCACGCCAGACAGACTACTCTCATTTTTGGGGCATTGATGTGGAATGCCAGCTCCCGAGAAGACCAAAGACCTTAAGCTCGGAGGTGACCATGAGCACTTGAGCAGAGAGATGACGCGTCCGTCGTCAGGGGCAGTGAGGGCTGGGGCGGATGGAATCGCATCCCTGCCCACACCAGCGAGGGAGTTAGCCACCACTCTAGGGACCCTAAGGTGCTCGAGGGAACGGTGACTACCATGACCATTGACTCCCTGTCCAGGCGGTACGCCGAGGTGAGCCGGACTTGGAGAGGACGGAGGCGGAGCTTGGCGTGTTTGGTTACAAACTTGCGGGCAGCCATGGACCCAGGAGACTGAGACAAGTGCGAGCCGAGGTCGTTGGGAAAGTCTGCAGACCTCGGATGATTGTTGCCATTGCCTAAAACCGCGGCTGTGGTAAGCAGGCTCCGGCTAGGTTGGAGACCAGGATAGCCTAGGAAGTCCAACCTCTGCGTGGGAACCAGAGTGGATTGCTCTATAGTAATCATCAGGCCTAGACCTGTGAATAAGACTGTGACGATGCCCATGTGCTGAGTGGTTTGTGTCTCGGAGTCTCCTCGGATAAGCGAATCGTCCAGATATGGAAAAACGCATATCTGACATCAGCGAAGGTAGGCGGTGACTATGGCCATACACTTGGACAATACCCGTGGGGCTGTAGAAAGGCCAAACAGCAGGACCGTAAACCAGAAGTACTGACGGTTGGCTAGAAAGCGGAGGTATCTCCTGTGCGGAGGGAAGATGGCGATGTGAACGTATGCATCCTTCATATCGAGGGCGGCATAGCAGTCCCCAGAAGGCAAGGATGGGATAATGGTTCCCAGGGATACCATGCGGAACTTCAACCTTATCCTAAACTGGTTGAGTCCGCGCAGGATTAGGAAGGTCTGAGACCTCCGTTCGAGTGGGGGACTAGGGCATAACAGGAGTAAAACCCATTGCCCCTTTCGTCCGTCGGCGTCTGCACCTCTTGTACGAGGAATTGCTCGTGAGAGGGGTCCCTGAAGGGGGACAGGGTTGGAACAAATTAGAGGTGGTACCCATGCTCCACCGTGCGCAGGACCCAGCGATCTGAAATTAACTGGGGCCATGCCAGGAGAAAGCGGGATTGGGATCCCGGCCTGTGACTGGTACACCGCCCTCAGGCGCACCTTGGAAGGTTCGTCTTTGGTCCCAGTGATAATTGCGAGGGACCTTGACCTTGGCTTTTTAGGGGTCCTGATGTTTGTCTGCGACCACCTTGGCCTCGCCGTTTGCCAAAATCCTGTCTCTGGCTAGGCACAGAGTATGGCGGCTGGGGACAGAAAGGCCTGCGTTTGGTCACTGGCATATGCATGCTGAGAGAGCGCATTAGGACCCTGTTGTCTATCAGGCTTCGCAGCCTGGGGCTGTCTTTGCCGCAAAGAGGCCTTTACCAACAAAGGGTAAGTCCTGAATGGCATACTGCAGCTCCGGCCGGAGGTTTGAAACCTGAAGCCATGAGATGCACCTCATGGCAACACCCAAGGCCAGAGTCCTGGCTGCTGAGTCTGCTGCATCCAACGAGGCCTGGAGGGACGCTCTGGGTACCTTTTTCCCCATCCTCCAAGACAGCAGCGAACTCTTGGCAGGAGTTTTGAGGGAGAAACTCCATAAACTAAGCTACCGTCACCCAGGTGCTATAATTATAGCAGCTAAGCAAGGCTTGTTGCTTTGCCACCCAGAGCTGCAGGGCCTCTGCAGAGCACACCTGGCGGCCAAGTAGGTTCATTCACCGAGCCTCCTTCGATTTCGGGGCTGGCGCCTGCTGGCCATGCCATTCCCGCTCCTTAACGGACTGAATGACTAGTGAGCAGAGAGGAGAGCTGACAGACGAGTAGTTGTACCCCTTAGAGGGCACCATACCAGGTCCTCTACCTCCGGGACCTCCTCCACCTCAGGTTGTCGGAGGGCGTATCAGAATCGTGGTCCTGAGCATAAGATCTGCGCACGTGGGATGACACGGATGCATGTCTGGATGACCATGGAGGTACTAAAAAAGGCATGGGCAGAGTCTCTGACTCTATCGGACCTTGCCCAACTCGGCACCGGGGACCGGTACCGGGAGGCGTACCGGTACCTGAAACGAGATCCAGACCTGCAACCAGAACGGTGCCGGGAGGTCGACCGAGATCTTGAGGCTCGAGGTCGGGAGAGGCTACGGGAGTCACGGTACCTGTCGCGGTGCTGGGAGTCGGAACGGTGCCGATAGTAACGGGTCGGCGAATGGGATACTGACCGGTGCGGCGAGTGCGACCAGTACCGAGGAGGAAAACAGCACCGGGACTGCAAGTGGTGTCGGGTGTGCCGACGGGACCTGGAGCGTCTGCGGGACCTTGATCATGAACGGTGCCGCTCTGCTGTGCCGACAGAGGACGGTCATATGAAGGGAGGCTTGGCAAGAGACTGTATTACCCACACCGGCGGTGCCGGGGTCAGGCAGCATCGACTCTGTCATGGCAATGAGATCCCTCGCCGCTGGTAATGTCATCGGCGTGGAGGGAACAGCAGGCTCAACCACATTGCATACTGGGGAGCTGTCAGGCACCGGATTCCACGGCCCTCGAGGGACCGGGACCGACGGTACCGAGGTCGTCAGAGCCTCGGTAGGTGTTCGGTGCCGGGTGATCCAACTTAGACGAGCTCTCTGGCTGCGGTGCCGTTGGCACGGAAGCAGCAGGAGCAGTAAGCTCAACCATGGCGCGTGCCGGAGAGCCATCAGGCACCAGATTCGACGGCCCTTGTGGGACCGGGATCGACGGTGCCGACGTCATCGGTGCCTCTGCAGGTGTCAGTGCCGGGCGATCCGACTTAGACGAGCTCTCTGGCTGCGATGCAGGTGGTACGGAAGCAGCAGGAGCAGGGGGCTCAACCACGGCGCGTGCTGGGGAGCCGTCAGGCACCAGCAGGAATTGTAGGCTTTCTCGACCTCGGAGGGAGGGAGCGGTGCCAAGTCGACTTCGATGCCGGCGACGGCCGGTGCCGAAAGGCCTTGGCAGTACCGGCGGGGTCCGGTGCCGAGGAGGCGCTTCTGCCAGCCGCTTGATCATCGCTCGGTGCCAAAGGTGGAGGGGTAAGTGAAAGTCCCGCTCCTTTTTGTTCTCGGCTTAAAAGCCTTGCAAATGGGACACTTAGCTGTCAAGTGTGATTCCCTGAGGCACTTCAAACAGGAGTCATGTGGATCTCCCGTCGGCATCGGCTTCTGGCAGGCCGAGCCCATTTTAAAACCCGGTGAGCTGGGCATGGGCTCTGGCACCGGGTGCGGGGAAGGGGCTACTTCCTGAACCCCGCTAACTATTATTAAACTAACTATTTTAGCAAAGAAAAAACGTATAACTATACAAATATATATATAAAAGGATTATAACTGCATAACTATATACACGAGAACTACGAGTAGCTAGGGAAGTGGAGGTCAGCTATGCCGCGCTCCACTGTTCCAACGACCGACACGGGCGGTAAGAAGGAACTGAGGAGCGGGTGGGCCGGCAGGGGTATATATCGAGCGCCATGATGGCGCCACTCTAGGGGGCGACCTGCCGGCCCACTGAGTTGCTAGGGTAAAAGTTTTCCGACGAATGTGCACGTGCGGCGCACACACCTAACTGGAATGGATATGAGCAATCACTCGAAGAAGAACTGATAAGTATCAGACCAAATCTAGAAGTGATGTAAATGGAATGTATCATTATGCTGAGCAGCAATATAACTTATTTTCTGAAAGCTAGACTGACCATGGTTGTGATGATAGCCACTGCCAGTCCTGGTGTTAGGAACATAAAAAGTCATCCAAGCTAGAAGGTTAGTGTGGCACAAGTGGGCCAGAACTTCATCAGCACTGGAGAGTGTTTGGCATCTGCTAGTGTATAGCAACAGCAACAAAAAAATCTCCCACTCTCCCCATCACTTTATCTTTTTAAACCTTCCTTTTATTATCCTCCACAGTAATCCTGCCCCTTTCCTCTTTGATGCCCATCCGGTAAAGTGTAATTTACAGAACCATTTGCATCACCTCATTATATTCCGTTGAGATCGCCAAGGTATATAGGTCAGGAGGATAAAATTATCCAAGCTGGAATATGGCCAGAACTGGGACTACCACCCTTCCTCTTTGTGAAAAGCATCACGGTATCTTTTAGGGCTGCATTTTTAGTAAGCTTCGTTTGACTTCTAAATTTGCACTTTGCAATTTTCTGTGCACAGAACTCCACATTCAGGCACCTAGAATCAGGTAATTAGATGTCTGTGTCCCTGACTTACACATCCAAATACTGTGTGTGCTTACAGATGGGGTGGATTTGTGCACGCACAGTATTTACTGGCAAACTTATAGCCATTTTTCATAAATGTGCCCTGTGGCAGAGCTCTGACCTTGCTCCCGTGGGTCCTGCGCTTCTAGGTGGTGTGTGCTAGCCTCAGTGGCTCACTGTGACCCTCCACGTAGTCCTTCTCTCTCTAGGGACAGAGTTACAGTCTACTAAGCCCTTTTCATCATAGGTCTGCAAGGAGGTTGGTGAGTGAACTCTCACAGTCTCTGTTCAGCCTCCTGTCCTGACAGGGCCCTGACTTCCCCTCCCAGGAGATGTTCCTGTAGTGGTGGGTTGCGGGGAACTCAGGCCTGCCCTCTACTCCAGGTTCCGGCCCAGGGACCCTAATGGTAGCAGTTGATGGCAGCCAACCTTTCACTGCCAGAGTTGCTACATTTCCCTGGGCCACTTCCCCACAGCTCACCTGCGTCTCCCTTCTTCACCCTTACCTCAGGGCTCCCTTAACAATGGTTTGAGGATGTCTTCATTCACCAGCCCTTCAGCCACACTTCCTCTCCCCTATCTGACTGGAGTGAGCCCTTTTTATAGTATCAGCAGGGCCTTAATTAGAGTCAGGTGGTCACATTAACTGAATGGCCTCACCTGACTCTTTGCAGGTTAATCAGAGTCAGGTGTTCTCACTGGCCTTGAGCAGCCCCTGCTCTGGTCAGTCAGGGAACAGAAAACTGTTAACCGGTATATCTGCCTTCTGCTATTCTGCTGTACCCAACTGGCCTGGGTCTATCACAGCCCATAATCACAAGAAGTCAAAGGTGTCTTTTTTATGTCATGCAAAACACAGCATCTCTAGCACCACAGTGCCCTTTGAGTGCAGCTACTGAATTTCTAGTACCACTTCCTGCACTACCAAGGCTTTCCATAGAGATCTCACATGTCCCTTCCAAGTACTGACCAAACTCAACCCCGTTTTGAAATAAGAGCTGTGGAGATCACAAGTTGAGGTGACATATGCTCATAAACAGGGAATTCGCTTACAAGCTAGGATAAAATACCAATTTTTCCCTACTCAGGTATGCTTACTACTTGCAATACATATATAATGTATCCTGTATAGTCACCCTTGCTCTGAGATTCCATCGTTATCTAGGAAAGATTACGGATGCTGTTTGTCATCATTCTGAATTTCCTTGCCATAAATGTTTGTTTTTTTTATAACAAGATGCAAAGGGAAAGCTCATTGTTGCAATGTGAATTTTTCACCAGACGTTTTATGTTCCAGTCATATTAGTTTTTCTTCTAGTTTTTGGGTACAATGAATTAAATCTTGCCCTTGTTTGCCCTATTGAAATGAGGTAAAGAGACTGCATTTAAAGAAATAGAAAGCATATTAAGTGTGACTTTGTCCTGAACTTTGAAGTTATCATGCACTGTTTTTTTCTATTTAAAAAAAGGCTTTAGATGGTTCTGCCCTATTAGATAGGCTGCAATACCCATGATTACAGTTGTCTGTAGTATAATTGTTGTCTATTGAAGGTAGTGTGGTCTAGTGATTATGCCAGAGGACTGAGTAAGGAGTCCTGGATCTGCCACAGACTTGCTGTATAAACTTGGATGAGTAACATAATATCTCTTGAGTTCCATTTTCACCATCTGTAAAATGGAGATATTAATGTATGTGTATTAAATACAGGAAGTCTATGGCAAAGGCGAGAACAGAAGCTAGGAATCCTTACTGCTAGAGTTGTCCCTTGACTTCAAGACCATTCTTCTACTCCTGTGGCCTTATGGAGATTCTGAGCTTTTTCCTCTTAGAAGCTGAGAAGTCTTGTATATAGCAACTTTGTTTACACTCAGATTCTCTGATTTAGACTTATCTGCTGGTCTGGAGAATGGCCAAACCAGAAAAGTGAAGTGGACACTGAAATAAAGCTGTAGCATATAAATATACCGGAGAGCAACCTTTTAATAACAGCAATTCTTTGTCTTCTGACTTTATGGCCTAACGGCTGTGGCTCAAGGAGATATAAATACAACACTCCATGCAATGATTAGTTACTCAAAATTCTGTGGATCAGCAGAAGTGGAACTTGTGGTTGGCTCTAATATTGTCAGATGTCTTCGCTATTTAATAATCTCCCATAGCTGTACATTATTTAACATTCAGTTTGCACAAAGAACAGTGACTTTGTTTCAACTACCTCTCAACAAAATACAAATGCAGCTGCTAGTAAATGAAATATTTGGCAGACAATGTGTTTGATGGAAACTTCTGTAACTTGTTAAGAGGAGAAAAATGTTGTTGTGTGGTTAACCTTTTCCCACCCATAGCTGTAGCATGAGATGGGAAAGCGCACAAAAGAGAGGGCCTGTTTAAAAAGTCCGGTAACTATCAGGCAAACAGCTTGGCCATCAGTAGGGCTTATTCACACACACACACACACACACACACACACACACACACACACACACACACACACACACACACACACACACACACACACACACACACACACACACACACACACACACACACACACACACGAAAATTATGTACAGAGCTCCCATTAATGACCCACAAGCTAATGGTGTATAATAGCTTCTTTTATTTGACATGCATCCAAAATAAGTTAGTGAATAAATTTATTTACAGTCATAGCCCACTTTCTATTTAGTCTTCTGCTTTTCCCCTCTTACTAATATGGAATCCATTGACTTTTGGAACAGAGAAACTATAAGGAATAAATGAATCTGCAAGAAACTCTAATCAGCAATCTGCATTGTAAATCTATTTAAAGATGCACCCGTTATTTTCTGAAGTTCAGTTTAACTGTGAAAGGGCACATGACTGAAAGCACTGCATGTGACTTGACTCACAGTTAAGTGTAAATGAAAATCTATTTGCTCATCTTAGCTTCTGCTCCTGATTCAGACTCTTTAAATACACATCAGCATATGCAGAGGATCATTAAGAACTTCAGAGACTGAATTCAACACAAGTTAGGAATACACTGCATCCCTCTGGATCAGGAGCCAGAGGAGCAGGAGAGGGAGGAATGATAGTATCCTGCACTTTTCTGAGTACTAGGAATTTCCAGGAACTTTGCGAAGTACTTAAATCTCTCAGATTGGAAAGATTTATAATCCCCTTTTTACAGAGAGGAAAAATGAGGCACAACATGTAATGTGACCAGCCTTTCGAAGGTGCTGATCATCTTTGAAAATTGGGCCAAATAGGCTTTGGCCAAAGTCACAAAGAGAGACAGTGTTTGTAGCACAGCAGAAATAAAGCCAGGAGTACTGGATCTCAGTCCCTAGTACCAGTCGCGAGACGTACTGTCCTATAAGGAGAGTTTTTTATCTGACTGATAACTGGATTTTAAGCAATGCACATGAACAAAGTAAACAAAATGACCAAATAGAAGCAGGCTTGTACAATACAACTTGCAGCTTTGTTTTCCAGTTGAAGACCACGCAGGCCTTGCTCTAGTCTTATTCTCAACCACCCACCAATCTAATTAAATCCCTCTCCATTCCTTACTTGAAGAAGTGGACGAGAGCCTACAGCCCTATATAGTCTCCTTCCAGATGGAAATGCATAATTTAACAGATACAGATGAGAGAGAGTGGGCTCTAAGCAGTGCTTGCATTTGCAATACACGGCACTAAATTCACAGGGATGCTTAATAAAGCTGTAGAACGGAAAACAGTGTTAAAACCAATATTGAGACTTCTCTCCCCTCTAATGCCCCGTAGCTAAAACATCACTTTCTGTTTCAGATATGTTTAGTGTGCAGGGAATTAGCTGCCTCTCTTGCCCAGAAGTTCCAAATATTGGAGTATGTTCTCCTTCCTGTCCCTTGTCTGATCGTCTCACGGCTTTATTTTAGGTATTTTCTTGGCCTCCATCACTGTAATAACTGAGCACTTCATGATTTGTAAAACATCTGTTCTCAAAACCTCCCTGTGAGGTAGATAGGAAGGGCAGTACTATTATCCCCATTTTACAGATGGGGAACTAAGGCACAGAGAGAGTGCCACTTGCCCCAGGTTGCCCAGAAAGTCTGTGACAGAGCAGGAGTTTGAACCTAGGGCTTTTAAGTCCCAAGCTAGAGCCCCAAGTATTGGACCATGCTTCCGCTCAAAGGCAAATAGGGTTGTATGAGGAATGGTGCAAAGATTTCACCATCACATTGTTCAGGCTATCGTAAGATCTACCTCATAGACAAGACTATATGTTAGAGAATGGCACCATTGCAACTTAGAATGGTTCAAATGAACTATTGTAATGGGCCAACAGAGCAGTGCGCCCACACCAGCCTTCCTGTTCCAGGTGCCCAACTGTGCTGTGTCTATACACAGCATTCTCTCCAACCATTCCAGTACCAGTGTACTGTGGGCACCCATCCCACAGATCCCCAAAGCAGGGCGTGGTGGGAACAGTAATCCACAGGTGGCGAGGTGCTGCACCAAATTATATTTAAAATGTGAACTATATGTATTTTTCATTATACGATCCAATGCATTTTTATAAATAGAAAAATAAAGCGTGTATATGAGGGATGACCCTTCCATGGTTGTGAGGACCAGACCGGTTTGGGAAGATGGATCCATTTGCATTGTGCCTTCCAAAACAAAAGAAGTTATGTGCATTAAATTACAGCAATTGGAGTAGTTCAAAACAAGAAATCAGGTGATAGTATAGGAATTGCTATGCAGTGCACAGAGAGTGTTCACAGAAGGGGCTGCAGGGGCTTTATAGGGACTGTGTTGGGAACACCGGCAGCAGCACTATTACTCTCTCTCCCAGAGTTCCCTAGTCTAGTTACAATGGTAATGAGCCTTGTTTTGAGCAAATGGAACTGTAGCAGTGCTGGCAGCACCTGTGCACCTATCCAAGCATTTTTGTGTGTGAACATGAGGTGTCCCCCCACAACAGCAGCGAGGTGTAACATCAAAATCCTCAAGTCTAGACACGGCTTATAAAATCAGGGGCTGATTTGAGATTCTGTGCTGGGCCTCCAGAAGGTGCACTGCAGAGGGTACATCCCAGGGGAAGGTGAGGGCAAAGGTGTCTTTGTGCCCTCCCAATTGTAGGCTGCTCAAAAGGCTGAAATAGGCCACTGTAATTTATATAGCCCTGGGATCTGCTCTAAATTATGGCCTCCCCAAGGCTGCATATGACTTGCAGTACAAGCCAAAATGGCCACAGCAGCATGGATACATCCTTGACCTACTCCTTTCCCCAGTACACCCTCAATGCTAATGGCAATCCACACAGTGCCTGCCCTAAGAGGATTCTCCCTTGGGAGAATCCACCCTGGGTAGCTCTCTCACACTGTGCCTGCAGAAGGTACAGCACCCCAGGATAGGCACACAGCACAGCATCAATAGTAATATGGAGCAGTGCACTCTGGGGTGTGCTACTGCACAGAGTTGGGAGGAAGGAAGACTGGCCAAACCAGTGTGCAGCCACATCAGCCAGTGTAAGCTGATGAATAGCCACTAGAAGGTGGAACTCTGTGAATCACGAACTTCACCTTCCCAATGCCTTCTTCTGACCTGAGCAGCAGGAAAGACGGAAGTTCAAAATGTGAGCCACTGTGTCATGCTGCAAAGTATCCTTGGCCAAGCTAACGCGCTATGAGTTTTGGATTTTATATTGTAGTTATCCTAGAAATGTCAAGAAACTCCTTTCCTCCTCCTTTAAAGTGAATTGAATTTGGTTAAAAGTGCTGGCTTGACTTCCTAGGAGACTGGAGTCATCTCTACACAGAACCAGGTACAGCACAGTCTGGAGCAAGGATTATCCCCTTGCTTCTGAATACCTCAGCCTTGCCCCAGCAAGGAGAGGGTAGGTCAGGCTCCAGGGTCTCTCACCTCTTTGCTGAGATTGCCAGTTGCAATAATGTTCAAACTGAACTGAGATCTAATTTCCCTTCCACCTCCTACCAAACACATTTTCCACTGGTAGCTAGTTCTGGTCACCACAGAAACTAAGCAAGCTTTGAATTTGATTTATGACATTGCCTCATAAGTGTTTTAAAATAACAAGAACAGAGAAATGAGAATGATGTGGAAATCAGGATTGTTGCTTTTGCAAACTCACAGTTAAAAAACAAGGAAAAGGTCAGGAGTTAGGGGGTTTTTTTCTTGTCAAGAGTGAAAGGGTTAAGCCATTAGCCTGGACAGAAGGTATTTTACAACCTCGTTTGGGTTTTGGCAAATGAAAAGATGCTAAAAACATAAGCAGTCTGGATGAATAATGGCAGTAACCTGTGAGAATGGATATTTAGATTTAGGGCCAGTTTGTGGCTACACATCATGATTTGGTCACATTCCTCAGGGATTTGTTCAGAATAAAAAAAAAAAATCAGCAGTCCTAGCGCAACTGGGATGTGGAAAAGCAGATTCCAGCTTGTAGCCATGATATTTGCCAGCTGTCCAAATGTTTAGGGGGCAGAATATTTATACTTTAAAAATAAAGAGTTGGACAGAAGTAGAAGGAAAAGATGGAAAAAGTCTATGAAGCCTGTGACTTTCTTACACAGTTAGTTAGACACCCTGCCCTTGGATGGAGTAGCCCATTTTGTAGGCAGTTGTATCCTGCAAGCATCTCTCTGATCAGGGGAAGTACTTTTGTACTTGTTGCCCTCAATCACTATCTCAGTCATTCAAGCCCAGCTGACACATTGTTGAGTTTGCTTAAATACACTTTTAATTTACCAGATCTCCATGTGCAGTAACAATGATGTGGGGTAAAGTAACCTGAGCACAAATATAGCAACTTTCCTAAGACTGACAGATCAAGGCACTATGGTAAGGAAGCCCTGCCAAAGCATGAATTCTGCAGCAGGGACTCTTAACCTTTTTTGTACTGTGACTTCACACTTAGCTGATCCTCTCCAGATCTGCCCCGGAACCTCTTGTGCCCATTCCTACTGAGCTTCCAAGAAGCTACTATGGGATCAAGTGACTTGTATATGGTGTACTCCTGGCATCTGCAGAAGATCTGGTTGGAAGTGACTGACCAGATCTCCTTCAATGGAAGACCATAAACGGGGGAATGGAAACCTCTGTAGCTTTATGAGTTCTGGTGACAGCCCACAGCTGGAGAACTGGAAAACTGATTGATACAGAAGAATAATATTATATCGTACAAGAGCAGTTATGTTCTATGGATTAGATGTTGCTGAATTAAGCAGAGAGAAGATTCAACAAGAATGTTCATTAGGATGATTAAACCAGCTTGGCAGGTTTAAATGAAAAAATGAAAAGAGAGCCAATGAGACAACACCCCCACAAAGAACTCAAAGGCAAAAGCTACCAAAGCTTTTCCAGACTATATCATCCAGAGATAGCAGGGAGCTGTGGCCATCTAACAAAGGCACTAGATACTGTGGTTTTAGAAGAGGCATTCATGCATATGGAGTTTTACTGCAAAAAATGCTCTTTTGATCAATTCCAGGCCACACGGCAGTTGTGTGTATCATCGGGTGAACTCTTGGCAGACTGTAGTGTCACCATGAGGCATTTTGCATTTTCAGTTTGAGAGAGAAAAAATGAATGTGGCTACTGAAATTTTACAAGCATGCAGTCGTCCTACCTCAATTATTCCTCCTTACCCCAATACAAGCCTATTTTTATTCTAAAAGATAGGCAAGAAAGAAACCAAAAAGCACAAAAACAGCTTGTTAAACAAGAACTTCACTGCAAATGCAGGCATAGGCTCCATTCTCTGCACACTGTGTTGCATTTCTGTCTTTTGTTCTGATGTTATAACATTAGTATTAACATCACTATACAGAAGGACCCGGTTCCACAGAAATGACCCAGACTTTCATCCATTTAAAATGTGATTCTTTTCTTTAACTAAGATAGACAAGATCACTTCCTGTCCCAAACCATTGTGCTACTTTGCTTTGTTCTGTAAAATAGTCGATTGTAGACGTGAACCCTACATTAACTTAGAGATCCTGAACAGCATTTCATGTCACCGCAAACAAACAAAATCCAGGAAATAGACAGCCTAAGTCAATATTTTCTGATTTTCAATGACCCAACCCCATCACTTTAATCACACCTTCTCCTAGGCTCCCTCCCTAAACTCAAACTTGCAACCAAACCTACAACCTGAACTCCAGAACTATGCCGTAAATATATGGTGCTTTGTGTGCATTCAGGGCACAGACCAGATCCTCTGGTTTGGCCAAGCTGCACTTAGCACAAGACTAGAGAGGGAACCACCTTGATTTAGTTGGTGATTGGTCCTGCTTTGAGCAGGGGGTTGGACTAGATGACCTCCTGAGGTCCCTTCCAACCCTGATGTTCTATGATCCCAGATCCCGAAGCCAACCCAAGGCTAATTCGGCACAATTTAAAGCAGCCGGGGGGTAGGGAGGCGGAGGAGGGTCACTAGAAGAAGAAACCTACCCAGTGACATAGCCTAAAGTGAAATGTTCCCCACCAAAATATCCTATACCCAGTGTACCACGATTGAACCAAATTAGTGGTGAATTGTTTGAGCTGAAAGGAGAATTTCATAGACTCAGCAGGCTAAATCTGTGTCTGGAGAACTGAGTTAAGACTCAGTGGTTCCGCATATTCACAGCACTGAGTAACAAAGACATTTATCACCTCTCATATAGAGTAGCAGCACTGACTCTCTCCTGCTTGGTGAATTCGCCGTATGCAAGGGATATCCCCAAATAGCTGGGTCTACAGAGTTTCCAGCTGTTTTGTGCTGCCAGAATGGTGCAGAGCATCCTGGTGAGAGGCTGGAGTCTGGCTCCATTTGTTTTGAAGTATTTTGTTAAATGGGAATTACAAATTAAGTAAGTAGGAGTGAGCATGATTAGGAAAAAAATTACAGTGTATGGCATAAGTGCTGAAGATGAAATACTTCTTGAAGTGAGATGAGTAAAGTTGTTGGTAGAGGTGAAAGTCTGGTTGTGTCTTACAGAGCAGGGGTTCTCAACCTTTTCTTTCTCAGCCCCTTCCCCCTCACCCAACATGTTATAAAAACACCACAGCCCCCCTATGCCACAATAACTGGTTTTCTGCATATAAAAACCGGGGTAGCAAGGGGTAGCAAGCAGGGCAATTTCTACAGGGCCCCTCCGTGAAGCTACATTGCTTAGGCTTTGGCTTCATTCCTGGGTGGTGGGGCTCAGGGTCTCAGGCGTCAGCCCCATGCGTTGGTGTTTCCACTTTCTGCCTTGGGCCCCAGCAAGTCTAATGCTGGCCCTGCTTGGCAGCTGCCCTGAAACCTGCTGGCGGCCCCAGGGCCGTCCTTAGCCATAGGCAGAATAGGCAGCCACCTAGGGTACCAAAAGGTCTGGGGGTACCGCTCTGCAGGGAGCCCAGACAGAGGGGAAGCAGTGGAGAATGTAAGAGCAGGGCTGCTGGGAAGTCTTTGGGAAGGGGTAGGGGAAGGAACTCACCTGCAGGGGTGGCAGCTTATAGGGGCTCAAGGTGCTCAAGCACCAGGAATATTCAAGGCTGGGGGCTGTGCTCCACCAATATTTGGAGCTGGGTTTCTCCTCTGCCCCCACCTCGGAACTTCCCTGGCTGAAAGAAAACAGCCAGTGCCTCTCTCCTTTGTTTGGGCTGCTTTTGTCTAAGGCTATAGAGATCATTGGGAGGCAGCCTCTTGGAGCACTGGGGGAGGGGAAGAGGAAGAGAGGAGGGGGAAGGAGGCACATACATGCTTGGGAGCTCTCTCCCCTGCCCCCCCCCCCCCCGGCACTCAGTGGCAGCAGCAGAGATGGGGAGGCCACACATGATGGCAACCCCCCCGCCCTGGTACCCATCATAGGGGAGGAGAGTGGGCTTTCTGGACCTGAGAGAGTCACTAGGAGCATGTGCAGTGACTGTGGTGCAGAGTGAGTGTGCTGCGGGTGGGGGGCAGGAGAGAGAGGAGGGGTCCCTTCCCTGGAACTTGCTTCTGCCAGTAAGGAGGGGGGAGAGTCCTCTCTGGCCCCAGCCCTGGGCAGCCTGTCTGCATCCCAAGTTCCTTATCCCGAGCCCTGCCCCACCCCAGAGCCTGCGCCCCCAGCACCCCAACCCTGAGCACTCTGCTGCAGTGTGAACGCCTCATCTCTAGCCCCATCCCAGAGTCCTCACTTGAGGGGAAAAACATGCAACTTAAATTTGGTGGTCAGTTTGGAGTATCATTGTGTTTAGCACAATACTTGATTATTTTATACCCTTTAAAGTATACAGGTGGTACAAAGTGGGAATGTTCTTAATGTTTTCTCTGAATACTGTGTGGGTGCCTCAGTTTCCCCTATGTATTTCTCAAGGATCTAGATGGTGGGATAAGGATGTGTGATTGTTGTAGAGCCCTAGAGTGCCAGTGTAATGCCGTTTGCACAGAGAGTGGCTGAAATCCTGTCTCCGGGCAACTGATGGCCTGGGTCGCTCTCCTGCAAGGTGCCAACTGAAGGTGTTGGAGAACAAAGAGATCAGGTGGCCTCCTAATGCCTGGAAAAGAGACAAAGGCCAGAGGAGAGAGTGTCAGTGCCTGTTTGGACTTCCGGGAAGTGCATGGTGTGGAAGAGGATGCTGGGATGCTTTGGAACTACTCCATACAAAGCCAGTCAGGACTCTGGGGGAGCCTCCTCTCTCTGAGCATACTGTCTCCAGAGCAAGATGCTTACACCTTCCTGGGTCTGACCTCAGAGCATTCAGCATGCCCTTCCACACTGTGCGCTTTCCGCAGCAAGTCTGTCCAGGCAGGTCCTGGGGCAACCAGAGGACCCTGCATCCCAACTCTGCAGTCAGACATGACTGTCAGCCAGCCAGTAAAACAGAAGGTTTATTAGATGACAGGATCACAGTCTAAAACAAAGCTTGTAGGTACAGAAAACAGGACCCCTCAGTCAGGTCCATCTTGGAGGGTGGGGAGCCTAGACCCAAGTTCTGGGCCTCTCCCCATTTCCCCAGCCAGCTCCAAACTGACACTCCCTCCTCTAGCCTTTGTGTCTCTTCTGATCTCCTTGTCCCCAGCACCTTCAATTGGCACCTTGCAGGGGAAACTGAGGCACCCACACAGTATTCAGAGAAAACATTAAGAACATTCCCACTTTTTCACAAGTGCAACAAAATATAATACTGTATATTGAAGCAGGCAAGTGCTGCTTCTGAGTTTACACTTTTAATTGACCCTTGTAATCTTGTGGTGCCAACGCATTGTAGCTTCATTTTATATTGGCTTAAAGGGCGACAGCGGGGGGAGGGGGGTGGGCACCACCATTTTGGGCACCACCAAGAATTATACAAACTTGCTGCCTATGCTCACCTGTGAGTGTGACTCTTTCCCCTGGCGTGAGGGCTGTCAGGGCTGTGTTGGGTGAGGTGCTGGGGGGGAGGTGAGGCTGGCTACCTACCTGCTGAGGAATGACAGTGAAAGTGACTCACTTCCTTGCAGGCAGCCAGGATTGGAATGGTCACACACAGCTGGGCTGGGGATAGCCAGATAGCATGTGCGAAAAATCAGGACGGTGTTGCGGTAGGGTGAGCAGATGTCCCACTTTTATAGAGACAGTCCCATATGTTGGGTCTTTTTCTTATACAGGCTCCTATTGCACCCCACCTCCCATCCTGATTTTTCATACTTGCGGTCTGGTCACCCTAGGGGGGGGTAATTGGTGCCTATATAAGACAAAGCCCCAAATATCGAGACTGGCCCTATAAAATCAGGACATCTGGATATGGTCACCCTAGCTGGGGAGTGCATCTCTCCCCCGGACTGGCAGTGATCCATCTCACCCGGGGGGAGCTGCACAGGGCAGGATGAGCTGCTGTGGCTCCATGGGTGCCCCGTCCCTGAGATCAGATGCTGTGCTAACTTCACCATGGTCCGTTGAGCTGGCCATGGTGCCCATTGGTGTGTGATCAGACCTGAGGATTTGCTGCTGCTGTTGCCGCTCTGCACCCCAAGATGTGGATTTTGGGGTCCTGCAGTTTTCCACCTCTCCTCTTCTACTGCAGCTGTTGAACCAGCAGACTGGGGGGGGGGGTGAGCCAAGCATGAAAGCAGTACTGTGTTGCCATTTTGATTGTCATTGAGCAAATTTTGTTGCTAAAAATGCTTGCTAAGAATCCTGAATTCAATTTCAATATATATTTAAAAAAAAATCAATATCTTAGCCAAAAACAGAAAATTAAATTGTTGACAATTATTTGTGACAATTTTGGAATGGGGAAGGGAGTTGGGCCAGTTTTCATCAGAGAAACAAAAAATGTTGACTGACTTTCCTATAGCCTGTTACTGCTAAATAGAGCCCTCCAACAACTGTAATATGCTCATCTCCTTACCAATGTATAGAGCAGGGGTCAGCAACCTACGGCACATGTGCCAAAGGTGGCACATGAGCTGATTTTTGATGACATGCAGTGGTGGGCTGAATGGCTCAGCCCGCCGCTGCTCTGGGATTCCGGCTGCTGCCCCATTGCCACTGAGGGTCCCAGCTGCCAGCCCCACTCAGCACCTGCTGCTGGCCTGGAGACCCCCAAGGAACCCCAGGCTGGCAGCAGGCTGAGCAGGCCGGCGGCTGAGACCCCAGCTGAGCCACTCAACCCGCTGTCGGCCTGGGGTTCTATTCACTCAGCTGGCAGCAGGCTGAGTGGGACTAAATTCAACGAAATAGGAAAACAAGAGCAACTAATGACAAAGTGCAAGAACTTAGAACAGTGGTCACCAGACGAAGGACCGTGGTGGTGGACGAGCATCCGCAGAAATGCTGCCTAAATTCGACAGCAAGCAGGGTCATCCAGAGGCATTGGCGCCAAAATGCCACCGAATTTCGGCGACATTTCTGCAGATGCTCGTCCTCCGGCCAGTATGTGGGTGCACTGAGAAGCCCCTGTGGGCGCCATGGCACCCGCGGGCACCACATTGTGGATCCCTGACCTAGAGAGCCTCCTGAAGCATGGTGATCATTTTGATTTAAATGGACTTGAACTGTACGAAGAACTGAGTTGTTGCCACATGCAAAATCAGTGATGGACATTGTACAGTTTATTCATACCAGCAAACTTGCCACTCATATTCTACTGACAATTCCTGTAACAGTAGCATCAGGAGAATAGAGTTTCTCAAAACTAAAGCTCATTAAAAACTATCTGCACTCTACAATGAGTCAGGAACCTTGACTGGTCTTGCTGTTCTTACAATCGAACAAGACATCACTTTGTCTTTGTCATACGATGACATTATTACTGATTTTGCAGCCAAAAAAGCCAGAAAGATTGCTTTTAATTAAAAACTAATCCTTGTTTCAATACCTCTTCATATAAATTTCCAATAAAATGTTGACAAATTTAAAAAAATATATTATTTGCATCATTCTGTCAAATCAGAATTTTTTCTATAGTGCGACTTTTTAGTGTTAGTTCATCAGTATTACAGTGTGCTTAATTAAGTTAAACTGGTTTTAGTAACATGCCTGTGGCAAGTTTTCCAGTACTGTAAGCTTATGTTTGTGTTGCTAAGAGCAAGATAGGCACACGGGCACCAGTTTAATAATCCCGCCTAGGGCACCATAAATCCTAAGGACGGCCCTGGGCGGCCCTATAGGGGTCTCAGCCCCTGGTTGAGAACCGCTGTGTAGAGCTTTGAGAATAAAGCTTGTGAAACGCTATGAGGACCTTCTGCATAGAAGATACTATAATTAGAGCCAGGCCTGAACTACAACTCTAGCTCTATATACCCTTAAACTTGGGTGAAGTTGGGATCTAGATCCACAACTAGTCTCTTTGCCTGTAGTAGGTTGAACCAAAATATCTGAACGTTCTTAAATTTAGCATGTCAGGGCCATCTTCATGATCATTGTCACTGATACCTAGCTCCCATCCCAAGCCCTTTTTGTACATAATTCAAATCTTATTGTATGTGCTGCTCTTCCCAAGATCTCTGCAGAAGGATGCTCCTGTGGGGCTGAAGTCTGCACTGTGTTTGGACCTTCTTTGTACATCCACCTCAACCAGGAAGAAGTTTTTTCCCCTCTGTTTTTGTTTTTCACTGTTAGGTATATGAACTTCCAGATTAAGTGAAAGTGAGGTTACAGATCACAGCTCAAGGAAGTGGCAGATACCAAAGGAAAAGCTAATTGTAGGTTAAACTAAAAACCTACCCAATGACATAGCCTAAAGTGAAATGTTCCCCACCAAAATATCCTAGACCCAGTGTACCACGATTGAACCAAATTAGTGGTGAATTGTTTGAGCTGAAAGGAGAATTTCATAGACTCAGCAGGCTAAATCTGTGTCCGGAGAACTGAGTTAAGACTCAGTGGTTCCGCATATTCACATCACTGAGTAACAAAGACATTTATCACCTCTCATTAATGCTATTTTTTGCTGAAGGGAGTTTGTGTGAGCATTAACACTCTGGGGACTGCTTTGGAGTGTTAGAAAATAGAGGACTCCTTGCAAGTCGACACCTCCTTAGCTTTCAGTAGCTGTTATATAACACAGGTTAAATTACTTGTCAGGTGTCTACCCATTTCTCTTTGGCCTCTCTTTCCCAGAGTTGAATGACAGTTCAGAATATTACTACATAATAGAATGGAGCTTTTCTTTGTAGTTGATGAACGGTTGCTGGTTTTATTAGTTTGGGCTGAGACGGTGTCACCACCACACAAATGCCTTGGGTTGCTTTTCTTGCAAGCCAAGAGGTGAGGCAGGAATTCTTCAGATCCAGTTCTGACTGAGATCCTACTGGAGCCTTGCGCAACTCACTTAGGCCTAAATTTTAAAAAATGTGCAGTCATTTTGTGCAGCTCAGTTTTTGGGTTCCCAACTTGGGCCTGACTTTCAGAAGTGCTGAGAACCCACAACTCGCTGTTGAAGTCACTGGAAGCTGTGGAGTCTCTACTTCTTTGAAAATCAGGGCATAGGTTTCTTGAGTGGAGACTTCCTTAATTTCTGTGTCCGTTTCCCATCCTGTGAAATGGGAACAATAAGTTATCTACTTCCCAGGCAGCTGATGTTTAAGGACTTTGAAAATGTAAAGTGCTATGTAAGTACTGTATTATTAGACCTCAAACCTCTTAGATTCTATCAATGTGCCTTTTAGATTTATGTATAAAAGAAAAATGCCTGAGCTTGTGATTGTTGTATATATATATGTCTTTTACATTATTTCCCAACATCCACCACAAACCTGATAACTCTCCAGAGGAATTCAGGTCTCTATTAGGCTGGTCTTTGATCTTGTTAGAATTGGTGAATAACTTGTAAGAGGTTTCAAGAAGAAAAGAACCAGTGTATACAGTAGACCTTATGTTAAGACACTCATCTCTCAGGAATGCAGGGGTTAATGGTCATAGCCCGTTAATCACTGCTAATGAACCTTCAGGAAATCTGTCAGGAAGTGGGTACAAATTTCTGAATGCTGATGACAAGTATTGTGTGGTGTGTTCTGTTTTTGATGTTGCCCAACCGAAGATCTGTAGTGGATGTACTTGAGCTACCGAAAGACATTCAGGCCCAAATTATGTGCTGTCCTTGTTCAGCTGCAGTTGGGAACAAGAAGCATCCCTCTTTGCAAGGCTATAAAAGGACCGTGCACAAAAGCAGAGTAGGGAAGGCAGGGACTGCTCCTTCCAGCTGTCTCTGGGTAACAGTTATCTGAAAAGGAGACAGGAAAAAGGCCTGCCCATTACCCCTCTCTCCTCTGTCAGCTCATGGAGTATACGGGGAGACTGGCACAAAGTGTTCGCTGTGCATGAACATGAGCAGCCACCAGAAAGTGTCTCTGAGGCTCAGTGGGTCGGCTACACAATGGTGCTTAGGTACCTAACTCCCACTGATTTCAGTATGGTGCCTAAAAGCCTTGTGACTCCACCCAGTCTCCCTGGTGCTTCTGGGCCTGAGTGGCTTTGCTGTGGCCTCTGGTGTAAAAGCCCCAATTCCAGCTCTAAGGGGGCCTTAGGCCTGACATTCAGAATCTGTGTTAAGTTTTAAATGACAAAACTTCCCGGTTCTGTTAAGATGACATTTTGGTGTTCTATTAAATACTTGTTTTGCTCCAGACTAATGTCTGTAGATAACCCATGTGCTGTTCTGGAGCTGCAGGAGCAACCACATACAACATTAGTGGAAAGTCACTCTGCCATTTTCAAGTACTTAGGACTTCAAAGGTTCAGAACTAAAGGCCTGGGCTAAGCCCCATTGACTCCTCTGGCTCACTGTGGGCCCATAGATCCACCTGTGCAGTCCTCCCTGCAGGACTGAGGCCCTAAGCATTGTTCTAAGATGGCGGAAGCACTTGCCCTCACTGAGCGTTAAACGTGGATTAGTTTCCAGGTAGAAAATACCCCAATTCTCAGTTACCTGAGTGCCTGTAGGGTTCTGATAAATGGTGGGGAGGGGGGAGTGACAAATCAGCAAGATTTCCAAATCAACTGCCCTCTGTCATACTGAGGACAAGCATGGGCCATTTTAACCCAAAGGGCTTAAAAATAAGCCCCTGAAAAGGAGGCTGATTCTGCCACTCTTACTCCCATTGAATGGGACCTTGTTCTAGGAGCAGTCCCACTAAAATCACTGGGACCATACAGGAAGTGAGGTACCTCTCACTGTGAGGGTAGCTCAGTTGGGCCCTAAGAGTGGAAATGCCTCTTCCACCATACCCATAGTGGACCCTCACTAACTGTGCACCAATCCAGAGAGCCTGAGCCACAATCTAGCCCTTAGTAATGAGACATACTATAGCAATGCTGTTGCTCAGTCTGTTCTTGGAAATGAGGAAAGTCTATGGATTTTTTTTTTTTTTAGCAAATTATGGGCTATGTGCCACGGCAGTGGCATAAGAAAGAGTAAGAGCCTTCATGTATAGTGTGGGTGTAGACAGCGGACTGAGGACTATGCACCCACTATTTCCTCCCCCACACAGAGGGTTGTGGAGTGGATGGGGCCTTGGTTCTGCCCTCAACATGTCAGCCAGCAGAACTGAGCTGGCTTTGGGGGATAGCTTACTACTTGTGTGGCTGACTAGTACATTACTACCGGAGTAGGAGCTGGGAGGAAATTGAGCCTCTCTGAGGCTATGACTACACTTAATGGCAGCGCATTGTGTACATATGCTGCATGCCTCCCTATCACAGGTATAAATAGCAGTGTAGATAGTGAGGTTGTAGCGTACAGATGTCTGAACCTACGCAGCTCTCTCTTCACCCTAGCAGCGCCTCCCACAGCTACACAGCGATTTTTAGCAGTGTAGGATCCCACCGTCGGAGCCTTTCTCCACCACAGTGAGAGGCTCAAGCCGCAGGGAAAGGGTCCATCAGTAGGGACTGCCATGCATACCTGTACACTGCAGTGCGGATGCTGCCTGCATGTTACTGTGGCATGTAGCTACGTGTACCCTACATGCCACTTCCAGTGTACTGAGTCACAATTCCTTCCTTAGAGTGGGGCATCTATGCATTGCCATATGCTTTAGACAAGTGGTCCTCAAATTTTTTACCTCGCACTCATCATACTCCTGTCCGCATGCCACTACCCCCTGGATCTGGGGCTGAGGCTGGGGCCACAGCTCAGGGCAGGCCCAGGCCTCAGCTGCGTTCTCCCTTGAACATTCCTCTGCACCCCCTCAGGGGGTTGCGCCCCACAGTTTGGAGACCTCTGCTTTAGACAGTGCAAAGGCACAATCTAACTATAAGACTTCACTGTTTTTGCAAAATATACCTCTGTACACTCCCTTGTAGGCTGGTCAGTATTCATAATCTGAACTACACTTGTCCAATAAATGTGCTAAATCCATTTTGTGATGCATTTTTCCATTGACTCTTCTGTTAGGTATCTTGGTTTAGTCACCAGTTCAATAATATGCGGTTCAGACTGGACTCTGTGCTGCCTCTACATAGTGCTATAAAATGGCCTATTCCTTTCAGGATTTCCAGGCATGCTTTTACTATGGTTTGAATTGAATCAGTGTGATCAACCCGAAAAGTACATGAATTATGACTTCTGCGACATTGCCAGAGCAACATTTTAAAGTTTCACTGTAGCTTCATGCTGCCAAATTCAGGTTTTTTCTTTTATCCGGTTACAATGATTCTTCCCTAAGAGGAAATGACTCTCTGGAAAAAAGGTGGAAGTGAGTATAATTGGTGCAGTACTGTGAATTATGCTACTACCCTTGTGGCACAAAATAATTTTTGGGAAAACAGTAAAAATCATCTTATTGTACAAATGAAATGTATACCATTATTCCGGGTATGACTGATTGCGAAGTGCTGTACTTGTGGGGAAATCAGTTGTGGCACAATATAGTTTCCACTTCCAAAACACTTTCCTAAAAAAACTTCCCAGGCCATTGTATAAAAATAGTTACACTAGAGGTGTGAACTGCCACTGATTAATCAGGGTTTACAAATGCTAAGGTATTAAATAAACAGACTAAAGTTTCATGGGTTTTCCTTCCCCCAAAGAGACAAAATCTTGAGCAGTTTTGGGCAATAATAACCAAAATACTCCTTTCACAGATGCAAAAGAAAGGCAACAAGGGATTGCAAGGATTGTAATAGAGACTACAGAAATAGTTTACAAATAAAAACAGGTCAAAGCCATAGACCGAGCAGTTAAAACCATAACATTTATTTAGCAATTGCCATAACAGATTAGACCAATAGAAGTCTAGTATTTTATCTTCCAGTGGCCAGCACTGATGCTCCTTGGCTATTGGAGAACTGTTGTGAGGATTAATTTACTAATGTTTGCAAAGCACGCTGAGATTCTTAGAAGGAGAGCACTACAGGAGTGCAATGTATTATTGCTATACAATAAAATCCATCATCTAATTTTCTTATGAGGAGAATTGGAGGTAAAATTATGTATATCTTGTCAGCTTCAAAAATGTCCATGCAGAGTACATTGTATATTTGGCTATAGTAGACTCTGAACCATATGAATGTAAATAAACTAATATTTGCTAACCAAGATACAGTAGAACCTCAAGAGTTACAAACACCTCAAGAACAGAGGTTGTTTGTTAAATATGAAATGTTTGTAACTCTGAACAAAACATTATGGTGGTTCTTCCAAAAGTTTACAACTGAACATTGACTTAACAGATCTTTGAAACTTTGCTATGCAGAAGAAAATGCTGCTTTTATCCATCTTAATTTAAACGAAACAAGCACAGAGTTTCCAAATCTTGTCAAGTGAGGTTTTTTTTTTAACGTTCTCTTTATTTTTTTTATGTTTATGTTTAACATGGTACTGTATTGACTTTTTTTTTTGGCCTCTGCTGCTGCCTGATTGTGTACTTCTGGTTCCAAATGAAATGTGTGGTTGCCTGGCCATTTCCTAATCTGAGGTTCTACTGTATAGAATACTCTCAATTTTATTTTAAAACATGCCATTGCGGTTTAGCCCCTTTGTGCCCTGCTTTCTCTCCTGCTCTATGAATCCCCTATTCTGGATATAAGAGGCCAAAGTTGGTAATATATGCTTCAACCACAATGCACTGCTGTGTTCAGGGTAGTGTTGAAGTGAGGAGTCTGTAGGCCAACAATAGTTTTTGCTGCAGTTACCCTTTAATTGAATCAGTTCTGCTGCTGCTCTCCATGACTTTTGACCAGTTGTACCAATACAGCCATACTTAGGGCTTGGCTACACTTGTGAGTTAGGGCTTCTGGCTCCAGATGCCCTAACTCATGACCCGTCCACGCTGGCAAGGCACTTAGAGTGCCTGGACTCTGCAGCTGGAGCACACCTGGTAATCCGCCTCCACGAGAAGCATAACATTTGCTGTGCCCCGGCTGAAACGCTCCAACGTCAGTGTGAATGAGGTGTTGCATTATCGCGCTTTGATCGGCCTCTGGAAACTTCCCATAATCCCCTTAAGTCAAGTGGCCACTCTCGTCATTGTTTTGAACTCCCCTTTCAAAGCTCCATTTCTGACAGCCAGCATGCTTATCTGCTCCAGGACAAAGCAACCACTAGTATGGAATGTTGCTTGCTGTGACTGTGCCAGAGAGAGAGAGAGAGGGGCAGGGTAGAGGAGGGTCTGTTGCTGTCTGAACTTACAAGACAGCATGCTGATATGTTCTCAGCCCCCCAGAAACACACTCTTGCTCCTTTCACATACACACAACACCCTCCCTGTCACACTCCACCCCACCCCCCCATTTGAAAAGCATGTTGCAGCCACTTGCATGCTGGGATAGCTACCACAGTGCACTGCTCTCTGTGACATTGAAAGAGCTGCTAATGTGGCCACGTTAGTGCACTTGAATCTGACAGTGTGAATACACTGCAGTGTTTTCCCTACTGCGGTCTCCAAGGGCTGGTTTAACTCACAGCACTCTACATCTGCAAGTGCAGCCATGCTCTTAGCTTCTGCACCATCCAGAGGTAGAATTGAGCAGCATGCCTACAAGATGAATTGTACACATATCTCTGTGTCCCACACCTGTGTAGTAGCTCTTACTTTGAAAGCAGCTCACATTGAAAAATGTTGTTTGGGAGTTGCCTCTGTGGATTCACACTGATGAGACAGTGCCCTCTACAGGTGGAACTTGCAGAACCATTGTAAGGCTGTGTCTGTGGAGACTGCATGAGTATCCCCTAAGGATGCTAAACATCCAAGCCTATACAAGGAAGTGCATTCTCCAAGCAGCTGAATTTAACTGTGAAGAACAGTAGGAAACCTGTCTGTGTCCATTCAGTGCCATAGACCACTCTTTCACCTCCTTGTTATTCAACATCACTAAGGGACATTCTGCAGCCCTGAGGCACAGTGGGTGTCTGCAAAGGCTTCTGCAATGTCAAGGCACCATAGGCCAGCTTCCCATTACTGGAAATACACCTTTCAAGCACTTTAGTTTTCCAGCTGCCTTCCACGCTGGAGCACATATTAGTCCTCTTAGTTCAGGAGCAAGCAGTGAAATAATAATTTCAGGTGATTTTTTAGGACAGCCCTGTAACAGTGTTGATATCCAAGGTTCCTTTCCCTTACAACTCCCTAATACAGTGATACTTGGACCCCGGTGGCTCAGGAACCAAAATAGCGATCAACATTACCCAAAAGAGCCATAGTACTGTGAATTCATTGTTTCATTTACTGTAGTACCATATATTCATATTTAAACCATATGACTAATAGTCATTTTGCTGTATATTCTCACAGCAAAATGACTATTATTATTTTATCAACTACAGTTGGTTAATAACATAATAAAAGCATCCTGATTGGTTGATAATTAAATCACACAGTGCTTTAATATCACGTGCTGCAAAGAGCCACTTGTGGCTCACAAGCTTCAGGCAGAGTATCACTGCCCTAATGTATGGTAGAGATAATTAGAGGATTGATGCTCCGTATGTGAGGTGGCCAGTTGACACTAGATGGTCTGAGGGCTCTTCATTAAAATGCTCAGGTGACAAGCTGCATTACCCAAGTGTTCACTTCGTAAGAATGATGACTTTAAATGTTACCATTTCCCCATAGCACGGCAGTATGAATGAAAACAAGATGTAGAATTAACAATAATCACCTGTTTCTGTTCCACCTGCCATTGCAGTCAAAATAGAGGAACTGAGGCAGAACAAAAAGTGACAAAACCTTAATCAGGCAGGTGTATGTTCAAATATTGTTGACTCAAGCAGGGGCTTTGTTTACATTGTAAAGTGTAACTTTTACTAGCTTTTGCTATTACCAGACTCCAGTTCTACATTGCGCTGACTGCAGATACTTAAGAGTAAGGCAGGACAGAGGTGACCAAGATGCAGGGTAAGCCAGGGGCTTTACTTAGGAAAAGATGCTTGTCTGGAACATTCACTGCCAACTAGCACTTTGCTGAAGCCCCCTCTCCCCAGCCCCCGTTCATGTTACTCTGGCATTAGGGATTACCCCAACTGCCAGTCTAGCCCCCCTTTCCAGTTGTGATAACTTGACAAACTTTTCTACTGGGGCGGTATTTTCCATTGGCAGTCTCAACACAAAGGTGATTTTTTTTTTTAATTTCCTGATCTGGAGCAAAATAGTTTCAACCTTTAGAGTGTGGAAAAAACAAACAAACCACATTTCCTATCTCAAATTTCCTCTCAGAAACTGTGTTCACGTACCTCAAGTAGCTGAAGCCAGAAGCTTCACCCTTGTCTCACAGACTTACACCCAGTCTACACTAGTGCTGTGTAGGTAAACCCTTCTAGTGTAAGTGCAGTTTATACTGGCAAAAGAGTGCTTTTGCCTGAACCTGAAATCTATACCAGTTCCCTAAAATGAGTTATTTTGGGAAAAAAGAAACCTTTTTTTGGCCAATATAAATGCATTTTGCCTAGAACTTTTGCTGGTATAAAAAGTTATTAAAAATCTCACCCCCCCCAACCAACGTTGTTATACCAGCAAAAGTTTTAAGGATAGAGGCCTCAGAAATCAAGCCAGGTTTGGAACAAAAATATTGCGCAATGTTTTAACAGTTAACTGGTGATGCAACATTTGTGTGGTTTAGGACAGTGTGGGGATCTGAATCTCCACAAACAAGTTGTTACCAAAAGCACTCAAGTAAAGGCATTCCATCCCCTGCTGTTCCCAGCAAAACCAGTGCCATTTCCAGGAAGATGAGTTGGGGCATGGAAGAAACCCCACCTCAACTACCTGGGGACTCATAATAGAGTGACCAGATGTCCTGATTTTATAGGGACAGTCCTGATATTTTGGGCTTTTTTTATATGGGCTCCTATTACCTCCCACACCCTGTCCCGATTTTTCACATTTGCTATCTGGTCACCCTAGCTCATAGGGATGTGGACACAGAGTGGGTGGGTCAGCTACACCACTCTTTGCTTCCATGAGAGAGTAGAGAGTGGTAAATGCGGAGATAGGCTACTACAGTCTGGCTTAGAAAGCCACTCCTCCCTTTTCAGGCCCCTGTGGCGTTCCCCTCTGCACTCCTCTCTACGCAGGCTTGGGCCAGGATTTGTCCCCAGGGCAGTAGTTTTCAAACTTCTTTTCTGGGGACCTAGTTGAAGAAAATTGTTGATGTCCGTGACCCAACGGAGCTGGGGATGAGCGGTTTGGGGTATAGGAGGGCCTCTGGCCTGGGGTGCAGGAGGAGGTCAGGGTTCTGAGTGCAGGCTCTAGGGTGCAGGAAGGGGTTTCAGGTTTGTTAGGGCTCAGGGCTGGGATGCAGGGTTGGGGTGTGGACTTACCTCCGATGGCTCCTGGTAAGCAGTGCAGCTGGGGTGCAGAGGCAGGCTTCCCACCTGTCCTGGCACCGCGGACTGTGCTGCGCCCCAGAAGCGGCCAGCGGCAGGTCTGGCTCTTAGGTGGAGGCGCGCAAGCAAGCACCGCCTCACCCACCCCCAGCGCCCATTGGCCCGTGCCAGTGCTCAGAGTAGAGGCAGCACGCAGAGTCCTGTGGCCCCGCTGCTGGCTGCATCCGGGGCACAGCATGGTGTCAGAAAGGTAGGCACTAGCCTGCCTAAGCTGGGCAGCACCGCCAACAGGACTTTTAATAGCCCAGCCGAAGGTGCTGACCAGGGCTGCCGCGACCGAGTCCCTTCCATTCCAGACTGAGTTCTGGGTCACGACCCACAGTTTGAACAACTCTACCCTAGGGATTAAAGCAAGGGAAGCAATTTATGCAGCGTATGGAGCTTCAGTTATGGGCATTTCACAGTTAAAGACAGCTGGTTGCTGCATCATTCTGCAAGTAGGAATTTACAAGCCACACAGCTTAATTTCTTCACCTTCTCCCCACTCTCCCCCCGCCCGCCCACTTTTATAGAAAAACAGAAGTTAAATAAAGAGGGGACAATGGCATTCGTGCAACATTCAGGTTGAGAAATCAAAATCAGACACTCCAATGACAGGAAATTTCAAAAGCAAAAGTTGCTGCCAGCCTGGTAACTCAACCTCATTGCACTGGTGTGTGTTTATAGTCCTGTTTTCTCTTCTAATATGTAAGGTATGATATATTGTGTGCCCTAATGTGTCGGAGGGATGGGGGAAAGAGTTAATGTTGTGGCAGCAACCTTGTGTTTTGGAATTTCATAGAAATTAGAAATGGAGAAAAAGACAAATCCAGTTCAGCTCCTGGCCTTGCAGGATTTCCTGTTGCATTAAAAGGCAACCTTTGCATTATGGTAAATGCAGCTGAACTGTGTTCTTGTGCAGGAATCTGCCTAACTTTGTGTGTTTCTTTCATCTTAGGGGGCTGGCGATAGTTTTGTGGGCGCACTGGCTTTCTTCATGGCTTGCTATCCCAATCTATCCATGGAAGAAGTGATCAGGAAGTCAAACTTCATTGCATCAGTGAGCGTCCAGGCATCAGGGACGCAGTCTTCCTATCCCTACAGGAAGGACCTGCCCCAGGATCTTTTCTAACTTGTGGTGTCAGACATCTGCATGAGCTGATTGTACAATATCCCAGGGAAGGGAGTTCTGATTGGGCAAAGGCAAACTTTTTTTCCCCCCAAGAGATTCCAGGTACTTAGAGAGCAGGGAAGTCTTTACTCCCTTCTCAATCATTGATTTCCTGCTAGGACTCTGGTCTATAGTAGAGCAATTGGGTTGCACTCTTTCATTCCAGCAAAATACTGTGGATCTGTCCCTTGCCCTACACACTGTGCAGAACATTACTCTAATGGCAAAACTTAGTAGTCAATGTGTTCAACATTTCACTCCGCAAACTCATGTCTATAAACTAAAGAGACATTCCACAATATGGGTAGGGATAACTGAGCTCTGAAATTCAGTGGCCTCCACAGACTTTGCTGTGCTCTCCACTAATTAAGACTCTCCTTGATTTTGATCAAGTTTCACATCTGCCAACCAGGGATATCACTAGTGAAATGTGAATTATAGTTAGCTTTGAGTTTTCAACCAAATTCCTATTGTCCTCACTCTCTGCAGCAAGTGCCTTAGCCCAAAGTGAGACTCATCAACTGTCTGGAGACGACGCATACCAGCATGCGAAGTTCCAGCTCATCCACAGTCCACTCCGATCACACTGAAGCACTGCATACTGGGTCCTGCACCATCTGCTGGTTATGTTTCTCTATTGCATGATGGCTGCCGTAGGCTCCATACTGTGTCCATTAAGTGAGGTTTTCTGGTTCTGGGCAAGCTGCTGATAAAGCCCTCAGGTGAGTTAGATGTACATATCAGTTCATTAGCTGTTTAGTGTTCCAGGGAAACACATGCCAAGATGCCTAGTCAGTCTTATTTGGCCAGAAACACAAATAAACTAATTATTTAAAGAACAAAATCATCAGCCACAAAGCACTAGTCAAAAAGCTGGCTTAGACATCTACTGTGTGCCAATTCAGGCAAAAATTCAGATGTGAAAAATAAGTCCTACATACATGGGCTTGATAAAAAGCTCTATTTTGTATGGGTCAAATCCTGATCTCACGGGAGTTTTGCCACTGGCTTCAAAGGCAGCAGCTTTTAGCTCTACAGGTCACTTAACTACTTGTATTTCTTCTTCCCACCTCTACTATACGCTCTGAAACACTGGTGGTCCTACGGTTTCATCTGTGGATTGTGGTTTAGAATGCCTCTAGCAACCCTTCCACTGAAGTTCTCTTGCAGAAAATGTTAATTTTTTATTGCCATGTTAAACAATAGTCAGTTTCTTTGACAATTACAGCCAGTTTCACAATGGAAAACACAGACAATGGGATCTGCTATTTTAATTTTTTATTGAGGACTGTAAAAATAACTCAAAGGATAAATAAATGTTGATGCGATGATCTATGTCCAGACACTAAGACTTTTCTCTCTCTACATTGTTCTCATTCACAACAGCCTTCAAATCACAGGAGGCATTGTTCGAGTCTGTTTCCTCTCTTTTTAGCACATGCTGCAGGATTTCAGAAGCAGCATTCCCCCGAGTCCAAATGACATATAAAACAAGTCCATTTACAAGGCGTTGTTCAGATGGAACGTATTTTTCTCTTCTCTGTGAAGAGAACACGTTGGTTCACTGTGGAGAGAAAGCAACTTGGTAGAGAAGTTCAAGTGTTAGGATTTACAAGAAAAAAAAATCCACACACCCACCTCCTGCTGGCCTCAATGCTTAAACAAATACTGACTGAATGATTACTGGCTCAGTGCCACTGTTGGCCAACCTGCTTTTAAAAGGACTTTTAGCACTGCATTCATTTTACAACTTGTAACTTTTCGTATACAGGTGTCTATTTCACCCCATGAGGGACAAACATTAGGATTTAAGTGACTGTGAAAATGGAACCTTTTCACTCAACAGCTGCTCACCATGTCTATTTGGAGTCAGTCTGCTCTGCATAGGGACAAAGAAAGGTTTTTACGGCTTTTCTATTTGTCTTAGCGCTGCCGAGTCCAGACAGCTATGGGAGAGTAAACTGAATTCTAATCTGCCTCGCATATCATCAACAGAATCCTCTTTTAAGGACCAACAGTAGAATCTTTATTACAAGTGATGAGTGAACTACAAACTGAGCTGGATTGTAAGTTCTCAACCTGAAGTTAGGAAAATCATTTTACTTCTAAACTGCGCACATGTGATATGGAAGTTACTATGAGAGAATGAGCATGGCAAACTACAGTGCCGTTTGTGCAATCACCTTTCAGTTTAACATGAATTTTAGTCACTTAACACTGAGAACTATGTAGGGGTAACACTGTACACCACAGAGATAGTGGGCCATAAAGATGCCTGGCTTAACAAAAGGAGAGGATTTGCCAGATTGGAAAACAAAATCCTTTGAGTTCAATCCGTGAGGGGGCCATATAAGGATTTGGGGATTGTTCTTGCTTTGAGCAGGGGGTTGGACTAGATGATCTCCTGAGGTCCCTTCCAACCCTAATAATCTGTGATTGAAGTCATTTCTCCAACATATCACAGCCTCGTTGTGACTGAAGCCTTTACATTATGCACTGCAACAATCTGGGACTTTCTATCTCTATCTAAAGTTCCCTATATGCAGGTCCCATTGTTTATGAAATTCACGTCACTGTTTTTTGTGTAAGTGCATACAGACAGAAAGTACATCTAATGTTGTATGTGACATCCATGGATGGCCAGACTCACGTTTACCTGCCTTTCACACGTGCCTCGGTGTCTCACTTTCCCTCTGGTATAGGCTATAGGAATTTAACCCCCTCCACCAAATGTGAACCCCAGGCCATTCCAAGCTACTTCCCATTTCTATTCTATGGGTTGCATCAGGTTATTCTGCCACCAAACTCCTGCTAGGCTGGGAGTGCTGCTCTGTAGCACATTGCACACAAACTGGATAGTGTGCTTAGTGGGGGGGGGGGGAAATTGTGGAATGTTCTGAAGCAATGAAGTTAATATGAAATTAAGACACTTGTTTTCCAACACAGGAAATGAATCCCACCACTGCTTGATCTAAGGCTTTCCCTTGCACATGAAATTCAGTTTCTGCCAATACAAATAGTTTTAGAAGATTTTGATTAAATCAGCTTGTATCTCCAGGAGCCTCTCTCCACAGGCATCAGACTCCTGCATTCTTAAGTCAACAGAGAACATCAGTGTTAATCTTCCACCAAGACTGCACTGAAGATAATATCCCATATGACTATCAGCCAAATGGTTATATTACATACTCAGAGCAACATGATTTTTTAAATTATACCCTAGTTAACTACCAGATTATCAGGTGTTTTGCAGGAGGTAGCTGGGATCTGTACTGACTTAACTCTCCTAGGCTATTTTAAGAGGTACAGCAGGTTAGCATGTCCCCAGCTCAGCCTTTAATATGTTAGTTACAAACTGGTGCCTTCCCAAGAAACTCAGACTCTAAGTCACCTTTTAAAATATTTTTAACTCTTGGCAAATGCTATTGACACCCATGATTTACAATGAATCGGGTTTTAAATGATGGAGAGTGTTGTGAGGGTCAGAGGAACACAGCAGAAGAGTGGGGCAACTTTTCTCCAAACGTGGGAATCTGCATTTATTTCTATACTAGACATTTTTAAAATAGAAATATTTTAAATAAATTTCATCTTGACGTCGTGATGAGAGTTTACTGCTCTTCTGGTTTAAATGTCCTAAAACTCCTCTGCAGCTGTGTAGGTCACTGCTGCTTCTTACGAGACAGCTGTGTCTAGTAAACTGAGCATAGAAGTAGAATGTATGAATTCTAATCTCAGCTCTACCACTGTCTTGCTGTGAGGACTTGGGCAAGTCACTGCCTCATTGTGTCAGTGCCACAGTCTGTAAAATGGGATTAATATTACCTCCTCCCGCACTGGGACATTTTAAGGAATAGTACAGTGGTTTGAGCATGTGAAATGCTAAGTATTACTCTGCTTATACTCGATACATTCTGTTACATTCAACTGAAGAGAAAGTATGCCTGTTCCAGACAGCATGTAATGTCTTAAGTTCTTACCAATGGGATCATATTTCAGCAGGACCAATTTCTCCTGTAGTCGGGCTCTCTTGATGTTGTAACAGTAGCCCGTCCCTGCTGCACTCACCATCCTCACAAGGATGTACCTGAAATGACAAGAGACATCATTATGGCCAAAGGCAGATGCATATAGTGGTAGTCAATGTCTCCATTGCAGAAATTCCCCTTTGACGTGTGCAGTTAAGTGAACTGAAACATTTAATGTCACCACTTGTGCCTATAAGGGACAGTTAAATACTAAATTTAGCTGTTATATGGGTTTGATCGCAAGAGGTGATGAGCAACTGCAACTTCAACAGATGTTGCCAATGTGCAGCTAAGCAATGCTGATGCACAAGTGCTGTAGGTCAGGAGATGAAGTTCTAGGAGCAGACCCTGGTCTCTTTCCCCAGGCCAGCAGGAACATCATACAGGACAAGTATAAGAGAGGCAGTGAAAGCAACTTGAAACATTCACACTAAAGCTGTTCGGAAATCTTTTGTCTGAACAGTTTTCTCTTGGAAAAAGGTGTTTCAACACAACCTCTCCCCTCCCCCCCAGAAAATTTCATTTTGAATTTTTTTTTAAAAATTTCATTTCAAAACTAATTTTTCATTTTGAAATTTAGTTTTTTTTTCTCCACCTATAAGTTTTATGTTATTTCATGATGTCTATAGCATTAGTGCATAAGACAACATGTCATATCCTGCCATGCCGTGTCACGATACACGTTACTTCTGCTGACATGGTCAAAATCAGAACAAAGAAATTTCAAAATATCAAATTTTCCTATGAAACAGAAATTCCAAATTTTGATCAGCTCTAATGAAAACCTCCTACCAGCAAATCCATGAACAGCAAGGAACTCTGCCTGGAAAGGACACTGGGAGGGGCACAGGCAGAAAATCTCTTCATCTGAAAGAGGGGAGAGGTTCAGGGAGCCTAAGAGGAAAAGTGGCATTTGGAGTGAGGGGGAAATCTATGGGCCAAGGGTTGGGAGGTTTGAAAACCGCCCTACTAAAATCATGATGCTTTTAGAGTGCAGAGTCCATAGCAGGACTGTACATTTCAACATCAGTCTCAGGTTAATTGCTATCGAATGGAACATAGATCATGGCCAAGAGAAGTAGTTTCCATACTGAAATAAGACAGAAAAGAAAAGATCCACATACATCTGACCTAGTATGGATCCTTTTTAGACAAGAAATGGAGGATGATCATATTTAAAGGCATCCAGGTCATAGCCAATACACTATCTCAGGCCTGGTCTACACTACGCGTTTAAACCGCTTTTAGAAGCGTTACACCGATTTAACGCTGCACCCGTCCACACTACAAGGCCCTTTATATCGATATAAAGGGCTCTTTAAATCTGTTTCTGTACTCCTCCCCGACGAGAGGAGTAGCGCTAAAATTGGTATTACCATATTGGATTAGGGTTAGTGTGGCCGCAAATTGACGGTATTGGCCTCCGGGAAGTATCCCACAGTGCACCACTGCGACCGCTCTGGACAGCACTCTGAAATCGGATGCAGTGGCCAGCTAAACAGGAAAAGCCCCGCGAAATTTTGATTTTCATTTCCTGTTTGCCCAGCGTGGAGCTCTTATCAGCACGGGTGGCAATGCAGTCTCAAATCCAAAAAGAGCTCCAGCATGGACCGTACGGAAGATACTGGATCTGATCGCTGTATGGGGAGACAAATCTGTTCTATCAAAGCTCTGTTACAGAAGATGAAATGCCAAAGCGTTTGAAAAAAAATCTCCAGGCTGCACAGTGCTGCGTGACAAGCGTAACAGGAAGCCAGAGACTCAAACGGACGCTCATGGAGGGAGGGAGGGGGTACTGAGGACTCCAGCTATCCCACAGTCCCCAGCAGTCTCCGAAAAGTATTTGCATTCTTGGCTGAGCTCCCAATGCCTGTAGGTTCAAACACATTGTCCGGCGTGATTCAGGGAATAGCTCGTCAATTTACTCCCTCCCCCACATGAAAGAAAAGGGAAAGAAATCGTTTCTTGACTTCTTTCAATGTCACCCTTTGTCTACTGAGTGCTGCTGGTAGACGCGATGCTGCAGCAGTGAAGAGCAGTATCTGCTGCTCTCCCCTCCGTGGTGGCAGACGGTGCAGTAGGACTGGTAGCCGTCCTTCTTATCAACCCGTGAGTGCTCCTGGCTGGCTTCAGGTGAGGCTGGCTGGGGGGCGCCTGGGTGAAAATAGGAATGATTCTCGGTCATTCCCAGTAGATGGTACAGAACGGCTGGTAACCGTCCTCATCATAGCAACTGGGGGCTGAGCTCCATCAGGCTCCTCCCTTTCCTGTGTAAAGAAAAGATTCTGTCCTGCCTGCACTGTCATAGCACCAGGAGGCTGCCTCCCCCTCATTTTATCTCACTAACAAGTCACTGTTTCTTATTCCTGCATTCTTTATAACTTCATGACACAAATGGGGGGGACACTGCCACGGTAGCCCAGGAAGGTTGGGGGAGGAGGGAAGCAACAGGTGGGGTTGTTGCAGGGGCACCCCCCGTGAATGGCATGTAGCTCATCATTTCTGCGGGATCTGACACGGAGCAGCTGTGCTGTCTGATACACTGCTTCTCTAGTACACTTGCCCCATATTCTAGGCAGGACTGACTCAATTTTTAGAAACCATAAAGAGGGATTGACTCGGGGAGTCATTCCCAGTTTTGCCTTTGCGCCCCCGGCCGATCTCAGCCAGGGGCACCCATGATAGCAGCAGACAGTACAGAAGGACAGATAACCGTCATCTCATTGCCAATTTACACCAGCAGCAGACGGTACAGAACGACTGATAACCGTCTCTGCTATCACACAAAAGCAAATGAATGCTGCTGTGTAGCGCTGGAGTATCGCCTCTGTCCGTGGCATCCAGTACACATACGGTGACCGTAAAAAAAACAAGCTGAACGGGCTCCATGGTTGCCGTGCTATTGCGTCTGCCAAGGCAATCCAGGGAAAAAGGGCGCAAAATGATTGTCTGCCGTTGCTTTCCCGAAGGAATGACTGACAACATTTACCCAGAACCACCCGTGACAATGATTTTTGCCTCATCAGCCACTGGGCTCTCAACCCAGAATTCTAAGGGGCGGGGGATACTGCGGGAACTATGGGATAGCTACGGAATAGCTACCCACAGTGCAACGCTCCGGAAATCGACGCTAGCCTCGGACCATGGACGCATGCCGCTGAATTAATGTGCTTAGTGTGCTTCATCCATCAACCTCATGAAGAAACTTGCACAAATACAGACAGATATCATCTTCCTTTCCAAATGCAAACGGATGGACATCATACCAAATGGACTAAAGGTAAAAAATCCACTGCTATCTACATACTACACAGACCACAGTGAGAGATTATGTCATACTCTATCAAAAAAACTGAGGAACCACCTGATCAGCATCCTATACAGCAAACAGGAAAACATCAAAAAAGAGCTCTCCAACCTGGAGACTCTCATTAATAACCAAACTTCTATACAAACGGACTTCACTAGAATAAGACAGGAGATCTACATTACTCACTTCACCTCTCTTCAAAGGAAAAAGGACTGTAAGCTGTCTAAACTCCTACCTGCCACATGCGGCCACAACAGTGGTACCCCTAACCCACCCAGCAATATCGTCAATCTATCCAACTACACACTCAGCCCAGAAGAAAAGTCTGTCCTATCTCGGGGACTCTCTTTCTGCCCTGCCACCCCCACCAACATGATACAGTTCTGTGGCGATCTGGAAGCCTACTTTCGCCGTCTCCGACTCAAAGAATACTTCCAGGACTACACTGAACAGTGCACTGATACATGGGTGCCCTCCCACCAACAGCACAAGAAAAAGAACTCCACATGGACTCCTCCTGAGGGTCGAAATGACAGCCTGGACCTATACATTGAATGCTTCCGCCGGCGTGCACAGGCAGAAATCGTGGAACAACAACATCGCTTGCCTCACAACCTAAGTCGTGCAGAACGCAATGCCATCCACAGCCTCAGAAACCACCCTGACATTATCATCAAAGAGGCTGATAAAGGAGGTGCCGTTGTCATCATGAACAGGTCTGACTATCAAAAGGAGGCAGCCAGACAACTCTCCAATACCAAATTCTACAGGCCACTTCCCTCAGATCCCACTGAGGAATACACTAAGAAACTACAGCATCTACTCAGGACACTCCCTACACTAACACCAGAAGAAATCAACATACCCCTAGAGCCCCGACCAGGGTTATTCTATCTACTACCCAAGATCCACAAACCTGGCAATCCTGGACGCCCCATCATCTCGGGCATTGGCACTCTCACTGAAGGACTGTCTGGATATATGGACTCTCTACTCAGACCCTATGCCACCAGCACTCCCAGCTATCTCCGTGACACCACTGATTTCCTGAGGAAACTACAATGCATTGGTGACCTCCCAGAAAACACCATCCTAGCCACCATGGATGTAGAGGCTCTCTACACAAACATCCCACACACAGATGGAATACAAGCTGTCAGGAATACTATCCCTGATGATGCCACAGCACAACTGGCTGCCGAGCTCTGTGCCTTTATACTTACACACAACTATTTCAAATTTGATGACAATATATATCTCCAAATCAGCGGCACTGCTATGGGCACCCGCATGGCCCCACAATATGCCAATATCTTCATGGCCGACTTGGAACAACGCTTCCTCAGCTCTCGTCCACTCACACCTCTTCTCTACCTACGCTACATTGATGACATCTTCATCATCTGGACCCATGGGAAGGAGACTCTGGAAAAATTCCACCATGATTTCAACAGCTTCCACCCCACCATCAACCTCAGCCTGGACCAATCTACACGGGAGGTCCACTTTCTTGACACCACGGTGCAAATAAGTGATGGTCACATTAACACCACCCTATATCGAAAACCCACCGACCGCTATGCCTACCTTCATGCCTCCAGCTTCCATCCCGGGCACATCACACGATCCATTGTCTACAGCCAGGCACTGAGGTACAACCGCATCTGCTCTGACCCCTCAGACAGAGACCAACACCTACAAAATCTCCACCAAGCATTCTCAAAACTACAATACCCACACGAGGAAATAAGGAAACAGATCAACAGAGCCAGACGTGTACCCAGAAGCCTCCTACTGCAAGACAAACCCAAGAGAGAAACCAACAGGACTCCACTGGCCATCACATACAGCCCCCAGCTAAAGCCCCTCCAACGCATCATCAAGGATCTACAACCCATCCTGGACAATGATCCCACACTTTCACAGGCCTTGGGTGGCAGGCCAATCCTTGCCCACAGACAACCTGCCAACCTGAAACATATTCTCACCAGTAACTGCACACCACACCATAATAACTCTAGCTCAGGAACCAATCCATGCAACAAACCTCGATGCCAACTCTGCCCACATATCTACACCAGCGACACCATCACAGGACCTAACCAGATCAGCCACACCATCACTGGTTCATTCACCTGCACATCCACCAATGTAATATACGCCATCATATGCCAGCAATGCCCCTCTGCTATGTACATCGGCCAAACTGGACAGTCTCTACGGAAAAGGATAAATGGACACAAATCAGACATTAGGAATGGCAATATACAAAAACCTGTAGGAGAGCACTTCAACCTCCCTGGCCACACTATAGCAGACCTTAAGGTGGCCATCCTGCAGCAAAAAAACTTCAGGACCAGACTTCAAAGAGAAACTGCTGAGCTTCAGTTCATCTGCAAATTTGACACCATCAGCTCAGGATTGAACAAAGACTGTGAATGGCTTGCCAATTACAGAACCAGTTTCTCCTCTCTTGGTTTTCACACCTCAACTGCTAGAACAGGGCCTCATCCCCCCTGATTGAACTGACCTCGTTATCTCTAGCTTGCTTGCTAGCACACATATATATACCTGCCCCTGGATATTTCCATTACATGCATCTGAGGAAGTGGGTATTCACCCACGAAAGCTCATGCTCCAAAACGTCTGTTAGTCTATAAGGTGCCACAGGATTCTTTGCTGCTTAGTGTGGCCGCGTGCACTCGACTTTATACAATCTGTTTTACAAAACCGGTTTATGTAAAATCGGAATAATCCCGTAGTGCAGACGTACCCTCAGAACACAGAGCCCAACTGTCTCCTCCACTTGCACTAGCATTATACAGATGGAGTGAGGGGCATACAAAAAGGGAAAGCAGAGCTCCTCAGCATGGTATGCCACAGAAATAGGTCAAGAGGCGGCAAGATTGGTGGGATGGTAACTCTTCACAGCATCATGCCCTCTCAAACCCCTAGATGATGCTAACTCAGTGGGAGTTGGGGCAGCAGCCATGTATTGTAGAGCGGAGAAGAGGAGAAATTGGAGTATCATGTGAAGGCAACTGAGCCTCCCTGCAAATCCATAAGTACTGCCAGCTTTCTGGTATTCCCCAGGATCTCAGGGCATCTGGAAATTAGGGAAGGAGGGTCAAGCTCCTTGACCATTTCTCCAGTGCTGATCTCTCCTTTTCCATTGCAATGAAATGATTTGAAGGAAGCACTGCAGGTAGAAACCACATTCAATTTCCTGGCTTACAGACAATATGATCCCTTTAAACAGAGAAAACCCTATTTGCTCACTAGGCAATGTCACTCCCAACAGCATATACAGTACATATGGCTTTGCCTGGTCTGATTTAAAGTCTAGTTTTACATGAAGGGTTTTTGGTTTCCTCTCAATCCCTCTCTGCCCCGCCCATGAAGGGTAACCACTAGACTTCCCTGAGCTAAAAGACCCAGCGAATGTCCCAGTTTTCTGTTATCTCCTGTACACCCACTACAGGTGTCAGGCACAGCACCTGTAGCCACATAGAGGACTCCTTCCCCATACCTCTCCCACTTCCTCAAATGCCATCTGGTCAGTTTCCTCTTTCTAGCCCACTGACATCAGTACAACCAGAGTCTGAAACTCCTATTTGGTACATGTCTGAGGGCAGGTTCTTTTTGAGTAAGACACTTAGTTATGAAAATTTCCAACTTAATTGGGTAACCCAAGCCAGATGGTCTAGTGAGGTGTAGACAGAACAAGAAGGGAGAAAATCTAGAGAAGAGACTGAAGAAGGAAAAGCAAAGGGGCCAGAGGAGGACCAGTAAAATGATGAAGAAAGAAGGGAAGAGAACACAAAACCAAAAAGAGAAACACTTGGTTTTGAAAATAAATTTCATTTCTTAATGAAGAAGGAACAACACAAAGACAGAATAAAAAGGGGAGGCATACAAGAAAAAAAGCCACAGAATGCTTTTAGGTTAGTGAAATTAATTGTATTTATACCTCCTCCTTGAGAAAACTTCACCCTTCACTGTTCATTGGTGGGAGGGGATGATGGCAGAACATAATTACTATTAAGGCTGGTGTCAAACTGAGACTTTCTATTGGGCACGTACTTTAAAACTGCACTTTGAATGTCAGGCCCTGACAATTCCACAGAAACACCATGAGAGGAGAGACACTTCAAACCCAGCGGGTGCTTGGCATCAGCTTCATTTGGGGATGATTTTTAAATCTTCAACAAGAAGCATGCCAGGAGGTCCTCTTTCCAGAGCTTTGCAGCACAAACTATTACAGATCCATGCAGGAATGCACCTTCTGAGAACCAGGGGAAACGGCAGGGATGTTTTAATGACAGTACTTCAACAATGACAGAGCTTCTCTATCACTTTAGCCTCTTAGACTTGTCTGAATACTTTACAAATACAAATTTTGGCCATAATTGTTCACCCTTCATATATATATTTTTATTCGGTCTTGTTTCCTCACTTTCGGGGGAGCAAGGGCAAATTTTTCTGAGTCCTTTATTTCCTTCCCAGCCCCAAATTGTGCCAATCTTCCTTTTAGCCCATTGGATCCAGATCTATCTTCCCCCACAGCCCATTAACACCATTCTTGAGCAGGGCTAAAGAGAGGGGCCAGGTGCTTAGAACTGTGTCTCTGCTGCACTCCCAATCCAGAGGGAGAATGTGTTAGAACTTTGCCTGCTATAACAAGTTATTTTATTAACTGAAAATGATGGCATCCACCTTGAAACTTGTTCAGCAAAGCAGACAAGCAACTGTTTTATGATCATTATACACAACAGCTATAGAAGTTCAGGGAACCACTCTATACTTTACTAGGAAGGTAATGCTGATAAAAACACCACACGCATTAGCCTGACCCCACAGAGATCAAAACTGACCACATACGCATCCAGATTGCCCCCTCTTGATGAATGAGGCAAGTATGTGACTATGAGGATCCCTCAGAGAGTTTCTCTCTAATTGTACTGTTCAGGGAAGAGAGTTGCTATGGCGTCATCGTTGGACTCAACCCTCTCAGGTCACCCAGGGGAAATGGACCATGCGCATGGAGGCCCTGTGCTTCTGCACTGTCTCACCTAGTTTTCTGGAGCTCCACTGCCAGGGATCCCTCTGCTACAGCTGCCTTCAGAAACTCCATTAAAATTAGATCCCCACCACAGAGACGATCCTACAGGAAAAGCAGCACAGCCCCCGAGTTCTAGAATGTACACAAATAATTCTTCCAGGACTACTTCACTGATGTGCACCTTGCCAGATCCTGCCTCCACCCAAAAAGGGTCATCCACTCCCCAATGCTATCTCCATGTAGAATCTAACCCTGGGGAATGCCCTTCATGCAGACCTCCCATTCCAGAGAATGGGGGTGAGATATATGTGCAAAGGAGATGCAGTCTGGCTCCTAGGATGAAGAACCACTTTGTGTACATTCAGAGATTCTGCAAGAAGCCCATATTTGTATGTCATTGTAGGATGCAACTGTGGGAAGCAGATTGCTTGCAATAGTTCAAACCAGTAAAATGTCACTTACTTGGATTTGGCTTTTTTGGCCACTGTTTTTGAAGCACAATGATGAGGGGAAGAAAAAGAAAGAAAGTTATGTTACCATCTCATTTTCTTTTAACTATTAACATATACAAATTATTACAGCTTTGCATAAAAGTTGCCCTCCTGGCAAAGACAATCACAGTGGTAAAGGAGATTCCTCTTGCCTTGTATAGGCAGGCTATGCCAAACATCCAGCTTTATTTCCCCCATCATCTCATCTCATCTTGTGGGTTTTAGTTTGTCAGGGTCACTGTGGGGAGCGCCCAGGAGCATGCAGCAATCAAAGCAGGGACCAGCGCAACGCAGTCACTGCCCGCCATGACCCCCCCTTGGGCCCGACCCAGTGCCCCCTACAGCGGGGGGGGAAGAGCGGGGACGCTCGCCAGCTAATATGGGTGCAGAGCCTCGCACCACAGCGCGTCCTGTCTGACTCGAGGGGGCCACGTGGTGCCGGGGCGCGCTGCCCGCCGGGATATGTAGTCCCAGGTGGCGCCGCAGTGCCCGCCGGGAGATGTAGTGCCGGTGGGGGAGGAGCCGCGGCCCGGGCTGGGCCCTAGCGCGTCCCTGACACCGTTAGGCCCCAGTCTCCTCCCGCTGCCCCTCGCTCCTCCCCCGCCGCCTAAGCTAACAGCAGCGGCGCGGAGCCGGACCCCCTTCCTCACTCACAGGCAGCCACTGTCAGGAACATGGCGCCGACTCCGCCGCGAGACCCCGCTACCCCTCCGGCCAGCTCCAGGGACATACAGCGCCGCCGCAACCGCTTCCGGGGCACTCCAGAGCGGCCGGGCGGGGCTGGGGACGATAAAGCCCCGCCCTGTGAGCGGACGCGGTCGCTTCCTGTAAGTCCCCACTCGGCCCCCAGTGCGTCTAGGCCTTTGTAGCTTGGTAGTTATCTGGGGGTTGGGCCTGGGCGCTGCTGTGCTAGGTGCTGTACAGACACAAGGACGGCGCTTGCCATGGGGGGGGGGGAGTCAGTGTCTCCTTACAGATACCTCCTGGCTTGGGGGAAGGCAGCAGCAGCAGGGCAGTGCCTTGGGAGGCCTGGCAATAGCTGCGCTTTCTGGAGAAACAGTGCACGAGAGGGCGGGAATTCACTTTTTGTATAATATTAATAGGTTTTTTAAGGCCAGGAGGGCACGTTCTGATAATTGAGGCTCATCTGTATAACAGAGAAGCTGGCTCGCTAATTCCTGTATCGAGTCCAGGGGTAGGCAACCTATGGCCCATGGGACAGATCTGGCCCTTTGGTTAATTTCCTGTGGCCCACAGCACTCCCCTGGGCTGGAGCTGTGAGAGCTAGCTTGCCCTGATGTGTGGGAAGCCTTGAGCCTCTGTGCCCATCTGCAGGGCTGGAACCATGGATGCTAGCTGCTCTCCCCCCTGCTGTGGGGGGAAGCATCAAGCCTCCCTTCCTGGCAGGTGAGTGGCCCATGAGTGATTTTTTTTCTGTCCATCAATGGCCCGTGACAGAAAAAAGGTTCCCCACCCCTGATCTAGCCCATCACTGAAATAAGACCTGGGAGTGCCACACCTGCTGAGCTGGGATAGTCCATGTGTTCTGTCCCCTGTGCTTACTCATACTTGCTTCAGCCACCATTCACAAATTGCTGTTGATTCCCATACAGGGCTGCCAAACCTCACAATACTTGGTGTTTTTTTATAGGCTGCAGCTTCTGGAATCCTGTGACTACGTGAGAAGCTCAGCTTTCATTTAAAAAAAATAGAAGCAACTTCTGGTTCTCATGGTAGTGGTGAAAAGCTTAAAAATGCAACACCCTCCCCCTAAACCTCAAAAAATAAATAAAAAGAACCCAGAGTTTTTGCTTTGTCTTAATCTCACAATGTTTAAGTCAATCGTGTGATTTTTGAGGCCTAACTCATCATTTTTGAATGCTTGTGTTTAGCAATACTGCCTTAAACATAGACCCTTTTGACTGATGTCATAACAAATCCCTCGTGTCCAAAAAGGACAGTATAGTACATTATGCTGTATTATACAAGCCTTACTAAAAATGCTATGCAGAATTAAATTGGGATTTTCAAAGGAGCCAAAGGGCATTAATTACAATTCAATGGGAGTTGGGTGCTAGAGCCCTTTAGGCCCCTTTGAAGATCCCAGCCTAGATCATAACTGACTTAGTAGTAGCTGCAGAGTGAAATTAACAGGCATAGGCAAGGGAGATGTGGAATACTTTCAGAGGAGATTTGTAATGAGATGGAGGTGCACAGAATGGCTGGTTCTGAAGAGTTTCATAGGCTGGGCTCACTACATTTGCTGCCAGTTGAAGACACAACAGACCCAAAGGGGAGATTAATTATTGCACTTCAGTTTTTTTAAATGACTTGCACAATAAATACAAGCAAGGATATGAAAACATATGAACATTTCTGTATAATTGAGGAACGTTATGACTCAAGGGACTAATAACAGAGAAGTGGCACTAGGCTGCTAGTCTGAATGTATCTCAGGTCTCTAGTGACTAACAGCTGTTATTGCGAGATGACAGTCTGGGAGCCTGTGTGATCTGATTCACAGTGATCTCAGGCATTGTAACTCACTGGTCAGTGGGTGTATCATGTCCTTTATTAACAGGGATATGGGGCTGTTACAGAACCTAGCTCCTTAGCTCAAGCTATACAGACTCATGCTTTCAACTCTGGAGGTCTGCAGTGTCAGTCCCCACATAAATGGGGATTCAGTCCTTATTCAAACTGCTGTGGGAGTCAGGACTCAGATATCAGAGGGGTAGCCGTGTTAGTCTGGATCTGTAAAAGCAGCAAAGAATCCTGTGGCACCTTATAGACTAACAGACGTATTGGAGCATGAGCTTTCATGGGTGAATACCCACTTCTTCAGATGCATGTGGTGGAAATTTCCAGGGACAGGTATATATATGCTAGCAAGCAAGCTAGAGATAACGAGGTCAGTTCAATCAGGGAGGATGAGGCCCTGTTCTAGCAGTTGAGGTGTGAAAACCAAGAGAGGCTTGCCATTCATGGCTTGCCAACTACAGAACCAGTTTCTCCTCTCTTGGTTTTCACACCTCAGCTGCTAGAACAGGGCCTCATCCTCCCTGATTGAACTGACCTCGTTATCTCTAGCTTGCTTGCTAGCATATATATACCTGCCCCTGGAAATTTCCACCACATGCATCTGAAGAAGTGGGTATTCACCCACGAAAGCTCATGCTCCAGGACTCAGATATGTGGAACAAGCTCCCTTGTCAAGACACTGGCCAGTGCATGCTACGTGCATCCTCTGGACAAAAGAAGCCCTCAGCAGTTTGAATCCAAGACAAACTCCAACTTACACGACAGCTACCATTGTGGCTGACACAAGGGATTGAACTGGGGGCCTGTGTCCAAGTCCCTACAGCTGAAGCTAAAGAGCTGAGAGTTGTAATAGGCCCATTTCCTCTGTTGATCAGGCATATAAGGGGACATGTAACACCCAGTGGGTTACCCCATCATCACAATGGTCAGTGCTTTGTGTACTGCCTGGTTGTTTAGTATTGTGATATGTTATAGGATTGCCTTTTCTTGAGTATTTTTCAGAGTGGCCTAGGGAGTTCAGATAGGCACTTCATGTTATTTTAAAATGTATAAATAAAAGGTACCTTTGCTGGCTGTTGATCAATAAATTAAGGAGTGAATTATGTGTGGAAATTGATCTTCTCTCTGGCCTGTAAAGACATCAAGGTCAGGGTTAAGGTGATTTGAGATGCCTTTAATAACCTCAGCTCCATTTAAGGTGCAGTGTAAAGGTGCTTTTGTTACCTGCATCCTCTAAAACGCTAGCTTTGTAATATCAGTATATCCCAGTAACAGGGACTCTTATCAGCTGACTGAATAGACTTGTTGTTTCCTGTGAGGTGCTGAGCTCACTCAACCCCCTCAGTGCTCAGCACTTCACAGGAGTAGGTGCTGATTGCCCATGTCTAAGTCTGTGGCTCCAAGCCTTGCAAACCCCATCACCTTGCCATGTTCTATACCTGACTAAAAGAATTTCTTCTTCTAGCTTGGGCACCCTATTCAATTGCTAGAATTCTAATGGAAGATACAGGACTAAATTCAGCCTTGTCATAAGCAAATGCAATTCCAGCTGAAGTCAATCGAAGTTGTGCATGATTACACCAGGGCTGAATTTGCCTGTAGTTGGGCAGGTGGCAAGCTCAGAGTACTGCATGTTATACAAAACAAACATGTTTGGATTTTGCCTTGTCCTTTGCATATTCATTGTTCATCTCTTTCATCTACTTGTTGCACGTTGCTATAGACTGAGATTGTGAGCTATCAGGACAGAGACTGTCAGAATCATATGTTTGTACAGAATCTAGCACGGGGGAGCCCAGATCCCTGTTTGAGGACCCTTGGCCCTACAGCAATACGACTAAGAACAGTAATACAACTATGAACAGTCAAACAAAAGAACTCGAACGTGTACACACAGTCACAACGGGGGATATGTCTGGCTCAAATTATAAATTCCATTTTGTAATAGGAATGCCATTTTGTGATATGTGCTGAAGAACCCAAGGCAAGGTTATTATGAGATATTCCAGATACTTAGCATGCCCAGGAAAGCTGCTTGACACTTGATTGTAGGACTATGACTCGGAAGCCATCACAGAGCAATCTAGGACCATCAAGTTGGATTGTCTGTTAACTGCTGGCCCAACCCCATAGAACAATGGATTTTCTACATTGGGGTGCCAGCATGGCCGGTGGTTCTGCTGCTTCTTGGCCTGCTGGCCACATGGCCAAAGGGAGAGAGACTGTATTTAAGAAGGGGGTTCTCTTCTCTGAAAAGTGGGGGTCATCCATTGCCACATGCAAGAAGAGGCTGGAGAGAGATGGAAGGCCGGAGAGACTGCCTAGCCTGAAATACTGACAAGACTCACAGAATGGTTGAGATCTGTCTATCTGAGGGTGCATCTCTGGACTTTTATTATTTTGCAAGGTCTGTAATGCTCTAGTGCATTTAAAGAGTAAAGTGGCTGTGATTAAGAAATTCCTTTGCTAAGTCTATATTCCTTGCTTTCTGGCCCCTTTGTCCCTGAAGAGGTTAAACGAGAAGTCAGAGAGCTCACATCTAGGTAGAACTCTGGGGGAGCATGTGTAAGCAACTGGGGTGTTGGGAGGTCTGAGGCACTGGTTTTGGGGTGTAGGATGACCAGATGCTATCATGTCCCAAAGAAGAGCATCAGAATAAAGATTTGAGCCTGTGAGTATGTCCTGGAATTTCAGAATTAGAAACAGTAACTAGGCTATACTCAGACTCAGTTGACTTAGGAGCACATGGGACTCAGTGACTCAGTCCACTTGCAACAGACTCACAATGTCTACACAGAGGGACACCTGGTTAAGTTGTAACACAGACAATAGCAATTCCTATGCATGAGCATGAGAGGAAGGATGATCCTGTGCTTAAGGCAGTGGATCACAAATCAGGAGACCTGGATTATTTTCCTTACTCTGCTTCAGACTTACGTGAGCCTCTGTGTGCCTCAGTGTCATTCTCTGTAGAACAGAGACACTAATAGATGCTTATGTTACAGAGATGTTAAGAAGCTACATCCATTAATACTTGGGAGTTGCTCAGATGTAGTGGTGCTTTGTGCAATAGCAAAGTTTTAAAATAAATAACAAGGGACATTTCAAGTTCTCCTACCCTCCTGGGTGATAAACTGTAAGTCAGGAGGCTATTACACTTTAAAGAATTGACAATGGATCCAGTACTTAATTTCTCTGCTAGTCAGATAAACCGTTAATGTAGTAATTAAAGTCCTTGAGTATTCAGCAATTAACTGTGCAACAAAAATATGTCAGCTTGACACGCTGAAAGCAAGCTAACAAGACTAAGATGGAATGCATAATAACATCCAGTTAATGTGATATTATGTGGCATGAAAACAAATGACTGACAGTAAAAAGACTGGAGTAACATGACATCCTCTCTGGGAAAGCACTGCTATGTGTGTCGGGTGGTACTCTTGATTTCGGTTGACATGTTCCTTGTTTCAATTCAGTTATACCAAATTCTGCTTTTTTTAATGCTACAAATGTTCTGCTCTGTACTCTTATTACTTCAGAAATACAAATCCATTAGTCACGTAATAGTTTGCCTGTGAACATCAGAGTGTGAGAGAGGGAATATTCAGGATGATAAAATGCTACTATTGTTGGATTTCTCATCTTTGATCCCCTTTGCTGCCTCAGTCAAAATAACACAGCTGAAAAGGGATTAGTTTGCCAGCCTCCCAATTTAACTGCCAGGCACAAAAGCAACATAAAAGACAGTTTTAAAATTAAATTGGGAATTAAATATTTGTACAAAGATACCATCAAACAGAGTTTTTACTGGGTCTTTTAAATATCCTGTCTGCTGGCAAAAAAAAAATTGTTCCAATGACATATTTTCTGCTTTGCAACAAGGGCCATATAAATACTGTATATATAATTATGGATTAGACTAGAATTCAACATTCCTCACCTTCCTTTCTTATAGCCTCTTCTTTAGACAGCTTTCCAGAGACATCAGTGAAAAACATGGGGTTGAAAACTTTCCTGTATGGCAAGATAGTGAGAGCATAACATATCTAGGATGGCAGCTGTCACCAATAACCTGAGAGAGAGGAAGTGTGCTCTATTGGCTACAGGAAAAGTGAGGGAGTCAGGAACTTGGGTTCTGTTCCCAGCTCTAATATTGATTCACTGTGTGAGCTTGGACAAGTCACTTAATGGCTCTCTGCCTCAGTTTCTCTCCCCACTTGTGAAACGGGTGATAATATTTATTTCGCTGGTGTGCTGTGATGCTAAGTCCTTGATCCTGCAGCTGACTGCACAGATAGACCTGAGCACCCAGGCAAAGTAAATTGTTGTATTAAGTGCTATATAAGAACTAGTAGTACAGCCCTGTGGGATCCTTGGAGATGTGCTCTGCAAATACAAAGTTCTCCTTCGATGTTGCTTAGAGAAAACAAGCATGATGAACTGTAGCACCAGCCCAGATAATTTTGGGCCTACTTTAAAAGAAAAGTCACTCATGGCTACAGAGGAGAAGCTGCCAGCCCAATAAATCAGTGTTATTTAGAATGAAGTAACTTTTTTTTTTGTTAGCTAGAGACACAATGAATTGTCTTGTTGTGATCTAACTGATCTTTGCCTTTTGTGTTTCAGCCCATTTTGCTTTCAGGAACTGATTGGATCTTCATTCTTTGCCAAGAGACTGTGGCTTGATTGCTGGCACAATCTAAGAAGGCAAGGGACTCACCTGCTGTATTGGCAGAGGCAGCGCTTCACCTGCACATGACGGTTGCGGTGACTCATCATTTGGAAAAAGCACTAGGGAGAGGGTCGGCAGGCTGCATTGTAAATATTGGTTTGGCATTATATTTTATACCTGAGTGACTCAGTTACAATATCTTGCTAAATAAATATTGGAAACAAAAGATCAGTGTCCTAACCTAAACCCTTGCAAAAGCTCCACCAATCCTATGTGGTTTCCCACAAAAAGAAGCAAACAGCAAACCCAGCCAAATGCTCACAGCTCAGGTGATACGTAATATCATCTCTGGCAGGTCCCCTATGTTCTCCCCTCTCTGTGCTTGTTACAACTAAGCAGGATCCTTCTCAGTGCACACAGACACCATTGTACAAATCGCTGATCCAGATGCTAACTGAGTTTTGGAATTCTTTTTGCATATCTATATCCAGTATCCCAGCACGGCCAGGCTGGGAGAAGAAGGTGAGAATGAACTCACTATAGCTATTATTAAAACAGGCAAGGCTAATGATAGAGAGAGCCCTCTAAATTGCTAGATCAATTTGAGTTGGGTTGATAGTAACCAAAAGTCATTTTCAGCTGCTGGCTGTTCAATGGCATGTTTGAAAGGAGCTGGTGATCATTCTCCATCTAGTTCTTAAAGATGTTCATGTCACAAAAACTATCTTTGATCTCCTGCTGACAACATCAACAGCAAAGCCAATGACTGAATGGACTTGGGAGACTTTTCCCCTCTCAGCCCTAGAGTGGATCCCTCCAAATCAGGCGTGGGGCACACTGGTGGGTCAGGCTGGGGCAGCCTTACATTTGCACTGCCTATGCTTTGTCTGGTTCTCTGTTTCTCGAGTATGGAATGTCGGTCTCTGGGTCCGTTACCTCTCACTAACAAGGAAGTCACTCAGATTTAAGGGGGGAAAACAAAGGCAGCTATTGCCAGTTTCCTTGCGCAATTTTTAAACACCCATTTCCCAATTCTGATGGCCCAGCAACGAGCATAAGGAACAACATCCTTTCACACTGCCTCCACCTCCTGAAATGTCACAGTAGTGGAACAGCTGCAACTCAAAACACTTTGTAAACAGGTGACTGAAATCCCCTGGGATGCTCGATGGCCTGGGCACGTCTCATTGTGATTATAGTTCCTGCTATACAAACTGGAGTCCCTGTGGCAAGGCTCGTGCCAATTCCTAGGCTGTTGCTGTTCCAGTTGTTATGAGTTTTCATGACAAAAAGATGGCATACATACAGTGTCAGTGATATAACACTCAGGTAGTGATCCATTCAAACTACCAGTTCTGCCCTGGAAGGGCTTTCATGTTTTGGGACCTTTCTCTAGTTGAAGTACCCCCCTGTGCAGTGGGCCAGCTCAAGACTATACACCACTTAAGTCTTCAAAATAGGGCTTGTGTGGGACATAAGTGGTGAATGTCTTAGACAACTGTCTGTAGATCTATATACAACCTGTGAATGGCAGCAGGTTGTTCTCAGCAAGACCCCACCACTGGAACATCCTCCCCTCTTTGGTCGAACAAGTTTGTTGGCCATGTAGGTATAATGAATTGTAGCTGCATATATGTAGACACCAAGTCGTTAGCAGGGAGAAAACCTGAGACCTTCAGCCCCCAAAACACAAGCCCTTCCCATGCTAAAGAAGTGACTCCTTTCACTGTAAGTAGAAGCTGCTGTAGTTGCAGGGACCAGCCAGGGGAAGGAGGTATGATCGCACACACAGAGACATTATATTAAATAGACATAAGGCCTAATCACTTATGTAGGCCTTCTCTAAGTCATGTTTTAGTTCTTTATTTTGGACAGGAGGTGGTGTATTGTTGTTACTGTTTGTTTTCATTGACATAGGTTTGGATTATTTTTGTGTTTTTCAATATTATTTTTTGAAGCACCTGGAGTTTGTCTGAGAGAGGCACTATAAAAATGGAAATGCCAGTCAGAAAACAGAAGAAGAAGAAAGCCAAAGATCTATTATTTCCGAGGCAGACTTCGGGTAGCAAATGCAAGGTGCTTTTTGATCACAGGTGGAACCAGATGCCTGGCTCTCAAAGGATTCAGGTGTGTCCAGCTTGTGGGGTTTTTGATTCCTTCTTAGGAAGTCATCATTAGTCATCATGGGCTTGTAACACACATTGCTCAGAGCCATGTGGCAATCATACTGGTGGCAACATTTACTTAATGCAGTTTAAAACCAAGATGTAGGAGGTTTCAGACAAGAACGAAGGGATTCAGAAGTAGCATCTTTAGTATCACGGAAAAGAAAGAGTGCCTCAGAAAGCGTGACAACACCACAAGACCAACCTGTGGACAATGATACTATTAAAATCTATTATCTTAGGGCTGGTGGAGGTAGTGACTAGGGAGTGTGGGGTTGGACTGGCTCAAGAAGTTAGCTTTGGCTCAGAGAGATTTTCTTCCTCTTCCAGATCAGGGGTTCTCAACCTTTTTCTTGCTGAGGCCCACCCCAATATGCTATAAAAACTCCACGGTCCACCTGTGCCACAACAACCATTTTTCTGCATAAAAAAGCAAGGGTCAGTGTTAGTGGGTAGCAAGCATGGCAATTGCCCAGGGCCCCATGCCACAGGGGCCCCCACAAAGCTACGTTGCTCAGGCTTCCCTTCACCCCCGGGCAGCAGGACTCGGGGCCCCAGGCTTCAGCCCCATGCTGTGGGGCTTTGGCTTTCTGCTCTGGACCCTAGTGAGTCTCACACCAACCCCGCTTGGCAGACCCTCTGAAACCTGCTCGCAGGCCCTCAGGGGACCCCGGGCCCTGGGTTGAGAACCACTGCTCTAGATTACCAGTTCAGGTCTGACCTATAACATGGTTGATGGTGACTAGATGATGCTGCCATCTGGTGGCTGATTGGTATTGGGAGACTACCGTAAAATGAGTTGGTGTCTTACTTCCCAGTGGGCAAGCGACCACAGCACAGTCAGCAATCTCTGCAGTGAGAATGGAGATTGAGCTGTCCTTTCAGCCTTAGGCCTGGTCCACACTACGCTGTTAAACCGATTTTAACAGCGTTAAATCGATTTAACGCTGCACCCGTCCACACTACACTGCTCTTTATATCGATTTAAAGGGCTCTTTAAATCGATTTCTGTAATCCTACAAAACGAGAGGAGTAACGCTAACATCGATATTACTATATCGATTTAGGGTTAGTGTGGACGCAAATCGACGTTATTGGCCTCGTTCTTTTACAGTAGCTACTCACAGTGCACCGCTCCAGAAATCGATGCTAGCCTCGGACCACGGACGCACACCACCGAATTAATGTGCTTAGTGTGGACGCACCACAATCGATTTTATAATATCTGTTCTATAAAAACGGTTTAAGCTAATTCGAATTTATCCTGTAGTGTAGACGTACCCTTAGATCTGGTCCCTCTAGCTTAAGGAAGACAAAGATTGGCAGCTGGGACTACCCAAGCCCAGATAAACAGAGAACATATTAGTAAGTGTGGATGCTAGAGAAACCGAGAGAAAGACAGTCTGTTTGTAACTAAAGTCTCACGTTCAGTCTACTGAGAAGGGGTGCAAAGATATTTCTTAGTGGCTGTTCTGCGATGCTGCCTTCATGTCAGGAATTGTTACAAAAATGTATTATTTCATTTACAGTTTTGGGAAATGGGACTGCCATAATACACCTGCAATCCTTCCCTCCTACATCCTGGTGCACTCTTTAGATAGGGCGTTTTTTCCCTGTCTAGCTGATTGCAGTCTATCTGCCTTGTCTAATAATCATATGGTTTTGCTGGAGATTTGGAATACTGATGGGCTCTGCAGAGGGCAAAGGGCTGGGGAAGACTGAATACATAGTGTCCTGTGGCTTGATGGCTGCTGGCCCTGAGAACCCTAGAGTGATATGCCTCCAGGTGTGCTTCACTGCAAGTATTTAATGCATCGTCACTCCTTTCTCTATGCATTTCTGACTCTGAAGCCAGGTGGCCTTTTCCACCTGACAGGATAACAGAAAAACAAAGCAAAGCAGCGCAGTGTTCCCTTTTTTTCTGGCTGCTTAGCCCATCTTTCAGCTGGCTACAGAGAGTAATATTTAAAAAAAAAATTCGAAGAAGCAAGTGTTTGGGACAAAGAGGTGAAGCAAGTGTGAATGTAACAATCTGTTGGAAGCTGCAGACTCTTGCATAAGAGTCTGCCTTGGGTTGGTTCCCTAAACTAGTTTTTCTCTTCCGCAGAGTCACTGTTGTCCCACTTTACCTAGAAACATGCGAGCCTTTGAAAGCCCTGATGACGCACGCTGAGTACAATATGACCTTTGCATAGTCCCTGCCAAAGATCATCTTTCCTCTTTCTATTGCATAAGCGCTGACCATCTGTCCTTTCCCTGTCACACCCTCGGAAGTGAGGGATGGGATTACATAATGTCTTGTGGAGCAATGCAGAGCTCGACTCAAAAGAAGGGTGCAAGGTTAGTATGTGCAGTCTGTTATAGTGTTCACTGATCACACAGTGTAAGCTAGAGTTTGGGACCACTAGTCTGGGGATGTGGCTAGAGTTTTTGGGATCCACAAAGCATCCTGGCCTCTGTAGTAAATGGCCTGTATTTTAACTTGGTTGAAAATATTCCCAGCCTGGCAAAACAACAGGCCTTTTCCCTACATCATTACAGGAATCAAAATCCTTCCCGACTATCCACAAAGCGTAACCAATATGACTCACAATCTTTTCCCCAAAATTCACCTGCACAGAGGCACCAGAGAAGCCTCCCACTTTCCCTTGTTCTTTTCCCTCTAGCAACACAGGCCCAAGCTATGCTAATACAACAAAGCCCCTCCTCCCAGGTATACCAGTAATGTATCCCATCATGCTTTGCTGTGTGTTGCTGATCTAGTAGTGGAGTAATCAAACTTACCTAAATCCCTTGGAGGACTCTCAGAACCCAGCCAACCTTCCAGACCACAGGTCAGCCTTAGCCCCTCCTTGCCCTCTATTCTAATGACCTATTTTTTTCTTCCAAGAAAACTATCTCAGCGTAAGTGGTAATGCAAGATCATATCTGCTCTTTGAACTCTCCTTTCGAACCACAGTGTTGGGATAAGATTATTCATTTAGTAGAAAAAATGATGTTCACCACTCAGGACTCTCACTGGTATTGTTGTGTGGTTGAAGAGACTTGAATCAGTTATTATCCTTTCCACTGGGCAATCAGCACTCTTGCTTAGAAACCATACCCACTGAACAGCCCCACAGGCACCAACTTTCAGCTTTCCTTCTTAGTGACACGACTCCAACATCTGATACCTCGATATCACCCTGTACATTTCACTCCGACAAGTGAAGTAGAAGTGCTCATTAGAGAGTAAGTAAGGTTAGTGGATTTGGTATTAAACTGAGATGCTGGAGGCCTAGGTGCCATCCCTGGCTCTGCTACTGACCTGCTGTGTGACCTTAGGGAAATCACTTCTCTGATTCCCCTCCCACCGTTTCCCTGTCTTGTCTATTTACATTGAAACTTTCCAAGGCAGGTGTTGTCCCTTACTATGTGTTTGTACAGCATCTAGCACAATGGGGTCATAAGTGGTGGAACTAGGGGTGCTGGGGATGCGGCAGCACCCCCTAGCTTTATGTGGTTTCAGGAGGTCTAGTTTGGTTCAATGGCTCTCAGCACCACCACTGTACAAATTGTAGTAGCGCCCCTGAATGGGGTCCCATTTTTAGCTGGGATCTCTGGGAGCCAGCGTTGTTATGTTCAGCTCCTTTAGCGCAACACTCTAAATCAGGGGTTCTCAAGACAAATTATTTGGTGGTCTCAGAGTACGGCCACTAACTCTTGCTGCTTTCACACTCTTTCCTAAAACATTTGCTTAGCTTTAGGAAAAACAAAGAAATATGCCCAGATACACATCCATTTACTTATTGCTAGCTAGTAAGTCTGCTGTGAAAATTAATATTAACAAACATACAAATATCACTTTTCACAGCAGACTTACTCAGTCCCGGCAAATCTGGGGACAAACCCTGGATGGGGGGCCGGAGCCTGATGCCCCGCGGCCAGGGGATGGGACCTGGGGATGCAGCCGGAGCCCAGTGCTGGAGCCCAAAGCCCTGGGGGCAAAGTCTGCTGCTCTGCTACCCCAGGCTGAAGCCCAAAGCCTGAGCTCCACTGCCCCTGGGAAGGTGGGGAACTCACTGGCTACCCGCTTCTCCAGCCCCAGAAGTCTCCAGAGAGGGGCAGGGCCCAACCCCTGCTAGTGGCACCAGCAACCACACCAAGGTGGTGCATCCGGGAGCAACAGGTCGGAGGAGGGGCCGCTGCTTTGCCCCCCCCTCCCTCCCACAGTCCAGGGGCCTGTAGCTGCAAGAAAAACCCCTGGTGGTTGCGGTGGCTGCCTTTGAGAAATGCTGCTCTAAATCAGACCTCCAGTCTATGATACATAGATATTGGGTGAAATGCAGGCAAAGGCATTCACACTTAGACAAGTACTTGAAGTCAACTGTGTCTGGCAACCACTCTGGCTCTATAAAGAGTGGCCCCAGGTCCTCTAGTTATTTATAGTTCAGCATCAGTTTGGACCCAGTTGCTCTTGGGTAGAGATCTCTTTAGCAATAACAAAGATTACATGAAGAGCTTAAAAAAAGAACTCCACCCCTTGAAGGCTAAATTACTTCCACTACATACAACTGTCATAGCTTCCAAGCCTTTCCCTTTAGAGATAGCGTTGAAAAATATAACTCTACAGCTGAAATGATATTCATGCCCTCTCTAGGCAAATGAACTTTCATGGATCTGTAAGATTCTTCCTAAACAAATAACCAAAATAAAAGCTAAATGGATGGAAGATTTAGCCGCTGAGTAGAAACAGCAGCTTGTCAGGAAGCATATAGGAATGTTAGCACCAGTTACACTGACAAACTGCAAACACCAAATGATTGCTTTGTCATAGAATCTGTCTCCGGGTTAGTAGAATGGCTACATATTCACCTGATCCCTTCACCAACTAGCAGTCACCAGCTAAGGAAGGAATTGCCATATACGGGTGATGGCAGCAGCTGCTACTGGTAGAGAATCCTCTATTGTACATAACTCTAGGATCTGCTCCTTATGTTTTGAAATCGATATGTTTCACAGAATGTTATCATCATAATTGAAAAAGAACCTCTTCATGTCAACCAATCTGGCCTGCAGGCAGTCTCATGGTTAGCCCTGTCCTCTGGTACTAGAATGTGTTGCTTGACTCCCCTTTGAGGACATTATACGCAGCGGTTCTTAATGGAAGTACTTTGCTCCCTGTGGCAAAACTATTTTCTGTAACCACTGAGTTACTAAGTGGCTGGGCAGGTTAGTAACAAAGATCAGGACCCATAGCTGGTCTGAACTGTATGTTAGAGATTTTTTTCCTAACAAAAAAGTAGCCTTTTTTCTGAATGAAAAATTTCACATATGAAATTTGGGGTTTTATTTCAGGGTTTGGGTTTTTTCCCCCGTTTCTTGATCCTCCTGTCCCTTTTCTAGTGGCAAATAGGAGGAAAAATGAAAAGGAAGGAAAGGGGAGAAGGGAGAAATGGTAAGTATTTTTTTATAGCAAGTTTAAAAAAAATCTTTTTTTAAAATTCTATACCAAAATTTCTAGTTTTCAATTTTTCATCCAAAAAATGGAAAATTTCCATGGACATTTTTGAAAAGAACAACCTTTAAAAATCAACAGTCTGTGAGAAAAGACTTGCCATGTTCTTTAAGCTGCTTTACTCATGGCACAGCACTGTATTCCATCCAGGAAGCAGCACCTGGTACTCATTTGATCATCTAGTATGGCCCCTTGACAACAGAGCTGGCCCTTCATCTGGACACAAACTCTTACCAAAGTAGATTCCATAAGTGCTTGAAAAGCCCATGGTCTATTGCATGGATGGTGTGAAAACAGGCTTATTATAGGAAATGGTTAAAAGGTCGCCCTCTAGCCACTCTTGGTTCTCTGCAGAGCATTTCCATCTCCTCACTAAATCTCCTATAATTTGACATCATTGGTAGGGTTGAGCTCTTGATCAGTCAGATTCTTCTTGGAAAACTTAAATGATCCCCATTGCAGCATGTTCCCCTAAAATGTCTATGAAGCAGATTCCTGCCCTGATTTTCTCACCACACCATCCTCAAAGCTCCTGATAATTTGCAAGCCATGGACACTGCACGGAAATGCTCGGGAGCTGCAGCACAGAGTGCAACAAACTTTATGATCAGTTAGAAACTTTCTGGTCTATTGATTAGGGGTGTCCAGCTATCAGTGAAAATAAACAGCAGCACCAGCCTGGACAGCGACAGCTCTGAAGGGCAGAAGGGTGTGGTGGGAAGTCCCTAGCCTGTTCTGTACCAGATACACTACAATTCTTACCTACAGTAAATTGGCTCTTCTGATGCCTTTATGTGTCAGTTTCACTCTTCCTTTCAGACGCCACTAGTCTGGGCTATGTATGCACTGCAGAGAATACGGCAGAGTGAGCTTTAGAGCTGCCCCTCCCGAACACCAGAGCTCAGGTGACTTTCAGACTTGGCCACAAACTTCTGTTTCATAAATCAGTGATAATGCTGCTGTGGTTTTTCTGCCCCACATGCACCATTACATTTGCCTTGAGAGCTCTCAGATGTGCTAGGCATGCCACTTGTCATCCAGCTTTGTCCACCGGTGTAGCGCTGTTGTGTTGCAACATGGTGATATTATCCTTTCATCATATGGTCATCTTGGTCCTGAAAATATCCAGGGTGTGATCTGAAAGTCTTAAAATGCTTTGCAATATCTCACATGACACTCCTGTGAGACAGGCAGGAATGTGAGCCCCGTCTTGCACACAGGGGGAATTGAGGTAGAGAGATTAAGTGTTGTGCCCAAGGCCAAAGATGGCATGAGTGTCAGAGGCAGGATTAGAAATCAGGGGTTCCTGGTCCCAGCCCTGGGCTCATACCATTTAATTGCAACTTTTTAATAAAGCCTGAAGATTAGAAGCAGGGCAAACCACTGAGGGGAAGCCATGCTTCCAGGCAGATTCAGCCAGGTGCAATTTATCTCGTAGTCTTTCCAAGCAAATATATTAGTTACCAATTTTTCCCTTGTTTCGTCATTCAATAAGCTGCTGAAATGTAAAGGTCAAATAATAAAAAAGAAATGAAATACATGAAGACCATTTCACAGACTCAAATTTCACTCAGGAAATGAGTAGCAATCAGCAATGTAAATCCCAGCTGGGTGTTGTGTGTAATCCACATAATCCTGTTGCAATTTAAGGTTAATAGAATAAATGGATTAGCTGACTGCAGCAGCCAGTCACCCGCCTTTGCTTCCTAAATATCAATGAAGGGGTCTTGGTTCCAGAGAGGAGCCTGTGACTCACTAATTGATTGGCAGGAATTAGGGAGGAACGAGTGAATCAGTGTGGAAAAAATAAGGATTGCCTCTAAACTTGATTCAATGTTTAAATCTCAAATGGAACAGACCCCAGAAAAGTTTCCTGAGTCAAAACGTGTATTTCTTTCTTTCTTTCTTTTGTGGGCAGGGAGGTTTCCATTGCCCCCCACACCACCACGCCTGTGTACCTCCTACTGGAAAAGGTGACCCACAGTCTCAGTCATGCTGAATGGAACAATACTGATGATGGGTTTGTCCCATCCCCATCAGAAATTAAACCATTTTCAAACCTCAGTTTGGGGGCGGGACCTATTGCTGACACAACCATAGATTATTTTTTTATGGTACATGGATCCTTAAAGACACAGAGCATATGGGAATCCCCCCCCCACACACACACACGCTTTGGCCCCCAAGTAGGACTTGTCTTGAGACAAGATTTAGGGCTGGTCTACATTGAAAAGTTACATCAGCATAGCTACATCTCGCAGGGATGTGAAAAATCCACACCCCTGAGAGATGTAGTTGAGCCAACCTAACACCCGGTGTAGACAGCACGTGGTCGATGGAAGAATTTGACCTAGCTACCGCTTCTTAGGGAGGAGAAATACCTACAATGATGGGAGAACCCCTCCTGTCATTGTCGGAAAGGTCTACACTGAAGCACTACAGCAGCTGCATTGCTGTTGTGTTTTAAGTGCAGACGTAGCCTTAGAAGGACATGAAGGAAAACATGAACCAGGCCCCCCCTCTACAACTGAGTAATTTGCACAGATGTAACTAGATCGGCGAAGACGGGCTAAGGGCTGGTCTATGCTACAAAGTAAGTTTGGCTTAACTACATTGCTCAGGGCTGTGAAGAATTTCATGCCTTGTGTGATGTAATTGAGCCAATCTAAACCTCAATACAGACACCACTAGGTCAACAGGATAATTCTTTCACCGAGGTCCTGCATGAGGTTAGAAGGCTTGTTTTCCAAGGACTGCTGTCCTAAGGGGTTAGATCTCATACATCAGCTTGAGAGAGGGATCTCCGAGGCCTGGTCTACGCTATAAGGTTACGTTAATGTAAGCTGCCTTGCGTCAACCTAGCTGTGGAAGTATATTTGCTTAAATTTGGCTCCCACCAATGTAAATACATCTTTATGCCGATTTAGTGATACCCCTTCCCTAAGCAGCGTAGTGTCACAGTCAATGTAATTAGATTGATGCAGTGTCTGTGTAGACACTGTGCTGCTTATGTTGCCTGTAACTGGTTTTCAGGAGCAGTTCCACAGTGCCCCACACTGACAATACAATTGATACAAGCGCTCCTGGGGAGGACGCACACCGCCGACACAAGCAGCCGAGTGTGTGCACCCAAGTGATTTAATAACTGTGGTGGTTGTATGCTGGTGTAAAGTTAGGTTGTGTAGACATGGCCTGAGCTAAACTGATGAACTGAGAAGTAAAGAGGCTCCTGGACGAACTGCTGTGGGAAAAATGTTTTCAGTGTATTAAACTAAACTTTCCAAAATGAAATGAAAATAGGCAAGGATGGAGCATTAAACTCCTAGCCTGATCCAAAGCCCATTGAAGTCACTGGGCATCTTTTCATAGGTTCCAGTGGGCTTTGGATCCAGAGCGCAATGAAAAACTTCCAAGCCACACCTCATCATCAGGGAAACTGCTCTGGGCTTGCTCTATGCAGCAAGTTCTATGGAGAAGAGAAAGCCCTGCTAACTGGCTGAACTTTACAGTTGCAAACAGTGAAGAAGAGGTTTAAAATTGCTTCTTGGCTTTGCCTGGTTTAGGATGATCAAGTAAGCAATTAGCGAAGAGGAAGGATGGATGTGTAAACAGGAGACCTGGGTTCTGGTCCCAGTTCTGCTTACTGTGTGTCCCCAGGCTAGATGCTTCATGTTTCTGTGCCTCTGTTTCCCCAGCTGGAAAAGACAGATAATAAAACCTGTGCAGGTCATGGAGCTACATTCATTCAGGTCTCTAAAGGGCTTGGGGATCTTTGAAAGGAAGGCTGAATCAATTTTCTGAATTGCCTCACCCACCAATATGAAATCCCCCCTTTTCCGATGAATTAGACCAAACCCTCATGGTATCATCTCATGGCCCAGGGAGTGGCTCCTGCACTTGGCCACAACAAGAGCTGCATGTCCTTTCCAGCTTCATGGAGCTGAGAATGTTTTACATGGTCACCGTATTTATTCAAAGAGAAGAGATGCTCTAATAACTGCATTTCCCTCTGACTTTACCAAATCGAGCAGCCTTGTCTAATGCTTGGTTAATTGAGACACTTGTGATTTTTGTTAATTCTGTGTCAATACCTATTTTTAAAGTTGTTACTGCAGAATCCAAAAGGTACTAAAGGGAGGCAATGTTCTGCTTTATTCTGGCTAAAGGAATAAGCAGGTAGAGAAACACAGACCTGGAATACAGTTTGCATTGGTTGGACCGTCTACTTCATGGTTTCAAAGTACTTTATAGGCATAAATGAACTAAGCCTTCTGAGCCCCTTCTCAGGTTTTATTAAACTCATTTGACATATAGAAAATCAAGGCACAGAGAGGTTAAGGGCCAGATTTACAAAGGCATTTAGGCCCCTAAATATGCTGATAGGCTCCTAGTGGGATTTTCAAAAGCTCCCATGAGAGTTAAGCACCTAAGCTGCTCAGACGTTTTGGAAAATTCCATCTGCATCTTTAGGCACCTAAAGACTGCTCTAAATCTGGCCCTTCGTGGTTTTCCCAAGGTAACATAGCCAATGAGAGACTTTCCACTGACTTCAGTGGGCTTTGGATCAGACTCCCAAGTCTATAGCAGAGACAGGAATAGAAGCCCAGAGTAATGTCTTGGCCCCATTGAAGTCAATGGCAAGACTCCCATTGACTTCAATGGAGCCAGGATTTCACCCCATCTGTCCTGACTTTCATTGCCCTGCTTTCAATATTATTGACAGAACTGGGACATGGGCAGTCTGACCTAGTGATTAGAGCCAAGACCCAGCCTAGTGCTTAGAGCCATAGGCCAAAGCTGGAGCCAGGAATCAAGCCAAAGGTCAGAGCTAGAAGTCAATAACCAGAGCAAGGGGTCAGCATTGGAGTCAGCAGCCAATAACTGGAGCCAGGGATCAGAGCTGGAGTCACAGGCCAGGCAAGGGAGCAGGCCTGGGGCAGACTGGAGCAGGATTGGAATAGGGCAGAAGTGGGTCTGGGTAAAAGGTACAGGACCGAGCAATCACAGCTGCATGCAGAAGCACTAAGCAGCCAGGACGCTGCTGCTGAGCATAAATGCATACTGACTGGCTCCCTTCAGCCATTCAGGCAGGCCAGCCAATTTTGTTGCAGCCCAGCTGGGCTCATTAACCTGCCTGTAATCTGAACTGGGTAGCCCCAGGTTCAGCTGATCAAACTCAACCCCCAGCTCCTGATAATCAGAGACATCTCACTAGCTCTTAGAGTTTGCTGCATAATATTTGTGAATAGTTTATTCAACAATTTCACTTCCTCCATCAATTGTTGAATAATCTATTCACAAATAACCTTTCCTTCAGCCATTATTCAGTTCTTTGGATTGTCGAATATATTGCTAGTAACCTCCCCCTATCAATTGTTGGATAAATTATTTGTGAACAATCAATGTCATGAATGGGCACACACCTCACTTCTTCTACAAGACATGGGCCTTGGGAAACATTCCATGCATTCTTTGTCTTTCTTCCATGCCAGACACTAAGCTGCCTGCCACTTTTTCTAGCTGAACCATGATGAAATGTCAACATTTCACAATGCCAAATGTCCTGGCACCATGGGGGGACGTGACAAAGACCAGCCTGCCTTGTAATTGTTCAGTTCTTCTCTTCTAGGGTTTGGCAGAATCCAGTGGTGCATAAGAAAGGATTCTAAATAATAAATAATAATAACAATATTAGATTATTTATTAGCAATAAGTATACCTCCTGGTGCATCACTGGAAAACTGCTGAAAGCCAGGTGTGTTTCCTGTCCCAGGGAGCTTTCTGTCTAAGGTCTGATTCTATAAGTACTTTTTTAGAGGGGTAGTGCTTCCTACCATATCAATCCTGTTGGTTTCTCTGAGGCTAAACGCAGCAGTACACGCCATGGCTGGAAGTGATTGCAGGACTGGGCCCTTGATACCTAAGCAGAAGGGGTGGTTTGACTTCAGAGCAAAGATTCCAGGGTGTAGGAGGTTTTGATCTTAGTTCAGCCTGTTCACCCTGTGCAATTGACAGGCCTGGATGCTGGGACCACTTTTGTGTTTGTATAGTGCCTAGCATGTTGGAGTCTGGTCCATTGCTGGGGCTGCAGGGCACTGCGGCAGTACAAATACTAAATTATTAGTAGTAGTAATGCACAGGAGAAATGTGTATCAATATAGCAAACAAACACGGCTGTTCGCTCAGGCCCGTGGCATTTTTGTAGCATCTGTCAAGTGGCAAAGTAACCTGATTCCCTCTCGTCAGCTGCAGGTTTTTCGGTGTCATTTTCTGTAGTGCAACTAGCCGTGGAAGTTACCTTTAATTTTTCTTTAGAAAGCCACTTGCTCAACTTCACACTCTAGGCTCTGGCTAAACTCTCCTTTCTTGAAAGTGAAATTTCCCTTGAATCTGGAGCTTGCTTGCATAAAAATCCCTTGTCCTTTGTCACGGGCACTCCCGACCCCACACAACCACACAGTCAGTTGCAGTTAGGGTGACCAGATATCCCAATTTTATAGGGACAGTCCCAATTTTGGGCTCTTTTTCTTATATAGGCTCCTGTTACCCCCACCCCCTGTCCCGATTTTTCATACTTGCTATCTGGTCACCCTAGTTGCAGTTGTGCTGGGTCTCCCAAGCCCTTGCAGTATTGCTGCCATGAACTCTCTAGCCAGCCATAGAACACACCTACATGCCACAGATGTCACCAGATTCTTGGACACAATCAAGCACCAGTCTTCCTGCATGCTTTGGAAACCTGAGCCCCTGGGAGAGGGAAGCGGCTGGAGTCAGGGCCGGCTTTAGGACATGTGTAACCCTTCTGCCCCTCTGAGTTAGCAGCAACAAGGGCCGGGTTCAGTATCCAGCGGTTCCGTTTCAATAACACAACTCATAACCGGCTTGAGCCCCCACCCAGTGACCTGGGACACTTACATACCAACCCCCCCTGGGCACCTCTAGGAGGCAATACTTCCCCTCTCACAAGCACGGAGTCTGAGTGTAGAAAAATCCTTTTAATAAAGGAAGGAAACAATGTGGCATCCCATCCGAGAAACACCACAAACAGGATTATAACACAAACCATAAGCAAAAACCCACCTCTGAGTACGTTTGGCACTGTCCTTTCCCCTTTAGGGTCTTAAGCCCAATCACCCCAAAGTCCAACAACCCAAGAGTCTCTGGTCAGTGCCACCCCAGAATTCAAAAGTTTATCTGCAGAGTTTTACCCCCCCCAGCCTGGATGGAAATGGGGGGGAGTCCACACAAGGTGTTAAGGGGCACCTTACGTGGACCAGGGCCAACTGCTCTGCCTCTCCATGGAGTTCTGCTGCAGCCTTCACCACGACCAGGTCCAGTACACCAGCTGTGATGCTCCTCTAGCCGTCCCTGCAAACCGCTTCACTCTGCTCACTGTTCCATGGGCTGCTCCAACATGCTGCAAACTGCTCCGCTCTGCCAGCTGCTTAACGATAGGTCTTCAGGCTCCCCCACTAGTTAACACAGCACTCAGTGATCTCAGCTCAGCTCTCTTAGTGATTTCAGCTTGTAGTAGGGGAGTCCTGGTGCTCCAACATGAACTCAGCTCAGCAGTCTCTAGATGGACTCCTAATGGAATCAAAATAAGCTTTATTCTTTTACAGTGGAGCAAGGAGACTGTGCAATTGGTGTTCCAGACCCTCAAAAGGGGCCCATACCATCAGGTACACACACCCATCCCCAACCTCTCTCAATTCACTGGGTATTGGAACCCATGTCCCTTGTTTAGCAAGTGTCAATTTATATTGAGACAGCTCTGTCATAAAGCAGTCTGGTAGTTCCTCATTCACATAATCAGGTGGCAACACTTTATTTATCCTGCCCCAATAACAAAGAAATTGGGGATCCCAGAGCTGTCAAAATAACCATCCCAGGCTGCATTGGGCTATGCTGGGCGTGCCCATGCAAACATCTGAGAATTCACACTTTCTGAAATTATTTCCACACTTCCCATAATTCACCACCAGATGTCAGGGTAGAGCTCATCCTGACTCTGCTTACAAGTGCGGGGCCCAATTCGAAAGAGCTGCCACTGAAATGCCACCAAAAACAGCTGCAGCGATTGAGCTGCCACCGAAGATAGCAGCAGCAATTTGGCTGCAGCTCAATCGGTTGCCGCTGTTTCCGGTGGCACTTTGGCAGAGGGTGGGAAGCCCCACTTCCGGACACTGTGGGGTCCTCTTAGTTGCGGGGCCCAATTCCCGGGAATCGGGGGAATTGCCCTAAAGCCGGCTCTGGCTGGAGAGGTCTATTTGTAGCACTCATTTCCCCAAATATCCCAGGCTGGCTTAGCCCCTCTCTATACAGGATAACACTCCAACTCACGGCTTCTTACACTTGCTGTATTTTTTTCTTTAAGAAATGGGCCCAATCCAGAAGCTCAAATCCAAACCCCGTCAAAGATCAGGTTGACGGGGACGCTCAGATTTGAATCCTTGGATCTCATGCTCTCTTGTCAGCATGGGTCGTTGGGAAGCAGCCCACAAGGTCAGAAATCTCACAGAAAGAGCTGATTTCTGAGATTTCTGCTATGTTGAGTCAAACCATCAGGAGAAGGGCCTGGCCTCAATGAACCCCCAAACTCTGCCCTAATCTGCATCCAGACCTAAAGACCACTGCCTTGGCTCACCAGACCTCTCCCTTTAAGCCAGACAGTTGAACATTCTTCTCCCTCCACTGCCCCATGTTCCACCTTCACCATCCCACCAATGGGGAGTATCGTCACATCTTCCCCAGGGAGCAGAGGTAGCCGAGTTTCAGCTCCACAGGCCACTAAAAGAGCAGGGGAGGCCTGGCCCAGGAGTCTCCTTGTTAGAGGCAAAGCCAAATGCCCAGGCCTTGCACACTTACTGCATCAATCACACACTATCCCCATGCTCGGCGCTCCAACCGGGCAGTCACATGTTGACGTAAACCAGCGCTCCCCAACCTTTTTCGTCTGGTGGGCACCAGATGACGAGCCACGGAAGACAATTGGTGGTATTTCAGAAGCGACGCCTTTGGATGATGCAGTTTGTTGGCGGCATTTCGGTAGATGCTTGTCCGCCAGCCAGAACGCGGGCACACTTAGACATCCCGGCGGGCACCATGGCGCCAACTGGTACTGCGTTGGGGACCCCTGACGTCAGGGCCGCCCAGAGGATTCAGGGGGCCTGGGGCAAAGCAGGGGAGCTGCGGTGCTTGTACTCATCAGGTGGTGGTTTAGGTCTTCGGTGACATTTTGGAGGCGGGGGCCCTTCAGTTGCTCCATGTCTTTGGCAGCACTGAAGGGCCCCCCCACTGCCGAAATGCCGGCCAAAGACCCGGACCACCACTGGGCCAGGGCTTGGGGGGCCCCTGCAGGGGCCAAGGCCTGGGGAAAATTGCCCCACTCCCCCCCCGGCGGCCCTGCCTGACATAGACAAAGGAGACTGTGCTGAATGGTGGCCCTTTGTTACCCAAAGGTTTCTGCTGCATGTCTGCGGCCAAACACTGGCCCCCTGACATAAGTGCCAACTTTTCCATTGATTTCATTAGATCAAAATCAGACACATGTTGTTAGGAGGTTGGGATGCCCCCAAGGATTAAAGATGCTGTGGGTCATTAGTATTGGTATTGCCGAGATGCTCCAGTCAGGGATCGTGGTCCCTTGATGCTAGGTGCTGTACACATCTATAATGGAAAGACAGTCCTGGTTCCAAAGAGCTTAGAGTAATTTGTTAAGGCACATTAAACAATAGGGTTTCCTGCCATTATAGCCCAGCAATGGCTCTTGCTCAGGGTGCCCTGGAGGTTAGGGCCATTCAGAGCTCAGGCCATTCAGGAGCTGGGACTGATGCAGTGGGACAACCAGGAGCAGAAGGTCCTGCCTCTCATCAGCTTTTCCATCTCCCAGAGTTTTTTTCTTACAGGTGGTTTCCAGCTTTCCCTGCTCTCTGGAGTTTAGGGGCAATAGCTCATCCATATCTTGAGTTTACAGACCATCTCAGTCCACAGAGCTTTTTCAGCTAGCCACAAATGAAAGGGGGTTGGGAGCTGGCCATGTCTCTGTATTTCTTTACCACACAGGACTGTCCCAAAAGCCTTATGAGTGGGGGGCAGCCCCTCTCCTGCTGCATTTTCCTCCAACAGAAGGAAAGGATGATCTGGTGGCTAAAGTCCAGGCCTTTGTGTCTGGACAATTGGATCCTGCTCCCAGCTCTGCCACAGGCTTCCTGGGTGACCTTGAGCAAGTCACTTAAGGCCACCATTTTTAAAATGTATCATCAAATCCTGGGTGCCTCAGCTCATGGGGGTCCAACCTGAGACACTTTGGCCTGCTGTTCAGTGGTGCTGGGCACCTGCAATTCCTGCTCCTTTCAATGAGAGCTGTGAGCGCTCAGCACGCGGAAAATCAGGCCTCAAACTGGCTGCCCAAGAAGTGCGGCACCCTGAGTTAGGGGACACGCTTGAGAAGACTGGTCTGGTCCTCTCTGTGTCTTGGTGTGTCACCTGTACAACTTGTATAATACCTGTTTAGTTCAGAGGCAGGAGAAACGTAGCCAGGTAAACATCCATTCCTGTTTGTTCAGTGGATGGAAGGTGCTAGCTAAGGACAACCACATTCACTATTTTATTTAAAATCTCTCCTCACCCTTTTGGGACTCCCCTTCCCCCACCTTTGGTGGTTTGCATTCCTGCCCATTCCTAAAACTCTGCCACAGAGATTTGGACATGAACTCAAATATCTGGTAGCTGGAACCAGGCCCCTACTTAAGCCACCTAAGCTGACATTCCAGGCTTCCCATCATGGGGAAGAGCCCTTCCCCTCACCAGAGCTTCAGCACTCCTAGTACAAAGCCTGTCGGATTTAATTGTTAACGAGTGAGGAAATAAACTTGCTCTAATTATTGTACAAAGAGCTTAGATGGAATTCAACAGAGCGGGAGCATTGCCTAGTTATCACAACAGGGAACTGAGAGCCAGGACTCCTGGCTTCTATTTCTGGCTCTGCAACTGACTCATTGAGTGACTTTGAACCCAATCCTGTGCCTCAGTTTCCAAGCAGGGAAAAGCAGGGAGGGAGGATGATATTGCCCTGCCTCCCAGGGTCGTTGTGAGGCTGAATTAATTAATACCTGTAAAGCAACTGGAGATCTCAGAGGGATGAATCTATAGAAATAAGCAAGGAAATATTTCTAACAGAATCAGCAGCTGTGCTCCTTTTCATGAGTAGAAAATATACTCACTCACTGGGTGTGCCAACAGATGACCTGACACTAAAGAGAACTGGGAGAGCTATTTGCAGTGAACAATTTTTACCCTTGTCTGTTTGTGTATTATCTACAAATAGACTGATTTTTGCTCAATTGTTTGTGGGTCACAAATATGCAATGAAACCAGTGGTTCTCAACCTATTCACCATTGTGGGCTACATATACAGCTCTCTGTGTGTTATGTGGGCTGCATCCTCACAATATATATACTACCCGTATGGCCCTGAGGATGTCACACACGGCGCAGCTCTGTGCTGATTGGGCCACAAGTGGCCCATGGACCGTGGATTGAGAACTACTGGTTTAGACAAACACATCTCTCCCTATGTGTCACTCACAAGTGAGTCACGCTCACTGTTGCTTGGAGTATTTCCTATTTGTGCGGTGTGACTGGTCCCTAGACTCACATGGTATTGTTTCTGCTCACTGATTAGAGCAGGGGTAGGCAACCTATGGCACGTGTGCCAAAGGCGGCACGCAAGTTGATTTTCAGTGGCACTCACATTGCCCGGGTCCTGGCCACTGGTCTGGGGGGGCCTCTGCTTTTTAATTTAATTTTAAATAAAGTGTCTTAATCATTTAAAAAACCTTATTTACTTTACATACAACAATAGTTTAGGTATATATTGTAGACTTATAGAAAGAGACCTTCTAAAAACGTTAAAATGTATTACTGGTATGCGAAACCTTAAATCAGAATGAATAAATGAAGACTCGGCACACCACTTCTGAAAGGCTGGCGACCCCTGGATTAGATAATTCCCAGGTCCATAAAGAGTTTTCAGAATGGCTGCTAGACAATTTTGGTGTGAGTATTAATGCCATGTGAATACACATACACTCCGTTTCTTGGAACAGACTTGTGAACATAATTTTGCTCATGCCAGTTTTCCTTAGAAGCCAATCAGTGGGGTTGTGAAAACTGCTGAAGCCAATTTGTGGTTTTTGATCTGAACGGATGTTCTTCAGCTCTTGCTCCATCTGGGCGCAACCAGTTTGTGGGGTCTCCCATCTGGTAGCTAGACTTGCTGTATGTGTGTATCTGTGCCTTTCTCTTTACCGCCAGCCAGCATGGGGTTGCCATGGGCTGTAGACACCAGCTCAGCAGATTGAGCCAAAAGGGACTCTCTGAATCTGATTGCCTGAGCTGCTCCCAACTGTAAGTCACTCTTTGATGATTTTCTACTTATCAACTTCAAAAGAGATGGTTGCAAAGCTGGACTCAGCCAGGTGGCTTCTCTCCTCAAGAAACATTCAACATAGGGCCCCAGTGAGATAGGAACCAACTCCTTTGAAAATCCCAGCTTTAATTAACTTTAGATGAAAGAAGCCAGATTTTTCCTTTCCACGAAGCAAACAGCTTCCACTATGCACTCGGTAGTGCCTTTGAGGTTTTCTGAAACATGATAGTTTCTGTTATATGTAGTCTGCACAGGCAAAGGGACCATTTGATAGAGCAGGTGCTATCCAGCTGGGGTCCAACCCCACCTGTAATATTGCATTCAGTTTTGGGCACCACCACAATGCCCGAAAAAGGCAACATATCTTAATGCCACACTGCGGTATTAGTTGAATTTTAACTTGGAGGGAAGGAGGACAGCCACTGATTTGCCAACCCTACATCCAGCAGCAGCTGAGCGATTCTCAGAGCTCTCCCAGCCAAATATTGATTAAGCTTGACCCTGCTCGGTGTCACAAACTCCAGGAAGATCACACCCCATGGTGGGACAGATCAGACATGAGTGGTACTGGGAAGGCAGGTTCCTCCTCTTTACAATACTTAAAAACTTTTCAAAATTCCTGTAGCTCATTGGATAGGGAGTCAGTATAGCCTCCGGTCACTGGACTTCTCTAGGCCAGGTAGCTATACCCAGCCAAACAGCTACAGCGAGTTGTCTCACCCTTTGTTGATTGGCCTGTTGTGTTAAAAACACTATGCAGAAGTTTGCATTCCAGATATGATGCAACAGCTGCTGGGAACTAAACTAGAGCAGATGCTGTCTTTGCTTGGGAAAGGAAAAGCACCAAAACGATAAAATAAAGCGAGTAGAAAGAAGATACATGCCACAAATGCACAAGTTGAAATGGCCGACTGACAGAGCTGCACTAGGTGGCCAGTGTGTGTATTTTGGTACTAATACCTTGCACTCACAGTATGTAACACCTTGCAGTCAAGGGTCTCAAAGCTCTTTGTAAAGATTTAAACCTCATACGTTCCCCTGCGCCTTTCCCCGCTAGTGCAAGATGTAAGTATGATGATCCCGGGCACAGAGAGGTGTGGTGACTTCCATAAGGTCAGCAGTGAGTCAATGGAAAAGCTGGGAACAGAAACCAGGAGTCCTGGCTCCCCGTGCTCTACATTTTCCATACAATTTATGGAAAAACTTATCCCCTTCATCAGTCCTATTACACAGCACTCAGTGAAGATCAGGCAATTAGATCACTTGACTAAGTAATCAGCCCTAGCCGCATGCAAACTGGCTGCCGTCACACAGCTGTGGAGCTCATAGTTGGATTCTTCCATGCTGCATTGTGATTAAGGGGGAAGCAAATATTCTGTATTAATTCCCGCTTCAAATAAAGTGATTTCATCCTGTTCTTTATGCCGGTGGTTCAGACAAAAGGTGCACAGCGTCCTAAAGGTGCCTCTTTTTTCTTTTGGAGGCAATCTCATTCAATTCTATTTTGCACTTTTCTGGCCTAAAGACTCCTTTATAATAGGAGTGGTATACGCATGGTGCCCTCTGCGTGAATTGTAGCAAACTGGTTAGTTTGCCTTGTAGTGAGTGGCATCTAAACTGCTCAGATATGTGTATCCAAACTGTGGGCAGCTGATGGAGATGATCTTTTAGCTCAAGTGGCAGGTGCCTGTGCTTTGTGGCATCAGAGACTGTGAGTTCTGTCCTTGCTGCTGCTGTGAAATTACAAGAGGACATGATGTGTAGCCACAGATGTACTACAATATTACAGATATAAGAAGGTTCTGCCTGGGGTGTGTGAACCAGAGTAGGAGTCAGAACATCGATCTTCGTCCTTGTTACCTGAAGAATACCTGCTCTGTAAAGCCCAGCCTGTGTTGCCATGGAGACACTGTCTGCCCTGATGACCTTTCAATTCTGATCATTTTAGTGAAAATAATTTGATGCAATCAGGAGAGACATGAGGTTTGTGGTTATACACACACACACACACACACACACAATCTCCTCCATGTCAGGATTTCAGCAAGCAGGCAGATGAATCTGCTTATAAAAGACAGTGGCATCGCAGCCGGAGGGGATGATTGCAGACATGGCTTCCTCTGGCCCAAAATACCAGTAGCTGCTGCTGCTGCTTACTGTGACTTGGCATCACCAAAACAAGATACCTACGTGAGTGAGACAAGGCTAATTGAATCCTAAAGCTACCCAAATGTCTGAATTACCCTTCCCTCTAAACAGACTTTCCCGCTCAGATTCAAACGATGCCATAGAATTATCTGTTACAGGACATTAAATAAATTATCCCCCATACTGAAAGGTGTATATTTTTTCAGCAAGGACTAATTTAGTCTTCCAGATCCACACAGGGGACTGTTCAATTCACACAGAGAGACAAGAATCTCAATCTCAACATGTCATTTGGATCCAAGAGGGGAATGCGGCTTCTTTCCTCAAAATCAGAACAAATTTTGTAGACAGTTGGGTAGCCGTCCTGACGGCTCCTTTTTTCTAGGAGTGACCTGCACGGGTTGGATGGTCTAATTCCAGATCCCAGTGGCCAAATCACAGAAAGCATCATAACAGTTGGCACCAGCTGGCCTCTGTGTTGGCAGTCTCAGCAGATAGGCCATAGTCTGAACAGTCTATGGAAACTCAACTTTAAAGATGGTCGCTCCAAGTCATGACTGAGGCACACTGGCAGGCAAGTAGCATGTGTGCATGAAGCTTGCCCTTGAAGTACTTGCTGTGTGCTTTTGAGTAGGATATATGATGGGCTAGATACCGTAGAGAACGTCAGTCTCGAAGTTTGTCTAGCATGAAAGTTTCTCCAGCATTCAATTTTGCCTACAATTTTTCTTTTAAGACTCCCCCTTTCTTAGAACAGAGCCTCAACTCTGGCTAGATCCCAGCAAGAGATACCAAATGGCGCTTTTTCCTTTCTTTTGCTCTTTCTTCCTTCTCGTGAAGCTGGCAGCTTCTCCAAACACACATCCAACCAACGCACAGTGCATTCGAAAACAGGCCATCTGGCTGCGCACTCCTTGAAAATGAGAAGACAAGAAAAACAATCCGCTTGGAGCTGGCAGCTGAAAGGCAGGCAGCCCGTACGTGGACTTGCTCTTGCGGCGCTGTCCAAGAGTTGTCCAATCCATAGGCAGTCCAAAAGCACTTTCCTACTGAACAGAATATGGCTGGCTCCAGAAACCGCTCCAAGTCCACATTCTGAGTGGGATGCTGTAACTCTCCTTAGCTGCACATGTGCTCGTTAATTAAAGTCACTTTGGAAAGTGCCCCTCATTCCCCCTGCTGGGCTTGCTAGTCGGCCCTCCCTGAAATCCTTCTTGCTGCTCTGGAGCCCCCTAGTGCTGTACAAGCTACCAAAGCCAAGGCACAGGAAGGGCTGCTCCAGAATGGCTTTTTCAACTACAAAACGGAAGCAACTGCATTCATTGTTCAATGAACAGCCACCGCTGGCCTATACAGAGTTGGGATGAAGGCAAAGTAGTTTTATTTTGATGTGATTTTCTCCTCTCTCTGCCTGTGGCAGCACCCCAGCTTCTCCAGAAGTGGAACCATCCATGACAGTCTCTTGGGAAAATGTGGTGAAGTGTCACGGGCTTGAGTGCTCTGAGCCACTGAGGCAGCAGGCTCCTTAGTTATCTCTCAGATGCTCATGGGCTGTGGGATATGCCTCCATCTCACTTTAGTCTGAAGGTGATGTGAACAGCATGATGTCCCTTTAAGCTACAGTATCAGGCGTAATTCCCTGGGAAGGTTTGCTTTGAGGGGCATGGGTGAAAGCAGTCACATACCCTGGCTTATACATGTTTAATGTCCCATCACTACATTTCTGTGGTGACTAGATGATCCATCAGATCTTTTATCCACACCTTGCTGGGACTCCCTTTGCAACTGCAGCCATTTTCTTAGTAAGGATGAGACAGAGTGTATATAATGGCGGGTCAACCAGTGGGAGATATTATGGATACTGCTCAGCTGTGTGTGCACAGAGTACTAATGCGTACCTATATCGCTGCATCCCTGCCATGACTTATGCTTCTGTTGGTGCTACTCATGAATAGAATCAAGGCATACACCTCCAGACTGTTTAACTGTCTTGGTTCAGAAGAAGAGTTCTGTATCAGAAAACCTGCAATTTCCTTTCAAATATTATTGCCACACACAGGATATACCATGTTAATACAGTTCTCCAGTATAGTCGCCTTTCATGACTATTATTTTATCAATGACATTCACGTCATCCTTTTCTCAATTTTAAAGGGCCAATACCAGCAAACTTTAGGTTCAAAATTCAGATTGTTTTTAAAAAAAAAAGGCTGTTTTGCAAACCTTAAGGGGATCTGAAAGATTTTCATGGACTGAAGGAAATAGAGGAATCCTTATGAATTTAAACAAAACCTCTGATTTGTTGTGACCCAACAGAACTGCCTTGTGCTAGTGTGTGAGAACCAGGAAGTGAAACTGACTTGATACAGATTATAAAGGAAAGGACTAGCATAGTTTCCAGGTCTGAGTGGAGTGAAATGCAAAGAGAAATTGAACAGGATCAGTGATAAAAATACATATGTTTTAAAATCTTTCAGTTTTAAACTCTAACCAGTTATTTAACATTCAGTAAAAACTTTGGAACATATCATAAATGTAGTTCCACTCAAATACATGAGTTCTATTTGTAATTTTCAGCAAAGTAGGATAACATGGAAAGAAAAGAAGAGACTGAGAAGTTAGATCTACACTACAGTTTGGCTATAAGGAGTCTGAATCAGCTGGAGACATTAGAACAATGCTTCTGAGAGTCTATATGCTGGCAATTAACTCATAAAAGATCTGGCTATAAACCTTACAATACATGTTGTTTCTCTTTGAGCCATCAGTTGCATGCTATGAAGTGCATAGTGCCTCCCCTGACTGCTAAGAGCTCTTAGCTCTCATTGAAGTCAAATGGTGCAGTGGGAGCTCAGCACCTCCCAAAATGAGGTCTCAAATCTTGTTTGTGTTACTCATGTGAATGGCATTGCCCACTTGAGTAGGGAGGGATGAATTGTCCCTAAATCCCACTGAATGTGTATCCTGTGCACCCTAGATTGAAATAAAGGATTTATATTCCTGACTATATTTTCCTGGTTTTTATTCCCACATAGAATGACTTACCAAATAGCAAAACTAGGGCTGGACAAAACATTTTCTGCTTACATTTTTTGATAGAACATTGGGTTTTTAACACAATAAATGTTTTCACAGCGAGGGTCTGCTTTCCTTGAAAATTTGATTTTTCAGCAAAAGAAACACCAGAAAGTCAAAAACTCTTTATTTTTGGCACTTTCTTTTTTTTTTTTTTTTTCTGTTTTTTGGGTTTTTTTTTTTTAAATGTTTCAGGTTTTGGATGAAATACTGAAATTTTCCAGCAGGGGAAAAGCACCCATTTTCTGACCAGCTCTTGTCAAAACCAAAGGGTTCATTGCTGGATTTGGTCTGGGAACTGCACTGGAGGGGAGGTGACTGACACCTTTCTAGTTCCAAATAAAGCCCTACAGGATGGGAGACCATCTAGCTATACCCATTTGTGTGAGTCACGCCAGCCACCCTTTTGCCAAGGGAGTGTGTCTAATGACATTTAAGGAGTTCAGGTCAATATGCTACTAGTAAACACTGTTTGCCTCTCTGCTGGGCTCTGGCCTCTGTAGCCGTATGTGTGCGTGTGGGATGCACACAGGTACATGCTGTTCAAAATCAAACCCTGGCTACAGTGTTTCCGTGACATCTGTGACTCACCCAGACAACAATAGCCCCTGGCACTTGCCCAGGCTCGAGAACTCAGCTTTCCCCATTCATAAAAAATATAAAAAAAGGTTGCACACATAAGCACAGAGTGGCCCAAATCCTGCTTTGCACAGCACCACCAGCACACTTGGGCTCTTAAGCTGGCATAGCTGGATCAGCCTCTCTCGTGGTGCAGAACCACCGTAATGACAACTCTCAAACCCACCCATGCCCCTGCTCCTGTGTAAAGGGGGTGGCTTTGACTTCCCTGCTGATTTTTAGCTGCCATATTAGTCCCTAGGGAGATGGCCCCAGCACACAGGCAGCCTAAAATCAGCTGGGCAGAGTTCAGCTTTGCACCCCCCACTTTCCAAGCTTTGCTGTGTTCTTCAGCTGTAGCTGGTGAGCTGGGCCTGTTTGTGCATATGTACTTCACATTAAACCAGCATGGGTCTTTGTTCCCCTCTAGTGGCTGGACCACAAAAGAGATTTGTGAGTACTTCTTCTTCCAAACGAATCCGACTGGGTCTTAGATGCTTATTCTTTTTAGGGTGACCAGACAGCAAGTGTAAAAAATTTGGACGGGGGATGGGGGCTAATAGGAGCCTATATAAGAAAAGCCTCCAAAATCGGGACTGTCGCTATAAAATTGAGACATCTGGTCACCCTAAATCTTTTAAATCCAGAAGTCCTGGGTGCAGCCCTCACAGGTAATCTAGGCAGAGCCTTTGTTATCTGCACAGAAAAATGTATGCATGCGGTCGTACACTCACCCATAAACACATGTTCACTGAGTCAGATCCCACTCAGCCATACGCACAGGGAGCCATGTCACACACATTCACCCATGAACACCAACACTTCCTCCACACCACACTGTGATTCCGCTTGGAAAACAAAGCGAGGTGACTTCATTTCAGAAAAGCAAAACTCTCGTGCAATGTGGGTCCAAAGATTCCATTGCTTGTATTTTAACCATTTTCAGATTGTTCAATTAATTTTAGCTTAGCCCTTTGCATGTCAGGAGTAGCGCTCATTTGGTTCAGACACTGAACACTTTACCAGGCCAATCACTGAATGGCCATAGTTTATACAAAGTTTTTAACTGCTTGTCCAACATGATGTAACCAATTGGTTCAGCATTAATTTTCTACTCTAGCCTTAGGGGTCATCGGACGGTACCAACACAAAGAGTTTACCACTCTTCCAAGGGCCTCGCGCCACCCACGCCCCTCTAATACATCAGCTGGAAAGCCAGCTTCCAGTTCCCCCATCTGTGGGCCATTCTGTCCCCTGTACCAGCACAGCAGAGAATGAATCCACTACCTACCCTTCCACATTGACTGGATTAGTTTGTGCCCTTAAGGTACAATAACATGCTGGGGGTGGCACCCAGCCCCAGCAGGAGGCACTACCCCTCCCCAAGTTCCTGATGTACAGTTGGTTTGCCCTCATGGATCAGTGCAGGGCTGTGTCCCTGCTTCCGCCTCGCCCACTTCATGGAATCCTGAATGCTGGGACTGCAATTGTCCCTAGCCCTTGTGTAGAGCAGGTGAAAGAGGCCCTGCTGCACCCATGTAAGATTCAGTCATGATGTTTATAAAGCTCCACTCCTCGATTCCCAGGCAATGTTCATAGTGCACCAGAGGTAGCAGAGCAGAGGAAGTGTGAGGGGTCTGCCCCAGTTAAGTAGGGATTGCAGATGGGCAGGATGTGGAATGTGTAAGTGCAGAGGGGTGGGGAGAAATGCCTTCTAGGAAAGCAATGAGTGGGGGGTGGCTTCCAGATACTACTTTGCCTAGAACCCTACAAATCCTGGGACCACCTCTGCTTGCCATAACCTTCATGGAGCAGGAGATCCACTGTCCTTTGGGTGATGTGTCTGACAGTCAGGAACCCACTAGCTCCCCCTAAGGGTAGACTACTACACACAATCTAAATCTGCTACTGTCTTCCAAGACGGTTGAATAGGAGCCGGTTTGTTCTTGTTGCTTTGCCGAAACAAGCAAAATCAGTGCCAAGAACAGATGCAAACTGGTTGGTTGTGCAGTTCAATTCTAGCTCAGAGCACATAACCCCCATCTGTGTGCTTGTGTGTGAGGCGTGGGGTGGAATATAAGAATTTGATTGTCATAATTTAATCCCAGATTACTTCTTGGAAAAAAAACAAAACAGATACAAACAGCATGTTCCCTTATAAATCAAACATGAAAGAGCTTATTATGTTCTGTCATGAAGCTGGCAGCTATCTTTGCCGTTCTCAGCTGCCCACTGTAGGGCAAAGGCCGTTCCAGAGCTATCCCTGATGGAAACAAAAGCCCAAAACCAAATTGCATTACATTAATTAATTTTTGAGGCCATGGTGGTATTTCACACAGAAAGTGCATTATGAGCAGAGGACGCAAACTGACTGATTTACAGAAACAGATGGAATGGCACAAAGCGGATAGCCATCTGGAATTCATGTCACTTCTAGCTGCATTGTGGAAAGCTCACGCCAATATCCTACACATAAATAAAAAGCCTTGATGTGACATGTGCACTTCAGAGCATCAGAAAACTGTTGCCCCGTAGACCAGTTTATTCATAAAAATGACAGTACAGGCTAGTGCAAAAGTGGAGGTTTTCTGATTGGTGGCAGGACTCAGCAGATTTAAGGCAATTAGGTTTCAGCAAAACAATAATGGTACTGGATGCACCTGATGCACTATTGCCCCAACATCCATCAGACCAAATGAGTCAATTTGTGTAATGGAAACAGAGTCACTCAGGGTCAGCAATAGGCACAACCAGCAACAAGAAACATTTGAGGTCTCATGATCTTGTGTTGTCACAACATCTCGTGGGCTAGTCCATTCCTGCCCACCAGTCAGATCACCCACTCCTGGCAGTGTAACCAGAGGGGAGGAAATGATGGTCCAAGTTCACTCTGCCCCACTCTGGGGGAGCTTGGACTTCTGCTTGCTTGAAGCCCTGCAAATCCTAAGGTCAATGCTGGAGCTTCTGCAATTGGACATCACAGAATTAATGCTTCCTACCTGGATCATATATTTTTCGGGATCACATTAACCTTTATTTTTCATGGGGCTGGGTGACATCATTAGCACCAATGTTTATTGCTGGAGTGAAGAATCTTCATGATAGTGTGGGTGGGAGACAGGGTATATTCAATATGGAGCAGATCTCAAGCATGGTTTCCTTTATTTTTTCCGCTCTTGTAGGATGTGAAATGACACTAATAAAGATCTACTTACTTAGAAGAATCCAATTAAACTTGGATTTTCCTTCTGCATACTCCATCTAAGTCCTGTCAACCTACTCTAGCAGTGCTGAGTACCAGTGCATGCTTTGGTCAAAGGAGGAAGGCAACAACAGCTGGGTATCAAACTCAGGGAAAAGTAATAAACATAGTAAATTCAAGAAATGGTGGCTCTCTCTCTCTCTCTCTCTCTCTCTCTCTAGATGAATGAACATGTTAAAAATATCTGTCTGTAGCCACTAGCTCATCACTTAGAGGGAAATTCTCCCAACAATTACTCAGTAATAGGGATTCGCCTTAATCAATATTACTCTTCATCCGTCTAATCAATAATAGGGACCTTCACTAATCAATCAATGAAAGGAAATACTACTAATTAAACAACTTCCACAAGTCGACAACCAGGAAACTTCATGAGCAGTTAACATGAAATAACCAGTCAGCAAGAACCTTACTCATCAATAGCACTAGTAATTAAACAATAGTTAAGGGCCCTTCAGGAACAGAAAATCTCTTCAATCAATAAACCTATAATTTCCTTAATCAACAGCACACATTGGTTGATAATATGGAAACTCACCAGTGTATCAACTATCAATAATAAAGAACTCTATCAATACAAATCAGTGCTGGTGAATGTTCTGCAAAGCATCACTAATCATTTGATAATTGATTGGGAAATTCACAAATCAATAACACCCAATAATCAGTCAGCATTAGGGCCTGCATCAGTGACAGTGGAGTTGATCAATCAGCAGTACTTGCAATATAATTAGGAGGAAGCCCACCAATATTACTACCCAAGGGAAACTCCCTACTGAGAGAACTCAGACACCCCTCAGGAAGGTGAAAATTGGGAGCTATAAACGCCCGAAGGGTGGAATTGAACCACTCTGTCGCTAGACAGCTACAGGTTTGAAGCCTGCACCCCAGACCACTGAGGATCATCCGGGCAATTGAAAACATGCAATTACAACGGTATATAAATCACAGCTATAATTTCAATTTTCAAGTTAGGATGAACAGCATTCTTTTCCCGTTCCCCCAGTACTATCTCTATTTTAGACTTATTAGTTCCTATATAGAGGCTTCACTCAGTGGGTTTCAGGGCTACTTCCTTCACCTCGAGGGGAGACACTAGCCCTATGTGCCTCTTTCTCACGCTTTTCCTACCTAGATCGCGCCCGCTGCTTTATGCAAATATTGCTGAAGCTGATTGGTGAATTCCCCGCGGCTGCCGGAGAGGGAAGGGCTCGGGCCAAGGCGGCAGCGTTCTGACAGCTGAGCGCAGGGCCGGGCTGGCTCCAGCAGGACAGGGAGGCGGAACAGCATGGGGGTGCCCCCGGGAGGGAGTGATTGTCGCTCCCAGAGGGGTTAGTTGTGGATCTGCCCCCACCCATAATGGGGAGGTGGCCGCCAGCAGGGGCTTCCCACTGTGATGTTGGGCGGTGAATCCTGCCCCGGGGGGGGGGGGTGCAGATCACAGTGAAACCTGTTCCTAGAGAGGCTGAGGGAGTCGGTGCGGGGTGGTAACTCACGGCCTATTCCCAGCAAGAGCAGCAGCTTTATCCTGCTGAGCCCCCCACACCCCAGCAATCCCCATCACCTTTCCCGGTTCTCCCAAGGGCTCTTTCAACATCTTCCCAAAGATGGGCTTGTGCAACGCCCTTGTGCAAGGGGGAGAGGAAGACGTGGGTTGGGGGCGGGGGAGTCATTGTTTACCTCTGGCTTTTGTTTGTGGAAAACCAAATCCTGCCTTCTCGATCCTGCTCTTCAAACCACGGATCTGTGATGGGGTTAGGGAGCCTCCTCTTCTAAACTGTCCCTTGGCTCTCAGTGTGGGTCAATAGCTTCCCAGGCATGCTGGACTCCCCCTTTTTCTGCATTGTATAGTTCTGTGGTGTCCATTGTCATCTGCTGGATACAAGGCAATTGGTACCTTGGTCTGTTGCAGGGAGACCTTTCTCTGCCCTCCAGGAGTTTCTCAGCTAGATCGCTATTCGCTACCAGGAGGTGCCAGATCAGGGCGTTGGTGTATTGGGTACTAATCCTCATCGCTCTGTATCAGCATTTGGTTCTGCAAACAATGGAAATAAAATGCTTGTCGGGCAAAAATTCTTCCTTGATCAACACTTTGTGGAACCCCCAACAAAGTCAGTAGAATACCACAGTTTGAATGGATACAGAATTTGCACTCTTCTGCACAGGCTTGAGTTCACGTATGCTCCAAGCTCTGCGGCCAGAATCTGATCCTGTTTACACCTACATAAACCCAGAATAACTCTATTGACTTCAACTCAGAGTAGAATCGGAAAGGTTTTTAACAGGCATGTCCCCTTTTGTTGTACATTACACCAGGGAGATAAGGGATCATTGTGTGTGATTGTTTATGGGGGTGGGGTGCCCAGCTAATTCCAAGTAAACGTTGTTTCAAAGAACTTTCAGCCAGGGGGTGCAAAGGAAGGGGAAAAGGTGCATTGTCATGAGCCTTAACACTGGAATATGCCATTCATAACTGGGCAGCCTCATCAATACACATAACATGCTGAGTTAGAAAGTTCTTAAAATTGGGGCATATATAGGAGAGAGACTAGTCTAGTGGGCATAAAGCCAAGGATGTGAGTTCTATTCTTGGTCATTGATCTTCTGTCTGATCTTGGGCCAGCCACCTCACCTCCCTGTGACTCTGTTTTCTCTCCCATCTTCTGAATGTCTGTGACTATATGCTTGTTCAGTACCAAGCATCATGGGACTCTGATCTGGATGGATGTCTCTTGGCACTACTGTACTACAAATAATAAAAACCTAGTTTGGACACATGACCTTATCTTTTACTTTGCCATGGTGTAAATGTCTACAGAAAACATAAGACAGTGCAGAATTAGGCCCCTGGTGTAACATAGTTAGAAAAAATAATACCATCCTGACACTTCTGTGTATTTCTTCTACCTTAAACATGCTCTCCACATGCCTTTAATTGGTAAAGGAAGAGTACGGGGCTAAATTCTGCACTTACATCCGTGGGGTTGCATGGTTAAGGGCAGAATTTGGCACACAGGCTTTATCACACTGGAAGACCAATAGCCTATCTAGAGCAGCATTTTTTTTGATGGTGACCAAATCCTTTAGGGGAATGCAGAAATCTCCCCTAATGCTCCTCACAGCACAAAAGTATCCTATGGGAGAAAATTCCTTCCTGACCACTAGCTGTGGCTCAGTTTGTGCCCTGAAGCATGAGGATTGAAAAACTTTGTAATTTTATCCTAGCAAATGTACCCATAGACACTATTTTCAGAAATGTCAAAACTCTTAAAAAATTATTAAGCTATTTGCCTTGAGAGGTTCCTCTGAAGCAGACCTCTCTCTTCAAATGCATGTGGTTTACAGGGATTTTTGGCGAGGTGCTTCTTTTTGGTGCAAGTGACAAATAAAGCTGTGGGTCTGATTCTCCTCTCACATCAGAGAAAGCCAGGAATAACTTCAATGGCAGTTCACTAGTGTAAAACTGGGGAAGTCAGAACAGAATCAGGCCCACAAGTCCAAAGCTGAAAGCATTTTTTGTAGCTGTCAGCAAAACCAAGTAAAATACACACAGGGGACCAAAACCTGCTTCATTTACATCCAGACAAATCTCCTGGGCCCGATTCTGCTCTCTTTAGTGTAAATCTTGAGTAAATCCATTGGAGCTCCACCAGTGTATGGAGAATTGGGCCCACTGACTTCAAGAGAATTGCATGGAGATATCTGAGAGCAGAATTTGGCTGCTGGTTTGTAATTAAAAAGTACTGTAGCAACTTAAATGTGATTGTTCAACTAAAGCATTTTTGAACGATATTTCACAGGATGCAAGGTTACAATAGGGGGGCACGGGGAGGAATACAGCTCCCCTTCATCTGTTAAAGTCAAAATGGAGCTCCCTGTCCTCTGCCTGGCTTGAAAGTGCAGTGCTCCTCCACAGCTCCCCAATCCCCTTAGCTGATCTTCCAAGTGCTCCCACTCCTATTTCAATCTGTAACAGAAGGTGCCATGCAGCAAGCAGCTAGCGAAGCAAAAAAGCATTGAGTGAGGAGCCGGGAATCGGGGGGGATTGAATTACTGATGGTTTCAGCATGGTTGCAAAGGTTAGCACAGAAGCTTGAGGAAATCAAATGGCCTCAGAGATCCCTTGGGGCTTCAAACCAGACCAATCTTGACGTTCACAAGGAGATGTACGTCAGCACAAAGATAGGTTCACTTCAGCCCAAAGGCATGTGATCCTGCTGACTGTTCCATGCTGGACTAGAATGGCTGACAAAGGTCAGAGGAAAAATTTCTAGTTTGTATGTTTCTTTTAATCAAACTTTTATAACTCTTTCACATTCTCTTTATTTTTTCTGTAGCGTCTACCTTTTTGTGTCATGTCTGTGGCAAGGACTCTCCATTTATTATGGTACAAAGTATCAGAGGGGTAGCCATCTTAGTCTGTGCCCATAAAAACAGTGAGGAGTCCGGTGGCACCTTAAAGACTAACAGATTTATTTGGGCATAAGCTTTTGTGTTTCTGTGGTGTTGTGTGTAGTTGCTGGTGAGTATTAGCTTCAGGTTGGGAGGCTGTCTGTAAGTGATGATTGGCCTGCCTCCCAAGTCTGTGAGAGTGAGGGATCATTTTCCAGGATAAGTTGTAGATCATTGATGATGTGCTGGAGAGGTTTAAGCTGGAGGCTATACATGAAGGCCAGTGGTGTTCTATTATTTTCTTTGTTGGGCCTGTCCTGTAGTAGGTGGCTTATGGATACCTGTCTTGCTCTGTCAGTCTGTTTCCTCACTTCCCCAGGTGGGTATTATAGTTTTAAGAATGCTTGATAAAGATCTTGCAGCTGTTTGTCTCTGTCTGAGGGATTGGAGCAAATGCGGCTGTATCTTACGGCTTGGCTATAGACAATGGATCATGGATGTGTCCTGGATTGAAGCTGGAGGCATATAGGTAAATATAGCGGTCAGTAGGTTTCCGGTATAGGGTGATGTTTATGTGACCATCACTTATTTGCACTGTAGTGTCCAGGAAGTGGATCTCTTGTGCGGACTGGTTCAGGCTGAGGTTAATGGTGGTGTGGAAATTGTTGAAATCCAGATGGAATTCTTCAAGGGCCTCCTTCCTGGCGGTCCATATGATGAAGATGTCATCAATGTAGCGCAAGTAGAGGAGGGGCACTAGGGGACAAGAGCTGAGGAAGCGTTCTTCTAAGTCAGCCATAAAAATGTTGGCATACTGTGGGGCCATGTGAGTACCCATAACAGTGCCACTAACTTGAAGGTATAAGTTGTTCCCAAATCCTAAATGGTTGTGGGTGAGGACAAAGTCACAAAGCTCAGCCACCAAATGTGCCGTGGCCTCATCAGGGATACTGTTCCTGACAACTTGTAGTCTATCCTCGTGTGGAATGTTGGTGTAAAGAGCTTCTACATCCATGGTGGCCAGGATGGCGTTTTCAGGAAGATAACCAATGGACTGTAGTTTCCTCAGGAAGTCGGTGGTGTCTTGAAGATAGCTAGGAGTGCTGATAGCATAGGGTCTGAGGAGAGAGTCCAAATAGCCAGATAATCCTGCTGTAAGAGTGCCAACGCCTGAGATGATGGGGCGTCCAGGATTTCCAGGCTTATGGATCTTGGGTAACGAATAAAATAACCCTGGTTGGGGCTCTAGGGTTGTGTCGTGTACATTTGTTCCTGTGCTATAGCAGGGAGTTTCTTGAGCAGATGGTGTAGTTTCTTTTGGTACTTCTCAGTGGGATCAGAGGATAGTGGCCTGTAGAAGGTGGTGTTGGAGAGTTGCCTGGCAGTCTCCTGTTCATATTCTGACCTGTTCATGTTGACTACTGCTCCTCCTTTGTGAGCCCCTTTGATTATAATGTCAGAGTTGTTTCTGAGGCTGTGGATGGTGTTGCATTTCCTGGTGCCCTGTGCAGCTGTGTGCTGCTCCATCCCCTGCTCCACCTCTTTCCCAGGGCCGCTGCGCCTGCTCCACCCTGCCACTTCTCTTCCCCCCCAGCCCTGCCCCCCACTCCTCTGAGGACTCCAGAAGCAGACGGGTCTGCACTCACCGGTAAGTAGAGTGACCCGACCCCAGCCTGCTCCACTCCCCTGGCTCCCAGCCAGGCTGCCGTCAAGTGCTGGGGGGCAGTTCCCTCCTCCCCCCAAGCCTGGGAGCCAGGGGAGCAGAGCAGGCTGAGGCTGGGTCACTCCACTTCCCGCAGGAAGTGGCCAGCCCCCCACACCCCGTCCCCCATGGAGGCTTGGGGCCAGCCCTCCCTCCCATGGAGGCCTGGGACGGGGCCCCATAGAGCCCCCCCCATGGAGGCCTGAGGCCAACCCCCCTGCTCCCTCCCCCACAGAGGCTGGGGGCGGGGCCCCAAACAGCGCCCCCGTGGAGGCCTGGGGCCAGCTCCCCCACCCCCGCTCCCTCCTGCGGAGGCCTGAGGCCCTACACAGCCCCCTCGTGGTGGGGCTGTGTAGGGCACCAAAATAGCTAGGGATGGCCCTGTCCATATGGCTGAGGTTATGGGGCAAGTGATGCTGTTTGTTCACTATTTCAGCCTGTGCACATCTGTGGAAGGACTCTGTGTAGAAGTCCAGTCAGTCATTTAGACCATCGGGAGAAGTCCACACAGAATTCTTCTTCTTGTAGTGTTGGTAGGAGGGTTCCTGTGGGTTCAGTGGTGTGTTGAAAATATTCCCTGAGTTGGAGACAATGAAAGTAGTCTTCCAGATCACCACAGAACTGTGTCATGTGGGTGGGGATGGTGGGGCAGAAAGAGAGTCCCCAAGATAGGACAGACTCTTCTGCCGGGCTAAGTGTGTGGTTGGATAGATTAACAATATTGTTGGGTGAGTTAAGGGTACCACTGTTGTAGCTCCCTGTGGCATGTAGGAATTTAGATCGTTTACTGTCCTTTTTCCTCTGTAGAGAAGTAAAGTGTGCATTGTAAATGGCTTGTCTCATTTTTGTAAAGTCCAGCCACATGGAAGTTTGTGTGGAAGGTTGGTTTTGTATGAGAGTCTCCAGTTTTGAGAGCTCATTCTTGATCTTCTCCTGTTTGCTGTACAGTTAAGTTAAATGTAGGCTCTAGAAAGCATATACTTCTATGTAACCTGTTGTTTATTTTATCTTAATCACTACCTGTTACATCTTGCTCTTTGATAATAAATGATTGTTTTCACTATAAATATATCTTAGCGCTGTGCTGTTAAGTGCTGCTCCTGCGTAGAACCAAGTAAGCTGGTGAGTATACTGTCACCTTGGAGACCGCAGAGCTGGGAATTGTGTAAGTGTTTTGGGGAGAAAGGCTGGACACTGACAGGGAATGCTTCAAAGGGGCTGGAGGGCTGGGATGCATCTATTGTTAACCTGCAAGGCAAAATAAGGGCTGGCAGAGCCCAGGGCAGGTTGTTTGGGTGGCTAATGGAGTAGGGGAGTCAGGGAACTGATCCCCAGATTAGCACAAGCAGGCCTCGCCCTCACTGGAGGCAGGGGGGTAACAAGGTGATTTATAGTCCTGGCTCCCCTGAGAACTGTAACAGATGATTGGTAAGAAGAAAAGGAGTGAGGTGTCCTTTGTATCCAGATAATACTCACCTCAGTCTTCATCCCCACAGCTGGGTATGTTATTAGAATGTGGGCCCCCGTCGTGGCAATGACACTAGTTCCTCTCACACAAGTCCCCAAACACGTCTCAGAGGCTAGTGACTTTGGGCCAGCTTTACAAAGGGATTTATTTAGGTGTTTAAAGATGCAAACAGATGCATGGTGGGATTTTTAAAATCAGACAACTTACGTGCCTGACTGATTTCAGTGGGAGTTAGGCACTTAACTTGCTTAAGCACTTATGTAAATCCCACTCAGCACCTAAATACCTTTGTAAATTTGGACCTTAATCTCTACCAATATGGAGCAAATTCCAGCCCTTCGTTGAAGGATAAAAAAACTCCTCATGTGGCACCCTGTGCTCTCATTTAAAACTCTTTTCAGTGACTTTGGACCAGTCTCCATGGTCCTGCACCTTATGCAGTCACCAAGTGAGTGCAAATGGGGTGTCAAACCCTGCCAATTGCAGGCTTGATTCAGTGCCCACAGATGTGAATGGAAAACCTCCCACTGAGTTCACCAGGATTTGGATCAGGCCCCATGCAAGTGATTGGTGAATTCTGATTTGGCAGTGTTTCACACTTACATTGCACAGGTGCCAGTGACTGCACAAGGCTGTGCAAGATGGCAGAGAATCAGGCTTCTTTGGGCTTGGGGGAGACAGGGAGGCTGCAAAGGCAGAATTTGACCCAAGACATTTGACAGTCAGCAGTGCCTCCTACTATATATTGAGGTAGGCTTAAAACAGGTTGGTCTTCTACATGTATATATTTCATGTTATTTTTTAAAGCACATCTACCTCTTTACAAAAATATCACTTTATCTGATTTGAATTTATTTTTGCAACCTGTCAGAATATCTCTAGGTGTCCTTAGTGCTTTCTGCTTGCTGTTTTCTTAGCTATCAATACCTGCCCCTGTTTTTGTGGCAGGAAAGATAAGTTGAGGACTAGACTGTATTAATGAATTGTTATTCAGGGTAAGGTGGGGGATGAGCAGGTCTGTTATTTTTAGCAGCAGCAATGAAATCTCAGCAGCTGATGACATCAGTTCTAAAATAACAGCGTGAAAACGGCTGGAACAAATTAAGAGTGTGGTATCGTCATTGTTCAAGCCACACCGCTCTCTGGAAGGATTGTGGTTGGATGCTGTGGATGCTGTTCAAAGAGGTGGGGGAAAGAGGCTTGTGTTAGAGTTTCTTAGAAGAAATCAACAACAACAAAAAAAGCAACCCTCTGAAAGCAAAAGGTCAAACAAAATGCTATTCAGATGCACCACCTACCCTGTTACATCAACTGAAATCACAGTGATGCATCTGCAAGCAGGATTCCGGGAACTCTTTTAGAGAGGAAAAAAACACTTTCAAGTTGACCCTCTTCTAGTCATTTAGCAAACTGGGTTAAAGCCATCTGTGGCGTCACTCCAGTGACTCACATCAAGAAGGAATTTGGCCCATGTTTTATGCTGTTATTTTTCTTAAGTGAAAGTTAACGATTGAGCAGTTCTATCATTTAATTTAACCCTATCATTTCATTCCAGAGATTTTAAATAAAGGTGTCAGGCTCTTTGGGAAATGTTGAGATCAAGATGCACAAACCTTTTGATCAAATACTGTAGCGTAACATTCAAGAACAAATTCACCCATGTTTATTTATAAAGTAAGTCTCCCTGCATGTTTATATGTGTGTGTGTTCTTAATGAAAAAAATTAATTGTCCATGCCTATTAATTCTCACTCTGGGGTTGGGCACAAGTCTTTGCTGGTTTGAGATCACTCTTCTCTTTTTTATGGGTAGATGTGGGAAGGATCCCAAAATTTTTGCCATTGAAACATGGGGTTGCCATATGGAAAAAGTTAAAACCGCTGATCTAATAGTATGATTTCTGTCTGATGTTCCCTGCACACTAGTATTATTATTTGTAATTAAAATCATGTATGCAGCACTGCACATTTACCCTTCACTGTTTTTCTCGTATGCAGTAAGGTTGGCTTACTTTAATATCTGTGTTTAAAACTGTCCCTACCAATAGCTCCAAAATACATTGGTTTGCTTATTTTCAATTGGTGAGTGGATCTGGTGCATGAATTATCACAATGAACAATTGCTACTGCCAGCTTAAGTAGATGCTGGACAAATGCCCCCCCCCCCAGCTCTACTAATGCATCTGAGTCCTAAGCTGCCACTCCTCCTGCTGATCTGTAGCTGGACTCCTGCACAGCTCTTGCCATTGTGCTCCACCTGATCTACCACACTCCCCACTATCCCAGCTCTGGGCACCTCCACATATTTGCCAGTGCTCCTCCATCCTAACCTGTACAACCTGCTGTTCTGGCTGTCTCCCTCTCCCATCCACTGGCTCTCCTAACAAAGTTCCGCCTGGACCTGCATCAATCAACTCCTGCTTGTCCTGTTCTGGTTCCGTATTCTGGCACCTCCACCCGACTGAACCCACTGATCAATTTTTACCCTTTCCCTCTGCATGTCACCCGCACATTTGAATGTTGTAAGAATAGTTCCTAGTGCAGTCCAGCTCCTATTCCAGCTCAGCAAAGGCTTTTGGGTCAATACAGTTAGCAAACAGAGAAACACGCAAAAGCATCTTTTTAAACCTATCAATGGCACTGATTGTCAAGAAGAACTAGCAGCAGGGTGACTGCAAAGGAAAGCAAAAAATGTAATCAGTTCGCTGAAACAACCCTTTATTTGCAGGGATGATAAGGCTGCTGGCAAACCCACAGAGAATTACAGGAACAAAGGACTTGGTACTGCTGAAGTCACTTCCTGACTCTTGGGACTACCCATTCCTCCTCGCATTGGATTTATTTCCACTGTGTGTCTGGGAGCTTGTCTAGACTGGCCCAGATTCACAAATTAAATGGAGTGATGTCTGGGCAAGCCAAATATACTGAAGACGGGAAACTGAAACACTAGGCTTCTCTTAGCATATGGCATAATCTCTCAGAAACCGGAGCCCGCAGACACAAGGAAAGGACTGATAGCACTGAATGCTGAGGTCATCTAAGTCCAGGTCTACACAAGAAACATTTGCTGGTATAATAATGTTGGCTAGGTGGGTGATTCTTTACAACATTTTTATACTGGCAAAAAGCCATAGTATAGACACAGTTATATAGGCAGGAAATTCTTTTTATCAGTATAGCTTATTTTGTTTAGGGAATTGGTATAAGCCAGAGATCGGCAACCTTTGGCATGAGCCAGGCAGGGAAATCTGCTGGCGGGCTGGGATGGTTTGTTTACCTGCAGTGTCTGCAGGTTCAGCCAATCGCAGTTCCCACTGCCCCATGGTCCTTCCCGCAGCCCCCATTGGCCTGTAACGGTGAATTGTGGGCCAGTGGCAGCTGCAGTCAGCCGAACCTGCGGATGCTGCAAGTAAACAAACTGTCTCGGCCTGCCAGCAGATTTCCCTGATGGGCCACATGCCAAAGGTTACCAATCCCTGGTATAAGCTTTGCTAGCAAAAGAACCCTATACAAGAAAGGTTGCCTGTATAGTTATATTGGTTAACCCTGCTTGTGGAAACTCAGCTAATACTGCCAAAGTGTTTCTAGTGTAGATTGGGCCTAAGTTTCCACAGAACAGATGATGCACAGGCCAACAGTGGTGCAGATCCTCAGCTAGGGTAAGTTGTCACCATGGATAGCTCCACTGAAGTCAACTGAGCTACAACAATTTACACCAGATGTAGATCTGCTCCAGTCTTTCTTCAATGCAGACGTGAGTCTCAAAGATAGACTCATAGACTCATAGACTCTAGGACTGGAAGGGACCTCGAGAGGTCATCGAGTCCAGTCCCCTGCCATCATGGCAGGACCAAATACTGTCTAGACCATCCCTGATAGACATTTATCTAACCTACTCTTAAATATCTCCAGCGATGGAGATTCCACAACTTCCCTAGGCAACCTATTCCAGTGTTTAACTACCCTGACAGTTAGGAACTTTTTCCTAATGTCCAACCTAAATCTCCCTTGCTGCAGTTTAAGTCCATTGCTTCTTGTTCTACCATTGGAGGCCAAGGTGAACAAGTTTTCTCCCTCCTCCTGATGACATCCTTTTAGATACCTGAAAACTGCTATCAGGTCCCCTCTCAGTCTTCTCTTTTCCAAACTAAACAAACCCAATTCCTTCAGCCTTCCTTCATAGGTTATGTTCTCAAGACCTTTAATCATTCTTGTTGCTCTTCTCTGGACCCTCTCCAATTTCTCCACATCTTTCTTGAAATGCGGTGCCCAGAACTGGACACAATACTCCAGTTGAGGCCTAACCAGCGCAGAGTAAAGCGGAAGAATGACTTCTCGTGTCTTGTTTACAACACACCTGTTAATGCATCCCAGAATCATGTTTGCTTTTTTTGCAACAGTATCACACTGTTCACTCATATTAAGCTTGTGGTCCACTATGACCCCTAGATCTCTTTCTGCCATACTCCTTCCTAGACAGTCTCTTCCCATTCTGTATGTGTGAAACTGATTGTTCCTTCCTAGGTGGAGCACTTTGCATTTATCTTTATTGAACTTCATCCTGTTTACCTCAGACCATACTACAGGTCCCAGCAGGCATTGCTCCAGTTTGATCTGAGTGGCCTGTGCTCAGCTGAAGACAAAGCATTGGATGTGTTGGCTGCCCCTGTCAAAAAGCAGGGTGACCTGAAGGTTATATAAATTAGATGTGGGGCTCAGGGCTCCTGGCAAGTTACTACTGCAGCTCTGGGTTGAGAGAGTTACATGCTCCAGTGTACGCTGTCATGTCAGGCAGTGCTACACACAATATGCAGGTAGCTCCAGGTGGCTTGTTAAATATTACAGGTCTGCCTAGAAGATGCAACTATGCAGTGACGCTAGTAGCGTAAGGAGTCGAGGAAAAGCCACAAAAGGGTTAACCAACAGCAAACAAGGAGCTGAGCTTTTCATTATGCACATGCCTGGGGTAAGCCTGATGACTCTTTATAATACATTCACTCCAACCACTTCTTTCACTTAGGTTTTTCCCCCTTTGGTTTCTGATTAATACTGAGAGGTGACAATTGACATGCGACTTAGCAACTGCAAGCCTAGCTCTGAGCTGTGACCAGTAAAAGTGAGAATGGCGGAAGGTTTCGAATGACATGTATTGCATCTCATCTCGTTCAAATGCACTGGAGCTGCTTGGGGAATGGGAATGAAATGTTTGGGGGGAAAAAAAAGCTTCTATTTATTGCTGACTCTTTTACTCCCCTGGTCGAATTTCCTGCCCTGCCCTAATATGGATCCCTGATGTAGAATCAGTGGAGTTGCACCCAGAATGAAATTTGTCTGGACCTGTTTGTAAATAGCCATCCATATTTCTATGACTAGTTGCCATAGGAGACCTGAGATGATTTGTGATTTCTGCGATCTCATCCCAGTGAGTGAGTGAGTGATTCTATGTGCTAGAGATGCAGCCCATGACTCATAGACTTGAGTCACACCAATAGGACACTTCAGCATACAGCAGCACTTTGGTAGTGACAGAGAATTCAGGATGATGAAAAAGCAGCTGTTACTCATTCTCAGCTGGACATGGTAAACATGTTTGTACCTGTCAATATGGCTCCAGTTCCTTTTTTGTCTCCTCTTGCAGACCTGCAATTTCCTGGCTAGTGTGGTCACGTAACACTTGCCTTGGGGTGAGTGATGATCAAGTTCAAGTCTAATCTCTGGCTCCCAGACAGCCCTGTTAGTCTCTGCATATAGCTATAACAGCAATTTCCATTTTAATAGTCTCTCACCCCAAGATCTCAGCTCATTTTACAAACATTAATGCATGTATCCTCCCATGAGGTAGGAAAGTATTATTATCTCTGTTCTATAGATGGGGAAACTGAGGCACAGACAGGCTAAATGTCTTGCCCAGGTTCACAAGGAGGTCCACAGTACAGCCAGGAATAGAACCCAAGAGTCCTGGCTTATGCTCTAGATGCTAGACAACACTCTCCATTCCACCTATTTTTCTTGAAGGTGGCAGTTTTGGTCAGAACCAGCTACTCAAAAAGCTGTGAGATTTGTTATATTTTGGTCCTTTAATTGTTACCATGAAACCTCTTTCTTTCATGAATTCTTTACATAACCATCCACTCTGATGCTTGAAAAGCTTCCGAAAGGCAAAGATCATATTTTTATGGGAGGGGAATAAAAAAAAAGCCCATTTCCAGATGGTTGAGAGGATACACAGCGCTTTTCTATTGGCAAAAACAACCTCTTTCATTTGCAGGCTGTGTAAGTCAGAGAATCGCAGCTGGAAATTAAAAAAAATAAAAAAAATAGAGGGAGGGAAGTAAAAATAAGACTTTGCGATGAAAATTAACCCCATTAATACTTGTAAACCTATGTAATTCATGCTTATTTTTAGAGGGGGGGAAGTGGATATGATCAAACTGATCTTTGTAGAACAGGTTAAAATGTGTAGCTCCTGATTTCCTTTTTAGCTTGTTTGCTTTCCATTCCTTACGCTAGATTTACAGGAAATTCAATCCCTGGCAAGTGTAAGCCCCGGACAGGAAACATACTGAGGAATTTCTTCCATGAAGGTACTATATTTGACTGGAAGGATAACATAGAGGATGGAGCTATTTACTATGATTGGATTTAATTACCAGAAAGTTACATGTTTCTCCATGTTGACTGAGTTTTCTGGGAACTTTTGCTGTTCGCAACTTCCTGCATCTGCTGTTGGCAACTTCCATCATTTTGCTCAACCTGTCTCTTTCTGTGGGAACGTGTGTATCAGCTCTGAGTCCAGTTCTCCTCTCACTGACACCAGCATTAGCTCCATTGGCTTTGACGATTCTCACACTGTATATGAGAGGGGAATCAGGCCCATTATATTTATGTAACAGTTTTTGTCCCACAACTTTTGATCCGATCTTGCCCTATTGGCACACTCCAAAACTGACGTTGGCTTTAAAGACGTGCCAGCTGTGCATGGCACAGGGGTCTCAATCACCAGAGCTCCCTGCAGCTTGGGGCCTAACACTCAGGGCAGTGTTAAAAGTGGTGGGCCACTAAAGTTTGGGATGAGCTTCCTCAGCCAGGTGGCATGTGTGACCCACACCCACTCAGAGTGGTGCTCTAGCTCCCTTTAGTGGTGGCTCATGAACCTGCTACAGCTTGGGGTAAAAGAGACAGTTGTTTTTTTTAGCTCACCCAGTAGTGGCTCATGTTCTTAGCACCAGAGGGCACTCTCCTCTGCCAAGCACCCACCCAGGGGTGTGGTGTTAAAAAATGTATCCACTGAAACTACCAGGAGAATTTGTAATGAAGCAAAATGTAATTCCCTCAGCTGGAATGTAGCCAGGAGACCAGAGTTACCGTTTCGAACCTTATGAATATTGCTGTGGGATTTGTCATAGTTACTGGCGACTAGGGCCTTGGTTTTACCACACAGTCAAGAGAGGGAGCCTCTAGCAATGCAGCCTCCCACACCATTAAGAGATGCGGAGGCCAGTGAGATCCGCTGAAACACCAACTTCCTACAGTACTTTAGGTTTTCTTGGCAGGGTTCCCATCTGCCTTTGGAGGTACTGGCTTAGTGTGTGAGATCAGCAGAAATCACAGCACATTAGCATGTGGATGAGCCACAGTTTAAAAAGAGCTAAGACTATGTATCATATGGTCATTTGGCTGCTCCTCCACATTCAGGCAACTTAGCTGTGATCAACTGAGGGAATCCTTAGGCTGAGTATCTACCTTAGGTCCTTACGTGGCCTACATTACTCTAGTGTCTGAGCACGTCACAATCTTTAACGTACTTATCAGGATATAATGTATTTACCAGGAAAAAACTCAGCATGGAATAATCTTCCAGGGAAGTGCCAGGGACTAAATATACTGTAGGGAACAGCCCTGCACTGGCAGGGGAATGGACTCCCTGACCTGTCTCACATAACAATGATTCATTACAAAATACACAGAGTGAGCTTGAAATGTGTAGTAACATGCACCAGCACCTCGTGTGCTATTACAGTGCTGCCGGCGGCTCCACTGCGCTTTCAGGTATGCTCTGCAGAGCAGGAGCTTTCTGTGGGGAAGAAAGAAAACACCGTCCAAGGACTGAGGAACTCTGCTCCAGCTGGCCAAGCCATGGCAACCTAACTGCGTGCATGCTTCCGAAGCACGGATTTTTCTGGGGCAGGAAGTACAAGTGCGTATCCTCCCACTTAATGCTATGGGGGGGAGAAAAGGCTCACAGACTCTCCTGCAGTGTGAGCAAAAATACAGCCTTGGCCTTTAGTGGCCTTTGTTACATAAACACAAGTAGCACAGACATATTAATCAGCCTGCCATTGAAGGCGGAACTGAGCAGCAACCTCAAACGCCACCCACTCCCCATTCGCTCTTGCATTTGATCTTGCTGTTTTAAGCAACACATTATTTCCTGCTGTGATTTGATTTTTTTACCCAGCTTCTAATTCTGGCTCTGAGGTAAGCCATGACATACGTATTCCTCCTCTCCACCTCCCTGCCTGTCCCCTCCCCCATCTCCTGCACCCACTTCCTCTCTGTCATTGTCTCTTAGAAATTCTCTCCCCAGCCCTCTTGTAACTGGGGCTCCGAGGTCAGTTAGCCAAGGGACCGATCCTCTTCCTGTTCAAGTCGGTGGCAAAACTCCCTTTTTGACTCAAGTGGAAACAGCATTGGGCCTGCTGTTTGCAGGGCTGAATGCTCTGACAGGATTTCCCCCTGTGCCCTAGAGGTGGATGTCAGCGCTGCAGAGAGCGAACCTGACAAGGAATGCGAAGGCTGCAGTTTGGAAACAGCTTCGTCCGGGAGACGTAAAAACAATCAACGGTGGGACAAGCTCACCCCTGGTATAACTCATCTGAAGCCAAGGATTTTACACCAGCATTTGGGCGTCTCACGGTAGAGAAGAGACGCAGCACAGTTGCAATTAATCTAAAAGGGGAGTCTCTGCTGAGCCTGCTGGATTGCACATTTGCCCTGCTGTTCTCTGGCTCCCAAGCCAACTAGCACAGCCTGTGCTGCCTTGTGTTGCTGCATGCTCCTCCCTGGGCTGGTGCAGGGCAGTAGATTGTGCCTCTCATTCAGGCTCCCACCCTGAAGCACCACACCCTAGGCTGTACCCTGGCCAATTCAACCCCGCGGAAGCCTGTCCCAAGTTAAGGCTGTGAAGCCTGCTGTCCCAGGGAGGGTCCATCCCTCCACACATTCTCCAGTGCCCACACTGCTGGGTGCTGACGAGAGCCCCAGAAGGAAATGAGAGGCCTCCTTGCACATCACACCTGAGACACATCACAGGTTTGTCCCTTGGCCCATTCTCCTCCTTGCCTGCCAGTCCACCCGCTCCAGAAACACTATCTGCGTGGACTTTCCCTGCAGCAGATAGAACCCTGCCCCCTCTCCCCCAGCTAGCATGGCAGAGCAGTCTGCAGCTGCTGGCTGAATGCTGGGCCTTGCATTCAGAGCATCTAATAGAATGGCTTTGGACTGGCCTGAGCTCATCTATTTTTTCACACACACAGCATTACACGCCTTCCTCTTCCTGCGGATTGCTTTTGGAGCTGCTTCACTTGACCTGGGTCTGTCTGGGACGAGTACTAGCTCTGTGATAGTCTCAGGGAAATCCCAGGCTGGGCGGATACGTGTTTCCCACCCTCCCTTTCATCGGATAAGGATCCCAGTTTTGCCCTTGCTGAGGTTCCCTGGAGAGAGAGCGACACCTGTCTGCGTCTTGCTGCGCGCCAGGCCCCGGGCAGGGGCCAAGAAGGGATGCAAGAGACGGCAGATAGTTTTAAGAGACTGTAGCGTCTGCTCGTTGCCTTGGAACAGACACGTCTTGCAGTTAATAACCATTACAGTGGGAGTCACTTCTGGTCCAGGCAGGTTTCAGCATCCTTCCCTGGCTCCCGGGGGGTGGGGGGTGAGCTTAGCTTTTAATGAAACAGCCTGCTCGAATGCCAAGGTAAATCCAATAACTCTGAAGCCAGCTCTGCTGGGATCCAGGGAGAGCTCCCTTCTGCTGCCTTCAGTGTAAACATGAGGTCACCACTATGTAATGATAAATTAAACAATGGGCGAGTGTTCACATCAGGCCTGGTGCTGGTTAAATATTTACTTTATTCCACCCCTCCTTCCCCCAGATCCCATAGGGCAGCATGGTCTTAAATCCTGCCTTGGGCTCTGTTGTCTCCTAGCAATACCCCACGAGACCCAGACTGCAGCCCAGACAGGGAAATGGAATGCTGTTGGGAAAGGCACCTGGTTCTTAAAAACAAGCAGGCAGGAAAATGCCTAGGGTGCATATGGACAGGGAAGCCTTACAAAGATCCCCCCATCTCCCCTCACTGAAAAGCATTGTATGATCACCTGCCTTGTCCTTTTGCTGTTCTTTATAATAGGAAAAAGGCCCCAGCTTTGAGGGATATTTGGAGCTGGGTTTTGGGGCGAGGCCCACTGCTCATTTACAACAGAATAGCCTCTATTGTGCATCTCATTGTACAGTGCTGTACCCTAGCATGTGGGGGTGGGAAGGTGTGGCCTTCCTGACCCCCCCAGCAGGTGATGCCATTATACCCTGAAGCATGAGGGTTGAAAGCGTTAATGACTTCTAGTACCACCAAGTATAGCTGCTAGAAAAACTGTGTGGGCCTGATTCTCCACTGCCTTGCATGTTAGGTCACCATTCACCTTTGTGCATAGGGGTGTAAAAGAGTCATTTGGATGTAGTAGCATTTCACACTCACTCAGTGCTCACTTTGCATGTATGTAAATGACAACATAAGGTACATGGCAATGGAGAATCAGACTTTAGCCTGCCTATAGAAGGGGGAGGAGAGGAAAAGTGTGTGGGTCCTTTAAGGGAAGAAGCCAACAGCTATTGCTGGATTTACTGTTGCTGGGGAATGAATCTCTGGGAGCAGCGTTTTTCTCAGAGCGCCTCAGGGGGTGGTTACTAAATTTGATTACTGGGCTTAAATAATGCAGCATGGCAGAGCCCATTGGGGTTGAACATTGTCATATCCAGACAATATTCTTTTAGGTAGCTGAGATTGCTTGTTCTCTCCCTGCACGAGTTTGAAGCTGATGTGAAATACCATCTTTAATAATAATAACTAGCAGAGAAGGGCCAAGGCTGCAAAGTGCTATCTACTTCTAATGTGCTCCCTCGATCTATCACATTTCTAAGGTGCCAGTCACCATGGCATCCAAGCACTTTCTGATCTGGGTCCAAGCTCCTTCGGTGTTCAAGGATGTTTGAATCCTAGCTCTTCATTTAGTCCCATCTCTCATTAACAGGGATGGGAATGGAGCTGTCTGGTGCGGAAGAATAACCTCCTATCATCGCCAGTTGTTTCCTGGGCATTTGACATCACCTGACTGCAGTGACTCTCCATGCTCCTGCTGACTCTTCTACCAGGGGAGCTCCCCTGTCTCAAATGCCCCATAGATCTTCTCTCTCCACCACATGGGAGCAGGAGAGAGAACAATCTCTCCCCTCCTTGGGCCTGGATGGGCTGAATTGAAAAACCTACTTGTGGAGTTGGGGGAAGAAGCAAGCATTACAACCCTGCAGAATATGGGTTTGGATACACCTGGTGGTCGCGACCTACCAAGTGAGGGAAGGAAAAGAGAATGATCCACCCAGCTGTGCCCCAGGGTGTCAGTGTGAGAGATGGCTTCTGCCCTGTCCGCTCCCTTGACCACATGGGGAAGCTGGGAAGTAGACAAAGGCTTGCAGGGCTGTGAGTCAGTCCAGACACAGCAGGAAAGGGACTCACTGTAACAAAGAAACCTACGCACCTTTTGGAATGAAATCAGATAAGACCTTCTCTGCATTGGCTAGGGAAACTGAGTTAGCACCTTCCGAGCAGGAACCTGACTGGTTTAGAGTGGACCCTAATGTTGTAATTTCCTCCCTTTGATCAGTCTTTATTTACTAGGAGGGTGTCTCTGGTCCCCGGCGCCCATTATCCGTGATATGAAGTGACACTTGACAGCAGATCCTATGGACAGAGACTTCCTGGCTACTCAGTGGTTTCTCATCAGGGAGCCCTCCAAAATCAGTACCTGGACACTGCGGTTCAGCACTTGCAAGTCATCAATACCTTTCGTCCTGCCCCATTAATCAGCCTCCCACATCCTTCCCCACAATCGCTGAAGTATTTTTAGCGGCGCTGAATAAGTATATGTTAAATGTCTCCCCGCTAGCGACATGTCAGAAATGACTGCGGCATCAGCTGCAAGGCCTGCAGCAAAACTGGCTTCTTCTAAGGCATTTGCACACGACTGGAGGGAGCTGTTATCTTGAAAGGAGGCTGGGGACAGTGGGATCCATAGTCTCCACACAGACACTTCCATTCTTTCCCTTACAACTCTGTACATTCTCCACCCAGATTCCCACCAGTCTGCCCCTCTACCTCCTAACCTATATCCACTATTGTCATCCTCTAAAGCACTCCATCATCTCCTCTGAGACCTCCATTTCCTTCCTACAAGACATAGGCTTTCTCTCCACAGACAGCCCTATTCTATGACCCCAAATCACCCACCTTCTCCCCCAGACATCTCATTTCCTCCTTCCAAAATTATCACATTCTCTCCACCAATGTGCACTATTCCCTCCCTATACCCCATGCCACTTCTCCCCAGGACACGTTCCATTCCCTTCTCAAACCCTTTCTCCTTCCAACCCCTCTCCCAAACTACTCCACCTCTCAGTCTTCCTCCTTTCTCTCCAACCACCCCATCTCCTTGGTCGTGAGTGGACACCTCTAATATTTCTAGCGGTTCTGTTCTGCTGTTTGCATATCTTTCCTTCCTTTGAAGTTGCCTCTTAATGTACCTAGCATTGATCAGTGTTGCAGCTGGAGGTCTGCACTCCGTTGGGCTTAGCAGGAGGAAGTCCATGCCGAAACTCTGCTACAAAGGAGCCTTGATAATGGATGATGTGAAGTTTGAAGTGGAACAATATGGAACATTGTAGCTGTCAGGAAATGCCAAAATATTTATAGTTGTAAGCTACAGCATGACTGATTGTGGAAGATAATAAAAATATACCACCAAGGGAGAGGGTGAATGCAAAATCAACACCCCTCTGGAGATTTCGTAAAACACCCAGGGGATTTACATTCTTTAAACCTCTTCTTTGAGAAATACCATCAAGATAATGTGCAGCTTTAATTAAATAGGTGGTTTCTCCATCCTTAGTCACCTCTTTTGAAACGTTGGGTGAATCATCAGGTCTGAAATACCCAATGGCACACAGGCCACTCTGCTGGCTAATAAGACAATCACAATTCTGCACTTAGAAGCTAGCAAAAAGGAAGTGAGGTGATTAAGGGGTTATTGCAGGGGTAGGCGACCTATGGCACGTGTGCCAAAGGCAGCACACGAGCTGATTTTCAGTGGCATTCACACTGCTGGGTCCTGGCCACCGGTCTGGGGGGCTCTGCATTTTAATTTAATTTTAAATGAAGCTTCTTAAACATTTAAAAAACCTTATTTACTTTACATACAACAATAGTTTAGTTATATATTATAGACATATAGAAAGAGACCCTCTTAAAACGTTAAAACGTATTACTGGCACGCGAAACCTTAAATCAGAGTGAATAAATGAAGACTCGGCACACCACTTCTGAAAGGTTGCCGACCCCTGGGTTATTGTTTTGTATTATTTGTATTGCAGTAGCCCCTAGCAGCCACAGCCACAGCCCAGGACTCCATTGTGCTAAGAAGTGTACATGCAGAGAACCCAAAGAGTCACCTCTAGGTAATCTTGCTCATTCCAGTTTAGGTCAACAGTGATGGACAGTAGTTGCTGTGTAAAACTTGCTCTGGAGGCTGGTCATTCCATAACTGCCTATAGTGCAGGGTTCCTTGTACCTTCCTTTCAAACACCCACTGCCAGAGACAGGACGCTGGACTAGGTGGATACTGGCTATTCCAATGTCAAACTAAAATCACTTTCCAAATGTTAATTACCTAACTCCCCTGGCCTCCCCGCTCCCATTGTTTGATTGGTATTAGCTCCGTTTTACCAAAGGAGAAACTGAGGCACAGGGAGGTGTGGTGCCTTAGTCAAGATCACACTCAGGTAGGACTAGACCTCATGAATCCTATTCTAACTGCTGGACCACACTGCCTCTGCCATGGCAGTGAAACTGGAGAGCATAGACAAGCTGCCCTGGTTTGGAGGCAAAGGAGTTGCTCTCAGTTTGCTGCTGTTGGATTGTTTTTGTAACACTGTGCAAAGGAGCTACATTCTCAGAGTCCAGCAGTGGCCCTAGCTGCAGATAAGGCCACTGAAACATAGCCTGAGGCTGTAGAAAGAGACCAGAGGCAGTGGGCAATGTGAACTGGCGTGGGCTGTGTCTTTCTGTCCCACGTAGGAGGTGAAGCATGAAAACAAGGGATCCAGAGAAGTAGAACTGTCACCTGATAAGTGACGTAAACAGAGGCAGTTTATTTGGCATATTTCTCACCATCACAGTAGTAGATTTCGTTTATGCCCTGTACTTAGGTGGCACATTTTATCTGACAATTTCCAAGTACTCTACCACCATTAATTAATTATTGTCACATTGTTTCAGATGGGGAAGCTGAGGCCCTGAGAAGTGAATTGATTTTGTCAAGACCATACAAGGCGTCAGTGGTAGAGATAGCACAAGAACCCTGCCTCCTTCTTTGTTATCTTCACTAAAGCCTGGTCTACACTGGGGCTGGGGGTGGGGGATTGATCTAAGTTAAGCAACTTCAGCTATGTGAATAACATAGCTTAAGTTGACGTACTTAGATCTACTTACCATGGTGTCTTTGCTGTGGCAAGTTGACGGCTGATGCTCTCCCGTCGAGTCTGCCTACGCTTCTCACTCCGGTGGAGTACCAGAGTCCATGGGAGAGCACTCGGTGGCTGATTTATCGCATCTAGACTAGACATGATAAATCGACCCCCACTGGATCGATTGCTGCCCGTCGATCCAGTGGGTAATGTAGACATGCCCTAAGAGATCACACTCCTGCTCTAGTTACTCAGTGTTCTGACTTTCCATCAGGTTAAAGGGCAGTTGCAGTTGTGGTCTTAAACATCATACAATTAAGCTGTGCACTTACAGAGAACTTTTCATCAGAGGGATGAAATACTTGCAGCAGTGGGTATTATTCACATTTGTCACATTGAAAACAGCTAGGCAAGTTCAGAGATTTGTCCGAAGACAGTCAGTAGAAAAATCTAGGTATAAGACCCAGGAATCCTGTTCTGCTGCGCTACTGTAACGCCAACAGACCCTGGTCGTTGGTGGGTGGGATTGAACTAGGGACCTCTGGAGTTTAGTGCATGAGCCTCTGCTGCATAAGCTAAAAGCCAACAACTGTTAGGTAAACCTACAGAGCAGACCCATTTAACTCTCTGTCTCTCTAAGTGGGCTCAGTGCCACTAGATGGGACAGAACACCACACCCAGGAGGTATGGGGGTTACACTAGCCCTAGTTCACACCAGCTACACAACCCTACTTCCTCAGCTTTAATTTTTATTCTCCCTCTCCAGTGTATTTTGCGATCATCTCTATGCAGGCTGCACACCTCCTTGCCTGCCTTTGGGTGGACTGTACTGATAATCTAGGTGCGTGGCAGAGACACACAACTGGGTTTGGGTTTGCAACTCCTCTCCCCTCCTTGATTAATTTGTTTTTCAAAGTTAGAGGTGCTACAGCTGTGGCTCCTATTGTAGCAGTACCTCCAGAATTTGGGCAGTGGGATTCAGCTCTGCTTTGGGGGTCTGCTTTAGTACTTAGTGATGTCAAAACTATGAATAAAGCCATCGCTGTGTTCAGGGAGAAAAATGAGGGGTGGCAAATGACGAGGTAGGGGCTAGACAAGGCCCTATTACTGTAGTGAATTGTGAGTGTAAGTCAGTTTCCCAGGGGAACTGACGGGTGGTCTGGAGATGCTAATATTATGACTGCAGTAATTCCAGTAACTTAGCAGGATCTGGTGGGTGGGGGAAGGGGAAGGAACTCTGCAAGCCACCACAATGGGAAAAACTTGGCAAGGAATTGCGACATCATCTAATGTCCCAACTCACCCAAGACGGGAATCCTAGAGCAGGAGGTGACACAATGACTTTTATTGCTCTACAGCATCCTGCTTTCACAAAACCTCATCAACTATCTGAGGAGGGAAGCAAAGAGGAGGGTGTGTGCAGGAAATAATAAACCCAGCCACGCTACGCCATCCCCATGCTTGGAACTGCGTGTCTTACTGAGCTCTCAGATGGTGGGATACCCAGGACAGCAGACTGACTGTGGGCTGCCTGTAGCAGACCCCAATTACACATAGCTAATCCCACTGAGTGACTGTAGTGAGGGGATGTCCTGAGATGCTCCATCAGGGCTAAGGAATCGAGACTGATTTTTTTTTTTTTTTTAATGAAAGCAAACTTTAAACAGGGCCCGAGTTCAGTCTGGTTTACTGCAGATCTTCAGTGTGTCTTTTTGGAGGTGGCATTTTCTAGTGGTCAAAGGAGGCCTTGATGTTAGGAGACCCCTGCTCTGCCACAGCCATGCTGTGTGACTGTGGGCAAGTCACTTTGCCACTCCATGCCTCAGTTTCTCCACCTGTAATAATATTCTGTACCTTGCATTTTGTTGAGGCTTAATTCAAAGTGCTCTGAGATCCTCAAATGTAAGAGAGTATAGAATTACCCAGGATTATTAGGTTCCTATAAAGGGGCAGTTTCTTCTTGGGAACACATTTACTGCTCTAACTGCTAATAAAACAAAGTATAATCAATCAAATTTAGACAAGGTAAAACTTCATCAACTTCAACAAGAGCTGGCGCTGAATTAATTAGGGCTGAATTTGGCCCAATGCCTTTAAAACTGCTCAAAAGTTCCCCTTTTTAGTGACTCCAGTTAAAGATACAATTACTGATAACTTTGGACTGTGTCTTACGTACAAACGTGACTGGCTCATGCGATCACGTTCCTTTGCTGACCCCTGGTGGCGAATAGTCACATTGCTGTCTGCCTGGGTGAGTTCTGAAGGGCTTGGCAGCCCCCTGCTGTTCAGTACTAGTCATAGTGACAAGCATCCACTTTGCTTTCCCTGATTGGAGTGACAGGGAGTGGACTATTGGAGTGTCCTTTAATTCTTGCTGTTTTGATGAGTCCCACTGAATAAAAACACACACAGTAAGAGTGGGATTATTTAACGTTGCCCATTAATTGTAGTTAAAAAGGAGCCAGCAGCTCCCAGGAGTAACTTCCTGTTATTTAGAAAATATCACCTGCTAGACTGATGATTCCTAGGTCACAGGGCTTTCCTCGAGGAGTGCTCTTTGCTTGGCCAGGAGAGTGGGACATTTCCTCTTGGATACAGGCCTGGCCCTACTTGCCCATGCCTTTTCTCCCTCCTAACGAGCACTCAGAAACTTCTGCTAGTGGAGAATGTGGCTGCTACGCGGCGCTCCTCACTCAGACCACAGTAGAACATACTTCTAATTCATTTCAGTGCACTGTTCTGCAGCCTGCTTACCCAGGGGTCACCTTTCTCATCTTGTACCCAATGGGCAGCTAGGACTCTCACTGACAATCGCGAGAGTTGGAGTGTCAGTTGCAGCCCCTTGATGCTGTAATATTCTTCCCCCTTAGGCTGGCGGATCCTGGCTCTGCTGAACTTCAGGCAATGCCTGTATATTTGCTAAAGTTTTTACCTAAGGGGTGATTTGATGGGTGTGTGTGATTCTGCCTCATATTTATATGGCAACTGTTACAGTGGGACCCTGGCATGTATGTGAATTTGTATCGAGTTTGTGTTTTTACTGGGCATTCTCTTTGGGCCCCTTGGCATCAGTCTGGCTCTGCATTAATTGATCTGCCTTTAATGGCTATGCACATGCTCCTAGAGGAGGCAATGGATGCTTTGTATATATTTAAAAATAATAAATAAATTGCCTGTGTTTCTCTTGCCCCGTCAGAACACTGGATCCTTCATTCTTAAGGGATTTGGGCCTGGGCATGCACCTATTAAAGTCAATGGTAAAACTCTCATTCCCCTCCTGAAGTTAAAAGTAGGGGCAGGCATGAATGATATTTAGTATGCCACAGACAACCTTAACTCTGACTCATCCTCCATGTTTTCACCAACAATCCCTTTGCAACTGACCAAACCATGGTCATTTTTTCATGTTCTACTTCTTGCACTGCTAATCCTCACTGCCCACCCTGGTAATCCTGATCTACCATTGCCTTTCTCATCATCACCCACAAGTTCCTGTTCCAAACACTGCTCTGCTTTCACTAAGACCTCCTCACTTATGCACCATACATATTCCTAAGGCCAAGGACTGTACTTGGTGTATTATGGTTTGCAGATTTGAAGACAGAATGTTCTTAGGAATCTGGATATGACAAAGATATTTGAAATGATGGGATCAGATTCTGCTCTGAGTTACATTGATGTAATCCAGTGTTACACCACTGACATCGATGGTGTTACTCCAGATTTACATCAGTGTCACAGAGAGCAGCATCTGGCCAGTGGAGTATGATGTTGCTCTAAGTTTATAACTGTATGAAATTCAAGTGATCTCTAGATGCATAACCTTTCTGGGGACTGCTCAGGTTCTGAACACCCTGGTCTTGAAGAAGGTGGGGACAAATGGGATGAGAACACCTCTATTTTAAAGACATCATCCTGGAGTTGTGTTACAAGATGGCCTGCCACTTTAAGGGCCAGGAGGCCTGGGCCAGGCAGCCCTGTTAAATTAGCCCCACCCTGCTACACCAGTGCAGGGCATGGGACTGAAAAAGAGGAAGAGGAAGAGGGTGGGTGGGCTAGGAAAGTGGGCAGGTTGCTCTGTAGGAGGTAGTCCTGACCAAGATGACTCCTGGTTAGAATTGGTGGTTAGACTGTGGAAGAAATCAATGCTGCTTGGAGTCTGCCTCTGCCTGTAAGCAAGGGGGACAGAAGACTCTTATAGACTCATAGACTCATAGGTCAGAAGGGACCAATCTGATCATCTAGTCTGACCTCCTGCACAAGGCAGGCCACAGAACCCCACCCATCCAATTTTATAACAACCCCTATCCCAGGACCGAGTTATTGAAATCCTCAAAATTGGTTTGAAGACCTCAAGCTGCAGAGAAACCACCAGCAAGCGACCCGTGCCCCACGCTGCAGGGGAAGGCGAAAAACCTCCAGACTCTTGTTTTTATGTTTTTCTGGGCTTGGACTATGGGACTCTTACCCTGGTACAGGCTGAATGCTTTAAAGTGGCTTGGCTGGAGGGCCAAGTCACCTCCTCAGTGGGTGTAGTCTGTAGGGTGTTTGAGGAATCTGTCGTGGGAGAGCTGCAGTACTGAGTCATGCTGTTAGGGAGTGCTGTTGGGTGGTGAGACTTGTAACAGGGTTTAATATTTCTTAAAAACAGACAGTAAAGAAATCCGGCCCTCTGGTGAGGGCTGAGCAGCTGTCAGACACAGGCACTGTAAACCCGTGCTTAGGGCCCCCGCTCCTAGAGTGGGGTGGTGAGATCAGCGTGTTAGTTTTCATTTAAAACCCCTGCTTCTAGCCTTTATAGATGCAAAGAAAAGCTTGACAATGTGAACTGAGATGCTGGAAGTACACCTGAGTATGCAAGCAGCCTGAAACACTAGCTCCAAGAGGTTTGAACTGCCTCACTCATCTTAACTCTGAAACCTGCTGCCATCCCAAGGAGGAGTGTGGCCAGTCATAGGGCTGGGGTTTCAGTCTGAGAGGCAGGGCCAAGAGAAGTGTACATTGGCCTCCTGATTGCCTTCACTTGGCCATGCTTGGAGGAAGAGAAATATGCACACTTGGAAGGAGGCAACTACATGGGAGACTGCCTATTAGAGAACCCTGTGTGGGGGACATGACAGAACTTGTGGGAGGCTGAACTTGAAGGCCTTTGACAAGAATAAAATGAGGCCTCTCTCTAATGCTCAGTCACTTCTTGGACCTAGAGACATTAGCCACATGACCTGTGCTGACAGCTTGGCTATGAATGGACCAGAGTCTAGTTGGTGGTCCCCTCAGTACACAGACTGCTTTTTAAACTGTGGCTCAGACTTCTGAGTGATCCCCTAGATAACATTCCCCACTTGAAACACAGGCTGCAGGCAGACACTTCTGGTGCTGTTGGCCCCTCTTTCACCGATTGTCTCTCTAATTTTTTCCTCTTCTAATGAAGACAGTCTGACATTGGTAACTGCTGAGCTGGGTATCGAACCTCATCTGGTGGCAGGAGAGAGATCATAGTCCACAGCACTGGGTCATAGGGAGGGACCTGGGAGCTTCTTTCCCTATGAGGTGCTTTGAAAGTACTGAGTGTGGTTCGGGAAGAAAGGGGGAATCTTAAAGTTTGGGAGGAGTGTTAGGTATGCCACAGTCTCAGATCCAACACCCCAGTCTACTGCAGCACCCTTGTAAGCATCTCACATCCCATGAGAGCACCCTCAATTACCCACTCCTATGGCTCAGCCGGAGCTCAGGGCTGGGATCCAGGAGACCTTGGTTCTATTTCTGGCTCAGCCACAGATTCCTTGCATGAGTGTGGACAAGTCATTTAATTTAACACGTATCTCAGTTCCATCTGTCAAATCTGCCACTTCCCTAACTCAGAGGGGTGATGTGAGGATCACAATCCAGAAATGATTGTGAGGTGCTCAGATGCTATGCTGAAGAGGGACATAAGAATATCTAGGCAAAAGATACCATAAAAAATGTATCTGACAGGACTTGTTGAAACGATGCAGGTCTGGCACTGTAGATTGTAATCCTACTCAAATCTTTCGATATATCATAGATATGGCAAATTAATAACAATTCCCCAGCGGCCAGGAACTTTTGCTCAGAGTGAAGGCTGTTTATGGTGTCTCACCTATGAATTTCCTGGCTTCTCAACTTTTGGTGTTTTATTTTAAACTTTGAATTTCCTGCCTTTCTAGTCTCTCTTGTGTGTGTAACTCCAGATGGTTTGTGTGAGTCACTGCTGTGGATCTGAAAACATTTATATCTGGGAATCCCTTGAAGATTCAGGTGCCATGCATGAGTTCAGAGGGAATGAAACACCTAAGGAGCCATAAAGTGAGTCCAGGGCCCAAATACAATATTGAAGTGCTACCTTCTATTTTTAATCCAGACACTTGTTCATCTCTGCTTAGCTGTACAGGTTTGAATTGCCACTCTGGCTGCTTTGTACATGGCACAGGTGCAGAGAGCTACTCAGCTCAGTGCAGGGTAAATAGCAATAATCAGGACAGGATGTTTTAGAGGAACCTGATTGTGCATTAACAAGGATGCTGCATTTTAACAAAACCATTATTGCAACCTTAACTGTGGAGTTTCTACCAAATGCCTCCGTATCCATGATGTTTTTTGATGGCCTGTAACTCAGAAGCAGCTTGGCCAATTTTCTTCCAACTTCACATGGAAAAAAAAACCAAACAACAAAATCCCAGTTGGGTATCACTGCAACTAATCCTTTGCTTTAAATAGGGAACGTCATTTTTATTACATAAATCTCACCAAATGGCAAATCTGATACTCGAATCCTGGTCCTTTAACTCCTAAAGCATGGGCCTCTATTCTCTGAGTTAAAGAAAACTGTCTCTTACAGTGGTAAAGAACATTTATAGTTCTTGCTAAACAGCAAATAGCCACCACAGGGCATACTGCCCTGCCATTCATTAGAGAGACAAGGTGGGTGAGGTAATACCTTTTATTGGGCCAACTTCTGTTGGTGAGAGATAAGCTTTCGAGCCACACAGAGCTCTTCTTCTGATCTGGGAAAGCTGTAATGCTCCCAGTACCTTTCCCAGACCTGAGAGAGAGCTCTGTGTGGCTGGAACTCTCCTCTCTCTCATCAACAGAAGTTGGCCCAATAAAAGGTATTACCTCACCCACCTTGTCTCTCTGATATCCTGGGACCAACATAGCTACAACTATAGTGCATACTTCTATGCATTGTAATGACCACAACTACATTCATTAACTCTGCTTAATTAAAATATTTTATATGGTTTATGCATTTTTTTTTAGATAGATCATACCAAAAATGACAGACCCAAGTAAAACGTTTTGATCAGGGTAATTACAATGACTTGTAGCTCAAAAAAGTCTGACCAATCTTCTTCAACATTTTCAGAGTCTTCTCCTCTAGTCTGCCTTAGTTTGTGAGGCGCAAGGTTGCCCTGATAGCAATGGGCCTTATGCTATCTGCTAGCTGGGCTAAGCGCCTGTCTGCGGACTCCGCTGGGAGTGTAACTATATTACAAGGCCCCCCTCTATGCCAATCCATGGAGAATGAGTCTGTTACAGGCCTCAACTAGAGGCCTCAACATGCATCTGAGGAAGTGGGTATTCACCCACGAAAGCTCATGCTCCAAAACGTCTGTTAGTCTATAAGGTGCCACAGGATTCTTTGCTGCTTTTACAGATCCAGACTAACACGGCTACCCTCTGAAACTAGAGGAGTGTTAGAACAAGCTGTAGCAGCTGGTGCTTTTATTCTGGAGGTCCCTGGCTTGATACCTGGTGAGCTGGTGAGATAGTGGCTGTCACACTGGCAGTAGCAGAGGAAGGGATGAGTAGCCAGCTGTAGCCTGAATTATTGCAATAAAGAGGAGGGGACACAACAGTGTTGTTAAGAGACTGGTCCCAGTCACATGGCATGGGTCAGGGTTACAATGAGTGCATTCACATTGAAGGGGTCACTAGCCACTGAACCCAATGTTACAACATCTATTCTATTCTATTCTATTCTATTCTATTCTATGCAAATAAACTATAATATCAGCTCAAACCAGCCATCACAGATAAACAGACACTACTCAAACACGCTCTGTAGAGACCTCTAGGATGGTGTGAGCATCTGACAATAACTAGACATTCTCAGTGTCTAGTCCTAAGTGGCTTTCTAATCACACATCCATTCCTTGTCCTCCAAACAGGATTTTTTTGACAGTGACCTATTCAGTGAATTGGATCTTTGCCTAGGCTGTTTGCATCTCTTATTTCTAGCAGCCCTAGTGAAGGAATCCTCAGTGACTCGTAGTGTGCAAGTTTTTAGGGGAAGCCACTGAGTGCCTGCCTCCGAATTCATGCTACCAGACATCAGAGGGGACTGATGTGGATTGCACCCAGGCAGGCCACTTGTCCCATTTTAAGATGGACAGTCCTGTTTTTGTGTGGTCTGTCCACTGTCTGGTACTGTATAAAACCAGACATGGCTTTGTCTAGCATCACACATGGAAGATGCCATTTTGAAGAGCATGCCGCTCCATCCTCGCCGGCGTGATCTCGCATGTGCTGTGCATGTGAGGTCATAGCAGCAGGGGTGAGGCCACGCATGCAGGGGCGGGCCCATGGCGTTCCCGGAAGTAACAGAATGCCCGATATTCTGGGGATGCAGGGGTGGCCACTCTACCCACAACACTTATAGCGATGCCTTGCAATGGGGTCAATTATGTCATTATTTTTTATATTACAGCGGTGGATAGAGGCCTCAACCAAGACTGGGACCCTCCTGTGCTAGACTCTGTACAAACACATAGTAAGAGACAATCCCCACCCCAAAGAGCTTATCATCTAAAAGGACTCAAGAATGGGAGGGAAAATAGAAGCATGGAGCGGTTAAAGAGTTGCTCATGGTAGATTAGGGGCAAAGCCAGGAATAGAGCCCAGTGTCTCTGTACAGTGGTGTGACCAATGGTCCACACTACTTCTCTGTTACCATTTACAATTTCTTGAGAACATTTCTATACATATCAGGGCTATGTAAACAATTCTCCTCCCCCATTTCTTTTTACAGACACTGAAATCTGATGGACAGTCATGTTCCCCTGGATTTACCTCATTTTGGCCCAGTATCCCTATGCAGCCTTGCTCCAGCTTCAGCTTTCATCCTGCTTTTGCTTTGCTGCCCCTGCTTATCAACTTTTGCAAACCTTTTGGGAACTTTTGCAAACCATTTGGGTCCATGGTTCTATGCTTGGGGCCAAATGCAGTCCTGGGGTCATTCTCCTTACACTCCTCCCAGGGGTGGAATTTAACCTTGCAGTTTTTAATTCTGCAGCTTCTTTTGGTGTAATGAAAGGAGATGCCCACTAGAGGGAGCTTGAACCATCTGGCCTGCAGTTCATTTTCCATACAGCCTGGCCTGTTCAATCCACAGACTAGGTCAAAGGTAGGCAACCTATGGCACGGGTGCCGAAGGCGGCACACGAGCTCATTTTCAGTGGCACTCACACTGCCTGGGTCCTGGCCACTGGTCTGGAGGGCTCTGCATTTTAATTTAATTTTAAATGAAGCTTCTTAAACATTTTAAAAACCCAATTTACTTTACATATCATAATAGTTTAGTTCTATATTATAGACTTATAGAAAGAGACCGTCTAAGAACGTTAAAATGTATTACTGGCACTTGAAATCTTACATTAGAGTGAATGAATGAAGACTTGGCACACCACTTCTGAAAGGTTGCCGACCCCTGGCCTAGGTTGAAGAGTGTGATGCAGTTTGGCTTGGTGGGTGAGGGAGGGAAGGTAGGGGACCAATTTACAAAGTGCTGTGGGCCAAAAAAATCCCCTGCTGATGTCCACAGCGGTTCTTCTCATACAAGAATCCTTTGTCTGGGCCTGCCTGCTGGACTTGCTGCATGGATGTGGTGCCCCCATTCGTTAGCTTCCTGCGCTTGTGTCTGGAACAAGGGAGTCGGGGACAGATGGATTGGATGAGCTGCACCAGCTATCATGTCCCCTGGGGTATAATGGACAGGGGAATGTAGAGGGAATCCATTCCCTAAACTAATCCTTGATTAACCACACACGGCACCCCCCATTCAGTTGCACTGCTCTGGCATGGCTCCCACAAAGCAGCATCTCTGAGGAAGGTGCAGCACACAGAGAGTTAAGGCATGTTCTCCAGGAGCTGCCTTCCCCAAGACAGTAAGAAATGCAACAGGTGGGTCTCACTGAAGATAACTGGCTCGGCTCACAGCATCATCTTGGCCTGGCTGTGCAATTGCAATGTTGTATGTCATGTTGTACAGGGAACTAGCTTCTCTCCATTCCTTAGTCTCCATTCCATCCAGATCCTATCCCAGGGGATGGGGTCTGGTTTTGACAGGTTGTCTCAAGACCTAGGAGCTGAAGCTCACTGGACATTGAAATTATCTCCAGGTCTGAGACTGATTATGATGCTGCACCACAGCACGGGGATCTGGGGGTGAAAATGTCACAATGCAGTTAATATGGGGTACAGTGGTAAAGGTGGTATGTTCTGGGGTCCCTGCTATTGCCTTAACCCCACCACTTTCTCTTGGCATGGACACAGGGAATGTGCTATTTTCACTAACCTTTTGAGTGGTGCTGAGGCCGATCCATGGGTTCCGTTTTACGTCATCACTGTGCATCGTTCACCATTTTGTTGTGTTTTCATTGTGCAGCCAGATGGAACTAAACCCCTTTGAGTTTCACTTTGAGATTTAGCATTGGTGTGAACCCAATATTCAAAGCAAAACTCCAGGGGTGAGAAACCCACAAGAATCAAAACCAAAGCAAGTGCTCAGAAAGAATGCTGGGAAGTGAAACTACTGAATTCTGCATAGCTCCAGCACTATGATCCTTCATCAAACAACAGGTTAGGTTGCAATCTGGTAGTGCTTAGAGCATGCAACTGGGAGCCAGGAGATATAGCTTCTGTTCCTGGATTTGCCAGTGATTTCCTCTGTGACCTTCAATAAGTCACTTAACCTCTCTGTCCCTCAGTTTTCTCCTTTGGGGAGGATAATACTACTTACCCACCACTGGAAAATATTTTGCAATCCTTGTGTGAAAGTTACTATGTTCAGATTTTGCAACCTGTATATGCATTGAGGTGCAACATCCCACAAGCAATTGGCACTGCCTGTAGAAGCATGTGCTTGCCAGCTTGAGAAAGTGGTGGGACCACTTGTGCACGTACAAGCCACTCAGTGTGAGTAAATGTAACCCCCACACCTTCCGGGTGTGGTGTTCTGTCCCATGTAGTGGCACCAAGAACGCTTAGAGAGAGAGATTAATGAGTTTGCTCTACAGCCGTTGCCATGGCCGCCCAGGGGGAAGGGGGGGGCAAGCGGGGCAATTTGCCCCAGGCCTTCACAAGAGTTTTTTGGGGCCCCTAGAGTGGGGTCCTTCACTCGCTCCGGGGGCCCCGGAAAACTCTTGCAGGGCTGGGCCCCCGGAGCTTCTTCCGCCCTGGGTCTTCAGTGGCGTGGGGTCCTTCTGCCCCGGCCACTAAATTACCGCCGAAGCGGGACCTGCTGCCGAAGTGCCAGGTCTTCTGCGGTAATTCGGTGGCGGGGGGCGCCTGCCATGGGTATTCGGGGCACTTTGGCATCGGGTCCCGGAGCAGAAGGACCCCCGGCCACCGAATTACTGTGAAGGGGGCCCCCTTTTCTGCCCTGAAGCAAACAAGTGGTCTCTGGAACACGCCTGTCCTGGTTCCTGGTACGAAGTGTGAGCAAGCCTGGCATGGTCCCAGGGGTTGCTCAAATGCAGGAAAGGAGTCAAACCCTGTAGTTTTAGCTGACTGAGGTTTATGGGTCATATTTTACAGCCCATAGTCCTTATTTAGGCAAAGCTCCCATGTCTCCAGTGCCTGAATATGGAGTTAATAAAGGCCTCAGGAACTGCCCTGTGTGAATTTCTGCAGTGACATTCATAGAACAACAACAACAAAATTAGAAGGGCTCTGAATCCTCATGCATCAGGGCATGTGCTTATTTCCATGTGAGGGTCAGGGATAATTCCTTGCCAACAGGACATAATATCTCACAGCTTTGTGGAGGTTTTATGTTTTCTTCTGGCATTTGGTATTAACCTCTGCTGGAGGCAAGATGCTGGATTAGCTGGACCAATGGTCTGATCTGATATACCAATACCTAGATAGAGATATCTAGACAGCCTCCTGATATTTGCTGAGGCATAGTTATAGGGTCTGATTTTGATTTCACTTTGGTGTAATTTGGGAGTACCTCTTGGAGAGACACAGGGAAAATCCATTGAAAATGAAACAATTAGGCCTGTAGTCTGAGATAGGTGGGGTACGCGCTGAGTACACTATATCAGATACAAGTGTTGAAGTGCTCCACTCCCAGCACCTTATAAGGAAGCACCCTTGGAAGATGAGGGGGGTGTCTGTGTGATGCAGGCTCAGGGAGTGTGGGGGCCCTTTAAGAAAAATAGCCTTGCTGACTGGAGCTGAATTCAGTCCCTTTCTTGCAAAGCTAAAACATTCACTTCTCCACAGCCAGCAGATTATCAGTTCTTGCCTTATCTTGTTACAGGCACTTTGGCTGAGAACAGAGAATTGACATGTTAACCACACCGGCCTTCCTGGGGATTCCTACACTAGCTGAGACCTCCTTTTCCCTGGGGCAGGTGGGGCTGAAAGGCTTGGTTGGCTTGAAGGATGGGCAATGGGACCTTCCACCTATAAACTGATGGTTCAAATTCAGTGTAAACTGGTAGTGACTGAAATAACTTTGGCATTACTGGTCCTGCTGGCCACATGGTAGCCAATGTGGAATGAGCTGGTGGCTTCCCATTAGTTCAGAATGGCCAAGGACCACTGGTACCATTGTTGGCAGGGTCGCCAGCAAGGCTGAGAAGCATATGGCTCCTGGAGCCTGCACAACCCCCTTACTCACAGAGGGGGTCACTGCAGACACATTGGCACCATGGTGTGGGGAAAACTTGTGTTGTCACTACTTGCACTGCACCTGTGCTGCGGAGAGAAGAGTTGTCTCCAGTGCTGTCATTGTAGTACTTTCCCCAAAAGGGCTTGGATGGGTGAGGTGTGAGAGAGGGAACCTTTCAGTGCTAGATCATGGGTTTGAATCTGACTTGACAGATTCCAGGAGGTCGGTGCATGTGGGCCACTCTCTCCTTCTCCTGTGTGAGCAGAGTGCTAACAAAGGTGCCCTATAGGGATGGATGCACCTGCCCACTGAACAGAAACAACTCAGTGCCCATTAGTTAATAAGGACTTTCTGTCACTGCCACTGTGTATGTGGATTTAAACCAGTGGTGAAATGTTCCTGTTACTGATTCCTAATGCCACCCTGACTCTGAAAGTCTCAGTCCATGAGCAGACGATACCCTTGCCTCCCAGTATTCTGGTAGGTGGGCTCACCCCTGCCCACCCTCACTGCCTTGTAGTTCCAATCTCCCTACTCCCCGAATAGGCCCTGCTAGAAAAGGAAAGCCAGACATTCTGTGTGCACTGAGGGGGTTCAGGGAGCTGATGGGCTTCCTGGATTTCAGCTCCCCCCAGTTTATCAATTGTTGCCACAGAACAACACAGGCAGCAATATGATCCTGTATAGGATCTGATTGTGTGTGAGAGAGGAGGGCAAGGCTAGGAGAAACCCACCTTGATTCTTTTTTGTTTTAATAAGAAACACGTCCTTCTGGTACATAGTGAGTGATCTCTCTTGAAACCCCTCTGTAGAAATTCCCCTTCCAAGGTTTATAGCGTGTGTGTAGAGGGGGGAGAGGGAGACTTGTTATCCTTCAGGACCCACACAGTGGTTTGGGGGATGGGGTGGCTCACTGCCCCCTTCGATTTCCCTTTAAATGGAAGCCCTGCCCACTGAAATTGACACAGTCCTCCTTGGCTGGCCAATGGGAGCCTTGGCTGGATGTTCTGTTTGTTACAAGTTTCACATTGCTGGAAGACACAGAGACTGAGAGAAACAGAGAGTCAGTGTGTGTGTGAGGGAGCGTGGATGAGGGGGGGGAAGAGAGCGAAGAGGGGCGCGACAGAGAGAGAGACAGAGAGAGAGGGAGGGAGAATGCCTGTTTGGAGCAGCAGGCATCTAGGAGAGAGAGAGATGGCATATTAGACCATTACCATGAGCAGAGCCCAGGGCTTCTGCTAAACAGCTTTTCCATTTCTTAATAAAAACATATTCCACCAAATGTCTCCTGTCCCTTGCAGAGCCCTGCCAGCTGGTACCTTCACTCCTTCTACAGCCTGTAGAAAGAAGGGAAGTTTAATTTTTTTTTATGTGTTGAAAAGGGATTTTTTTTTTAACTGAGGGCCAAAAGACAGAGAGTGGTAGTGGAGGAGGAAGGGGAGGGGCAGTGCTGAAATCAGGGTAACTGAAGCTTGGTCGCCTTTAGGAGGTCTGTGTACCTGGGGGGCTGCTTGAATGCAAGCTATTCTGAGTGCCTCCAAGCAAAGCTGCAGCAGCAACAGCTCAGCAGATGTAGATGTGTGCGGGTGTGCATGCTTAACCCTTTCTACGCTCTCTGGATTTATACCATGCTGAAGATCCTAACCAAAAAGCTCAGGGACCAGAGTTTGAATGAGATCCAGCCTTTCCAGCTAAAGGTAAGAAAAACTCCCAGCATGTCTTTTTTTTCTTTTTGGCATGGTGCAGCTAATTAATAAGAGGGATAATAAAGCTATTAACTTTCAGCATTCTGTGTCCAGGGTCAGTTGCCTTTCACCCTGCTCAGAGTGCCAGTCAGGGTTGGAATTGGCCTGTACTACATTAATGTTATTAAGACCTATTCCTTTGAATGCAGGCCTGCCTTTTTGCCAAGGCAGGATATAATATAGAAGGTGTGTGTGGTGGAGAAACATATATATTGGTCTATTAGCGTAATAATATTTTTAATAAGGTGCATGTTTGAGAGCCAAGAGAGTTGCCTAGCAGAGGGATGTGTGTGTGTGTGTATCTATATCTATATATGTATTTAAAATCACACCTTTTTGATGTTGCAGTAGCACCTAGAGATCTCAGCCAGGTTGGAGCTCCATTGTGGTTGGCACTGTGTAAACATAATTAGTCTGAGCTCCATTCTCTTCAATATTTTTGCAATTCACTCTCTCCTGGATCTGAAGGCCAGAATCAGACCTGGAGTTTGCAGCCTGGTTCACTTCACTGACCTAAGGCTTTCTGTACCTTGCGTATATCCATGTTTAGTTTGTACTGGAAAGCTAGGGACAGCAAACTCAGGCCAATGTGTATCCAAGCCCCCTCTGCAAAAGACAAGGAGGAATTTATCAACCATATGTTGTGAAATAAAAATGGAGCCAGGGTGAGAGGAATGCACAAAGTGCCAGGTTCTGGTTCGGGATGCTGGGGGGTGAATCCGGAGTAATCCCACTGAAATCAGTGGAGTTTCACTGGATTTGCATTTGTGTCAGTGAGAGCAGAATCTGGCCCCAAATCAAAGAAGGGACCAGGGAAAAGTAGCAGCCTTTATTGCCTGGTTTGGGGGTGGGAGTGCTATGCAGCGGTCTCCAGTGGAGTCTTTTGTATGAATTACACAGGGGCAGATTGTAGTATGCATCTGTGCTCCTGCACAGTTGCTCTGGCTAGATTGGTGGCAACTTTTCGAGAAATGGGGCTGATATTTCCTCCACGTTCTATGTCCCATTCACTTCTTCCAGTTTGGATTGTAGATTCTGTTGTTTTTGAAAGAGATGAGGAGAGGGAGTTGTTTGGAGGCAATAGGGACATTGCTTTAGATTGTGCAGATTGATCCCATGTAGGACACGCTTTGTGTGTGGGCAGCGCGCAGGGCTATTTCTTTGGGCCTTGCGTGGCTCTAGCCACCTTTTGTTTTAATTTTCTTTCTGAATCTTGAATTCCGAAACCTGCAAGATTTCTGGGGCTGCAGATGAGACACTGAGAACCAACAGGGCCTCATAGACTTTCAGGATGCACATATGCATCCACAGAAACCGGCGCTATAAGCATCAGCCATTTTATTCACACAAGTGTCAAGGTTCTGCGGCACAAACAAGTGAGTTGCATTTTTGAAGGCCTATTGATACAGCCTTTAGATCTCAGTGTCTCCAAAGCCTGACACTTAGGCCTGTGCAAGTGTCATTGCAACCTGCCAGAGTTGCTCGTACAATGACTGGCACAAACGTGCGTGGGCACGAAGCCAGAGTTTCCACACTATAGACTCAAACCTGCCTTAATGGCCACTGGGGACAATGTGGAGCTGAACCACTGTGGGGAGCTCTGGGTGAGATTTTACCTCAGACCAGCATCCCTTCCTCACTGCTTCATGGAGTACACAGTACTATCCCTTGTGTGTCTGGCCAGAACTTCTAATGGCTGTTGACTTGGGGAAGGTACCACCAGGGACATGTGGAGTACCTGTGCTTTGGACAGCTGTGCCTGGTGTCTGGGGCCTGTCCGAACCCCCCCATCCTCTCCCTTACACACTCTTGGGAGCAGCTGGTCACAAATGGGCCCTCAGAGCTCCACATTCTTGGAGAACATGTCAGCATCTTCTCAGCTTCCCAATTTGCACATCTTGCTGCATGCGTGATGCAGGTATTCTTGGGTTACAATTACTCGCCCAAGGCTGTTCCGAAAGTCTAAAGGGGCCAGTTCTGCAGGCAGTGAAGTCAGTGGGAGTTTTGCCATGAATGGGAGTAAGATCAGGTCTGCGGTTGTCAGACTAAGGATGAGCGAATCACTTTGGATAAAATAAGATCTGACCTCCAGCCAAAACCCAAACCGAGCAATTTCTAAGCTTTTTATTTTTATTTTTTTTAAATCTGCTTAGCTGATTCCACCCACATTGGCATGCGCTTCTGCACTTTACATGCTTGCTGGAAGTTCCTAATACTATGGAACAGACTGTTCTTGCGTTTCTAGCACTACTGGAAGCAGGCAGTATTGAAATCTTGCAACTGAGACTGTTCTTCAGTGGATTTCTAGTCCAATTTTGCAGACTCAAGCAGTTCAGAAAGATTTTTAGATTGGCACTCAAACTTTTGGATGCTTCTCAGAATAGAGCCCCTGAATATTTTATGGATCTAACTAATGGTACTGCATGTAATAAATGGGCTTAGTGTGTTTGGTCATGTTCCTTTAGTGGCTGGCCTCATTGAGAATAAGAACCTGCTACCATAGCAGCTGATGGAATTACTATTCTAGCTCATGCAGGTGCTGCTTGTGCTGTCAGTGCTGGAGGCCCTGGGTTCTGTTCCTACTAATGGTAGTGTCTTTACACATGTGGCCATACATTTCTTACACTGAGCCATCCCATACAGCTTCACCTGTTGCCTCTGTCATCTGATCATATTTGCTAGAGAGGAGGACCAACTTGAAACACAAAACCTTCCAAAGCTTGGTGGAGTGTTAGAAATCTAGAGGCAAAGCCAGATCTGAATTTTACAGTTTGGGATCCATCTTCTGTGACAACATGCAGCTGTAGAACAGACTCTGTAGGGGTGAGGAGGGTGTCTAGGGGAATGAGAAAGGGAGTTTAAATTTGTGAGCAGCATTCTGTTGAAATTTTCCAAGTGAGGGAATAAGAGAGAACCATACTGCTCCATACCCCTGTTTTTTAGCTGAGCCTCAGCCAAGCCTGCAGAATTGAACCGCTGAAGCAGGTGGTTAGACATCCCAATGAGTGCGGTTATTTGTACCCCCACGTGACACACTGGCATATGATCCCCTGTTCTTTGCTAACAACTCTTGTCTCAGATTTGACAAACTCACTACATCAAGTACGTTGCTTACAGGTATTTATCCATAAAGAGTAACATGTAAGGTCTCTGTTGAAAACTTGCAACTTAACAACATTCATAATCATAGTGTTACGTGTGGTATGCAAGGAATAATGTAATTATATTGAAGTTTTTGCCCTCGTGGTCTTAAGGTTAAAAGGCGTCATCAGGGAATGATATTACTCGGTGACGGCTTGTTCATACAGGAGGGAGTTGCCAGTCCTCCCTAGTTAGCTGGTGAGGTAATGCCAGGTCTACCATTGCTCCATCCCAGAACAGTCAATGGCAACTGCAAATAGTCAAAGCCACTTGGAGGTAAAAAAGGACCAGTACAACAGACAAGGGGATTGCCCTGCCTATGAATAGAGACAAATGAGTGTTCCGATATAACACAGAGGGAGGAGAGGCACTCTGGATCCATTCACTGACGAGACATCTTGTTGAGCTGGGGTGTTTTCATGTATGTTTGGATCCTGGTTCCTGTGAAACCAGTCCGCTCTGCAACAGACTGAAGTTTGGGGGGAAAGCCTAGTGTATTAGATAGGAAAGGTAACTATTAATACGTATAGGAGCTAGTCTGTGTTTTCTGATTTTGTTTTGTATTGTAACCATTTGTTTCCATCACTCTCTCTTGTTTCTAGGGGAATCGCTACGCTTTCTTAAATAAACCTTCCTTTGTTTCATTACAAGTGCTGTATATTATTACGAGTGATGGTTTAAGGGAAACCTAATAAACTGGGGCACAAAGGATCTGGGATTTCTGTGAATAGCCAGTGTCGGGACTGGGAGCCACAGGGAAATGCTTCAAAGATACGTGGCGACTGGGGTGCACTTCTTGTTAATCTGCAGGGCAAAGGCTGGGCTGGCTTGGCCCAGGGGAGAGTGTTTGAATGGTTAATAAGCTGGTGGTATTAGGGAGCTAATACCCAGTTGCCACGGTAAGGGTAAGCCTGCCACTCGCTAGAAGCAGAAGATAAGGTGACTCACTGTCCTAGATATGCAGAGAACCGTCACACTCCAGTTTTGGGCTGGCTGCATTGGCGATCACTTCTGGAAGAACTAGGCCTAGGTACATGGGATAAATAAGATACAGGTAACAAAGTGTGCAAAAATACACAGCGATAGGAACAAAAATGGCTAATTGTGTCAAATGAGTTTGCATGTGCAACTCTAGCACTTTTTTACTCTCACAAATCACACAGATGCATTTTTTTCCATCCACAATTAACAGTTTGCATCACTGCATGCATATGTAATTGGTGCAATTTACGAGTTGAGTTTTTAAGCCTAGATTTCAAGCTTTTTGGGGCAGGGACTGTGTGTTCATTGCATGTCTATACAATGTCTGTCAAACTAGGGCCTTGAGTGGTGCGCCTATGTGCTACTGCAATGCAAATAATCAATGATAGATTGAAATACCTAGCCCAAGGTGCACAAAATTAATAGCTTTGATGCATCCATCACAGGTTCTAGCCAATTACTTTTTATTCACACCAGGACAGCAGCGAATGTTTGACAACACAGTAATTGTTGAATTACTGTAACACCTTCATTGTTATGGGGGCAGGGATAGCTCAATGGTTTGAGCATTGGCTTGCTAAACCTAGGGTTGTGAGTTCAGCCCTTGAGGGGGGCACTTAGGCATCTGGGGCAGAATCAGTACCTGGTCCTGCTAGTGAAGGCAGGGGACTGAGTCCCCTCCAGTTCTATAAGATAGGTAATCTCAATATACAAACATTATTTTAATTCAGAAATATTATTGAAATGACTGTGTCTGGAATACTAATTCTGTACTGGCGTGAAGCACCATTTTCTGGTTAGGTGAATGAGAAGGGTGTCTACATTTTAGCCCATGAAAGGAAGGCAAATGCTGTTATCATCAGAATCAGCTATGGGATTCTGCTGTGATCTCTGGGGTTTTGATGGGTCCCAGCAAGAAGCCATAGATGGATTTTGAGTCCTGGGTGAAAAAGGTGGAGAACCACTGGTCGAGTGGGCTGAACATAGGACTGGCAGACAGGGACTTCTGCCCCTGCTCGGACTCACTACTCTGTATTGCCATGGGCATGCCACTTAACCTCTCTGGCCATTTATCGGGTCTCATTTTGGCCCCTCTCTCTCTCTGTTTCCCCATGTGTAAGATGAGGAAAATAGTATTTACCATCTAGCTCATTACTGAATGGATTCCCTTACGAAGCTCTGCATAAGTGCTCATAATTATTATTTGTCAGGGCAGAATATTGGCTTTCTGATTTTTTTGCTGCTGCTGCAGTTGTGTGCTCCATCTATCCGCTGGCCTCCTACCAGATTGCTCATTCAGCTGATGAAAGTCTTGCTCAATGGAATTTATTTTCATCCCTGTCTCCTTAGGAGGCTATTCCCCCATTCCCTTTCTGCTTGTTGCTCATGCCTGTTTAGCTCTTCCCATCACAAAGAATTCATTCCCTTAAGATCGTCAGGCTCCGTTTTAAAATCTGCACTGACGACTTTTTCCTTTCCTCTTCACTGTTTGTAGCTTTATGCTATTTTGGTTAGTTTCAGCCTTATTGGGGAGTCAAGAAGTAACTAAGGACCCAATTTAATGAGGTACTTTTAAGCAATGTGCCTAATTTAAGTGTGTAAGTACACCTACTGATTTTAAATGAACTGTTAACGTGCTTAAAGTTAAGCATATGCTTAAGTACCTGGTGGAATTGGGGCCTAAAATAACACCATCAGGTTAAAATGAGATCCTTAGTTGATCTAAATAGCAGTATTGCCAACCCACAACCATTCAAAATCATGACTGAGGAGGTTGCCAAAAGTTATGAGATTTGCTTAGAAGTCATGAGACCTTGAACAAATTTGGGGGTGCTTCTGGGTTTTAAACTTTTGCCAGCTTTTCTCCTCTGTCATGAGGGATAGAAACTTAAACAAAAACCAAAACCTGAAAGCTGAGATTTTCATATAATCTTGTAACTTCCGAAGTTGAGGATTTAAGAAAAATATCACACAGTATGAGGCTTGTGTAACATGAGAAGCCAGTGAATCATAGAATCATAGAAGATTAGGGTTGGAAGAGACCTCAGAAGGTCATCTAGTCCAACCCCTTGCTCAAAGCAGGACCAATCCCCAGACAGATTTTTACCCCAGTTCCCTAGCAATACTGATTTATAGCTTATAAAGCTCTAACCTGTAGTTTTAAAAAAGAAATGTCCTGAGCTGTGGGTCAAGAAGGGACCTCAGGGTTTGTTCCTATATATACTAATCCCTGAGTTTATTGAATCTAAAAATTAAAAAAATCCTAGTATACTTTACCCTCGTTGTAACACTATTCATTTACTTTTTGAATTTCAGTGAAAACAGATTGGTCCATTTGCTCTGGTTTGTGGTTCATTTTGAGCTGGGTTCCCTTCCCGGATGTCAGGCAGCAGCAAACATGCATAGAATTGTGTCTAAAATGCACCACAAGTGTTCAAGATGCCACCCAAAGCCCTCTATCTGTGTTTGGCTTTGCATGTTTGGCCCTCGCCACTGGTCCAAGCAACCTTCCTGGTTCCTCCTTATTTTTTTTTTCCATCCTTAAAAGTCCCAAAGCAAGTTTGGCATCTCTGTCCTTTTCAGGCTGGAGTGGGTTCGTCTGAGTGATGATTTCTCTTATCTGTGCTGGAGGTCATAACTTGCAGTTGCGTACACGGGCATGAGGTGGAAGAGGAAACCTTTGAATGAGGAATTTTCTCTCGATATAGGAGTTCCAGCCTGCTAGCCAGATACCGCAATTTGGTGGGAAAGGGTCTGCAGTTGAGCTGAGGGGAAAAGAAATCCTCCTTTGCCCTTTCACCTATTACATACGAAACAACGTGTTTGTCTCAGGCGACCATCTAAAGTCAGCTTTATTATTTGGAGGAGATAAACAAGACAGTGTGGCAACTAGGAATTAATATTGCTGTTGGCACCGTGGCCAGTGGTGCTGTGCTGCTGCCAGATGTGTGTACGCTAGGGAGAGAGGGAGCCCAGTTGATAGACTGAGAGATCAACAGTTTCTATGTGTATATTTTTGGCTAACAGAGGCCACTTCAGCTGGTTCAGATTGGACAGTTCTCTCTTGGGAAACCTGACCATGGCATTCCCCAACCAGCCTGCAGGGGTCGCTGTAGAGCAATGCAGCTCCCTCCCACTCTTTTTGCCTCCTCTCTTCCAGAGACTAGGCAATTTTCCCCCCGCTTCCACAGCTTTCCCTGCCTTCTGCTAGCCTGAGTGAATGAGAAGACGACCTCAGGACTCCAGCTCAATGCACATTGTGTTGCATTGGCCACCAGGTTGGCTGGCAGGGTTGCTACTCATCTTGAATTGGATAAGGCTAACCTGCAGGGATAAAAGCAATCCCACAGTTTCTGTTTGGGGCATCACTGGATTGCAATGCAACATTGGGATGTAACTATGTAGAGGCTAGGTTATGCTGACCTGTTACCACTGGACCAGATCATGTGTGTGATGGGGAGGAAACTGTGCTGGCTGGTTCTTGTGCTGCAAGGTTAAATTCTTCCAAATGGGAGACCCTGGGGAAAATCTGCTGCCTGGTTGGAAGGGATCCAAAGTACCTAGGGTCACCCCAGATTTCTGGATGGTCCTGATTTTTGCTAGCAGCGTCTCATGTGATCTGAGCTTGTGGACACCAAAAGTGGACAACTGTGTGGCTAACAAGCTCTGAGTTTTACTTTGGAAACATTTGAACAGGTGGACCCAAGGTCTGATCCTGAACAACAAGTCCTACATTCTTGGCTCTCTTGATGGTGAAACGCAAGAGACCTGATGTAAATCCCTAGGGTAAGGGGCATTTAGATCTGCTGGCCCCGAAAGGGTTAAACAGAGATTTATCTGAGTTGCCTGAAACATCTGCGCTGCCCCTTGCAATGCATTTTCCAGCTTGACTGTAATACTGGTGTGTGTGTGTGTGTGTGTGTGTGTGTGTGTGTGTGTGTGTGTGTGTGTGTGTGTGTGTGTGTGCGTGTGTGCGTGTGTAATGCGATTCCACCTGGTTGAGTAGAGATTATTGTCAAGTGAGATCTCCCAACGCAGGGAGCTTCTCCTCAGCTAACGACACCTCTCTCAGGGATAGCAGGCGCCTTGGCAGGATCTCTTGGGAAGGGGGCAGGGTGGATCAGAATCACAGTTATCAATTACACTGTTTGAGCCAAGTACTGTTTGGCTGTGATTGTCTGACCGAGGGGCCAGGAGGTTCTTGGGAGTCATTGAAAACTGTCAACTGAACTGGCCTTTTGCCAAATGATCTCTGCTCAGCACAAATACAGTAACTCCCCACTTAATGTCCTCTCGCTTAACATTGTTTCGATCTGACGTCCCTGCTCAATTACAGAACATGCTCCGTTTAAAGTTGTGCAATGCTTCACTGTAACGTTGTTTGGCTGCTTGCTTTGTCCACAGCTGGCAGCCCCCCATCAGCTCCCTTATACCCCCCGCCACAGTACCTCCCGCCCACTGGCAGACCTCGCGGATCAGTGCCTTTCCCTTCCTCCCCCCGCGTCCTGCCCATGGCAATCAGCTGGCTTGCAGCATTCGGTGGGCGGAGGAGCGAGGACTTGGCGTGCAGGCTCCCCCTCCCTCCCCTGCCCCCTGAATGCCGCACACCAGCTGATTGCTGCAGACAGGAGGGAGGGGGAAGGCTGCGCGCTGAGTCCTCGCTTCTCCCCCCTCCCTCCTGAATGCTGCCTCTACCAGACTTTGAGGCTAACAACATATGGTTGGTTTGAGGAGACAATAACACTGCCCCTGACCACCTGCAAATTCACTAGTCATCTCTAAGGTTGGTGCGTTCCAGGGCATAGGAACCCTACAATACTGGACCCATATCATTCTGCTGCCTGGCAGGAAGGGCAGGGCTTGTCTTTGCCTGCAGGACCTTGGTGGTATTCAGCGGCATTCACCATGCACAGCAGGAAATGCCTAGCAGGACAGGAGGAATCTGAAGGCTTTATGGCTCCAGGGTGGCTGTACCTTTCATCCCTTGCTCCATCTCGCCATGGGTATCCTTCTGTGTGCCCGGCCCATCTCTCAAGATGGAATGCAGCCGATCACCCCGCTCTTGTGGACACTTTGCCCTCCCATTTGCGATCACAGTGACTGTCTCCTCCCATTCATGAACCTGTAATGTCCCAGTGGCAACTACAGCCACTGCTTAGCTGGAAAAATAATACTGGGAAAGTGTTTAGCAAATTGTAACTCTCAATTCAGCCTAGCAATGGGGAAGGAGGCGAGCCAGCACCAGGGTCCCAGTCTGTCTGTGGAGTTTGTAGGATGCCCATTACTGTAGTATCTGCTGAAGGCACCGCAGAACGGTTGGGCAAACCATTTTGAATGACGTGAGAACTGACCCGGGCCCCTTGCCTGAGTCCCAGGGAGAGTGGGCAGGAATACGTTCCCCCTAGCAATGTAATCAGCAGCAGGACTGGGGCCCCTGGCTCTCTCAGACAGGTTTGTCTTTGCCCACTGCAACCATTGAGACTTCACAGTTAAGCCTCTCTATGGGGCACACATGATCTGGGCCTTCATTTAGTAGCGGCTGAGGTGATCTCTGGAGAGCCAGGGCTGAGCTGCACCTGTGCAGCAAGGAGTCTGCAGTCTGAAGCACAGCGGTAACTATCCTAGGAAGCCAGCGTTCCAGAAGTGGCCTAGGTGTGTCCGGTGTGAGGTCCCAGGGCCTACACACATTCATAGTGCAAACCAGGATTGCAGGCCAGGGGTCCAAAAGGAGCATCTATAGTGAACCCAGCTGCCTCAGACACTTAGTGTCACCAGTTTGGATGGAACAAGCCGCTGCTTGAGGAAAGGCAGGAGTTTTCCAGCTTGAAGGGGGAGAGTGAATGAGCGAGATTGAGGATGATTTGTAGTTCATCCCCTGCCCTTCCAGCCGCGAGGATGGTTTGTTTCATAAAGGTATTTATATAGCCCCAGCTTCCCACGGAGATGATGTGTGCGTCATAGGGAGTCCTGGAAACAGCAGGAGCCGATCTCTGTTTCAACACACGTGTGCGTTGTGCACTCGCATGTTTCCAGCCTCTCTGTCCTGAACGCAGTCACGCATGCACAGCAATGTTGTCACATGCATGCTTGCACTCAGAGACGCATGCTTGCTAGCACAAAGAGACGAACACAACCACCCGTTCAAACACTTGCGCAGACACACCAAAGCACATACCTTTGCTCTCACTCCCTGATCTCCTCTGCACACACAACAGCCACACATCTATACTTGCACCCAGAAACACTTCCAGACATACGACTTGCATTGTCGCACATGTGCACCAATGAATTGCCATTCACGTGCACACAGACATTATATGTACATTTGACCCTTGTGCTCCATCCCTGACCTGTAGTTTGGGGACACGTGTGTGTGAACTGGAGACTTCCCCATTCCTGCTAGTTTCACACCCAGATGCAAACACCATTTCTTATGCAGTGAACGAAGGGGGAGCTAGTTGGCCTTTTTGCCATGTATGAGCTTTTCCATCACCAATCCCATGTTTGTGGTGCAGACAACTCATTGATGGATGCTGTCATTTAGCATGAAGGATTGTTTGGCCAAAGGCAAATTTGAGGCTAATATAAAGCATGGGTCATTTAGTGGAGGGTGGAGTCATGAAGCTGATGTTGGGAACACCTAAGAGAGCAGGGTATTATGGGTAAAGGTCAGGAGGAGCTAGGGAAGAGAATCTGTTTTCCACTTCAGAGGTTGCTTATGCATTGAAACATGAATGTTTATATCCTTCCAAAATGTTTGTTTAAATTTTACTAGAGTACTGGAAATTGTTATCCATATAAATGTCCTGCCCTTATTTATTTATATATTTTTTAATTTTGATAATCTCTTGGCCTTGGCGATATCTTGCGGCGGTAAGTTCCATCGGCTAATTTTGCGATGTGTGAAAAAATATTCAGTCTACCATGAAAGCAGCCCATCTGTCAGGGTTGAGGCACATTTCTTGGGTATCGTGCAGGGGAAGCTTCCCTGCTGCTTTTGCCTGTACAGGATCACTTCTGGAGATGAATGGAGGACTTCAGTTTCCAGGGCTGTCAGTCTGGCACCTTTCATCTGCACTCTTTTTTAAAGCCTAACTAAGATTTAAGATGTGGAGAGGTTTACTAGTAAAATGAGAGATTAAAAGAACTAAAATACAGGCTAAATAACAACTATGGAGATGCATGATAGTTGTTTGCAGATATTTGTAAGGTGGAAAGACCAAAAGAGGAAAAATAACTCTTGAGTGTGGCCTCTAGGGGTCTAACTATAGAGTATTGGGATGTAATTGAACAAAGGAAAAATCGAAACTGAGTATCAGGTGAAATGTTCTACGGGTAAGAGCTGATGGATGGAGGAATGGCCTCCCCAGGGAAGTGCTGGGGAGAGATAGGATGACTTAGTAGGTATTTTCCATCTCTAATTGCTGTGATCCTGGAATTAGCCTTCACTTGGTGGTTTTGTGAACGCCATGTGAGGCAGAACGGAGCATAGCTTGTTGTCTCATGGCTAGTGCTAAAAACCTGTTTATCTCAGTAAGATAAATAGTTATCCGGATGGTAGAACCGCATCTCTCCATTCTGGCATTTCTGTCACACTGCTTGCCATAGCAGAGTGTGGGAGTACTTATGGGCACTCCCATGGTATTACTGCCACAGGCTCAGTTTTTCCATTCTAATCATCGTTAAAGGCACAGAGTACACTCTTTGGGGCAGGGACTGTCTCTTGCTGGGCATGTCTTCACTGAAGTGTTATCTCCACTGGAGTTACTCAGCTTGAGTGAGAGAAGTCACAACGTGAAATGACACTCCAGCTGCTGTGGTGTGTAGCATGCTGAGACTTCTGAGGGTATGTCCCTAGGGTTGTCAACCCTCAAGGATTGTCCTGAAGTCTCCAGGAATTAAAAATTAATCTTTAATTAAAGATAATGTCATGTGATGAAACCGCCAGGAATTCATTCAACCAAAGTTGGCAACACTACACGTTCCGTGCTTCTTAGCACTGCTTAGTAAGCTGAGCCGCTCTGTGTATTCTTTCCCAGGGAATTGTTTGACAATTCGTCTGCCCTTTCTGGGCACATGGGACATTGTGGGAAGGCATTGGAGGACTAGCAATGCTCGACGAGCTAACCTGCTTCCATACTGCGGAGTGGTCATGTTAGCAGCTGACAAGTTTTAGCCTATCCCCCCTGCTAGGCTAGCCAGCTTGAGTTAACAGCAACCACACTTGAGTTCAGTGTGTGTGGAGAGAACTCAAGTTAGGGGCAGCAATCAAGTTATAAGTTGAGTTAACTCTGATTGAAGAGAAGCCCACTGTGTGTTTGCATAGCAAGTCCCACAATGAGGCTTCAGTCTCAGTTGGAGCCTCTGGGCACTGCTCTAATACAAATAATAGCTGCATATTGTACTAGCTCTGTGGACAAATGGAGGACTTCATACTCCATGGCTGTTAACTTGGCACCTCTCCTCGGCGCTAAATGTCCTTATTAAATTGTGTGTGTGTGCACTCACACACGCACAATGTAATCTTAGCTGCTGTGGAGAAACAAGCAACTGCATTGACTTCAGCAGCATGCTGAGCTCAGGAAAATCCAGTTCCCACTGTCATGGTTTGACAAGTAGTAGTGGGAAATTATCAAACTATCCAGGAAGGAAAATATTTTCCAGTTTCTAGGAGGGTATTGCAAATGCAGGAGGGTGAGACGCAAATGTGAAGGGATGTAGGGAAGATTTGACAATGCCCACTTACATCAGACTGCAGGATGGTGGCTGGATTGATACAGATGCTGTGCCTGTGTTTGGTGCCAGCTGTAGACCTTCTCCACTCCTCTTATTTGTTTTTTCCACATATGGCCCCAGTGAAGTGAATTTTCTCCTGTACTGCTAGTCCCTGCGTGCACCTGCTGGGCTGTGTGACTCCAGTGCCATTTCCTGGGGACCAGTGGAGTATGAGAAGATGGATGTGTACCAACATCATGTGTGCATTCTACCTGGGTCACCATGCAATTTAAAAAGCAGACAATTAAAAACTTTGAAAGGAAATATATTTGTTCCCCTCTCCTATACATAACTGTGTAATAATTAATCTGTGAGACTCATTGCCACAGGATGCTGTTATGGGCCAAGAGCCTAGCAGGATTCAGAAAAAGCTTTTGATAATCAGATGAATAATAGGACCATGCATAGTTATTTTAGGTAGGATTAAAAATGTATAGAGGGTGGAAAACTGTGTGCTTTGGGTAACCACTAATTGTCTGGGGTTACAAAGTAAATTCCTCTATCAGTAGTTTATTCCAAAATTGCCCATTATGTGGGCTTTCTTGGGATTCTTGCACCTTCTTCTGAAGCATCTGGTGCTGACCACTAGCAGAGATGGGATATGGGGATATCAGGTCTGAGCATGATGGTAATTCTTATGTGTGCCACATTCAGCAGCATTGCAGGCACAGTCTCCATTGGTGTATCAGCACATTGGGCAACACAGTAGGTGTGTTGTACCCAGCTAGCTGTGGTACGTTCAACAGAATGTCAGATGTGTTCTATCTAGAACTGGACCCAAGCTGCAGTAATTTGATCCAGGGCTCTGCTTTAGTCCATCTCAGACATAGAGGCCAGCTACCAAATTTAGATTAAAAAATTCCAAACAATCCCATAGGCCCCAGGTTAGTGGGTGCTTGGATATGGGGTTTTGGTTTAGGCGCATTGGTTGGCCAAATCCAGGTATATCTGGAATTGTCAGCAACATGAAATATCTATTCCAAATATACCTGGAAGATTTGGCACCAGTCAAAGTGGCTGCTAAATCAAGTCACTGCTAATGGGGAAAGTCTATTGGTGGGGTGTAGGTGGGGGTTGAGTGGTGGCAGACTATGTGTGTTTGTGGGTGTGTAGTGGCATGGCATGTGTGTCTGTAGGAAAGGGGCATTGTGGGTGTTTTGGCTTTGGAGAAGAAGGTGTATATGTTGCATGGCCATGTGTAAGGTCCTTCATGGAAGAGTCCTATAGAGCATAATAGCAAATGAGAACCTTTCTGAAGATCTTTTTCATCTGTCCTATAGGATTTAATTTGTTATGAAATTTTGGGGAGTGGTTCTAACAGGCCTATAGAAGGAATCTCTTTCTGTCATATTCTGTAGGCTTTTGGAAGTAAATTCTAGACAGCCCTATTCCATTTCTATAGGATCTAATTTGTGCCGTTGCTGGTAAATTGCACTGGACTCTTCCAGAAAGCGTGGCAGGGCATGTATGTTCTTCGGTGGTTTGTGTGTTCCTAGAAGGAGCGGGTGGGTGCACGCGGTAGGTGACTGGTATAGGGCCAACTGCGCCGCTGTGCACAGTTGTAGGATGGTGTGGTTGTTGACAGGATGTGTGTGTGTTGGCGGGGGCGGAGTTGGTGGCAGCATGGTGGGGAGGAGTTGGGGAAGTGGGCGTACGTGTGGGGTGGATGTGGAGACAGGTTGTGTGGTTACAGTGTGTGTGTGTTTGGAGAGATTGGGAGGAGGAGATGTGTTTGTGTTATGGCATGGGTTCTCGAACTGGGGGTCATAAGGTTATTACACGGGGGGTCATGAGCTGTCAGCCTCCACCCCAAACCACATTTCACTCCAGCATTTCTAATAGTGTTAAATATAAAAAAGAGAGTTTTTAGTTTATAAGGGAGGTTGCACTCAGAGGCTTGATGTGTGAAAGGGGTCACCAATACAAAAGTTTGAGAACCACTGTGTTACGGGGACAAGTTGGGGAGGTGAGGTGGAAGCAGGCAGTGTGCGTTTGTACTGGGTTTCGTAGCTAGGAACGTGGGGGTGAAGTTTGAGGTTGAGGAGGAGTATGTTTATGCAGGGTGTCTGCGTGGTGGCAGGATGAGTGTGGTTCATGGTGATAGGTGGCTGCAGGATTTGAATGGGAGCGGTTGGGGAAGTGGGTGTGGGCAGCAGAGGTGCAGGAGGCATCAGATGTTTAATACCAACAATGAAACCTTCTCTTTCTGACTTGTTGCCTAGATCTCCTACCCCCCAAGTGATGAGGAGGACAGCGACGACTCTGAGGGAGAGAACCAGGAGCTTGCTCAGATCGACAGAGGTAAGGGGACAAGGGAGTCTCATAGACTCATAGATTCTAGGGTCAGAAAGCGGCCACAGAACCCTACCCATCCACTTCTATAACAAACCCCTAACCTATGTCTGAGTTATTGAAGTCTTCAAATTGTGGTTTGAAGACCTCAAGCTGCAGAGAATCCACCAGCAAGTGACCCATGCCCCATGCTGCAGAGGAAGGTGAAAAACCTTCAGGGCCTCTGCCAATCTGCCCCAGAGGAAAATTCCTTCCCAACCCCAAATATGGCGATCAGCTAAACCCTGAGCATGTGGGCAAAACTCACCAGCACTCAGAAAAGAATTCTCTGCAGTAACTCAGATCCCATCCCATCACCGACCACTAAGCATACTTATCTGCTGATAATCAAAGATCAGCTGCCAAAATTAGGCTATCCCATCATACCATCCCTTCCATAAACTTATCAAGCTTAATCTTAAAGCCAGATATGTCTTTTGCCCCCACTACTCCCCTTGGAAGGCTGTTCCAGAACTTCACTCCTCTAATGGTTAGAAACCTTCGTCTAATTTCAAGTCTAAACCTCCTAGTGTCCAGTTTATACCCATTTGTTCTTGTTTCCACATTGGTACTAAGCTTAAATAATTCCTCTCCCTCCCTAATATTAATCCCTCTGATATATTTATAAAGAGCAAGCATATCCCCCCTCAGCCTTCTTTTGGCTAGACTAAACAAGCCAAGCTCTTTGAGTGTCCTTTCATATGACAAGTTTTCCATTCCTTGGATCATCCTAGTAGCCCGTCTCTGAACCTGTTCCAGTTTGAATTCATCCTTCTTAAACATGGGAGACCAGAACTGCACACAGTATTCCAGGTGGGGTCTCACCAGTGCCTTATATAATAGTACTAACACCTCCTTATCTTTGCTGGAAATACCTCGCCTGATGCATCCTAAAACCGCATTAGCTTTTTTAACGGCCATATCACATTGGCAGCTCATAGTCATCCTGTGATCTACCAATACCCCAAGGTCCTTCTCCTCCTCTGTTGCTTCCAACTGATGTGTCCCCAATGTATATCTAAAGTTCTTATTATTAATCCCTAAGTGCATGACCTTGCACTTTTCACTATTAAATTTCATCCTATTACTATTACTCCAGTTTACAAGGTCATCCAGATCTTCCTGTATGATATCCTGGTCCTTCTCCGTGTTAGCAATACTCCCCAGCTTCGTGTCATCCGCAAACTTTATTAGCACATTCCCGCTTTTTGTGCCAAGGTCAGTAATAAAAAGGTTAAATAAGATTGGTCCCAAAACCGATCCTTGAGGAACTCCACTAGTAACCTCCTTCCAGCCTGACAGTTCACCCTTCAGTACGACCCGTTGTAGTCTCCCCTTTAACTAGTTCCTTATCCACCTTTCAATTTTCATATTGATCCCCATCTTTTCCGATTTGACTAATAATTCCGCATGTGGAACCGTGTCAAATGCCTTACTGAAATGGAGGTAAATTAGGTCTACCGCATTTCCTTTGTCGAAATAATCTGTCACCTTCTCAAAGAAGGAGATCAGGTTGGTTTGGCACGATCTACGTTTAGTAAAACCATGTTGTAATTTGTCCCAATTACCATTGACCTCAATGTCCTTAACTACTTTCTCCTTCAAAATTTTTTCCAGGACCTTACATACTACAGATGTCAAACTAACAGGCCTATAGTTACTCGGATAACTCTTTCTCCCTTTCTTAAAGATAGGAACTACGTTAGCAATTCTCCAGTCGTACGGTACAATCCCTGAGTTTACCGATTCATTAAAAATTCTCGCTAATGGGCTTGCAATTTCATGCGCCAGTTCCTTTAATATTCTCTGATGAAGATTGTCTAGGCCCTCCGATTTTGTTCCATTAAGCTGTTCAAGTACGGCTTCTACCTCAGATGTGGTAATATCCACCTCCATATCCTCATTTCTGTTTGTCATCCTTCCGTTACCCCTAAGCTCCTCATTAGCCTTATTAAAGACTGAGGCAAAGTACTTATTTAGATATTGGGCCATGCCTAGGTTATCCTTAACCTCCTTTCCATCCTCAGTGTTTAGCGGTCCCACTTCTTCTTTCTTTGTTTTCTTCTTATTTATATGGCTATAGAACCTTTTACTATTGGTTTTAATTCCCCTTGCAAGGTTCAACTCTACTTAGCTTTTAGCCTTTCTCACTTTATCCCTACATGTTCTGACCTCACTAAGGTAGCTTTCCTTGCTAATCCCACCCTTCTTCCACTCCTTGTAGGCTTTCTGCTTTTTCTTAATCACCTCTCTGAGATGCTTGCTCATCCAGCTTGGTCTACAAATCCTGCCTATGTTTTTTTTCCCCTTTCTTGAGATGCAGGCTTGTGACAGTTTCTGCAGCCTGCAACTTAAAGTAATTCCAGGCCTCCTCCGCATTTAGATCCACAAGTTCTTCAGTCCAATCCACTTCCCTAACTAATTTCCTTAATTCCTTAAAGTTAGCCCTTTTGAAATAAAAAACCCTAGTCCCAGATCTATTTTTGTTTATCCTTCCATCTAGTTTGAACTGAATTAGCTCATGAACACTCGAACCAAGGTTGTCCCCTACAACCATTTCTTCTATGAGGTCCTCACTACTCACCAAAACCAAATCTAAAATGGCATCCCCTCTTGTTGGTTCTTCAACTACTTGGTGAAGGAATCCATCAGCTATCACATCCAGAAAAATCTGAGCCCTATTATTCTTGCTAGCACTTGTCCTCCAGTCTATATCTGGGAAGTTAAAGTCTCCCATGATCACACATTTCCCATTAGTGTTTACTTCATTAAAAACATTAAAGAGATCTCTATCCATCTCCAAATCAGATCCCGGTGGTCTGTAGCACACCTCAAGCACTATCTCAGGGGAGGCTCTAGTAGCTTTCTTTCCCAATATGATTTTTGCCCAGACAGACTCTGTCTTGTCCATTCCATCACTTCTTATTTCTTTACAGTTAACCTCCTCATTGATGTACAATGCTACTCCACCACCTTTGCCTTTATTTCTGTCTTTCCTAAACAGCAGATAACCTTCGATACCCGTACTCCAGTCATGACTACTATTCCACCATGTTTCTGTTATCCCTGTAATATCAAGTTTCACTTCCTGCACCAGTAGCTCTAGTTCCTCCATTTTGTTCCCTAGGCTCCTCGCATTAGTGTACAGACATCTTAATTTTTGCCGTTTGGCTTCACTGACATTCTTTACCCTGTTAGGCACAGACATTCTACCACCAGCATCACCTGTTAGTCTGCTATCTACACTACCCTTCCTCCTTATGCCAATTCTTCTGTCCACGGCTGTATCCCCTCTTACTTTGTTTACTTCCCTCTCAAGGTTAAATTCCGACGTGGAGATCTCGCGGACATCTCCCAACCATCTCCCCCAAATTTCTAGTTTAAAGCTCTCTTAATCAGGTCGGCAATTCAAGTCAAGAGCAAGTCAAGAGCATAAATCAAGGCTGCCATGGTGGAAGTGCATTTTGCCTTGCACCTCTACCCTGAAAGAGACCTGCCTTCCAGTTCATATTATTCCTCCTGTACCACAGCCAGTTCTACTGTCCCGCCCGCATCTCCCTAGTGGACGCTTTGCGTACGCTCCCATCTCCATGCACATCCTCCTTAGCTTGACAACCTTTGCTCAGGAAGCCCTATGGGGCTGCTGGAATCAGCAGGAGTTGTAAACAACAGCTCACAAGGGTATCAATAGAAAGGATCCTTCTTAAGCTCCCTGTACAGGAACAGGTCCCTGCCAGTGTACAAGTACACAGTGGGACTAATTTCAGTTGTTCTATTCAAGTAACTTTAAGCCAGCCTTGAACCCACATATTCTGAGACCATGCATAGCCTGCTCAGCCCTGGAGTAAGTCAGAGCAGCCTTGAAGTCAGTGGGACTACTCACGTCAATGAAACTGTGCAGGTGTTTGCAGGACCAAGGCCACAGTTCTCTAAGCTGTTCACTAAAGGCTTGTCTTCACAGGGATCTAGCTACCGCCTCTTGAGGAGGTGGAATAACGACAGCAATGGGAGAACCTCTCCCATCGGTGCTGGTAGTGTCTGCACTGAAGTGCACTGCGGCGCAGTTGCCGTGGTGCAGCTGTGCCACAGTAGGATTTCGAGAGTAGACAAAGCCCTTAATCCTCCTCTAAAAGGAGTGAAGATAAAGTGAACTAATTACTCTTTACTTCTGAATGGGGCCATCCATGTAGTGGGGTTCATGCACTTTAACTTCACACCTTTAGTTAATTCAATTGAGTGTCCTTGTGGAGAGAAGCCCTAAGTATCATTAACCTTCTGTTAATGGGCAAGGAAACAGTAGCTCAGGGAGGAGAAGGTCTCTGGGCAGCTCAATGGCGGAGCTTAGAACCCAATCTTCTGGCTTCCAATCCAGAGCCCTATCTGCTGGACAATGCTTTCTCTTCGTAAGTTTCAGATAGCAAGCCTAGCTTTTATATAATATGTTACCCACCAAAAACTACATTAAAAGAACATGATTAATGTTGCCAAGTCTAGCTCTCAGAAGTTAGGAAGTGCTAGAAGTAAGGTTTCCTGTGCTACCTTAAGTCAGTCCCCTTGGGGGTATGCATTATGAGAGAGTTTTTAATTACATGAGCACATACTGTTTTTCTTCCACAGGACCCGTGGCTCACTGAGAGCCTAGAATGTACAATGCTCACTGAATGAGAGCTCGTCAATATTTTGTTTTCTCGTCATTGTTGAGTGTTGTTTATTTACTGCACAGCATTCAAACCCTGCTGTGAAGACACAATGATTCATCTCCTCCTGGTTTTTCTATGGTGCTCATCACTACAGTATCGGAGTGCTTCACAAAGATTGATTAATTTATTTTCTCAACACACCTGTGCCCCATTCGAGATACATAATACTTGATTTTTTTAGAGAACTTTTTATCATTGTCTAGCACTTTCTGTGTCCAAAGCACAGCTCCCATTGGGATGAGCACTCACTTCTGCAGATCAGATCCCAGGTTTTCAAGTCAGGCACCCAGAAAATGAGGAACACAGAATTCATGGCCACCTGTGGAAAGTTTGGTTGAAGTGATTTGCTCAGCGCCGCACAGGAACTCTATGGCAAAAGCAGAGATAGAATCCAATTTTCTAGAGCAGCGTTCGACTGCCTACATCATGCCTTCACTCCTTCTCCTTCCCCTGCCTCACTCACTATGCACCTCATTCTGTTGGAGTGACTTGTAGCCACTCTTGCACTCCACATACTAGGCAGGAGTTGTACAGGCCACAGTCTCCTCCTTCACTACACAACCATGATTCATCTCCAGAGCATGGTCCATCCTGTGCACTGAATGATGCAGGGTCCTGTGGAAAAAATAGTGTACACTCATGTAATTGAGACCATCTCATAATGCAGACACCGAGGGGGCTGACTTAAAGAAACACAGGCAACCTTACTTCTGGCGCTTACTGACTTTTGAGAGCATGACTTTGCAACCTTTCATATGGTTCTTTTAACTTAGTTTGTTCTGGGGGTGCCATTTCATATGTTTTCTAAAAAGAAATGGAGAAAACAGAAATTCCATCATGTGGCATCAGATTGACACCCATGTGGGTCAGCAGCAGGGTGGAACCTTGAGATCCACCAGTGAGACCACTGCCACGTGAGCTAACAAGGTAATGGGTAGCAGTAGCAGGTTGCCGTCCTCTCTGTGGACCAGCACTACTTGGGAATGAGACACATGGCCAATGGGTTTCATAGATATTTGCTGACAGAAGAGGGTTCATCTTGGGTTCCATTCCAGGCTCTAGAGGGGATTCCAGACTCTTCTGTCCATTTCCTCCCAAACTTGACCCCTTCTACCCTATACACTCCAACCTGTCCCAATCCTGTCTCTTCCCTGCTCTGGCTCCTTGTCTCACCCCATTCTCCTCACCTAGTCAATCCCTCTCTCCACTCCTCAGGCTTCTCATCCCCATTCAAGTCTGCTTGTCCAGCAAGTCTTAGTCTCATCCCTCCAGATTCCTGTCCCACATCCCATCTCCTTCCCCACTCTTTTCCTTCTGCCAGTTCCCTGTATCAGTCTTCTTGCCTAACCATTCCCAGTTTCTTCTCCGAGCAGTTCCCAGTCTTCTTGCCCAAATAGTCACAGTCTCCACTTCTCCCAGACTCCTTGTCGTTACTCCTTTCTGCTCCCCACCTCTGAGGTCTGGCTCTTGGCCCCTCTGCATTTGAACAAGCAGCTTCCATCTCCACCCTGTCTGGACCCAGCAGGGGATCACTGAGCACTCTCAGCTCCAGGACGTGGTCCACAATGCAAGGGAAGTCTTGCTCAGCCCCAAACTGGAGTAGGCCCAGTGCAATGGAATTGCTGGAGAATTTAGCTGCAAAACTCTAGCAAGCCTTTGCTGAGCTTCTGTGAATTGATTTTTTTGGAGAGCCAAATTTGGGTGGATTTTTATGGGGATGGCAAAAGGCACATCCCTGACATAAAGGGCTCCCTATGCCAAATTTTAACTCCCTGCTTGGCGAGGGCACTAGAGCTTCTCTAAGAAAAGGTCGGCAGAATTTTTTAACGCTGGCAAAACAAATGTTTTTCCCTAGCCTTGTTCTTGGAAACCAGTTAACCATTTTGTCTGAAGTTTTCCAGAAACATTCAGCCTGAGGTAGACGCCTGGCATGGAAAATTTTAGCCAAATGTTTAATGTTTGGCAAAGTTATAAGCAACTGAAAACAGATCTTATAATGAAGTGTTCAGCAACTTTAATAGTTGGAGGGGAGTTGGTAGCACACACGTAGCTCAAAAACACTGTTTCAGCCGTTAGAGTCTCAGGAGAATTCCTTTAAATAACACTACTTGTAAGTCCCATATCGTCTCACAGAGTCAGTCATTAGAAGGCAACATCATCCACTTGTTCACACACAGAAAGCCAGCGTATTACATAGATTCAGGTGCTTAAATAACTGGTGTGTCAATATACTTGCTGTACAGTCTGCGTCCAACTGGTGGTTCTCCGGCTGGGGTCCAGTGAGCAAGCTTAAAGTTGAGCTGCAATCTGTGGACTTCCAGCCATATGCTAATGAGCAATTGAAGTGGTTATTTGGAGGAGCAAGGAAGAGTGATCAGAAGCTAATAGGCCTGATTGTATAGCAGGTTTGATTCACACCTGTCCTACCACTCACATTTCTCCTCCTTCCTTCAGAGAGAAGACGGAATTGCACACTGACCCCTCTTGCGACCAATCAGCTCCAGAATCAGGAGAATCAATGCTGTAAGGTCCGGACCCTTTTCCATGCTAGCCTGGATCGCCACAGCTCGGAAGAGGAGTTGGAGCGCATCAACCGAGAGTTTGCCACTGAGAAGCGGAAGTGGTCTCAGGTCAGCAGGCTTTCTTGCTGTGGTGACAGCAACAACACATCCTCCAGTGACGAGGAAGTGAAGAACTTGTGTGGCATGTCCTTCCGGCCCGTGGTGGAACAAGCCAATGGTCTGCATGCTAGCCCCAGCCCAGTGCTGTTCAGTGCCTCCCCTCCTAAGAGACTCCAGCCCCTGGTGCGGAACCCAGCCTCCAGGCCTCTGATATTCACAAGCGTTGGGGCCGGCTTTGAGCAAGTCATGCCTTGTAAGAGACACCGGCAAGGCTATGGGGACAAAGTCAGCAGACCCAGCCTTGACCTGGAAAAAATGCAGCAGGTAAGTCAGCTTCACACAGGAAAAATCAGCAATTCACAGGGGAGAGGCAATGCTTGATTTAGTCCTCAATTGAGCACGGGGATCTGGACCTATGGGTGATTAGAACTGAACCTCGCTTGCTAATAGCGACCATAATATAATTATGTTTACATCCTTGTGAGGGCGGGAGGGAAACATCAAAGAACACCATCACAGCAGCATCTAACTTCAGAAGGGGGAACTACACAAACTGAGGAGGCTAGTTACATGGAAATTAAAAGGAACAGTCACAAGAGTGAAATGCCTGCTAGCTTCATGGAAACTTTTAAAAAACACCATAATAGAGGCTCAAATTAACTGTATACCCCAAATTAAAAACAATAGTAAGAGGACCAAAAATGCTACCATGGCTAAACAAAAGAGTAAAGGAAGTAGTTAGGTGCAAAAAGGCATCCTTTAAAAATTGGAAGTCAAATCCTACTGAGGAAAGTAGAAAGGAGCATAAACTTTGGCAAGTCAAGTGTAAACATAATTAGGCAGGCGAGAAAAGAATTTGCAAAGCAACTAACAAAAGACTCAAAAACTAAGCAAATTTTTTTTAAGTACATCAGAAGCAGGAAGCCTGCCAAACAACCAGTGGGGCCACTGGATGATTAGGATGCTAAAGGAGCACTTAAGGAAGACAAGGCCATTGCAAAGAAGCTAAATAAATTCTTTGCATTGGTCTTCACTGCAGAGGATGTGAGGGAGCTATCCATAACTGAGCCATCTTTTTAAGTGACAAATCTGAGGAACTGTCCCAGATTAAGGGGTAAGTGGAGAAGATTTTTGGAACAAATTGATAAATTAAACAGTAATGTCACCAGGACAAGATGGTGTTCACCCAAGAATTCTGAAGGAACTCAGATATGAAACTGAAGAAATACTAACTGGGGTATGTAACCTATCACTTAAATCACCTTCTGTACCAGATGATTGGAGGATATGATGCCAATTTTTAAAAATGGCTCCAGAAGCGATCCTGGCAATTACAGGCTGATAAGCCTAACTTCAGTACTAGTCAAATTGGTTGAAACTACAGTAAAGAACAGAATTATCAGACACATAGATGAACATGATTTGGTTGGGGAAGAGTCAACATGTTTTTTGTAAAGGGAAATCATGCCTCATCGGTCTAATAGAATTGTCTGAGGGGGTCAACAATCATGTGGACAAGGGTGATCCAGTGGATATACCATGCTTGGATTTTCAGAAAACCTTTGACAAGGTCCCTCACCAAAGGCTTTTAAGCAAAGTAAGCAGTTATGGGATAGAAAGGAAGGTCTTCTGATGGATCGGTAACTGGTTGAAAGACAGGAAACAAAGAGTAGGAATAAGTGGTCAGTTTTCAGAATGGACAGAGGTGTAAATAGTGGTGTCCCCCTGGGTCTGTACTGTGTTCAACATATTCATAAATGATCTGGAAAAAGGGGTAAACAGTGAGATGGCAAACTTTGCAGATGATACAAAATCACTCAAGATAGTTAAGTCAAAAGCAGACTGTGAAGCGTTACAAAGGGGTTTCACAAAACTGACTATGCAACAAAATGGTAGATGAAATTTGATGTTAATAAATGCAAAGTAATGCATATTGGAAAACATAACTATACATACAAAATGATGGGTTCTAAATTATCTGATACCACTCAAAGAAGAGATCTTGCAGTCACTGTGGATAGTTCTTTGAAAATATTCACTCAATGTGCAGCAACTGTCAAAAAAGCTAATAATGTTAGGAACCATTAGGAAAGGGATAGATAACGAGACAGTAAATATAATGTCACTGTATAAATCCATGATAGGCCCACATCTTGAATACTGCATGCAATTCTGGTCACCTCATCTCAGAAAAGTTATATTAGAAATGGAAAAAGTACCAAGAAGGGCAACAAAAATGTTTAAGGATATGAAACAGTTTCCATATGAGGAAATATTAAGAAGTCTGAGTCTGTTCAGTTTAGAAAAGCGATAACTAAGGGGGGATGTGACCGAGGTTTATAAAATCATGAATGATGTGGAGAAAGTGAATAAGGAAGTTTTGTTTACCCCTTCACATAACACAGGAACCAGGGTCCCCCAATGAAGTTAATAGGCAGCAGTTTAAAAACAAACAAAAGAAGTACTTCACACAACACCCAGTCAACCTGTGGAACTTGTTGCCAGGGGATATTGTGAAGGCCAAAAGTATAACTAGGTTAAAAAAAGAATTAGAAATCATAGAGGATAGGTCAATCAATGGCTATTAGCCAAGATGGTAAAGGATGCAACCCCTTGCTCTTGATGTGCCTAACTCTGACTATCAGATACTGGAACTGGATGACGGGGGATGAGATCACTCAATAAATTGTCCCGTTCTGTTCATTCTCTTTGAAGCACCTGGCATTGGCCACTGTCGGAAGATAGGATACTAAGCTAGATGGACCATTGGTCTGACCTAGTATGGCCATTCTTATGTTCTTATGACTTGAGAAGGAACCATTGCAAGCAGAGGGTAAATGGAAGCATGGTTGCTGCTGAGGTAGAGGTAGTAACTCTGTACATTGCTTGACTTCATGTGAAGATCTCTCCAGTTGCATCATCAGTCCATCCCTCTTCTCCTCTCTAGAATTTCAGATCCGTGGCCAGCTGGGACTTCTTGTTTGAGGTAAAGGCTCCATTAGCCGTATTGACTCTGTGCGACACTGTTGACCAGTCCTGATTTTCATCAATTAAGAGGGCGAAGGAGACACAGCCACACTAGCCAGTTCATTGCACTATAGAGAGCCAGATTCAAATTGACTGACTTCAGTGGAGTTACATCTACTATTTCCAGGTCTTAGGTTCAGCCACAACATTCAGTTATTCAGAGGCAGGGATTGTTGGTAGCCCAGTATTTTTTTTAAGTCTCATTGTAGGAATAAATGTAGTTCTGTAAGTCAGACAATGTTGGATCCATTTCTCAAGTTTTTGGACTCTTGAGTCTACTTCTTCACTGACTCGTGTGGGTTTTACTCAGGTGTAACTATTGACTTAAATGCCTTTGCTCCTGATTTCACAATGTTGTATCTGAGCAGGATCAAGCCGTATAAATCACTGGATCTTCCACTGACTCTTACTGACTATAAATAAACTTGGTATTTGTGGGCTGAATAGATGTCCTGCTTCTGGTATGATTGGCTGATCCGTTTCATGCCTGTTTGATCTGTCTCCTTTCACCAGAATATTATTCCAGTGTTGAGTATCTCAACTCTCACCTTATTTGCTTTTCTTCCTGCACTGGTGATGTCAAGTTTTAAAATCCCACCAGGTGGAAAATGGGGTGTCATATGCCTCTGGACATCTGGTGACCCCAGTAGAGTAAAGACAGAACCTCTTATTTTAATTGTGAATTTCCTGCCTTCAAGCCTCTAACTCAGACTTTTCCTCCTCTGTTTTTGGCGTTGATGTACTGAATTTAGCCTTGTTAACAAGGCCCCTTTTCAACTTTTGTGAGAGTCCCACCAAAAGAGAGATCAATCTGTTCTGTATCGTTAAAAAAAAATACAGAACAAAGGGCCCTTTTTCCCATTGTTTCCAAGACATCATCACTCCTATCATAATAGCTGTCCCTCTCCATCACGGCTGGCATCATGTGCTCCGTGAATGCATAATGCCTAGCTTCATGATTTCAGCACATTACCCCCATCCACCAGCCTCTCTGCCCTGCTCAACAAGCAATTAATGACAGAACATTCAGAGGGCCCAATCCTGTACTTCTGGTGCAAGGCGCACAGATCTGGGCCCTGCATAGTTTGAGAAGAAAAAATAGAAGAGCCAGTGCTCAGCTGAGCAAAATGCATCAGTTTTGGGAGATCTGCTTGTATGGTTGGAGGGACCCTTTCTTGGCACCTAACACGTCTTTAATCTCAGAGTCAGGGGCATGAATTGGTTCTTCCCACGGGCACTGTGCAGCACCATGATTACGAGTGTGCGCTGGCAAAGGGTAAACTTCAAAAGGGTTGGAGGTTCCTTCGATTCAGCTTCCCAAACTGCTGAGGCTTTTCAGAACCCATAAGGTGGGGAATCTTGCTTCTTCCTGGTACTTCCTGCTTTCAGCGAGGATGGAAGCTCCACCAGACAGGCCTTTTTCACAGTAGTTCCTTTCTGTGCGGATTACAGCATGAGAAATGGAAAAGAAGAGTAGGCTGGAATTATTTTGTACAGATGTTTTTGTTTTTTTTAATGAAACATTTTGCACGTTGCTGTTTTAGAATTTTTTCGTGACTCTCTTTGAAGAAATTTTGATTGAGAACATTATTGACGTTTTTCATTTTCAGAAACCCCAGGTTTTGGTAAATGAAAAACTTCAATAATGATTTTGATTTAAAAAAAAAAAGGTGGAGAGGAATAAAAATGGGTCGGTCCATCTTGACTCCTGCAAAATAGAAACATTTTTAAAGTTTTTCACAATTTTATTTTTAAAAATATTGAACATAAGCTAACCAAACGCTTGCGGGCTTAGAGCTTCATGATCACAGCCCAGAAGGGATGTCTGGCCTCTCTTTTATCCCTTCGTTGGTTGCTACTTGTGCCCAGTTCTGCAGGACAGATCCAAGTCCAGGGGAACTCCTCTGTATTCTGAGGACTAGTCTAAGAACACCATTGAAGGGTGGTTATTGCCAGAAAAATCAGTATAGAAGTAACATGATTGAGTGGACTGTAGAGGCCATGTCTACACTACAGCTACTACAGTGGCTCAGATACGGCACCATACACTTCCTACCGCAATGGAAGGGGATTTTCCATCACTGTAGGAATTTCACCTCCATGAGTGGCATTACCTACGCTGACGGAAGCATTCTTCTGTAAGCCTAACTGTGTCAACACCGGAGCTTAGCTGACATAGCTATGGTGCTCAGGGGTATTTATTTTTCATGTGCCTGAGTGCTGTAACTGTCAACTTGACTTTTAAGGCCTTAGTCTCCCCCAGTCATTTCAGATTCACTTTGCTTCAGCTAAATCAAAGATCTTGGCTGGGACTTTAGAGATCTGATTTCAATTTCTGCTCTGCCACAGACTTCTTGTTTGACCTTGGGCAAGTCACTTAATTTTCCAGTGCCTCAGTTACCCATCCATAAAATAGGAATAACCTAATAACCCTTTCTTTGACTGACTTAACTCTTTAGATCGCATGCTTTTCAAGGCAGAGACTGTCTCTTTTGAAATGCTTGTACAACACTTGATGCAATGAAGCCCTGGTCTCTGGATACTGGTGTAATTCAAATGAGTAGTAATAAAAATGGCCAGGAGTTGCGGATGCCACCTGAGCTTTGAACTTCAAGCTGTTCCTTCTGCCTTGTTCATTATCTTTACTAATACAAATTCAGCCAGCAGAATGTAGCGGATGGTTTTGTTGGATGCAAGGAGGGAAATAAGCTGTCTTGCTTTCCCCCAGCTGCATTGGGTCTGCACGGCCAGCAGTGGGTGCTGGAAGTTGGCAGGTGGGACGCAGACAGGCAGGGAGCAAAGATGTGGGGCTGAGCAAGAAGGTGCCTGTTTGTTTTGGTGGAGTGAGGACTGCATGGCTTAGAGGCGGAGGTGGGATGCTGAGTCCTTCACCTCTATGTCAAACCCAGTCTAGGTTGAATAGTGACTCAACGTGGATCCAGACAGTCGCTTGGGTCTCTGTGAAATGAGATGGTGAGTCTCAGTCCTGTTGCCAGTGTCCAGAGAAATTGACACAATTGGCCTCTCCCCGGCAGTCTCTGAAGAGAGGCCAATGACTGACTGGCTAAGTTTTCTGGAGCAGGGCCTGTTGGTTTGTTCTGTGTTTATACAATGTCTGGCACAACATGAGGGGAGCTCCAAGATGCTACAACAATACAAATAATGGACTTTGAGTCTGAATTCCCCTCTCCCCTCTGGAGGTATGGTGCCCCTAGGTCAGGACTGAAGCACATTATGAGGTACAGTGTATGGGGGAAGCCTGACCTGCTGCTCCCCATACCTTACCGGTCCTGTGGATAGCCAGAGGATTCTGTTCTGGCCTCTCAGTCCAACCCAAACAGATGAAGTTTTAAAAGAAAATTATTTTGGGCAGGTCCCTTCCCATCACAGCGTGATGGTGTGGCATTGTGCCATAGCAATGAGCTTGGACAAGTGGCAGCCCCATTCCCTGCCACGCCTGGTTGCCACACAGTCTCTGCCCTTTGGAACTGGCATGATGCAATCAATAAATTCTTTCTTTGCTACTGCAGAGGATTAGAAAAAATAACCCAGAAGATCTTTTTCCATTCTTTCTTTTAATTGGGCTGAAATGCCCTGGCATGTGCCGGCACACACGGCTCCAGTGAATAGCCTGTCCCAGCAGCTGCTTGATCATTGTCCTTGGGTAGCGCCCATGCCAGTTGCATGCATATCAGTGAGAGTTGTGCATGTCCCTGAAAGGCTGGGGCTGCTGTTGGCCTCTGGGGATGGGTGCGGCGTTTATTTAGAACTCCCAAACTCTGGGCAAGTCACTGCACCTCAGTGCCTCAGTTTCTTCATATATAAAAGGGGATAATATCTTACTCCCAGAGAGTGATTTGGGGCGTAATTCATTCCTATTTGTAAAGTGCTTTCCAATTTGCAGATGCAAGGAGCTATAGAAGAGGAAAACATTATCCAGTGTTTTCATTTGGTGCTTATCCGGGGGGAGAAATGAAGATCCCCCTGTTGACTTTGTATCCTCTCTGGCGGGTGGACAAACATTCAGTGTGTGAGCAAACCAAGCTGGGAGGAGGGCCTAGTGATCTCATACCAAAGGTGAAGAGTCTGAGAAACATTTGCTCCATGGACTACTCGAGGCAATCCTCTCCTCTGGACTTATCCATGAAATCCACCCTTTGCTCCAGCTTCTGTATGGCTGCAGGTCACATTGCCATTCCTTTCTACTGCTGACGAATACTGGCATTTCAGGTAGAATAAACCTACCATGTGGGGCAGCATTGAAAGCTCACCTGGCCCTCATGCTGGTCATATGAAGGAGCAGAAAAACAGTGGGAAGTGTGTGTGTGTGTGTGTGTTTCTGCCCCAGTGTGATGGGAATTCAGCACAGATTTAGCTCTGGTTGCTGAGCTGTAAACATGCAGCTGATTTCACTGCATTAAGTAAAAGGGGACTGCAGGATGGTGATCCTGATCCCCATGGCAATTGGGGCTTGCCCTTGTCTGGTAAATGGAGACAGGAAAAGCGGCCTCTAGACAGAGAAGACTCTAGAGCCCTTTTCACCTCCAGGTCACCAGTCTGAATCAAGCCCAGGTTGTTAATGACTGAAAATTATTACCGTCCGCTGCAGAGGCTGTGCGAAGCCATAGCGGGCCCTAAGCAGGAGTATTTTTGTGCCCCCCCAACACATACTAAATAGTGAAGAGGGGCCCCTTTGAGCTGCTCGGGATCCAGCCTAGACAATTGCTTAGTCTGCTTATCTGCTGCCTCTTTGGAGCCTTTCATCTGCTGCTTGATGGACCCTGCAAAAGTCCTGTCACAGTTGGTGCTAACTTGCCACTACCTGTGTTGTTCTTTTTTTGTGGTTAAGTGGTGGACTTCAGTCTCCAGGGCTGTCCATCACGAAATTCCCTGGGTTGGGTTTTGCAGGTGCTCAGACCAGATGATCCCAGTGGTCCCTTCTGGCCTTAAAAATCTGTGACTCTAACCCCTACAGCTCCTACTGGTTTCAGTGGAAGTTGTGGTCACTCAACAGCTCTGAACATCAAGCCGTTGACTGAGTGGCATAATGATAGGCACTGGAGTTTGAAAATGTGGGCCTTAGCTGCTTTTGTGTCTAAATGCTGCTCCACATCCTGGTTGGAGCCGTATTGTGAGAAACCACAACAGCAGCAGCCTGATCCCTAATGCACCATCCGTGTCCTGATTCCTGCTTTTCGTAACCCTCTGGCCTCTGCATTTACAAAATCCTGGATTCCCCCCCAAATCGCATCTTGCAATTCTGCCTTATCACAATGGGAAAGTCTCCTGCCTCTCTGTGCTCCTCCCCCCAGCCAACATTCCGGGGTGATATGCCAGGCACAACGAGGGGTTCAGAGCATTGTGGAGGAATGGGGCGGGGGGCTTGACTGCTGTGAGGCAATCCTAGGACTGTAGCAGTTTCGGACTGAAAAGATTTATTAGCTCATCCAATCCATCAAGCCCACAAAGATCTATAGCCCTGCAGCAAAGAAGGGATCAGACATTACCACACTCACTGCTGGTGAGGAATGGCCGACAGTTCTCATTCTCTCTCTCGTCCCCTGTCTCTGTTTCCCTGGAGGAGGCTGGGAGATGATGGCTGTTCTGTTCTCTTGGTCCAGTGTTTACTGGAGAGAATCTTTGGCTCTGTGCCCTCAGAGCTGACATCTGGTTTGCTGATTAAGACATTTATAGAGTCCGTGTAGGCAGATAGCAGGGAAGGGAGGGCGGGGTGCCATCTGAGAACACCCAGGCGCTGAGAAGTAGAGAGCGGCTCAATGGGGAGGGTGTGGGCACCTCCACCCTGCCTCTGAGGAGATGATTATAATTCTGCCAGCCAGCAGCGCTCTCTCTCTTCCGTTGTGCCCTGTAAGTGTGCTGTGGATGGTTATCATTATGGAAAACCTGGGATGTGTTTTCTGTGCAACACACACGACAATGGAAGCTCTTGTGCGTTGGCACGGCTGGTTGAATCAGAGCAGGAGGAGAGCTGGTCCTCAGCGAGGGATCAGCCACTGTTCTGCAGGATTAGCAAAGCTGTCCCTGAGCATGGGTCACCACGAATCCGTTAATGTGTGGGCTCCCTTCACACAGCTCTCTGGGTACACGTCAGTAATCCCGAGTTGTGAGCACCCCTCTGCTCTTCCAGTTCCTGCCCCCAGTCAGCTCTGCTATTGCCCCTCAGTGCTGACTTGGAGCAGCTGCTGCTGCTCCATTTATAGGTCTCCTTATAGCTGTGCTGCTAATGAACCCCAGTTCCCACCTTCTAGCATCTTCTGTTATTCCAGCCACAGCTGTAAGAGCGCACTTCAGTCCTGATGTGGAATATATTTGCCATTCCATGCCTGGGCCCACACATCTCTGCTACTGTCCCTCAATGCCTTCCTTCTGGTTTAGGTCCTGGCCTATCTTGAGCAAGTTAAGAGTTGCCTTTGTCATACATGCAATGGGAGTAGGCTGAAAGAAGATGGATGGGTGAGTCTCTGCATGGGTGCCTCTGTCAGGAAAGGACAGCTGTGCTTCGATCTTGTTCTCCCCAAGGGACTGGCAACACAGCATCACCTCCTCTGTGCTCTCCATCCCTGTGAGCTTATGCAACTGAGAGAACTGTGTGGTGAATATAGCTGTTCTGAGCATCATGCTGTCTTAACACCACCCTTGCTATTATCAGCTAGCAGCAACAAACTCACATTTATTCCTTCTGGGAGCATCTGGAGCCTGTTGCCTTGATGACCTCCTGTTTTGGTTCCTGACTGAAGGTACAAGAGGGTGTCTCCTGTGGAAGCATGAGTCAGTCTCCTGTGATCTAGTGGTCACATACCAAGCGAGAGGTTACACTTGGATTAATAGTCCCAGTCTCTCCTTCTCCAGGATAGCAGAGAATGGGAGCCCTGCAACAGTAATGCATTCAGCCCCTATGGAGAAAGGCAGTGACCCAACAGCGACCTCTTTTGGCTACTTAATGGGCAGCATCAGCAAGTCCCAAAGAGAGTCTTGTTCAGTCCTCATGATGCTTGTGGCTGCATTGCAGGGCTTTGAGAAGGGAAGGAAATCGGATCTGCATGGGCTAGGGGAGAATGAGTTGAAGGGAACGGAGACCCAGAGGAGCCCGCTGAGGAGTGAGAGAGGAAGCCATCTTGGGTGTATCAAGATCTTCAAAGAGACACTAAGTCTCAAAGCACTTTTTAAGCTCATTAATTAAATATCACAACACCCCTGTGCATTACTGTGTATCTCCATTATATAGATGGGGAAATTGAAGCAGAGAGATTACGGGCCAGATTTTCAAGAGACCAGCTCCTATTTAGGCACCTAACTCAGTGGCCAGACTTTCGACAGAGGAACAGTGGGAGTTGGCTGCTGAGCACTCTTGGCTGTAAGTGACTTGCCCAAAGTTATACAGAGTTGGTGGCAGCTGTGGGAGCAGAATCCCAAAAGACGTATCTTTGCTCTAGTTAATATACCTGTTCCCTCCAACACCTTCCTGCACTTAACTGACAGCACCAAGCATAGCTGCAATGAGATGTGTCTGGATCCCATCATCTCCCCAGGAGAGATCCTGGGTTCAAGAAGAGCAGCAGGGAAACTGGGGAGTGAGGGAACGACCGCAGCTTGGATTTGGAAGCGGTAGAAACAGGATGATCTGACGACGATATGGGATTAGCAAGTAATGCCAGGATTTTGCACTCCCCTTGTGCCACGACAGAATTAGAGAGACTTATTGCAGAGCTTGCCTGTGCCAAGTTTGAGAGTCTCTGTCATTCCAGTTTGATGGGCAGGACTGGCTTTGCCATCGGGCCCGTAACTAGAGTTAATACTCTAGGAAATAATCTTTTGGAAAAGCTTTGGCTTGGGAGTCTGTGCAGCCCAGCTGTTACTAGCGCAGCTGTCCTAGCATGGGCAGAGTTCATAATTTAGATTTTTCCTTCTTAACTCTGAGTAGCCCATCTCCTGTTGGTTCAAAGGAGTCTCTTAAAAGTTACCAAACTGCACCTCTGTGGATCCATCTTACCTTTCTTGCATGCATTGAAATCAGTGGGTGTTTTGCATGGAGGACTGGGACCTTTGAGTTTGAACCCTTAGGCTGAGATTTTTAAACTCCTTAGTGTTGGTCTAACTCCTCTCCCCCTGGAGTTAATGGGAGCAGTGTTAGGAGCCTTTGAAAATCTCACCTGTGCACTATTCCCACACACACAGCAGTTTGTTTAGGTGCAGTTAATGTGGAGAACGGTCAGTGGTTTAAAGGAACCCCCCCAAAAAGCAAACTGTAGTTTTAAAGTCACACATCAAGAAAATATAGTATCTCTTCTGGCTAAAGGGAAGTGAAAAGAATAAAAATTGGAGAGTAGAGTTGGGAGATCTTCACCCCCCCCCCATACCATGCCTATTTCTTATACAAAGTGGTCTCATATAGGAATGAGCTTGCAAAGCTTGGCGTTCTCTTAAGGGCTGTAGGAATCCTGTAGTCTGTTTTGTAAAATCTGTGGTCATGCCTACACTAGGAAAAAAGGTGTGTTTTTTACAGCAAGATAGTTAACATTGTAAAATCCTGGTGTAGCCAGATCAACCTGTAGTTTTACCTCTGTGTAGCTGTTTAAGGTGAACCCTAGTTGCCCAGGTACATCAAGGTAAATCTACAGCTTGCCCTGCCTATATTATGATTTTATAACTCATTAGCTATCTTGTTGTAAAAACACACCCTTTTCTTAGTGCGGACATGACCTTTGGCTACTCCTGCAGAGTTTGCAAGCTCTGTAGGGTAGAAATCCCCTTGTATGTTTGTTTGCCAGATGCTCTTGCAGGCTTTGGCTTAACGGTGCATGGGGCGAATGTGGTGTTCAGGAAGCATCTGGAAGGTTGGTAGATAATTTCCGAAGCTCATATAACTGGGCCTGTACTGTGGAAATGCGGAAATGTCCACAAAGTGAGAGCACCTCTGGTTTTGCCTCCCCCGCCCCATTTCATTCAAATACCTGGTCCAATTTTCCTGGATAAATTCTATGTTGCTGTAAATTCATACTTGTGACATTGCAGGGAGGGTGGTTTGGTGAAGCTGTTGGAAATTAGGGAGTATAATGAGGTTTATAATGGAAGATTTGTTTCAGCCTTTACCGCTGAGGAGTCTAGTGTCACTCTGTACTGGAGAAAGAGATGAGACACATGCACACCGATGCAGAGAGAAAGAACACATTGTGCCCAGCTCGGTGATAAGTTGGTACGTTCAGCATATCTTAATGCAAACCTCCAAAGCAAAGCTGGAATGTTTTGTTAGGTACTCACTGCCTGACATGTTGCTGTGATATCATGATGGGTGCAGTTTGGTTGTAGTTTATTTATAACACAAAGTGTTCTTAAAACATTCTTTCAGTTTAATCAGGGTTCTCATCATTCCCTGAATCACACATTTAGCCCTCTTGTCTCTTTTTGAAATGCTTTTTGGAGGAGTGAGCCTAATTGTCAAGGATGGAATTGGTGCCATCATGGAAAATGCTTTCAGGCCTTTTGGAAAATACATCGTGCACTGATGAAGATAGCGATAGTACAGGATCCTCTTAAGTATGCCCATGTCTTTTTTTCTCCAATTTTGATCATCGCCACAGTGTTCTTCCTGGAATATCTAACTGAGTCATCCTGCATGGGGTGCTTAAAAGGCATTTTATGTTGCCATAATCCTTCCCCTCTGCTTGCTACATTTTGCGAACTCTCCAACTACAGGCAGATGCTCTGAATATTCTACAGGGAGACCTCAGAGAGGGGTGAAACCATAAACCACAAGAAGTTGAAAAACACCAGGTTATTTTCCTTCCAGTGTGGCTGCTGGGTGTGTGGTGTGGCTATTGGGTGAGATAGAAAGCAGCAGGAGTTAGCCATTTTGAAACTTGCTTACATTGCTCGTTCTGCAGTACAGAACTCTCCACTATATTCAGCCACTGGTTTCTTTTGCCTTCCAAACTTCTGGATCCAAATAATTTGTATTAAAATACACAGGCACGCGCAGCGGACCAGAACACAACATGTGAAGTTCAAATTTGCATCTATACTGTGAATATTGCTCTTATGGATTGAATCAAAATCTTGGCTCCAAAGGTGTCACTAAGGCTGCAGCTTGTTTCAGGCAAAGTGCTGGGAATGAACTAGACTGAAATAAGACCCTGACATGCACTAAGATCACTAATGCAGAGGATGCAGTTAGGCAAACAGAGGCAGAAGTAAGTTCAAGAGAGGTCTGATGAAGTCCAAATGGATCTCTCTTGCCATGAGAAGTTTAAAATGGTGTGACATGTGGCGGCTGATGTGTGCCAACAGCTATGGGCAAGGATAACTGCTGAAGCTCAGTCCAGTATGGATTGAAGTGTGTATGTGGGTACAGGGAAGAGTGCTGCCTATCCAACTGCCCACTCTGCTTCCTGCAGTATCTAGCTCCTATTGGCCTGTTTCTCCACCACCATGCACCACCTGCAGTGATTTAGAAAGGAGCTAAGTGGATGTAAAATGCTACCCGATCCAAATAGTGCTTGGAGACTACAGTGGTGAGGGCCACATATATACATGCACTGAAAGACAAACAAAGGAATAGGCAGTGGAATAGCAAGACCTATGTGTTCTGTAGTGAGTACTCAGCCAGGTGCCTGGGCTAGCCCTTTTAGCATGTGAGATCAAACTCCATCACAGCGCTACGTGCTATTGCCGCAGATGGTGCCCTAAACCCCCTGCCGGCTAGTGAAACGATCGTGATGTGAAGCAGGTGCAGACAGGGTTCCGTTGCATTCAGGCCTCGTGCAAGTCTCAGGCAGCCGAGCAACTGCTGGGGAGAATGTTCTGCAAACACAGTGGTTAATTACGTGTCCTATAAATGGATTAGCTCACTGGAGAGTGAGATCCTTTTATCCTATTAGAGAGCCAGCAACTCCAGTGTGTTCCCCTGTGTCGTTATTATGTACATGATGTTCAGAAGGGAATATGGGGCAAGTGAATGGCGGAGAGCAAATGGGTTAGTCCGGCATTTCCCGCTATTATTTATTATTGTATTTATTATTCTAGTCGTCGTCTTCTATTATTCTCGTCCCCTGGTAGCTCATAATGCTATGAGAAGTAGTCCCTTCAGTCTGTTAATCATCCTGGCCTGTAATTTCTAATATAGTACTTATTTATGCAAAAGTGTGCTCATTTGCATACACAAATGAAGTTAATCCTTCATAAACAAGCCCAGTCATGTGAAGGTGAAAGGCTCGCTAAGACATTGACGGGGTGTCGTTATGTGGGTGCGTGTATGTTGTGAGGGAGGGACGGTGCTTAGAACCATGTGCTCAGGAGATAAAGCAAACCCCAGGGTCTCAGCAGCAACCTGTGTGTCTGTTTTATGCAGCCTTGTTTTGGCTTCACAGTGCCCTTGATGCAGTCAAAATAATGAGCTTTGGCCTCTTCAAAGCTGCTCCACCATGCAGGCATTTAAATATTAGATGAAGATCAGATCTTGTGGGTTTTTTTTGACACCTCCTGCCCCCCATAAATGGCTGCCTGCTGGGTTAACAAAGCAGCCTGTGGCAACATAAACTCAGTGGGCTAGATCCTGAGCTGAAGAGAGGCAGGGAAGATGGTCCTAAGTCACCTGAAGCAGCTGAAAGACCCTGCTGTAACTCAGAGCAATGTGAAGGCTATACTTTACACTGGCTGGAGAGGTCCCATTATAGGGATCTTTGTGCTGATCAAGGATCCGCTGAACCAAATGCTAGTCCCCTACTTGACAATCTCTTCATATGCCCCTCATATGTGGGGGAGGGGACTGGAGGCAGGTGCCACAGAGCTTGCAATGCTGGTTTTATGCCACCTAGACATTCCCCTGTGCTAGCTGCCCCTTTAGGACAGCCTTCTGGCTGCTTTGAGCTGCCTCAGGGCCCAGGGATCTGTCCCATTAAACACAAATACACAGTATTGCCAACCACATGCATTCAAAAATTGTAAGTCAAGGTCCAAAAAATCATGAGATTTCATAAACAGTTATCCATTGGATTGCTTTCATGTGTCTTCTAAGCCTTTAGGCTGCCCTTGTTTCTTGTTTTCAAGCTTTTATCTGCAGTCATAGCAGCTAGAAACTTACTTTTAAAAAAAGTGAAATCTGAGATTCTCATGTAGTCTGTTGATTCCAGCAGCTGGGGCTTTGAGAAACAAAAAACCTGATATTATAAGGCTCTGAATAAAATTATGAGAGTTGACAGCAGTGAATACTTGAAACACCATTATAAATGCTGGATTTAACAACATTCAGAGTATAGGTTCCTTATTGCAGGTGATGAAAGAGTCAGAAAGGACCAGATCAGACCAGGTTCTCAGACCAGAGTGGAAAGGATTCAGGGCTGGCAGTTAATGGGGGGAGGGAAGGGGGGAACCCTTTTCTAAAAGTGTGCAGATTTGGTCTGGTATCACTGCAAGACAATATACATTGTCAGTGGTGCTTACAGAGCCACTTTTTAGAGTACACCTGCCCATTAAAGGGGCACTTGCTCTCAGATAATTTTAAAGCTTAACATTTAGATCCTATTTTCTTCAAAAAGTTTTATAAATCAGATATAACAGAAATTTCTTCAGAGTATGTAATGGATGTGTGACTTAAGCATTGGGCGCCATTGTTACTGTGGAGTTTGCATATGTCTGGTATGGAAAAGAGAACTCTAAACTCACAGTTCCAAAACACCAGCCTCAGCTACTTATACGCTAATGAAGAATCTATCTACTTATATGGCCCCCCAGTGCCACACAGAGCCGTAAAGGGTTCTGTCACCACTTGGCCTGTAATTTCAGGGTGCCGTGATGCCATATGGCTCTGGTTCAGATCCAGGAGTGCCGGCAGCCTTTTTGGCGCCCTAGGTGGCAGAAGGTCCCGCCCCCAAAATGGCACCCCCGACGGAGGCGGCGGAAGGTCCCGCCCCCAAAATATCGCCGATGACCGCGGCGGCTGAACATCCGGCTGCCACAGTCACTGCCCCCCCAAATGTCCGCGGCCTTGGTGACCGCCTAGGTCTCCTAATGGGTTGCGCTGGCCCTGTTCAGATCCCTGACACCAGTAGCCAGCCCACAAGCATAAGGTCTCAGCCTGGTGCTCACCAGCCTAGTTACTCATTGCAGTATGATGCAAACAGCCCATCCTGTACTGGGTCTCCCCAAATCTGTCCTCCCCGTGGTCTTCAGTACCAGACATGTTGACCATCCCCTTCCGATTTGTAACCTCCAAAGGCATGAAATCTGCCTTCCAGGTATCAGTTCATTTTGGCACACATACTCCACACAGTTTGCACAATGGAGACCTGTTTAGAATAAAAATAAAGCAAAAGTTTATTTAATTAAAAAACCAGCAGATTCAAAGATCAGATAGTGAGGGAGAGCAAACATATACAAGTTGCACAGAAAATAAACATAAAGATGCAACCTCAGGCTTTACACTTTGGTATTAGACAACATCCCTTTTCTAATATAAGCTACCTAATGCCTTTGAACAGTTTCCCAGAGTACCTACTAGCTATAAGAGGGATCCAGCATTCATGGATCCACCTAGATGCAGTTCTCAGTTGCTGGATGACCAGCCTCCATTCCAAGCCTCTTTTTAAAAGGCTTTTTCCTTTCTCCTCCTTCTCTCGGACCATGTTGTCTCATGGTTATTCACAGTGGGGAATTCCCTCTTGGAATGATTGCCAGGATGTCTCAATATCTTCCCATTAACTTTAACAGTCCATCATTTTTTGTCCTGGCTGGACATTAGATGGTTATTTGAAGCCAGTTCCATGTAGACATCTGACTTGGGAAGTGCCTCTCCTTGCTTAGCTGCTCACCACCTTGCAGGGAGGTGTAGTTGGAGTTTGTGAGCACAGTTTTCTATACAGACAAATTCATAAATTTATAACCATGGTCTGTATACGTGTCTTGTAGTGACCATCAAGTTCAGAATATTATAAGCTTTCATAAAAGACCTTATTTGGTATATTTTATAATATAATACAGTATGCAATCAGATGGTTTAATGGCTTATTTGGGGGGCTTTAAACCCTCTGTTTTTTCTCTGGAGGTTCCTTCAATTTTGATTTTTCATGAGTGCCTCACAATTTTTAATGTATTTCTCCTTCCAGCACTCCCTTGATGTAGGAAAGTGCTATTGTCTCCAAGTTTCAGATGGAGTGTTGCAGCACAGAGAGTAAGTGACTTGCCCAAGGTCACACAGGAAGTCTGTAGTGGAGCACGGAATTGCACATGGGTTTCTGGAGTCCTAGACTAGCCCCCTAAGTCGCAGTACTAGTCTATTACAGGTCTTTTGCAACTTACGCGCATTTAACATGCGCGATTTCAGCTTTACACTGAAAGGCCTGGAGTCCCAGAGGGGGCGTGGCCTCAAGATTTAAAGGTCCTGGGGCACCAGCTGTGACTGGGAGTCCCAGGGCCTTTAAATCACTCAGGGGGCTCCCAGCTGCAGAGGTGACTGGTAGCCCATGGGGCGAATTAAAGGACCCAAGGCTCCAGCCACCGTGGAGCTTCAGGCCCTTTAAATGCCCTCCCATCCTGGTGCCGGAGCTGAGGGCAGGATTTAAAGGGCTCCTCCAGGCTCCCGACCAGGGTGGGAAGCCTGGCGGAGCCCTTTAAATTCCACCCGCAGCTCTGGTGGTGGGATGAGGAGGGGCATTTAAAGGGCTCCACCGGGCTCCCTGCCACGGAGCTGCTGGCGGGATTTAAAGGGCTTGGGGTTCTTACTATACGTGGTTTTCACTTTGTGCGATAACCGCGGAACAGAACCCCTGCCTAAGATGTGACAGACCTGTATAATCTACTATTTATAATCACTAGGGTCCTCCAGCCACTAGAGGGCTATGTATGCAGAAAGGCATCTGCAGGTCTGACTTTCCATTCAGCAGAGGGCAGTGTTGCATATATACATGAAGAAGTGCATTGCAAAGGGTCCTAAAGTTCTGGAGGGGAAAGTTTTGATCTGGAGCAATTGAAGGGATTTTATTTTGGCGCCAAAAGAGTACATTTTGGTGCTGTTAACAAACACTGGGCACTGTTGAGGCTAAGGTAATCACTTTTCCCATCATAATATACAGGGCCACAGACTTCCTTGATCAGCAGGCATTTACTGTGGAAGAAAGCAGCAAACTACCAACAAAACGAATTCATTTCCACCTTTTGTTGATTTCCCAAGACCATTCCCTTTTTAGAAACATCTATGCAGTATAGGGACCTCTAGTGCCTGAACAGCATAACTGCAAGGACATATCATTACATCCCTGAGCCTCTTGTGCTGCGCATAATGCAGTCACCTAAGGGCATCCTGTTAGCTGGTTGCTTTTCTGGCAGGGGCTTAGTCTCAAGTATAGATGATAGTGTCACCCCCTAGTGGCCCCAGCCTGTGTTGCTTCTAAGTCCCAGTGCTATTTGCAGGTTGGCACTCATATCTGATTAACTTTAGAAATCCCAGTACAACTGCTAGGTATTTGTGTTGATTGTTTGTGTGTGTCTATGCTTCCTTCTCCTGGAGAGAACCTGCTCAGTTGTATGTAATTATGTTGCCCATGAAGCCTAAATAAGCCCCTCCTTTAGCTTAAGTTGTAAGTGACCTTTATTTTGGGAGCAGCAGTTTCTGAACTCTGTCCCTCCTGATGTCCAGCTAAAAGATAACAGTTGACAGGGAAGTCTGTTCTTGCAGTGATTTCTTTCCTGTCCAGGGACTGCAGTGGAGGTTCCCTAGCCCAAGAAGTCCCTGTGTTGCTGTTGAAGGAACAATCCTACATATACACTTTAATTTACTCTATTGCCTGGTTTGTGTTACAGCATTCAGGGTCATCAAGCAAACTAACAAGAAAACCTTGGATGGGCACATGTTGGGACATATGGCTGAGAGGTACCCCCGAATTCTCTTCTCTTTTGTGGTGCTGCAGCACTTGAAAGGGAGCAAGATGGCAATGGCAGCGCTGTTACACCAATGGAAACATTGCTGGCAGGGTTGCAGCTCACATCTAAGCCAGTACTTATTCGTTAATATTTCCAAGGGTCTCTGGCGGTGACTGCAAAAGTGAGATGAACCATGTAGACATCAGATAATATGCTAGGCGAGACTGGACATTCCCTGTGGACTGCACTGGACCCGGCACCAGGAACCTGGGGAGGAAATGTCACATTGGCAACAATGAATCAGAAGCCTGTGAGCTGTTTCTGAAGAGCCCCCTTCCAGACTTGACAGCTGTGAAACTAGAGCCCCAGACTTTTCAGCAGGGTCTGGCAAACAGGAGAGTTAACTTGTTGTCTAAGCAGTGGCTAATCTTGGAACATACTGTACAGATGAGCTGGAGTGAAAGGGATTTAATGAATACTTCCTCCGTGTTTATTTTTCAACCTTCCAGGTGTCTGTGTTTTCAAACAGGGCATTTCCATGAGCAAATGGAGTTTTACTTGTGTACGGCCCGAGAGAAAACTGAGAAATGACTTTAATATTTGGCTGTAAGTGAATAGATGGACTTGATGACATGCTCTGCAGATCAACGGGCACAGGCCAAATTGTCAGGTCAAATCAGGAAGTGAATGCAGAGCTGAGGACTCTCCCCTGAGGATGTGCAGCTCCCTGGCCTCAGAAATCAGATCTTAGGGATGTTAGCAAAGATGCCTTTGCTGATCTTGCCAGTTTCAGCAGTGCACAAGGAGATGAGCTGTCTGTAAAGGTACCTGGAGCCCATACGTCATAGAGACAATCCAGGAACAACAGAGAGTCAGTCACTTATGTACATTCAGCCAATCCATTCCCTAGAGAGATCATAGCTCTATGTAAGTGGGTAACTGCACTTTGTACTAGCTGTAGCTTCCAAGTGATAGTCAAGGGTGGTCCCCAAAAAAGTCTGTGGAATTGTCTGGTGTCACTGATGCTATCTTGGATTTTAAAAACAGGTGGGATCCAGAAGCACTGTCAGATTGCAGACCTCACTGAGCTGTGATGCAGAAATTAGGGTTCTAGTCTATTTTGTTCTGTTCTAGATTGGTTCTTACAGTGTCCTCCTCATGATAGCATCTGAGCGCCTTCCAGCAGTGCATTAAGTAAGGTGACTAACATCCGTCATCTGTGATTTGTTTAGTCTCTCATCCTCTCCCTGGGGTGGGGTGAGGGAGAATTTTGTGTGTAGTGAAGTAGTTGCGTCTCCATACTTAAGCTCAAATTTTCATGTGCCCTCTGATTTTGACTCTCTAACCTCAGATGACACATAGGATCTGATCTTCAGAGATGCTGAAGATCCACTACTGTAACTGAAATCAAGGGGAACTGTAGGTGCTCATATCTCCTAAATGCAGGCCCAATATGCCACCCAAAAATGAAGGCTCCCACATTTAATGGACCCTTTGGAAAATGTGCTCCTTAAGCTCTGTGTCTCAGCAGCTGTCCCATCTGTAAAATGGGGTGGTAATACTTCCCTCCCTCCCTCCCTCCAGTGGGTGTTGTGATGCCATGTCCATCATCAGAGGGGTAGCCGTGTTAGTCTGGATCTGTAAAAGCAGATAGCAGACCTTAAGGTGGCCACACTATAGCAGACCTTAAGGTGGCCATCCTGCAGCAAAAAAACTTCAGGACCAGACTTCAAAGAGAAACTGCTGAGCTTCAGTTCATCTGCAAATTTGACACCATCAGCTCCGGATTGAACAAAGACTGTGAATGGCTTGCCAACTACAGAACCAGTTTCTCCTCTCTTGGTTTTCACACCTCAACTGCTAGAACAGGGCCTCATCCTCCCTGATTGAACTGACCTCGTTATCTCTAGCTTGCTTGCTAGCATATATATACCTGCCCCTGGATATTTCCACTACATGCATCTGAGGAAGTGGGTATTCACCCACGAAAGCTCATGCTCCAAAACGTCTGTTAGTCTATAAGGTGCCACAGGATTCTTTGCTGCTTTTACATGTCCATCAATAGTTTTGAGGAACTCAGATACTATCTTTGGAGATAAGCATAATGGGAAACCTATAATTAATAATACGTACACAAGAAAGAGATACTCCCTCACATGTATGTGGTGCTGTAGCCGTGTTGGTCCCAAGCTATTAGAGTGAGTGAGGTAATGTTTTTCATTGGACCAACTTCTGGGACCTGAAAAAGAGTTGCGTGTAACTTGAACAACAGAAGTTGGTCCAATAAAAGATACTACCTCGCCCACCTTGTCTCTCTAATACTCCTTTAAAGAAATTCAATGGTATTCCATGGTAAAGGTCAAAATCACTGCAGCTTACTCTAGTATTACCCCCCTACCCACCTCTCCCCGGGATTACGGACTGATAGTGTATTATTTTTCAATAGGGTTACCAGTGCGGTGACTGTGTAGGTGAATCCAGCAGCCATTTAACATGCAGCAATAGCTCATATGCAGCCAGGGATGTTAGAATCTATTTTATTGCAAGACAGAAAGATGGGGGATGGGCCAGGATAACTGAATTATCCCATACTCCTTTTCCAAAAGTCCCAGGATGTCTGTAAGGTCTAGTTGAGCAGCTCCCAGAGCTGGGTCGAAGACATTTTGGTGTAACATTTTATGTGAAAGACAGCACCCTGCAGTGTTAGCCCTGGGCAGGGACCCAAGTCCAAGTGTGGGACATGAGCTCACAGAGCTTGGTTCATTGTTGTGCTAGCCATAAAGCCAGTGGATCTAGCCATTGGGAAACATAGGCGGCGAGTTGTATGGGCCCGTGGTGCCCGTGCTCCACCAATATTCAGGAACGTGGGCCTGGCTCCACCAATGATTGGGCTTATAGTTTCAGAGCCGTCCCTTCCATAGGCTGGACCGGGGCAACTGCCCTGGGGCATGCACTTTGGGGAGCCCCATGCTTCAAGGGGCCGTGGGGTCCAGGACAGATTGGAGGGTTACTGGGGGGTCTGGCAATGGCAGCAGCGAGCAACACGGACCCAGCCTGCCCTGCTCCACTCTGTCCCGCCTATTTCTGCCTCGGTTCTGCCCTGCCCCCACTCTACCCCTTCCCCCAAGCCACTGCCCTGCCTCCTTCCACCTCTACTCCGCCCCCTTCTGCCTCCATTTCACCCCTTCCACCAAGCCCCTCCCTGCCTCTTTCCGGCTTCCAACTCCTTGATGCTGGGAGCCGGCAGGGCAGGGGGGAGCAGGCTGGGGCCGGCTCGCTCACTGTTGCCAGTGCCAGGCCCCCCACTAACCACCCAGGGTGCCCTGGACCCCACATCCCCCTGAAGCATGGGGCCCCATCCTATGGACGTGATGGCTCATCTTGGACCCATTCTGGGCACCACCAAAAAATTATACAAACCTGGCGGTTTGTATAATTCCACCGTGGGGAATTTCCTTCATACAGTGGAATTGGGCTAGAGCAAAGGATTGATTCCCACCCCCCCACCTCCCGTAACCTTCTCCTGCTGTAAGGGGCATAGCTGAGGGAAAGAGTACATGACCACAGTGACACTGGCCTCTGGCTATTCCCAGCTGCCTCAATGGCCCCTAGGGGTAGCCTGGGGTAAATTAAGGCAGCCCTGAGAATAGGGGAGGTGTACAAGTGGTGAAAAGCTGCCTTAGCCTGCCTTCCTTAACCCACTTTGATTCCTGTGTTGAGCGGAGCAAAATGGTCCATCTATTGTCTTCCTATCTGTCTAATCTAATCTAGCTAATTAATAATCTGTCTAATCTGCATCTGTTGACTTGCCTCTCTGATTCCCTCCACTATCTAGTCTGAGCCTGATTCTGATCCCACTACCTAGTGTAAATCTGGAGCCAGTGGAGTTACTCCAGATTTACACCAGTGAAATCTGACCTTTTCCCCCATGTGTTTTTTTGCATTATAGGCTCCTCACCAGACTGAAGCATTTGTGCCCAAGCTCTAGCAACATTGCTTAGTGCTAAGGAATTCAAAAACCAAACACCCAACCCAAGTCTTGACAATAGGGAAATCACTCTTTGTTCTCTCCAGACTCACAAAAAGATTAAACCTGCCTTCTGCTTTGGGGAAATCTCTTGCCAAGTAAAGGAAATGAAGAGACAAGTGAGGCGTAGTTTTCTGTTGCCCTGCACCCTGCGCAATGATTCACACCAGTGCAAAGCACAACTATTGTGATCAGATGTGCTGGAACTGTGGGCGCTGCGGGACCCCCACGCTCGAAGTAGTTTCCATCACATACATGGTTTACAGTTTAGTTCAATAGCCCTCAGCACTCCCGCTGTACAAATTGTTCGAGCGCTCCTGATTGTGATCTGGCAGCTTGGTACCGCTCTGCTGTGGTGTACATGACTGCACAAGGTGCAGGGAGTCAGGCTCTGAGATGGTTTTATGGAGAAACTGTGGAGTGGCAGGGGAAGGAGAACCTGAAGGAGCCAGGTCTGATGCTGAGCTCTGATTGTGCCCGGCAAGCTTCTGGCAGGGAGGGCAGTATATGGGAGGGCAGTCCTTGGCCAGTTATTGGAGATGGCCTATCCCCATGTCCCCAGTCATTTTTTCTGGCCTTGTTTTATATAGAGTCCAGCGGAAATCCCATTTTGTGCTGATGGGGTGAGGGATGGGGTGAGGCTGCAGCGTGTTAGATGGCACGGGCATCCCATCCCCGCACCCCGACCCTGCCTGCATCCTGCCACGCGGGGAGACGTAGGTGGAACTCGGTCAAGCAGAAGCCTGCAGCAGCAGCAGCCTGCCTCACAATAGCCACTTTGTGCTGGGGCCTGACCTCATCTGTCCGCCACGCTGCAGCTGCTCCCTCCCTTGCACAGACGTTAACCCTCGGCACGCCGGGCCAGACGCAATAATTGCTGGGGAGGTGGGATGGAGTCGCTTTGTTCCTTCACTGGTGCCGTTGGCTGGGGTGTGGTGGGTTCCCACTCTAATGATGGGTCTGGTGTCCTGGTCTCCTGGAGCGCCTGCAGAGGAGCGACACTGTGGTTGCCCTAGAGGAACCTCACCTGGTCACATGCTGCACTTTACTTTTTGGCAGCGGCAGTTCTTGTCTGTAAAGTGGATTAGTGCCCCTGAAAAGTGACAGCCCTGGAGGCTGAACCCTGGACAAGGAGAGCTTCTCCCACCCTGGCCATCTGTCTCATCCCACCTCTGAGGGCAAGAGGGGAGCTCTTTTGGTGGCCCCATTGAGTCCTTTGCTTCTCTGATGGCTCTGCCAACAAGGGGGCCATGTGTCATGGTTTTGGTGATGTGGATGCCCACCCAGTGGGACCTGGACTGTGAGCCCCCCACTCCTTTTGCATCGGACACCAAGGAGCCATTGGAGGACCGTGGCTTTCCACAGCTAGTGCCCTGGGTCTAATTTAGCCTGTTGATCTAGAGGTAAAAGGATTGCCCATTGCCAGTCCCCTGAGCAATCTAGTCCTCAACCTTTCTATGGGTCCATCCAGTTCTTCTTATATATTTCCTCTTGCCTTTGCTTACCCAATATTCTCCCTTCTCTCTCAGCCCCAAATCCTCCTGATCCCCACTCTCTGCAAGTTTGAAAGCTTCTGCTATGCTTAAAAAGGGTAATGGCCAGTTACAGTGATGTCTCCAAGTGCCATACGTTCCCTTTGCTTCACAAGTTAAAGTGGATGTCTTAGAAGGCAGAATGCACAGGGCAAGACACCGGAGGCTTCTTTAAAGGTGACTCGCAAAGTGGGGAAAATGGTCTCTGCCTTTTTTACTTCTTTATGATGGATTAAAAAAAAACAACCCTGAAAAGTCCTTTCCCAACAATTGTTTCCCTGCATGTTATTTTTACTTTAGAAAACCAGATGTTGCCTTCCGTGTTTTTCATAGAAGACTCTATGGACTACTGGAGAACTAGTAAGGGTATGATATCCTCTCTAGCATGGGAAGTAAACCTGGCTGAGGACAAGTGATTTTTAATCAGACTGTTTAAATTTTTTTGCTTCTTTGTGAACACCTATTTAACTCCAACCCTGACAAAAAACCCACACACCTTCAATAAAAGCTGAAACCACTCCCAGTCCTCCACAAAACCAGGGAAGGGCAGATCTGACATTCCTCATATTATAACGAAGGCCTGATCTGCACATATAGTTACAGCAGGTTAAACTACAAGGTGTGTTTTTAAATCATTTTCATTAAACTGGTGCAAAACCTCTAGATGGACATTCTCCATTCACTTTCAACTTGGTTTATTTCAATTGATCTTAAACTGATCTCTTGTTCATTTAAATTAAATTGATGTAAACCAATCTTAAACTGAATTAAGATTCTTCACACAGGAGTTTGCACCAATTTAACTAAATTGATGTAAAAAACAATTTTTGTTCTACCAAGTGCAACTTTGGAGTGGAAAGAAGCCCAGCGGTTAAAAAAAAAGAACAAAACAATCTATTTTGGTTTGTTTTAAGTTGTAAAGATAGTAAAAATGAAACCAAGATTTCTAAAAATTGTTTCATGTAGACATATTTGAGGCTAAATAGACATATGGGTAGAGAGTTAAGGCTGGTTTTCAAAGTGTAGTGTGATATTTTACACTTGTACATTGAAGAGATTGTCTCAGCTGCAAGTGAATTTGATTATTAAGCCACGGCACTTTCCTTTCACTATTCATTTCCGTAGTTTTAAGTGTCCATTTTCTAAAAACTGTAACATGATTTAGAATTCGTATCTTTTAACATTCATGTTAATTAGTGAAGCAACCTTAACTTAAAGGGTAATTATGTCTTTTGTCTGTTACTATAGATTGCATAGAACTTGGTAGCATGGTAGCTTGTGTGTGGTTGTATAAACATAAACGTGCAGTGACTTCTACTGGACAGAAACAGAACTGCTCCAAAACATGTCATAGGCTCTATACTGCTAATGCCTACATGGAGATTTCTGCTGTAGCACAAGTATTTAGGAGGGTGGTGCTTTAAGAGCAGCAGGCTCAGTGTTTTGTCTCTGCTGTTTACATGCCACTCTGAATGGCTGTGATATACAGGCATGTTCTAGGGGATCATGGGTTAGTTGCAATATTTTATTCAGTGGCTATGTAACTCTCAAAGTGATTGTATGGAATCACTGCAATTTTCTTTTAAATCCCAGTCTGGGATAAAGGGGATCACTGTGCGTGCTCTTGTGTGCAGGAGGTGGAGTGGGTGGGAGGATTTCTTAGGCTGAACTGCTTACGTTGTGCTCAGAAACTTAACCCTCAGTCAGCTCATTCAGCCTTCACTTCAGAGCGGCTCAGCATGCAGTCCTGGAAGAAACTTTTCTTTTCTTCAGTCAATGTGTTTTTGCCTTCACTTTTGGAGCCACTGGCCTGTTACAATATGTTCTCTATTGCTCTGATAACTGTAGTTCAGCTTCTAAAGCCTACAGCCAATTTGAGGTCGACAGGAAGGACATTTCAGTTTAAATGAGGGGTTGGGTATAGGAAAGATGCCTCTTTCATCCCATTCCTTTATTGCCAAAGGAAGAAGGATAGTCTTGGCTCAGAATCAGCATCCAATTTTATTCCCAACTGCGTCACTCATTTGCTAGTTTGTGACTGCGGGAAAATCATGTAACCACTCTCTGCCTCAGTTTCCCCATCTGCAAAATGGGAAATTAATGGTAACTGGGCATGCCACCTCTCTTATGGGCCTTTCCCCCAGCTTTAAGCTGCTCCAAGTCATGCAGCTACGTTAATGTTACTTCAGCCATGTCTCTACCTATGTGTCTATGAATTAATGAGTCTCTGCTTCTCAGAGCCGGACCAAAAGCTCTAGAGAGCCAGGATGAGAAGGGGCTGCCTTGGAAAGTCCCCACGTTGTTGCTAGGCAGCAGCATGCTTTAGCTTCCTAATCTGAAAGGCAGCGCTTGGGCTTGGCAGGGAACTGGTTCTGGAACAGGGAACCAGAAGGATGTAAAACCATACAAAGAGGCTTGACTTTATTTTGTAATTGTACCTTGCTAGGGTGCTGCAGCCCTCCATGGAGAGGGGTGATGGCAGCGTTATCAGGAGCAAAGCAGCAAGAAATTTCATTGGATAAAATAACAGCTGGACACACCCTTATCTTGAGGGGCAAAAACATTTAATTCCCCACCATTTCATGCCCCTCTGCACCTCCTTGATCCTCACGGCAAAGCTGAAACTCTGCAACACAGTTGCTCTCCCTAGCAGAAGCCGGACAGCAGAGATTTATGGCCCAACTTTGCAGACCCAAGAGCCTGGGTGGGACACACACAGAGGCATGGAGTTTCGGCCAGAAGGGACCACCAGCTCCATCTAGTCTGACCTTCTGTACATCACAGGCCACCCGCACCCCTCAACAGCCACACACTTGATCTGACAACTAAAATGAGACCAAAGTATTACAGCCCACAGGAGACTAGACCATTATGTGTGACAGGCAGAGAATCGAAGGGACTGAGATGCACCAGTTCTTATCCAAACCTCAGACCCTCTTGGAGTTCTCTCATCCTTACATTTTTCTTCTGTACCAGGGAAAGTCCAGCAGGGGGCATACCAGAGAGGTCATTACCAAGTAACAAGTTCATGGCTGCCTAGGACTTCATAGCTACCAACATGCTGTCTACCACAGCTACTTGGAACTTCATAGCAGTAGCAGGGATGGAACTAAGATCTTCTCACTCTTAAAACTTAGCCCTACTACCTTAGGTAAAAGAGAATCTCCATTTATCTGTTAGCAGTATAGGGCTTATGAGACAGCTGAGCAATACTAGTTCCATTCACTGGGCTTTGTCTATCCATCTATCTCTTCACTCCCCCCTAAGCCAGTTCATTAAAATATGTAGTATTTAGTCAAGTAATGTTTGGCTTCTTCTTTAAGAGTATTAGATACTTACGTAAGTGCAGCTGTAGTCACAATGAATTATCCCCCATTTAGTCAGGGGCTGGGTTGAGTAAACATCAGGGCCTTGGTGTCCATGCTAATTTGAAGCTGGCTATTTGGAATGATGTGATTTGAATACATGGTACCTTGCTGGAGTAAAGGAATCCATCTTGAATCAGTGGAAGCTGTGCAGGGGAGACTGAGAGGTACCATGCTTGCCTCCTGCAAGGGCTGCTTGCCTCCAGCAGGGGCTGGGCTAAGCAGGCTGCTTGACAATGCTTTGCTCTTCTATAGCTCCTTTCAGCTGTGGAAAATGCTTTACAGGCATCATTGAATTAAGTGTTGTAACCCCCTCCCGCCCCCCTCGGGGATTGCTGAGAAGTATAAGCTCAGTTTTACAGAGGCATGGACAAGTCAAGTGACTTGCCCAAGATCACACAGTTTATAACAGAGCTGGGATTGGAACCCAGGAGTCCTGACTGCCCAGTTCCCTGCTTTAGCAACATTCCCCTCTCAGAGATGGGATGAAAACCTAAGCTCTCACCACCAGACCATGCTGCTCCCCCTTGTAGGCAGTTCCTCTCCTCAGAGCTTGGGAGGACTCACCTTACCCTCCGAGCCAGCGGGTAGATATGGTGAGAGTGAGACATCGCACAGTGGCTTTGTAAGAGAAGCTTACAAAACCTTGTGAGACCCCACAACTCTTTGCTTCTGCATACCCTGTACCATGCAGTCGGTCTCTTTGTAAAAGAACATTTAGCCCCATTAGGTTCCCTGCCCTGCCCTGCCCTGCCCTGCCCTGCCCTCCCCTCATCTCACTCAGCAATCAAGAAGGGTCTTAAAAACAGGCAGTCACCTCTCCGTAAATACCAAGTTTACAATAACTCCCTTGCAGCAGTGCTGGGAATGGAGCCCTGCATTGTTTATAGGAATTCCCAAAGAATTACTCTGAGCCGGATGGCACAGGCCTGGGTTAGTTCAGCAGTTCTCTTCGTCTGCTTGCACCTAGTTTGTGCTAATCGCTGCTGGAGTCCCTTCAGGGTTAGAGAGCTTGGGGCTGCACTAACACCCCAGGCTGTGGTTACAGGGGCAGAAGTCTGGGGCGGGAACTAATGTGTAGCCAGGGCCGTCCTTAGGCATAGGCAGAATAGGCAGTGGCGTAGGGCCTCACTCTCCCTGGGGGCACCACGCTGCAGGCAGCCCAGACAGTGTAGAAGCAGGGCTGCTGGGTCCTAGAGAGAGCCGAATGCAGCACAGTCTGAGGAGTGGGATTGGCTGCGGGGGGTCTCTGGGAAGGGGAGGGGGTGGGGGTTGGGGAAGGAGCTCACCTGTGAGTGTGACTCTTTCCCCCCGGCTGAGGTCAGGTGAGGCAGGCTCTGTGGCTCTGGAACCAGTATCCTTTGTTGTCTCCCATAACATCTATAAAATTGGATGGGTGGGGTTCTGTGGCCTGCCTTGTGCAGGAGGTCAGACTAGATGATCAGATTGGTCCCTTCTGACCTATGAGTCTATGAGTCTATCCATTCTTCTCCTCTCTGCCCCACAGAGCACCCCCTCCTTTCTCCCTCCTCCCCAGGAGCACCCCTCTCTCTCCTCCCTCCCCTCCGTCAGGGCTGGGTTGGGTGAGGTGCTGGGGGTAGGTGGGGGGAGGGGAGGCTGGCTGCCTGCTGAGGAATGAAAGTGAAAGTAACTCACTTCCTCGGCAGGCAGCCAGAATTGGAATGTCACACAGGGCTTGGCTGGAGTTAGCCAGATGTGTGAAAAATCAGGATAGGGGATTGGAGTAGGGTGAGCAGATATCCCTATTTTATAGGGATAGTCCCAATTTTGGGGTCTTTTTCTTATATAAGCTCCTTTTACCCCCCACCCCCACCCCCACCCATCCCTGTCCTGATTTTACACACTTTCTGTCTGGTCACTCTAGGTGGGGGTAATTGGTGCCTATATAAGACAAAGCCCCAAATAACAATCCTGAATCCAATTTCAATGTTTTTTTTTAAATCAATATCTTAGCCAAAAACAGAAAATTAAGTTGTTGACAATTATTAATGACAGGTTTGTTTTGAGGCAGGGAGTGGGTCAGTTTTCATCAGAGAAACAAAAAATGTTGACTGACTTTCCTATAGCCTGTTACTCCAGATAAGAGCCCTCCAACAACTGTAATATGCTCATCTCCTTACTAGTGTATAAAGCAGGGTTCGGCAACCTACGGCACACCTGTCAAAGGTGGCAGGTGAGCTGATTTTTGATGGTATGCAGCAGCAGGCTGAGTGGCTCAGCCCATCACTGCTCGGGGGTTCCGGCTGCTGCCCTATTGCCAGCTGGGATACCAGCCATCGGCCCCACTCAGCACCTGCTGCTGGCCTGGGGACCCCCAAGGAATCCCAGGCTGGCAGTGGGCTGAGCAGGCCAGTTGAACCACTCAACCTGTTGTCAGCCTGGGGTTCCATTCACTCAGCCGGCAGCGGGCTGAGTGGGCTGTTAGCGGGCTGGTGGCGGGCTGAGCAGGGCCGGTGGGGGGTTGAGTGGCTCAGTCTGCTGCCAGTCTGGGGTGCCAGCAGCACTCAGCCTACTGCTACTCTGGGGTTCCGGCTCCCGGCCCCTTGCCAGTCAGGAGCTCAGCCGCCAGCCCCACTCTGCCTCCTGCCAGCCTGGGTGAGCAGAATCCCAGGCTGGTAGCGGGCTGAGGGGGGGTTGGCGGCCGGGATCCTGGCTGGCAGGAATTGGTGGTCAGAACCCCAGACCAGCAGTGGGCTGAGCAGGGCCTGGGATTCTTGTCTAGGGTTCCAGCCACCAACCCGCTGCCGGTTTGGGGTTTCATTTACTCAGCTGGCAGTGGCCTGAGCAGGACCGGTGGCCAAGACCTCAGATAATAACAATAGTTTATTTATATAATATAGACATAGAGAGAAACCTTCTACAAACATTAAAATGTATCACTGGCACGAGAAACCTTAAATTACAGTGAACTTGGCACACCACTTTTGAAAGGTTGCCGACCCCTGATATAGAGTGACCATATGTTGTACTAAGATTCTCCTGCTTTTTTTTTTCCCTGTGAGTCAGTATAACTTTTGCCAGCCCAGAAGTTGGGCAGCCAATGTTTTACGTTTTCACAATGTTTTCTCCAACTTTCATAAAGTAAATACATAGTTAATATGAGTTAAAAAGGCCAGGGACACTTCTTTGTGAAGAATCTGTACAGCAGATCATGCCCATAGACGATCCAGAAAAGAAATTTGAGGTTGAATTTTTTAATATTGTGATGGATAAAGCAGTATCTGCTGTTGATGAAAGGTTTAATACCTTGCAAGTACACCATGAACAGTTTGGATTTTTGTATGACATAACTAAATTCAACGAAATAGGAAAACAAGAGCAACTAATGACAAAGTGCAAGAATCTAGAGAGCCTCCTGAAGCACGGTGATAGTTTTGATTTAAATGGACTTGAACTGTACGAAGAATTGAGTACACTGTCATCAATGTTGCCACATGCAAAATCGGTGATGGACATTGTACAGTTTATTCATACCCGCAAACTTGTTGACATATATCCTAACGTGTACATTGCCACTCGTATTCTACTGACAATTCCTGTAACAGAAGCATCAGGAGAACGGAGTTTCTCAAAACTAAAGCTCATTAAAAACTATCTCCACTCTACAATGAGTCAGGAACGCTTGACTGGTCTTGCAATTCTTGCGATCGAACAAGACACGACTTTGTCTTTGTCATACGATGACATTATTACTGATTTTGCAGCCAAAAAAGCCAGAACGATTGCTTTTAATTAAAAACAAATCTTTGTTTCAATACCTCTTCATATAAATTTCCAATAAAATTTTGATAAATTAAAAAAATATATATTATTTGCATCATTCTTTCATATCAGAATTTTTTCTATAGTGCTGCTTCTTTAGTGCTAGTCCGTCAGCATTACAGTGTGCTTAATTAAGTTAAACTGGTTTTAATAATGTGAATGTGGCAAGTTTTCCAATACTATAAGCTTATGTTTGTGTTGCTAAGAGCAGATCAGGCACAGGGGCACCAGTTTAATAATCTCGCCTAGGGCACCATAAATCCTAAGGCCGGCCCTGTGTGTAGCTGTGACAAAGCCCTTAGATGGCCAGTGAAAATGGTGGATTCAGGCAAGTAACTGATTATATTTGTCAGCTAATAACAGTCCTCAGGGCACCTACACTTTGAAATGTACTTAGTCCAAATAACCCCAAATCTATTAGCTTTCAAGACATACTGCAAGACCCATCTCTTTCCCCAGGTATCTGAGGAGGGATGTTTTTGCGGAGGACTGAGTGCCCTGCCCTGGTATTTGTGCTGGTGGTGGGTGGCTTTTTCTTCCCTTTCCAAGTTTTGAGAAGTTGCTTTGTTTTCTTTGTTTGTACTAGCATTTTAAAAGTGTTTACTTGCAGTAGATTACTTAGAGCTGGTGAAAAAATGGGATGATTTTTTCCCAGTGGATCAAAAATTTTTGGTTTCCATGGGAATTTGTTGTTTTTGTTCAGGACAAAAAACTTTTTTAACCTCAAATGTTTACTTTTGTTTCAGGTTTTTTTAACCAAGTGTTTGTGGTTTTTTATTTTTTAATTTTAGTTTTCAGATGCTTTGTTCCCCCTTTGTGTATTTTGCCTGTTTTTACACTGGAAAAGGGAAGAGAGAGGTTTAAAAAAAGTGTGAAAAACTGAGGAGTACCCCAGTCTTCTCACTTTGTTACTATTTTCCAGTTGGCAAAAGTTGTGAATCAGACAGAAAGTGGGGTAACGTTTTTCAAGTTGAAAAACAATAGCAAAGTGTAGGAAAGTGAGGAAGAAAACACCTTTCTATACTTTGTTACTGTTTTCCAGCTACTAAAAAGTGGAAAACCGAAAGGGGGGGAAATCCACTATTTATATACAAAAATAAATAAAATAACTGGTGTTTCCTTCAAATTTTTCATTTTGAAAAATTGAAATATTTCTTTGAAATTTTTTTCCATAAAATATTTAGTTTTCAATAAAGCTCTTATTTTCCAACTACAAAAGTTTGTGTCAGATTTTTTTGGACTAACTCTGATGTTATTCAGCCCCTACTTTTCTGGGTGCTGTATAAAACTTCCTGGTGAACAAAGGAAACAGAGCTGCGACACTAGTTTTGTGTGGAAGCCTGGTTGTCTCTGTAGCTGTTCTCAGTAACAAAACTCCTCCCATTCAAGGTGTATGGTTCCATATTTTATGACAAGTGTGATAGCTTTTTGTATACCTGCCAGAGGAACCTGGAGCCATGAGTACAGGTAGGTGCTTTTAAAATCTGTGATGTAACTCTACATAAATAAAATAAATATGGATAATGGGAACATCCACACTTACATTAAATAGGATAATTTTTTCTTCCAAAAGGAATATAAACTCTCCTGCTTCAGGAGAATCACTAATTGATGGGAAGTAGGGAAAAAAACTTCCCCGGTGGGCGAATTCTTCAATAATTGTCTTCTAGAAGGTTTCTTTCATCATTCTCTGAAGTACTTGGTATTGACCACCATCAAACACAGTATGCTGGATGGACCACTGGTCTAATCTGGTATTCCTGTCTTATCTTACTTCTCTGAACCATCCATCCTGTTTGACGTAAAGTGACTCCATGCAGGCTTTGTGTCTGTTCCCACCACACCAGTGCTACTAATCCTTGCATTCTGTTTCTCTTCCAGAAGATGCTGCTCAAGAAGAACTGTGGAGCAAAAACAAGAGTTATTAAAATTCGTGTAAGTTGCCTGTTTCCGGTGTGTTTCCTAATGTGTCTGAATGAGGTGGCACCCTTTGAATCTCTACAAATGAGAGTTGGTTTGTGGAGGTATCCTTTTGGGATGGATTTCTATTGAGTTGTCGGTCTGGAAGTTTTTTCCGAGCCTGGACTGTAATCAACATAATTGAGGGGGGGTGCTAAAGGCGATCATATATTGGCCCTTCCACTCTGGAGACCTTGGGGTCAAATCTTGCTTGAAGAGAAACTCTACGGCATCCTCTAAATGCATGTAATTGCACAAAGCCACTCTTTGATAGAGCGCTTCTGATCCTGCTCGGTCAGGAGGGGACCAGGTCTGCTATAACAGGGCTATAGCAGTGTGGGGATGAGATGCATTAGCAGGGCTGTTTGGGAGTCCCAGATACAGAGTAGCAGGAAGCATGGCTGCAGGTTGCAACTGAAGAGAATTGTGTGGGAGTCAGGACTGGAATAACCAGGGATGGGAGCTGCAGGTCAGGTCTATCATAAATATTTATGTGGCCCCCATTACCAGAGTATCTGAGCACCTCACATTCTTTATAAATGTATCCTGACAACACCCTAGTAAGGCAGAGAAGTGCTATTAGCCCCAATTTACAGATGAGGAGTTGAGGCACAGAGAGGCTAAGTGACTTGTAGAAAGTCACATAGGAAGTTTGAGGTGGAGCAGGAAATTGAACCCAGGTTGCCACTGGACCATGATGCCCTTCTCCAAGGGGACATTGGCATTGAGGTCCATTGGCAGAGCTTCATGGGAAGGTTTGCACAGTACTCTCCTAATACATTGACTTTGTTCTAGCTGACACTTTGACTAATCGCCATCTCATTCAGAGGTATCTTAACTCCATATTAACAAGGAGTCTGGTGGCACCTTAAAGACTAACAGATTTATTTGGGCATAAGTTTTCCTGGGTAAAACATCCACTTCTTCAGAATGTTGCATCTGAAGAAGTGAGGTTTTTTACCTATGAAAGCTTAGGCCCAAATAAATCTGTTAGTCTTTAAGATGCCACTGGACTCCTTGTTGTTTTTGTGGATAAGGCTATCCCTTGATACTTAGATACCGTTCACTAATATGCAGCTAGCAATTATATCTATAGGGCATTGTGGGAGATTTGTGTATGATATCTCACACTCTAGCATTCCTGAGACTAAACCAAATGCCTCAGTCGGCTAACAGCTGAGTCCCAAATTATCTGCAGTGTAACTGTAATATACAGGCGAAAACAACACCATCAGCTGACCAGAGAGAAGAAAGCAAATGTCCCTTGTGTAAAAACAGCCACTGTCATTGCAGTAATTGCATTCAACAATTAGACAGCCATAGGTGATGAATGGCAAATGCAAACCAACATGCATGATTAGTGTCTTCCTGGTTTACACTGTATCCTCATGACATCTCACCCCAAAAGCAACTGGAGCATTGAGGCCCTCTGTGTACCCACATCTGCTGCACTACCTTTCCATGCCATCATTTCCTCCCCACTCCCATACTAATCCCCTCTGCCAAGGCCCTTCAGTCCCGCCCTGCAGGAACCCCCGCTGTGACCCAGCACAACTCTTATTAAGTCTCTCAATCCTGACTTTAAGTGCACCCCCTCTTATTCCAACCTGAACCTCTAGAGAGCTCTGTCACTGCAGCTCACTCCTTCCCAGCAACCAGCTCTTGCTGTTCCAGTACTGGACTTCTCCAGGGCTGTATCTGTCCTGCACACACACGCTGCCAGTCTAATTGTGGCCCCTGTATTTTGGTGCAAGCTGTTTATCAGCTTCCTTCTTTTCCATACACCTTATGTGCACACACTTTCAGTCCACTTGTCTTTTCTGTCCCTGGGCTGGTGCTTATTCCTGTGCTTCTGGGTTACAGCTCCCCACGGATTTCAGTGGCACCTACTAAGGGAGGAGAGAGACTCAAGGGAGGTTTCCCTGAGTGCTGTGAGCTCATTACTCCAGCTCCCTTCATATGCCTTGGAGCATCTGAGACCAAATTATTCCTTCCCTCCCTATTGAGCCCGTGTCAGGCCTCACTAAAACAAACAACCTTTCTAACAGGAGGTGAGATTCATGCTTCTGAAGTCACCCCAGGAAAACAGGGATAAGGATATCTTGCAATCTGAGGTCCTTATGTGGGCCCCATTACCATAGGATTTGAGCACCTCACTGTCTTGGATGGATTTATTCTCACCACCCCCTGTGAAGTGCTGTTATCCCCATTTGACATCTGGGAAACTGAGGCACCACACAACTAAGTGACTTGCCTGAGGTCACCCAGCTAGTCTGTGTCAGAGCAGGGAATCAAACTCAGGTCACCAAAGTCTGAGGGGTACCCCAACCACTGGACCATTCTTCTTGTCTAGCCCCATAACCAGCTTCTTACCCATAAGACTTTTAGTGCATATGCTCAGCGACGATTTGGGTGGTTGCCTTGGTTTTGTGTGACGTTGGTTCAATGGCGGCTTGGGCTGGATCAGTCCTGTAGCAGTATTGCTGATAAATAACAGTGCAGTCCTAATAGGCGATGGGCTAAAAGGAAGCCATCTGGAGGTTTAATTCAGAAAAAGAACCAAATGTTAGAAAGGTAATGTTGTGGTTAGTGGTTAGAGCTGGGTCAGAAACCACTGGCTCGCTGTGTGACCTCAGGCAAATCTCTTTAACTTTTCTGGGCCTCGTTTTCCTCATCTATAAAATGGAGATAATATTTAAACCATGTTGAGCTCCTTAGCTGAGAGGCCCTATCAGAGTGCAAAGTATTACTACTCTTGTATTGGTCCAACTCCTGAAGCATTTACTCAGTCCTTGTTCTGGCGGAACTCACATGGATTTCACAGAAGTAGAAATCTGTCCATTTGAGTTCTTATGACACCATCCAGGGATGTAAAATGAGAAGCAATATTAGGACCTTTCTCTTGCTGCTCTGCAGGAAGAAGCAAGTCTTGTGATTAGATTGTTGGGGTTTTGTGTATGTGAGAAGAACGTATTGAGGGGAAGCCATGTCAGTGAAAGGTTTTGCATTTGTTTCTGAATGAGGTGACATTCCTGGTCATCCTTACCTTTTGTGGTGGGTGAGTTCCATAGTGTAGGCCCAGATGCTGTCAGAGTTCTGTAGCCCATGCTCATTTCTTCCCCTCGACAATAGTTTCATTTTTCCAGTGGAATGTAGTTGTTGTGGGAAGTCATATTTGAGAGGGAGAGGTGGCCCTCAGATAGCTAGACCCAGCGCCATTAAGAACTTTGAATATCAGGAGACACCGTTAACTGGAGTAGCACTTCTGCCCTTGTGGTCACACTGTTTCCCCTAACTGCATCATATAAATGTTGAAGAATATGGGAGAGAGGACTGAAGCGTGTGTGACTCAGAGGGGAGGGCCTTGAAAGATGCCCATAACAACCTTCTGGGTTTGGTATGAGAAGAATCTGAGTCAGTTCAGGGCATTTCTGTTCCCCCTTCAGCTGGTGGGATAGGAGTACTTGGTGATGAACAGTATAAAAGGGGCAGAGAGACCTAGCAGGATGCTTACGGAGCTCAACCGTCCGAGCAACAAGGGTTCCATCTGTACCACGGCACAACCTGAAACCTGACTTAGAAGGATCCAGGATTATAGTGGCTGACAAGTGGCCCTGGAAACTTTTTTGCGAGGTCCTTGACTCGGCTTGCCTGGAGAAAGCCGATGAGACACTGAATGGTAATTTCCATAGGTCTCTATCACTGAATGAAGGTTTCTTTTGTAGTAAGACTCTTGCATAGTTGAAGATGAGTAGTAGACTTGCCTCAGCAAAGGAGGCATTGACAGTCTGTTCACGTAGGGGTCCCGAACATTTTCTACTCTCTTCTACCATCCAGGAAGGGCAGGGTCAGAATCACAGGTGAAGGCTCTGGTATTAGAGGGGTAGCCATGTTAGTCTGGATCTGTAAAAGCAGCAAAGAGTCCTGTGGCACCTTATAGACTAACAGACGTTTTGGAGCATGAGCTTTCGTGGGTGAATATCCACTTTGTTGGATGCATCCGTGCTCCCATGATTATCGCTTGTGGGAAGAGGCTGGGCTGCTGGAAGGAAGCCAGTTGCATTTCCGCTCCTGTGTGTGGCTTGCTGTTCTTGGTGGCCCATGAATCCGACTTGGAAATCAGTGATCTTCACAGTGAACTGAGATGATTGCTCCTCCCACTGAGAATGCTGCGTCCTGAGTGGAAATGGGAGCATTTCTAAGTCAGAATGGATTGACATTAGAAGCAGGCAAAAATTTCGCATTCGAAGTATATGTGCATCTTTGATGCAAAAATGGCCATTTGGAGCCAGCTTTTCAAGGTCTTAGGTGCCGGTGTGCACCTGGTGGGATTTTCAGAAGTGCCTAAGCAGGTTAGATGCATAAGTCCCTAAGTGAGATCAGTTTGCATTGCAGTAGTGATAAGAAGCCCTAGTCAAGGACCAGGACCCCATCATGCTAGGTGCCCTACAAACACAGAACAAGAAGATGGTCCCAGCTGGAGCTTGCAAACCCTCTTTAAATTCAGATTGCTAGCAATGGCCCACATTCTGTAGCAGCATAAGGAGAGATTGTAACGGAGTCAGCCTGAAGTGTAGGCAGGTGGAGAGGCAGTGTGGTCTAATCATTTGTACAGGGGCCTACGATCAAGGGTTCCTGGGCTCTCTTCCTAGTCCTGCCACTGACTTGCTGAATAGTCTTAGGAAAATCACTTCACCTCTCCGTGCCTCAGTTTCCCCCTCTGTGAGATTGGGACAATGATACCGATCTATCTCCCAAGGTGTTTTGACGCTTAGCAGTGTAATGCCAGGGAAGCACTTTGAGATCCCAGACGTAAGACTCTACAGGAGGGCAGCGTACATCTCCGTGAGAGAATTGCCATTTCAAAAATATTGTTCTTGTAAATGGTTGTTGTGACATGATATCTTCGGGGCTCCATTGCCAGTGTAGCTATGTCTCAGTGAGACATTGTGAGGATGCTACCTGCACCCCGGGAATATTTGAGACGTGAGAGCATCCTGTGAAAAGTAGCACCGCTGAGTACAGGTCAGGATGAGCGGCAGTGGTTTTGGCCCTTCTGCTCTGGAGTACGCGTGCTGCGTTAGCATTTAGAAACCTGTGTGCTCCTTGGCATGGGCTGCTGACCTCGCCTGGGCTTTACATTTGCATGGACTTTGTGTCACCTGGCTAGTTGCTGCTTTCCTTGTGCCAGCTCAGGGCGTGTGAGGCCGCAGCCCTTCCATCCTGCTCAGCGCCTCTTTTTCTTCAGCAAGGTGATGGGCTATTGATGTGACGTGTAAGAACCTAGGCAGATTGGTGGAGCCCCAAACACTGCAGTGGCTTGCCCTTGTAGGAAACACTTGCAGGAGCACCAGTGGACCAACCCTGAGGCACCAGGTGCTGTGGTGGAAGAAAAGACCCTCAGAGAGAGTTCAAGGCATAATGGAGTAGGAGGATTGCCACAACAGGCAGGGGCAAACGAATAAATAGGAGGTAACAAACTGTGTGTGAAATACGATGTGTGCGTAATGGATATGTGCAGTGTGTGTCCAGGCAATACCTTCATGTGTAATGGGGGTGCATGTGCACAAGGTGTGGTAAAGTGCGCATTGTGTTTCTCTGTGTGCAACGTTTGTAATGTCTATATGCAGCTGTGGTGTAGTGCGGGGATGTGCGTGTGTAATGCTTGTGTTAGGGGTTGGCATGAGTGCATGTGAATAGTGCATTTTTGTGCAACGTACATGCGCATATGGAATAGCGTGTGTGTGTCTGTGGGTATAACGTGCGTGAGTGGGGTCAGGTGTGGGTGTGTGAAAGGAGGCATCAAATTGGCCAAGGAAGGTGGCTGCGTGATAATATTAGAGAATCTTTTGTCCCCTGCCTCTTGGGGATCACCCTGCATTATTTCCTTGTTCTTCACTCACTTACCGTGCGTGCAGGAGCCCTGAATGGGAGCCTGACAGAGCTGTGTTTATCTCAGCAGCAACAGGCATGTAGAGAACACAACGTCTAAGTGCCCGAGCGGGGGCAGGCAGAGAGGGAGTGTGGATTTTGGGCCAATCTGATAATCTGCCCGATCAGGGAGATGTTTTCTGCAATATGAAAATAAAATAGGGAATAAAAATCAGAACATAAACTCCCTTGTGTTCTTGCCTCAGTTTTATCAGTGCCTGAGAATGTCCCCTGCTTGGACAGGGGCCAGGTCCCGAGACTGACTTCCCTGCCTCTTATCTTTGGCATCTGTATCCTAAATGGCTGCTGCAGAACCACACCATGTTCTCTTCCCTTACAACAAGGGAACCTTTCATCTTGGAGCCAAAAGGAAGAAGTGCCGGCCTTAGCCCCTTTGGCAAAGGCCTGCGCTGATTGCAAATGAGAAGTATTCCAGGTGGCAGAGCATCATTGATGCAGATCTCCGCTCTGCAATGAGGCGCAAAGAATGTGCCTTCCCAAGGAGCTAGAGGGCAATGGCATTTTGCACATCTGCGAGTGCTTTGCAAGCGTTCATGAATTTAGCCTCACAGACTGGTAAATGTCATGATCTTCATTTCACAGAGAGGCAAACTGAGGCACAGACAGGCGAAGTGACTTTGCCAAAGCTTCACTGAGTGACCTTGGGTGAGACAGGAACAGAACCCAGAAGTCTTTAATGAGGTGAATTCAATCCTGTGCTTTAGTCTCAAGACCCTCCGTCCTAATCACGTGGATGTGGGAGGAATGGCTCTAGTGAGGGAGCATCATTGTTTATCCCCTACGGTATAGTGTGACACCCTTTCCTTCCCTTCTGGGGAGCTTGGGCTGACAGCACTATCATGTACCGTAAGGAGTTCCGGTGGCTCATGGAGAAAGGAATGGGAAGTGGATATTGAGGTTGCCCAAACTGTCCTTGAGATTTTCAGTACATTGTTGAATCTGAATCCAGAAAAGTACCCGGATATTTGGCTGCTCCTCCAAACTGAAACCCTGCCCCTTCTGAGGCTGGCCCAGCACCAACGGAGGCGCCATCCTTGATGTTTGCTGCTGTGCTGCTATGGGAGGGACTTGTGAAGAAGATGAATTGGAAAGTGCCGTCCACATGAAGAGCCGCAGCAAAGGAGTAAAAAGCCCAGGCCTGTGACGGTGGTGGGGGGAATGAAACGGGCCTGCGGGATCACAAGTGAGGTGGTGGGAGAGACCTGTAGGGTTTCACAGAGGAATTGAGAAGGAGGTATGGGGTCACACAACTAGGCATGGGGCCTGTGAGGTCACCTGGTGGGTTGTGGGAATGAGTGGCCCATGAGGTGGCACAGCGCAAATGTTTGGGGTGGGGACGAGGGGAGGGGATGAGGGTTGCACCGTGGCTAGTGGTGCTCCATCAGAACTCTTCTGTGTGCCAGCGGGAAGTAAAATCAGAGGTGGTGGGGCACTTTCCTTGTTCACTGCATCTAGTGCTGCTGCAGTTGTTTCCAGGCTCCCCTTTGTTTGAGAGGCTTGTGAGAACCTAGCTCCCAGTCACGCTCACGCAATCCACAGCAGAATAATCCTCTTTCCGTCTGCACCTCGTGTCATCCTACACCCGGTTAAGGTACTTGGCTTCCATGACCGAGGCTGTTTGTCCACCTGCAAGTGCACTGTGCCAGCGATCTAGTTATGCCAGGATGATTAATACTCACTTTGCACTGTTAATTTTGATTCTTTCTAAATTGAAAGGATAATCTCCTCCGTGCCAAACTACCTAGTTCCGTGGAATTGCACTGCCCTGGGCTAACACAGAGTGGAGGATGGAGGTCACATATAAGCACGCAGCATGTGCAAAACAATTGGTGCCATTGCTCTGCAGGTTCCAGGGCCAGCCTCTGAATGGAGCTAAAAGTGAGCGTAAGTGTCAGACCCAGGCCTTGTTGCCTTGTGAGGGGTGGGGGTGGATCTCCTTGTCATGGGAAGAGGACAGGGGGGCACTGTAACTTCAGCAGAGTACAGACAGGTGATCAGGGAAGACTCGGTGAAGTTGTAATTGAGAGAATAAGGACCAGGTTGTTTCTTGTCCATACATGGTTGTGCTGGGAGATCCCGCCTTGTGCCCTCTTCACAGACATAATTGCAGTGTCTGCACTATACAGGCTGCAGCTTGTTAGTTAGTACCCCCTGGGGCACTAGCTATTCCAAAGCAGAGAGGGACAAAGCAGATGAGCTGTGACCCTGCCGTGCTCCGCACTGGCTGGCACATGGGAGCATTGTGAGAGCAGTGTCCAGAATGCAGGTCTTCATTTAGTCTCCGTGGCAAGTGAGCCGTGTGGCTTTAACCATATTGCATTCAGAAACATGCCTTGCTAAATGTATTGCCGTTCTCATTTCATCACATGCCTTCTGGGCCTCAGCTTATTAGGCAGGCTAAAGCAAGGCCTGTGATCAGCTTTCTCAAAGGCACAGTACCGTGCCAAAAAGAGGGGAGGAAAAGGCTTATCTTGTAGGATGGCGTCAGCAAGAACCCAGATCTGGCACATTTCCTGCTCTCCTGGGTTATGGGTAACTGACCATAAAGCATCTGTTAGGCCTCTTTGAAGGTTTTTCCAAAGAAGTTCACATATTATTGTCTGGTTGCACCTTTGTAGCATTGCCAGTTGCCACCTGACAACTCTGCAAACACATTTGCAAACACTTGGCAGCTTTGTTTTATATCCCTCCCTTCTACGAGGACACTGGTGTGTTTATGTGACCTTCACAAGCCGGACTGGCCCTAGCAACATTGCTGTACAGTGTGAAGTGGGTGCTGGGCAGCTCTTAGCTGATGGAAGAAAAGACCTGGAGAGTTCCATGATTGTACAGAAGGGTGTGGAGAGAGGGGAAAGTCAGCAAGATGTCTGTAAACATTAGGGACAGGCCACAGCTGCAGACTTCAGCTATGGACCTGAAATCCCTCAAGCGACGGAGTGTTTGGATCTGGGATTTCATTCCTAACTCCGATAGAGGGAACTATGTTTACTCATAACCATGGTCCCAAAGTTAAGTTCTTTCAGGAGAAGTATTTTGGATATTATCCCAGACTAAGCTAAACGTGTCTGGGGGAAAGACATTGGAGGATGGGGTTTTGTGTTTGTAAAGAGGAATATTCTTTGATCCGCTCCGAATCCCCAGCTGCTGCGAACCATTGGACTCCCATTGAAGTTAATGGGATTAACCCTGCCTAAGGATCTATATTTTGCAAAGTGCCTGAAGCAAGAGAGTAAATGATAGGAAACTGCCTTTCTGTGGATGTCAGCACATGGACATTAATTGATTAATCCTCAGCACATCTCTGTGGAGTGGGGATTATCCCCCTATTTTACAGATGGGAAACTGAGGCACAGGAGAGGTGATGTGACTTGCTCAATGCCACACACCAAGTCAGGGCTGGGACTAGATCCCCGATTCCTCACCCACAGTTTGAGTTTACACATCAAAGCTGAAAGGTCTCTAGTGTTTTGTGACAATGTTGCAGAGGTGACAGGGAGGAGAGAAGGAACTGGCATTGAGAACACTGTGCCTACCAATGTTGCCACTTGGACTCAGGCAGCATTAACTCTCCCCGACTTACCTGCAGGCTCCTCTGCAAGCGGTGTCTGGGAAACATCCTCCTGCACACCTCTGGTCCTGCCCACTTACGAAGGCAGAGCACCACCGACAGCCCTTTGCAGGGCCCCACTGTGGACTTTTTCCTTTCCATACATGAGATTGTATGAGCCTTTACACGGTGCCTTTCACCTCAAAGGACTTTACAAATTGACCTACAAATTTCACCCACCACCAAAAGGCAGCCACCTCTGATGTGCAATGCAGCAGCTATTTAACAGGGCGCAGCAGCACTTTGCAACCGTGTTGATCAAGGAGAAAAGAAGACTCCTATGTCCAGTTGAAACTGCAAAGGAAATTTAGGCTGGCAGTGTGTGTGAATTAACCTGAGTTTGAATTTGGCCAGGAAACCAGGGCTAAGTCCCTTGGTCTCATGACAAGGACCAAGAGTTTGTTAGGCTGTCAGGACCCTAGTTTTCTGTCAGCTCCAAAAGATGGCATCTCCAGCACAGCACCCTACAGTAGTGTGCTACAGTGTTAGTTCAGCACTGGCTTCATCCTTTTCTGTCCCTGGGGTTTCCTGGTTAGCTTTCGATTTTATCTCTGTATGGGGCTAAGCTCTGCAGCTGTGAACCCTAAACATACCATCTTTTCCCCATTTAGCTTTTTCCATGGTTCTTTATTCATGCCTAGGTCAGCCAGGAAGCCAATTTGTGGAGCAGCTGCAAACTCCTCTGCTTTCGTAGAGCAGCTAATCTGATGGGCTCTGGAATTCTGGATTTCTTCTGTCATATTCAATCTGCGTGGTGTCCCTGCCTGCCTTTGAGGCCTCTGGGTCCAGTCGTCATCCAGACTTTCTCTAGCTCTTCAGTTAATGTGTTTCTAACTCATTCTCTCTTTAGTTAATGTTTCAAGATGGGTTTCTTATTTATTGCATTTATATAATGCTGGTAACAGTCTGTTGTTATGGTAGAGATTTGCAAGAGCGTGCATGTGGGAGAACGGATGTCCGCGTGATCGAGTGTGTCGAGTGAGTATATATAAACAAGGCCAGTGTGTGTTTGTGTGTGGGTGCATTAGAGCAGTGGTTCTCAACCAGGGCCTCCTGTGGAGCTGTGAGCAGGTTTCAGGGGGGCCTCCAAGCAGGGCCCAGAGCAGAAAACAGAAGATCCACTGCCTGGGGCTGAAGCCCAGGACCCTGAGCCCCGCCACTCGGAGCTGAAGCCGAAGGCTGAGCAATGTAGCTTCACAGGGGCTCCCATGGCATGGGACCTCAGGCAGTGGCTCTGCTTGCTACCCCCTAATGCCGGCCCTGACTTTTATATGCAGAAAAACAGTTATTGTGGCACAGGTGGGCTGTGGAGTTTTTATAGCATGTTGGGGGAGGGGGGCTCAGAAAGAAAAAGGTGTATGTGAGTGAGGCTCAGGGTACATCAGCGTTGTAGGTGGGGGTATGAGTGCCAGCTCCTGCTAGTTGGACTCTAGCTCGCTAAAAACAGCTGCGATGCAGCCACAACAGGGGCTTCAGTACCAGCTGCATAAGCCCGCCTGATTCCTCTTGTCACCTACACACTTGCACCGCCCACGCTGAAGTCTTGGCTGCAGCATCCACCCTGCAGTAGAGTGAGTGCAGGTACAGCTCCAGGAGCTGCCACTCACACTGGCAGCTGCTGTGTAAACGAACATTATGTCTTAACTGCAGCGATCACCTGAGTTCTCTACGCTCGAGTTCGCCTAGCTGTGCGGTGAAGTAGCACTCCAGCTGCACAGAGTGACTGGATTGCTGCACGGGGCAGTCGGGTCAGCAGCTGGCGATCACGCAAGCTGTATCCGATACCCCCTGCCAGGCCAGGCAACTTTGGGTTAAAAGCTCCACCCCACTCGCTTGAAGGCTTTTGTGTGTGGCTGGGACTCAAGTTAGGGCAATGCTGCAGGGAAGACAAGCCCTGTGAGTGCATGTACAGTGTGTGTGCAGGGTGAGCGATCAGTACGTGTGTGTGTATGTGTGTGTGTGTACTCCTAAATGTGGGAATGAGTGTGCAAGTGAGCCTGTCAGTTTGCAGGTATGCAAATGGATGTGTGTGTTTGAACAGGTGTGGGTCCAAACGAGTCACGCCCTTCTGTCAGCAGCCGAGTTGCTGCATGTCAGCCTGCTCTCCAGCTGTGTAAATAAATTGGTTAATCCGTTAAGGCCCCTGGTTAATGATTGCAGTGAATGTGCAGCCATATTAGACTGTGGCCTGTATGAGGCCTTGTCTACACTACAAAGTTGCAGCGCTGGTGAGGGGGTTACAGCGCTGCAACTTAGGATGTGTACACACCTGCAGGGCATTACCAGCGCTGCAACTCCCTGTTTGCAGCACTGGCCGTACACCCGGTCGTGCCTCGGTTGTAGAGGATCCAGCGCTGGATCACCAGCGCTGGTCATCAGGTGTAGACACTCACCAGCGTTTTTGTTGACCTCCGTGGAATAAGCAGGTATCCCAGCATACCTGAGGAAGCCTCTCTGGTAATTAAGCAAACTCCACTGCCCTCCAAGCAGGTCTCCTTCCCCGCGGTGTGCTCTGGCCTTCTCCGACCCCCCCCTCCAAGCAGGTATCCAGCCCCGCGGTGTGCTCTGGCGTTCCCCGACCCCCCCTCCAAGCAGGTCTCCTTCCCCGCGGTGTGCTCTGGTGTTCCCCGACCCCCTCTCCAAGCAGGTCTCCTTCCCCGTGGTGTGCTCTGGCGTTCCCCGACCCCCCCTCCAAGCAGGTCTCCTTCCCCGCGGTGTGCTCTGGCGTTCCCCGACCCCCCCTCCAAGCAGGTCTCCAGCCCCGCGGTGTGCAACAGCGCTGCAGCGTGGCCACATCTAACACCACTTGCAGCGCTGGTTGCTGTAAGTGTGGCCACTCTGCAGCACTGGCCCTATACAGCTGTACTAATACAGCTGTAACAACCAGCACTGCAAAATTGTAGATGTAGACATACCCTGAGTCTCTCACCTCCCAGAATGCCATTACAGTGGAGGCGTTGCCTTAGGGTGACCAGATGTCCTGATTTTATAGGGACAGTCCCGATATTTGGGGCTTTTTCTTATATAGGCTCCTATTATCCCCCAGCCCCGTCCTGATTTTTCACACTTGCTGTCTGGTCACCCTACGTTGCCTTGAGCATCGAACACTGAAAGGCTGCCTTCCAAGGAACCGCCCCAAGAATCGGGCTGTGGCTGCACCTTAGCACCCTGCCAAGCAGGTTTATGGCAAGCTCTGCAAAGACCTGCCAACACGGGAGTGACTTGGATCTCCTTTATCAGCAAGAGTCATCTCACCTCACCTTCGTCATAATGCACAGTTAGATGCCAGAGGGAAGGAGAGGGCTGGTAGGAAAGCTCCCCTGACTAGGTGAAGGCACTAGGCAGACTCAGAGGGTGACTCTGTTCTCCCACCTGGCAGTCCTCCTTTCTGGGAGGAGATCAGTAGGGCTTCACCTCATCCTGAGTATTAGAGCGAGACGACCACACACTGCACCCTCAAATGGTCCCACAGGGTTACGTCTGGTCACTAGAAGGATGGGAGGCTGAACTCCAAAGAAAACGCCAGCTCTGCAGGAAGTGGTAATAGCAATTCAGTCAAGGGTGCTCTTCCCTCTGAACCACTGCTGAATCCATGGTGCTCAAGGGTGCTGTCCGGCGGGAGAGGCCATCTTTTGGATCAGACATCAAACAGATCCTGGCCCCTTGAGATTTTAAAAGATCCAGTGGCAGTTTCTGTAAGTCTACAGGTGTCCTAAGTAAGTTTCAATTAGAGTAAATCCATTAATACAAAATGAGAATGGATTGCCTAGGAAGAAGTGCTGCAGAAAGGGATCTGGGGGTCATAGTGTATCACAAGCTAAATATGAGTGAACAGTGTAACGCTGTTGCAAAAAAACAAACCTTCTGGGATGTACTCAGCAGGAGTGTCGTAAGCAAGACATGAGAAGAAATTCTTCCGCTCTCCTCGTTGCTGATTAGGCCTCGGATGGAGTATTGTGTCCGGGTCTGGGTGCCACATTTCAGGAAAGATGTGGACAAATTGGTGAAAGTCCAGAGAACAGCAGCAAAAATGATTAAAGGTCTAGAAGACATGACCTATGAGAGAAGACTGAAAAAATTGTATTTGTTTAATCTGTAGAAGAGAAAACTGAGAGGGAACACAACAGTTTTCAAGTACATAAAAGGTGGAGAGAGGAAAATTATTCTCCTTAACCTCTGAGGATAGGACAAGAAGCAATGGGCTTAAATTGCAACAAGGGCAGTTAGGTTGGGCATTAGGAAAAACTCCCTGTCAGGGTGATTAAGCACTGGAATAAACTGCCTAGAGAAGTTGTGGAATCTCCATCATTGGAGAGTTTTAAGAGCAGGTTAGACAAACACCTGTCAGGGTGGGGGTCTAGATAATACTTAGTCCTGCTATGAGTGCAGGAGACTGGACTAGATGACTTCTCGAGGTCCCTTTCAGTCCTACGATTCTATGATCCTGTCACACCCCTGTGGTTTCAGTTGGATACAATATTCACTTCCTGTCCTCGGCTGTTGTGCACTGTGAACCAACTTCTACCTCAGAGTTGGCTGCATTCCAGTGATTCTTACAGTATAGTCTCTGCAGTGCCTTTGTCTTAAAGGAGTGACACAAACGTAACATTATTTATTATTTTGTTAGTATGTCATTATTACCCAGACCAAGAAGCCAGAATCAGGAATGAGGTCCCCTTGTAGAAGGTGCTGTACATAGATATAGTAAACAGACAGCCCCCACCCAAACTCCCTTACAACTGAGGGGGTGGGAAACAGCAGCTGCTCGGTGTCCCCATCAGGTTCCCTTCTTATGACCCTCTGACCTCACTCCTGTCCCTGTTCTTTTATTAGTTGTCCCCCGAACTCATGGGTTCTATGGTCCTGTGGGTCCTCCCCTTAGGCTGGGGGGGATCCTTTAGCAGCCCACTTCCCAGACACCCAATAGATACAACAAACAGGCTAGGTTGAAAGCAGGGCAGCAATGGATCAGTTAGAAGAAGCACTCGGAACAGACCAGCTTCCTGGGAGCTCCTCCTTTCCCACCATGTCTTTTACAGCTTTCTCGGCTCCACCTCTGCTCTCGTTCTGGGCCGGGAGCCTCATGTTGGGTTCCTCGGGGCAGTGTGAAGGCCGCTTCGTCCACATGTGGACTCTGGAGGATGAAAGAGCTCCTTTCTGCCCAAGATGTGATGAGTTTTGTGGATGGCTTTTCTTAGGTCCTCGGGTCCCTCTCTCCCCAGATCTTTCTCTTGCTGCCTGGGTCTTTGCTACCCCACAGAAATCACCTCATTCAGACTCCTCCCCTGGTCGCAGCTGGCATTTCAAAATAAAGGGCACTGCCAGCTCTTTGTTCCCATCCCCTCTTAGCATTGACAGGCAGCTTCTTTGCTCAGGAGAGGGACAAAACTGCTGATTTATTCTGCCCCCTTAGCTCTGAATAGGGGTTGCTATGTTACCCGCCAGCCAGCTCTAAGCCCTGTATATAACCCCACAGCAGGTGTCTATTGAGCAGAGGCTCTTAAATCTACCTCTCTAGTTTCTCATTGGGCTGGCCAAGGTGGCAGGGGAGGTAGCAGAGCACGATTTGTTGGCTGGAGCTTTGGGCCGAACTGATGCCAGACACAACCTTGGCATCTTCCATGCTGATGGACCACCTTGATTTGCGGATGAGGGGGCAGCTGTGTGTGCAAGGCAGGGCGCACACATGCTTTTGTGCGGGTCTCATTTTTAAATAAATTCTGTCACTTGGGGACACAGCAGATTAGTGGCAAAGCTGGGACTAGAACCTAGAAATGCTGATTTCCCCCCTGCACCCCTTGCATCCCGCACCAATCCCTGCTCTCATCATTCGACTGGAGTAAATGCTGCAGGAGCTGGATGATCTAACAGATTTTTTTTCCATATCTAAGATGTAATGACCCTATTGACTACCTCAGCTGGCCGGAAAGCCTGCAGGGAAAGGCTGTGTCTCCCTGCTGATCACAAATTAAAATCCATCAGGGAGTGGGAAGAGGGGATCAAAGGTTAAGGCCCCAGGGTCTGGTCACAGCCACATGTTAGACATGACCTTGAGGTGTCAGAGGTCATGTCTCTGTACCAAGGGACAAAAGAGCTGCTAATTGTTTCTAAAAGCTCTGCTCTCTCGACAAAAGGGCCATCCACCCAGGCTGGATGAGTAACACTAGCATTCAGGAAAATAGCAAGTCCTTGTTAGGGGCTGCAGAGGAGAGGCTGGAGCCTGATGCATCCAACTGGCAGCCTTAGGGACAAATGTAGCCCATGGTGGCCTAAGGTGTAGCCCACAGCTGCCCTCTCTCCCAGCCACGCACTGCTCTCAATGATGCCCATAGCCAAACTCCCAATGATTTCAGTGGAAGCAGGATGGGACTGAAGGGAGAGGACCAGGGAATGCTAACCATAAGTGGACAGTAGCCCAATTCCAGTACATAAACTCTCTGTGGGACTACACAGGCTTTCCACCTGAATGCTCTGCTGCCCCCTGGTAGTGCTAATGGATACCCACTCCCAGCCAAGGGGGAGATGGTGTCATGCTCTAGGGTTAGATTTGTCATTACCTCCTCAGGGGCAGAAGACCTTTGCACTTTGCAAGGCCAGGGCTGAATGCCAGATAGGCTGGAGACAGGCAAGGATGGTTTGCAAACCACTGCGCTGTGCTGTAGCCCAGGTTTGAGGGGATTAAAGTGTCCTCAGTGGGTGTGCCTTGGGGCGAGGGTGTGTGTGTGTGTGTGTGACTTGTGGGCCCGCAGTGTGAGGGCAGGATTTCTAGGCATTTTTATTACTGTAGAAGATGCTTGGCTGAAATGGGAGTGGGGCAGTGAGAATGGGACACTCGGTACCAGGCGCTCTATAAGAGCGGCGAGGGGCAGCCAGATTAGCTAACTGGGAGAGTGGAGGAAGAAGGAGTGTGGAAGGCAGTGCAGAGGGCGGTGCGGCAGCGGGACGGAAGAAGGCGTGGAGGTGGAGAGCAGAGCTGGGGAGCGTAGCTGGGAGTTGGGGGCACAGAGCTGGAGCTGTGTGGAAGTGGGAGCGGAGCTGCGGGAGTGTAGAATGGGGAGCAGAGCTTGGGGGCATCTGTGGTTTTTCTGGATAGCTGATGTAACTCTAATAGAAGAAAACAGTGAGGTAAAAGGGAGAGATTGTACGTCCCTAAGGTAGGTGAATCTCTGCCTCTATCCCTTGTCCCACCCCTGGCCAGCAGTGGAGCTGGCTGATCCACAGGTCCGAGCCCTGCATTCCAAAGAGTCTCCCAGGGAGCAGTGGTTCCATCCTGTGGTGCAATACAGCATCACTGCAGGGTTTTCACTTTGTGTCTGCGCATGGGGGGGCATGGTACAAAGCAGGTTGCGAGGCCCTGACTACGATCTGTAGGGCCCTGAGTGAGCTCCAGCCAGCTCCTGGGCATTCTTTGAAGGCAGTGTGGTTTATCTGGGGACTGCATTGTCTGCTGCATGGAACGGGCTCTCTCTTCTAGCTCTGCAGATAAGATCAGCTCCATTGGTCACCACCCACCCACTTTCCACCCTAGGCTGTCTTTGCAACCTTGTGGGTTGTTATTTTATTTCCTGTTTATTAAACCTGGTTTATCCATGTGGAATTGTTCCCTCGGAGGAAGCCTGGACAGTGATGTTGGTCTGAGGCAGGTGGCTCAGTTTGGCCCAGAAGGGATAGCAGGCTGGATGTTTCCATGCCAGGTGTAAAATCCAGAGAGGACATGATTATTAAACATGCTGAGTGCACGCTGCTCCAGCCGATTTTCCTTGGAAGCTGCTGATACTCAAAGCTTCTGAAAATCAGGGGCATACAGAGGAACCTGCCTATAGTGAACTGAGATAGGGTAACTCCTTTGGGAGGGAGACTGCAAATCCAAGAGGTTCATGGGCAAACTGTAATCCCGGTTAGAGTCAAATCTCCCCAGAGAAAGGGTGAAGAGGGAGAGAGAGAGAGAGAGAGAGATGGACTTGGGATAGATTGGAGAGGCAGACAACAGAAAGCAAGAGGTGGGGTGGATTAGAGAAGGGAAAGTTTAGAGAGACATTAGAGATCGATGGGGTAGAATAGAAAGATTAGAGAGATCAAACAGATTAGAAAGAGAGGAGATGTACTAGAGAGAAGCTAAAGACACAAGAGAGAGAGATGAGATGGCAGACTTGAGAGGGAGATGGTAGAGATGGGCCCAGGGTGCAGAACCTGGATCCAGATCCCAACGTTTCAGGGTGCATGAGCCCAGGGTTTTGGGTATGGGCCATATCTAACAGATATTGACTACAATACCAGAAGCTGCTTATTTTGTGATGATAATCTGGTGTGTAGTGAGTGGCTTGGAATTTACAAGCCTGGGAGCAGTGATTTTTAATTTCACATCCTAACCCAGCACCCACTTGAGCTAAATTCAAGTTCACTTGGGCCTAATGGGATGCTTTGTGGTTGCTTGACTGTTCTGGCCCCCTGACTCTGGTTGCACCCTGTACATCCTTTCCCCTATTTCTCACTGCTGCATCATAGCACTACTGGCAGAGGCCATGAGTCCTAATCACACAGGTACCCAGGAGCCTCTAGTCTAGTGACATGGTTTGGGGAAGAAAAAATAGCGGAAATAACTTTACAGTTTGTGCTGTTGCTATTAGCTGTTGGTGCAGGGCCTGTGACACACATTGGGGCAGATACGATAGCATCCAGGAGAGGGCAGTCGTGTACGTATCTACTAACCAGTTCGCTGCTTGCAGCGTGCATGAGCACTGACAAAGTCCTTTTGCCTTTTCTTTTTCCATACAGAGTGTGAACGGGAGCCGCCCACCATCCCACTTGGTGTATGACCCATCCACCTTTGCCTTCCGTTCCCTCAGCACCTTGAAGCCCCTGAGCCCAATAGCTCCAGCTGAAGAACCGTCATGTGCCTACTGAAGGAATTTCTCCGAAACCTCAGGAATTGTCGTACCACCCATCCCCCCAACAGAGATGGGATGGGATGGAGGACCAGGGGGAATGGGGACATCTTTGCAATAGAAATCTCTGTGGCAGTGGAGAAACTGGTGGATTTGCACCAGTGCCCAGTTTCACATCATTGGGAGTGAAATGAGCAAGTCTGCTTCATAAGCTACGGTGGAGCCATGAAGATGGTGTCAGCCACATGGACATGCCAGGTGTATTTAGCCCTCCAGGGCTAGTAGGCAGTCACTGCGTAGAGGCCAGCAGTGGAGACCAGACAGGTTGCTGCCGCATGCCCACCAGAACTGAGTAGATTTCTCCCCAGATGCTTTGCTGGAGGGCAAGCTGCTTCCCTCAAACTGAAGAGTTTTCAGGGCTGGAGACAAGGTTGCCTAGGGCACCCTACAAAGAGAATGGGGCCCTTCTGCAAGGTTGTTGAAATGATGCTCATTTGAAGCCCTGTTACAGTTGAGGGGCCCCGGGAATTATGATCTGAGGAGTGTGAATGTAGAGCCTGCAGCTGCCTACCCTGATTATTCTGCTCTTGGGGCACTGATCCAATCTAAAGATGGTTAAAATGGGCAGGCGCAGAGCACCAGTGTTAAGGGAATCCCCGTGTCCTCTGCTGGGCTTTGCAGTGGGAAATGGAAGGTCTGTACTCAGCTGACCATGGATACAGTCAGACCGCCGCTTTCAGTCCTCATGGTACAAGGCTAGAGTGACAAACTGAGAGGGGTGGGGCATCCCTGGGGTCCCTTTCCACTGGGGCTGCGTGCAGCCTAGAGGTGGTGTGGGGTTTGGCATTGGGTATCTCCCTTTGACTGGCCCAAGACAAGGTTGAATTTGGGGACACCACACCACGTTCAGCAAAGTCCAACATGCTCTCCGGGAAGCCTGCTGAGCCCTCATTCTGCCAGTGCCTTGTAAACTGTGCTGTGGTGGATGCTGAGCTCACTTGAGTCTGGTCACACCAGGAGAGTAAATTATTTTGATACAGGTATGGCGGGAGGGAGCTCTTGTTGTCAAACCACAGCAGTTTCCAGAGGGTAGGCATGTCCCAGGCATCTCACAAGGCCTTGTCACCAGTGAGACTTGAACCAGTTTTGAGATCTCCCCGGACAGCCAGGTGGTTTGTGCCATGAAAGATGCAGTTAACGTTGGGCTGCCCTTGTTTCACTTGGCTGAGCTGGGGAGGCTCCGTATTCGGTGCCCTCAGATCCTGTGTCCCTGTCTGGTACAGAAGCTTCTGTTCCCTGGATGCTCCCCTGCTCTGAGCAAGCGTTCTGAGCCTTGGGCAGGTGCAAGGGGGCATAAGCTGCATCCTTTGCAGGGCTGCAGTAACTTCCTCTCCTTCTGTGGAGCACAAGGGGCCCAGTGGAGGAATTGTGAGGTTTCTGAAAAATTCCCACATGCTCTTATGTGGCGAGCTCTTTGGTGCCCCCATATAAAATGAGCTGGCCTGCTCCCAGTCCCACTCTCCATGGACAGCTCACATGGCAAACCAGTACTAACTGGCCTCTTTGCTGGGAATCTCAGCAGAGAGGCCAGCTGGACCACTGAGACTGAACTCCCCTTCCTTCCTTGCAGGTCTGAGTTGGGGCACATTGGCAGGAGAGGGCGGGGGGAAGAATCGTGTCCTGATGTTGCCCTTGCTGTGACTAAATTATTTCAAGGCTGCAGATAAAGCCCCTTTAACCAGCATTAAATAAAGGGCATTGGCTTGATTTATTCTCTGGGTGCTTCTGTTGGGAATTAACGCTTTAGTGGCTACCAGCAGGGCGTGCTCATTTCAAAACAGATGTCGCTCCTAGTTGATCTTCCTCTCTACGGGGGGGAAGGGTGGGTGGGTTCTGTTTATACCCTTTTTTGATGGTGCACATGATCTTTAACTGCTGCCGGATCAAAAGGTGGAGCATTGCATGGTTAGAGCTGTCATCTGCTCAGGCCACATCCCTCCATATTAAAGTTGAGGGCAGCAATATCCTGGCTCTCTTTTTTGCATATTAGGTATGGGCCTCAAACTGCCAGTGTGGCCCTGAGTTGGGCAAGGTTTGGGTGCCCCCAACTCTAACACTTCAGTCGGTGCTGCTGGAATCAGACCCCAATCACCCAGCAAGATAAGGTGTTTTCATTGGCCCGAGGTGATGCCGTGTGCTGCCGTCTCTTACGATATTCCACGAGGTGGGACTGGAGAACAGAGAGTTCCTGTCAATATCGTTGCCTTTCTTTCATACTTTTGTAACTTTTCTCTCTCTTTTCTTTTTCAATCAGAAGAAAAATAAAGTTAAACGTTAACAGCTGCTATGTTCACACCTACTGTTGAGCTTGTTTCTTTGGCTTTTAAGGCTTGCGTGTGCTCACAGAGGAAATGGAGAATGAGCCAGACAGAGGCAATACAGCCATCTCCAAATCTTCAAAAATCATGAGTCACGCCCCCGCCACCCCCAAATCAGGAGATTGGCTTAAAAACCCTGAATAAATATGTTGGGGGGCAGGTATTTGCTTTTTGGTTTCTGAGCCTTTAAGGTGCATTTGGGTCACATTTTCAAGCTTTTCTCACAGCCATGAGGACTAGAAGGTTACTTCAAAAAAAATGGACACTAAGAGTCTTCTCCTAATCACTTGGCTCCAGGAGCTGGGGCTTTATGTTAAATGTCAGAGATCACAATTCTTGCCCTAAGATCACAAGAGCTGGCAAAAGGGAATTTCTCAGTCTACTACAATAACAGTCATCCAATAAATAGCTTGCATGTGTACAGCTCCTTTCAGCCCTGGGGATTCCCAAGTACCTTGTGCAAAGCATACCCAGCAGGGATCATGTCACCCACTGTAGAAATGGGGGTTGATGTGTGACAAAGCACATTCTAGCTCAGCATAGCTTCTTTTTGGCTCCTCCTGATTCCTGGGATCTCACAGCTTCAAAGTGAGCTCTTCCCCTATTGCACACAGCTCGGGGGGAAGGAGGAGGTTGCTTGTGGTTGAGTAGCAGGGTAGCGCCTGTAACTTCTCTTCCCAACCCTCACCCCTGCTACTAGTGTCTCTAGCTAGGGACATGCAGGTGTTTCCCCTCGGAGCAGACTGTTGAGCTCTGCCTGGGAAGCGATGTTGTTGTGCCTCAGTGTGACCCAGAAGCTCCCATTCTGCTGCCTTCACCATCCCTGAGGAGGTGTCTGGGGCGAGGGGAGACAGTTTCTCCACTGATCTTGGTGGCATCCCTCATGAATTTCAATGACATGAGAGGAGAATGAGGCCCAGGGCATTACTAACTGGGCTGCTCTGTATATCACCTGACCAGAAAGCCTATTAACTTTAACTGGCCCCAGTTGAGATGAGATCTGACCTTTTGGCTGTTTATACAACCTGCCAATCCTTTTGAGAGTCATCCATCCCTATAGAAATCTACTTACTATCCACGTGATCATCCAAAGTCCCCCCTAAATATGCTGAGCCATGTCCTCAGACCATCCTATGCATTGCTTTGCTACGGCTGGTTTGCGTCACACCTGCAGTAGGCATGTCTTTTTCATCAGCCACATACTAGGAAACGTAAGGCATTTAAAACCCTGCTTTAAATGCTAGCTGGTGTTCCAGCACATTGCTCTCACTAATAACCCAACAGTAGGCAAATTCAAGGGTAAAACAGAACAAGGGGACTTACTCCAGGATGTAACTCGGGTCAGTGAAATCATAATCAGGCCCAAGATAACTAATTGAAAAGCAAACACACCAGCATAATCCCTTCTTAGCCAGGAGGAAGGGGATATACAGTGGGGAGGGGGTTGATGGGCCTTGAGTTCCCCTGCTTTGCAGCTCCATCACAGTATGTTTGTAGGTGCAGGGGAGGGGAGAGGTAGTATGTGCATGTGGGGTGGGCAGGACGTGTGTTTGGCTGGGGGGGGGCGTGTAGGTGGAAGTGTATGCATGTAGGGTATGTGTACATGTATTGGGTCCATTTATAGGACCAGGGGAGGCAGCAACATTTCTGGAATGGGATCCTGCAGAATTTCAGTAATTTGCACTATAACCTGGCAGACTTTTTGGTACAGCTTGTCACGCTGATAAAGTCTCCTCAAATTGAATTGACTGAAATGTCAAGAATTTTGAGAGCCTCATTCAGCACCTTTGAAGTCAGTGGGTGTTTTTGCTGTTTACATTAACAGACGCATGATCTGGGCCTTAAATGGAAAACTGTAATTAAAAACAAAGACGCTACATCACAAACTGCACTTTGTCATGGACAAAAGTAGTTTTAATTCTGCTTCATAAGAAATTCTGATTCTACTTTTTCCCTAAAGCCAGGGACCAAATTCCCCACTCACTTAAATGGGTGCAGAATCCAGCTTCTATTTTGTAAAAGTCTTAGCAAAGCAAGACCTCACTAGTGACTCTGCCCTTGAATCTTCGCTGAGAAATGGCAAGAAGCCACCATGCTTTATGTATGAATTCCACATGGGCATAGTGGAGGTGAGCAAGGATCTATTGTCTGGGATTTGGGACAAGCAAGGGCAGGACTCCCTCGATAACTCACTGACCCATGATGCAATGGGCACGTGGACTCAGAGAGAGAGGAAATCTTCAAAGGCCAATGGCATCCTCAAAAGGAAAATGAGTCAGTATTTGTGAAGAGAACAAATGCATTTAAACAACAGGCATCTTGGCAAATAGTTAGATTTGAATTGACTTATTCAAGGGACAAGCAATGAAGTAAGGAAAGAAAAGAAGTTGAGCTTTCAGGAGCTAGCAAATGGTGTAGTTGTAAGCAGGGCTGACAGCGCTTGACCACATGTTTTCAGTTAGCCCGGGACAGGATATGCAGATATCTCCGGACATACAAGGAGCCCAACAATCTGTTTTCCTTTTTGTGGCTGCAGCACATCACGGCCCACTGTAATAATAGCTCTGTCTGTTAGCGGATTGGCTGGCTTGGTATCGATTGCCTATCCCAATGCGATGTGTTCACAACCTATTAGCTCTGAGGTCAAACAAGTGCAAGAACTGAAACTGCTGTGCGGGGGGGGAATGAGCCAAGAAATGCATATAGAGATGTGTTTAAAAAGCATCTTATGTCAAATGCAAAAAGTAACTGCTTCTACTGGCAAAACATTCGTCATCTTCAATAGAAGGAAATTTGATTTCTACAGAGTAGCCCTCTGGGAATTTCAGTGTAATTACTATGCTGCACACCACAGCCACCTTGAACTAACAGACTAACTGATAGCAGTAGTACATTGGCAACCTCTATCAGTGGTGCTGGACCAGTTTTCAGAGTGGGGGTGCTGAGCTGTGCCCCCTCCCTTACCCCGTCCGTACCCCTCACCACCCTCAGAGCTGGGGCCGGGAGCAGGGCCATGACTCTGGGAGGGGGAAGATGTGCATGGGGTAAGGAGACCAAGGCTGGAGCCATGGCTGGGGGCAGATGTGGAGCCCCAGACTGGGGCCGGCAGCGGAGCCCCCGGGTGTGGGGCTGGCGGCCAAGATCCTGTGCAAAACCTGGGGGTGCTGCAGCACCCCCTGCACCCCTAGTTCCTGCACCTATGTGCTGTATGTGGGGACAGGACACACTTTGCAGTGGATTTCAGAGGAATTTGCTAACAGCAGAGGAATAGTGAAACTCAGGAATATTGGGTTTCATTTCAGGCTCTGAGGGGGCGTGTTCTCTAATAGCCATACATCCATCTGTCCCTCTTCCCCACAAGACTAATCTCTTCTGCTCTGCGCCCTCCAACCTGTCGCAGCCCTATATCTTCTACCCCTCACTCCAGTCTTCCCCCACCCCTGGCTCCTTATCCCAGTGTCCTTGCGCAAGCAGTCCCAGAGTCCCACTCAGACCTCCTCGTCCTGTCCCAGTCTCCCTCCCCAGGCTATTTGCCTAGCCAGTCCCAGTCTCCCACACAGAGCACCTCATCTGATCTTAGTGTCTCTCCCACACACTCTCACTCCACTCTCCCTCCCTGGGCACTTGTCCCAGTCTCAGCGGTAAGAACGTTTTGACATGGGCAAAACAATGTCGTTTCCCTTAACCCCATCCTTGGAAATGGCTGAGCCAATTTTGCTGAAACTTTCCCAAAACAATTCAACCTCAGGCAGGCACTCGGCATGGAATATTTCATCCTGAATGTGAATAGTTAAAGTCTGGCAAATAAAAACAGGTTCTTATGATGAGAAGTGTTTGGCAACTCTAGCACTAGGCAATGCTACCAATCCACCTTCAATGGAACAGAGCCCTGAGTGTATAAATCCCCTTTGAATCCAAAATACCTTTGTAAATTCTCCAGCCTGCAAGCAGGTTATTGGTCCCTTTCCTGAAGAGATGCTTTGCCCTTTTCTACCTTTAAACTAATCCCAAAAATAAATCCACCACTATTTATGGGCATTGTTTTCTTCCTCGTGTTCAGTGCTGACAAATAATCAGGCCAATTATGTTATATTCATGTCAGCTCTGGTGGAAAATAATTAGAACAATTACTACCCAATCAAAGTGCGGCTGTTTCTCCTGGTGTCATTAGCATGTCCCAAACATTTTGTTCTTGTGCTTTAAAGTGCAATAATAACACAGTCTGCGTGCAACACCCTTTTCAATGTAACTCCCCAGCACTGCAAGCTTCCCAGCCGCGTTCGCCTCTGCCTCCTCTGAGAGGCTGTTAATTTTCAGTCATGGCCTCAGCTCCACTCCTACCTCAGGGAGAGTGCCTGTAAGCCTGTGATTTACCTAATTTACTTGGGTAATAACTGAGCTGGCTGTGTGGCCATCTGTCTGCTACACATGGTTCTCTCCCTACCTCCCCCAGGCATACAGAGCAGGAGCAGTGTCCTCGTGGCAGGAAAGAAAGCAGAGACAACTTTACCTCAGTTATGAAATGGTCCCTGGTGCACTGGCTGCTCCTCCATGCAGCACGCAGGAATGGTAACGGTGAACACAGCAGGCCTGTTTCTTGTTGGCTTTGTGAGGTTGGGCCTGCCGATGAGAGTGTCAAGTGCTGGTGCTGCTCAGCTTTGAGGAACCACCAAGTCATTTCAACATCAGTCATCAAATAGACTGTTGGATAACGGACAGTGATAGCTTTAACTCTCTCTTGACCTACACCTGGATTGGCCCCAGTGATATACAGGTGAAAAGCTCTCTATTCCCATGAATAAGCCCCCAAGAGATCCAGTCCTGTTACCTTTGTTTGGCAATGGCATATCAGAACAGCTATACTCAGGTTGTATTCTTGCACTTGGAGAGTTGTTAAAGTCCCTCAGTCTTTGAGTCTGATACTTGCTTGAGGCAAATTGTAACCAGCCAGGTCAGAAACCCAGTTTTGGCTTATTGCTACAGTATTAATAATACTTGGAACTTCCATATAGCACCTGCTATCCAGGAACAGTGAAGCACTTCAGAGTTCTTAATGAACGGAGACTTACAGCATCTTGGAAGGCAAGGCAATGTTATTCCCATTTTAGTGATGGGATCACTGAGGCACAGAGAGGTTAAAGATTGCTCCCAGATCATATAGGAAATGTGGCAGAGACAGGGCTAGAACCCAGAACTGCTGAGTCCCTTTCTTCACGAGTGAGCTCAACCACACGTGATTATGACAGTCAGACTAAATGAGTCAATCTGGCTTGACTACATGGAGCCACCACCCACTCCTCCCCCTCAAGAGGAGGAGTAGGATTTTCACAGTAGCATCAGGGGCCATTGCATCCTTGAGATGGTAGAAGTGGCCATGGATTAACTCCCCTGCCACTCCATGTCTTGGCAGGAAGTTTGTAAACTACCAGGATGTTTGGATACTCTGCTATGCACTGGATCTAGCATTTGGGCCTAACCATACTGAATCCTCAGTTGGACGGGGATATCTCTGAAAGTCTCCAAGGGCAGAACTGAGGGCTTAGGGCCTTCTCCAAAGCCCATTTCAGTAAATGGAAAAATACACATTGACTTCAGAGGGCTTTGCATCAGGCCCATAAACATAAAACTCATGATGGTGCCACATGCTGCTGTCTATGATGATAAATACTGCATTAACTAGATCATTATAAAACATTTAACAAAAAACCCTAGTCATTTGTGGCCTATGTAATATTATTCAAACGTATTCATCCACCTCTGTTTCAAAGCAGACATTAAACAAGAGAGGGGAAAGACAGAGGAGCTAGGTCAATGGTAATTCAATAGTACAATTACCTGAGACCGCTAAGAAAAATCCAATATAAATAGAAGCAGAAAAGGAATTCAAAGCCATCACAATTGTATGGGGGGAGCATCTTCATCCTTTACAAATCCAAGAATAAGAGGTGAAAGTGCAGCTCATATGTATCCAACACATTCTTTACAAAAAGAGCTGAATATTTGATTATTTACAAGAGTGGAAGGACTAGAAGCCAGATTGATGACTGCCTTGGTTCCTGGTGGAAAATAAAAGATATAAGACCACAAGGAGATTGCAGAAGGGAGTCTTACTAGTCAATATAGAGCACTCATCTTATATACGTCTCTTAGAACGAAGATACAGAGAAAATCAAAGAGTGTAACACCAAAGATAAGGTGGCAAAAATTGCAGGGTAAGGCTGAGAAGGACTTTAGGGAGTTGGTTATTGAGAAGAAGAGGTCAGTACCACATGGAAGGAGTGGATACGTTTTGGGATTTGATGGCGACAAATATATTGGAGAGAGCAAAGGAAGTTAAGGGTGAATCAAAAAGGGAAAACCTTTCTTCAAAAAGAAACTTGGTGGTGGGGAGAAGTACAAGCAGTGATAAAAGATAAGAGAAAAAAGTTTAAATTCTGGCAAGGGGGTAGGAGCAAACAAGATCTGGAGGAATACGAAGATGTAAAGAGATTGGCCAGGAATGTAGCTGCAAAAGTGAAAGCATCGGTCTTTGAGTAACTTTAAGGAGGACTAGGAACAAAGGAAGTGTGAAAAGAAACACACAGACTGTGAAAACACGGGACAAAAATAATAGCTCTAAAGGAAGTGAGGTTCATCAAAGGTAGTATGGCGCTGATTGATAATAGTCAAATAAAGCATTGATGGAGAAAGCATTTTGAACAGCTTTTAAGTGCAGAAAACCCAAGAGCACAATGTGACTTCTAAATAATGAACTTTGGTGTAATGGAGCCTATCACACCAGATAAAATAAATGAAAAATAATAAGACCCTAGATCCACACAGAATTCATTCTGAAGCATGGGAAAAGCTTGGACTAGAAGGCATCTGCTGACATTCCTGTTCAACTCAATCATGAGATGGTAAAAGATTTCTAACACATGGAGGCAAAGTATCTTGGTGCTGATATAGATGAGAAAAAACACTGCTGGCAACTGCACAAATTATAGAGGTATAAAGCTGATGAGTAATACAATTAAACGAGAGAGAGAGAGAGAGAGTCATCGATAAGAGACTAAGAAGGGAAGTAGATATTAATGCAAATCAATATGGCTTTGTGCCAGGAAGGTAGACAATAAATATCCACATGGTGCTCATTGATCTGGAAAAGGCCTTTGATTAGTGCCGAAAGTCATCTGGCAGGGAATAAGTGAGAAAATGGTACCAGCACTTTATGTGCTGTTTGGTCCAGCCATGTAGCTAAGTGCAACGTCAATCGTCAGAACTTCCAATGGAGAAACAGATGAACGGTCAGTAAAGATGGGAGTGCATCTGTGTCCTTTCTTGTTAATCCTTCTCCTGGATACCCTCACAAGGAGCATACAAAAGGAGGCGCCTTGGTGCATACAGTTTGCAGATGATATAATTCTGTGTAGTGAGGAGAAAGACTGTCTAGAAGAAGATCTTGATAAATTGATGTGTTGGAGAGATATGGACTTAAAATAAGCAAAGGACAAACAGCGTGTATGGTATATAATTTCAATAAGCTAAATGCTGAAGAATTATCCTTGAAACTAGATGGGCACACAATATCAATAGCACAATTTTTTCAGGAACTGGGTTCCAGAAGCTGTGGAAATGGGGAACTGGAGGATGAAATTGGAGCTAGGATAATAAATGCCTGGCTCAAATGAGAGAGACATAAGTGGTGTAGTATGTGACAAGAAAATACCAGGCTATAAAACGGTAGTCTGTCTGGTTTTAATATATGGTGTGGAGTGCTGGGCAACAAAGGAGAAACATGAGCAAATAATCTGTTCCACAGAAATGCAATGCAAAGTTTGAGCTGGATGAGTGGTGTAGGCAAGAAGACCCATGTGAAGAATACGTATGTTAGAGACACGTTCAAAATAACACCCATAAATGAAAGAATGAGGAAGTGCAGGCTTAGACTATTTGGTTAGGTAAGCGCAGTCCAGACAACTATGTGGGGAAGAGAGTCCAACAGATCAATATTGAAGGAAACAGACAGAGGCCGACCCACAAAGTAGTGGTGGCATGTCATAGAGGAAGACAGAGTATATGGCATTGAACAGAGCACTTTGGAGGGAGAAGACTCACACTTGGTGGAATTAACACGAGGAAGAAGATTGCAGCAACCATTGTAATGCAGTAGTTCAGGTCAGGTCCAGTGCAAGGGGCCACTTAGGATGCTGAGTTCACCAGTTTATGTTCCTTGATAGTATACACAGTTCATATTATGCCACAGAACCTCTCTCTACAGTGGTATTTATACATCATTATGAGATTTTAGCCTCACAATACCCCTGTGAGGTATCAGCCCCACCTTACAGAAAACTGAAAAAGCCAGTAGATTAAGTAACTTGCTAAAATCATATGCAAAGTCATGGTAGAAGCAGGAATTGAGCCAATGACTTCAGAATCGCAGTCTACTGCTCTGTGCAGAGGATCAGCCCCTTGTACCCCAGAGGCAGGCTGTGCTGTTTGCTCAGCTGATTGATATCCTACTCCCAGGATGTATCATTTGCTCACAAATCCCCCTAACCCTTCCCCAACTGGGGTGGGCCTGATTTTCATGGGCACTGAGCAACCACAATTCCAGTAGTAATAAAGGGGAGTGTCAGTGCTCAGCAGCTCCTGAAAATCAGGCCCTAGATATCCCTGAGCCCAGAACTTGGAAGCAGTTGCTCCCGTTACGAATGAAGGTGTGTAGCCTCTGCTGGTGGAGTGGGTGTTACACTGATTTCTTACTGGTCCTGCCATCTCCCCTAAGGATGAGAAAATTCATCCTGCCAAAAATAAGAAGGCTTCAGCACTCATCCTGAAAGGTGACCTTCCCGGTTAGTAAAAGTTTCTGTATGCTGGGGCAGCTCAGTCAGTGGTTCAGCCCTAATAACCCATCCGTACAGCTCTGCTTAACACTGGATAGCCACAGGGAGCACATCATGCCTGTGTGTCCTCTGCTGCACTGGTTGTCTACTTCTGGGAGCAATTCAAGGTGTTGATATTGGTCCTTACAGGACTGATCATGCGAGGCGCTGAGGGCATTCAACTGCCACAGGGATGTTTTGAGGCTTATTTAGTATTTGCAAAGTGGAATGTTCACAGATCCCATCCACCAGTCGCTGTGTTTTAATAACCATACTTTGCCCTGCTGCAGAACTTTCCATCCAAGCACTGCAAAGCATTAGTAAACAAAGCCTCCAAACAACTCAGGGAGGCAGCAAAATAGCTCGAGCTCCATTTCACAGGCTGGGAAGCCAAAGAGATGTGACTCAAGCTGCCTGTCATCACAAAGAAAGTTTGAAGAACAGGCAAAACTAAAACCCCAAAATATTAAACCCCCTCCCACTAACCTTACCATCACCCTTCTTTTATAGTGCATAGTGTGCCTAATACAGCTGAGCAATGGTTGGATCGTGCGGCCATTCAAAGACTAGCAATTTAACTCCCCCAGTCCCCATGCACATACAGCCAGGTGCTATAGTACTGCAGAAGATCTGTTTTCTATTTTCACATGGACGGCTCTCTGAGGGTGAATATGCCAAAGCTTGAGTTGTACTGGGAAAAGATGAACTGCCCCTTCAGCTTCCTGCTGGTTGAGTCAGTGGTGGATGGCTGATAAAGCGGTGATGGGTTCTCTTATCTCCTCCAAATGGTGATGTGATCAAAAGAAGACTCCTCGTCCTCACCTCCAAAAGCCTGCACCACCCCTTTGCCTCACAGATACTCCTATGGAGCTGTGCAAATCCTGGTGGTTTAGTCAGCAGAAAATTGTGTAAACCTTTTTCCTTTGCTTCATGTGGCTTTAAAGCTCTTGAGTTCAAATGCCCCAGAAACTCAAAGCTAAGCTCAGTCAAAAAAAAAAAAAAGAAAAAAAGCTTTATGTTGAGGCAAAACCATACCATAAGGGCTCAGCCATTCCTCCTTCCAAGGCTCAATTAAAAGTTCACAAACCTGGATTCATAATCATAATTTAGCCCAAAGCCATGCAAGTTCTCTAAAAATAGGAAGGGAACAAATCAGAACATTTGGAGCTGGAATTTGGGGTGCTCTGGGTTTATAGCTCAGCCCAGGGGGGTTAAGGGGCTATTTGCAAAATACAACCAATCTCTCTCCCAAAGTCCAGGGTTTTGGCTCAGGCCCATCGGTACTGAAAACTTCACTAACACTGGAAAAATGAGCCAGTAGGATACCAGCTACGACAGAAGGTGACAATTTAGCCAGTAAAGCCCCGATCCTCAAAGGCACTGGATATCAGTGGCAGTTAGGAGCCTAAATAAATACCTTTGAGGATCTGGGCCTAAGAGTGCTCAGTCTGTGCACCTTGCTGCACACTCCAAGAGCAGTACACTCACCATATGCAGCACTGCTTCCTTATGTACAGCCCCATTAACTAATGTTTTTAAGGAATAAAACTCAGCACCTTGCAGTGAAGATCTCATAGTACTTTGCAAAGGTGGGGGAATATTATTTTCCCCTTATGGCCAGTAAGAACATTTAAATGACTCACTCAAGGTTAAACAACAAGGTGGTGTCAGGGTCAGAAAAAGAACCCATATGTCTGCTGCCAAGACCCCTGTTCTAACTGCTATACCACACTGCCTTCCTTCTTTCGATGACTTTTCCTTTTGAGGAGCAGCTATGGAAGGTGTCTTGAACCAAGACCTGGCCTTCAGATGGTCAAACTTCAGGAGAATGCTTATTTATCTTTGATCTACTGCTGTTTCAAGCGGGATTAGGTCAGCCTGCACTAGGGGACTGATAGTGTGTGGCAGTAGGGTCCACACAGACAGTTTGTGTGCCGCAAGCTTGTGCTCTACATCTTGACACCCCCAACTTGTCACACGTGACCTTTCCCGCTAGACAAACCCCCAGAGCTTCTCAAGTAGCCCGCAGACGGCTGAAGAAGAACTCATTTTTTTCCTGACGTTTAAAAGGAATGTACAGGAAGCAATTCAGTACTGGCCACATGCTGGGCATGACTGGCCAAAACTGAAAGATCCGAGCGTCTCGTTATGCTGAATTTCCTCCAGTGGCTGACTTGGAATTTATGACTGTGGCAGAAATGGAATTGGGTGGTTAAAGTGTCTGTTCTATCCAGGAAGCTTTAGATAGATCTTGCAAGATGAGTAACAATCCAAATTACTTCCAGATATATGGCAGTATCCCCAGCTGGAGTAATGTTAAATGAAAAATGTGTATTACCATTCGCAGGCAATGGGAACCCTACCTTCTTGGGCTTGTGTCCATATAATTTTGGCTCAGGGCAGTGCTGTCTAGGTATAGTAATACTAACATAATAATAGTCAGACTTCACACTTACTCACTGGGAACACTGGTCCGCTCAGAGCATGTGGCAAAAGCAGACTATTGCCCAAGATTACACAGTGAGTTAGTGACGGGGTGGAAATAGAATCCAGGTCATCTCACACACCTAGTCACCGCTGTCTCCTTGCATGGGCCTGCTAGACTAGAGAAGATTTCTAGCACTTGCCTGGCAAAACTAAGCTCTTTCCTTGCAATAAGCCTATAGTGCTTCAGGCCTTACTCAGTGCAAATTCAGGGTGAAATTCATTCTTGGTGTAATCCCATTGGCTTGAACAGAGTTACACAAGAGATACATTTGACCCATTATACTCAATTCTGCCCTCACTGTCGAGGGCTCAGTTCCCTGTGAAGTCAGTCCTTGGCCTGAGGTCATGGCTTCTGCACCTATGTCAATGAGGGTAGAAATGGATCCCTTGCACTAAACCCTGTCGGATTTGACCCTTTGAGTTAGATCCTTAGCTAGTGCAAATTGAGGTGGACTTCAATGGAGTTATGCCAATTTACACCAGCCCTTTTGGTGAAATCCTTGTCCTATTGAAGTCAATGGCTTTGCCATTGATGATGGCCCTAGGATTTCACCCTTTATTTAGTGTGTGCGTTGCTTGGCTGTAGTGAATCCACCCATGAGGGATGGCTCCACTGTGGCATCTTGCATTATAGAGATTGTTACAATGAACCTCTCTCTCCATCCATGGCCACTTTATCCTGAGGTGGAACAGTCTCTGGCCAAGTGCTGTGTCTTTTAAAGCCAGTCCCTGGCCTGGATGCTTCTTGCTGAGATTTAGCAGAAGGGAGTGACCTATTTCCTTTCACTGCTGGCTAGGCTGGATAGCTATATAATGCAACAGCGTGGGCAATATTTCTTCCTCCTTAAAATCAAAGGTTTCTTGATCACAAAGTCATTCCCTATCCCCTCCCTCAGTGTCTGGTTAGCAATCTGGATTGGGATTGGGCCAAAAGAGCAGAGATGAAAACACACAGGATGTAGCTCAGATTATCCTTTCATGTTATGAATTTGGCCTAGCTGAACTGCTTGATATATGACAGCAACAGAAAAAAAAAATCAATGGGGCAAAACTGGATTGTTTTCTCCAACAGCCCTCTCTCGATGACTCTGCACACTTGGAGGAATGAAATCAAAATGAGATCTGGGACTGAACCGGCTCTGGTTTCACAAACGAACTGACAGCGTCATGCAAAATGAAAAGTGCCCCTGATCTGAAATAGCCATGGCCCCAAACAACAAAGAACTGGTTTAAAAAATGTTGCCTAGAGAACTTATTTCCTTCCCAGCAAACACAGAGCTCAGAAACCCTAATGTGGGCTCAGTTAACACCAAGCCCCAACAGAGGTAGAGATAAAAGGAGTGGTTTCTACGCTAAGGCTTTAGTAAGGTTAAAACTGTCCTCCCGCTTTACTGAGCCAACAAAGTGCCTCACCAAAAGGGCATCCTGCTCAGAGTCTGAGCTAGAAACACCAGAGCAGAGGCCAAGCAGCCCTTTAGCCTCCCCGCAAACTGACAGGCAGCCAGCAGTGATAGTCTGAGCTGACATCTCAGCCGCTGAGCTGAAAGAAAGGTGAAGGGATCGTGGGATAACAAGACTCAGGCTGGCGACTGGCAGAGCTGGAGCACTTTCAATATTGCAGTGATATAATAACCCTCAGCCCTGTCACAGTCTGCCTTGGCTTGGAGATCGCTGTGGTAACGGTCAGTCCTGAAAGATGTGAGAATGATAGAGGAGCCAACTACCTCGAGTCTTGTCCTAGCATTCCTTTGTGTATCCTCTTTTATTCTAGGGTGGCAGGTGTAAACTTAATTCAAAGGGCGTGGTTACTGTGACGGGTGGGATCACAGAAACCCCCTCGGGGCTGCCAACTGATGTGCCAAGTCTACTTCTGTCCCTGCTTTCCTGTCCTGGCAGCTTGGGACTTCAGTGCCCTGCCTGGTTTGAGTCAGACCCGCTAGCCTGCTGCAAACCCAGACCCAGGTCTGAACAACATCCCCTAACAGCTGTAGGCTTAATTGAAAGCAGTTTAAGAAGTGTTCCTGAGTGTTGAGACAGATGCCCAGCTCCCAGTGGGGTCCAAACCCCAAATAAATCCATTTTACCCTGTATAAAGCTTACAGGGTAAACTCATAAATTGTTCACCTTCTATAACACTGAAATAGATATGCATAGCTGTTTGCCCTCCTTCTTTCCCCCACCACCACTCCTACCACCACCCCCGGTATTAATACATACTCTGGGTTAATGAATAAGTAAAAAGTGATTTTTATTGAATACAGAAAGTAGGATTTACGTGGTACCAAGTAGTGACAGGCAGACTGAAGTAAATTACTAAACAAAAAACAAAACATGCAAGTCTATGCCTAATACAGAAGAAAACTGAATACAGATAAAACCTCACCATCAGATGTTTCAATAAGCTTCTATCACAGACCGGAGGCCTTCCTAGTCTGGGCACAGTCCTTTCCCCTGGTATAGCCCTTATTCCAGCTCAGGTGGTAGCTAGAGGATTTCTCATGACTGCTGCCTCCTTTGTTCTGTTCCACCTGCTTATATATCTCTTGCATATGGCAGGAATCCTTTGTCCCTTTCTGGGTTCCCACCCCTCTTTCTCAATGGAAAAGCACCAGGTTAAAGATGGATTCCAGTTCAGGTGACATGATCACATGTCACTGTAAGACTTCATTACCCCCTTGCCAGCACACATATATACAGGAAGACTTACAAGTAAAACAGAGCCATCTACAGTCAATTGTCCTGGTTGATGGAAGCCATCAAGATTCCAAACCACCATTAATGGCTGACACTTTGCATAATTACAATAGGCTCTTAGAGTTTTATTTCATATTTCAAGTTTCAAATACAAGGGTGATACATTTATACAAATAGAATGAACACACTCAGTAGATTATAAACTTTGTAATGATACCTTACAAGAGACCTTTTGCATTATGTTCAAGCTCATCAGCATACTTTCATAAAATCATACAGAGTGCAACGTCACAGTTACAGTGCTCCTGAGGGCAAGTTGGTCTGAAGAAGTCAGAGAGAATGAAATCTTCCACACTGCATATGTTTGGTCTAGTGGCACTCGAAATCTGCAGTACAGCCCATAATGTACATCCACAAATGTCAAGAGTCCATTGATCCAGGTCAGTATGTCATTTTTCAAAGGTACACTCATTACAAGATGCTAGTACTAGCTGAGACCATTGCATGCGGTGGTGTTGTAGCCATGTTAATCCCCAGGTATTAGAGAAACAAGGTAGGTGAGATCAAGGCCGGTGCAAGGATATTTCATGCCCCAGGTGAAACTTTCATCTTGTGCCCCCTCTCCAGCCTGGGGATCCTGGGCTGTCCCTAGCTATTTTGGTGTCCTACGCACCCCCCACTTGGAGGCCTGGGCCCAGCTTGCTCTGCTCCACTGGCTCCCAGGCTTGGGGGGAAGAAGGAGGGGAGAACTGCCCCCAGCACTCCCCAGCGGTGTGGCTGGGAGCCAGGGGAGTGAACCAGGCTGGGGCTGGGTCGCTCCACTTACCACACAGTGAGTGCAGGGTTGGCCTGGCTGCAATCTTCAGGGGAGTGGGGGTGGGGCTGGGGAGAAGCAGGGTCGAGGGCCATGGGGAAGAGCTGGGGAGCCTACCCTGCGGCAACTCCCAGCCCTGCGGTGCCCTCCCTGCAGCAGCTCTCCACCCCGCCTCCCTCTGTGTGGGCAGCCCCCCCCTCCGCAGCAGCTCCCCGCCCCAGCTCACCTTCGCTCCACCTTCTCCCCTGAGCATGCTTTTTGGCACCCCCAACCACTTGGCGGCCTAGGCGGCCATGTAGTTTGCCGAGTGATTGCACTGGCCCTGGGTGAGGTAAAATAATTTATGGGACCAACTAACTATTGACCATCATGCTCCAGACACAGGTAATAAAGTGAAGTTGAGTCCATTTGAACAGGTAACAGATGTAGTATTGTTAACCTCAAGTCTTCAAAAATCACAAGTTGGGCCCCCCAAAATTGTGAAATTGGCTTAAAAAAGTCATGAGATTTTAAAAAACAAAACAAAATCCAACATGTTGGATTCTTCTTCTTTTACATTTAGGATGAACTTGGGTCTCATTTTCAAGATTTTTCTTGTAATCTCAAGAGCTAGAAACTTACTTTTTGAAAAATGCAAGCAGATGTTTTTATATAATTACCTGGCTCCAGGGGCTAGGGCTTTAAGAAATACACCCAATTTCACAAGGCTGGTGATAAATCGCAGAAGTAGGCAACACTGCAGACAGATTAATTACTGACCAAATTACTGGCTGGCTCAATACATTTACAAAAGGAAGCTGTACAATAGATTGGTTTGTGACACTGGAAGTAAAGGAACAAGGTTAATGCAGCCTGCTGCCTCTCTAGCTGGGAAGTAGTGAGGGCTTGGTTAACTCTGTATATATAGGGCCAGATCCAAACCCATGGAAAGGCTCCCACTCAACTGAATGGGCTTTGGATCAGGCTACTGTGGGGGCTGAAACAAACCTTGGTGTAACGTATGCCACTGTATGTGTGTGGGGGGGTTCTCTAATTTACCACCAACTTCCCAGGATGGCCTATGGTTTACAGCACAAGCCACAATGGCCAAAGCCTGGTATGCGATGACCCTGCCCCCACTCCATATGACAAGCCTCCTTCGACTCCCAACACAGCCACTGTGTCCAAGCTGAGGGTGGGGCCTGCAAAGGATCCTCCATAGTGGTCCAACATAGTTTCTGCTCTGGGGAAATTCCTTATTTGCACCTTGCTGATTATCTATGGCCCCTGCAGGCTGCCACAGCAACATAGAGGGACCAGAGCAGGATAGAGACTCCCTCACTCTGCTTTAATTAGCACTTTTAATGATGGCGAAAGAGAGACAAGGGGGAGGGGACGTGAATGGAGCAAGAGGGACAGGCAAAGGCAAAACGGAGGGGTGGTTAAGACAGAAGAAAATGGGATTAGTCTGTGCAAAGTAGAGCACTAGATAAAAACAGCCCCTCCATGCCCTGCACCTAAACACCCCAGTGCAGTGACGTGTTGCCACAATTTTAACCATAGACTCCCATAAAAATAGCACCCCCATTACCAGTAATGAATCCTGCACCCTATGCAGGCGGTGGGGGGGTGGAGCTGAATTTGCAGAGGCGTTCTGTGAGGGACATGGGAAGCTCATTGTTTGTTTTTCCATTTAAACAGAAATGCTTTCTCCTTACCACAACCAAAAAAGGAGGCAGTGCCACTTGGCAAACCAAGCTCTGTTAAGTGCACTTGCTGCTGGAAACGTTTAGACTTTGTTCCCGAAAAAGACCCTGAGCATGCTGAGATATAGCATGGTGCTCAGTGAGGGTTGTTGGCGGCGTGGGTGGGAGTGAAGAACTTGTGTGTGTAATTGTGGGGGCGGGAATCCTCCTTTGGGACATTTTAAAAAAAAATTTCTGCAATGGTCTATTCCAAAGGCACAAATAATTACACTTCAGAAATATTTTTGGAGCCCCTGGGATGGTTTTGCAGCATTCACAGAAGAGGTGACTCCATCAAAAGCTAGGACATCCTCTCAGTGTGGGGGCAGAGTTTTAAGAATGGTCCCCCCAAGGACACCACTCCTCTCACATACACCACTGCCCCCCCCCCCAAGAAGGTATTTTTATCCCTGAGTCAGAGGTTCTGTGCCATTCTTCACTTGCATTTATTTCTCTACTTACACAGCATCTGCCTACTCATTATCATACTCTCCAAGCACTTCATGGTCTTCAATGCATTCACTCTCAACTCCTTTGTGAAGTAGAGCAGTGCTTTTAGCTCCACTTGACAGACAGGGAACTGAGGCCCAGAGAAGTGAATCCAGGTCTCTGATGTTCCGAGCTAATGCCCTAACCACAGAACCAGCCTTCCACTATACAAACAAGATGCAAAAAAGGTCCTGCACATTTTGGGAGCTAACGCTCTCACACAAGATCAAGGCTATTAACACCACTCTCCTGGCCAAATTGTAAGTCAGCTACGACATTCTATTTCCCTAAAATCTCCTTCGCACTTTCAGTTGGAGACGGTGACCTATACTGTCCAGTGACTAGTGATTTCGGGTGCCCAGTGGGGACACATTACCACAGCCTGATTTCAGGTGATAAGCCAGCAGAACTTTCTGAAAAACAAGAGTTGCAAGTGGGATACCTCCAAACGGAGGCACACACAATTGCTGGTCACTGGTATTCTGCTGCACCACATTGCCGTACACTGAAGAACAGGTAGCAGAGTGCCACCCCAGAAGTGGCTGCCTGTCTATGGTGAGCAAAGTGATTCCCTTCTCTGCTGAGTTTGTAATGCACTTTGGGATGAACTATAAAGATGTGAGATCAGTACAATGAGTCTGCTGCTTCTGGGAAAGATTTACAAAAGCCCTTAACTAACCCCGTCTGACTTCACATTTCCTCTGACTTTCACCATTTCTATTCCAAACCCATGCCAGCTTGTTAACTGCAGGGTGGCAGGGCTCACTTGCATGCCCACACTTGGGCTTTTATTGTTTTTTTAAACAACACACGTTTGTGATGTTATGCAACTCTCTCCAAAGAATCCATTCGACTGCATACGAACCCACAGCACCACTGGCTAACACATCCCTGGTGAAAAATGCAGTCCTCTGAATGCTGGAGGGCAGCCATGTTGAAATTATGATTATTTTGGTCCATGTCTTTCATTAGAGACTGAGAGATAAATATTTACAGCTGACAATGGATGGGGGAGGAGGAGGAAGAGGAGAGACAGCTGCAAATTCTTTGGAGCCTCACCGCTTTTTAATCTTTTTTTTTTTTTTGGCCTTCCATCCACACATTATCAGTGTCTCCTTTCTTAAAACACTAGAGCAACTACAAGAAGTTTTTTCTGAACATGTGAGGAACAGAGGTATCGGTGAAAGGTTAGGGGTCAGATTCTGATGCTCAGTTACAATGGTGTAAATCCAGAGTAACTCTGTTGAAATGAATGGTATAACTGAAAGCAGAATTTAGCCCTGGCTTACTAATGGGTGTAAATCTGGTATAACACTATTGATTTCAGTGGTGTTACTCTGGGTCTTATTCTCCACTGCCTTTCACTCAGGGCACTCATTTACACTCAGGTAAAGTCCGTGTAGAGTAGATGTAAAATGCTCACAAATCAGCATGAGAGTGTTTTCACACAGGTGTGTCTGACTCTTACCCCATTGGTCTATATTTTCAAGTGACTCGAGTGATTTTGGGTGCCTCAACTTTTTATTTTATTTTTTTAAAAAGGGGCCTGATTTGACACAATTTAGGCCTGATTTTCAAAAGGGCAGAGCACCTGCCTTGTGAACCTCCATGCCCTTTAAGGCATCTCAAGCTGGGATGTCGGCCCTTAGCTCTAGAGGCTCTCTGTGCATATGTATGCCCAGCTCTGAAGCACATGCAGGAATCTGTAGCTATAAAAGCAACTGCACCACCCTCTAATCCAGCACATATGGAGCTCTCCTTTCATGGTGTACTCAAGAGATTGCTGTGAATTAAAGCAGGCTATGTTTGAAAGCATTGCTAGAGTTTATCAAACCAAATTAAAAGGGACCCTCAGCAAGTAACTAGAGGAGCTCCAGAGCTCCTCCTCTCCTCCATAAAGCTGGTATCAAGAATTGACTTCAATGTTGAGGTCAGAACACAAAGCATTTGTGCTTTGGCTGAGTTATCAAAGAGCATCCTGAGGTATCAATAGAGCCCCGTCCCCATCATGAGCTCTATGAGGAAATAAAAAGGCCTCAGTTTCCTGCTTGAGCTTCATAAACTTGTTAATCAAGATCTAAATAGAAACATGAACCTCTGGAGAGCCATCGGCAGGGGTTACAAGCTTCAGTCAGGATTCCAGCAAGAAAAATAGAACCTGGCTAATGACATTTTGAATGAACTTGCAAATGTGCACTACTACTGCCCTCTATAGGAGAAAATCAGAATGGATCTACTGTGTGTCATAGGCCCTTGTTTGCAAGCAGATAAGTGGGATCCTCCTTCTGCTCAATTGATAGCAGCCAATGCTTTTTAGAACAGATAGGTCTGAATTTTAGCTCCATTATTTATAGTGAAGTTTCAAGCAACAGATATGCAGGAATGCAACAGTTGTGAAATCCCAGGTTATCACAGCTTTATTACAATGTAATCTGGGATGATAGTATTTATATAAGCATCATAAATATTCATGATACTTAACGGAAGACTAGAAGACAAAGTCCCTGTCTTGGGACTTTACAATCTAAATCTAAAGGGTTTAGTTATAAACAAAGTTTGAGACTCCAGGAAGTAAGTTCATGTCTGGGAAGACAGATTATAAACCAATACCTACATTAGTTGTAATGTCATAATGTATTCATATATTCAGAGATTTTTAGGCCAGAAGGGACCATTGTGATCATATGGTCTGACCTCCTGTATGACACAGGCCATTGAAGTTCCCCAAAATAATTCCTAGAGCAGAGCTTTTAGACAAACATCCCATCTTGATTTAAAAATGGTCAGTAATGGGGAAGCCACCAAGACTCTTGGTAAATTATTCCAATTATTAATTACTCTCTGCATTAAAAAATGAATACCTTATTCAACTGCCTTACTCCAGATTTACTCCCCCCGTAACTCAGTTGGAATCACTGGATTTATACCAGGATAAAACTAGAGTGCTGCAGTGGAAAGTCAGGCCCTTGGCATTTATGAAACGCACAGAAATAAAAGCATCTGACAAAAGACAATAGTCTGAAGACCTAGGCAAGGTTAGGCTGTTTTCATAGGATGGAAGAATGCCACACAGTCAGTGACCTGTTTTCCCATCAGGACCTTACACTCAGTGCTATCAGCCCAGATTTCTGATGGTGACTGGAGTTTTATAGTCAAGTTCACATGTGTTACTTCCCTAAAACTCCCAGTGGTGCTATCCAGTCCTGTGACCTTCACTGGTAGGCATTTGGAAGACTCTTGAGGTTCCAAATGTGAAGAGAAAAGTATGGAACCATGTGACGCTCATGGAAATTTGAAGGAAGCAAGGAAAAACCATCTACAGCTCTCCCCTTCCTCCCCTCAGCTTCCCTATCTTTCTGTCTCTTTGTTCTTGACCAGAATCTGTCTTCACACTCTCCTGTGTGAAAGGTAGAGACTTTTGTAGCCATGTGGACTTACCCCTACAGTGCCTCCTGCTGGTGACTTCCAGGAATTAGTTCATTCCAGCTCCAGAGCACCCTCTGCAGGCCACCTGTCCTCTGGCCCCTGGGTCCTCCAGACCCAGTGCCTTGTTGTCTAGAGTGCTGCCCCCTGGCAGTAACACCCAAATGAGCCTCCACCCACTATCCCCACCTCACCTCACCTCAGCATACAGCTACTGCCAGTCAGCATCTAGCCGCCACACTCTGGGGCAGACTCCAGTATCAGCCTACTCATCACTGGAAAGGTTGGACCTGCTGCCTTTACCTACCCCTGGGCTGCCCTCTGCAAGCCCCAGTACCTATTAGCCCAATGCTAGGCTGCAGTCTGGGGCTTTCCAGGCTAGAGATCCCTGGTTCCTCTGCCTTTCCCCAGCCTGTTCCACTCAGGTACCCTGTCTCTAGCTCCCTGAAGTCAAGCCCACCTCCCTCTACAAACAGAGAGACTGTTGTGCTCCTGGCTCCCAGCCTCTTTATACAGGCCAGCTGTGGCCTGATTGGGGCATGGTCCAGCTGCAGCCACTTCCCAATCAGCCCAGATAAGCAGCTCCCAGCTACAACCTTCCCCCAGGGCTGTTTTAAGCCCTTCAGGGCCAGAGCGGGGTAACCACCCTACTAAAGCTTTTTCCTGCCTTGGCGCCTTCGAGGAGCAGTGGGCACTGTCCGGGGTTCTCTGCTCGGTGTCCCCGTTAGGTTCCCTCCTTCTGACCCTTTGACCTCACTCCTGTTCCTGTTCTTTTATTAGTTGTCCCCCGCACTCAGTGGGTTCTGTGGCCCTGTGGTTCCTCCCCTTAGGCTGGGGGAGGATCCTTTAGCAGTGGGCTTCGCCCGCCCACTTCCCAGACACCCAACAGATAAAGCTTTTTCCTGCCTTGACGCCTTTGAGGAGCAGTGGGAGCTGTCCGGGGTTCTCTGCTCGGTGTCCCTGTTAGGTTCCCTCCTTCTGACCCTTTGACCTCACTCCTGTCCCTGTTCTTTTATTAGTTGTCCCCTGCACTCAGTGGGTTCTGTGGCCCTGTGGTTCCTCCCCTTAGGCTGGGGGAGGATCCTTTAGCAGTAGGTGGGCTTCCCACTTCCCAGACACCCAATAGGACACCTTTGTCCTGCCTTGATGCCTCAGAGGAGCAGTGGGCGCTGTCTGGGGTTCTCTGCTCGGTGTCCCCATCAGGTTCCCTTCTTATGACCCTTTGACCGCACACCTGTCCCTGTTCTTTTATTAGTTGTCCCCCGAAATCAATGGGGTTCTGAGGTCCTGTGCGTCCTCCCCTTAGATAGGGGGGGATCCTTTAGCAGTGGGCAGGCTTCCGCCCACCCACTTCCCGGAAACCCAATAGATACAGCTTTGTCCTGCCTTGACGCCTTCGAGGAGCAGTGGGCGCTGTCCGGGGTTCTCTGCTCGGTGTCCCCATCAGGTTCCCTTCTTATGACCCTTTGACCGCACTCCTGTCCCTATTCTTGTATTAGTTGTCCCCTGCAATCAGTTGGGTTCTGAGGTCCTGTAGATCCTCCCCTTAGGCTGGGGGCAAGATCCGTTAGCAATGGATGGGCTTCTGCCCGCTCAGTACCCAGAAACCCAACAGATACAGCTTTGTCCTGCCTTGACGCCTTCGAGGAGCAGTGGGCGCTGTCTGGGGTTCTCTGCTCGGTGTCCCCATCAGGCTCCCTTCTTATGACCCTCTGACCGCACTCCTATCCCTGTTCTTTTATTAGTTGTCCCCCAAACTCAGTTGGGTTCTGAGGTCCTGTAGATTCTCCCTTTAGGCTGGGGGGTGGGATACTTAAGCAGTGGGTGGGCTTCTGCCTGCCCACTTCCCGGAACCCAATAGGTACAGCTTTGTTCTGACTTTATCTGTTAGTCCAACATCTGCCTGAGATTTGCTAAGGCATTCCCAGGCCAGCCCTACTAATTTTGATAGTCTTTCATACTGCAGGCAAGGCACTGAAAAGCTCCTGAAACATCTTCAGTGACAACACAATATCTGACATCTGCTTTGTGATCTTTGGCATTGTAATGTTGCAAAGTGGCATCAAACTACCTAAGTGCAAATGTCTCTGTGCATTCACATGAGACTGGAGGAGCAAAATGTAAGCAGGGAAATGTCTTTTGACAGCTCCTGGGATAGCCCATTGAAACAAGTCAAGATCAGAGGGTGGCTACCTCTCACTGAAGTCCATACTGCTCAGCGGAGATAGGCACCAGGCTGGTGTTTAATCCCATGCAGAAGTATTTTTGTTCATCTCAGTGGCTACAGCATGAGAACAGAAGAATCAGTTTGGGGAGAATACCAACCACCAATAGCCACCCAAACTGGGACCTTTTACAGAAGTTCTAAAATGTTCAGTAACTCTGAGGGCCAGATCCTTTGCTAGTGTAAATCCGCATAGTTCTCTGGCGTCAGCTGAGTTTACACTGATTCACACCACTTGAGGATCTGGCCCCGTGTCTCTAAACTGGGCTACCAGACACAAACATGCTGGGGGGTTCATGAAATGTTACAGGGGTTTCTCGGGAAAAAATTCCCTAATGGTGGACAGAGCCATCCCTATGGACCCCGGGCAGCACAGGGCCAGCAGCCCATAGCCCCTGGACTTCCAAGAGCTAAGCAGATCAAAGCAAGCCTATCTATCACACTGAGGAGATTTAAACTTATAGATTCATAGACTCTAGGACTGGAAGGGCCTCGAGAGGTCATCGAGTCCAGTCCCCTGCCCTCATGGCAGGACCAAATACTGTCTAGACCATTCCTGATAGACATTTATCTAACCTACTCTTAAATATCTCCAGAGATGGCGATTCCACAACCTCCCTAGGCAATTTATTCCAGTGTTTAACTACCCTGACAGTTAGGAACTTTTTCCTAATGTCCAACCTAAATCTCCCTTGCTGCAGTTTAAGCCCATTGCTTCTTGTTCTATCATTAGAGGCTAAGGTGAACAAGTTTTCTCCCTCCTCCTGATGACACCCTTTTAGATACCTGAAAACTGCTATCATGTCCCCTCTCAGTCTTCTTTTTTCCAAACTAAATAAACCCAATTCTTTCAGCCTTCCTTCATAGGTCATGTTCTCAAGACCTTTAATCATTCTTGTTGCTCTTCTCTGGACCCTCTCTAATTTCTCCACATCTTTCTTGAAATGTGGTGCCCAGAACTGGACACAATACTCCAGTTGAGGCCTAACCAGCGCAGAGTAGAGCGGAAGAATGACTTCTCGTGTCTTGTTTACAACACACCTGTTAATGCATCCCAGAATCACTTTTGCTTTTTTTGCAACAGTATCACACTGTTGACTTATATTTAGCTTGTGGTCCACTATGACCCCTAGATCTCTTTCTGCCAGACTCCTTCCTAGACAGTCTCTTTCCATTCTGTATGTGTGAAACTGATTGTTCCTTCCTAAGTGGAGCACTTTGCATTTGTCTTTATAGAGCTTCATCCGGTTTACCTCAGACCATTTCTCCAATTTGTCCAGATCATTTTGAATTTTGACTCTGTCCTCCAAAGCAGTTGCAATCCCTTCCAGTTTGGTATCGTCTGCAACTTCAAGACTCCTTATAAGAAATGGAAAGGGAGGTGGATATTTTTTGCTGTTTTTAAAATGAAATAAGCAGCTAGTGTTGTTTTTAAAATTATTATGAAGAACAAGTTTAAGCTTTGTTGTAATGTGTTGTTTGCCTGGACTGCTCAAGGTCTGAATGCTTGTGTAGGAGGAACTCTCTGAGTTGACTTCTTAAATACCTTCCTGCTGTTTCACATCTGATACTCCTTGATGAAATATAGAAATCTAGTCTTATAACAGACTTTTCAAAGTGATACAAGCTACAAAAGTGAGATCTGGGAAGAGTGTTGCCGTTTTCATAATGTAATAAAAATACTGTAATGATTAATAATAAACAGTGTGTAATAAGCATGTCATAAAAGCAATCTGTGTATTTCCAAGATCACTGCTTTTATAATTTATACTCAGGTAAAGGAGAAAATCCTTGGAAAAATTCATTTTTAGGAAAGGGTTCACGAGACTTGACATTTTTGTGAACGGGGTTCACAGGTTGTTAAAGTTTGGGAACCACTGCACTAGTATTAGTGTTCATTCAAATATCCTGAGAAGGGCTGTTATCATTGCATTCCAACTTGACCTAAGAGAAGTATTATGAGAAATCTCATGAGAAACCCAGTTTTTTCAGGGTTTTCAGAGCTAAGAGTCTTGGCTAAGGTTCAGGTGAGAATCCAGGGCTTGATTTTCCTCTTACGGATGTAAATCAGGAATAAATCAAGTGACACCAGTGGCATCAGACCAGTGTAAATCTAGTATAAGTCAGAGGAGAATCAGGCCCCTAGACTTCTGGATACTCACCTGAATGGAACCCCTGGGACCTAGTGATGTTTGTCTACCTTTAATAGAATGCCCACAAATTCCTTCCAGCCTCTCTTCAGATACGGGACTGGAAGTTTAGTTCCTGTGTCCTAACCTGCTCTATGGAAGTAGGACAGCCTGGGCTCTTGTCTCCCACAAGTGTCAACCACACTGAAGTCAGCCCTTCTTGCTGCAGGCTTTAGTGAATCCCGAGACAGGAAACAGCAAGATTCCTGAGATAGAAGCAAAAAACTAAATGGTTAAGCATCTGAAAAGAGAAAGGAGAGAGTGGTTAGAGCATTAGCCTGGGACTCATGAGTTCTATTCACAGTTCTGCAACTTGGGACCAGTCACAACGTCTCTGTGTCTCCATTTCTCTTGCAGCCATCACTCACAATCAAATATCCCTCACTGATCTCTGCCTGACTGAAAATACATAGTCCACTTCTCAGCAGAGAGCATCTCATCCACAAACCTCAATCAATGCAGCCTTCAACGGCTTGGAGTGTTAGGCTGAGAAGCAGCTGGAGTGAAAGTTCTTTTGAGATAGTTAAAACCGTAATGGGGAAAAAAATGCACAACAGACAATTTGGAACTCTGCATTCTGCTCAGCCCTTCTGTCTGTGATATACAACCTACATCTTTCTAAACACCAGCCCCTTCCTCTGCTTCCCTGAGATGAATCAACAACAGCTCGGCATGGTTTGCTTCCAGCTCACACTGAGGCCTATAGAGCTCACCGGATCCCCCTTGTTAAATTGTCTCACCAGCACTTGAACTGTGTCGGATGTCAGGGGTTGGTTAAACTCACTTAGCAGTATTTACAGGAAATTAATTTGTGTCAGATGATTTCTTCAGTCCTTCCTTTGCTTTGCTGTTTTTGGGGGAGCTGAGGAAGGGAATATGAAGAAACTGATTCAATAAGCCACTGATATTCTAACTTACTCTGTCCTCACTGCAGTGCATGCTGATTCTGGGAACATATCTTCACTGGATTGACTGCTAAAAGCCAGAGTGGGTTGCCTCAAAGCATAATATGAACCCCCTAACTCCTATCCACTTTGGGGGATGGCCAGGCCTCTTACAACCTGGGGCAAATGGGAGTGGGAGGTTATGGAACTGGAAGGCTTGGGTCTGATACCTGTTATGATCCACCCCTTTATGCCTTGGGTGGGTAACTGGCAGAGATGGCCCCATGGAATGTCCCCAGTGCAGGGGGCTTTCCCAGTCAGTCTGGAGTGGTGTCCAGGGGCTCCCCACACAGCCCCCAGCTGTTGCCACATTTTCATTTTTTGATATGCCAAAGATTTCTGTGTTGACAACAAGCATCTGCATTGAAAATGCTGTCAGCGGGGAAGCTGGAGGTTTTGGCAGTCGAGCAAGGGGCACATGGTGCTTTCGGTACCAGGGCAGATGTGAGAGGCTGGTTAGGATTGTGGCACTGAAACCTCAGCTGCATGTTTCTGACAAAATGCCCAACAGTGAAACAGTTAAACAAAACTGACACCTGAATCATCATCTTTAGGTTTCAGAGTTAACAAGCTTTTTGAGATGGAAAAAGTTCATCACTCTCAGAGCTGTTGTTTCAGGCTCTCTGCAGACTCAGGAAGACAACGCTGTATCAATTACACTCAAGTCATATCTTCAATATTTGTTTTTCATGACCATAATGGCTAGAAACATATTTTAAAATGAAATCTTGGATTCTAGAAGCCCAGTTCTGTGGCCAACATACTGCAGAATACAAGGGTGCTTGACCATTAAGAATATTAATGAGAAGCAGTGATTTTCCCTTACACAGTGCTTCATGGAATCTCACCTCCCTTAACTTCATGCTCCCAGCTTCAGGCTGCCCTGCAGACAGAGTGGGCATCAGCTTGCAGCTCAGACAATACTCTCACAGTTCTCCTACCTCCTGCTGAGAGCCTGTCAGTTCATATCAATTAATCAGGGTCAGTCCAGGTCAGTACATGGATGTGAATTCTTAAAGGAGAAGCCTGACTATTGCGTGATGTGATGTCAGATCAGAAAGTGGCATTCTCCCTCTGAGTCATGATTGACCATTAGCCCGGCATAGAACTAGGAGGTGCTGTGCTACCACTGCTGCCATTTTTTTGAGTGCTTGACTTTGCAACCTTAATAATGTTCTTTTAACATAGTATTTTGTGTGTGTGTGTGTGTGAGGGGGTACATTTATGTCATGCTTGGAACTCTGCTATGTCCATTAACACAGTGTCAGTGTGTTAGCAGAAAGTAATGTGTTAATCTCAGTGGCGTGTAGGATGGGGGTTGCATGCCACATATCAAAGGGAGAATTCATCCCTAAACTGTTTATTTCAAAAAGTGGATCTGTTGTTGTTCTGCAGCCCAACTTCTTCAAAGAGTCTCTGATTTACTATCTCGACAGAACTGGGAGATATTTGTTGAAGATTAATAATGGATGAATTAAGTAAGGGAGCCAGGGATGTAAATTGCCAAGTAAAAATAGGAGCGGTTGCATTAGCTGGCTGTGTGACTGTGATTTGTTGGTTTTTTTTTTTTTTTTGCCGTGATTGTAACCTCCGCCACTACTTCAGTCATCCTTTTGAGCCAAGGAATCCTGTCTGTTTCCATGTGTGGCCACATGGAGTGTATCCTGACAGTTCTGCTATCTCCTAGGTAAACATTGACATTAGCCAGGCATGGCTCTTAGGCAGAAAAACTCAGCACAGGCCAATCAGCTCAGTTTTTATTATTGAGAAGAGAAGGTACCGTTTAATCTCAGCCCCTTTATTCCCACAGCAACTTCCTTTGCAGCAAAGTCCTCAACGCAATATATGGCAAAGAAATTAACTCTAAGCAGTGGTCATGAATTTTAAGACCAGAAGGGACCATTATGGTCATCTAGTCTGACCTCCTGCATAGCACAGGCCAGAGAAGCTCACCCAGTAATTTCTGCATCATGCTCATCACTTCTGGCTGAGCTAGAGCATCTTTTTTAGACAGATACCCAGCCTTGATTTAAGGCTTCCAAGGAACGGCTCGTTGATAGGCATTATCTTCCAAAATCTCACTCGCCTACACATGGAGACAACAAGGCTTGTTGTTTTTTTATTATTTGTATTACTTTAGCACTCACAAGCCCCCAGCTGAGATTGAAACCCCTCTGTGCCAAGATATAGGCACTGACTTACTAAGATCCCAGGGGATGCTTAATTCCCCACTCCACCTGTTCTTCCAAGCCCCTACTCCACTTCTTCCCACTCCCTTCCCTTTCCTGCTCCCACTCTTCCCTCTCTGCACATCAGTGCCTCCTGAACACTGCTGAACAGCTGATCACCAGAGGACAGGAGACGCTTGAGGGGGGGATGGGGAGGCACTGATCTGCAGGGCTTCTGGTGGGTACTGAACACCCACTATTTTTTTCTGTGGGTGCTCCAGCCCCGAAGCACCCACGGAGTTGGCACCTATGGTGCAGGCACTCTACAAACACATAGTAAGAGACAGTCTTTGCTCCCAAAAGCCTACCCTCTAAAAACGTAAGACAGATACAGGGTGAGCAGAGAAACTGAGGCACAGAGAGACACAGTGATTTTCTGAAGGTTGCTCTCGCTGAAAGAGTCAGAAGGAGAACCCAAGGCTCCTGACTCCGAGTTAAGTGCCTGAATCACTAGCTCACACTACTTCTGGGAGCCGTTTAAAATTCCTCCTGTCCTACAGAGGATTTCCTACCTGCAGGGTGAATTCCACTGAGTTACCCTAAGCATCTTCCTCTAGGACTGGAGGAATTTTAAAGGGCTAGGATTTATGATTCCACACTCTGTAACCCCAGGGATCAGGGAAGTGTGTTTTCACAACAGACAAATCTTGTTTTAGATGAGCTCCCAAAGAACAGCTGCCTGCACCCCAACTGTGGGCCTGGTCCTGAAAGGTTCTGAGCACCAGCTGCTCCTGTGAACTAGAGTGGAGATTGCACTCAGAACTAGTTTGGAACTTCTTTGGTCTGCTAAAATGGGGCTGAACCTCTCCTGAGAAGGGCTGTCTGGTGAGCTTTCCAGGATTGCTTGCTTCCAGCCAGAATGCGCCTCCTGCTTCCTCTCTAGTCCAGAGCCAGGATGTGCAGAGATATCCCCAAAATGAAAAATTACAAGAAGGAGTGAGGCAAAATTGATGGAATTTTTACCAGGTGTTAAAGTCACTGTGGCCAGCAGCAAGTAGTGAGAGACATGGTCTAGGTGCATCTACCATAGTGCATGTGATCATGTCTCCCTCTAGTGGCAGGTCACAGTGATTTCAACAGCCTTTTACTAGCCTACACTGCTTTAGTTCAGACTCAAGTCTTGTGCTTTGGGTGAGGAACATTTCTGGGTTCAATCCCCACTCATGACCAGAGTGCCCTTATATTTATGCAGGTTAGTTACACTTGTGCGATCCTCACACTTTTACCAGTCTGAGCACCTCCAAAGCAGTTCTCACTTCTTACCCAGGGATCCTGCTTCCAGCTGCAAAGGCCACAACACTTTAAAAATAGGCATCTCCAATGAGGTTTTCATTTAGATTTAATATCACACTCACGGCATGTAAACTAAATACCACTCGATTATTAAAACCATATTCCCAGAGCCTAAACTCTCATGTGAGAGATGCATGTGCATTTAATTGCTGTTAAACGTCTGCAAATATGCTTCCAATAAGGCACTGGTATTGTTTAGCATATGGATAATAACAACTACTGAAATCGAGAGATGATACTGGAGTTTTCTAAGATCGGGTTTCCAATGCTGCACTGGACAACAGATTATTGTGAACCAGTTTTCTGAAGTTGTGCAGCGAGGGGCATGCTGTGTGTCAGTGCTTGCCATCTCTGGCCATCAAACCTGGCCTCAAACAACTCCACTGGCTCCCCTTCCTGCTTGTGTCAAGGTCCAGATCAAAACTGCCCTCCTTATTTTTTAAAATCTTTCATGATAGAGCTAATTCCACCTCTCTCAAGATCCCGGAGCCTGATTCCCCTCTCACGGACATAGTGAAAATCCAGAGCAACCCCACAGAAGTCAATGGAGTTACAGGGGTATAATATCCCAGAGAAAGGAGAATTCGAGTCTGACATCTTTTTACAGCCCTCCCACACTCTCTACTCAGATATGCCCTTGGTAGCCCTTCACTTCCTCCTCATCATCTTGGCATTATTGGTGCAAGAGTCTTCTCCTTTGCAGCTATTTAAGTCTAGAGCACCCTTCCTGTATCTCTTGGCTTCTCTGAGTCTCCATCTCTTCACTTATTCTCTAACTCTCTTTTGAAAATATGTTGTATCTTTACTTCCATACCAGTGCTTCTTAACACACTTCCCATCCCCTTCCCTCCCTCTCCTGCTATTTAATACTGTAACTGTGTTGTCTAGCTCTGGCAATGGGTTTTGGGACAAAACAAATCTATGAAAACCACAAGATTTGGTTCTCTCTAGCACCTTTCAGGCCTTAAGCATCTCAGAGATCTTTGCTAAGAGAGGCTCTAGCTCGATCCATTTGAGTAAGGAAGATAGGGATTGGGGGAAATGGTATTTTACAGAGTGAATACATCCAAAGAAATATGGGGCTTGCTCAGGTTCTAGGTTCATAGTTTCTTCAAACTCTGATTGCATCACAATGTGTTTACATAGTAACATACATATCATGATGCTTAGCACAGTAGAGTTCATGCTATGAGGATGAAACATGGGTGATAGAGAGGGGCTGTCAGCATGGAGAACTCTCTTGACTTCTCTTTCATGATGTTCCATAAAGGGTTTCCGGAACGCCACCTGCTGTAGAGACCCTCCTACCACTCTCACAGTTCACCTCCCAAATTGTGGGCTCTTCATGTCCTGTCACACACCAGTATCATGAGCCCTCTGCAACCACCTTTGCTCTGGGGATGGGTTCCTGGAGCATGAGTTCTTCCGGGCTGCAGCTGTAGCACAATCACCTGGCAACATGAACATCAATGTCATGGTGGCATTGAGACTGCTACACTTGTGAGGTTGGGTTTTGGGTCAACAGACTCAAACAAGCCCATTCAGAGAGACTCAGAAATTCCCAGTCACCCTATTTTATAAGGGATCCTAAGAGCGAAGGGAAGCAGTTGACTATCTGTGAATGATACTTATTGTGATGGGCACAGCAATTTCCTGGCCCAAAATTATTGAATTAAATTATATCTTACAGAATTAAGTTTTAGTATTTTAGCAGCTCATTGTATTAAAAAATGAAGCTGCTCCCTGAGGAGAAACCCACTGTCTGCTGATCACTTGTTACATGAGGACCAGACCAGACCAAACTGCATAAAGGAGTGATTTTCAGATTTATAGGGGTGCTTGTTCTGAGCTAACAGTTGTTATGAACTAGTGAGCTTGGAAAAACCCCTTGGGTGGGGTCTGAAGGACTGTTCACTGACCAGAATCCTTGTTGGAGTTGGGGGTGATCTCCGGTAAGCTTGTTAGCACTTGTGTAGGTTCTTTTATTGTTTAGCTGTTTTCTCTGTAAAGCTTTTACCTGAAGCATAAATGTGCTTGCTCAGAAAGGGCTGTGTGGTGCCTTATACCTAGGGGCAGTTACACTGTTTATAGCAAAGCAGTCCTCCTGAGGCAGTCTGACTTGCTGGGGAACTCACAGTGTAGTCAGGGAACCATTAGCCTGAAAAGATCCCAGTTAGGAGGGAGCAAGACTTGTGTTTCCGCCTAAGAAAGGTGATGATGGGGGAGCTGGGAGCCTGAGTTTGGGTGCTCTTGCCGGACCATGGAGGGGGAATATAGGTGTGTTGTCCTGAATGTGACATTTATGAGTACCTCACAATCTTTCATTCATTTATCCTCCTGCCACCCCTGGGAGGCAGGGCAGTACTATAATTCCCATTTTACAGATGGGAACTGAGGAACAGAAAGGCAAAGGCCCATACCCACAAAGGTATTTAGGTTCCTAACATCCACTGAAATTAGGAACCTAAATACCTTTGTGGATCTGAGCCTATGTGACTTGCCCATGGTCACAGAGGAGGTTTAGGGAAGAACAGGGACTTGAGCCCAGGTCATCCAAGCCCTAGCTCTGTGCGCTATGAGACTGACAAGAAGCTTGTTGATGCTTCACAGTAGGTGGCGCACTTCTCTCTGACTCCCTGTTAGAACCATGTCCCAGCATGCTGGTGGGAGGCACTGTGCTGCAGGGGGTGCAGTCTTTTGGAGGGCAGGTAAGATCAAGGTCCTGACCATGCCAGGACAATGAAAATCCCATGACAAGAAGGGGGTGCTACTCTGTTCTTGGAACATTCCAGTTGGGATAGTTACATTCTGCCTACCTTAAATTCCCCCTAAAATTACAACTGGATGCAATTGCTTCTTCATCTCATGAATGAAACTCCTTGGCATCATTGGGGGGTGTTTTTCTGGATCTGCAATGCTCCCCACTAGTAGTGTCATTGCAGCAATGGACAGAGGGATAGTTATAAAACCTTTATATAGGTTTATAAAGCACTTTGGGATCCATTTGGATGAAAGGGTCTATATAACGTAGCAGAAGACAAGAATCCTCAATCCCAACTGTAGATCCAGATACAAACTTCTCATCTTGCAAAGAGAACAAGCCAAACCCTACCTGGACCTGTGCAATCCTAAATACTAGGATTGCAAATCTGAATTGTTACCGATTTCAGGGTGATGGAAATTGGCATTTGGGCTTGGCTTAGCAAGTTCCAACCTGGATCCAGACCCAGAGAGGGTTCTGGCCTATCTTTAATATAAAGATTACTCTCCTTCGCTAAATAATCCCTTGACTAGCTCAGGGAAAATATGGAATCTGACATGAGACTAACCTCAGGGGCTCAACTTTCAAAGAGGAAAAGGTTAGATCAGAGTTGCTGGAACTAGGGGTGCTGCCACATCCCATCTTGAAGAGGTTTCTGTCATAGACAGGGTTTACAGATTAGTTCAATGACTCTCAGTACCCCTACTATACAAATTGTTCTAGCGCCCTAGGTTAGATATTCTAGCCTTGTTAGGGTGACCAGATAGCAAGTGTGAAAAATCAGGAGGAGGGTGGGGGTAATAGGGCCCATATAAGAAAAAGCCTCAAATATCAGGACTGTCCCTATAAAATCAGGACATCTGTTCACCCTAAGCCTTGTGGGTGTTGGTCACGATATTCTAGAGGCCACAAAAAGTGTGGGGGAAGGGTGGAGAGGGGAGACAGAAAAAGGGAGTAAATGGAGTTTTTTTCTTCTTCGAAGATGCTTCAGCGTATGACACAAAATGGCCTTCTCAGAATGGAAACAGTGACCTGTCTTCAGGCTAAGTATTGGTCTGTGCTTATGAAGAGTGGGAGCAAAAGTTGCTATTTACTTTCTATACTGTTTGTTGACAGCTGGCACAAGAAGGGACCCCGTAGCAACAGCCCCTCTTTTTAACTCTGTCTGGCAAAGCTCTTGGCCAGGGAGGGACAGCCATCAACTGACTTCCCAGCATGACTTTGGGGACAGAAAATCTATCAAACCCACCTGATGTCAAGGGCACGGAGTGAGTGAGTTGTGAAACTTACAAAGAATGTGCAGTTGCGTGGGGAAAGAGGTCCGAGGAGAAGAAAAGCCAATAAATCCAGGACCAGACAGCAAGGTGAAGAAGAGCTCGATGCAAGACAGAAAGGAGGAGGATCCATGAAGGAGAGCGAGCTTGTGTGTGTGCATTTGTCTGAATGTCACTGGAATTGTGTGAGGGGACTGCCCCCCCAAAGATAGGTTGTTCCAAACTCTCACCCCTTGCTTTGGGGTGGCAAACTCTCCTATAGCCTTTGGGGAGCTGGGAACTTACCCAGAGTCACAGAGCTAGTCCAACAACTTCATCTGCATGGTCAGAACAACACTGTCATTAACTGGCACAGTTAATGCAAGTAGAATGAATAAATCCAAGGTGCTCAACAACGGAGCTCTAACTCCATCAGTGACCGTGCAGCCCAATGGCTCCTCCAGCTTCAACCCACCAGCTCTAAGATCAGAGGCTGATTCCTGAGTGAAGTGCAGTGCAGACCTAGTGACTACATACTCAGGCACACATACCGCTTCCCCTGGTCTTTTATAGAATGGCCTTCCCATCTTCCAATGAGAGTACCGCTAGCAACAGGACAGGGTTAACGTTTCCTACCAGAAGCCATGATGGGGATGGTCAGGCCGCATGGTCAGAGCTGTGGGACCAGAGCCAGAATCAGAAGTCCAGAGCAAGGCCGGAGTGAGAGCAAGCCTGGAGCAGGACTAGGAACAGGTCTGGAATAGGCTAATGTTTGGGGAATCTGTTGCCACTGTCAGGCAGGGAAGAGCTCCAAACCTTGGAGTGACATTGAGCAGACTGAGGTGCTAGGCCTCTTGTGAGGCTTATATACCTGCCCTGAGAGTCACCAGGCCCGTTCCTAGCTTGTGGATTGGCTGGAGCCTAGCACAGGAATGACTCATCACCTTACACTACCCAGCCAGGGCTTGGTGGAGAGGAGTAGAGAGCATAGGCGCTGACTTCTGTTGGCACTGGTGGGTGCTCGATCCCTACCCCCGTCCACCCCGAATCCACCCCCATTCCAACCCTTTCCCCAAACTCCCCACCCAACTCCGCACCCTCCCTGCCCCTAGTCCAACCCCTTCCCCAAGTCCCCGCCCCAGTCCTGGCTCTTCCCCCTCTCCTCCCCTGAGCCTGCCATATTCCTGCTCCTCCCCCTTCCCTCCCAGAGCTTGTTACACTGCAAAACAGCTGTTTTGCAGTGGCATGCACTGGGAGGAGAAGCGGAGATGCAGCGCACTCGGGGGAGAAGGCGGAGGTGAGGTGAGGTGGGGAGGGGAGAGGAGCGTGGCTGCTGGAGGATGCAGAGCAGCTACCTGAAAGGGGGTTCCAAAGAGGATGGATCTAGATTATTCTCAGTGATACCAGATGACAGAACAAGTAGCAATGATCTCAAGCTGCAATGTGGGAGGTTTAGGTTGGATATTAGAAAAAACTTTTTCTCTTGGAGGGTGGTGAAGCACTGGAATGGGTTACCTAGGGAGGTGGTGGAATCTCCATCCTTAGAGGTTTTTAAGGTCAGGTTTAACAAAGCCCTGGCTGGGATGATTTTGTTGGGGATTGGTCCTGATTTGAGCGGGGGTTGGACTAGATGACCTCCTGAGGTTCCTTCCAACCCTGATATTCTATGATTCTATGATACGTGTCAGTCTGCAGGGCTTCGTGCAAACCCCTGGCCCTGCCCACCTCAGCCCTTGTTTTTCAGGATGTGTGGGTTCATACCCTCAGTCAGGGGTTTGGCTTAAAATGATACTCATTGGAAACCACCAACTGCTGCATGGTTTGAAAGGGAACCATAAATCTTCCCTGGAAGCCAGGGATTCAGTTGGAACTGGGTGAGAGAGGCCCAGACCTGAAACCAGCGGAGTGGTTGGGGGCTTTTGAACAAAAGGCTTCTATAGCTCCCTTGAGGAGCTCCAGTGTGAGGCCTGGCAAACGAATGGGCTGACCCCACTGCCCTCACTCTCCAATCTATTCCCACGGAATAAGGACGTGCAGTTCGGTGGCTTCCTGAAATGGCCTCTGTGTTTCGGCCAAAGGCTGCCTCTGAGCAAATCACTGAGGCTCACTTCCCATTAAGTTCCTGTTTCCCTCATTCTTCTTCACAGGCCAGACAGCATCAGTCTGACTAATGACTGGCCCGAAGCGTCAGGTGTCAGTTCTAAAAGTGATGGATGGTGTGCATGGAGGGGTATGGCGATATGGAGGAAAACAGGACAAGATTTACCCTGCAGGGGTTATGCTCCCCCACCCTAGAGCTCATGGAATTGCACCAGTAGTGAGTTAGGATAGGAGGCTTTTCTTTAGTTTCACATTCTCTGATAGAAGCAGTGACTGCTTTGGGTGTTTGCTTCATGCCTGCTCTAATCCTGCTATTGCCACCAATGTTATTCCCCCACATGCCACCCCCTGAAGACCAAGACATGCCTGCTGAATACATTGCCCAGAGGGGCACTCTGCACAGTCAGACCAGCCAGCCACTGTTCCAAACAAGGTATTAGTATTTCACAGACCAGATGTTAAAATAATCCCACCCTCCCCTCTCTGGGTTTTTAATTGATCCCTCCAATAACCCAAACTCCCTACAAAAGGACTGGAGGCCTTTACTCAGATTAATGAATCCCAGAGCAGGATTTTCATTCCCTCAGCTGGAGATCATTAGAAACTGTTTTGGCTCCTTCATCAGAAGAAACCCCCTCACCATCTTGCCCCCCGCCCCACAACCAATGGGGACTCACAGCTGCTGCTTTCTTTATCCTCCTCCCTTTGCTTTTGACCACCCCTCCCCCCTTTTCATTCTGGGATTTCTACTGCATGTTGAGGCCCCAGTGGAATATCCGCCTCTCACAGCTCCCCGCCACCCCACTCTACATGCATACACATGTCACGTGTCACCTTCATCACAGCAGATGCTGGGGAAATCTGCTACATGGAGCAAAGGAGGGTGACACATTCCTGTCAGTAACTCAGAGGCCCCCTATTTCTGGCCCTAGCTCTTGGTCTCTGTCACTCCCCTCACTTTACTCACTCATGATTCACAATGTTACTTAGCACAACCCCTCAGTGAGGAATACTTAGCTATAGAACAGGCTACAGCTCCCTGGGTCTTGAGGGATCAGCACAGTTTAGGGGTGAAGCGCTGCTTGTCTCGGGGTGTGTGTGGCAAACCTTAACCCCTTGATGGAACAACTGGGGCAATCCTCTGAGAGGGGAACCACATGGAATTTGAGTCATCCTCCCCACTCCCCTGTCTCTCCTTCCACACGCTTTCCCTGGGGGAAGCAGTGATCTGGCCCAAATACTCCAGCTGGTCTAATTCCACACGGCACAGAGCAATGGTGCACATACAGATGTCAGAGATGGCTAGGCTAGGCTGTTAACAGCTGTGAATGGAGCATAGCACTGCGATGGAGGTGCATTCATTTTGATGGCACTTTAGTCTCTGCTTTTTCGGAATGGGGCAGTGCCTCTGATGCCCCACTGGCAGGTCAGCCACTGCCCTTCCTACTGTGCATAGTATGAAGTACACAGTGCACTACAGAAGCCACTCCACCCTCATGAGGGGGGAAGAAATTAAACTGAGCAGACATCACTGAGGTGATTCTAGCTATTCACCAAATTTTGTGCCCTCTTGACTGGGCGCACAATGCCTGCAAAGCATGGGCTCTGCTGCGGTTCTGCGGTGAGGGAGGTCAGGCCAGAGAAAAGTCCTGCAGGAGGCACTCCTTATCCATGCATGCTGCACAGCAGTGTTCTGGCAGCACATCCCAGAGCGGCACCCATGTGTTTTTGCAGGTGAAGCGGTTGCTGGAGTGTTGGGGAGATAGGCAACAGGGGTGCAGCTATGTGCATCCAGTAGCCCAAACCACTTTCTTATGTACATGGGGATGGGGGTGAAAGAAGTGCAGGCCACACTATGGCCCATGGACTGGAACAGCAGCAACAGAATGACTGCATTGGTGTTCCATTCCCTGCCAATGGGGATGTCTCATGTACTTAATATTTGCAAAAGAGAAACAGGATTTGGTCCTTAGGGAGAGTGTCCTGAGAACAGGGCTGGGAGCCTGGAATGTCTACAGCTCTGACACCTACTCTGTGAGCTGCTTTGGGCAAATCACACTGAACTTGTCTGTCTGTGAGCCCCCTGTAAAGTTTGCTCAGTTGTGGGAGTCCAGTGTGATAACTGATTAGCTAATGTCTGCAAAGGGCTAAGTACTTTTAGCCAATGCACCTGGCTTCAGGCTTATCAGGGCCAATGACAGAACAGTGTTTGCTCTGCTATGGTACGCTAGGGTGTTGGCAGCATGTGAAATTACAGCCCCGCGTCAATGGCACATGTGTGGTCTTTTTACCCCTTATTGCTACACACACATCCACTCATTTGCATGTTAATTTATATATATCCCACGATGCACTTGTGCATCTGTTCTTTATTTCCTGTGTCTGCATTTGCTTTCCTAGTAGTCTTGAAAATATTGAAGCAGAGAAGGTGAAATGCATTGAAAATTTTGATTTACTATTTAAGTCTTTCGTTAATTCCTTTAAAAACACCCCCCATTTATTATGGCGGAAAAGCAGCTAGAAATAATGTTCAAAGTGAATTACAGCCAGGGCCGTCCAGAGGATTCCGGAGGCCTGGGGCCACTGGTGGCAGGCGGCTCCGGTGGAGCATCCATAGGCAGGCCTGCGGGAGGTCCACCTGAGCCATGGGACCGGCAAGTGGCAGGGGGCCCCCCCGAAATGTCTAGAGCCGGCCCTGTTCAGCAGCGGGGGGCCCTTCCGTTCTGGGACCCGCCGCTGAAGTGCCCCGAAGACCCGCGGCGGGGCCCCCTGCCGGGGAATTACCGCCGAAGCGGGACCAGCCGCCGCAGTGCAGCCCGCTCTTCAGCGGTCATTCGGCGGCGGGGGGCCCCCATCGCGGGTCTTCGGGGCACTTCGGCAGCAGGTCCCTGAACGGAAGGGCCCCCCGCCGCCGAATTACCGCCGAAGACCAGGTTGCACTTCGGCGGCAGGTCCCTTCGGCGGCAATGCGATGGCGGGGGGTCCTTCCGCCCCGGAGCGGAAGGACTCCCGCGCCAGCGAAGACCGGGAGCGGAAGAAGCTCAGGGGCCCGACCTCGCAAGAGTTTTCTGGGGCCCCCGAGTGAGTGAAGGACCCCGCTCCAGGGGCCCCGAAAAACTCTCGTGGGGGCCCTTGCGGAGCCCGGGGCCTGGGGCAAATTGCCCCTCTTGCCCCCCCTCGGGCTGCCCTGTTACAGCGCAAGCCCTCATCGCGTAGGGGTCTCTGGAATCCTGGAGTGTGGGCTCCAAGCTTGCTCCCCACTGACTGGACGCACTGCAAGGCACTGATATCACACTCATACTATCGCAAGAGGCAAGATCCCCTAAGTGGGCTTTGCAAGGCCTTTCACAAAAGCATGGAGAACAATATGTTTAAAAGGTGCCTCCCATGGATTAGAGGTACTGTTCCGATTACCCATGTTCTGATGCTCCCTATTGTGTATTGCAATTGGCTGGAGAATATTTGCATTTGACTAGTAAATTCCACAGGGGATCAGTATGAGGCAGGTGCATGACTGTACAGTGACTCCCTTTCTTACTTTATATGCTCAAAGGTCATCGCAAGTTAATCTGTAGCACTACAAACAGCCCATGACACATCTCTCACACTCCTGGAATTATGCACCTATTACATTGTCACCCATTGTAGCAGTGTTCTATACCCATGCACACGGTTCAATCCCTTCACCCAGAGATTTTCTGTTTGATTAAGGTTCAACAACACAGCTGACAACTGTGTATGTAGGCTTATCTGGAACAAAAATATTCCACTTGACTCAAGATGGTTACACCACAGATGAATTTGGACCCTCCCTCTTCTTCTCAGACTCTCCACTACGTTCCCTTTCTCTTTGCTTCTTCAATCCCGTGTCAGTAAAAGTTAACAAGCGTAAGGCAAGGAGATTTGTTACCATGGGAGAAAAGGACTAACTCCATCCAAGTATGTGTCTTCAAAAATGTCCCCTTCCCACTCATTGGTTGTTAAAGGCAAACAAGATGCACAATGGGAGGGTATGTGATGTTTCCCAGGTGCATCCAGTTCAGCTTTCTGAATTCAAAGGACGCAGTTTAATGGGTTGTGTATAAATGGCAAATAAAGTCAGGCAGGCAAACGGGGGAGTTGGGAAGATGAGGTCACACAGGACCACTGGTGTGTTACCCATGCAGCAAGCACTCAGCTATGAAGCTCCCTCTCAGATAATGGTGGGCGCTAATGGAACAGTCAGTCTCTGGTGCAAATCCCATGACAAACTTCATCCCATTAATGTTATGTGCCACAGCCTGGGCAATGAATGTGGCATTGTGCCCATATCACAGCAGCCTTGAACGCACCGCTGGGGGGTGTGTGGGAGGTGGTAAATAGAAAAAGAAAAGGAGGGGATCGCACATAACGTAAATGTCACAGCAAGTTCCAACATGTCATGGTACAAATGCCGCTGTTCTGATTCACTACATGAAATGGCAAGAGTATGTTGAACTGGTTTAAGAAGGTGAGGACTTTGACTCTCCGATTCCCTTCCAAGGACAAGAACTCCGGGGCTAAAAGGCCCACAACTACAGGTGCTCCCTTAATACCAAGCTTTTGGCTAGAGAACAAATCCCTCTTCTTCCATCTGGAAATTCATGCTCAAAAGCCGGGCTCTCTGCAAGTCTGTCTTGCTGGCCCTGAGTCTCCTGGCGGAGGCTAGGGGAAGGCTGGCGTATGTTGATGATTGGTGAGGAATTGCTTTGTCAGCAAACAGCTGGCTCCGATTTCCACAAAAAGGAGCTTCTTTCATTCTGGAGTGGTAGCTAATTTCCTTCCTAGTGCCCTTGTCAAGCACCATCACCAATGGAACAGGGGGCTTATCACAACACCATTTGGAAATGTGTATTGGGTCATAGCTCAATGGTGCTGAAGGGCTGGAATTCGAGCAGATTAGGACTAGGGTTCCCCAGATAAGGCTCACAAAGAACCCAATCCTGCACCAATGGATGCCAATGGGAGCAAGAGCAGGACCACATGCTGAAGATAGTTCGTGTTCTCCATGCAACCTTCTAGTGCGGAATCCCCCACGCCTTGGTTCACAGGTTGTGCTGCCCATTTACCTAGGGACTGTCTCACTTTGATACTGAATCTGGAGTCTCAAAGGAAAGCTGTTTCTCTGCCTGTAGAAAATTCTTTGCCTTGATTTACTGGCACTATATGTTTGGGTAGCAGTTGACCTGCAGGTGTCTGGGTCCACTGTATCACACCCCTCCCCACCATGTAAAGTGCAAACTCACTGCTGTCTGGGCTTTGACCACAACGGTAGGATAAAGCTCAGCTCATACCTTCTGCTCAAACTTGGCTGCTTCTAGGGTTCCTACCACAGGATTGTTCGACCCCCACCACCTACCCTGCTCACAGGGTGGGGAGTTTCAGACAAATGCTACCACCTTGCTACTAACCTTAGACTGGCACTGGATTTCACTGTTAAAGGAAGCCAATAGCTAGAGATCCTCATCTTGAGAATGGGTCCCCAGTCCATGGGACCCCAAATACTGGTTTTCCTAACAATCCAATTCTTTGCATAAAACAATCCTAAAATTCCCCAGAACTAGGGTTACCAGATGTCCCGATTTTATAGGGACAGTCCCGATTTTTGGGTCTTTTTCTTACATAGGTTCCTATTGCTCCCCATCCCCGTCCCGATTTTTCACATTTGCTGTCTGATCACCCTACCCAGGACATGGCAAAATCTACTCAAGGTAGAGCTAGTGCAAATCATTGACATGAGCTCAAAATCTGAGGAACTGTGGCTGCCAACCATGTTCACAGCTGGAATCTCCCGCTGACCAAATGAGGTTGCCCCATCAGATTTCGACCCATTGCATAGAAAACTATTGACTGCGCAATTAAATTAAGCTAAAGATCATTTTGCAGCTTGGCAGAAGGATTTGTTATGTACACAATGAATTACCAGCTCTTTCAGTGTAATAATTGTTCACGCGGTGTTTCTCTGCCTTTCACTGGCTTTTACAATTCATGCTGTACAGTCGCCCACTTGACATTTCCAAAATCATTCTAAAGCACGGCCTTTTTCTTTCTGTCAACATGAAAGAAGTGTTTTCAATCACGATACAACGTTCATGTTTTCCTGACCAAAGGTTACCTAGGAATTATTCTTATGGAAAATATTTGCTTGTTTAGAAAGGGTGTGTGTGTGTGTTGGAGTCCGCATTTACTCTGGTTATTTAAAGGATTCTGAAATAAGAGCTTCCCACCCACGCACAAGGGGAAGAACCAGAGCTATTCATGAAGAGACATTATTTCAGGCTGAAGGGAATTCAGAAATGCCCTAGGTTTCTGTGCCAAAGGTGACAGGAATTAAAGGAAGAAGGCGGCCAAATCCAGGATCTCATGAAAAGGGAGTTAAATGGGCAGCAATGCTTTCTACCTCATCCCATGCTAGTTTCTAACACTCCTTTATTGACGGAAGAGAATCATTTAATTAGTCCAGAGAGCTGATCATTTAATTAAACCGTAATAACCATCTACTGGTGTCCCGGAGTCACAGTCTCAGTGCTCTGGAACCGCTCAGAATGAAGTCAGACAGGACTTTAGTGTAGTGTGTCTCCCCTCAGGGCACACTCTCATGAGGGCAAGAAGCCTCCTCAGCTTCAGTGCCTCCTGGGTCTGACCTCGGAGTGTTCAGCACCCCTGGTCACAACGTGAGCTTCCCGCAGAGAGTCCACCTGAATGGGACACCTGGGGAAGCATTACAGGCCCCCCAAAGGGCCATGCGCCCCAACATCACAGTCAGCAGTGACTCTCAGCCAGCATTGTAACACAAAATGGTTTATTAGTCATCGGGAACACAATGCAGAACAGATCTTGTTAGTACAGAAAGGAGGAAGTTACAGCAAAGTCCATCTTGGGGGGAAGGAGGGAATCCAGAGCCCAGAGTTCTGCCCCCGAGTCCCAAACCAGGAGACTGATCAGCTTCCAGCAGCTCAGCCTCAGTCATGACCCCCTGCCCTGCCTCCATCCTTTGTCTCTTTCCCCAGCAAATAGGTCACCTGGCCTGCACCTTCAACACCTCCAGGTGATTCTTGCAGAGGATGGGCCCGAGACATCAGCTGCCAGGATACAGTGTCGGCCATTGTCTGTGCCCAGGCAGCCAGACAGCAATCACACCTGCCCTCTTGGGATCTCTGCAACGATCACACACCCTTGTCCCACCACCTAGATACTTGAGTAACACATAGGAGAAACTGAGGCACACACAAAGTGTTCAGACAAAACATTCCTGCTTCATCACATCTGGCCAGAAGATTGCGCCGAATGATAGAATCACCATGAAAGATTAGTTTGTCCATCCACTCCTACCAGGACAGGATAGCTTCCTACAGGATGTTCTCCTCTACTTTTTCCAGTCTGCTGTTACATGACTAGCTATGAGCCAAACACACAAATGAGTAGCGTTACTCGCAGGAGTGGCCCCATTGCATTCAGTGGGACTATTTGCATGAGTAATACTACTTAACATGCATGTTACAGGATCAGGACCAATGGGGATTCCACCATTTCCCTGAGGAGACAGTCCACCTTTCTATAGAAGTGGTTCTCAATCTTTTTGGGCTCAGGACCCATTTGTAAATATTTATGGCCTATCACTACCCAGTAAATAAGTCTTGGGGTGGGGTCCTGGCCCTCGGGGAAGTTGGGTCCTGCCTGGCACTCACTCACCCCACAGTGGCAACTCCTTTCTTTTGGGGCTGGCTGGGCTTGGCTCTCCGCTCTGGGCATTGCAACCTCTGGGGTTACAGCACCGCTCAGGTTTGGCCCTGCCCTCCAACTGGATCAAATTTGTGCGAGTGGAGTTATGACCTGCCTCATGGGGTTGCAGGGTCACTCACTCAAATTTTGCCTATCCTAACTCCTGTCATCATGACGGCTGGGCCAAACCTGAGTGGCGCTGGGACCCCCGAGGTTGCAGTGCCCTGCAGCAGTGAAGTGAGCCCAGCCAGCCCTGCAAGACAGGAGCTGCCACGCAACTCTTCGAAATGTTCTGGCAACCCAATTTTGGGTCCCAATCCATTGGTTGAGAAACCCTGGTCTATAGAGTATGCCTTGCTGTGGATGTATAACTCTGGTGTTTGCCTCTTTCCAGTGTTGCATGGCCCCTCAATTCCTTTGTATTCTTTATTTAGATTTATCTGAAACACGCCCCTTCATGGCTCTGAACACATGGACACTTTTTAAACCCTACAGATATAAAAACAAACTGAACAAATATTCAGTTAAAACCCTCTCCCATCAACTCAGGCCCAGTCCACACTGGGATTGTCTTGGAAAACATGTTCACTAACACAACGTTAAGCACATTTTAGCACCTAACACAGACTGAGGCAAGTCATGATTAAAACGCGTTAGCTACTCCTGGTCAAAGCCAGGAGCCACCATAGGTTTCTCCCTAACCCCCATCAGTCAGAGATTGGCTTATGCCCTAGAGCATGAAATTTTTTATTTAAATGAGATTGCAAAACTGTTTCTAATCCTAATTACATAGTGGTCACCTTTTGAGAACACTACAGATGTGGCAAAGGGCAATGACAAGATATCAGAACATGGCTGCATGCAATTCGTGAGATAAAGCTGCGTGTGTTCTTGTTTGGGTGGATTTGGGACTAGGTCCCCAAATGGAATGAAACCTCCTGCTCTTTCCTGAGCTGGGACAGAAACTGGAAGACCTGTAGTTTGCCATTCTGATCTCTTGACGAGGAAGGTATCATTCTTGATTTATGACAGTCTCCGTTCACTGATTGACGCTGGTTCATGTGAGCCCAGCTGGTGAATGGAAGATTAGAGACCATCAGGTGGATAGAGTTCATACATGTGATGGCTGGTTTGGGTGGTGGTTATAATGGTGGAGACATTTCTCTCACATAGAGGTAATGGACTCAATATTTCTCTGCTAAAGAGATTTCTTTGGGTTCAACTGTACTGCATTTTAAAAAATGAAAATATGTATCAGTCAGTCTCTAGAATTTACTTCTGATCCTCAAAAGACACCCTCTATATTTGTTGTCAGGGAACTCCATTATTGTGGTGCTTGTTACCTTTAAACAGGATACTTGTGGCAGGTGTTTTTGGCACAGTGATACTGCAACCCCATTGTGACAGACACACCCATTTGTGGTTCACTAATCAACTTGTCGGGCTGGACATACGCACTACACCTTACAAACTGGTGTCATGATATATATACCCAAAAGGTGGCATGTAAGAGATTACTGGAAAATTAATAACTCAGGCCTTGCGTAATGTGTGTACGAGGTGTGTACAGAGTTATGGATGTGTGCTAGAATATGTTCTTAAAATGTTTCGCAAGCAATACATAAGCCCAGTCTGCCCTAGAATGTGTATCTGCTTGGCGGAGTAGCCGGGCTTCAGGCAGAGACAACGAAGGTGCACTTACATAAGAGGTAAACAAAGGCATCAAGCTAACAAGGAGAGGAGGTAAGGACTCAACTGTCACCAGCAGGGAAGGAAGTCTTCACCCGACTACATGGCATCTCCTCCCGGAAGGAGAAAAGGAACTTTATCTGAGAATACATTTCAATGGTTTATTGCATTATAAAAAGAGTAAAGCAAACAATAATTAATTGAATCAGCTGATTTATACAATGGTACTCTATTACAAAAGTATATCAGGTAAGATCTTATAAGAAAGCTAATGACACGCTGGTGATTAATGTCATTGTAAAATGTACATCTTAACACTGAATCAGGAACTATGAATACTCACTGATATTATGCTTCAAAGTCTATGACTACAGGGATAAACAGGTTTCCTCCCAGACAGGAGGGAAGGAAGCTATCTACCTATCACCAGTGAAATTAAGCTAGGTGTGACCAGAACCAATGGAAACCCTATTTACCTACAAATCAACAGGGGGATGGGCAGTCCACAGGAAGGGAAGAACAGCCTGAGGTCAGTCTGAGTCTGGGCACGAATTACTGAGTTTGGGAAGATAAAAGCGACAGAAGCTGCCATCTTGGCTCCATCACTGGACAGACACAAGGGACCACAGCTCTTGCAAACTGAGAAAGATGGGTCCTTCTGCCTAGGGGGCTGAAGTCTCTGGGAACTGAATATAGGGGACAAACTTGCAAAGATCTCTCACCTAAGATGACAAAGAGAACCAGCACTTTCTACTTATGGGGAAGGTCTTGACTCAGAGAAAGTCAGACACGGCTGCAAAGAAAGGTTGGTAAGAAATCTACCTTGAACCAAGGCTGCAGCTGATTAAGGCTTAGACACTAGAAAGAATAATTTACTTTTGTTTTCTTGTAACCATTCTATCTTTTCCCCTTGTGCTCGAATTCATTTAAAACCTCACTTTTTGTTAATAAACTTGTTTTACCTTTACTCCAAACCAACCCAGCGCTGTATTTGAATTGAAGGGATTGTTAACTCCAGTTAAAGCAACAAGCTGCTGTGCTTTTGTCTCTAAGGAGCAATGGACCTTATTACTCCTCCGAATCTTACAGGAGAGGGCTGTATGTTTCGGGACAGATGGTTTTGGGGAAATTAGGGAGTGGGGGAGCATTGGGGTCACCCTGCAAGTACACCTCTACCCCGATATAACACTGTCCTCGGGAGCCAAAAAATCTTTCCATATCATAGGTGAAACTGTTATATTAAACTTGCTTTGATCTGCCAGAGCGCACAGCCCCTCTCCTGCCCCCTGGAGCTCTGCTTTACCACGTTATATCCGAATTCGTGTTATATCAGGTCGCGTTATATCACGATAGAGGTGTAGTAACCAAGGCTGGGGGAGATCAGAGTGGGGCTGTGGTATTGCAGGCAGGCTGCTGGGGTCCGAGCGCTGAACCAGAGTTCTGCAGCACACGGCCATTCAGGGAACTGCTTGCTTGCCTGCTCGCTATTCCTGGACTATGAGTTACAGCAGCACAGCATTTCAGGGAGGGATAGCTCAGTGGTTTGAGCACTGGCCTGCTAAATACAGGGTTGTGAGTTCAATCCTTGAGGGGGCCACTTAGGGATCTGGGGCAAAAATCAGTACTTGGTCCTGCTAGTGAAGGCAGAGGGCTGGACTTGATGACCTTTCACGGTCTCTTCCAGTCCTAGGAGATTGGAGATATACCTATCATTAATAAAAAAATATTAAGGCACACAGGGTTACAGGGCAGGCAGTGATACAGTCTCTCACTGGTCTGAGTTGAACCCTAGAATGTGACCCATTTGCTGTCTACCATCAGCCCTCCACCACTTTCCAAGTTCTACTTTTCACCCATTTGCTCCTCCTTTGCTAGCCTGCATATTTCTTCCCTTAAGTAGCCCAGCTTGCATTTGTCTAGGCAGATACTCTAGCTCTCATTGGATTAGTTCCCTATTTGCATGGGTGTTCACACCACTTCTAACAATATATGCAGATTTTGGGTGTGATCACAAAGTGCTAGGCCGCCTCCTCCTCATTTGACTTCAGATCCCTAAATAATAATAATGCATTCAGGTTTCTCTTTTTTCTTGCTCTAGTCTTCCTAGCGTCTCCATGCTCTCCAGGTGCCACATTACTCCTCATGCCACTTCCTTTTTATGATCTCATCCTAGTCCTCAGTACTGGTTTCTGACAGTAGCTTCAGCTGCTGTTTACACACCTCCTCCTTCTAAACAACATAGATCTGTTTGCCCTTCAACCATACTTACCCTCCTCTGCTGCTCTAATAACACATTTTACATAGCACCTTTCAGCAGAGGATGCTAAAGCACTTTCCAAGCATAAGATGAAACCCTGGCCCCATTGAAGTTAATGGGAGTTTTGCCAGGGATGTCACAGGGGTCAGAATTTCACCTGATAAGGGCATGGCTACACTAGAGAGTTTACAGTGGCGCAGATACACCGATGCAGCAGCACCATTGTAAACTCTCTAAACTAGTGGGAGAGAGCTTCTTCCATTGGCTTAAATTACTCCAGCCCCTGCTAGCAGCAGCAGCTCTGTCAGCAGAGACGCTCTCCTGCCAACATAGCACTGTGCACACCGCTGCTTATGTCACTATATCGTATGTCACTTGGTGTGTGTGGGTGAGATTTAGTCACCCCTCCAGCGTGACATAAGTTATTCTGACACAAACTGTAGTGTAGACATAGCCTTAAATAGAGGTACAGTGATTAAAATGGAGATAAGTAACTTCTTTGCAGAGATGCTGAGAGATTTAACAAGAGGAACATTGACCCCCTGGACATCAGTGGCAAAACTCTCATTAACTGGGCATTCATTCGTAATGCCTGCACTCTGATCTTGATTCGTGTGCCTTAAGTCAGAGAGAGAATAGAAGTTAAGTTCAGAATATAGGAGTTACTAATACCCAGGCCTGAGCTTAAGCCACTGGCTCACACTTACCACTTATCTGAATGACTTGAGAGACAGAAGAGATACTGCAGCTTATCAACTATCAACACATCACAGTACATTTCCTTGTATGACTGCTTCTCAAAAACAGAAGCCAGAAAATACAGTTTGCAGGCAAAGCCGCTAATTTTCAGAAAGAAAACGGTTGTATCCGCTTTGTGGTGAGAAACACCTGAAGCTAAGGGAGCTGCTTTAGAAGCAAGAACAAAATGGTCTGTGGTGCTTACAGCTGTGCTTTCAACACTGGAAAATAAATCAGCATTTCAACACAGACCCAGCATAATTACATACAATTGCGTGTAAGAGCTGCTAGGGTGTTATTGGCTTGCTGTTATGAACCTGCCTTGGTTGATGTTTCTTAAGGACTGTTAGGAAGGTTATTTACGGTAGGGGGATCAAAAGGTTGATAAGCAAGTTACAAGACTTACAGATTTATAGTACCATTTTGTTCTGACATCAGAGAAACATCACTCACTTCCTATCCTGGGACTATAGCACTGCCAACTGCTTTCTGAGGAAATTCCCACGGACAATATGCTGCTGCTTCCAAAACAGAACAGATGCACGGCCGTTCTAAAAAGGAAATATTTCGCTAGTAGATCACCATAGCTTCTTGTATTGTTTCACTTCACATTCCTACAATTTTATTTATAAAGCAGTGTGCACAGCTCTGTACAAAGGCAGACATGGCCCCTCCTTTAAGGAGCTTGCACTGAGATGCCGGTCCTGCAACTGACTGTAGGCAGCTGCAGGGCTCTGCCCACACAGAGTTAGCTCCAGGACCAGGCCCTAAACCAGACAGACACTACAGATCAGCTGACAGGTTACTATCACAAAGCAGGGTGGGCATCTTTGAAGGATCACTGATGAAAGGCTTTGTGAACAGTGCATCCCGAGGATAATTTGAGTGAAGGGGAGGATATACTAAAAGAAAAGGGGTGATATAAAAAGAATACGCAAAGGGGGAGCAGGAGAAGGGTATAAAAGGAGGAAACCTCAGGAGTTGAGATTGCAAAAGTAAACAAACACAAAGATATTGGTACAGTAAAACTGTGCTGTGCCTCAGAGGAGAGGATGGGAAGCTTGAACTTGATCTAAAGACAAGGGGCTGGTGGTGTGACAGGGCAGATCAGGGAGAGGAAGCTAGTAGCTGTGCTCTGGAGTTGGCAGGGAGCATGGGATGGCAGAGTCAAAGGAAATCAGGAGAAGCTATTTTCAGTTAGCCTGCCTAGAGGGTATCCACTTCTATACTGCAGGGTAAAGGCAAGACTACAAGTTTCTGCTGATCTGGAATTTCACAACTGCTGAAGTCCTGGGCTCCCTCCATACAGTTCTGTCAGTGCAGATCAAGTGTGACCTGAAGTTCCACTATTCTAGTCTAGTCCATTCTTGAGAAGTTGTGCCAGAGTGGGTCAAAGTGTTTGGGAGAACAATCTTATTTTCACTCAGTGCCGTGCAGAGGAAGGGGGCAAGTGGGGCAATTTGGCTCAGGCCCTGCAGGGGCGCCCACGAGAGTTTTTCAGGGCCCCTGGAGCAGGGTCCTTCACTCGCTCCAGGGGCCCCGGAAAACTCTCGCAGGGCCCAGGCCCCCGGAGCTTCTTCTGCTCTGGGTCTTCGGCGGCAATTTGGTGGCAGGGGGTCCTTCCGCTCCGGGATCTGCCGCCGAAGTGCCGGGTCTTCGGTGGCAATTCGGCGGCGGGGGGCAGACCCCAGGCCCCCTGAATCCTTCGGGCAGCCCAGTTTTCACTTGCGATCAAAGACTAGATTTGAAGCCAGGCTCCAAGTGAAAGACTAGCCCACTGAACTACAATTAGGCAGCATTTTTATTGAGTATGTCTAGTGAAAACGTGAGACTGAACCTTGGTTTAACAGGTCATCAGAACCCAGCAACAATGCAATACATTCATGGTGGAGAGTATACATACACATGTATATACACATAAGCACACACACCGGGGTATCAGAAAAAGAGAACTTTTGACATTTCATTGCACTTAATTTCTCTCATCATGATGCTGAGAGCATCTAACGCTAACTGTCACACTTTTAAATTAGAATGTAAAAGCTTGTAAAAACCTAGGGCATTTATAGAACTATATTAAATGCATCATTGACTTGAAACAACAGAACGCGTTATGCAAATTATCAATCTAACTGCTTCAGGGACAGAGCTCCAAACCAAAAGATCTTTAAGTCAGCTGGCCAGATATTACGCGCCTAGAGGGCTTTGGGTATGCCCTATAAATTAAAATGTATTTAACAGGTAAATACGTAACAGGAAGTTTTGTAGCAAGGGAAAGTAACTATGATAATGAGGTAAACATATGGCAGAGAATACAATAATTGTGTGCTCTGCACAGGAAATGGCAGCTTTGGACAATTGGTCCTTGAATGCTGGAGAAAGCACTGTATCCTGGCCACATGTTGGCCCAAACAGTGAGAACAAGTGTGTGGATACTGTAGCTTACTCCAGAAGCAAAGACCCATCTCAACAGCTGGGTGGCTGAATAGGTGAGTATGAAATCACTCTTCTACACCAGGGTTTGATTTTAAAGCCACCGGCATAAGTATGGGTGAATTTTCAGCTTTATTAAGAGCCAGGGAGTGGGGGGGGGGAGGGGAGAGGATGCGGTTAATTAGGAAGGGAACACTTCAGAGGTCCAGAGGAAACATATTTGACACAATACAGCTCATAGATGGAAGAGGTCTATGACACAGCATTTGTCTGTGCTTTGCTAGCTCCGTCTGCAGGTATTTTCTCCTTAATTATGATTTTGAAAGAACTGGTAAGAGGAAAATGATGTGAGTGGACTTTGGTTACCAGGGAGAAATACTCTCAACTAAGCAGTGGCTTGAATAGGGGAATATGAAAGGCATCTGCCCAAACACACAATGCTGAAAAGACAGAAAAACTTGAACTATTATGACCATCCTAGAAACATGTCTGATGAAAGACGAAGGTGACGAGACACGGTCAGGATAAAATCCATATTTTTAAAGAAGAATTTCCTTATGCATATGTGACGAACTGGGAAAGTTCTTAATGTTTTCTCTGAATACTGTATTGGTGCCTCAGTGTCCCCATGGCAGTTCTAAAGTATCTGGCAGAGCAAAGGGCCAGTGCACCTAAATGCCTGACACTCTGTCTCCTAGCAACTGATGGCCTGGGCCCCTCCCCTGCAAAGGTGCCAGCTGAAGGTGCTGGAGACAAAGGGATCAGGTGACCTCCTGGCCTGGGGAAAGGGGCTGAGGAGAGAGGAGGGGCTGGGAGGGGTTGTTAGTCTGGAGCTGGCTGGGGTCAAGGGTGGAGGGCAGACCTAGGGGTCTGGCTCACTGCCCCCCAGAATGGACCCAGCCGAGGGGTCCGGTTCGCTGTATCTACAAGCTCTGTTTTAGACCCTGTTCCTGTCATCGAATAAACCTCTGTTTTACTGGCTGGCTGAGTCACGTCTGACTGCAAAGTGAGGGTGCAGGACCCTGTGGCTTCCCCAGGACCCCACTGAGGCAGGCTCGCTGTGGGAAGCGCATGGAGGGGCAGAGGATGCTGAATGCTCCAAGGAGAGACCCAGGAGGTGAAGACGTGTGAGCTTCTTGCCCTGAACAAGTCTGCTCCAAGGGAGAGGAGGCTCCCCAAAGTCCTGACTGGCTTGGTGGGGAGCAGTTAGAGAGCATCGCCCGGTGACTCCGTGACAGCATAATACAAGCACCACTGTAGCATTTTATAGAGCTGTTTTACATAGGAAATGTTGGACTGGCTCAGACCTATGTTGATTTAATCCAGTATCTTGTCTCTTGACAGTGGCCAGCATCAATGCTCTAGAACAGTTGTGGGCAACCCGTGGCCCATCAGGGTAATCCGATAGTGGGCCGTGAGGCATTTTGCTGACGTTGACTGTCTGCAGGCACGGCCTCCCACAGCTCCTGGTGGCCGCGGTTCGCCAGGTTCCTGGGCGCCAGATCCCGGGCCGCAAGTTGCCCACCACTGCTTTAGAAGAAACTGCACAAGTGGCAGACTAGGGTAATCTACTTCTTCAAGGTCTCTTCCTTATCTCTCATAATTTGGAATTATTTTAAGCAGCAGGTTTTGTATTATATATAAAATTAGGTATTAGGTCCTTCCAATTCTTTTTTTCAGCATTCATTTTTATAATAGGGATATTCTTGTTGTCTATAGAAAGGTCGAATCCCTCTTTAGTCCTCACTAAATTCTTACCTCCAACAACATTCTGTGGCAATGAGTTCCACAGTCTAATTAGGCACAGAGAATTATCTTTTATCAATTTTGAATGCATCATTTTTCAAATTAATCAAATGTCCCAATGTTCTTGAGTTTTGACACAAGGAGAACAGAAACTCTTATCTCCTTTTTCTAGAACATTCATTATTTTAGGGGATTTTATTATGTCCCCTCAAATTTGTCTCTTTGAAAGATAAGCAATCCAAATATTTTCATATTTGTCTTCGTATGAGAGTATTTCCATGCCTCTAATTATTGCATTTTTCTGTGTTTCCAGTCAATTTCATTCTCTGGTTTTCTTGCACTATTCAGTGCTGAAATGCTTGAGTTCCAAAGGTTGCAAAGGACTTTTTTTTTTTGTTAAAATACATTTCCTGTGAAATAAAATGTTTTTATAAAAAACAAACTTTGGGTCACATTTGCCCTGACAATGCCATTTTAAGTATAATTTGTAGGCAAAGAACACTTGTGTTCTCATTTTTATTGGATAAAACCAGCTTGGTCTCACCTCATCAAGCTTATAAACATAAAGCCCTTACAAGTCTAACATTCTCACGCTGAATACAACGACCAGGCCAACTGCAGAAGGAAGAGGTGGAAAAATTTGTATGCAAGGCTCAGGAATCCTTAGAAGTGTTTTAAAAACAAAGAACGAATGCAATGCTTAAGATAACTGTCCAAACTGGTGCTGATGCCATTCAATCTGGAACAACATCCAAGAACTCAACTCTTTCAACCCTCACTCAACTCTGTGCAGGAAGCTGTCCAAAGTAACACGGTCCCTTAGGCACCAGGCAGTGGCTCTGAGGTCTGTGAAGCTTAATAGCCATATTTTTCATTCAGATGAGTCTTGCCATCACCGCTTTGACCTGATTGACAAGAGACAAAAAAATATATATATATATATATTTGCTCTTCCAAGATCAACTCAGAGCAAAGAATGAAACTGTCTACACAGAGCATACATTCAAGAGGCAGAAAAAGTATACCAACCCACACAATGGATACTACAATGCTAGTCTCCTTTTAAGATGTAATTCCTGACAGCTGGGAGTCATATGCTGGGAGTTACAAGACTACATAATATCTTTCCTGTTTATATGGTTCCTCCAGTGTCTCCATTATGCCAGCGCAGACAGGAGACAAATCCTCCCATTAGCAGCTGGAGACAGGAAAAGAAAGCTCCCTCAAAAAAAAAGGAAGCTGGCTAGACACACCCAGGTCAGCCTGTCTTCTGGTCAGCTGAGCCAGGAATTTTGCTCTAGTTTTTACTAATGCTAATGGAGTACAGTCCTTTTGTTCACTTAGCTCTGGGTTAGAGCTCTCCTCAATGAAGGTCCTTCCCCATTTCCTCCCTCCCTATGAGGATCAGCAATGTTTTAAACCCCCTAATTATCTGTAATTTTGAGAAAGACTATCATGAACCCATATGAAATCTAATCTATGCACTTAATATGAAAAGCTACATGCATAAGCCATGCTCCTATTAAAAAAGTATAATTGAAAATTCATTGCATCATTAAAAATAACCACAGAAGGTTAAATCAAAACGATTTGAAGGTTAATTAGAAAAAAGTTAATCTTTTACCTTTCACCCTCCACACAAATTGGATTTGTGCCCCTATTAAAAGTCATTCCATATCTCTGCCACAATAAGTTAATAAGACTTGTCTAGCCAAAACATGTGATATGAATTGTAGGAAGATTTGTGTTTCAAAGTTTTGGCCAAAGAGTCTTCAAGAAGTTTTAGAGGACCAATCCCATAGGTTGCTGAATATCCCAATGACTTCAGTGAAAGTTGAGGCTGCTCAAAACCTCACAGGCTTTGATCTCCCTCTCAAATAATAAAACCACCACCATACTTGGTGTAATGAAGCCGATAGAGAACTGCAGGAACTAATAACAGCACATATAATAGTGTGAAAAGTACATGTTTGTGTTACACCCATCCCAAATACCACGCATGTGTGAAATATCCATGCTGGTTGATTTTTCTTTTGGCCACACTTCAGCGACCACAGGACTTTTTTGCAAATTGATTCCTGATTTACTGGTGTAAGAAGTTAGAGGAAATTGCTTGGTACCTGCAGGAGGCATCCACACACAGTAGTCTGGGTCGTCTTCTGGGTATTGCGAGGAAGAAAGTGCTTGCTGGAGCTGCAAAAAATAAAAATTTGAGCAGATATTTTTAAAGATATAGCATTCCTAGCATAAAGTTCCCAGGTGTTTCAAGTAGTCAGTTTTAAGCTCATGGAAGTGGTGTGGAATTAAAAAAAAGCTACTGAGAGGTGGGAGCAGTTTCCCTACCATGAAGAGTCAATGAGGAAAAACAACAGGAGTGCAGGGGCGGGTAACAGAGCAAGCAGGTCTCAGAGCATAGATCGTAGGAGGACGACTCCCTCCGATACAGCCATGAAATCCCCAATGAAGTCAGAAGATGAGTGTACTAATGAGGGCAGAACTTAACAACATTACAGATAATACAAAACACAGGATTGTGTCCAGGGTGTGTGCAAATAAAGGTTACAATCAGAATGTTCATTTTTGTATTCGCTGATTCTTGAGGGTTTAAATTTGTAAGCTTAATGTTTCATTGTAAAATTGACATCAGTGTATGTCCCTGTTTAAGGCAAAAGATGAAGGTGAGACTTAAGTGATATAGGAGCACAATTCACACTGGAAAAAAAAATTATATTAAGGCCAACAGTTTCAAACTTGAATGTCTGAAGTTATGCTGTTAAATAAGAGTGGCCTGGTTTTCCAATGAGATATATGCTTCCAGCTCCCATTAATGTCAGTGGAATTTGTGACTGCTAAGTGCTTCTCAAAAGTCAGGCTATTTTCATCAAGGTCTAAATATGGAGATAGCAAGTTAAGGTCAGGTTGAAAATTTAGGGCTGAAACAGTAATCTTTTAACTGCTTTCATCTTTTACTTCCACAATTATGTAGTCAAAATCTAACAACTCCACAGTGAAATACTGAAAACAGTTAAAAAAATCACCTATATTTATGTCTTTAAATCGTGATTTGAGGACTTCAGTAACTCAACCAGAGGTTGGGGTCTATTACAGAAGTGGGTGAGTGAGGGTCTATGGCCTGCAGTGTGCCGGAGGTCAGACTAGATGATCATGATGGTCCCTTCTTAAAGTCTGGTCTTAAACTCTAGGAGTCTATATTTTATTTACTAAGTACTGAATTTATGTACCGGTTATAACATAAAACCTTAATACAGATCTACCAGCATGATCAAAGCAATTTTTCAGTCCCTCAGATCTGTTTAATCTTCTAAAATTAACCTGGATTAGAGACCTCTGGAAGATCTAGCCTCCTGGAAAGTGTCAGCATGTAAAATTCAGCTATTTTTATTCTTGTGCACAAAAAAGTCAAAATCTTCTCAGAAGGAGAAAAGACTTTTCCCAGTTTTGCATGACTAAAAAGTGTATAAAAAGATTTTTTCCTCCAACTTTTAAAAAAATGCTACTTTTGGACTGAAACCCAATATGGAAAATATCAACCAAAAGGAGATTTTTTTTTTAAAAGATAGCATGTGCAAAAAGTGATCTGTAATGGGAATGTGAAGATAATCTAAGGTATTTAATATTATGAGAATGCTATAATATTAGACTGCTTGAAGTGAATTAGTGCTGGTTAGAGGTGCTGGGTTTGACAGCCCTGGAGACGGATACTTTCTACTTATCCACAGAAGGGGTACACCACAGACTGTAGCAGTGCAAATTTACTGACACGTCCCTCACTAATATGCTTCAACCTAGCTACGGAGGGGCAACCTCCAAAGAATGTTCCCATTCAGTCTTTGGCTTCTTTGCTGGGATTGCTGACAAAGGAATCAACTAATGCCAATGGAAGTATTTTTTTGGATTAGCAGATCCTGCTAGTGGCTGATGGGCATTATGTCTCTCTGTTACCTGACGCAGTGTATTTGCATAGCATTCCATCAATTACAAAACCTACAACCAGAATGTGCTGCGTAGAAATTGCCACACTGGATAAACTTGTAGTCCATCTAGTCCAGTACCCTGTCTCCAACAATGGTCAGTACCAGATGGTTTAGAGAAACTTACAAGACCCCATGGAAAAGGTTCCTTCTAAGCTCAGGCAGAAGTGATTATCTTTATGCCCCAATACATGGAGGGTTTATATCCCTTACAGATTTTTATCCTAGAAACAACTCTATCCTCCTTGTGAATGCACTGAAGGCCACTTACACCTTGGCTCCCAGTTACATTAAATTACACAACACCAACAATGGCCCCTTTCCACAACTCCCCAAAAGGATAAAGTTATATTAAAGGTAAGACATGTTAATGAGAGAGGTGGTCCCCAAGTTTTCCAGACTAAGACCTTTGCTATGAGCCAGTGCGTGCAACATCCCACGCCAATCAACAAGAAAGCTCTGCAGTCACAGGTCTGGGCCTTGAAGCATGCCAGTTTTTATGGTAAGTAGGAGCACATACAAGAGAATGAGAGATCACATCACTGTGATCCAGCACAAAGTGTTATCAATACAGTTGGAAAGGAAGCTTTGATGAATAGACTGGTCGTCTAGTTTGACTGTAGCTTTTACGAATCTCTGTCATTCCTGAAATGCTAGCTCATAGCTTCTCAGCAGGCACACTCCTTGGTGACTTGCAATAGCTCTCTATGCCGGCTGCAGCAGCAGTGCATTAGAACAGTGGTCTTCTCCAAACTTTTTTGATCGTGCACCCCTATCAGTAAAAAATTTTGAGCACGTACCCCCTGCAGCGCCACAGGGCTGGCTCTACCATTTTTGCCGCCCCCTGCAAAAAAAAAAAAAAGAAAAGAAAAAAAAAAGCTTCGACTTCTGCCCAAACACTCTTCTCCCTGCCCCTCCTGCCGCGCACCCCGAAGGATGCTCTTGAGCACTCCACTTTGGAGACCACTGCATTAGAAGACTAGTCTCACACACCATGGAAGACATCACTGTCACAAAGCCGTACTCCAACCAAGTCACCAGCTTATTTCACTCAGAAGGAATCTTTTAAATTAAATTAGATTGTTGACTTCTTGGGGCAGGGACTGTCTTTCTATGCATGAGAGAGCTTCAGGTATCGTTACTTACCCTGCTTGGGCCATTCACTTTCGTCTTTTTCTTGGGGCTCTCTTCAAATGTCTTGCATGCTCTCTCTGATGCTGGGAAGAAACAAGATCTGTTTTATAGCACACTGTATTGCTCCTACATCATGAACCAGCAGCTCTATCAGCAAAAAGTTTACAAAAGGCCTACTTAAAAACAGACCTGTCAAAGGAAATGATTCATTAACCTCACTGTACCAAAATTCACTTCTTTTATCTGTTGAACAGGATCCTATGATTATTAATGTATTGAGATTAAATACATTTAAGTGACAACTGTAGTTTAACATATTCAATCCTCTAGCTGGCACTCCATATATCCACACTTGTAAGGGGTTAGGATCTAATAGGTCTTTCCATCTGCAGTTACTATAATGATAAATTCTAGTAGTCAAGCAATCTTCTCCCTGCAGATTACAAGAGGATTTAATACTGAAGCTGGAGCATGGAAGTCTTGGACTCTGGCCATCAAGAGTCTATGCATTGGGCCACGAAGACCGAAAGCTACTTTAGGAAATATATGGAACCAACATACAAAAATGCCACTTCACTGAGTACAGAAGTATCAGTTAGTGAAAGAGAACAGTGAGGGAGCACGTGAGGTGAATAGCCTTGACACTCCTGTCATTTAACCTAAGTGACTCAAGATCTCAATCTCATGTGACATCGAAATTCATCCCTATGAGACAATAAGAGGACAGTCTCCCTGAGGAATCTTAGACTGCCAGAGACTATCAGGTGGGAGAGCAGAGCAAAAGCATTCATACAGATCTCTTCCAAATTTTGCATGCCAAGTCAGGCCTTGATCTTGAGGATCAGACGGATTTTTGTAAAACGCATGGCGACATTTGAGCAGCTCAGAGTGCATGCTACTGCCAGCCCTATGTTACTTGAGATTTGTATTGGTACAAAGCTTCACAAGCACGTCCCCTCTGACCAACTCTTAAGACAGGACAAGATAAGGAGGAGGAAAAGGGTGCATCATTTTTTACACTTGGTTCTTCCTCACAAGATCCTGCTGTCACTCTACTACATCAAAATAATTTTGTATTTATACAGTGTCTTTCATCGAAGGACCTCAAAGCGCCTTACAGATTTGGAGGGGCGAGGAGAACTGAAACACAGAGGTGAAGTGACTTGCCCAGAAGTCACATATTTAGGCTGTGGCAGAGTTGAGAATAGCCCTTACAGCCCTTGGATTCCTAGTTCCCTAATTCAGAAACTAGACAATGCTGTTTCCTTTTGCTAATTTGCATAGACAATAGCTCCTTTGCATACATTAAGTCCATAATCTCCTGCACAATTGCTGAGCTCCACATTGCATTGCTCACCTTGAGATTTCTCTTGTGATAGGTCCACCTGATATTCATTCTCTGGTATCTTTAACTGCTTGCTGATGGGCTGAGACTGAAAACCAATCCCTGTAATAAACAGCCAAAAAGTCAACAGAATACATTTATCAGGCATCCCAAGAAGTAGAGCACTAGTATCACTGAAACACAATACACTAGAGTAAACTTAGCTGCATTCATTTCAGCACTGACATTCAAATAAAGGGACAATTCTCCATAAACAGGCAAAGAGATTAAACGTAGAAAGACTATTTCAATGCAACATTGGGAAAGGAGTATAAATTAACCCATAGAGCCAGTTTAAACTAACAACAACTTGGCCATATTGCACATGATACTATACATTAAGGCAAGGAGGCAGAGTTGCAGATACGAGGGAACAAAATAACTTACTGCAATGTCATGGCTGAGTTTTCACATGCACAGAGTTGGTGAATGCAAAAGGCTTTGAATTTGGATATAAGCTCCATAGAGACAGTCAAGATCCTGCCATTATGACTTTTAAAATATTTTACCTCCTCAGTTTATAAACCTTCAAAGGTGGTATTCCTCTAAAATCTGTTTTCTTTTTATTTATGTTCCCTTACAACAATGCCATGTTCTAGTTTGTTACTGTAAGACACTCAAGTGCTGCACACCCTGGTTTAATCAACAAGATTTCTTTTGTCTCTTTTTTAACCCCCAAACTATGGGAAATTTGCTGTTGTGCAGAGCTTTAATACAAAATCAGGTGAAACTCAGTTGTGTCTTGGATCTGTTTGTGCCCAGAATGCTGAACTCATAGGCACAAAGCTGTGAAAAGGAAATCTGCAAAGTGTCACATGAACATCTGTGAAGCAAATCTCCATAGCTTTGTGCAACTCTGAAAAATCCAGTAGTTTACAAATCACATAACCTAATGCAGGGAAAAAGGAAAAAAGGGGTCACTGTTTACCATGGGTAGATTCCAGATTCTTACCAGGAGAACTGGCAGGAAGACTAGTCTCTTGTTCTACTTCTTCTCCTGCCATTTTCAACTCTGTTTTTTGTGTCTCAATGTTTGCTGCTTTGATTTCCTGCTCCTCATCTTCATCCTCATCTTCCTCTTCCACTTCAGGCCCATCATCTTTCATTTTTAACAAGCTTTCAGGGATATCTGGACGCCTGACAGGCAACTTCTGTAACGTAAAAGCAAACTGATGTAGCAGTGCTTAGGTAATCTGGTGATGAGTGCTATTAAATACCCTAAGATATATAGACAGGTTGATGCAGAATGGCCACAGGCAGACAAGACAGGACAAAGCACCATGCATGTTCCACTCATAGGAAGAGCTAGAAAAGTACCACCAAACGGACGACGAGCTATTTTGTCCTAAGGAAAGGTATCTGCGCAGGTGAAAATGAAGAGTGAAAAGAGACAGTCATTGTCCCCAGGAGAGCAGGTCATAGTTTTTTGATAATCATATTGGGAATTAAACCAATAATGCATTTGAATTTAACTAACAGGCCAAGAAGAATAAAAAAGAAAGTGAAAGGGAAGCCAATGACCTAAGGAAAGAAAAGCAAAGAATACCTTAAAACTGCTTTCTTCATCATACTTACCCCCAGGTTTCCAGTTTTCAGTTTGAATTTTCTTCCGCCCTTCATTGCACCAAAGAGAGGCAACGTTAGCTTTTTAGGCTTGCTCTCTAGTTCCAGACTATGACTCCCAGTCCTAACAAAATTAGATACAAAGAAAAGCGATTAGCACATGCAAAGCCTACGGTAAATACCTAAGCATCAACCTCTTCTATTTAAGAACAGAAACATTTGCGGAACAAAGGTGATGCTATGGAACAAGAACTCAAACCCTGCTGTCTGATCCTTCTGCATGAAAGGTCATTAAGAAAAACCACTGTGTGCTTGTGCGTGCACGCATGCACACACACACACACACACACACACACACACACACACACACACACACACACACAAAGCAGGTGTTGATCTTACTGCTTTAACTCCATTGTTGCTGCATCTCTCTGTAGCATTCCTCTAACATGGCAATGGGTCAATGGCACACTTACACATCAAAGTGACATCTCAGACATAGCATAAGAGGTGGACCCACTGTATATTTTGCTCTTTATACATTTTGGTAGCATTCCACTCACCAGGACAATTTCACATGGATAATATACAGTGATTATTGATGTAGACTCACTGGGGCTTCAGCTCTGGCAGTTCTGCAGGTTTAACAATCTTGATTAACCCTTTCAATCTCTGCTGTTCTTTCCTCAATTCAAAAGCCCGCAAATGAAGCTTCTTCCTCATTACGCTGTCTAAGGAGCAGCCTGATTTTATTTCAGTCATGAACTCATCCAAGGAATCCTGAGAAGCCGGCTGGGGTTGGGCTGGGCAAGATGATTGCAAAATGCACATGGTAGAAGGGGGGAAAAAAGGAAAAAAGATGAGTCTCATACCTACCAAATTTAACCTTAAAAGATTGCAAAGGGTGTGATGGGGCCATATAAATACCCAAGACAGATAACTAGCCAATACACCGCCCTCTGTGCAAAACCCTCACTATTCAGCTAAATAATGGGCCAAATTTGTCCTTGGGGATGAATTCAATGGAGTTCCCTAAAGGATTCATTTGATTCAATACATTTTAGACTGTTTAAACCCATTTCTGAATTTGTGAATGTTAACTCAAGTAATCACTCCCTTGAAGTCTAAGTATTTCCTATTTTACCTAAAAATTACTTCATCTGTGACTCCTGTTTAGACAACCTTACATACTGTTGTTACTTTGCCAATGGTTTCTAATTGGGAAGGCTGATTTATATTTGGGAAAATAAAAGGTATGTGTTTTTTTCCTTGGATTTTGACAATGCTACAGAATTTGCATCCTCTGAGTTATGTCAGAGGCAGATAATGAAGAGAACTTATTCTGTGTTGTCAGAACTTCTGAGCCATTTGTTGTCCGGTAAGAACTTTCTCTCCCACCCACCCCCACTATTATACGTTATGCTAAAATTCACGCAAATTTAAATCTTTGTAAATGTATGATTAAGTGTGCATGTAGATATATACATGTCTGTACACAATTATGTAATTCGCAAATTTTTAAATCCCAACCCTAATTATAAGACAGCCCTAAGTATTTTAAATTCCAGCCCTAATTAACTCAGCCTTAATTATAAATCAGAATTGGTTGAATGTAATTAAAGATGATTTTTTTTTTGGCTTTGTTTAATTTTTTTGTGATGAGTATATTTTTGAAAGTGATTGTAAGGAACTATTAAGCGTTTCTTCTAGTTATGCAAACATTTATAAAACGCCTCCATTTATAAACTGGATATTTCTGATATAGAACAAAATATAGTTTCACGTTTAACAAACATACAAAAGCTGTAGCGGCATGTAACAGTAATTACTTAAAGATCCCTTAATTAATAGGATGCAAGAAATTATTATTACTTGGTATGCTATGTGCCCTAATCTACCTTGGGAAGAGGATATAACAGCCTTAATAAAATTGTATTGTTAAGTAGTCCAGCCAAAGGAGCTCATATTTCGTCTATTTCTCTCATATATAATTAAAAACTTTACACTGAGTGTGAATCAGGACAAAAGCTACCCACAAACTGACTGTTTGAACCTTATGATCATGATGCCTACAAAATAACCTTGAATTAAAAGGTGTGTATATAGATACACACACACAGAGCACTTTTACTACTAAATTTACACACTTTCTGCACTATCTGATGGATTAGTCCATTCCTAGAGAGATGCTTAGCATACCACTAGATTAAGTGTCTGTACTTTAAAAGTTAGCCAGCGAATAGGCATGCTCCAGACCCAAAAAGATCCCAACCTGGGAAAAACCTTGAAGAAGTCCATGGGAATTAGGTGCTCAGCACCTCACAGGATTGGGCCTGAAGTTGGGCACAATGGACCAGCCCAGAAAATGGATACATATAACCCTGCCCCAATGTAGAACGGAATAGTTGTCTCTGCCTAAAATGCTGCCATCATTTCAACATAGAGGCCTGGTCTACATTACGCGTTTAAACTGATTTTAGCAGTGTTAAACTGATTTAACGCTGTACCCGTCCACACTACGAGGCCCTTTATATCGATATAAAGGGCTCTTTAAATCGGTTTCTGTATTCCTCCCCAACGAGAGGAGTAGCGCTAAAATCGGTATTACCATATCGGATTAGGGTTAGTGTGGCCGCAAATCGACGGTACTGGCCTCTGGGCAGTATCCCACAGTGCACCACTGTGACCGCTCTGGACAGCAATCTGAACTCGGATGCAGTGGCCGGGTAAACAGGAAAAGCCCCGCGAACTTTTGAATTTCATTTCCTGTTTGCCCAGCGTGGAGCTCTGATCAGCACGTATGGCGATGCAGTCCCAAATCCAAAAAGAGCTCCAGCATGGACCATATGGGAGATACTGGATCTGATCGCTGTATAGGGAGACAAATCTGGTCTATCAGAGCTCCGTTACAGAAGACAAAATGCCAAAGCGTTTGAAAAAATCTACAGGCTACACAGTGCTGCATGACAAGCGTAACGGAAAGCCAAAGAGTCAAATGGATGCTCGTGGAGGGAGGGAGAGGGTACTGAGGACTCCAGCTATCCCACAGTCCACAGCAGTCTCCGAAAAATATTTACATTCTTGGCTGAGCTCCCAATGCCTGTAGGTTCAAACACATTGTCCGGCGTGGTTCAGGGTATAGGTCGACAATTTACTCCCCCCCCCCCCGTGAAAGAAAAGGGAAAGAAATCATTTCTTGACTTCTTTCAATGTCACCCTATGTCTACTGAATGCTGCTGGTAGACGCGATGCTGCGGCAGTGAAGAGCAGTATCCGTTCCTCTCCCCTCCCCGGTGGCAGATGGTGCAGTAGGCCTGCTAGTCGTCCTTGTCATCATCCCGTGAGTGCTCCTGGCTGGCCTCAGGTGAGGCTGGCCGGGGGCACCTGGGTAAAAATAGGAATGATTCTTGGTCATTCCCAGTAGATGGTACAGAACGGCTGGTAACCGTCCTCATCATAGCAACTGGGGGCTGAGCTCCATCAGCCCTCTCCCTTTCCTGTGTACAGAAAAGATTCTGTACTGCCTGGACTGTCATAGTAGCGGGATGCTGGGCTCCTCTCCCCCACACCGCTTAATGTTCTGCCTGGACTGTCATAGCACCGGGAGGCTGCCTCCCCCTCATTTTATCTCACTAACAAGTCACTGTTTCTTATTCCTGCCTTCTTTATAACTTCATGACACAAATGGGGGGGACACTGCCACGGTAGCCCAGGAAGGTTGGGGGAGGAGGGAAACAACGGGTGGGGTTGTTGCAGTGGCACCCCCTGTGAATGGCATGCAACTCATCATTTCTGTGGGATCTGACACGGAGCAGCTATGCTCTCTGATACACTGGTTCTCTAGTACACTTGCCCCATATTCTAGACAGGACTGATTCTATTTTTAGAAACCATAAAGGAGGGATTGACTCGGGGCGTCATTTCCAGTTTTGCCTTTGCGCTCCCAGCCGATCTCAGCCAGGGGCATCCATGATAACAGCAGACAGCACAGAAGGACAGATAACCGTCATCTCATTGCCAATTTACACTGGCAGCAGACGGTACAGAATGGCTGATAACCGTCTCTGCTATCATGCAAAAGCAAATGAATGCTGCTGTGTAGCGCTGGAGTATCGCCTCTGTCCGCGGCATCCAGTACACATATGGTGACTGTAAAAAAAAAAAAAAAAAAAGCTGCAACGGGCTCCATGGTTGCCGTGCTATGGCATCTGCTAGGGCAATCCAGGGAAAAAGGGCGTGAAATGATTGTCTGCTGTTGCTTTCCCGGAGGAAGGGATGACTGACGACATTTACCCAGAACCACCCGTGACAATGATTTTTGCCCCATCAGGCACTGGGATCTCAACCCAGAATTCCAAGGGGCGGGGGGGACTGCGGGAACTATGGGATAGCTACAGAATAGCTACTCACAGTGCAACGCTCCGGAAATCGACGCTAGCCTCGGACCATGGATGCACACCGCTGAATTCATGTGCTTAGTGTGGCCGCGTGCACTCGACTTTATACAATCTGTTTTACAAAACCGCTTTATGTAAAATCGGAATAATCCCGTAGTGTAGACAAACCCAGAGACTCAGCAATGTGTAAGTGGATTTGGCAGTTTCAGCATTGGTGGCAATTACAGAGGGCAGCCGTGTCCCAGGTGAATACAGCTTTGGACAAACCAGTCTGTCCTCGGGTGAGCAGATCCACAATAGGATCTATTACCTCAGCATTAAAAAGGGAATCTCTATCCCACTGCTGCTTAAGGAACTAGTTTCCCCAAGCTCAGGCTATTGAATGCTGTTCACGGTCTTTTTCTTAGGATGCGATATCTGCAATAGCACAGAAAATTGCTTGGAAAACTAAAATTAGTCATCATTAGGAGCAGGATTAATCATGGATATTGTATTTTATGTTACAGGGACAAAAGCTCTAAGGCCACTTACTTCACTATCAGCTGGTCCATGAAGAAAAACATTGTAGCTCACAAAAAATAAAACTGAAAATGTCTGTGTATTTGATTTTCATTCAGCGGCACTGAAGTATGAGAGAGTTATCAAGCTTCCCTATCAGTAGTTAGTTCAAAATGAGTTTAGGAAGCAATCTATAAACCTCTATTGACATCTCTCTGACAACCACTTAATCTCGACAAGTGCTGGGTAAGAGGTGCGGTAATTCAGCCTGTCACTCACTTGTCCATCCTTCTGGAGTGCTGCTCTTAGAGGCCAGGCACGTAGTCACTTAGAGAAAGCCAAAGCTTGATAAGGTTTCACAACCTTACCTGCTGTAAGAGTATTGACAGACTACCAATACAACGATAAAAAAAAATCACCTATCATTAGTGTACATGCTCTAAGAAGCTGTAGGCTGGCACCTATGGTTAATGTGAGCGACCAATTTAAATTGCAAAGAAAAAAACAAGCAGTCAATATAAGGATTAAAATAGACTGGCCAGTGATGTAAGATTAGTTATAGTCTATCCTGGCCCAATGTGGAGAAGGCATTGTTAAACTGAGGTACCAAAAGTAGCCCCACTATTGTTTCAAAGTAAGGTCCGATACCTAGCAGTCTGACAGATCTAGCAATAAATGCTGGCATTCCAAGTTTTCCAGGGCTATAAAGGATTCATATCTACCTCAGTGAGTCATGACATGCTGGAATTAACAGTACTAAATGCTTTCAGGTTCAGACAGATTTTCCAAGCAATGGTCCTGGACAAATGACCAGAAACAAAATTGTTGATTCAAACTAGCACTGGTATTGGGTTTGTTTACCTATATGAAATAGCTGACCATATCACGCAGACATAAAAGTACAGCTACCATAAGCTGAACTATATTACCACCTGGAAGACACAATTCTCAGAGAAATCTTACTCACACAGGCATGCCCCAATCTTTGTTTATGCAAACTATTTCTGGTAGAAAATGTATAAAACACACACCTAAGTACATTTCCCTCAGATATCACCTGGCCACAAAGCACAGCCTACAAGTATATCTTTGTCTCAACTTTTTCTGGTGGACTTTTTATGTGCCCAATATTTGTTTTGTTTAAAAAGAGACAGTCAATTTGAATGTTTTTGAAATTCAGTTTACAATTTAAAGGCTGTACACTGACGATATTTATTTTTAAATTCCTTTTTGATAAAAAAGGGGGAGGAGAGTTTGCATTTCCTTGCTGCATTATCAGGGTCTTTGACTGGGCCCAAGAGCAATGCCACCAAATGTCCTTGGCAGTACACCTGCCTGCTGCCTCTTCACTTTAAGTTGCTGCTAACAATAAATACCTGCCTGCAGAGCCTGTGGAACAGTATAATCTTCTCCCTCCCAGCTACAACATCTCATGAGAGTGATGCAACTGACCATTAGAAAGCAGTATAACTGACTACTCAAGAAGTGCTGTCAAATGCACAAAGTCTATCTGAAAAAAACCCACAAAAATATGCTTTCCCCTCTGATCTTTCATTCTAGTAACTATAGCAGTTACTATAACAAAAGGAGGTATAAAATTTGCAGATGGAAGTAGGATTTTTTAGTGACAGCATCCTTTTAACTACTTCTATGAAATGCAAGAGCACATTATTGGCAGACAAATTTAAAGTATTTACATACACCTATATTCAGGGGTCATTCCACAAGGATCCCCGTAGACAGAACTTTTTGTTTCCAAATATATTTGCAGGGGATGAGAGGATTGGTGAAAGTTCTCTAGGATCCCCTAACCTATTCCCCACAGAGTCTCAAAAGCTTTACCTGATAGTGCTCTTTTCTTCGAGGAAGGTTAGATCTGACTCAAGTTATGGAATATGACCATCTCATCTGACAGTAGCTTTCCCCTACACACCCAACCCAGAAGAAGCTCCCCACCCACTCCAGAAGGGCAAGTCTGGAACCCAAACTCTGACATCACATGGCAGCAAGTTGCAAATTCACCAGACAGACTCAGGGTCCTAAACTTCAAGTATTTTTACTGTGTGCTTTTCAGTTTTTCTTTCCTTTAAACTTTTACATCTGCAGTGACAAAGATGACCTGAATAGAGATCATCTGCACTTGCAGAAGCCTTTGGTCTTTTGTTTCCTGCAAAAGGATTTGGAGGTTGTGGAAGAATTATCTTCAAATAGGGTTGGCCTCACAAACATGGTTAACACCAATGAGCACTAGTTTACCTGATTGAAGAGCTTTAGAGAGCTCTGTGCAGGAGAGGGCAGATTTTGTATACATGTCTTAACATATAGTTTTTAAATGAAAATGGAGGAGTGGAGTCTAGAAGCAGGCAAACTTGCAGGTCATTTTGCTGGCTATTGTTTCACACCAGTCCCAAAGAGAGTACCTAATCCAGTACACAGGATCCAACAGTAATAAGTATCTTAACAGTACATAACATCTAAGGTAAGGGGTGGAGGGTGTACTAGCTGGATGAGTTTAACAAGGGATACCTGGTGCCTTACCTTTCCCTGAAACCTTCAGCTTTTCTGTTATCTCAGAAAGTTCTTTTTCAGCTGCATTTAACTTTGCAACCTACAAAGAGCCACACAATTAAAAAACATTTTCATTTTAAAGATGTTCTTAAAATAAGTTATTTTAAAAACCAATATTCTACCACATTATCCTGTCTTTACACTGCTGATCTTTGGCCAGGAGGTTACTGGCTCAAAGGACTGACTCTGCTCCTAAACAATTTCTCATTTCATTTTCCTCCCGAAGCATCAAGATGTGCACATGCCTGGGTAACCATGTTATATTATTGTCACCCTTGTCTCTCCTTCTCACCCTCCTTGTCTGAGTATGACCCTAACTTGTCAAATCATGTTCAATCCAGTTTTATGGTCTTTGAAACAGAGATCAGATCATCCTGTTTTGGGAGGTACCACGTGCACTTTTGACACTTGGAAATTATTTTGTGATGGCCTGAAGCTGTTTGTGTCTTTGTTCTGATATTTAATTCACCCACCTCTCTGCTCTGTCCTGTCAAGCAGAAAAAAAACTGCACAAGCAAGCACAATACAGTACATTTCCCTAAACTTCACTGCATTCTGGTAACTCATTAGATAAAAATTATTTTCACAGCTCTGATCAATGAAGTTGCAAATTCCTCTTGCCTCCCCTAGTTTGTGTGTGTGAATTCAGGGCTCATGCCGGATGACTGATTGGCCTGGGGACTGAAGTCCTCTATCCACAGAGCAGGTACAGCAGAGCAAACTTCGGCAGTACTGCCTACCCTATGTGCTTCAACTTTAAACAGGAAGAGTTCTAGGATGAGAAGGCTTGTTCTCTATGCACAATCAATCCTGCTGCTTTTTGCTGAGGCTGCTAGTAGAAGTTACGTTGTACCAAAAGTGGTGGCAGTTTCCATGTTCACTCAGTTAGACTGGGACCATCAACTATGTGCACACATGCTACTGAAGCACTGGTAGCAACAGCTTTCTGGCACTTCCACCCTGTGCTGGAGTCAAAAGATTCCATGCATACGCCAACACCAATCTTCAACCCTTCAAGTCTCTTGTTCTATGGACGCTGAGCCCTACTGACTCCACTCTAGGTTGATCAATTGGTAATTACAGGCCTGAGATGGTATCAGAGCACTGTCTAATAAGAGCAATTTTAAATCCCTTTGATCTTTCTTTCCAGCAGCCGCGTACGCAAGACTGATTATAGCCTGAAGCCAACAATGCCCTGTCTGGCTGTTAACCCGAGGTTCTTCTTACCAGTGAATCAAAAGTCTCCGGCTTCTCTTCTATTTTCCCAGCTTTTTTCATTCTGTTCAGTCGTTTCTTTTCAACAACCCCAGTTCGGTCCAGGAAGGTGTCATCATCACTGTCATAAAAGTCCTCCTCTTCCCAGTTCTTTGCTTTCCTTTTCCGGGATACTGAGAAGGGTGAGGGGGAAAGGTGAGCAAGGAAAGAAGAGTTAAAACTCTTGAAAAAGAGAATGGTTTGAGGCTAGCCGTTTACATCATTGATTTAAGCCTACCTAGTCTAGTTAGTATCACACAGTTGACCAAATATGTAACACGTACACTGGAGAATGCAAGATTGTTTAAATTAACTCTAGGCTTATGCAGCAGGCTCAAGCTCTCTCAGCAACCAGAAGCCCTCCCTCAGAGAACATCTTCTAAATAGCTACAAAAGAATGTGACCAGTTACCAACCTGCCTCTTGCCGCAGCACACCTCTAGCATCCAGTATTCGACAAGCTTCCAGCGCGCACTGTATCATTGCTTCCTTTTTCTTTCCTGAATGGATAGCCTCTGCCACCAGCTGCTTCCCTGAGGCATCATCCACAGGCAACCTGTTCAATTCCGAGTTACAGAACAGCTCTGAGACACTACTAGGCTCCTATGTTCTTTACGTTGGACATCAATCTTTCCATCCCACCCTATTCTCTTTTTTGGTAAATATTTTCATATTGCATTTTTTTTTTAACAAAGGAACTAATTTAGGCCCAAAAGTACTTAAGCTCCTATATCTTGCGAATTACTAATGATAGAAATTAACGTTATGCCATACCGGAGCAGAGATTCTCAAAATGGTATAAGCCATTCCAAGCAATTCTATTTGGTCATAAGATATCAGACCTTAAAGGTCACATCATTCCAATTACTATCTTGCTTCCCCCTCCACCCCCCAAACACCAACAAGATGTTAGTGGCCTCTCTGAAGAGCCCTTGAAGCTAGAAACCACTGCTTTATACCAACTGAAAGGCAGGAATCAGATTTCAAACAGAAATTCATGCTTTATACTATCTCCATTGGTTTGTGAGATACTGCTAGCTAAATACTTCCTCAGATATTTCAAATTGTTGTGTTTCTCACAGCAGGGACAATTGAAAGCATTGTCACAATTTGATGTTCCTGGAGGATGGAAAATAGCAAAGCAAGAAAGACTGGGGAAAAGAGTACCGACACTAAACTGCGTAGTGATCCACACATCATCCTTCTATTTCAATTTCAGTGCTTAAGCCTAGTCTCATTTTGGTCTCAGCTGCAGATGTACCAATCGAGCAAATGACTCTCTCTGGTTCTGCTTGTGAAACTGAAAGGAAAGCCTCTAATTTCAGAAAGTCAATGTACAATATACCTACTTAACCCTGCAGAGCCAGGTATTGTGTCCATGGTCATCATATTCATACTCTAGTTCTTCTCCTGTACAGGAAATAGAGAAAAAAGTTGATGCAGCTGCCCACATTGTAATAACCAGCAACCACTACTTGTGGTAGGGGATGACAGTGAGGATTAAAAGGAAAATAACCCCTTTTCTGCTTGATACTCCCCTGCTTATACATCAACAGACTGGATTTGCTCTTAGCCACCACATCATCCTGGGCAGTTGGTTATCCACTGTGACCTTAAGTTCTCTTGAGTCATGACTTTTCCAAACACAGTCCCCACTTACCCTCCACCCCATCCTAAGAGCGACCTGTATTGGTTCATCATTTGTGCCCTTGCATTGACTTGTATTAAAATATATGCTGTTAAAGTGAGTCAAGCTAACAATGAGATCCAGATCTCTCTTTAGAACCAAGCTGTCATTATTTAACACTCCACCAATATTTGAGTCATCTGCAAACTTTACCAGCAATGATTTTAAATTTACATCAACTTGGCACTGCTGCTCTATAATACTTTCCCATAAAACCTCATATCACAACCACCATCCCCATACCAGATGAGTCTGAACTATGATGCCTCTGGATCCCTTAAACTTTACTTTTGAGAGCTGGTTGTAGAATGGGTGTCACTCAAGAATGATGCAAGGTGCTTACACAATTCCCAGCCTGGGAACAAGAAACAAAGTTTGAACTCTGAACTAAGGCCTTGGATCCAGAGACAAGAGTGTCAATAATAACGTAAGAACAGCCATACTGGATCAGAACAAAGGTCCATCTAGCCCAGTAGCCTGTCTTCCAACAGTGGGCAATGCCAGGTGCTTCAGAGGAAATGAACAGAACAGGTAACCATCAAGTGATCCATCCCCTGTGGCCCATTCCCAGCTTCTGGCAAACAGAAGCTAGGAACACCATCCTTGCCCATCCTGGCTAATAGCCATGGACTTATCCTTCATGAACGTATCTAGTTCTTATTAGAAACTTGTTATAGTCTTGGCCTTCACAATATCCTCTAGCAAAGAGTTCCACAGGTTGACTGTGCGTTGTGTGAAGACTTCCTTTTGTTTGTTTTAAATCTGCTGCCCGTTAATTTCATTTGGTGACCCCTAGTTCTTGTGTTATGAAAAGGAGTAAATAACACTTCCTTATTTACTTTCTCCACCCGTCATGATTTTAATAGACCTCTACCATATTCCCCCTACATTGTCTCTTTTCCAAGCTGAAATGTCCCAGTCTTATTAATCTCTCCTCATATGTATACAATACACTAAAAGAGAACAGAAAAGTTCAGGTCCTACATTCCAAATACATAGCAGAGTGTCACTAGTATGGCATCGCCGCATGCACCACTATGGGGAAATGCTCAGCTGACAAAGGACAGACACAATACACATACCTTCCCTGTCAAAGAAACCCTGAAGTGCCTTCCTAGGGTCCTTCAAATAAAAGGCTTCTTGCTCCTCCTGAAACTCGATGGCAATAGGATTTTCTTCAACCTCGTCTTCCTCGGCATCTTCCCCTGGAGGAAAACATACACAGAAGTGCAGATGAAATAGGAAAGGAGGTTGGGAAGAGATGCAAGTAAAATTCATCATTCATCAGTGTGAAAGATATGAGCCACAATTCAGAAAAATCCCTGTATTACAAGTTTTGCTTAACTTTTACATTCTTTTGATAAGTTACCCTCAGAGATTCACCTGTCTTTTGCAAGTAAGGTTAAGTATATAATAGTAATTTATCATTTTAAAGACATATTTTAAAGTATTGGACCTTTAGCTAATTAAAATTATGGTCCACCTTGTCAGCTCTGATAAGCTGACTTGAGGGGTTCGGTTTTCTTGAGAATTAAACCACAAGAATTAGAAAACCCAACCCTAAGGCCAAACAAACACACAGATGCAAAGAAATTCAGTTAGGGCTAACTCCACTGTGTAGGGGGTCTCAAGCAATTGTACACACTACATTTGTTAAAATAATATGCATAACATAGCAAAAGTTAAGGACAGAGTGTAAATTTCAATTCTTACTTTCTTGCCTTTTTGGTTTGAAGTCAGACCCTTAAAATTGCAGGATTTGGGGTTTTTTTTGGGGGGGGGGGGAGAGACGGGGGGGATAGATCTCCCTTTGTCTTTTCCACACACAAACTTACTTACTTACACTTACTTATAAAAAGAAAATGATTTTTGTCTTCAAAAAAAATCTCTCTCTCATCATACACCACCACAGCTGGAATTCAAAGCTTAGTTTTCATCCATCTAGTTTTCACTCAAAAGACTTTAAGCTCTTATTTTAGCAACTTCATTCAGAGGTATAATATCTCTTACCCATTCCCCATGAGCAACTCATATTGTTACTCTGATTACTCTCATTTCTTCTCTCTTCCTTTTCTTCTTGTTCATCTTCATCGGAGTCCTCACCTAACATTGTCTTCTCTAACTTTGCCTGTTGCTGCTTGCGCAGAGCCTTCAGCTGAGTCACAGTTAGTTCCGACTCAGATTCCTGATCCTCCTCAGGTCCCTGCAGCACAAGACACAGACAATACCTTTAAAGATGCATCTGGAAGAGATAACATTTTGTAATAGAAAAGCAAATTATTATATGATATCATTAATCTCTCTTTATAGTTTTTTTTTTTTTTAAAATAAAAAGTTCAGTTTACCTGCTGTATTCCACATCCCTAAATCCCCTGCTACTGGACACAGTAGTTTTCACTTCCTGTCTACCAAAGGGCAACATACAGATGCAGCGTTCAATCCCAGACGTGGCTGTATTTTCATGATAGGACAGGTGACCCCTATATATCATTTAATTCACACAGGTGTGGCTAAGTATGAGGAACTAATGCTCATGAAGTGCTTTGAGGGCCTCAAAAGAGCTCGTTATCACAACTTTTAATACAATTTTTCCTGGGCTGTTAGGCATTAGTATTTTAACTCCTAGAAATATGATACTGCTAAACCAGAATTCAAAATGAAAAATGATTGCTTTTGCTCTTTTTTCCTTTAAAACAAAAAAAACACACCCCCCTGCCTCAACAAAAACAGATTTGAACTCCTAAATTTGATTCTTTAATTTAGATTACTTTCATAAATTCTGCATTTGCCAAAGCAGCACATGCAAGCTTTTCTGTAAGAATGCAACTTTCCAAGATATGCATCCAATTCTTCTACTGCAAATCATGCTACAAGAACTAAACATACAATGAAAACAAGAAAGGCATTCCTCATGTAATTTACGCTACAGGACCACATAGCTAACTTGGCACTTTGAAAAAAACAAATACTAAAACAACAATGAAAACGTTCCATCTAGTTTGATGCTGTTTCCCAGCAGTAAGAGGTACATCATGCTTCAAAGGGTGATTTTTTTTTGCAGTTAATAATCAATCAAGCCAATTATAGAGCATTTTTACGGGAGGGGTGAATCAAATGCCTGCCCATTTCCCACAACTCATGAACTTAGTTTCTTAAATTGCTGAATAATTAAGTTAAGCTACATGAAACAGTGTCCTTAAAAGGATGCTGTCAATTTGAAAGCTTGTCAATTTCAGGGTTGCTAACTCTTGCAACTTTATCATAGCTTTGTCATCAACAGATAGTTAAGGGTTAATGTCTCTTTTACCTGTAAAGGGTTAAGAAGCTCAGTAAACCTGACTGACCCCTGACCAAAGGTCCTGACCAAAGGACCAATGGGGGGACAAGATACTTTCAAATCTTGGTGGAGGGAAGTCTTTTGTTTGTGCTCTTTGTTTTGGGGGTTGTTCGCTCTTGGGACTAAGAGGGACCAGACGTCAATCCAGGCTCTCCAAATCTTTCTGAATCAGTCTCTCATGTTTCAAACTTGTAAGTAATAGCCAGGCAAGGCGTGTTAGTCTTATTTTTGTTTTCTCAACTTGTAAATGTTCCTTTTTTGCTGAGAGGATTTTACCTCTGTTTGCTGTAACTTTGAACCTAAGGCTAGAGGGGGTTCCTCTGAGCTATATGAATCTGATTACCCTGTAAAGTATTTTCCATCCTGATTTTACAGAGATGACTTTTACTTTTCTTTAATTAAAAGCTTTCTTTTTAAGAATCTGATTGATTTTTCCTTGTTTTAAGATCCAAGGGGATTGGCTCTGGACTCACCAGGGAATTGGTGAAGTCCCTCAAGGCAACCCAGGGCGGGAAAAGTTTTAGGGGGGACAGAAAGTGCTCCAGACACTGAAATTCTGGATGGTGGCAGTGTACCAGATCTAAGCTAGTAATTAAGCTTAGAAGTGTCCATGCAGGTCCCCACATTTGTACCCTAAGGTTCAGAGCGGGGAAGGAACCTTGACATGATGAGCAGCGGTGAGGGATTTTTTAGGAACCAAAAGCCAGTAGGATTTTTTTTCTCTCCTTTCTAGCTGCTTAGAAAGCAGCCTGAAGGCAGAGGTGTTAAGTTTTTTAACAAGGGTCTTTGTTAAGAGGAGGCTTCAAGCTGTGAGCAAGCAGCCAGCAAAAGGAATTTACAAGCTGAATTGTTTTCTTTCTTTCTACCTCTCAGGTATAGCTAGTTAGAAAGTCTCTGTTAACCAAGCAGCCTTGAGTTGAGTGCATCCCAGTTTCAGTGAACTGCAGAGGGGTGTGACAAGCATAAGAAAGCAGGAAAATGAGTATCAGTGGAGCAACTAACAAACTAGAGCTGGCTAGGCTGGAAGCAACAGAGAAAGACAACAAACATAAGAGACAGATGGAACTAAAACAATTAGAAATAGCCAGAGAAGAGGCTGCCCACAAAAGAGCTATGGAGATGAAAACAAAAAGAGAGAGAAAGAGAAGAGAAAGCCAAAGAGGCTGACCAACGGAGGGCTATGGAGATCCAGAGGGAGGCCCACAAGCAGGCCCTGGAATTAGCCACTGCTAAGCAGGATGTACCCACTAACCCTAACAACCCTTCTCCAGGTACTGTTTCCCATCCCCCCAAATTCCCCACCTACAAGGCAGGTGATGATACTGAGGCCTTCTTAGAAAATTTCGAAAGGGCCTGCCATGGGTACAGCATCTCTACAGACCAGTACATGATAGAGCTGAAGCCACAGCTCAGTGGACTCTTAGCAGAGGTGGCGGCTGAAATGCCTAAGGAGAACATGAACAATTATAATCTTTTTCAAACCAAGGCCAGAATCAGAATGGGGCTAACACCTGAGCATGCCCGTCGGCAGTTCAGAGCCCTAAGGTGGAAACCAGATGCGTCATTTACCCGACACGCCTACCACATTGGAAAGAATTGGGATGCCTGGATATCAGGAGCAAATGCTAACTCTCTGGAAGAGCTGTCCTTCCTAATGCAAATGGAGCAGTTCTTAGAGGGTGTTCCTGAGGAAACAGAAAGGTACATCTTAGATGGGAAGCCCAAAACTGTAACCGAGGCGGGGGAGATCGGAGCCAGATGAGTGGAAGTGGCAGAAAAGAAAAAAACTACTAGCAAGGGGAGCGAATATCAGAGGGGGCAAACAGAAAATAAACCCTATCACCAGGTGCAACCCAAGACCCCACCTACAACTCAAGGAAAGCCCCAGACACCCTATTCTCCCACCTCACCAGTCTCCAGCAACCCACTTCGACCCAGTGACCAGTCAGCTGGGTGATGTTTTAAATGTAATGAACTTGGACACATAAAGGCTCACTGCTCCAAGAACCCCAACCAAGTGCAGTTCATTACACCACAATCACACCAAAGATCCCCAGGCCCAGATGCCTCTCAAATACCCTCGGAGCAAAGGGAAACTTTGAGAGTGGGTGGAAAGAAGGTTATCGCGTGGAGAGACACGGGGGCACAAGTGTCAGCTATCCACCAATCTTTAGTGGACCCCAAATTCATCAACCCAGAGGCCCAAGTGACAATTCACCCATTCATGTCAAAATCTGTAAGCCTGCCTACAGCTGAGTTGCCTGTCCAGTACAAGAGCTGGTCAGGAATGTGGACTTTTGCAGTCTATGACAATTATCCCATCCCCATGCTACTGGGTGAAGACTTGGCCAACCATGTGAAGCTGGCCAAGAGGGTAGGAATGGTCACACGCAGCCAGGCCAAACAAGCTTCCAGACCCATCCCTGTTCCTGAGCCGTCCACAAGAGACCCAGACAGAGGTAGTGGAACCGGATCCCCTGCCAATGACAGCAACAACAATAGTGCATCCAGTCCCAGGACCGGAACTGGAAAAGCAACCAGCAACAGAACTGTTGCCAGCACTGACTCCAGCACTTGCAAACCCATCTACAACTCCAACGCCAGAGGGCACCAGCAGGCCTGAACTGGCAGAAGCAGCAGACAACCCTACCCAAGAGGCTCTGCCAGAGCCTGAAATATCACATAGTGCACCAGCGGAAAGCGGTTCACAATCAATAAAAACAACCTCATCACCTACATCGCTTCCAGAGGGACCAAGCCCAAGTCCACAGTCTAAGGAGGAACTGACATCTCCAGCCTCAAGGAAACAGTTCCAGGCTGAGCAGGACGCAGTTGAAAGCCTTCAGAAAGCTTGGGTGGCAGCATGGAGCACCCAACCTCCTCTCAGTTCTTCTAACCGATCCCGGTTTGTTGTAGAACAAGGACTTTTATACAAGGAGACTCTTTCTGGTGGACACCAGGAAGACTGGCGTCCTCAAAGACAGTTGGTAGTTCCAACTAAGTACCGGGGAAAGCTCTTGAGCTTAGCTCATGATCATCCCAGTGGCCATTCCAGGGTGAACAGAACCAAGGACCGGTTGGAGAAGTCTTTCCACTGGGAGGAATGGGCAAGGACGTTGCTAATTATGTCCGGTCTTGTGAGGTGTGCTGACGAGTGGGAAAGCCCCAGGACCAGGTCAAAGCCCCTCTCCAGCCACTCCCCATAATTGAGGTCCCATTTCAGTGAGTAGCTGTGGATATTCTGGGTCCTTTCCCAAAAAAGACACCCAGAGGAAAGCAGTACATACTGACTTTCGTGGACTTTGCCACCCAATGGCCGGAAGCAGTAGCTCTAAGCAACACCAGGGCTAAAACTGTGTGCCAGGCCTTAACAGACATTTTTGCCAGGGTCGGTTGGCCCTCTGACATCCTTACAGATTCAGGAACTAATTTCCTGGCAGGGACCATGAGAGATCTGTGGGAAGCTCATGGGGTGAATCACTTGGTTGCCACCCCTTACCACCATCAAACCAATGGCCTGGTGGAGAGGTTTAATGGAACTTTGGGGGCCATGATACGTAAATTTGTAAATGAACACTCCAATGATTGGGACCTCGTGTTGCAGCAGTTGCTTTTTGCCTACAGGGCTGTACCACATCCCAGTTTAGGGTTTTCACTGTTTGAACTTGTGTATGGCCACGAGGTTAAGGGGCCATTACAGTTGGTGAAGCAGCAATGGGAGGGGTTTACGCCTTCTCCTGGAACTAACATTCTAGACTTTGTAAGCAACCTACAAAGCACCCTCCGACACTCTTTAGCCCTTGCTAAAGAAAACCTAAAGGATGCTCAGGAAGAGCAAAAGGCCTGGTATGATAAACATACCAGAGAGTGTTCCTTTAAAGAAGGGGACCAGGTTATGGTCTTGAAGGCACAACAGGCCCATAAGATGGAAGTGTCATGGGAAAGGCCATTCACTGTCCAAGAGCGCCTGGGAGCTGTCAACTATCTCATAGCATTCCCCACCTCAACCCTAAAGTGTACCATGTTAATTCTCTCAAGCCCTTTAATTCCAGAGACTTAAAGGTTTGTCAGTTTACAGCCCAGGGAGGAGATGATGCTGAGTGGCCTGAAGGTGTCTACTATGACGGAAAAAGTGACGGTGGCGTGGAAGAGGTGAATCTCTCTGCGACCCTTGGACGTCTGCAGCGTCAGCAGATCAAGGAGCTGTACACTAGCTTTGCGCCAATGTTCTCAGCCACCCCAGGACGGACTGAACGCGCATACCACTCCACTGACACAGGTAATGCTCACTCAATTAGAACCCCACCCTACCGGGTGTCTCCTCATGCCCAAGCTGCTATAGAACAGGAGATCCAAAACATGGTACAGATGGGTATAAACCGCCCCTCTAACAGTGCATGGGCATCTCCCGTGGTTCTAGTTCCCAAACCAGATGGGGAAATACGTTTTTGTGTGGACTACCGTAAGCTAAATGCTGTAACTCGTCCCGACAACTATTCAATGCCACGCATCGATGAGCTGTTGGAGAAATTAGGACGTGCCCAGTTCATCTCTACATTAGACTTAACCAAGGGGTACTGGCAAGTACCGCTAGATAAACCCGCCAAAGAAAGGTCAGCATTCATCACCCATGCGAGGGTGTTTAATGTGCTTCTTTTCGAGCTGCGAAATGCACCCGCCACCTTCCAAAGGCTTGTAGATGGTCTCCTAGCAGGATTGGGAGAATATGCAGTTGCCTACCTCGATGATGTGGCTATTTTTTCTGATTCATGGGCAGAACACCTGGAGTACTTGAAAAAAGTCTTTGAGTGCATCAGGCAGGCAGGACTAACTGTTAAGGCTAAAAAGTGTCAAATAGGCCAAAACAGAGTGACTTTCTTTGGAGACCAGGTGGGTCAAGGAACGATAACTCCCCTACAGGCCAAGGTGGATGCTATCCAAAAGTGGCCTGTCCCAAAGTCAAAGAAACAGGTCCAATTCTTCTTAGGCTTGGCCGGATATTACAAGCGATTTGTACCACACTAACCTGACAAGCTTTTACAAGGATAAAAAAAGTGAGGTGGCAAAATTTGCAGATGATACAAAACTACTCAAGATAGTTAAGTTCCAAGCAGACTGTGAAGACCTACAAAAGGATCTCACAAAACTGGGTGGCTGGGCAACAAAATGGCAGATGAAACTGAATGTTGATAAATGCAAAGTAATGTGCATTGGAAAACATAACCCCATCTATACATATAAAATGATGGGGTCTAAATTAGCTGTTACCATTCAACAAAGATCTTGGAGTCATTGTGGATAGTTCTCTGAAAACATCTATTCAATGTGCAGTGGCAGTCAAAAAAACAAACAGAATGTTTGAAATCATTATGAAAGGGACAGATAATAAGCAGAAAATATCATATTGCTTGTATATAAATCCATGGTACACCCACATCTTGAATACTGCATGCATATGTAGTCACCCCATCTCAAAAAAGATATATTACTATTGGAAAAGGTTCCGAAAAAGGCAACAAAAATGAATGGGGTACTGAACAGTTATCATATGAGGAGCGATCAATAAACTAGGATTTTTCAGCTTAGAAAAGAGATGACTAAGGGGGAATATGATAGAAGTCTATAAAATCATGACTTGTGTGGAGAAAGTAATTAAAGTATTTACTCTTCATAATACAAGAACTAGAGGTCACCAAATGAAATGATAGGCAGCAGATTTAAAACAACCAAAAGGAAGTATTTCTTCACACAACGCGCAGTCAACCTGTGGAACTCTTTGCCAGAGGATGTTGTGAAGGCCAAGACTATAGCAAGGTTTCAATAATAAGAACTAATTAAGTTCATGGAGGATAGGTTCCATCAATGGCTATTAGCCAGGATGGGCAAGGATGGTGTTCCTAGCCTCTGTTGTCAGAAGTTGGGAATGGGCAACAGGGGATGGATCACTTGATGGTTACCTGTTCATTCCCTCTGAAGCATCTGGGATTGCCCACTGTCAGAAGAAAGGCTACTGGGCTAGATGGACCTTTGGTTTGACCCAGTATGGGTGTTCTTATGTTCTTACAATGTCTAGTGCATTTCTTAATGCTACAGCTCCTGGAATCACGTGAATGTGTGAGACTCTCAGCTTTTTTTAAAAGTGAGTTTCTTGCCTTCATGCTTGCAAAGCAATGCTTGAAAATGTGACGCAAGTGCACCCACAAAGGCTGAGAAGCCAGAAGACCAAGAGACTCCCAAATATTTTTGCAAAGTCGTGAATTTCAAGGGCTTAACTCATGATATTTGAACTCATGGGTTTGACACTGCTATAACTGCAAAGACTGAGAGTCAGACTCTGTGTACACTTACGGAAGCACATAGAGCACAGGAACCATATGAATAACTACCCACTACAGTGAAAGGCAGGCTGCATCCCAGGGCAGATTTTAAATCATTGATTTAAAAAAACAAATTAAAAAAAAATCAGATTTTTTTAATAAAATGCTTTTTGAGGAAAGAACCTATCTAAAGATCGTTTTAATTAAGATACATTATAGCTCAAAGATATCTCATCATGGAATAGGGATTATAAATTCTAATTCTATAGTATGAAACAATATACTAATGTAATGTTTAAGAAAAGTTTTGTAAATGAGTTCCAATAGTTCATGGATTAGGGACCCACTCTTATAGGGTTCCAGGGGCTTCTGCATACATTATTTAGGTTAATCTTTCTATCTATCCAATGGGACTCAGTGCTCAGTCTAGAAGATACCTGTGGATTTGCGTCTCCAGAGATAACATGCTTGTTAACAGCAAAAATGTTTTTAAAAAATAAAATGAATAAATATATACAGGTGAGAACCAACAGACCTCAACCCTATTGTATCTCACAAATTTGTATACACAGAATCAATTCCTTACCTCTCTCTAAAAATGCAAAGTTTCAAAAAGTTCTATGAATAGAAGATTGTTGGGGGCAGAATAGATCTGGACAAGGTGAAGAAGTCTGGAGATAAATGTGAGAAGGGAGGGACAGGTGGTAGAAATAAAAGTGAAACTGTTTGAGCAGGATATTCCAGATGTCTTGAGGTCTTTCTGAATATAGCCTTGAGTTGAGATCTACCATCCCATTCTCTCACTAGAAGGGAAAACCTATAATGGCAGCAGGCTGCAAGAGACCCCCAGTTTGGGAATATTTTAATGAAGTTCCTCTACCTGTGGGTAAGATAGGCATGCATGCAAAATGCAAATAGAGCAGCAAAGAAAGGCAAGGCCTGGTTGCCCGAATGAAACAACATCATGAGAAGTGTTCCTTCTCAGGAGTTGCGATGAAGATGATGAAAGGAACGTGTCTGAACATGCAGGATCTTCAGGTTGGTAGACTTTTTTATTTCATACTTGTCTCTTAAGGACTGCCTTTCTTCCTTCTGACTATTCTTGAATTCTTATGTTAGAGCAAAAAATATAGTTGTTACTCTATGGTACTATTATTTTAGATGCAGTTGTGACAAAAATAAATAGCTGAAATAGGCAGATCTTCCTTTTACAATTTTACCTTTAAAGTAGTACTGAGTGTAAGTGAAATCAATGAATAATACTAAATGAGCAGTATAGTAATAATAATTAAATAATTGCATTGACTTATTTTGTTTAGGAGAATACATCCTCAACATACAGGATTCTGAAGGCTATCCACCTTCAAAATCACTATCATCTGCTATAGTTTTAGAGTTATCTGCCAATGCTAGTGTTTCAGTCACATCATGTATGTCACACAGCCACAGTATATTACCTGTGGCATAAAGAAAAATAAAATCTCCATCATCCAGAAACAACCATAGATAAGTTTGTGATAAGAACCAACAGATTACAAAAAGAGGTAATTGATGAAAAAATTGCCTGGTTTGTTAATGCAACACTCTCCTTTCCAATGACTGAGAACCCACACTTCGTTAACGAGGTTCAGTGATTAAGACCAGGATACAGTCCACCCAACAGAGCAGATGTCGCAGCCAAATTGCTGGATAAAGTGTATGAAAGAGAAATTGAGCAGTGTGCAAAAGGTCTAGAGGGTGAAATTGTTAACCTGAGTCTTGATGGGTGAAGCAATGTCCACAACCCTGTTGTATACGCTTGTGTGACAACAGAAGAAGGGAATGTCTTCCTTACAAAAACAATTGATACATCAGAAAATACACACACAGCAAAATACTACTACTTCTCGTAAGTAACAGCTATAACAAACTGTGAAAAAAAATTCAAATGTCTAGTACGCAGCTTGGTCACAGACAAAGCTGCAAATGTATCCAATATGAGAAGAAACTTAGAAGAGAGTGAAGAAAGTCCTAAGCTAATACCATACAGTTGCAGTGCTCATTTGATGCACCTCCTAGCCAAAGACTTTAGTGTTCCAGAAATAAAGGCTAATGTTGTTGAAATTGCAAAATACTTCCGTAACAACCATTTTACAGCAGCTGCTCTGAAAAAAAGTGGGAGAAACCAAACTAACTCTCCCACAAGATGTGTGATGGAACTCAGTAGTGGACTGTTTTGAGCACTATATCAAGAACTGGCCTAATCTGATGACAGCTTGTGAATAAAATCATGAAAAAACAGATGGCACTGCCACAGCCAAAGTTCTCAACATTGGCTTAAGAGAAATCTCAAACACATGCTAAGTACCCTGAAGCCTATTTCTGTAGCCTTGAACAAAATGCAGGGAAATAGCTGTTTTATTGCTTACGCTGTTGAAATTTGGAAGGAACTGAGTGAGATCTCAAAAAGAGAAATATGCAATGACAGAGTTAAATTACAAGCATTAAAAAAAATAAATGGGACAAGCAGTATCTCTAGCTGATTTTCTTGCAAATATTCTCAATACTCGGTACCAGGGTCAAACCTTAACTGCTGAAGAAGAGGAGTTGGCTATGACATGGACATTCAACAATCATCTCTCCATAATGCCAGCTATAATAAACTTCAGAGCTAAGGGTGAACCACTCAAGAAATATATGTTTGTTGATGATGATTTAAAAAAAAAGTCACACCAGTGAACTGGTAGAAGTCACTTAAGCACTTGGATTCAGAGACTGTCGAACTGATAATCTCACTTTTAACAGCAGTAGCTTCCTCTGCCAGTGTAGAAAGAATAATTTTCTTCCTTTGGACTAATTAATTCCAAATTAAGAAATCACTCGGGACCTAGGAAAGCTTCATTTTCTTTTCCAGATTATGAAAAAACAGGAAAATGAAGACAATTGAGTTAGCTGCAGAAGCCAATATTTTAAGTTTCTCATGTTGACCTGGCTGATACAGTCAATTTAAATTCTGCTTTGTTTTTTTAAAGATTTCATTTAACTATTTTAGTTAAAAACAATTTTAACAAAAACAAACCTGATTTTAAAAAACTTTAATGTTAAAACTAAATTCAAAAATTCATATGCTTGTTTTGTTAAAACATTATATGTTTGCTGTTGAAGAAAAAATCCAGAATACATAATGTTGTTTTAGTTAAATAAAACAATTTAAATGTCTCTCTGGTGATGTTCTCCTCCTAAAACAGCATGGCAAGAAAATCCTCCAAATACTAATGATTAACCTGTTGAATTGGAGGAGATAGTTCACCTCCCAAAAACTTCATAAATATCTGCTTCAATTACCTTTGGTAAATGAAATAACCAAACATTCATTCATTATCTGATATACATATAAAACTAATCTGAAAAGTTTTCAAAATAAATCACTTAAAATTTTATCTGTGTACCTTCTAAAAATGAAACCTACATCTATCTCTGAGTTGTGAAGAATATGTATTAAGGTTATAACAACCAACAAGAATGCACTTTTCTGTAGAAATCCATGATTAAATCAAGTTTTCCTGGCTAGGTTGCATGGACCCTGCTGCATCCATGTTTGTCAGATAGTGTGTAGTTACAAGGGTGGCAGTGGGATGCTACACAACAATAACATCAGCATAGACCTGAGAGGCATGGTTTGGGTGGGTAGAGCCCTGCAAGCCACTTACCTAGGGCATTTTGCTCTACTCCCTTAAGCAGTGCCTACACTACTGTTTATACCTGTGATAACTGGGCACACAGAGTCAGTACTCTGCACATCACTGCACATACAGCCCCACTTTCAGAGGCATTTCAGGTGCTACCCCTGGACAGTTTGGGGGGTTTACAGTCACATTTCTCGGTCTGGAGACGGGCTGCCACCACCTGCAGGCAGGACGACCCCCAGAACCCCTCCTCCCCTACCACAGGGGCTGGAACTAGGGGTGCACCGAACCCCCTGGCTTGAAGTGGTTTCCATCATACACAGGTATACAGTTTGGGTCAATGGTTCGCAGCGCCGCTCCGCACCCACCTGCAGCAGGAAGAGGCGGGAGCTGCCCCCGAAACGCAGCGTGTGCCCCACGCGCACCCGGCAGTAGGTGCGGGGCGGGAGCCGGGCCTTGTTGAGGAAGGTGCCGTGGGTGCTGTCCAGGTCGTAGACGTAGAAGCCGGGCTGGTCCTGGCCGCGGTACTGCAGCACGGCGTGGTGCCGCGACACGGACGGGTGCTCCAGGGCCAGGGCGCAGCCCGGCAGCCGCCCCACCAGGAACCAGCTCCTGCCCTCCAAGCGCAGGGTGCCCACGATGACGCCGCCCTTCAGGGTCTCCAGGCCGTAGCCGGCCTCGGTTGGGGGAGAGCTGCCCCACGGCGGCTCCTGGTAGCGGGGCTGCGGGGCCGCGGCGGGGAGGGGGCCGGGGGCCAAGCTTGGGGCCCGGGGCTGGGGCGGGCTCTCCGCCGGCGGCTCCCCAGCCGCTGCTTCCCCCTCGGGGTCCCGGGGAGTGGCGCCCACCTCCTTGCCGCGGAGCGGGGCCGCCGGCGGCAGCGCCGGTCTCTTGAAGGCCCCGAACTCGGGTCCCTCGGCCACCGACTCCATCCCTCTGGGCTCGGCCGCTACCAGCCTAGCGGGTCCCCGCAATTAACCCCGCGAAACCTACTCCGCGGCGGCTCAGGCTCCGAGCCCCGGAACCAAACAGCGAGGGGAAGGAAGAGCGCACGAACACCCCCACTCGGGGGCCATTTCCGCCAACGGAACATCGTTTACATCCGGGTCAGCGGCTGAGGGGCAATCGGAGTCCATCGGTTGCGAAGTGTCAACAGCGCGAGGCTTCCGGCGTCTGTTGCGGGCCGGGGCTCGGTAAAGGGGGTGGGATCCTCTGCTCCGGTCCCTCCCCCTGTGCTCCCCGCAGGGCTCAGCCAGACCTACGGGCGCTTCCCCTCGAGCCTGGTGGCGGCTCCGTCCCCTGATTCTCCTCCAGCCGGGCCGCGGCGCTCGCAGCTCCGGGGTCTGCCCCCGGCTTCGCCGCTGACTCGTTGCGTGGTCCTGGTCCGTCCCCTCTCGGCAATTGGGGGCTGCTGCCTCCAGCACGGTGCAGCCGCAGGAGGGGCCCAGACTTCCCGAAGGTCTGGAAAGCCTGTGGGAGCCTGCGGGGGAAAGCGCTGCACAAGCGCAAGGCGCTGTTTGGACTAATACTTTGTGCCTCGCTCCCAGGCCGGGGTTCCGTCTCCTGAGGGTGTCATAGACCATCTCCCGCGGCTGAGGGAGGGAGTAAAGTAAAGCAGTAAGTCATATGCTTTGTTCTGAGTTCTTACTGCTCTGATTTACTGAAGAAAGATCTATGTGGAGTGCTCAGATGACTGAACACCACCAGGAGCTAATTCCATACACACAGTAGACCCACTGGACTTCTGAAATTTCCCCTAGACTAGGCAAATTGGGTTGTCAGTTCTCCCTCACCGAAAGAAAAAATTCACAGAAGAAGTAAAGTCTGCATTATAAATCTGAAACAAGCTTATGTCTGTCTTCCTTTTTCTCTAGGGGCAGCAGCCATGTAATCTCTTAAGAACAGCACCCTCTTGCAAGTGTTCTGAAGATCGTACTTCTTCTCAGCATGTCCTTGAATGAGAATTTTTTGCTGTTCATAACTGGAAGGGTGCTTGGAGTTTCCTAACTCCTTTGTTTCTTCTATCAAAAGCCCACTCTCTCCTCAAAGCCTTTCTCTCTTACTTTAGGTGCTATACCTTATTTGCGTCAAAATGCTGCGATATTGGGGTGAGATTCCAGTGTCGACCAGTCAGGCCAACCGTAGCTCCTTTGATTTGCTTCAGCGGGAGTTTCGCACTGTGGAAGTTCAAGATCCTCCATTACATCAGCCCTCTGCAAACAAGCCCAGGCCACCCACCATGCTGGACATCCCCTCGGAGCCCTGTAGCCTTACCATTCACACCATTCAGCTCATCCAACACAACAGACGGCTGCGCAGCCTCATTGCCATGGCTCAGGCCCAGAACCAGCAGCAAGTGGAGGGCATAAAGACGGACGAGAATGAGCCTCTGCCATCCTGTCCTGCCTCCCCACCCCTCCCTGATGACCTGCTTCCTCTGGATAGTAAAACCCCCAAAATGCCATTTCAGCTAAGGCACAGTGATCCAGAGAGTGACTTTTATAGGTGTGTTGATGTCACTTTAGATTAAGTCTCTGCTGCAATGAAGTCAGACAACTTTATATGTACGGAGGCACTCAGATGAATCCTTTTCGGGGAGTGACTGTCTCAGAGGATCATTAAGGAGGGAGGGAGACTAAGGTATAATGATTAGAGAAGGAGACTAAAGTTGGAAATCCTGAATTCTACTCTTGCCTGTGTATTCATTTGCTATTTGTAAAATGTGGTTAGCAATTCTGATTTATCTCTCAGCAGGGTGAGGCTTAGTGTTTGTAAATGTGTTTTGACATCTGATGGAAGGAGCTGTAGAAGTTCAAAGATAGTCTTTGATCTGTAGATTCCTCATTTAAATCCAGTTGCTGGTTCAAATCCAGTTTAGAGAATTGTATGGTTATGGACACTGAATTCCATTCTCCCTAAAACTGGCTTTTCCAACTGAGGGCTAGTGGGACAGCTTGTAGGAAACTTGCATTGCTTCTGCCTCTGCTCCACCTGTTCTTTGGGTAAATAATAGGGGTCCAGTCTCTGGGGTTTTCAAACAGCAGTCTATTTTGCCAGCCCTACATTAACAAGAGACAGTGCGGTTTTCTACAGGATGCCAAGGTGTATAGTTTTATTTACAGAGATCTCTCACCATTATAATACAGTATGCCCTTAGGTGGAATAAGGTAGCCACTCCATACCTGTTGTGGGAGAGAAGAATAACTTCTATTGAAATGGGGGGAATTTAGGTCAACAGAAAGTGATTAACCAATTGAGTTTGGATAGGACCCCTGCTGTGGGATCTTTAAGGACCACAAATGGCTAGGAATTCTACTTTCTGTCTCACTTGAAAGTAGAGCAGGATGACATTTTTCATCCAAAATCTTTTTCAGTGAGAAATGCCTATTTGGCAACACCAAAATGTTTTGCTAATTTGTATCAATTTTGCCAAACTGTTTGGCTTAAGAAAAACCCAACAAAACCCATACAAAAATGAGAAAAAAATCAAAATGTTTTGACACCTTCAGAACAATATTGTGGGGTTTATTTATTTGAAACAATTAAAACTAAGTCCGATGTTTAAAATGGTCTAAATCAAAACAAAATATTTTGATTTTGTTGAAACTAAACAATTTGAAATTTTTTTTTTTGGTGCTTGGATTTGCTGAAAATTTTAAAAAATATATATAATTTTTTTTTGGTTCAACCCAGAACAGTTTTTTAAAATTGCTAGTGAACTGGAAAGTCCTAGCTGTAGTGATGCAGTGCCCCCATACACCATGTTGGGGTACTGTTTCAATAAACACTTTGCAAGAACATTATCATCTTGTAAAAAAGAAACGGTCAGCTGTATAAAGATAAGATTGGGAATGCCAGCTACATCAGAAAATGGTTTAGTTGTGTATATCATCAAGTAAAAATAGTAATAGTAATGTGTACTTCAGTATGGTGCCTTATACCTCAGGACCTCGTAGTGGTTTATAAATATTAGTGAATCAAGTCTTGCAGTACTCTTGCAAAAACAGGCATCATCCATTTTACAAATGGGGAACAGAGGCATATGGGTGAAGTAGCTTTTCCAAGGTCACTCAAAAACTCATGTCATGTCATAGAGCCTAGATCAGGGATTGGCAACCTTTGGCACACGGCCAACCAGAGTAAGCCCTCTTGGCAGGCTAGCCGGATTGTTTACCTGCTGCATCTGTAGGTTCAGCCAGTTGTGGTTCCCACTGGCCAATGGGGGCTGTGGGAAGCGGCGTGGGCTGAGGGATGTACTGGCCGCCGCTTCTTGCAGCCCCCATTGGCCTGGAGTGGCGAACTGCAGCCAGTGGCAGCCATGATCGGCTGAACCTGCGGATGCAGCAGGTAAACAAACCGGCCCAGCCTGTCAGGGGGCTTACTCTGGCGGGCTGCGTGCCAAAGGTTGCTGATCCTTGGCATAGATCATGACTTGTAGTCATGTAATTTAACCATTAGATGCAATTAATGCATTTTCCCTACTGACTTCCTTTTTCAAAGCTCCTCAGGTACCTAAGATAGGAAGTCAAGTGAGGCTTACTTGGATCTTGTTTAACTTTGCATACAGTTTGCGTAGCTAACTCATTCTAACTTGTTTCATTTCACGGACGTGTTAAGCTTTTTTTTTTTTTTTAGTTGAGCTTTCATTCAAGGTTCAAAATGTTTTTGATCAGATTTCACTTTGTTTTAGACAAATGTTGTAAATCCCTTTCATGTTTAGAGGGAATGAGTAATTAAGATAGTTATTGATAAAAACAGAACTCCAACCCTCTTCTTGTCTGCTACAGTCACTGAGGATGGTCTGGGGCAGGAGTTCCCTAATTGTGGGTTGGGACCCCTCGGGGTTGCAATGCTATTACCAAGGATGCGGAGGAAAGGGTTGTGAACTGTCAGCCTCCACCCTAAACCCGCTTTGCCTCCAGCATTTATAATGGTGTTAGATATATTTAAAAGTGTTTTTAATTTATAAGAGGGGTCACACTCAGAGGTTTGCTATTTGAAAAGGGTCCCCAGTACAAAAGTCTGAGAACCACTGGTCTAGGGAAACAATATTTATAACAGTTAGCTACCTAGGAAAGCTTAAGGACAGAATTGTGAAAAATTGGTGCAGTGCAACTTGGGAGTGACATGTTTTGTGGGTTACAAAGAGGGAGTTTTTAATGGGCTGTGGTGAATTTGGAGTTTAATGCAAAACATGGTTTAATTGTGTGCAGGACAGGGACTTGTCTTGCAGGACAGGAACTTGAAGGTCCATGTAGTGTATGCTTTTATTCAGTTCTAGGATAGAACAGAGAAAATCTCTGTGTTGAACTGACATTTTATGTGAATAAAAATAGCAGCTGCAGTTACACTAGCTAGAATAAAAGTACAAAGGTTGTCAGTGCTCGTTGTTCAGTGTGTAAGATCCTAAATAGAGATAGGGAAGACGTTTCCTCCTTATGATACAGTTGGCTTTTATGTTTTCCTCTGAAGCATCTATAGTGTTCCACTGCCAAAGACATAGTATCAGACTAATTGGATGATTAAACTATTCCAGTTCCTTTATTCACTGTAATAACTCTCATTCTAGAGGAAACAGAGTGTGTATATACTTACAAAAAGAAAGACTAGCAGGTTTTCATTGGTGTAGGAACTGAAAACAGAGGGTTAAGTTCTCAGCATTGAAAGTTTAATGTACAGCAGATTTATAATTACTATCTGAGCTGGAGACTTCTACCGTAACACGACTGCTAGTTTTCTCTCTGTCTGCCTCCAACGGCCATGGAACCATCTTCAAAAGAGAGACAGCCTACTCCCTCACCCTTTTCCCCCAAAGCATCTCAAATGCTTTTTCTCACTTGTCAATAGAGGTTTCTTAGCTGGTCTCCATTGCTGTTCTCTCTAACTCTGTTAGTTGCTTCCCTGACCTTCTGGTTCAGGTGCAGGCGCCACACCCCTCCCGGGTTGGGGAGTGGCAGCAGGCAGGAAGTACCCACTAATGGTTAGGGATTGATTTTTTTTCCCAATGGGGTTGCAACTTGCATGGGGAGAATGTGCTGAGGATCAGGATTTCTGATAGTAGAGACTGGGGGATGCAAAGCAGATTAGCCCTCTTTCTCTGGACTAGTACAGCATTTTATCCCCAAATCCCAGCCAGTTTAGGTATAATCCACCTGGAAACTAGTCAGTTTTCCAAGGGTGAAATCAGCACTAATTATACCAGTTCCTGGCTATCCCTGGACAACCGGGGGCAGGCAGATGAAAGACAATGGAGACACTTAAAAAGAGGTGTATTCAGAAAGGAAAAAGAGTATTGGCCTTCACAACACTCTTTGCTAGAGGGTGTTGTGAAGGCCGATACTATCATGGGGTTCAAAAGGGAGCTAGATAGATTTATGGAAGATAGCCATTGATGGCTATTAGCCAGGATGGGCAGGAATGGTGTCCCTAACCTCTGTTTGCCAGAAGCTGGGATTGGGTGACAGGGTATGGATCACTTGATGATAACCTGTCTGTTCATTCCCCGTGGGGCACCTGGCATTGGCCACTGTCAGAGGACAGGATACTGGGCTTGATGGACCTTTGGTCTGACCCATTATGGCTGCTCTTATGTTCTTAAGAGTCCCCTTGCCCAGCAGAGCTCTCCTTATTGTAATCATTGTGTTCTCCAGCATGGTGGCACTCAACCTTTCCAGATTACTATACCCTTTTCAGGTGATTTGTTTTGTGTACCCCCAAGTTTCACCTTACTTGAAAACTACTTGCTTACAAAATCAGACATAAAAAATACAAAAGTGTCCCAGCACACTACTACTGAAAAATTGCTTACTTTTTCAATTTTACCATAAAATTATAAAACAAATCAATTGGAATATAAATATTGTACTCACATTTCAGCGTATAGTATACAGAGAAGTATAAACAAGTCATTGTATGAAACTTCAGTTTATACTGACTTCGCTTGTGCTTTTTATGTAGCCTGTTGTAAAATTAGGCAAATGTTTAGAGGAGTTGATATACCCCCCTGGAAAACCTCTGTGTACCGTTGGTTGTGAATCACTGCTCCAGCACACTTTGTAACTAATTTAACTTTGTTTTTCCAGCATCATTCTTTGCTCTTTTGTGTGGGGGAAAGATGGTTCTCAAGTGATGGGAATTTTTGCACCTCATTTGGCAAAAATCAGCTCAGCAGTGTAATGTTTCATAAAATTGAAGTGCTCATGAGAAAGCAGTCTTTTCTTTCCCTAGACCTGCTGCTAGTTCAGTGCTCACCATCAACAGCCTATGACTTCCTTCCATTATTTTATGTGAGCGAACCTCAGTTGTTGCTCCATGTATTGAATTGGCCCAATTACCTTCACTTTAACATGCTAGTTAAACAGGAAATGGCCCACCAGAATTTCCTTCCTTTAAAGGAAATGGCCTTGCTAGAGAGCGGCTTGGACACAAGAATGCTTCTGATTGCTTCGTATGGGGGCAGTAGACAGATGGCATGCTGTTATGTTAAGAAACTGCCACAGAAAATGTGCCATTTTATGAGGCTGGCAACCTCATTTACTCTGAAGGCTAAGTTTGATCTGAGTTGGCAGATTTGTCAATTTGCTCTGAAGTGATATTCTATACATTACGGGCCCATTGACGGGGACGGGGAAAAACCAGCATTTCAGTTTATATAGTCTTAGGTTGGGTAGATGTGTTTTCCTCCATATCGTCTACCGCACTGGTAGTCCATAAAAATGTAGAGGGGTTCATAGATCTTTATGTAGATCTATGATGTAAATGAGGATCTATTGTCAAATGGGCCAGTATCTCATAGTATTTATGGTAACTGAAAATAGCCTGGATCCTCTTAGGCAGAGATGATAGAAATCTAAGCCATGAAATTACACACTTGCAAATCTGGGACTTGCCAACCCACGGTGACTAAATCTTAGGGGTAAAGATTCTTCTGTTCATTCATAGCTACGTGACACTGATTAAGTGTTAAGCAGGCTCAGGTTTGGTTGGTAGTTGGATGGGAGACTTCTTGGAAAGTATTAGAAGCTGTGGGAAGTGGCATTCTGCTGTTAAAGTCAGTAGGAATCGGTGTTTAGGAGAGCTGTGTTTCTGGAGATGCCAAACTCTAAATGAGGTGTAAAGCCAAGATTCTTGCCAGTTATAATCATTTTTTAAAAAAAAAATCTTATGGCCTTTTTTGCAAAGGTTTGTTGCCACAAGGACACCTTCAATGTAAAATTCGCTCTTCTGTCTGAAAATGTTTTCCTGTTGAGACAAGCACTGGCAAATATGAGGATAGCTCAAAGGAGTTGAGTGGGGGAATTTTCTCTCCCTTCCCAAGTGTGTTTACCCAGGGCGTTTGACAGTACTTTGTCTACAGGAAGTTTCACTGTTTCCCCTGTATAACTAATTCATTAATCACCTTCTCCTGTTGTTCCTGTGAGGAAAAAACACCAAAACAAAAACAACCAAAAAAAACCCAACCAGGAAACTGTGTTCACGAAACTCCAAAAATTGGGATGGAGACACAGAGAGAGGCACAGTACCTGGAAACTCTGTTTCTGTCTCTCTCTCTCTCGGTCTCTAAATGGATTATTTTATATTGACTATATTCCTTTGACCTCAGTGTCCTGGTCACATGGTAATTAGGTTCTTTCCCATATTCTTCTTTGCTGCTAAATGTTCCTGTGCATTGTTAATCAGTAGCTGGAGGTGGTGGTGTATCCCAAATGGGCTAACTGAATTATGTCTCTAGTGTTTAAGCATGCAAAGTGCCTCATTTGACAGCTACTAACTATATTTAACCATGCCTTTCTACCCACCTAAAAAGAAAAGACCAGTCCCTGGCTTTGACAGTGGTTCTCTTCTGCTGTGGAAGAAGGTGGAGAATGAGTCCCCCTGTGCTGATGTTGTAAGAGGCATAGGGCTCTCCGTGAGCTACTGAAGAGTATGGCAATACAAAAAGGGTACAAACCAGCATGGATGATCTTTCAGTTGGTGTATCAGAGCACCTGCTTTCTCCATTCTAAGGCAAATGGCATAATTAAATAAAAATCCAGATGAGTCACTTCATAGAGATTAATAGCTAGGAGAAGTTAATGACCTGGGGTCCACACAGCTATTCTTATTCCCCCTGGTATTACCCTGATCTGAGGCTTTTCTTGTGCTATTGTTTTCTTTAACTTTATTATTTAAAAGAATTTCATATTAGTGAAAAATGTGGAGTTGAGAGCATGGCAAATGAAGCCGTCTAGGTATCCACAGAAGGGTTTTGGTACTGATAGATAGATAGTCACTACCTGACACACACATACCATGGCTCAGCCCTGTTTTGCGGGGGCCCTCTTTAAGGATCAGAGTGGAGCTGAAGCTCTGAAGTCCATGCATTTTTTCTGAGACTGAAAGGTGCCAGTTGTGATGGTATGTTCTATGGTGTAGACATCTGCATGCTATGCGTTGCAGTGAGACCAACCTCTCATCTTAAGCAAGCCACTAACCAGTTAGCAGATGATATCTGTAAGGTATCAAGTGGTGGCAATTTATTGGAAACATTTGGTGGTGTGAGTGTTTGTGGAGGAGGTGAGGAATTAGGAAGTTAGGTTTGTAAGGAGATCAGAAAAGGAAACTGATCAGAAACTGAAGGTGAAATTAACTGGTCTAGTTTAACCGCTGGAACTCAGTGAAGTATTAAAAAGCAACCAAAAACCATACCAAGTAAACAGAAACTATGAATTTTAAAGTCTGTTGGGCCAGGCATATGCTCTTTTGTCTTTCAAATTCCTCAAAGCTTTTCTTTCCCTGGTGAAACTCCCAAATACTAATCCACCTCAGTAAAAAAATTCTTACACACTCATTACGAGAATATTGTAAATGTTGTAAGCAAGTGGTTCTCAGCCTCTCCCATACTGAGACCTCTTCTACCCTCTGCTTCCCATCTAGTTGGGATGTAGCCAGGACCCCCTTGCTCCCAGTATGAGGAAGGGCACTGTGGTCACAACCCCTAAGCTATGAACCCCTGTTCTAAGACACCACCTTTCTCTGGATTTCCCAGCATGCTTTGTGTTACATTGCAAATTGTGCTCTCTCCCCCTGCTTTTTCTATAGCACCAAGTGCATTGCTTAGAGGTGACCTGGAAAAAATGGGCGTGTACCTTTTTGTGTATACTTTATGATTTAACAAAGTGTGTGTGCTCTGCTTGTTTTTTTATGTTACAAATTTACATCTTGTCTGTCTTGGAAGCCTCCATGGATGACTGGAGAGCTAATAGGCCTGTGACATTAGAGATAACAAGGAAGTGAAACCTGATTAACTGAGAGGGGAAGAGATTTGCATTCAGGTTGTTAAAACTCCTTTTTTGTGTGTGTGTTTAGCACTGTTTAATTCAGATCTCTGGGAGAAAAGCTCTTGGTTTAATTAAGGGCTGAGAAAGCTCAGTCCACATTTGAGTCACTCAAGGTGTCTTCTAGCATAAAAAAGAAAGATGAGACTCTACATTTCAGCCAATAAACCTTCTAGGCCTCCTCCATACATAAGAGATGCCATAAAGGACCCAAACCCAACTGCTTTTCCTTTGCAGGTCTCCTCTTCTAAATTAATGGCACAGATCTTTTAACAGTCAACAGTTTTTTTCCTCTTCTCGATTTTCCTGAGGTGGGTGAAGGCCTGCTCATGTTGTCCTCTCTGCTTTTAGAGGGAAAGGGGAACCAGTAACTGAGCTGAGTTGGACCTCCTGCCGGCAGCTTCTCTACCAGTCCATGGCCACCATCCTGGCCCATGCGGGGTTCGAGTGTGCCAATGAGAGCGTCCTGGAGACCCTGACAGACATTGCTCATGAGTACTGCTTGAAGTTCACCAAGCTGTTGCGCTTCACTGTGGATCGAGAAGCTCGACTTGGGCAGACGCCTTTCCCAGACGTAATGGAACAGGTGTTCCACGAAGTGGGCATTGGCAGTGTACTCTCTCTGCAGAAGTTCTGGCAGCACCGCATTAAGGATTATCACAGCTACATGCTGCAGGTAAGGATAGAGATGTAAAAAATGCTGCTTAATGAAAGACACTCCTAGTGCAGTCTCTTGTTGCTATATAGAGAACTGTCTGGATCAGTGAGTTAACGTCCAACTAGAGCTCTTATTTTGGGGGGTCAGGGAGGGTTTTAGTAAAAACAGAAGGTGATAACCTCCCCATGTGGGCTGCGTGGGGGCTAGGAGTGTTGTGGTAGTAGCATGCCTGGCCTCCAAGGGAGGAAACCCCTTAGCTGTCTGCCCTTTTGCCGATCTAGAAATATGTGGGTGGTTGGCCCGGGAGGAAGCTGTGTTTCTGTCCAGAAAGTGGATTAGCTCAACAAAGGAGATAAGAAAGGAAAATTGTTGGGACCTTCCCCAAATTCTTTTCTCCACCAGAAGCTTCCACAACTTGTTTGATCATCTATTTTCAAACAATAGATCTCTTCAAAATTAAACAAGTAAATTCTTCTACAGAGAGAGCCTGTTCAGCCAGGGAATATGTGATTAAATTACATCAAATACTGGACCCATAATTTATCTGATCTTCCATGGATTTGTGTAAACCACCCAATAACAGAAACAGGATACTTTGATTTCCTGAGGTTCTCTAGAGTCTAGTTGAATAGAATGGTAATCCTGCAGTGAGTGAGGAGATATGCATAGTACTAGAAAGCCCTGGTATTTATCAGAATGATGGAGTGAGTTAAACAGGGTTCAACTTGACATACAAGTGAAACAGTTTCCATGTAAGGAAAACAAAATTCAGAAGAAGGAAAAAGTCAGTACTGATTTATCAACTGGATTTCTATTTCTGTTGGTCATTGGGATGTTTAGCTGTATTTTAGTAATGTAAAGCAGTGAACGCACAAACCAACCTAATTTTAACATATAGCTCGTGAAATGAGGTGGTTGGTTGAAATTGTACAGAAAGTTCAGTCTGAGAAAACGCTGCCATGTAGTCTTTCTGTGAGCTGTTAAACAGCTGCTGCCTCCTGTTCCCAGAAGTGGCTGCGTTTTTCAGTGAATGCTGAAACAGCTCCTGGTTCAGGGTGAAACAACTCCGGATTTGATAAAGCTCTTTGGAGTGAAAAATGCAATATAAATTTCTGTTATCACTGCAGGGAACTGGTTTCTTTTGTACTAGTTTTTCCACAGAGTTAAACGCTGATATATTGTTTTAGTGACTTAGACATAAAGAGATTCTCCCCATCATGGGCTCATGTAAATGCTGTGAATGTGAAGGAGAATGATATTGATGTTCATTGAGAAGAGAATTGTACTCCCCTGTAGAGTCCATGACCGGAGGCAAAATCTGCCTCATCTGATCTTCCTAGGGATTTAGTCTGTGCTCCCTACCTTGGTATTTGAGAGACTTTTGGAGCAGCTCAGTTGCACTTCCACATTCTTCCTACATGGCACCCTGTGACTTGGACAGAGTTTGCATAAATCACAGACCTGCAAATGTCAATGGCATATAAATTGTGAGTGGTTCTGATGTTTATTAAAAAAGCTACATCATCTGGATTCCTCTTCACTAAAAGATTTTTTTGTTCAAAAATGAAGATTGTATTGGTTAAAATAGACTCTTTTTGCATTATGAATACCTTTTTGTTCAATTTGAATATTTATTAAAGAGACAGACTCTGGCTAGTAATCTCAGTCCCCACCGACAGCACCCCTTGCTGTTTTGAGGTCTGTGTTTCCCGCATAGCTGTACCACTACAGCTAACTCTTGACTTGCAGTAACCTCTGCTATTCTGGGGTATGTCTAGACAAGGAAGTATGTTTTGTTTTAAAACAGCTGTGCCACTGCAGCTCAGTCTAGACCTGTAACAGTCGCTGTAATTCTAACCTGGTCCTATCCCAAGCAAAAGGCTCCTGAACATTACAGAAATGTGTGATACAGACAAGAACGAGTAGTAGCTACACTTAGACTGCAAAATTCAGTTCATTGATGATGTATGGTGATAAGAGCCTAAGTTTTTAGAGGTGAAGGGTTGCTGCTGAATTTCATCCCTATATTCATTTCAATCAGATGGCTGGAGAAAATGTTCACTGTGTTTCTGTTGTTCATTGAACAAAAGATAGCCAGGCTCTGTAGGTTGTGATAAAAAATGGTGACAGATAGCTCAGAAGTTAAACTTTAGGAGTGGGACTCAGGACACACATGGGTTCTATTTCTTGTTGTGCCCCAGACTTGCTGTGTGATCTTGAGTGGGTGAGTTTGCTAATTTCTGGGCCCCCATTTCCCCCCATTTATGAAATAAGGCTGTTGATACTTATTCACCAGACAGGAGTGTGTTAACCTTACTGAAGCCTTAATGAATTAACCCTGTTGAAGTCCTTTGAAATCATCAGAAGTTGTGAAAGGACAAAACATCATCATTATTAATGTGTATAATTTATATCTGCTTGAGTACCTGTTTCCTTTGATTAGAAACCAGTGATCTGTTGGAGAGAGGGAACATTGCAACACAGTTGCTTTCACTGCTTTGTCTGAAAATTCCCAGCCTTTTTGTCTCCAATGATCACTGGCAGGTTAGCAAACAGCTCTCTGAAGAGTATGAGAAGATTGTCAACCCTGAAAAGGCAGCAGAAGACACAAAACCTGTGAAGATTAAGGAGGAGCCAGTCAGTGATATCACCTTTCCCATAAGTGAAGAGCTGGAGGGAGATCTGGCATCTGGTGACCAGTCTTTGCCTGTGGGAGTCCTTGGAGCTCAGAGTGAGCGTTTTTCTGCCAATCTGGAAGTAGAGGCATCACCGCAGGCTACAGGTAAGAGGCAGCCTTCTGTTGTAAACACTCCCTCAGCTTTTCCGAATGGCCTCATGTATTTTACTTTAGCAAAGCTACAGCTGATGGGGGTTGGTTTTGGTCACGTGGAGAGTTCTATTTTAAATTAAAAAGCAGCAGTGAGGTTTATTTAAAACCTTGCACAAATACAAGATACAAAACAGGGAGCAAAATGTAATGTAGTTAATGAAGTGCTAGAGATTTATCCCATACAAGTAGTTTGGAATATTCGGCAGTAATACTGCAAGATGCACAGTTTGCACTAATGTTACTCTCATGAAAGCAGCCATTGTGCTAGCATAAAAAGTATCCAGTAGAAAATATTCTACAGCAATGGCTGCAGTCATTGGAAGCATGTAAGCCCTTATGGTGTTCCATTCTACAGTAATGGTTCACGCACTGCAGCTTACAATAATATTACTCAAGTGTTTGCTGCTACTAGCATAGCATTATGGTAGTATATGTTTGAATAAGGGTAACCTTCTGCCAATCCAGTATAATAAAGGGAGAATACTTTTGAACGCTTGTAAAATGGGTATAAGATGAGGGCCAACAGACTTTCCTTTTGCATATGAAGCAACCAAAAAAAAAAGCTGCTTTTTATTCTGATTCCTAATGAATGAACAGTTACAAAAAGAATCCAACAGATTTTCTGTTTTTTGAGGTGGTGCCAGGAGTTTACCATTTCCTGAAACGATCAGCACAGAAATAGTTTCACTTGCAATGAGAATCTTGTCTGAGGATGCCTGTAGCTGGATTAGTTTGGGCGTGTTTAGTTCTGCCAGCTGGCTGCTGGGGGAGCTTCTAGTTTGTTAGTTTTCTGTGAAGTTTTACAGTGCTGAACAGACTAATCAAACTTGCCAGGTCGCTCATGACTCAGTGTAATCGAAAAATTGTGGTCCACATTCTTTGACCTGGGTATAAGAGCAAGAACCAAATAATGAGGGAAGGGGGAACTGGTTGATGGGACTTAATGCTCACCTCCAGGACTGAATTTGGCCCAAGCTGATAGTGATTGATTGTCATCACCTTCTGATTGGTATTTGATCAATTATGTGAAATGGGCTGGCAGCTCTCTGTCCCATTCTAGTAGATGAGTGTTCACATCACGAAACCACCACTAAATTAGCAGCTTCAGCAATGATAGCAAGGACTGATTGGGCCATGGAGACTGAACTCCCCTCTTGCTCCTAGAAGTCATCACTCCAGGTCAGAATTGAGGCATATTGGTTGACGGTGTGAGAGAATCTTGTACCACTACCACCTGTGTTTGTACCTGTTCTGTATCTACATACAAGTTTCACTCTCTATGGCTATCAAGTCAGGCCCATGCACCGACTCTGAGTTCTCTGGAAAATTATGAAGAACTCCGACATTCAAAGAATGTGTGTTTTGATTTGTATATACAAGCACCTGAACTCAGCCATTCCCCGCAGAAATAAGTGTTTCACTCAGAAACCCAGTTAAAAATGATGAGGTCTCTTCTATTAACCTTAATCCAAGTTACATGTGCACTGAGGGGAGACTAGCTGTCGGAGTCTACTATTTGTTTAAAGAATAACACACTTGGGTTTTAAAAAACACAAATCGCTCAGATGTTTTGCTGGGAACTTGTATTGTTTTCTGCAGTGCCTCTGAAATGTGAAGTGCTCTTATTTTGTGTGGGAGGGAATGGAGAACTACTCCTGGGACATAAGGGATTATGACTGATTCATCTGAAAAACTTGGTATTAGCATCTACCACTTGAGACCCAGAGGATAACATACTAGCTGTATATTCAATGCCCTGTGCTCCTCTGATATCAGACTGATGTTTTCTAAGTATGAATAGAAATGTTCTGTTCCTCTCTGAAGATCCCTGTTCACTGTGCAAGGGCCTGTGTGTGCTGGAAACCACATCTCTCTTTAAAGGAGTCCCACTGTGGAGCTGGGCAATGTTGAGTGCATAACATCAGATGGAGGGAGAGGAAGCTACTGGAATTAGAATATCGACATCTTCAAAATGGGAATGAGCCTATTAGGGAGACAGCAATGTCCAGTGGTTTGAGCACAAAACTAGGAATCAGAGGCTCATGAGTTCTAATCCTGCCTCTGAGTATGTCCTTTGTTGTGGTCATGGGCAAATCACTTCATCTCTTTGCAGACGGGGAACTGGAGACAAACATTGGGATACTATTTCTTTGTCATGTGGTGAGAGTGTTTTGAGAATTAATACGTTAATTTGTTATGTGCTTTGATGTTAAAGTGCTCTGAAGATGAAATGTCCTGTGTAAATGTTAATTAGTTTTACTCATTGGTGACAACACTCAATGACAAAGGGAGCTAATGGGAATAGGCCTTAATGGTGACGTGAAACTGGTGAAAGAAGGAAACCCTCCGATTATTGTTTAGACTGGGATTGTAGCCTTAAGCCTGATAGCATGTTAATGATGTATCCTCATGGTTGAAAAGAGGATAGATTCACTTGTAATGAACATAATGGGGATTTTTATTAAGGCTTCTGGACACCACTAGGCCCTGTAGTTCTTCCTGGCTATCTAGCTCCTAGACCAGCACAGCCTGTGCTGCCTGCTGCCCACAACATAGGGTCTCCCTAAGCCAGGGGTAGGCAACCTATGTCATGGGTGCCGAAGGTGGCACGCGAGCTGATTTTCAGCGGCACTCACACTGCCCGGGTCCTGGCCATTGCTCTGGGGGGCCTCTGCTTTTTAATTTAATTTTAAATAAAGCTTCTTAAGCATTTTAAAAACCTTATTTGCTTTACATACAACAATAGTTTACTTATATATTATAGACTTATAGAAAGAGACCTTCTAAAAATGTTAAAATGTATTACTGGCACGCAAAACCTTAAATTAGAGTGAATAAATGAAGACGTGGCACACCACTCCTGAAAGGTTGACGACCCCTTCCCTAAGCCCTTGTTTGGGCTAAGCAGTTGTGAAAGTTTACAATGCAAACACCATTGTGATGTTAAGGGGAGGATTCTCTTTGTATAATTACTAGTAACAGGGGAAGTACAAAATGTTTGGCTCAGCACCCAGAAGCTTAGATGCTTATTTAAACTTGAGGTAAGCCTCTTGAGTCTGCAGACTAGGTTTGGAAATCTCCCAAGCTGGCTTCTTAGTTTGCATCTGCATTTTATTTTTCATGTGAATTTAACCCTGACCTCCAGGGATCAAATTTGAGGAGCGAGAGAAGATTTCAGTCTCCCTTCAGTCCTTGGTTGTTATGCTAAGACTCTCAACAAGGGGCCCAATTAGTATCAGTTGTAGTGGGTTTTTTGTCTTTTTCTCTTTCAAAATAAATTTGCAGAAATAAAAAAATCTATAATTATTCCTCTTAAGGACAACATTAAATCAAAACAAAATTCACCCATCACTGTGTTGGAAAAACAACAACAACAACAACAACTTGGATTTAATCTTACACAAAAGGCACATCGATCCTATGATAGAAATAAAATAACTAACTTCTTAATAGTGTTGGGCTTTGTGATGTGGACATTTAGCCATTATGAACTGAACTAAGAACCACCCCGTTCCTTTCATATGGGCCACGGAACAGATATCAGATGACTGATGGCTTAATCACTGTTTACCTGAACACAGTTTAAACCAAGTGACCAAGAAGTGAAAGGTTCCATATTTCATGGCCAATCTTCTGAGCCTCTGAGAAGAGACTTGCTTGTAATCTTATGCTTTTTTGCTTCTGGTCAAGACAGGGATGTGGTGTTAATGGTCCTCTTCTGCCCCTGTCTGGAATCAAGTAGAAGAGCTGGCATAAAAATGAAAAATGGGCAAAGGTTTGGTGGGCCATTAATCCAGCTTTCACTGACCTCCTAAAGGAGTTCTTGGTTGAAGTTTTGGGAAGAAATTATTACCACCTCAGCAGGCCTCAGGGAATCACTGAGGAGAAGATTCCCCCATTTCCCATCTCTTCACAGAACAGCTTGGAGTCCGGCACTGCTGGCACTATAGGGCTTGCGGAGCCCATAAAGGCATCACCCCACGGTGATACTGCTGTGTCCTCCAAGTCCTGACTCCATGCAGGGCCTGGGCATCTTGGCCTGACCCCTGTGTTCTTGGCACTAGCTGATGCTGTTGAGTTCTTGAGGATACCTGGCCCTTCTAAAACTGACTCATTCTCTTGGGAAATTTCACAGAGGGCTGCAGTGAAGAGAGGTGAGGGGCAGTGCGGGCTTAGTCAGCCCCTGCCCTAGGAGGGAGGTGATCAAAGTAAACACTGCTTTTATATGCTTTGTCTTTTTGTTTCACAGCCGTTCTGTCCCCAACCTCATGAGCCCAGCCTTAGGGGTTAGCCTGCTCTTGCTCTTTCTCCACTGATCTGCTGCCCTTTGCACCTGTACATGTGTTCCCATGCACTCTTTGCTTGGTGCTTAATGAGTACTCTGTCTCTCTCCAGGTGCTGAGGTCAATGCTTCCCCTCTCTGGAACTTGGCTCAGGTGAAAATGGAGCCTCAGGAAAGTGAGGAGGGCAATGTTCATGGGCATGGGGTCCTAGGCAGCGATGTCTTCGAGGAGCCCATGTCGGGCATGAGCGAAGCTGGGATGCCGCAGAGCCCCAATGGCTCTGAGAGCAGTTATGGTTCTCATTCTCCTGACAGCCTGATGGGATCCTCACCTGTCTTCAACCAACGCTGCAAGAAGAAGATGAAGAAGATGTGAAAGGGAAGAGGTCTCTTTTTCTTTCGAATCCTGCTAATGTGTGACAGTGACTTGAAATGAGCCAACAGGGCCTTTGGTACCACGGGGACTATAATAACCAGTGTTGACCCTGGGTTTTGGGGGACAGTCTGTGAAATTATCATATGAGGTTCAATCTGCAGTGCACATCAACCCACCCATCTTCATTTTGCCCATGACTCCTCTTCCCATTGGGCTCTGCTCTGCATCCCCATCCATGAGACTGCAGGAGAACTCAAAATGGGACCCATCCCCATCCTGCAAACATGGCAGTGTCACCAGATCTCTGGCGGGGTGGGAGAGCGGGAGAGAAAGCAGGCTAGTGGTCTTGTTGACAGTGGCTGTTTATACTCACTGAGCCAGGGGAGTCAAGGCTGGATCTTGACAGTGAACTTCTCAAAGTGGAACAGGGAGCAATTAGCCTTACCGAGCGCTGGCCCTGGTAATAAACAGTTTTCTTTATTTTGTTGGATTGTATGTGGCAATTTCAACCCAACTGCCTTGCTCTGTTTGAAGCTGCTATCTTGACATTTGAAATAGCTTCTGTTTTGGTTCCTGTTTTCTTTTAATGGCGCAGCTGATAGGTAACAATAATTATTTTTGTTCTGTGGATCCACAGCTAATGTTCAACTCAGAGCTTTTAATTTGATTAATTGAGTGTCTCTCTTAACCAAAACTGGAATGATCATGAGTCAAGTAGGAACCCTGGCTTAAATCGGCTCAATACCTATAACCCATTGGGAGGTTCAAGGGAGGTTTACTGAGCCTCATATTTGTCCTTACAATTGCACATTAATCTTCTGAAAGAACAAGCTTCTGGCATGGTGTTTTTGTTTCTTCATGTAACATTCATGGCCCTAATTCTCTTTCATGATTGTATTTCATTTTCCATTGTACAGAAATAGAAGCCAAACAGATAAAACTCTCCTGCGTGTCTTATAAGAATCAGTGGCCATAGAGTTTCATGGACATCAGTATTAAAAACAGTTGTCTCAATGTTAAAGGTACTGTCTAGTGGTCAGAGAACTATCCAAATATTTAAAGCATGGTTGGTTAAAGAGAGGACTTAGGAAATGGGAGATCTTTGTTCTATTCCCAGCTCTGTCAGTGACTCCTGTAACCTAAGGAAGATGCAACCCCCTTGATTTTGTTTCCCCACTTGTCAAAAAGGAAAAGTAATGTAATGGGTTTGGTCACAGAGACCCCCCCTTTGGACTGTCACCTGATGTGCTGAAATTACCTCTGAGCCCACTTCCCCTCCCAGCTTGGGATTTCCAGAACCCTGTCTTGTTGAGCCAGACACACTAGCCTGCTGTAACACAGACCCAGGGTCTGGTCCATGCCCCCAAAGCTGCAGACTTAACAGGTAACCTGCTGAGCTGTTTTCAATCTCCAGCACCCAGACACCCAGCTCCCAATGTGGTCCAAACCCCAAATAAATACGTTTTACTCTGTATAAAGCTTATACAGGGTAAACTCATGAATTGTCCACCCTCTGTAACACTGATAGAGAGGTATGCACAGCTGTTTGCTCCCCCAGGTATTAATCACTTACTCTGGGTTTATTAATAAACAAAAGTGATTTTATTAAGTATAAAAAGTAGGATTTAAGTGGTTTCAAGTAATAACTGACAGAACAAAGTAACTCATAAAGCAAAATAAAACAAAACGTGCAAGTCTAGGCCTAGTACATTAAGAAACTGATTACAGGTAATATCTCGCCCTCAGAGATGTTCCAATAAGCTTCTTTCACAGACTAGACTCCTTCCTAGTCTGGGCCCAATCCTTTCCCTTGGTACAGTCCTTGTTAGTTTGAGCAGACATCTCAGGTGGTAAGCAGGGGCTTTCTCATGACTGGCATCCCTCTAGTCTTGCTCCACGCCCTTTTTGGCTTTGGCACAAGGCGGGAATCTTTTCTCTCTCTGGGTCCCCACCTCTCCTTCTAAATGGAAAAGTATAAGATTTAAGATGGATTCCAGTATAAGTGACATGATCACCTGTCACTGTAAGACCCCAGTCTCTCCATTTTTCCTGGGTTGGCCTACAGGTACACAGGAAGGCTTGCAGGTAAATAAACCATTTACAACCAATTATCCTAGTCAATTGGAGCCATTAAGATTCTAAACCGCCATTAATGGCCTACACTTTGCATAATTACAATAGGACCTCAGAGTTATACTTCATATTTCTAGCTTCAGCTGCAAGAATGATACATGCATATAAATAGGAGGAATGTATTCAGTAGGTTATAACCTTTGTTTTGATACCTTACAAGAGACCTTTCGCATAAAGCATATTCCAGTTACATCATTCATAAGCATATTTCCATAAACAATATGGAGTGCACAAGTAATACCTGCCTTCCAGTGATGGTGTGAGGCTTAATTCATATCCACAGAGCACGTTGAGATCCTCTGATGAAACGTATTATGGGAACTATTATAACTGGATGGGGTTGTTGCTGGATGGAATAGGGAAGGAGAGTCCTGGCCACTGAATGTTTTCAGGACTTTTAACTGGCTGTGGATGAAAGAATAGTGTATCTGCCACTCTCTGGAACTTTAGAAGAATCTCTTAAACGTCAGTCATAAGTGCTTTTTTTAGATTGCCCAAGTACACGTACTTCTCTCATTTTTAATCATGTTTTTGTATTTTGCTTCCCTTCCACGCCCATTTCCGCCATAATACACACTTTGTAACAAGTTAGGCCTGCATGCTTCAAACATCTATTTAAATACAGTGGAAATTCACCCTGTATTGATTCTGCAGTGGCAGAGATGTGCTATTGATTCTCTTTTTTGAGGGTTGTTTATGCAGAGATTAGAAATGTACCAGCGTACCTTGTATATTTTTAAATGATGGCAGGGTATATTTATAGAGTATCAGGGTTGAAAGGGACCTCAGGAGGTCAGTTAGTCCAATGCCCTGCTCAAAGCAGGACCAATCCCCGGCAGTTTTTTGCACCAGATCCCTAAATGGCCCCCTCAAGGATTGAACTCACAACCCTGGGTTTAGCAAGCCAATGCTCAAACCACTGAACTATTAAAATCTTTACCGTCTTGCCTCGCCCCACCTTGCCTTGCCTTTATACTAAGTGTCCCTTCTGACATTTGTCTGCTTGGTGCTGGTTTCTCTTTTACAGATGGAAGCTTTAAATTCTGGGCAAGTAATTCCCCTGGAACAATCCATAGATTTACAAAGACATTTATCATGCACAAAATAGTGACATTTCAAGCCTCACTTGGCAAATCATTATATGGACAATGTGCTCTTTTGCGGAATCAAACAAGATTTTACTATGCATTAATACATGCTGGGGCTCATAGCAGCTAGTGCTGTGTCTGAGCATCCATAGACCCATGGGTATAGCGAGATTATGGTAGGAGTTAGAATTGGTGCATTAACAACTTGATCATGAAAAGGAGCTCTTCTACTGTTTATTTTTGTTGATTCTTGAGAAGGGGCTGTGCTGAGTTAACCTTTTCAGAATCCTCCAGTTTCACTGGCTGCCTGTTCTTCCTCGCCTCTGTTTTTGGCTCCGAGTGATAGTGTGGATGGCCAGTCAAAGTGCAGAATATTGACAAAGCTCTGGTCTCAGCAGAGATCTGCTGTCTAAGTCAATAGTGAATTTTGCTATTGACTTGGCGAGCCTACTCCATACTATATTTGTAGAGTGTTTTGATTAGGGGTGGAAGAAGGGCAGTTCAGATAGGGTCCCTTTATATATATATATGCGCGCTGAGGTCTCAAATCTTTTCTCTTGAAAGCTCTCCCTTTCCTCCCATCTGGATACCAATGTCAGACGGGGGTTTGTCTGAGGCAGTATAAGGTTCCCTGCAAACACCTACAAAGGGGCCTTTGTTTGCAGCTCAAAATCCCGCTGTAGCTTGAACCTTAACTTCAAGACCAGCCTTGCTGCCTTAGATGTGCCTGATGCTTTACAGAAAGATGGAGATTTCCCAACCTGGAAGAACTTAAAGGTTGCAAAGAGAATGGGTAACAAAACTGAGAGGGAGGAGGGGCCAATCTGATTGGAGGCTCACTGCTGAGGGAAGGCATGCGTCTAGTGGGTGATGAAGGGTATTTTAGTTAAAAAAATTTTTTTTAATGTATAAAAGTGAAATATGCAATTTGGGCTGTGTTACAGGGGAGCAAAAGGTGGCTTGAAATGCAAATTTTTTCTTTTTACTCTATTGAAGGGAGTTCTCATCTCTGGAATTTTCAGTCCCAAAGCTGAAATGTTCAGAATGGTGTGTGTGTGTGTGTGTCGGGGGACGTGAAATGGGGATTGGGTTAAAATGAAAGCTTCCTTGTAAACGTCCCTCCAGCTTTTGAACTTGGGTAAGCCATAATAATAGTGCTGTGGCACAGAGCACCCCAGTGGTTTGTAGCACTTGTCTGTTTGAGAGCTGTGTGCATTAGAAACACCATAGAAAAAGGGAGCGAGGGCTGGGAATATGACTCCAGTGCATTTCCATGGGGTACCACCCAATTTACATTAGTGCCAGAAGAATTAGCCCCTGTGATATTGTACTGGGGCTCTGTCGCTTCTGCAGCATAAGCAATTCAGTGCCTCAGAAGCATTATTATTCTTTATTGTATTAGCACCAAGGAGCCTCAGTCAGGCATGGCTGCCACCTGTCTCACATGCTAGCCTGCTAGTGCTGCCAGTTGAGAGAGAGAAGAGAGCACTTTCTGTCCCATCGTGGAGTAAGTAGTGCTTGGATCGCAGTGACTGGAGGGGAAGATGATCCCTCAGTAATGGAGGGATGGAAGAGTTATTGCTCAGGCTAGGTAACCTCATCAGACAGTTAAAAACAGAATGTGGAGTAAAGCAGGGAGGTTACAAAAGTGAAGGGCTCTGTTACTTGACCTAAAGAAGATCTCCTTTAGCCAACAGTAGTAATAGGTCCCATATCTGCTCTTTGGACCAACCACAATGGGGGGCAACATTGCTCAGACACACAAAAGAAGTCAATCATGCTAAACCTGCAGTCAGCACAAGCCTAAACTTGGGACTGTAGCACTGTATTGACTCAGCCACAGTTGGGCCAGCCTTGCAATCTCCTCACTCTGTCCCAGGAAGAAGAAAATAATCACCAGATCAGATCAAGGCCCCAGCTTGACCAGTGGCACCGAAGCAGGAGCTAACTCACATTCTGATTTAATGCCCTTCTACTCCAGTAGCTAAGGCCCTGAATGCTGGGCTATTTATGGCAATTTACCCTTAGGTTAAACCTAATACCCTCTCACTTAATGGGGAAAAATGGATGAAAAATTTGGGCCCAGTTGTGCTCCCTTTGAAGTCAATAGGAGTTTTGCTTCGTGCATCATGTCTGTGGAATGCTTGACTGGGAATGGTGGAGTGGAAGCAAAGAGACATTCCCATTATGTACATGCTGAGCTCTCCCTTTCCCCCTCCTGAACATTTCCCCCATGCTGCCCTCGGGGATACCAGGGGCTGAACTGGGGCCAGTCTTGGGTTGTAATAAGGAGCCAAAGGTAGATGAAGTTACCAGCTAACATCAAGAAAGTGGCCTTTAAATGCAACTCTGAGTCAGATTCCTAGAGGCAAGTGCTTTAATCCTAACACTGGCATCAGATCTGTGGCTGGGATCCTTGCAATGCAGGATTCTGCTGCCTTTTAGAATGTCGTTTCCTCAACTATTCAACCTGCTAGAAATTAGAGCATTTAATACCTGATGAGAACTCTGTGGGTGGGACTATGCTCTGCTATGCAGGAGTGCGGACTCAATGCTCTCCTAAGTTTTCTCTATCTCTTTACTGTGATTCTAAAACCTGATGTTAGAGGCACTTGAGTTTTACATTTTTGGAGCTGGGGTGAAATTTTGCTCTTTGGTCACATGGTGGCACTGGCTGCACATGTGTGAATTAGGACAAACCTATAGACAGGAGGCAAATTTCAGTGCAGGAATTTGTTTTAAAAAACCAAAACTCTGTCATTTTCAGTGGGGGTTTTAAACGGGAGATTAGAATCGCCTCCATTTGTTGCTATGGAGACACCCGAAAGAAAGAAAACTACCTTATTATTATTCACACTGACGAAATCTCCTCTGGGGTCTGCTCAGTGTTGTGTTTTCGTTGCTGCTGTTGGTGGGGCTGGGGCGGAGGGGATGACTCTCTGCTGGAAAGTCACCCCTTTGAGTGTTGTTTGTCTCTGGGCCCAGCAGTGTGTGAGGTATGAAGTGCGATAGGATCCTTGGTGCAAGTGCTTTGTTCTCATTTGTCTCAGTCCTCTCCTTTTTGGAGGACATACACTCTTCTCAGAGCCATCCTTCTGATGCAGGATCATCTGAGGGAGCGACCTGGCTTTGAGTTACTTGTGTGCCAAGGCGGCTGATTGATTGTTTTTGCAAAGTTGCAGTGTTGGTGAAATAACCAAGATGCCTGGTATCTGGGGCTAGAACCTGCCCAACTTGGTGGGGGGAAGCAAGAGGAAGGATTTGATATTCTAAAGGGTCTTCCCCTTTTGTTGGTGTCCGTTAGGTTTTCAGCCTGTCCATTTCTCCGTCAACTTTTTCTTCCTTTGCTATGACCTTCTTGCCAATGATTCTCCAATCTACCTTTCCACCTTTGACCTCTCTTATATCCCCAGCTCTTTCTGACCTCTCCTCCTGAATGGCTGACCCCCTTCAGCTCAACATCTGCAACCCTGAACTACCTATCCTTTCCTGTAGTCCTCCTCTGCTTCCTCTTCTTTTCGTCATGGTTGAGAAGTCCACTCTCTCCTCACCTCGGCTTTGGGGTCCTATTTGACTCCCCATACCCAGCTTCTCGCTAAACCCTGCTGTCTTTTTTCTCTCTCAGATAAATAAAATAGACGTGGCTAGGAAGCAATTTTTTTCTAGTGAAAAAATTGTCATTTTTAAAAAAATTGTCATTAAAAAAAAAAACACTTTTCTTAAATATCAAACTGAAATTTGGAGGTGCTATGAAACCCTTTAATGAAAGATGCCATATAGGAGGGCTAAGGTTTATGGTGCTAGTAGTGCTGCCCCACTTCATTTAGGGGAATTTGATCAGTTCCATTGCGTCAATTTGTCACTTCTTTACATGGGACTCCTCTTATAAGAGGGCTTTGGGGGCACACTGGCTGGTGGGGGGAAACTCATGGAATTTCCAGTTCCCAGTGTGGGGTTTTTCCACCCAGGGGATGCTCTTGCTGTACCCTTTAACTTACTGGTCTGTATAGATCATATGCTGATGTCTTATGTTCAGCTGAGAGGCACGTGGAGATTGCATCTAAGGTGAGTTCTGAACTTCTATCATTCATCTGCCGACTTCCCTCCTGCTCTGCTCTGCTCTGTAGATTGCATCCCACCAGGCATACAGCTGGGCAGGCTCATGCCCCAGGAGAAATAGACAATGAAATCCTGACTTATATGTAAGGCTTATTCATCTGTAATGCAGCCCCCAGAGGAGGACAGAGCTGAAAAAGGACCTAGAGCAGATGTCACTCGTCAGAGATTGAACACCAGGCAGGATTCTGTGCCTCTGCTTGAGTAGAGCATGGAGCCTGTTGCTAGACTTGTGAGGAAGATGGCGGTCACCACTGTGCCCTTGGACTGGGCCTAAGGACTGTGGTTTTTCTGTAATGAATGAAAATAAACAATTCTCCTCTCAGTTGGATGTGCCAGGATACCATGTAGTGTGAAACTGGAGGACAGCTGGAATCCCAGAGGAAGCAGGATCTGAGGACAGTCAACTTTACAGATCTGACTGAAAATCTCTGAGACACAACCCCTTGTGGAGGAAATGCAACAAAACAAATCCTGGTCTCCTCTGCCTACTGATGTTTTAATGAGGAGCAGACATGGGCAAATTCTTCCCTTTGCAAGCCCTGCATACAAGCACCATCCAGCCTTTAGAGCTGGCATTCAGACTGCCATCAAAAAGGAGTGCAAGGACCCAGTGATCTTATGGCACTACTGGCCCTTCCTCTGTTGTCTGGTCCTGAAGGTTGGGGAAGGAAGAGTTAAAGTTTGCCAAACAACTTGGCTGTGTTACTGTGGACTTAATGAGTGAGGTCTTGTCTTCACTTCTAAAATAGGTGTGTGTTTTACCTCCTGGAAACTAATGTGCATGAGCTATCCTGAGGTAAAATGCTATGAAGACAAGACACTTGAATTTTATCATGAAGTCAACCCCAGGCAGGGGTATAGGGCTGACCTCAATGAGTTTGCCTCATGATAAAATGGAAGTGTCTTGCTTTTACCTCAGGATAGCTTGTCTGTGTGTGCCTGATGTAAAAATGGTATACAATTTTAGCAGTGAGGACAAGGTCTGAGAGTCCTGTTCCACCCCATTTTCTTTCCAAATGCCACTCAAGGAAGTATCTTAATATGCAAACAGCTCCATTAGTATCCCCTCAAATGCCTTAGGGGTGTTCCACTACTTGGGCCTGGTCCTGCTTTTATTGCATCAGAGAAAGTGTTGCCATTCAGTGGGAGCAGGACCGTGCTGTGTGGGGGGGGAGAGTGAATTTGTGTGTGCATTAGCCAAAATTTGCAAAGCTGGGTACATATTAGAGGTGACCAGGAAAGGACTCCTTAAAAAGTCAGGTTTGTCCCTTTTCTGCCTTTTTTTTTTTTTATAGTGGATAAGCAATTTTTTTAAAAACAATAAACCCTGCTTTTGTTTTGGTTTTGGTCTTATTTTTTTTTAACCTTGGAAACAACAGATATGTCAAGTCTGGTCTTCTCTGGCTTTGCTAAAAGAAATCTTGAGGCGATCATAGCATGCGTAGTGTGAACTCTTTCCCCTCCACTGAAGGGAGAGTGATGTTGGACCTTTAACAGAAATATTCTCTGTTAATCATTAATGAGTGGAGTCCAATGGGTGTTAACAAAACAGCAGAATTTAAAATGGCCCATCTTCCCCTCTGGTATTCAGTTTTCAATCTCTTGACTCTTTTGATATCATTTCATTAATTCTCCAGTAACTATAGAATCTTCCCCTAAGACTTGAAGTAAAAAAGAAATTTATGTGCTTGTAACTCTGGAAACTTTATGTAAAACGTCTCACCCATATTGATTTTGTTAATCTTTAATAAAAGGTCAGTGACTTAAAACAAAGCAAAAAAAATGTTCAGGACATTCTTATGCACCATAAAGAACCAAACAAAGGTATGTGCCCTTTTATGCCCCCATTGAGGGTTACGTTGAAAGTACAGCATCTCAATCTTTGTTTTGGCCTGATTTTCAGAGGGGCTGAGTATTTACAACACCCACTAACCAAAGGTACGCAGCATCTGAAAACCAGGCTACTGGGCTTAGGTTCCTAAATGTGGATTTAGGTGCCTAACTTTCAGCAGCAAAAGTGTAGAACCAAGGAAGCCTGGTCCCAGTTCTGACCATTCAGCTGCCGCCTCTCAGGTTCATACAGTGTCATTTCAGACAGTAATTTGAGACAATACAACTGTGGCTGTCTAGTCATTGACTGGATTTTCCAATTGAAAAGACTGACAAAACCAGTTCACCTCAACAAACCCTAGTCTCCAACAAAGGATGAGACTCAGAGAAACTAGAGAAGAAATTAAAATCCTGAATAAAAAAGATCCCCTGCTTTAAATGTTTAGAACAAAATTGCTCCTCTAGCCTCAGAGACTTTTGTGCAGTGGCTTCAAGTGTCTTTTAAAAATGAGCTTTATGAAACAGATCAGCAGAGGCTCTTTAGCTCCTTCAGTGCTGTAACTACAGCTCATTCCAGTGTAATTCCTTTGCCTCTCCCTTCAGTACCTTGCCATTCATTTTAATTTTGCAGGACTGGTGAGCTGAATTTCTCCTATGTGGATGCAGCATGTGTTTTCAAGACAAATTGCCCATGAGGGTTCCACTCGTACAGAATTCCTAGTATGAAGGATACTGGCTGAGGGCCTGAGCATGCCAGGTGCTGTGGCCACCTGAAATGAATGGGAAGTGAGGATGCTCAGATGCAGATTAGAAGGATATTTGTTTTGTAACTTGGCACTCAGCCCATAGGCGTGGATCTGCCATCTGTCTGCATTCATGTATCCTTCATTATCTTGATATTGTCTATGCTCCATGGCAAGTTTGCAGTCTAGGCCCAAAAGTGTTCACACATCCCTAAATGGGGGGTACCACGCATTTGGATGTGGATGTATTTTTGCTGACTCATGCTGAGGTTAGATGAGATATGTCCAATTAGCTCTACTCTAGGAATTTAGAAGGGCTGAATTCCCCCTCTCTTAATGGCAGAAGGTTTGAGAGGCAAAGACAGTGAGGGCCTGTAAGGAAATTCTAAAACAGCAACAATTAAGAAAGGTTAGGTTATAAGTTATGTTATTTCAGTTAATTTACCCCAGGAAGAGGGTAAATATGGACTTTATAAAATGGGGCTGTACTCTTTGGAGCAGGATAGGAACTGTACCTGGTCAGAGTTACCTTAAAGCAAGACCTACTTTTATGAAGTCTGGGAATATTTTACATAGCAACAATCTGAAGAAATGGGGATAGATCAGTGATTATGGCTTATACATATCAAAGAGGTGGGTGATTGTAGCACATGAAGTCACAGATCTAGTACTAAGCCAAATGTGAATACTGGCATGATAAAACCCTTACTGCCAGCTTTCCTCCCAGCATGCTTAAGATTTTGATGACTCAGGGGATTGGCAGAGCAGCAAGATGGGTTGAGTATCAGGATTGATAGGCACTGGGACTGCTATTGGGGTAGCCCAAGTATGACATAGGAAAGACTCCTGCTGGAGGTTGGGATTGAAGAATCCCATGCACTGCTACAGGCTGGGGACTGACTGGCTAAGCAGCAGATCTGCAGAAAAGGACCTGGGGATTACAGTGGACAAGAAGCTGAATGTGAGTCAGTAGTGCCCTTGTTGCCAAGAAGGCTAATGGCATATTGGGCTGTAGGAGCATTGCTAGCAGATCGAGAGAAGTGATTATTCCCCTCTATTCAGCACTGATGAGGCCACATCTTGAGTACTGTGTCCAGTTTTGGGCCCCCCACTACAGAAGGGATGTGGACAAATTGGAGAGAGTCCAGCAGACGGCAACAAAAATGATTGGTGGGCTGGGGCACATCACTTACAAGGAGAGGCGGAGAGAAGTGGGCTTATTTAGTCTGCAGAAGAGAAGAGTGAGGGGGATTTGATAGCAACCTTCAACTACCTGAAGGGGGGTTCCTAGAAGGATGGAGCTCGGCTGTTCTCAGGGGTGGCAGATGACAGAACAAGGAACAATGGTCTCAAGTTGCAATGGGGGAGGTCGAGGTTGGATATTAGGAAACACTATTTCACTAGGAGGATGGCAAAGCACTGGAATGGGTTACCTAGGGAGGTGGTGGAATCTCCATCCTTAAAGGTTTTTAAGACCTGGCTTGACAAAGCCCTGGCTGGGATGATTTAGTTGGGGTTGGTCCTGCTTTCAGCAGGGGATGGGACTAGATGACCTTCTGAAGTTTCTTCCAACCCTAATCTCCTATGATTCTATGAAGGATACTGACAGAAGTGTAAGCCTATCCAAAGCTGGAATAACAAGGGATGCCAGAGGTCAAGAATGTGATACATTGTGTATGGTGAAAATGTATATAGCACCTGCCAGCACAATAACTGTACCAAGTCTTTTTATCCCATTTCACTGTCACAAGTGGTGAATTCAGCCACAAACTCTAGGAATAATAATTGTGGCAAAGATGGTCTTTGAGCTATTTACTGGTCACTAGCACTGAGGGGAATGGAGGTGCCCAAATGATGGCTCTGGTTTTCCAGCTTGGCATGCTTTGCCAATGGAAACTTGTTGCCAACTCTGCAGGTGGTTCTCATTAAATAAGACATGGATGCAGGCAGCTGCAGAAGTAGTGGTTTGAGAACCTAAAAGTGCACAATACTTTCATTGCCAGGGCACCCATCAGAAGAAAAGACACTTCAAGAGCAATGATTAAGTGCCACTCCCTCCTGTGGGGTAACTGAGTCAGCACCTGTCATAAACAGATAGTTAAGGGTTAATGTCTCTTTTACCTGTAAAGGTTTAAGAAGCTCAGTGAACCTGGCTGACACCTGACCAGAGTACCAATCAGGGGACAAAATACTTTCAAATCTTGGTGGAGGGAAGTCTTTGTGCTGTTTGTGTTGTTCGTTGTTCGCTCCTGGGGCTAAGAGGGACCAGACGTGCACCCAGGTTTTCTCCAATCTTTCTGAATCAGTCTCTCATGTTTCAAAATAGTAAGTACTAGCTAGAAAAGGCGGATTAGTCTTATGTTTGTTTTCTTAACTTGTAAATGTGTATTTTGCTGGAAGGATTTTTACCTCTGTTTGCTGTAACTTTGAATCTCAGGCTGGTGTGGGGGGAAGTCCATCTAGTCTATATGAATCAGGCATTTTACAGCCTGATTTTTACAGAGATAATTTTTACTTTTTCTTTCTTTTATTAAAAGCTTTCTTTTTTTAAGAACCTGATTGATTTTTTTCCCTCTTGTTTAAGACCCAAGGGGATTGGGTCTGAACTCACCAGGGATTGGTGGGGGGAAAGGAGGGGAGGGGGAAAGGTTAATTCCTCTTTGTTTTAAGATCCAAGGAGTTTGGATCAGTGTAGCCTCTCAGGGTAACCCAGGGAGGGGAAAGTCTGGGAGGGGGAAAGGAGGGGGAATGGTTTTTTCTCCTTGTTTTAAGACCCAAGGGGTTTGGGTCTTGGGTTCCCCAGGGAAGGTTTTGGGGGAACAGAAAGTGTGCCAAGCACTATATTTTGGCTGGTGGCAGCGTTATCAGATCTAAGCTAGGAATTAAGCTTAGAAGGGTCCATGCAGGTCCCCACTTTTTGGACGCTAAAGTTCGAAGTGGGGGAAAAAAACCTTGACAGCACCAGTAAGTCCAACAGTAAGTCTCTACTTCCATCAAGGTGTTTTGGGGCTCTCATAAATGTTAATGGAGAATTTGGGCTTGATCTGCACTAGGAACTTATGTTGGTAGAAGTAGGTCACTCAGGGGTGTGGAAAATCCACACACCTGAGCGATGTCATTATACTGAGCTGACCCCTGAGAGAGCTGCTTTTGTTGACATAGCTACCAGTCCTTGAGGAGAAGTATCACCTATGCTAATGGGAGAAGCTCTCCCTTTAGCGTAGGCAGCATCTTCACTAAGCACTACAGTGGTGCAGCTGGATCAGTGCAGCACAGTTAAGTGTAAACAAGCCTGAAGTGTGTGTCTTCAGAAACCTGCAAGGAAATGTCTTGTGTTGCTGTTGTGCATAACAGTGTCTGCATTCCCCCAAAAGCTGTCAAGTTGTTGTATCACTACTTTCTATAAGTCTATAATATATAACTAAACTCTTGTTGTTTGTAAAGTAAATAAGGTTTTTAAAATGTTTAAGAAGCTTCATTTAAAATTACATTAAAATGCAGAGCCTTTCGGATAGTTTGCCAGGACCCGGCAGTGTGAGTGCCACTGAAAATCAGCTCTCGTGCCGCCTTCGGCACCCGTGCCATAGGTTGCCTACCTCTGCTCTAAAGGCAGGTCTATGCAGCAAAAAACCCCTGCTTCAGTAAGTCTCAGAATTCACTGACTCGGGCTTGTGCTATGGGGCTAGAAATACAAGGGTAGATCTTCCCCACTCGTGCTGGAATCCAGGCTGTCAAATCTGCTGACAGCTCCAGCCCAAGCCCGAGCAACTACACAGCTATTTTTAGCCCCATACTGTGAGCCCCAGTCAATTGAGTCAGTATGATTCAATGAGAATTTTCTGAAATATTTTTAACTCTGCCATGTGCCTCAGTTTCCCTTATATTTCACCTGGCTCCCTAAAGCAAGGGTTGGTGGTGGAAAAGACTGCTGTCAGGGCAGGCTAAGAGACATAGGTATGAATGATGCCTAGCTGTCTGAGCCTAAATGAGTCGTTAAAGTGGACCGACCCCCTATCAGTGGAGAATCTGAGAAGACAAGGGAGAGAAGAGTTGGCTGTCAGGAGTCACAGCTCTTGTGCAACCTGACTAAGGATGTCAGACTGACAGAGACAGGACTTGAACAATGGGGTTTGCTACAGCTTGGCTGGGCTAACCACAATGACCTGCTTTCACCTTCCTTTCTCTACAGTAACCTGACGACTTTCAGTGCCGTGTTCCAGTTGACTAATAAACATGACGATTTTGACCACGCTATTTGGGTGTTACTGCAAATGCTTGGTGAGGTGCATTAATCCCTGAAGAGTATACAAGTCTCTTCCAGGAGTCTGGCTCAGTTGGACTCTCTGAAAAGAGCTCATGGCCTGAAACAGGAGTGGTGGAGCCCTAAAGTTTCAGGCTAAGGAGGTGGTGATGCTGTGTCGCCTACCCTGTGCAGGAAGAGTGAGGCCCCTTGGAGGACTGGCACATTCCTAGAGACTGCTCCAAAGCTGGGGGCAAAGCACTGATCTGCAGCTCAGATTTGCTGCTGTGTTTTTTGTTGTTTTGCAGTATGGATGTATCCTAAGTGGCTTGTCCTCTGAATCTATGATCAGTAACACAGCAGATGCAGTGAACTAAATAGATCTAAGAGGGCCTGCTGAAGGACAAAACACATTATCTATCACCACAAGGAATATCAACACAGGGGGCTTAACCTCCTCCCCAAAAGTTACAAGTAACTCTATTCAAGTCAAAGGGAAAAGAAGGCCCCATTAACACAGGTACATATTGCAAATGCTTTCTAGCGTTTAGGTTTTGCATGAAACTATGCCATATGCTGTGTACATTTTGCTATGTCCACTGCATCCCACTTGTCACCAGAGCCTGTATTGTTTGCCAAAAGTAAATCAAATTAGTTTGCAACCTATTATTCTTGTGTATGCCCCAGGAGCTGAGTATGTAACTCTTCAGGCCAAGAATCTGATTGTTTCTTCTAGTGTTTTACGTGGTGCCAAGGTAAAATGAACAGCCCTGCAACTTCCTGGCTTTACCCTCCCTACTCTGCACCCTCTTTTGGTGATATTTAAGGGAGGCTTTAATCTTGGATGTATATTGGAAAGTGTTTGCACCTCAAGCTGCTGTTAAAAATTATTAAAGTGGGGAAGGGACTAAAAAGAGAGAGCACGCAGGAAGGGGACATAATAAAAATAGTTTCTTCGAGGCAACAGAAAAACAAAATTCATATTTTTTCTTCCCCCCCAGATCCTGATGCATCAATGAAAGGCTGTTAGGAAGGCACTACAATTAGACTCCAATATCTCTGTCTGTCATCATCATATCCTGGTGCCAAATATTGATGCAAATATCATTTACAGCAGCCAGAGGAACTCAGGCCTTTTCTTCTATTTCGATGACTGACAATATGTCTGCTACATAGGGTGGCTGGCCAGAAGAGTTGTCAGGAAGTGGCATATCCATTGCACTTAAAGATACCACAGTGGAAAGGTTAGCGCTGAGCACTCATAAGGTTTGATCCTGCAGTTAAATACATGCTTGACTATAAGCATGTGAGCAGTCTTATTTACTTCAATGAAATTATGCACATGCTTTGAGTTAAGCATACACTTAAGGGCATTGCTGGATCAGCACAATATAACCCAGTGATAGGTACACTAGAAATACTTATTGTGACTGATTAGATAGCAGGAATTTCAATACTTGTCTCTGGACACCATAATGCCTCTAACTTGGCAGGATTTCACTGCTATCTGAATGATTTTATATGTCACTGCTCTGACAGCACACCTCATTTCTTCCTACACATATGTCCACATCACTGAACCCTCACTGCCATTATTAACATTAATTGGCTCCCTTGCAGGCAGCCTAGTGTAGCCAAGGAGTGAATGGAGACTGAATGGCCCTCTCCCCTCAGAGCAGCATTGAGAGACACTGTTGAGGCAGCCAGTGTGTGTAGGTTAGCTTACATTGTTCATACTGAACCTGTTTTCTCTGGATACAGAGAGGGTTTCAATAATCAGAGCTATCAGTCTGGCTAGTTTTCACCAGCACAGACTCTGCACACACAAACATCAAAAAAAAAAAGTGTTAAGCATTTGTAATATTTACTTGCAGTGATATTATTCAGCCACTACATGGCTGTGTGCACTGTATAGCATAGCAGGCAAACTATGGTCCCTGGTAAACAAGACAGATAAAGCTGGAATTGGAGCTGAGTGGAAGCCTGTTTGATGGACTGTATGTATTAGCTGTTTATTAAAGAAAACACTTCACATTTAAGATGTCCTGTGATTTTTATGCATCATGTTAGGGAGTGGAAAGGAAAAAGTTATCAACTTCTTGCCACAGTGAAATAAGTTAATTTTTTAAGAGAGCTTTTATTTTATTCAAACTCACTTCAGAGTCCCTAGCGAGAAATCTCTGATTGCCATTTCCCATGGGTATTCTCCCTCTTTAGCATTTCACCAGGTGATCTTTAAACACAATTTCAGTGGGGGTCAATGCTACTTTCAGAAATTAAATAAAAGAGTTGCCCTCTGTCTCATGGAAAGATTATTCTATTTGCTAACAGGAAATGCCCATTCCTGAACTTAATGAGAGAGATGGGAAGGGAGAAAGGAAGACACGTGGTTAACACCAATAATCTTTCATCCAGCAAAACTGGATTCCACTATGTTAGCTTACTTGTTAGTATTTTTTATATATATATGAGAGAGAGAGAGCACGCGCGCGAGTGTGCATGCCTTGAAGTGCATCTTTAAAGAGTGTGAAAATGAGATTGTGGAGAAGGGAGTGGCAATGTCTTGATTTCATTTCAAGGATGCTGTGAAGGGAAAAGCACAAAGAAAACTCAACAAAAAGGTAATGCTGTTTCCCTGGTTCTCTTCAACCATAGTGGGATTACTCAAGAAAATAAAAATGCCCGAGAGGCAGAGAAATTATTTCACATATTTTCAGAGTCAGTTCCCATGCGCTGGCTTCTATATTTCCTTTTGATCTTGTCAGTTTCAGGGCTTTTTCCTTTCTGGGTGAGGTGTATGTGAATTGTGACATCCTCTTTGCTCTCTTCCATCCCGTTTAAGGTCTCTGCTTGGTTTCCAAGCAAGGTGCATACAGATTTATTATCTAGCACAAAGCAATATCAGTATTCCATACTGAACTCCTCAGCTTATACTGCGGTCTCCTTCCAGCTTTGTTTTCATAAGTGAATGGAATGCTACTGAAAGTTGCTGGAAGGGGAGCTCTGACAATTGAAATCCTCTGTTTATCTCCAGAGCAGATACTGCACAGACAGCAGCAGGTATGTGGGATGGATGCCATCTTGGCCAATAGTGGGGCTTGAACTAGGGACACTCCAGAGCTAAAAGCATGAATGGCTCTGCAACCTGGGCTAAAGAGCCAGCTTCTGTAACAGGTCCATATTCTCTGTGTATGAGGCACATAAGGGGCGGGGGTGGTCATACACAACACAGAATGGCCCATGGGTAACATTTCCCCTGGACAGAGGAAGCTAATTCCAAGCATCTGAGCTCCACAGCATTTGAAATCCTAGATGGGCCCCCACTTAAGTGATTGCTGTTGTCTTAGCCAACACGCTAGGCACTGTGATTCAGTCATAACCTAGAGGGAAGATAAGTCAGTGTCATATTCATTCCTTGGCTTCTCTGCAGAGCCTGCTGAACAGGGGTCCACAGGGAGAGTTGTGCTTTAGTGATGTTGATGCTGTTACAGTTACCAAGCTAACTGCACCTTTGACGACTCCTGTTCTCATTGAGCAGATTCCGCCCCTACCCACCTATATTCAGGTCTCAGACCTTGAGCCATTACCTCTGTCTGGGTGACAGGCCTGTGTATCAATTGTGATTATCTCAGCAGGTCTGACTACCCCTGCGATTTTGTTGTCTTGGGGACCAGTGACACTCCAGTGGGTACCACTCATGACAGTGGTACCCAGTGACCAGACAGCCTTCCTAAAGCAAACTGTTATTTATTACAACAAAAGACACAGAAAAACAGCTCTTAAAATAAGAAAACAGACTGTCTGTTTGTCTGGCTTACTGGCTAACCAACCATCTTCCCAGGGGGGACCCTGGTTTTATAACTTCCTATGGACTCTGCAAAGTCACGTTCTGCCTGGGTGACAATCTCTTCCCATAATACTCAAACCAGTACACTTCCTCCCTGCTTTGAGGGAGGAGGGAAGCATGTCTTTATATCTTGGCCAGTCCTCTTACACCCCCGCTTCACAGGAATCAAGTCACTTTTTAACTGTTTATAGCTTTTTGATTTGGTAACTCCCAGCTCTGGCAAGGCAAGGCTGGTGACTTGTTTGAGAGAAGGTAGGATCCTTAAAGCTAGTAGCTTTTACTATGGTCTTCCAGTGTGCGTCTGGATGTTCATATCTGGGGAGCCACTGTGTCACCATTCTGCACAGTCCCCTCTGAATTAAAGGATCATAGGCATATAAAAACCATGTCACTACCTCCAATAGGGGTTATACAATCTATCTTAATAACGAGGTTACATATCAAGACTTAGATTTTCACATAGAAGCCCAATGACCATGTCAGATGCTTACCCGCTAGGAAAGGGGTTGAGAAGAAGATTGGATTTAGAACTTAGTTGAGGTCCCAGTGAAGTAATTTTTCTGGCACAGTGACCCCATTCATTCAGTCTCAAGTAGCTGATAAAAACTAGACTGACCAAACACAGAGAATACTGCAAAGGACTAGCCAGCTTGCTTCTAGAAAGGGGCTAACAGGCAGCCAGTGTGCTCCAGTAGGGCAGGCTTGGAGTTAGAAGCACTGCATTATTTTTCTGGCTCTGCCACCGATTTACTTAGTGTGACCCTGGGCAAGTCACTTAAGTGCTCTATGTCTCAGTGTCCTTAGCTGTAAAATGGGGACTAAAAGATACTTCCCTTTGTCTGTGAAGTGCTTTGAGAAATACAGATGACAAGGGTAAAGTATAGTTAACAGAACCTTTCCATTGCCCATTTCTATGATTCTTCTTTCCCACACCAATAAATCCTCATTCTCTACACTCCCTCCTTGTCTCTGTTCTGCTGTGTGTTTTATACTATGTTCCAGCACCATCATATCTGAGCACCTCCACTTACTGTCTCTTTCCCTGTGGTCAGGAGGAGATCGTGGATAGTCTTTTTTCTCTTATCCCCTCCCCCACATGATGTGATCAGGCCTTTATTCCAAGTGGCCTAGCAGGGAGTCCATATATTGTCACTCTGTTAGCTCTGCTTAAGCAGCCGCCACAGTCCCATGCAGAATCCAGGACAATGCTGAGAGCTAGACATACCCTACAAACCAGGCCCTGTAATTTACCTGTGCCTATGGGTTTTGTGGGTCCTTAAAGCCAGAGCTGGCAGGAAGACTCCTTTTCTGGCTAGAAAGAGGAAAAGATAGCTGGGCTGGGATGCATTGCACTGGCACGTGAGAGTTGTAATACGTATTACAATTGTTCATTTGCTGCAAAGCAGGTGTTAGCTTGAGAAAAAAAACAACGCTGCATTCTGCATTGTTTGTTCCTCGCTTAAAATGATCTGGGCCCCTGTGGGCATGTGTTGCCTTAATATTCTGGGGCTGAGAAGTGCCACATTTTCATAATGAAAGCTGTTGTCGGAAAGCAATTCCAACCTCAGATAAAAAGAGAAGATTACACTTGCCACTTGAGTTAAGGTATTAGAACAACTGATTTTATTTGTTTTCATTTAATTTTCCCCGTCAGCTGCTGCCGAACCTCTGTACGACGTTCTTTGGAGACGTTAATTGTATTCTGCATGTCTGGATCCTCCTGAGAAATGACAAACACTTTCGCTCACAAATTAGATGTCTCTTTTCATTTAAACACCAAAAAGGGAAGCTAATTTAGAAATGTTGGGGCCAGCAAGGGCCCTGGCTTATGATGGAAACTGACAGACAGATGTGGAGCAGTACACTCCATGCTGGAAATACAGATCTGGGAGATATTCATTTAATTTTGCTCCCAGCTGGCACACTAATGAAAAAAAGACTCTCCGTTCATTCCTGCCTGCATAGCAATATAACATAGTAATAGAGATAACTACTCTTAAGTTAATTTTAAAAGGACACAATCAAGTAATGTAAGCCCAGCATTTAAGGGGCCAAGTACTGCAGCCTGCTGAAGAAGCTCCCTGGAACTCCAATGGGTGATTTGCCAGAGTAAAGATTGCAGGGTTTATTTTATGGTTTGGCAAATAAATAAATGAAAGGGAGGAGGAGGGGGAGCAGGCTTTGTATAAACCGAACTCAAATAGAAATATTTTCTTGCGAAGGGAAGATTTAGCACTACAGATTCAGCAGAATGGGCGGGGTGGATTTTGAACTGCTACATGGAAACCAGAAAGTAGCGCTTGCTTGAAAGTGAAACTGACTGGTCTAGTTTCACTAGGTCCACATTGAGTGAAAGGCTAATTAAAACTCACAGAAAGGGGAAAGAACAGAAGGTCTTTTAACCCATGTCAGAGGGCTACTTTTGTAACCTACAGAATGTCCAGACTACTGAGCAGGACTTTAGAACAACCAGAGAAGAGTTTGTACCCAAGGTGTAGCCGTGTTAGTCTGACAAAGTGGGTATTCACCCTGTCATAAACAGATAGTAAGAGTTAATAGAACAGAAGTACTTCATATGATACTTTCAAATCTTGAGGGAAGTTTTGTGTGTGCTGTTAGTTTTCGGTGGTTGTTCACTCTGGGGGCTCAGAGGAACCAGACATGCAACCAGGTTTCTCTCCAATCTCTCCGATACAGGCTCTTATAAGTTCAAAATAGTGAGTACTAGGTAGATAAGGCGAGTTAGGCTTATGTTTGTTTTCTTTATTAGCAAATGTGTATTTGGCTGGAAGGAGTTCAAATTTGTATTTTGCTGAAAGGATTTTAATTTGTACTTGTATACCTAGGCTGGGAGGGTATTCCCAGTGTCTATAGCTGAAAGACCCTGTAACATATTCCATCTTAAATTTACAAAGATAAATTTTACTGTTTTTTCTTTCTTTAATTAAAAGCTTTTCTTGTTTAAGAACCTGATTGTTTTTTTATTCTGGTGAGACCCCAGGGGATTGGGTCTGGATCCACCAGGGAATTGGTAGGGGGGAAAGGGGGAGAGAAAGGTTAATTTTTTTTCTGTGTTAGGATTACCTTCTCTCTCAGGGAGAGTCTGGGAGTGGGAGAGAGAAGGAGGGGGGAAGGTGGATTTTCCTCTCTGTTTTAAGATTCAAAGAGTTTGAATCACAGTGATCTTCCTGGGTAACCCAGGGAGGGAAAGCCTGGAAGAGACAACGGTGAGGGAAAGGGTTTACTTTCCTTGTGTTAAGATCCAGAGGGTCTGGGTCTTGGGGATCCCCGGGCAAGGTTTTTGGGGGGACCAGAGTGTACCAGGCACTGGAATTCCTGCTTGGCGGCAGTGCTACAAGTAGTAAGCTGGTAATTGAGCTTAGAGGAATTCATGCTGGTACCCCATCTTATGGACGCTAAGGTTCAGAGTGGGGAATTATACTATGACACACTCACAAAAGCTTATGCTGTTAGTCTATAAAGGTGCCACAATACTCTGTCGCTTTTTACAAAGAAGAGATTGTAGCTCACAGAAAATCACTCCCAACTTTTACATTGATCCCAGTGCAGGTTGGGACAGAGCTGTGGGTGTATGGTCAGTGCTACATGGATATCTATGCAGTGCAGACATGGTCAGGTAAAACTCATTTATGCACCTTGCTGATGAATCTCAGTTCCTTAACTCAAAAGACCAAGACGTAACCACCAATTCTCCACAACAAAGGAGTTTCTAGTATACATAGGGCTTTATTTACTATTTTTCCAAACACTATCATCAATGTTGATAAAAGGCAGTCGTTTCTGTAAAGTGCTGGAACTTTTACCTAGTCATCATGGGGATTCTCATGGACAACAACATCTTCATTAATAGAATTACTTTCTCATGTGTAAATAAGTCTTCACGTTACCCTATTCTTGTTTCATGTATCTAATATTTCTGTGGATGAGACATTGACAGGTACATTACAGCAGAGTGTGTGCAAGGGAAACCAATGCAGAATAGCAGCCATATCATCATGTCTTTGACTGCAGGTTACCTATGCCCTTGGGCAGATGTGAAAATCTGTCCACCCTCGCATCCCTGAATGTGGTGTGGCTGGAAACCAACAGCTCCTCTATTGTGAGCGGAAGCCATGCACACACTGATAAATGTGAGCATTAATATGGAGATGAGGTCTGACATCTGATCTAACCTACCTGTATGGAACCCACAGCATAGGGTGTGGTATGTCCCCTTCTAGTGGCTGGTCCATTGGTGGCTAAAGCCTCCTATTGCTACCACCTACTGAAATTACTCTTTTAGTTCAAATAGTAGACATCTGCCATTGAACAAAAACTAAAGGATTCAGTTGCTATTTTTACTGCGAGTTGGGGTGCTGCTGCACCCACGGCACTTCTCCTTCCAGTGTCCCTGAATTCAGAGAAATCCCACTGAAATGGGTCTGGTGGTGGGGGCACATAGAAGAGAAATGATGAAGTTGCACAGAACGTTTCCTCCCTCAAGGTAGCCACCACTTTCCAGCCCTCAAATGCTAGATGGCCGAAGTGCACGTGAAAGAGGGGGAGTGGCCATGGCAGAAAGGGAGGAATCTCTCTCTAAGTAGCATGATACTCTCTGACAGCCCAGCTTCCTGCACAGGTTTCACGGCAGGTGGTCAGGATCCATTGCTTTTCATTCTCATTTTCTCATGTCTGTGTAGCTGTGCTCCTAACAGAGATAGCTTTTCAATGTTTAGTCAGCAGACACCTTCCTCCAACCCTCACATTGCTTGTGAGAGTGCAGCAATCCTTGACCAGAAACAGAGAGATGCAGGGACCCTCAGCCAGCTGCACACTGGCAGCTCCATGACACAGTTCTGAGCCAAGCTCTGCTTGCTTCAGTGCTTGTGAAGCAATTTCACTGTAGTAGTTGTCGTTGGGGGATTGCTAGTTACAATAAACCCCATCAGGATGGAGACTCAATCCAGCCCCTTAGAGAACAGAGCTTTTCTTAGCTGTAAGTGGGCCAGTGCAAGGGGCACCAGCCTTCACTCACTCTAGGGATGCAGTAGGCTCAGGACCAGGAGGGTGCAAAGGTAATTTCAAGCTATCTTGGCTCCCTTTTTTTGACTTGGGCTGACAGTAGCCTAGGTCCTTCTGGAGAATCTGGCTCCTAATACAGAAACTAAAAATTAATTAACTCTTAAGTGCTGAGCTGATGAAGTCAGAGCAGGGCTGCCCAGAGGATTTAGGGGGCCTGGGGCAAAGCACTTTCAGGGGGCCCTTCCATAAAAAAAATTTGCAATATTATAGAATACTATATTCTCATGGGGGCCCCTGCAGGGCCTGGGGCAAATTGCCCCACTTGCCCCCCCTCCCCTGAGTCAGAGTGTCATGAAGAATTCCACTTCAGATTTCTAATGGCTCCATGTGATGGCTGAGTGCGCTAGAGAGCTGGTATTCTGGGGAGATCAGTGGTGGCATGGTGCATTGTTTATAGCATATTTTTTGAGCCATTGAACCACATGCGTTATCTTCCATTGTAGGCTGTGTGTTTTATGGGCCAGATCCTGCCAAGCTGAGTAGTACATTACTTCATGTGTGGTCTTATTGAATCAGTGGAGTAAGATACTACTCAGCGTGAGTAAGGCGAGCAGAATCAGGTCCTAAATAGTTGGGAATTAAAAGTCTGGCAAACAAGCTAATTAGAGCTCATTTGCATACAAATGGCAATAAGTCAGAGAAAGAAGTACCATATAGGAGTGCAAATGGAAGCAGTTAGCACTGCATCATTACTATAATGGCTGTGATGATTTTTTATATTATTATTGAAATGCATTAGCCACCTTTTTTTTAAATAAAGATGTAAATACACAGTGCAATCTTGGGTCTGCCAGAGCATAAAGTAACCCTATTTCAATGCTATACGCAAATAGCTTAGTGGAGGAAATGTTAGGCTCTTCACCACTAAATGCAGTGGATATTATTATAGGCAGTACTGGGAGCACTGGAGGAAGGCAGCAGTCCTTATTTACTGACAAAGATTTACTGAGGCAGCAGCTATACCAAAAGTCAAACTTTCCAAACACGGTCTAGAAATTCCCACCACTCTTTCCCTAGCTCCATGGCTAGGAAGGGTGGTTCCAGAGCTGCCATTTCTCTCGTTTCCCCAGGAGGTAGTCCACTCTGATTGTGTGGATTAGGAACAAAATTCCCTGAGTCCTGTTTGAACACGAGACTGTTAAAATTTTATCTATTTGGGGATGGATCCAAAGTCCATTGAAAAACTCCCATCAATTTCAGTGGGATCTTCCTCAGGCTTGGTTTTTAAGTTCTATCTATCCAATTAACATTTCTAAAATGCTTGCTACTATACTGAGAAGAGCTGTTATAGGGTTAGTCAAAAAGGAGGAAATCTTCTGTGAAAAACTTTGAATGAAATGAAGCATTTTGGTTTTGTTTGATTTTTTTTGGTGGAATTTTCCCTATTTTTGATTAAATGAACAGAATAAAAATGGCGTTTTGTCTTTTTTAACCCTTCCCTCCCCCCATTTTTCTCCCTGGAAAAGGGAGAGAAAGGAAGGGAACCACTTGAAAACTGGAAAAAATGGTTTCGGTTTGATTCTAATGGAATCAAAAGAAATTTTGTTGTAGTATTATTAGCAGCAGCATTACCCTAGCCCCTAGGAGCCCCAGTCATGGACCTGGACCTCATGCTACATGCTGTACATACACAGAACAAAAAAGTTCCAAGTTTTTGAACTATGAAAGTTTTTATGAGGTTTTCAAGCAGCTCTAGCAGCTCACCCTACTGAAGCTTTGGGAGTCCGAGAACGCCTTTTTCCATCTACCAGAAATGGTGCCACCCCAATACTTTGTGGCTCTCCCAAAAGTCTTCATGAATTAATTTGAGGGCACCGCTGGCCATAACTCGAGAACTGCTCTCGGAGCAGCTCTCTATCAAAGCAGCCTTAGAGAGACACAAGGCAGTCTAAGGCCTGTCTATATTAGATATGCTCCCACCAGCATAAGTTTCAGCTGTTCAAATGCCTAGGGAAAATACACTGCACCGATATCAGTCAAGGCTAAGGCCTGTGCAACTTAATCCACTAAGTGAGTGCGGTTACACCAGTGCAAATTTCTCTGATGTAGACCGGGACTAAGACTGAGGGAAATGTTCCTTGGCATACCCAGGGAAGTCTCCATCCTCTTCCAGTGCTGAGCAGCACACTTCCTTGATTATAAATTAGGGATCAAACATGGCTTGCTTGCCTTAGGCTATGTCCGCACTAGAAGGCTTGTGTTGGTGTAGCTATGTTAGTTAGGGAAGTATGGCTTTTAGTGACGTAACTCTGCTGGCAAAAAGGCCCTATCAGAAGCAGTTGCCCTGGCAAAAAGCACAGTTTTGCAGTATAGCTGTGTCCCCTTTAGAAACGGTTTGCTGGATAGCTACACTGGCTAAGCCTTCTACACACATCTTATTGAAGCTAGTAGCTCTCCAGATTTCAGTGCGTACGGTGGGGCTGTTGGTGTGAGCAGAGGATACTTCAGTAGGGCCTGACTGCAGTTAAGCTATTTAAGATGAGCTGGATTTAGCCTGATGTCGGCAGACCAGCAAAAGATGGTTGCTTTTAAGCCATATTGTGTCCTTGGATATAGGTGCATGGCTCCCAGTGAAGTCAGTGGAGCTAAAGGTGCCCCGCAGACATGAGGGAAGGCGGCGAGAAGACTTATTTACTCTTCTGTATAATTAGATGAAGTGATTCCATAGTCCTTTGCATCTGCTCTCATCCCTGGGTGAACCCCTCCCCAGTCCCCACCAATTTCCACTGCTCGCACAGGGTGTGTGTGTAATTTATACTTCCCTAGACAGGTTTCAGTGAATCTGAATCTGGCCCATAGCTGGTCTGAGAGATGCTGTCCAGAATAAAGATGTATCCTATTTTCAAGCTGCTGTTTGGGATTCAGTGATATGACAAATAAAAGCCTTTTATTGTATTCTTACAACTGCTTATCAGGGACTATCTGACAAAGACCAGAAGAGAAGCCCTGGACAGTGCACAGCTGTTACTTATATCCAAGGCCATTATCAGTAAATTTTAATAAGAACTGAGTGAAGTCCTAGACCCCACCAAGCCAGCCTTCCAGAGATTTCTCTTCCCTAGGCGCTCACGTAACTCAGAGCAGTTTCTGGGGCACCTGCAACCGCCACTGATTTCAGCTGGAGTTGTGGATATCCAGCACCTCAAAAATCAAGCCCTATGTTTCTCTTTCTAATGCCATTCAGAACGGTTGCACCCAGGATGCTAATGTCTGCCTGCAATTATTAGACCCTTGGTTCAGCAAGTATCAGAGGGGTAGCTGTGTTAGTCTGGATCTGTAAAAGCAGCAAAGAGTCCTGTAGCACCTTATAGACTAACAGACGTATTGAGCATGAACTTTCATGGGTGCATCCGACTAAGTGGGTATTCACCCATGAAAGCTTATGCTCCAATACGTCTGTCAGTCTATAAGGTGCCACAGGACTCTTGGTTCAGCAAAGCACTTAAGCACATGCTTAATTTTAGGCAGGTGAATAATCTCATTCCTATTCACCAGAACACTTGAATTTGTGCTTAAGTTTATGCATATGAGTAAACCCACTGAGGTCAATGAAGTCCCATTGCAGGTAAACATAGGAAGCTAATGTGCCTTGCTGAATCAGGGCTTCAGTTTGCTGCATCTGCTTTTATGGATTCTCTTTTGACTACTGTAGTTATTTCATGTAACCTGTGCAATGTAAAGATAGATCTACTATGTACATACGTAAAGGCACAACTTTGTTAAAGATTTAGGTCTCAGTTCTCAACTGAATCCAAGCAGTGTTCAGATGCAGGCAACAGGGGCCACAAGGAGCTGGTTGCAGCTCCCCGATCCTGCACTCCCTGGTGAGGAACAAGCTTTTACCAGTGAAGGTTAAGTATAGCAGAGTTCCACTCTACCCCATCTCCTTCCTGCCCCTAGCCTACCCTAGCCTACCCTCTCTCAACATGTTTTTTACACTGTGGGGTGGCTGATGGAGGAGATGACTAAGTCATCTCACCTCGTTCATGCCAGCAGAGAGTTCCTGTGTGCAAGGGGAATTCTCTGTTGACCAGCTTTGGTTAGAAGACAGCCATTATGCACAAAGTGTACTTAGCAGACCAAAGAATGTGGCTCTTAACATCCAATGCACCATAGCTACTAAGAAAAATAAGACAATACTCAGCTTTTATAATAGTCCCTGGCACAAAGAGTCAAGCATTTTACAGAGGTGGTGTTAGTATTGTTATCCCCATCATGTCTTCCTGGCTGAGCAGCGTGGAAGCCAATGAGACAAACACAGAAGGCTTCCTCCAAGCTGCCTCTTCTGGTAGGGGTTTCCCAGTGCAGCAGGCAGTGCTTTCAAATCCCTCCTCAAAACTCCCTATTTCTGCATACCTGCAATTCACAACTATAAAAAGTTCTCCCTTCCATTTATTACATTTAAAATAATGTCTAAGACAGAACCTCCTATCCTGGCAAAATAACCCCAAATGCATGATGCAAGAACCATGAATGGAACAGGCAAGAGTGTTCTTTACTAGCTACAATCTTCGCATTAAACCTTGAACAATTGTTTCCCCACACAACCAACTGTGACTCCGTACAGACACCACAGGGATCAAACCTGATCTCTTAGCCACCGCCCCACTGCACAAGCCCCAGTGCCTTGAGCTCCAGAGGTAAGGTCTTCATCTGTAAATAGTAGGTTATTACAGCATTTCAGATCAGACACCAGAGGGAAACAGGAGAACATGGACTAAGCCAGTGTATTTCAGTTTCACCCTCCGTGTTGGATCCTTGCACTTTTACCACTGTGGGCTTCCGCTGGGTCTCCCAGTACAAAAATAATGAGATTGATTTCCAGGAGATTTTTAGAAAGCAGCAACAACATTTGGGGTTCCTTTAGTTTTGAGCCTTTAAAGGTCACCTTTTCAAGCTCTTTTTTTCAAATACACAGGCTAGAAATATAGCTTCTTTAAAAAAAAAGAAAAGAAAACTGAACTGCTACTGTAGTCACATGATTCCAGGAGCTGGGTCTTTAATAAAAAACACTAAATCTTGGAATACTCCTGATAAACTCATGAGCATTGGTGTAACAGGGTTGGGACTCACCACCACAGCACCTCCCACTGGTGACCCCAGGAATTAGCTCAAACCAGTGGAGCGCCCCTCTCTGGTGGTGTCCCATCCGTCGTCTCACCCTCAGTTGGTGTGTGGACCGTGTTGCTCCCAACTTGTGGCATCCTCTTCGAACCACTGCGCTTGGGGACCCCATGTCCATCCTCACCCCCTTCCAGGGGGGTGGGGGAATGGTCAATCAGCTGTCTCTCTACACCCTGGCCAATGTGGGCAACTGCACCCCCAAAGTCACACCCCTCTTGGCAGGGGGTTGGTGCAGCCCTAGATGGCCACTCCCATCGGCCAGGTGTAAGGCAAGGGGAGGGGACCCAGGCACACCCACTACTCTGGGTCCCAACCAAGGGACCCTCTAGTGGCAGCCATCCTGCCCTCCTTGTCTCCACATCCCTGGAGCGCTTCCCCTTTGGCCCCTCACAACGGCTAGTCCCTTCCCCTTAAGGGCCTGCAGCCTGGCAGACACTGGGCTGGAGTTCCCTTCTGCTCCTCCAGGCCTGCCCAGCACTGCGCTGTCCCAGGTGCTAGTCTCCTAACTCTGGAAACAAACCTTCCCCTATCAGAGACCTGGGACAGACTCCCTGCTGCTAGTATGGGCAACCTTTATATAGGACCTAGCCTAGCCCTCATTGGCTGGCTCTAATCTTGGCCATGATTGGCTCTCAGTAAGCCCTTTCCTGATTGGCTGACAGCCTGCACAGCTTCTCTGGCCTAGTCTAGCCTCCTCTAACATGGGGGTGGGGCAGCTGCCCCACCACAGTTGGCAACAGTCTATTTAGAATAGTAGCTTTTTGAGCCCTGCCCACAACTTAGTCTCATACACCCACGAACAAACTGCCAGTGCTCAAAGAATGATAATTAATAGTTAATAATGGACAAACACTTAAAAATAACAAATTGCTACATTGTGAAATCAAATAAAAATCAATCTCTTCGGTTACCAGTCAATGTGTCTGTGTTAACAACCACATACAGCAAAGCAGTAAGTGCAGGGAAAAGCTGAGTTAGGACCTAGTTATATGCACTTACCCTTTGTTGGGAGATTGAGTCACAGGACCATCCTGTTATAACCAATATAAACCATGCTCTAAACATGTTATTGAACCATGAATACAGCCGTGATATTTTCAGGGGGAGGGGGAGTGGGCAATGTGATTTGGCAACATGGCTATCCCACATTTGGTTCTAATGATACAGAAAAGGTCAAAGTGTGTGATAACATTTTGGGAGATGGACATATTATAAGATGAAGCCCACAGCGTGGGCAGGCACTGAGGTGCTCCACATATGTCGCAGGTGGACAGGGCCGGTGCAACCATTTAGGCGACCTAGGCGGTCGCCTAGGGCACTAGGATTTGGGAGGTGCCATTTTCTTCGGCAGTGACTGTGGTGGCAGGATCTTCGGCCACCCCGGTCGCCGCGGGCATTTAGACAGAGGGAACTGGGGCAGGGGAGTGTGGGGAGGGCCGCCTGCAGTAAGTAGCGGGCGGGAGGCGGCGCGCAGGCGAACTCCCAGCCCCAGTTCACCCCTGCCCTGCCTCCTCCCCAAGCACACTTAAGCTGATTGGCGCTGCAAGCCTGGGAGGTGTGAGAAGTGAAGCAATGACGGCATGTTTGAGGAGGAGGTAGAGCAGGGGTGAGCTGCTTCACTTCTCCCGCCTCCCAGGCTTGCGGTGCCAATCAGCTTAGGTGCCGCAAGCCTGGGAGGCGAGAGAAGTGAAGCCGCAACCGCGTGCTCAGGGTGGAGGCAGGGCAGGGGTGAGCTGGGGCGGGGTGCCTCAGGGCAGAGGGTGGGGAACTGCTGCAGGGAGGGTGCCTCATTGCAGATGGGGGAGAGCTGCCATAGAGGGTGCCTCAGGACAGGGGCTCGGGGTGGGAAGGGCGCAAGGTGGAAGTTTCGCTTAGGGCACGAAACATCCTTGCACCGGCCCTGCAGGTGGATGCACTGAATCCTAAACTCAGGCTGTGTCCAGTTAATTGGAGGGGGGAAATGTTTTCCCAGTTGTTTTGCTCTGAACAATAACGATCTGTTAATTTTAAAGCCTCCATGTGTATTTTCCTAGTACTTTGGGGGCATTAAGCAGGTTTTAAACTTCTCACTTCACATTTAGTATTGATTGCAGAGGGGAAAATACATAAATAAAAAGAGAAGAACCGAATAAATTAAAGAGATCCCAGGACTGATCCAGACTGGATTTTCTATAGAAATGACAACTTTTGTCACTCTTTCTGGGGCAGAGTAGGGAGTTCATAAACATGTAAAACTTGACTCCTGCTTGCCACAAACATAACTTCTGCTGCTAATTTGCCCAGGTGAATGAATTGGTACCTATATCAGCAGGCCTAGCAAAGAGACAAAATGCCAACAGGGTATGGAGGCTGAGCTTCTGTCCCCCACTTAGATATGATCCACCCAGTTTAGGAGTGGGGCATAATGTGGGAGAGGATTTTGTACTGCCAGTGCAAACATCATCCTGGGTATGTGAACTGAGGTCTGCATGTGATTGTATTTTCCCCATATGCAGGTACTTTTTCCCTTTTAGGTGACTTTGAGACTAAGGAAAGCAAGAAGTAAAGAACATACAAATATAAATCAGGTCGCCATGAGCAAGAAAGCATACTGCACCTGAAATGAAACATTTTGATTCCTCTTAAAGAGCCACTTCTGCTGTCCTGCTTATACTGAACTGAATTGACTTGCACATTGTGACAGGGTGCTCTACTCACAGCTGGGATGGTGTATCTTCCTGGCTGATCTGAGGATTAGCTCTGTGAGGCCAATACCCCTTCCTGTGGTTGCAGGCCATTGCTCTGTCCTTCCTCTCCAGGTCTGCAGCCTCTGCCTTGCTGCAGGAGCTGCCTCTTCCTGACTTGGTCCTTCAGTCAGGTCAGTAGATGCATTTTCCCTTTCCAGAATATCAAAGTCTTTCTTCAGCAATCTTGGACAATCTTCCCACTCATTGCTCCATGCTGCCACATCCTCAGTGGCTGGCAGGGGAACATGGGCCCACACCCTCTACTCTAGGTTCTGGCTCAGGGACCCTCCAGTCAGCAGCCCAGGTCTGTTCCTTTTTAGACCTTAGTACCTTTCCCTGAGCCCTTTCCTTACCATCTGGCACTCCCTGCTCCCTGGGTTTGCCAGACTCCCAACTCCCAGCAAGTAACTAGGTTACCTGTCTCTGCAGCCCCAAGCACTCCTTCCAGGAGTGACTCCCTCAGCTACTAATTTCCTGTCTCTATATATTACTCACCCCAGGACTCTCTCCCTCAGTCAGGGGATTTCTTAGCCACCTGATTCTCCTCAGCTGTGGCCTGTCAGGTTAATTAGCCTGCTTCTCAACCTGCCTTAAGCCTTTCAGGACAAGTGTGGGGTACCACATACACAAAGGGCCACATACACAAAGGGCCTGATTCAGTTACACTAAGAGGCTGGCTATACTTTGAGCGGCGGATGTGCTTCCCAGCTCAAGGAGACATACTTATGCTAGTTCTGATCAAGCTAGGACCCTAAAAACAAAATTAGGCCCTGTGGCACATGTGGCGGGGTAGGCGAGGCTGCATTGAGTACCTGCCTAGGGTCTTGGACAGGTACATACTTGGTGCAGCTAACCCTGTCCTCCTGCTGCTCACACTCCTGCAGCTGTTTTCTAAGTTTAGCACACTAGCTCCATCAGAGCTCCCTCGAGTCTGTCTCCTTGCACTGAGAGTCAAATCACCCACCTTGTATTGTACATGTATCCTAGCGCCCCTTTTCCCCACTCTGGTAGGATAAAAGGGCTTTAAGGTAAGCAAAAATTACATTTGTGGCCACTTTAGGACCACTTTACCCTCCCAGAAGGGCAAACATGGCCTTACCGTAAATAAGAATCTGAGCCAAATTGTCAGTTTTTCCTCTAATCTCAATCTACTGCTTCTGGAAATACTGCCTCATTCACACACCACTTCCATGCCTGCTTGTCTTTAGAGTGTAAACTCTTGGGAGCAGCCTTCCTGAGCGTGTGGAAAGCACCTAGCCTATAGTCCAGGCTGCTGTGAATAAATCATGAAAAATTACAGCTATTGCTCATATTTGGAGTCAGTTTTGATGACCAGTGTTCATAACTCCCAAATTGGGATTCCTCACCCAGACTTTCAAGGGGCTTCTTGTGGGAAGCTACCAAAATGAGAGGGAGCTGAGAACTTTCTGAGGCTGACCACAAATCCAGAGAGATTATCTGCTTCCATTTGGTTTCTTAGACCAAAGGTTCTCAAACTGAGCTCCATTTAGGTGGTCCTGGGAGGTCACACACAAGAGAATGAAGGGCCACCTACCTAATTAGTGGAGCCACTCCTGCTCCACTAATTAGGTGCCTGGACCCTGGAGAAGACACATATGTAAGGTGAGCTGGTGGCTTTGGGGGGAATAGGGGGTAGGTGGGAGGGGGCAGTGGGGTAAGAAGAAGTGGTGGTGGGGATTTGGTACATGCAGGGCTACGGCGGCCAGAGAAAGAGGCGACTTTCCCCAGCTCCAGGGCTGCAGCTGCTGGCGAGATACCCTGCTCCTTCCCAGCCCCAGCTTCGGGGCTGCTGCAGTGAGGGGGAGAGGACACATCCATTGCATTAGAAAGGTAAGACTACTGATATTAAAATATGAGTTGTGTGCTTTTATTTGTAGAACAAAAAACGTTAATTATTACTAAGTTTCTTTTTATATAGTGCTTTTATCCAAAATGCTTTACAATAGTTAGCTAACGTACAAACAACATTTGGAAAGATCATTTAGTGGTCCTCCGAGACCTTCAGCAATTTTCAAGTAGTCCGTGAAAAAAAAGTTTGAGAACCACTGTCTTAGACAAAACTCCCCTACCTTTCTGCTCAAAAATTCATCTTGGTTACATAATACTTTTTAAGCACTTCTGTAAAGTCCCTATGCTCCATTTCACCCATATGGTAACATAAGTCTTTATGTGCTTCAATTATTACTTTTCCCCCTAGAAAGAGATCTCTTGCCTCAGTTCTCAGTAGTATTTGCATAAAAATACCACACAAGCTTCAAATTCTTCCTTTTTTTCATTAGGCTGGAAATGTTTCATATTTCCATTCTACCTCTCCCTCTTTTTAACCAGGAGAGCTCTTCACCCCACTTCATCACTTTCTCTGACCTCTTTCTTCTTTTTCAGTTCTGCCCTAGTCACGAGATATCTCCACTTGCTCAAACACAAAGGAAAAAGACCACCTTGTATTTCCTCCCATCCTTGATGTCTGTTTCGTCAGCTTAATGAAAACAGTGAAAAAAGAAAGAATGAATATAAAGTCTCCATTATAGTTACTATTTATTATTTGTAGTGTGGTAGAATCTGGGAACCCCATGGACCAGAACCTCATTGTGCTACATGCTGTACAAACACAGAACAAAGAGATTGGTCCCTGCTCCACAGAGCTTACAGAAGTATAATACATTAGACAACAGGTAGACACAGATAGGGGAGCACAAGGAAACAGTGAAACTATATTGGTCAGCATGTTAGGGAGTGGTATCAACACATCTGGGGCCAAACACACACACACATACAAACACACACATGCAGAGTCACATTCTTCATCAGAGCTGAAACACAAAAGACAAGCTGCCCCTTATAAACAGGAAGGGTGACTCCTCTGTATATTAAAGATGCAGTATACTGAAACCCAAAGGATTCTTTTGGGACAGCCTCTTTCACTTACATCGCTACATATGCCACAGCCTTCATTACCCAGGTTTCTTTATTCAAGACCTTTAACTGGCACTTAAATTTACTTGAAAAAAGAAAGGAAAAAAAATTCCACGTCCTTCATTGGTATAACTCCTTTCCTGCCGTTTGAACCTGACACCAAAGTTATTGGCTGTCCTGGGGGCGGGGTAAAGAGGGGGTTTAGCAGAGGGGAAACAAGGGAAGAAAAAATTGGTGAGGTTTCCAATTACAAATGTCATGGTCTCCACAGAATAGAAAGCAATATCTGTCTGTAATGCAGACAGATTGAAATAGAAGACGGAGAGGAGGAATAATAGAAAGGAGAAGGTGACACACACACATGCACAGATGCTTCTGACATCTATCCCCCGAAGATCCTCTGTCATTATTTGCCGAAAAACTCAATTTGCTTGTTTGGGGAAAAAAAAGACAGATGAAATAAACAGAGCTGGGGAGGAGGGGGGAGCATTCTGCCTCATTCACACACCACTTCCATGCTTTCTAGGAAGTGGAGCTCTCTCAGACAGCGGATGCTTTATGCCATGTAGTTGTTGGCAGCCTCTCTTTTTTTTTTTCAAAGCGTTCTAATGACAATGACTTTGCTAGGGTCACTGAGCCTGATTCTGCTCTTAGTTCCTCCAGAGAAATTGGGGGTGTTGCTCTGGACTAACATTGGGGTAACTGAGATCAGAATCTGGCCCCAGGGAGGCAGTGAGGTTGTGTGCCAGCTCTCCCATCTCAGAACTCCCCATGGGAAGCGCTTCCTAGCATCTGGGAGGAATCAAATCACTATACTTCGCTGGCTGTGCAGACCATAAGGGTCCTTGTCTGGTTTTTGGTCATATTTCTTGATCCTGATTTGCCCCCCCGAATTCCTCCCAAAACAAACACCAAGCAGACAGAACAGTTACACCTTGGGCTTGTCACCCAGTTTAGATGCTATTTTCCCCACTGCTGGAGCATCAAGTCTATTTTACCATTCCTCCTGCATGCTGTCATCTGTAAAATGTTTGACCCCAGTGCATTAACAGAGAAGGGTTGTCTCTGTCTGTAATGAGGGCAGCAGTTCTGCACATGGGCTTGGCAGGAAGCCAATGGAAAGAGAAAGCTGTGGGAGTCTGGGTAGGAGGCTCAGCATTGTCTCCCTTGATGAGAGGAGCGATTGGATGATTCCAGCTGGCACTAGTGCACCAGAGATGACAGGGCAACAGGAATGTTTTAAAGCAATACTGCAGAGCCATGAGCAAGATGCACCTGAAAGGGGAAACGCTTTAAACATAAACCGATAAATAGCAGCCACGTGACACCAGCGGGACTGTCAGCAGCATTAACAAAGACATCGCATCAGGGAGCTGAAATCGCTGCCACCATCAGAACGTACTGCCCTTATCCAGTGCCTCTCACCCAAGGGCCCCACAGCACTGTCGCCAGGTAGAAGTTAACTCTTGCAACATCCCTTGGAGAAAGACAGGGGTTATTTGTCCTGTTTCACTAGTGAGGAAGCTGAAAAGTAGGAAGGTTGAAGATGAGCCGTGAGCGAGTTAGTGCTTTAAGACCACTGTTCTGTAACTCCGAGGTGCAGCACACACAGGTACAGCCACGGGGAAGCAATGACTAAGATAGCTTTAAGCTACCTGTGCACCCTCCTTATTCAGGGCTGCTGTGAAGGCTGGTACAGCCCATGACAAAGTAACTCCCACTTTTCTGGCTGCCTAGGGGTTATTTTGCTGCCTACAGCAATCAAGAATTCCATAGCAGTGTAAGCTATGAGGACACATCCTCCATGCCAGGCTGGCAAGGTGGCCTGCATGGGGCAGATAGCAGCAACATACGGGTGCTGCAATGGATGGGAGAACCCCTCTCATCTTAGTTAATTTCTCTCCTCTCCCCTGTAGAAAGGTGCTTCAAGAGGGATTCTTCCTTCTTTAAACATTTTTTCTTTTATGTTTTTTGGAATGTCAGCAATGGCAAGCTTTTTTTCTTTTAGCTGGAGGACTCCTTGGCTCACTGAGGCTTGGCCTACATTGAAAGTTTTGCTAGCACAGAAAATCACATCCTCATGCGGACATAGCAGTGCCGGCAAAAAGTCCAGTGTGGACACAGTTATACCAGCAAAAAAACCAAAACCCCCCATTTGCTGGTGGTGTTTGTTTCATTCAGGGAACTGGCATAGGCTATTCCAGCAAGCAGAACTCTTTTGCCAGCGTAAGCTACATCTCCACTTGGAGGGTTTGCCCTCCGTTCTAGCCCCAAAGAAAGGGAAGGTAACTGTGACTTCCTTAAAGCAGGTCATGACCCTAGTTCATGACCCTCCTGCCAGGGTCATGACCCCTTCCTCCAGATTGAGAACCTATAGTCTAATACATTCAGCTTGGCATGAGGTTTCTTGACCAATAGTACTGTCACAGCATCTGTAAAGCCCAGGATGTACATTGCAGGGTCTGTCTCTCCTTGGGTGTTCCCAAGTCCTGGTCTGGAACATAATGGGAATACTGGCGGATGGTACAACTAGTTGCACTGAGGTACTGGGTTAGTGTAGCAAAGTGGATCTGAAATCCAGGTGTGTTTGGTTCAGGAGATCACTTGGTTAAAAGGGGGAGGGATAGCTCAGTGGTTTGAGCATTGCCTTGCTAAACTCAGGGTTATGAATTCAATCCTTCAGGGGGCTGCTTAGGAATCTTGGGCAAAATCAGTACTTGGTCCTGCTAGCAAAGGCAGGGGGCTGGACTCACTGACCTTCAAAGTTCCTTCCAGCTCTATGAGATAAGTATATCTCCATATATTATAACACACAACTGTGCACTGAAAACCTGCAGATGGCTGAATATGTACAAGGGGCTCCATAGCACGATGGAACAACGCAGGGCAGTATAGACAACTCACTCCTAGTGTCCCACTGAAGAGCCTTGTTATCCGTTTCATACACGCTAGGCCAGAGGCACTGACAGCTATTAAGTCTCATGTCAGTCAGCTGTTCCATTGGAGGTGATCTTGGTGATCAGCTCTGGCAGGCTCCCTTTGCCACTCAGTACATCACGCACTGTGCTTCAAGAGGGGGGCTAGACCATGAACAAACCTGGTGCAAAGACTGAATTGTTTTCACATTATAGGTGGAAGGACACAGGGACATAGGACCAGAAGGAACCACCTGATACTGTGTTCTGTAACTCAAATCTCGGCCCCAGATATCACAGGCAACCATGTCATATAGTCCCTTTCATAAACATATCAAGCTGTGTCTAAAAACTAGTGAGGTTTTTTGCCCCCACTACTCTTACTGGGAAGCTGTTCTAGAACCTCACTCCTCTGAGGGTTAGAAATTTTCTAATCGCCAGCCTAAAGTTTTTCATTTATTCTTGTGCCCACATTGTCCTTTAGCTTAAATAGCTCTTCTCCCTGCTCCACAATGTACTTACCACAGTAATATCCCCCCTCAGCCTTTGTTTTGCTAGGCTACAGTTAAAGCCCTGTTCATGAGACTTAATTCAGAACAAGTGCAGTCTGGAGTTAGTGGAGAGGGTACACTGGGAAGTCTGATGAAGGAATAACTCAAAATTATCTATTTAATTTTGCTTCAGCTCTTGTGGGCATTGTAACAGCAGTGAGTTTTTAAGGGATCCTTGAATGTGGAGAAGGTGGAGGATGGATGGACCCCGATGGGAAAAGCATTTTGTACAATGAGGGCAGCATGGAAAAAGATACATAAGCTGAAGGGGAAGAAGAGCAATAGGATCTCAAGGCTGACAGTACCGGTGGAGTGGAACTCATGAGTAGAGCCCTGCAAATCCGTGGGTATCTGCTTTATATCCATGAACCATTTTTTGCGGATAGCCGCTCGGATGTGGATACAAATTTTGTATTTGTGCAGTGCTCTGACGGTAAGAGCCGGAAGGCAGCTGTGAGGAAATACGACGTGGACCCTCCACATGCCCTGGTTGGGGAATCAGGGGGGCAGGGACATGAGCCAGGGGCTACTTGGGCCCACTGCCCATGGCAGGGGGAGAGTCTGCAGTGGCATTCCACAGCTGCCAGCGTGGCTCTGCCTGACCCGGCTCCGATGGGGGCAGTCGGAGGGAGGGAGGAGGAGAGGGTGAGGGCATAGAGCCACAGCCCAGCCACGGTAAGAGCAGGGTGGACAGCTATGGGGAGAACTGCGGTGGACTCTCCACCTGCTCTGGGTTGGGGGCCTGAGCAGCCTCCGGGCAGCTGCACAGGTCACTGCACAGCAGTGACCAGTGATGCCAGAATGGGGAGGACGGGGGTGGGGGACTTCACCTGTCCACTCTTCACACCCTTCCCCTCTTCTCCTCCGAGGCCTTCCCCTCATCCCTCGGGCCAGGCCAGTGTGCAACGCAGCTGGGGAGCCGTGGAGTGCCACAGCAGCCACTCCACCTGCCTTTGCTGGGGGAGGGGGGCTAAGACCAGTCCCTGGCCGTGTCCCTGCCCTCCAGGCTCTGTGCCAGGTCAAAGATAGGTGTAGGATCTGCGACGTCACACCGGCTCCCAACAGCGGCCCACATGGCTCTCCCCCGCCTGGCTCTGGCAGGGTGTGTGTGTGTGTGTGCTGGAGAGCCCTGCAAATCCACAGATATCTGTGAATGTGGATGGATAGCCATAGACAATTTTTGTAGATTGCGGATTGGGTGTGGATACACATTTTTGTATCCGCACAGGGTTCTACCCATGAGGGGGGACAAGATGATGAAGATGGGAGATGCAGGCTGGACCAGAATTATGAACCGTCTCTAGTCCCAAAGAGGGACTGCAACCTCGCTCCCCTTTCTCCCTGCAATCTCCTTCTTTTATCTTTCTCTTATGGCTCTGCAGACTTGACTGGACAGTCTATAGCCGCCACCAATTATAATTCTTAAATACCTAGCTGTTTATATTCTCTCATTCTGCCCTGTGTCTTTCAGGTCATGTAACAAGGTTTTTCTAATGCTATCCCAGTTCCCTGATATTATTACTAAATAAAGTAACGTAACTTTTGTTACCTTAAGCTGTTTAAATTGCTCAGAAAGTGTTTCCCTTTCTTTATTAAACCCTGGCATATCTATGAAAGATGATCAATTATTTCTTCTACTGCATAGAGCACACATAGTCCATCTTTGGGTATGTCTACACTACAGGATTATTCCAATTTTACATAAACCGGTTTTGTAAAACAGATTGTATAAAGTCGAGTGCACACGGCCACACTAAGCACATTAATTTGGTGGTGTGTGTCCATGGTCCGAGCCTAGCATCGATTTCTGGAGCATTGCACTGTGGGTAGGTATCCCGTAGCTATCCCATAGTTCCCGCAGTCTCCCCCACCCATTGGAATTCTGGGTTGAGATCCCAATGTGTGATAGTGCAAAAATAGCGTCGCGGGTGATTCTGGGTTAATGTTGTCACTCGTTCCTTCCTCCGTGAAAGCAACGGCAGACAATCATTTCGCACCCTTTTTCCCTGGATTGCCCTGGCAGATGCCATAGCATGGCAACAATGGAGCCCATTTTGCCTTTTCTCACTGTCACCGTATGTGTACTGGATGCCGCTAACAGAGGTGGTACTGCAGCGCTACACAGCAGCATTCATTTGTCTTTGCAAGATAGCAGAGATGGTTACCAGTCGTTCTGTACCGTCTGCCGTGCCATTGTAAATTGGCGATGAGATAACGGTTATCAGTCTTTCTGTACTGTCTGCTGCTGTCATGGGTGCTCCTGGCTGAGATCAGCCGGGGGCGCAAAGGCAAAAATGAGAATGACTTCCCGGGTCATTCCCTTCTTTATGTTGTATCTAAAAATAGAGTCAGTCCTTCCTAGAATATGGGGCAAGTGTGCTAGAGGACCAGTGTAGCAGAGAGCACAGCTGCTCCATGTCAGATCCCGCAGAAAGGATGAGCTACATGCCATTCTAGGGGGTGCCTAGAACACCCCCACCCGTTGCTTCCCTGCTCCCTCAACCCTCCTGGGCTACCATTGCAGTGTCCCCCCCATTTGTGTGATGAAGTAATAAAGAATGCAGGAATAAGAAACACTGACTTTTTAGTGAGATAAAATGAGGGGGAGGCAGCCTCCAGCTGCTATGATAGGCCAGGTAGGACATTAAACGGTGAGGGGGAGAGGAGCCCAGCATCCCGCTGCTATGGTAGTCCAGGTAGTACAGAATCTTTTCTTTAGACATTAAAGGGGGGGGGGCTGATGGAGCTCAGCCCCCAGTTGCTATGATGAAGACAGTACCAGCCGTTCTGTACCATCTACCGGGAATGACCAGAGTCATTCCTATTTTTACCCAGGCGCCCCCGGCCGACCTCACCTGAGGCCAGCCAGGAGCACTCACGGGATGATGACAAGGATGGCTATCAGTCCTTTTGTATGGTACCATCTGCCACTGGGGAAGGGAGGGGAGAGGATGCTGCTGTTCACTGCCACTGCACCGCGTCTACCAGCAGCATGCAGTAGACATAGGGTGACATATAAAAAAGTCAAGAAACAATTTTTTTCCCTTTTCTTTCATGGGGGGGAGGGGGTAAATTGATGAGATATTCCCTGAACCACCTCGGACAATGTGTTTGACCCTACAGGCATTGGGAACTCAGCCAAGAATGCAAATGATTTTCAGAGACTGCAGGGACTGTGGGATAGCTGGAGTCCTCGGTACCCCCCTCCCTCCCTCCATGAGCATCCATTTGATTCTTTGGCTTTTCATTACGCTTGTCACACAGCACTGTGCTGTGGACTCTGTATCATAGCCTGGAGATTTTTTTCAAATGATTTGGCATTTTGTCTTCTATAATGGAGCTCTGATAGAACAGATTCATCTCCCCATACAGCAATCAGATCCAGTATCTCCCGTACGGTCCATGCTGGAGCTCTTTTTGGATTTGGGACTGCATCGCCACCCGTGCTGAACAGAGCTCCATGCTGAGCAAACAGGAAATGAAATTCAAAGGTTCGCGGGTCTTTTCCTTTTTACCTGGCCACTGCATCCAAGTTCAGATTGCTGTCCAGAGTGGTCACAGTGGTGCACTGTGGGATACCGCCCGGAGGCCAATACCTTCGATTTGCGGCCACACTAACCCTAATCCGATATGGTAACACCGATTTCAGCGCTACTCCTCTTGTCGGGGAGGAGTACAGAAATCGGTTTAAAGAGCCCTTTATATTGATATAAAAGGCGTCGTTGTGTGGACGGGTGCAGCATTAAATCGGTTTAACACTGCTAAAATCGGTTTAAATGCATAGTGTAGACCAGGCCTTTGTGTCTATTCATTCAAAAAAGATTTTTTTTTCAACCAAAATGGCCAGTTAGTACTATAAACAAAATCACTTCATGTTTCCTATCTGGGCGCTGAAGTGTGTCATTGTCCTCAACTCTAGGGCTCAATTTAAAAAATCTGCTTTCTCCTTTTTTGTTGATCTATTTTTTTTTTGCCATTCCTCCTTTAAATTTTCATGTACTGGGTTTTGAATATCTGTTTACACAAGGATATTTCTATGTCAGTTCTTCCATTTCTTACAGGTTTTTTTAGCTGCTCTGTCCAACCATTTCATTCCCTGTTATCCTGTTATATCCTGGGATCCTGGCTAATGCTACACGTATGTCCATCTGTCCATGTATGTCCAGAGTGCTACATGTATGTCCATGTATGTCCAGAGTACTAACTCTGTTATTAGAACTATCATTTTATTGACTAAATCACCTCTACATAATAAGACGCCCTTTTTTATTGTCATAAGCTTGATTATGAGTCTGAAAAAATGACCGCTGCTGCTGTTTATACATCCCAGATCCAACTGAATGCTAGCGTTATTGCTGCTTCATGACAGCTAAAAAATCAGATACTCCTTTAGATGCACTAATTCCTAATTTTGATATACAATATGCTGTCCCTATTTTTTCCTTTTTTGGACCCGTTTTGTATATATTTGACAAAAACGACTCCACTTTTCATCTACATCCTGGTACACTTCATTTTTTTTATACTTCTTGTCTCCTTTTTACCCTTAAGCTTGTAAAATAAATCAAAAACCACATTTGGACATGTGGCTCTCTCTCCAAAGCTAATTTTCTCATGATAATGGATTTTGACTTTGTTTAGCTTTTGCTTGTCTTTCAACGCCTTCCTCCACATTTTAATTCAAATGGAATGAGGAGTTATAACAAAGTGTACTATAGGTCACCTATTGAATTTCCAGCTATCCTCATATATTTGGTAATTTCATCATTGTACTTCCCATTAAATTCGGCCCAGACAGTTAGGTCCAATCGTTTCATCTGTAGTGTAACTGGCATTTCACTAACAGCTATCTATAACATATTTACATTTACGTAAGAACGTAAGAACGGCCGTACCGGGTCAGACCAAAGGTCCATCTAGCCCAGTATCTGTCTACTGACAGTGGCCAATGCCAGGTGCCCCAGAGTGAATGAAGCTAACAGGCAGTGATCAAGTGATCTCTCTCCTGCCATCCATCTCCATCCTCTGATGAACAGAGGCTAGGGACACCATTCTTTACCCTTCCTGGCTAATAGCCATTTATGGACTTAGCCACCATGAATTTATCCAATTCCCTTTTAAACATTGTTATAGTCCCAGCCTTCACAACCTCCTCAGGTAAGGAGTTCCACAAGTTGACTGTGTGCTGTGTGAAGAAGAACTTCCTTTTATTTGTTTTAAACCTGCTGCTTATTAATTTCATTTGGTGACCCCTAGTTCTTGTATTCTGGGAAGAAGTACATAACTTTTCCTTATCCACTTTCTCCACATCACTCATGATTTTATATACCTCTATCATATCCCCCCTTAGTCTCCTCTTTTCCAAGCTGAAGAGGCCTAGCCTCTTTAATCTTTCCTCATATGGGACCCTCTCCAAACCCCTAATCATTTTTGTTGCCCTTTTCTGAACCTTTTCTAGTGCTAGAATATCTTTTTTGAGGTGAGGAGACTACATCTGTACACAGTATTCGAGATGCGGGCGTACCATGGATTTATATAAGGGCAATAATATATTCTGAGTCTTATTCTCTATCCACTTTTTAATGATTCCTAACATCCTGTTTGCTTTTTTCACCGCCTCTGCACACTGCGTGGACATCTTCAGAGAACTATCCACGATGACACCAAGATCTTTTTCCTGACTCATTGTAGCTAAATTAGCCCCCAACAAATTGTATGTATAGTTGGGGTTATTTCTTCCAATGTGCATTACTTTACATTTATCCACATTAAATTTCATTTGCCATTTTGTTGTCCAATCACTTAGTTTTGTGAGATCTTTTTGAAGTTCTTCACAATCTGCTTTGGTCTTAGCTATCTTGAATAGTTTAGTATCATCTGCAAACTTGTCCACCTCACTGTTTACCCTTTTCTCCCAATCATTTATGAATAAATTGAATAGAATTGGTGCTAGGACTGACCCTTGAGGAACACCACTAGTTACCCCTCTCCATTCTGAGAATTTACCATTAATTCCTACCCTTTGTTCCCTGTCTTTTAACCAGTTCTCAGTCCATGAAAGGACCTTCCCTTTTATCCCATGACAGTTTAATTTACGTAAGAGCCTTTGGTGAGGGACCACCTTTGTTGGTGTTGTAATCAATGCACCCTCACACAGCTTGTGGTACCTCTATTTGTATTAAATCTCATTTTGTAAGTTCTCACTTTCATCCTGACCCAAAACCTTGGCAGTCATAGTCAATTACTGGCCTGATTAAGGCTCTGTATACCATGAGCAGTGTTTTCTTATCTTCCTCCCAGTTAGTCTCAGCAATACTTTTAAGCAAGTTGATCCTTCCTTTGCATTTATCTTTAACATAATCTATATGATCTCTCCAAAGTAATTTAGTATCAAATATTATCTTTAAACCTTTTAACTAAGTGTATTTGTTCTCCATACAGTTACAGTTTATATTCCTTTGTAACTTTCCTTTTCATAAAGATCAATCCTTTGGTTTTAGCAATGGAGAACTTGAAACCTCATGTATTCCCCAGCGTAAGTTTGTTGATTCTCTGTTCTGCAACTTCAGAACTCATTAACCTATAAAGCACAATCATCTGCAAATAGAGTGATACCTACCCCGGCACTTATTTGTTTTGGAAGAGCATTTATTGTAATATTAAATAAGGTTGAGTAGATAACAATTTCCCTGTGGTCTACCATGTTCAATATTATATATTCAATATAAATTTCCCTACTCTGACCTGCATGGTCCTTTTACTCAAAACTTCTCTAATCCATCCATGCATTCCTACTCTATCTACTTTGTCATAGCACATCAGTCGCTTTTTCAATATCTAAAAAGGCAACTATCATGAAACCTTTGTGTCTCACACTTTTTTGTATTTCAGTTTCCAATTGAACAATATGATTGATGATGCATCTTCCTCTCCTAAATCTACTCTGCACCTTATCAATAACACCACTGTTTTCCAAATAGGCAACCTTCATTCATCATTCTCGCCATAATTTTACCCAGATAGGACACAAGGGCAATTGGTCTATGGGCATCCACTTTTGTGGATAGTGTGCTTAGTTTCTGCCCTACTGGTACCACTGCGTGTTCCTATCTAGTGTTACATAATTCCAAAATAACCCTCAATCTGATATCTAAACATTATATGGCATATATTATCTTTACCTGGGGACATATTTTTGCTTATGTCAATAACTTTCTCAAGTTCCTGTACATAAAATCTTTCATTCAGTACAGTAGCATCATGTTTTCTGCAACTGCATAATAGCTCATGCCTCTTTGCAATATATTGTCTTTTAATCTGGAGGAAGAGAGCAGGTTGAAGTCCCTTTCTAATCTGCACTTCCAGTCTTCCTAGCCACAACCCAGCTCCTTCCCCAGCTGGATTTTATCTTTAATTAAGCCTGGACCATCCCCAAGGTGCAGCCAGGCAGCATAAGTTTTTCAGGTCTACATTAACCCTTTCCTGTCTGTGTTGCGTACATACCAATTTGTGCCTCCTGATTAGAAAGAGTTAAATGAACCTTTTGGGGTTAGGATCTATCTCTTACTCTGTGCTTGTACAATGCCTAGCACAATAGGTCCCTGATCTTATTGGAACTTCTAGGTGCTACCATGATTCACCTTAATAATACTAGTTATAAAGAAGTCATTTTGGCTCCAAAATGCAGGTTTTACACCTCCACTGTGAGTGTTTCATTTCAGGCTTTCTCCGGCAGTACTATGAACCCAAATGCAGCAGCGCTGTGCTAGTGCCTGAGGTCCAGGAAGTAAAACAAACTACTGAAGGAGCGATTCTCCTCTCACTTATGCCAATTTTCCACCAGAGCTACTCGACTGACATCAGCGGAAGAGCCCCTCATTTATCCCAGCATAAGTCAGAGGAGGCTCGGGTTCTGGATGTGGGCAAACCTGGGTGGTGGGGAGGTATGTGGAGATATCTTTTGGATTTTGGCCCCATCTCTGCTAAGCAGAGCACCACAATTTCACTATCCAAGCTGAGTGAAGTCACCTTGTTCACCTTGATCAATCGGTCCTTCAGCTCTCGTATAGATGGCACCGATCACAACGTCTTCCATTCTTCTCATATCCTGGCCTTCTTTCTCCATGTGCGGTCATGTTGTTTCACAATAAAATCTTCCCATCTCTTTGGAGGTTGGCTGATGGTTGTTTCCGTTCCCGTGGGTACCACTCGGCGACACCTGCAATCCAACGATTGTCAGTAAGCCTTGCTATACTCCCGGCCCATCGCATTTTACATTGTCTGTTCTCAAAAAATGACATTCTGCACTCCACTCTGCTATCTGATCACTTCACTGGGAACTTGTTCGCGGATTGAAATTCCCAGAATTATTCTTTCCATCGCCGTCTCCATGGCAGACAGTTGCTGCTCCTCTGTCTTCGTCAGCGCCCATGTTTTGCTGCCATACAACATTGCTGGCAGTACCGTTGAGTTGAAGAGACTGGCACATGTTGCCGTGTTGATTTTTTTCTTGGAGGACATCCTTGATAGAATTGAATGTGCATCTCCTGCTTTCCTTCTCCATGAGAGTGCTTCCTGATTGTGGCACATGGTAATTTCTTGGCCCAGATAGACATAGTGCTCAACTTCTTCTCTTTGCTCTCCCTTAATTGTTATTTGGGCTTTTGGCAAGGTATCAGACCGTTTGGAGCAGTTAATTTTCAGTCCGACTTGGCTGCTTTTTGTGTTGAGTGAAATACAACATCTAAACCAGCAGCAAAAGTAAATGAGATTAAAGAATGGTTTAGCTCACAGTCAGGAATGTGGGCTGGAAAAAAGTCAGGTCTGAGACGCTAACATACTTTATTAATAACCCAGGGGAGGAGACGATACATTTTAAATGTGATTTGTTGTGGCAGTGTCCCTTTAAGAAGTCAGAAGTATAGTACCAATATTGAAAGGTTTCACTCTCATCAATAGGCCCTTGCTGTGAGGGTTGTTATTCTGATCTGCTTTGACATCATATAAAATAGCATTTATTCTCCAAGTAATCTTAGAGTCTCTTCAGAACTCATGAGATTTAAGTCCAAATAATTACATTCATTGATCTCCGCTGTGTGAAGAACATTTCCAATTTAACACAGATTTGTTTGGTGTGAGCCCTCAAATTAGGCCATATCAGGAGTTTCTCTCTTTTTCTGTCTTTTTTTTTTTTTGAACATGAGCTTATTTCTTCCAATATTAAAAGTCATCAAATCTGCTATGGATAAGTAGGTTAAATGAGATCTGTGTCACAGTAATGAGACTCTGTAAAAGGCAGTGCAGCCTACTGATTAGAACACAGGTCTGCCACTTACTCAGCGCTCTGGAGTTCTAATCCCACCACTGCCACCAACTGCTTGTGTGACGTTTGGGGAATAAAATGGGGAGAACACTTTGCTGGGGTGTAGTGAAGCAGAATCCATTGCATTGTGTTAAGAGCTTTCAGCTCCTTAGATGGAAAGTGTCATAGGTGTCCTAAGCTCTAACAATAGTAGTTGGGTGGGTCAAGCCATAAACAGAAGGAACCACTTGTTGCAAATATTTTACTAGGTGGAGAGGACATCTGAAAGAAACTCAGTGCTGGAAAAGCAGAGGTTGTTGTGGATCAGGACTAGATTGACCAGACAGCAAGTGTGAAAAATTGGGACAGAGGGTGGGGGGTAATGGGAGCCTATTATAAGAAAAAGCCCCAAATATTGGGACTGTCCCTATAAAATCGGGACATCTGGCCACTCTAATCAGGACTGAGTTGTGCCTCAGAACCATGTGGGAATCTTGGTTGAGGAAGAGCAAAAGTTGCTGCCGGTCTGGATTGAAGTGCATTGGCAGAACTGCATGGGGACAGTAGGATTGAAATAGCAGGAGGGGACTGACGTGCACCAACAGAGCTCTGTGGGTATCCAGGAGAGGAATCTGCAGAGTCAGAGCTGTGTAGAAGAAACCGGCACAGCACCTGCTTGTTGTATACCTGGCTCTTGTCATCACAGATTCACCTGTCAGTTGTTAAACAGGAGCGTGTATGTGTGTGAGACAATGCCGAGTGTCTGTTTCCTTTGTTTGTTCCATCACTATGGACTGCACAAATCATTAAATGAAACTAGCCACACTGTGCTTCACTTATTAAACGTGATATGTTTATTAAAATCAATAGCTATTTTACTCCAGGGGAATGGAGCAAGCAGATTGGCCCTCTTGAGGAACGTGTTCCTTGTGACTGCTCTGGACCCCATGCGTGCATGAGACATTTGTTGCAGCAGAACCAGAGCTACTTTCCTCCAAGGAGCAGGGCAGGACCTGACAGAAAAATTTGTCAAGCATTCTATCAGAGCAGCCCTCATAGCATCTCACTTCTTCCTGCCTGATGAATGATGAGGCATTCCCCAGTAAGGTGCAAAGTGAATAAATCATTTAAAAATCAGTCATTCTGATAACTTTCAGCAAAGCTTGGGGCCCAAGAGGGAACCTACAGCTTGTTTTGGAGATTCACTCTTTGTTTCTAGGGGCTTGCCTACATGGGGAATTATACAGGTATAAGGTTAGGGTATGAAATTAAATAGCTATAGTTATACCAGTATAACTCTCCATGTGGACACTTGTTCTGGCATAAGCATGCCCTTTTCTAAGTTATTTTATGTCACTGCGGAAATGGTCTAAGCTAAACTGAAAAAAACCCCACTCTTATTGCAGAATAAGAGTGTCCACACAGGCAGTTATACCAGTATAACTTTACTGGCAACTATACTGGGATAATTATACTGGTATAACTGAAATTTTTTCCATGTAGACAAGCTGTAAGGCATGTGTCTAATTGGAGTTCCAAACTCAGGCCCTGATCTAGCAAAGCACTTAAGTTTGTGCTTAACTTTAAGCATAAGAGTAGTCCCACTGACGTCAACGGGACTGCACAGCTCCTTAAAGATCAATATGTGCTTAAGTGCCTTGCTGGATCAGGGCCACTGATACCTCAATGGATGGGGACATATAAGAGCCTAGGCAAAAATGACAGATAGCAAGTCTACCAAATTATGTATTGAGATATTGTACATACGTTGGATTTTTGTAAGGGAAAGTAGAGACCTTAACGTTGGCTGCTAGCCATCTCTCATGCTTTATATTTTTCACACTCCATCACAAGCACTCCCGACTTCCCAGGGAGTGACGCCTAACGAGCACCTCCTGTACGAAGGAGGACTGTCATTAGAACTACCACTAGAGGTCACCGCAAACACTACGTGAACAGATGACTACATTATGCTTCATCTTAGGCATGCTGGTATGCGGCTCTCTGTGCTCTGCAAGTGATTAAGCAAAGCAAGAGAGCAATGTTTGTGCTGCCAGCTTCCTTGGAGACTGGAAGGGGTTGGCAACAGCTTAATAAATGATGCCTTCCCTGAATATGCATTTAGATTTAGATCTCAATTTAATAAGGCAGTTGTTGCATGTTCTTTCAGTGCACATGTTTTATTTAAAACACATTTATTAAGGATTAATGTAATCTGGAGCCTCACTGACACAAATCCCCGTCATCTTCAATGCCACAAGCCAAAACAGCACAGCTTATGCTGAGAAACCCTTTTAATTTGTGTGTTTATCAGTAAATCTGGTAGGGGAACAATATGCTAGATTGACAGTCCTTTGTTCATCCACAGACAAGGAACAACGCAGGCAGTGGTAATGCAAGCTACTGCCATGCTGAGTCCTCAGGACTTTGCACTAATTTAATGTTTTATCTCGGGATCTTCAGGCACTTTATAGGCATTGATTAATTAGGCCGACTATCACATGGGCAGGACATCTATGGTCTCTCTGCCTTTGTTAACAATCAGCAAACTGTGTCACTAATGCCTAGCCCTTTGAGATCTACGGATGGTAAGGACTAGGGGGCTACTGAAGTGTGATCTCTCACCATTTGTGAGTAGATAGCTGTGCTTTTGCAGTAGGAGAATCTGAGCTTGATCCCTGCTGTCACTAGGCGATTCCCAACAGTAACGTTGCTACCTGACCACAGGTTTGTCACCAGGGCTGGCAGGTTTGTAGAAATTCTGGTGGTGCCTAGAATGCCCAGAGCCTGTCCCCCATCTGCCTAAGGCTCTGGGAGGAAGTTTGGGTAGGGGGAGGAGGTCTGGGGTGCAGGCCCTGGGCTGAGGCATGGGATTGGGGTGCAGGTTCTGGGATGGAATTTGGGTGCAGAAGGGGTGAGAAGTTGGGCTCTGGGAGGGAGTTTGAAAGGGTGAGAGAGTCTGGGGTGCAGGCTCTGGGACGGAGTTTGGGGGCAAGAAATGGTGTGAGGGAAGGGGGAGGAGATGCAGGCTCTGGGATGGAGTTTGAGAGTAGAAGAGAGTGTGGAGAGCAGGGGTGCAGGCTCTAGGAGGGAGTTTGGGGGCAGGAGGGGGTGTGTGGGAAGGGGTGGAGGTGCAGGCTCTGGGCTGGGGCAGGGGGTGGGGGGGCAGGAGGAGGGGTTAAGGGTGTAGGCTCTGTGACAGAGTTTGGTTGCAGGGTCTGGGTGGGGGGTGGAGGTACAGGCTCTGGGAGAGAGTTTGGGGATGGGAGGGGGTGCAGGCTCTGGGAGAGAGTTTGGGGACAAGAGGGGGGGTGTGGGAAAGGGGAGAGGATGTGTGGAAGTGGGAGGGGATGCAGGCTCTGGGAGGGAGTTTGGGGGCAGAAGGGAGTGTGGGAAGGGGCAGGGGGTGCAGACTCTGGGAGGGAATTTGGGGGTGGGAGGGTGTGTGCAAGGGGGAGGGGTGCAGACTCTGGGAGGGAGTTTGTGGGTGGGAGGAGGTGCGGCAGGATGGGGTGCAGACTCTGGGAGGAAGTTTGGGGGTGGGAGGGTGTGTGGAAGGGGGAGGGGTGCAGACTCTGGGAGGGAGTTTGTGGGTGGCAGAGGGGTGTAGGGAAGGGGGGGCAGGCTCTGGGAGAGGGTGGGTGGGTGTGGTGCTTATCTGTGGTTCCTAGGCAGGGTGGGCCGGGGGTCTCTGCACGCTGCTACCCTCAGGCATTGCCCCACAGCTTCCTATTGGCTGCAGGGGTGGTTGGGGCAGGAGCAGCGCGCAGACCGCACCCCACCAAGGCCCAGCAGCCTGCAGCCACATGGAACGAACAGGCAGGAAGCTGCTCAGCTGCGCTGTGCTGCCGGTGGGTTGGGCTAGCCGTTTTAAATCGCGTGAGGGGGAGCACCTGGCGGCGGAACTCGGGGCCGAGGGAGAGACCTGGCCTCAGACATTGCTGGAGCCGGGCCCCAGGCCAGGGATATTCCTGGTGCCCAGGCACCATAGGCCCATAGAACTTGCCCCCTACATTTGTCACAACAGCTCTGACGAGGGTGATGACAATATCCATGTGAAATCCATATTCGGTATCCTTAATTTAAAGCAGTACGGAGCTGTCAGCCTGCTGGAGGGGCACATTAGCTCTAGGCTGTGAATCCTACCAGCAGGCATGTGCTGGGAGGTTTCCATGGCATCCTAATATCTTCTTCTCTTTGACTGACATCCAGAATGTAGGGACTGTCTCAGGTGATTGGGGTTTGCCCATTACACAGGCTGCTGTGTAAGGTACATACAGTGCCTTGGGCTACATAAAGAGTAGGGGACTCATTTCAATGTTTCTCATAACAGCCAGTGACAGAAATAGCAACTACACAGGTTTGTCTTTATGCACCCATGTTCTATCATTGTTCTGACAGATCCGTGTTCCTCACTAAACAGTTCTGCTGCCGTGTGCCTAATTCAATAAAATGAAAACCAAAAAGGCAGGACACACTCCCATGTCTGACTGGCAGCTCTGTCCCTAGGTATGTTTTCTCACTTATTGTTTCTGTATGGCTGTTTCCATTGTATAGATGACCTTGCACTTAGACATCGCCTTTCATCCTCCAACCCCTTCAAAGGGAACACTTTGTCCACTAATGAAATGGAACCACCTTTGTGGTGGAAAGTGGCAGCTGAGTAACAGTGCGCAGCAAAACCATGCAACAGTTTGCAACAGGAAGTGAAGATGAATCCAGTGTTTAGTTGAAAATGAGGATGGGTTTGGACTTGGAATTACCGTTTGGTGACATGCTGGGTGGAGAATGAGAGTTTATGTCTCACCTCAAAAATGGCACCATTCAGCACTCTGTTGGGGCGTCATTTCAGTGCTCAGGGAGGAGTGCCACCTACTGATTCCCCAGTACCACTTCCTGCAGTATTTAGATGTTCCTTGGAAATCTCCCATACTGCTGCTGACCCTGATCTCTGCCACAGAAATCCGGTGAAATAATTGGAGGCAGCATGAGAGCACTTTAACTACATTCTGGGAGGCTGACACCTCAGACTCAGAACTCCTATGTTAGGCTGCTCATCTGGGTGGAGGGCAGAAGTGACAGGTATTTCACCCTGTGTCCCCAGGATCTGAGCAGAAGGAAAGATACAGGATCTGGAAAGTGGGTCAGGATCCAGGAGTCAAGCACAAAACATTTTCACTAGAGAGAGATCTAGATCGCATCTGAGGAAGAGAGCGACGCTTTCAGCAGCCAGTCTCAGCCCTGCAGTGGGAAGGCACCTGAACGGAGTGGTGCAAGGAACAGCAAAAACTGTCTGGCTCATCCTAGGCTGGAGTTAGCAAGCCAAGTTCACAGCAGAGGAGGCAGCTCTGGGTTGCATTCAGAGGAGTGGCTGGGACCCAAGTTGAAAGAAGCCCTATATCACTGTGGCGTATTGAGATGCACTGTAGGGTGCGATTGGGTCCCCTAGGGGTTCCACTGCTGCTGCGTCTGGAGGAGCCAGAACTGCACCAGGACTCATTCAGACTCAGGGGCTGGGTTCTGTGGGTCATTAAGCACGCTTTGTATTGCTTACACAGAGCAAAGTGAAATTGCCCAGAGAATTTCCCCCTCACAGGGTGAATCTCTGCCCAGTGTAAAGCTGCTAAAGGCAGCTCCAGAACCTCCTATGACCACTCCACTACCAGAGCATATTGAGGGCAGGGATGGGAGACAAAGGGTTTATCAGGGAGAAGAGGGGAGAGGCTATGGCAGAGCAAGACTCCATTACACCAGATCCTCTCCTGGGAGGAGATCTTCCATTAGCAGGGTAACTTAAAGCTGCCCGGTTGAAACTTAACCTTATGCAGGGGTTGGGCAGAGCAACATCAGGGAGCCACAAATGAGTCCTTGTCAGTCCCCACCATTCAGCAAAGCTTGAGCACAATGGAGAATTGAGCCCAGGATATGCAGACATGGACTGTGGGCTGAGTTCTGCTAAGCTAAGTAGCAGCTGATGCAGGCAAACAGACATGATCGCCACTATGCCCCTTTTCCAGCTCTCTTCTATACATATAGTTATCAGAGCACAAAAGTTCTCATTTATGCAAGAAGTACACGAGAGTGTCCAAAGCCATAAACACTAGGAGCTAAGTCAGACCTCAGATCAAGCAGCTATTGAAAGCAGCAGGAATCTGGCCTGAGTAAGAGCTGCAGGATTAAGCCCTGCCATTCTCAGGCTACTTTATAGTCCTGGTACAGAGTATTTGTTTCTTTTTCCAGTCTCTCTTGCAATTCTGAGGACAGCAGAATCTCTCTTGGGAATGCTGCTGGCTTCCTCTCGCGAATCTTGTAGAGAAGCTGCCCAGTGATCAGGGAAGTGAGATCTCCTAGTCTCTCCTCTTTACTGAATGATCCACTTCAATCCTTTAAAGGAAGGTAAGCAGCATCATTGGCCACATGTACAGATGGGAGAACTGAGGCACAGAGAAGGCAATGGACTTGATCTCAGGCTGCAGAAGCACATAAACCACTATCCACTGGGGAAAATAGAGCACATGGGGCTAGCGCGGATTACATATGGTCATGCAATGAATGGCATGACAGTCAGGAATAGATCCCAGGTCTGTGGCTAGTAGGCTTCTGTGCTAGCTAGTAGACCATGCTGGCTTGGTTAGTGGTATTGGACCAGTGGCCTGTATTGCTTAGCACTCTCTTTTGACTGTTTGTACGTCTTAACCTACATTCTTGTGCAGTAACTCTCCAAGTGGCAGATCCTTTGAGATGCTGAAGGTGCTCAATGCTCTCAACTCTTGTGGAATCCAGCTAGAGACTGGGACACTCAGAACCTTGCAGGATCTGGCCCTAAATTTGTTTAATTTAATTAATCTCTGTAGTTTTCCCTTTAAGTTAAAGATGGTGTCTGAACCCCACCTGTCCACTTCCTTATCTCTGAACTCCAGGGATTTGGATAAAATGAATTCTAGGGTGGGACAAAGATCTTGCAAAATCTAAACCACTCCAGCGTTGTTCATCTCTGTTAAAACAACTGGTGAGCCTTTTCCAGTTCTACACCTGATTGCAAGCTTCAGAGCTTCCCTTGCACTGCAATCGATTGGGCGGTGCTGTTAAAATCAGCAAATCTTCCTACTCAAAAGTGAGTTGGTTTCTCTTATTCTGCCTTGTAGCTCTTGAATATCTGCTTGGTTCCTCACTCACTGGAGGAAGCAATGAGGTGGGTTCACTTTGCCATTAGCATTTCAGAAAGCAGATCATTAGCAAACAGGCTTCATTTGGACTCAACATCTTTGCAAATCATTGGTGTACTTTTATTTTATTCAATAAATCAAAGTTTGGTGCCAATGCTTGTTAAATTCCTCCTGCCCCACTGTTTTCTCTCTATCATTTGGGAGATGAAAGTTGGGAAATATGTTGAATAATGAGGACAGTGACATGTCTATGGAAAAGAACTGTATACTAGAAAGAGATCAAAGATAATGCATTAGCTTTGATGAGGGACTATGGTGTTGCTAATAGGGTGGCTGGCTACTGGTATAATATCAAAAACCACTGTACTACTGATACAATCCTATGCTGTACTTCTGGGGAATATGATAGCTTTGCAGGAGGGGTGCCATGGAAACATGTCTATGATGTTTTCACGCCTTACATAACATGGTAGGAAAGCTCAGTTGGATGAGCCAGATTCTTGCCTCTGGATTTAAAGGCTGTTGAGGAGATCAAGTTGGTCAAAAAAAACCCCAATTTCATTTTCATGAAACGTTTGGGGAAAAATGTAAAAAATTCTGTTTCATTCAAAATGTTTCATGATATTTTTATGAAAAAGTTTTGAACTAAAATGAAAATGATTGCTTCTTTGGGATTGTTTTGTTTAATTTTGGTTTCGGAAAACTGAAAACACTTCAGTTTTTTATTTTCAACATTCTATTTTGTTGACGCTTCTCTCTCTTTTTATTCCCCTGCCCTTTTTTCCACTTGTTAATTTTTTATTTTTACTGCTTTTCCAGTGGAGGGAGGGAAAGCAAAGAAGGGACGGGGGAAAGGAGGACAACCCAAAAAAATGAAAAAAAAGGAATTTATATTTGTTGTTAATTTTGGAAACTCAGACTTTTTTTTCAACTAAATACAAATTTTTCATTTCATATTTTAATCAAATTATAAAAATGTTGATGAGATAGAAGTTTTTACTGAAAGTTTGAGATTCTGTCAAAAACCATTTTTTGGCAAAAGAGTTTTCATAAACAACAACAACAAAGATGTCAACCAAAGTGGTACTGACAGACTTGTTTGGTGCAAACTATGTTGAGAGGCACTTTGGGCGAAATTCATTCCTGATGTAACTCCACTGGCACAGCACGTGGCTGTCTGCCTGCTGGGAGGTATTTGCCTCAGGAAACATATTGCAGCTGTATTTTTCAACAGCTGCATTGACTTCCTGTAGGTTTCTTGGTGCAATTCAGCTTTGCTCTGTGAATTCCTATATGATTTGGGGCCTGGCTACCTGAGAAACAACCTCTTCCTCCATATGCTACCATGTCATTCAAGGTCAGCTGAGGTAAGAGTATCTTGATTTAGGCATCTGGGACCTGATGTCAGGGCTTTGTCACACTGGAGAGCCCCTGATGCTGGAATTCACTGCCCTGGCTGGCTTGAATAGGGCTGTGGCTAGGACATTTAGACCCTAAATTCAGAAGATGGTGGAAGGCCTTTTTCTCATCCCAGGCTTTTGCTTCAGGGAGTGGCAGGTGGGTTGGTGATAGCTTTGCTTTGCCGTGTGTCAATCCATCAGTGAGGCTGATGAATAATGGCGTGTATCTGTAATAGGGGAATATCTAATACGGAGTACTTCCAGAAATCTTGGTGACATGGCTGTGAGTTCTTGCCACCTGCAATGAGCACGCCACCCACTCTGGCGCCTCCAGCCACTTCTTCCTTAAGAAGCAACTTGTCATTTCTTCACTCCTTCCCCATTCCTGGGGTTCCACCCTCCTTCCATTTGCTGTTCTGATTGCTCTGCCCAAGCTGAGTAGAGTGTGATCAGTGCATTTTGGTAGCAATCCCTGCTGTGGGGCAGTTGCAGCAATGCTCTGAAGCAGGCCTGGTTCCAAAAGTACCAACACTAATTAGCACATATGTAGTGCTTATTATGTTCAAAGGACATTAATCCTCCATAACTTCACCCCTGTGTGGCAGGTAAAGATTGCACTCATTTTGCAGATGTGGAAAATGAAGCAAAGAGGTGCAATGACTTGTTCAAGGTCTCATAGCAAGTTAGCATCAGTATTGGGATTAGAACTCAGGAGGTCCTGGCTTCCACTCCTGTGCTCAGGCTACTACACCATCTATTAAAAAATAGCCTTCAGAAAGACCAGGCCATGAGTGCAGCACTCAGCCATCATCCAGGCAAGGGGTAGCTATAATTTCTGCATATAATAGGGCTAGGTGTTGTTGCTACCAAATCAGAAAGCAGGTCCTATAAAGAAATATGTAAATATTTACAAGGCATAACAACTGGTCAAATCTGTCAATTGCTTTTCATGGAAAAATTTGAAAAAATGTACCCCCCCCCCAGTATTTCCCATGCAAATTTGTTGTTCCTTCAGTGAAAACTAGAAATGTTGCAGTTTGCAAAAAATGAAGTTTGGGGATTTTTCCCTCTCCCTTCTGCCAGTGGCAAAATGGAAAACAGAAAAAGATTTTTTTTCCACAGCTTTGGATTTTTTTTAATGAAAGACCCCAAAAATGTCAATAGAAATGTAAATTTTCCATGAAATTGTTTATTTTAGGGGGAAAAGGCCTTATTTTGTCAAAATGTTTTTGATGGAAACTATCCAGCCAGTTCTACTAGGCAGTGATGTCCCTCAACCAAGTACAATCAGTCCCCTCAGAGGTTACTTCCTGGTGCTGAGCATCTCTTCCCTGCTCTTTTATCCAATGTTCTGATGGCTGATTTTTTAAAAAGTAGAAAGTACATCTCCCACCTCCAATATGTTGGTACAGACCCAGTGCAGAAGAAATTCCTGGTGTTCCCAAATGGAAGGGAGATGGAACAATAACACCACTGCTCCCTACAAAGCAGTACAATGTGTGTGGTAATTGCATTATTTCTCCTCCCAATCTACAAAATAGAGAGCCCGCTAAGGCATGGAGGAGAAAGAGGGAAAGAAATGGGGTGTTGGGGGGGAAAGTAGGACAGGGAGAGGAAGAGAGATGGAACAAGCAGAGGGAGAGATTTGAGAAAGACGCTGAGAGAAAAATGGAAAGAGTAAAAAATTAGATGAAAGAAAGGGAAGAGGAGTAGGAGGCAAAAATCAAGGCAAGATGGGAGACAGAAGGAAGGAGAGGCAACGTCAGTGCAGCAAAAGTGGGACAAGAAGAAAAGACAGATTGGGAAAGAGACCAGGGGAGCTAAAAAGAGAGAATGAGAGAGGGCAAGGACGTGTGGGGAGAGACAGAGAAAGAGCCCAATTCAAGGCAATGGAAAGACTTTGATTCACAACCTCAATGGCGTTTGATGGAGGCCCAGAGGCCGGGGAGAGAAAGGGAGGATGAAAAGAGAGAGAATAGCAAACCCCAGATGGATGTCCTTGACTGCATCAGGGATGCACTCCAGTGACATCTGCTAAAGACAACCAATAACAGAGAGCTAGGAAAGCAGGGAGGAGGAAAAGCATCAGTTGCTAGAAAAGGGTTATAGGATCATGGAACACATGGCATGAGATTTGCAGTCTCGTTCTGACAGTGGTGGAGCCAGACTAGAGCCACAGCAGATGCAATAACTGCTTCCCATGCTACTTAAAGCTCACTTTGCTCTTCCCATAGTACTTTGAACGATATGTCTCCCCTATAGATTGAATCTGATTTGATAGGTGGTTGGTTAGTGTATATTGATACAGCAGCCAAGCTGGTAGGGGCGGCTAGAGTGGGGGTGCTGGGTGAAGAGGATGCTGAGGGCCTGTATGTGACAGCGGAGCAGTGACTGCAGTGTAATGCCACCCACCTGTACCAAAGCGTGTCCAGAGCAGGGCCTTCATCTTTTCTAATGGGTGCATCTCTGAAGGTTTTCAGACAAGCAAGAGAGGTCAATGCATCTCACTGACTCAGCCCCAACTGGTTGCTGGGAACATTTTCGCGTGTTCAGCTACCCTGCTGCAGAAAGGCTTGAATTATTGGTGGTGACTATCTGATGAATTTTCAGAGGCCCTTTTTAAAAATATATATCTGCTCGTGACCGAGTCACATTCCAATATTACTATCCAGCTATCTCAGCAGTTCATACTGCTCCCATCACCATCCCATCAATGATAGCAAAGTCTCTACTGGACTTTACTTGAATGTTAAATTACTGGTGAGGGGCAGCCTTCCCAATGACAGGAGGTTTAGCTTAGGAGGCCATCAGCTCTGTTGTCTTGACATGTCGTCAACTGCTGTCTTTGCTCTGCCAGCGTCGCCAGTTTTCACTGCCTGCTAGTCCACGTCTCCTATAAGCTTCTCTGCACTTTCTCCCATCATGCCACCTCCTTCAAATTCCTCCTTAAGACACCCTGTGATGCTACAGAACAATGTCAGCAGAAGAGTGTCTTAAGGTGGAATCTGAAGGGGCATCAGGCAGGTAGAGAGCAACACCTGTCCACAGTTAGTCTATGTGAAAACATCCCAGTATTATTGTTACATCTTCCCTCCCACCTTACCTGTTTGTTTCACCCACCTTTTGCAACTTATTACTAACCAAGATTGCAAGCTCTTTACGCCAGTGTTTTTGCTCCATGTGCTTACAGTGTGTAGTGTAATCTGCTGGTGAGTGTGTGTTACAGGTCCTTCTCTGTGCTAACCTGCAGTGGAGATGAGTCTGTTACAGCCCCTAGCTACAGAGCTTTCTCATAAGCTGTAGCAGCTGGTGCTTTTATCTTTGGAGGTTGCCTCCCTGGTGCAGTGGCCAAGATGGAGACCGTCCCACTGGCTACAAGGAGGTGACTGTGGGTATCCGAGATCCAAAGACCACAGTCCTGGTTGGAGCCAAGAAGGGTATCTGGGACAAGGAAAATGAAAAAAAAAATGTAAGTGAAACTTTTTCCAATCTCAACAATGTCACTTTTGGGTCCTACAGTTCTGATTTGATCGATACCAGTTCACCTGTCTCCCTACCTGTGACACTTGCTTATTGTCTCTGAGAGACACCAGCTATAGGGTCACATCCCTTCTAAGCAGCCTGGGGAAAGTTCTGTATTTCTTTGCTTGGAAAATTAAACATGTGGACACTGGTAGCTGCTCCTCTGGCAGTTTCTGTTAATGAAGAAGAATTACCTATTATGTTAGCATCAGGCAGGTTTGACAATTCCATTACATATTACTAATAGTGCAATTAATGCCTAGTAGCTTATCGTTATAGTGTGTGCATGTGTGTGTGTGTGTGTTTGTGTGCATGTGTATGTGCCTATGTGGTGAGGGCTGGGGAAGGATGGACAAATAGAACAAGAGTCTATGTATTCTGAATGCAGCAGCCCCTGCTTTCAATAATTCATGTTGTCTGATGCTGAGACCAAGCGGACAGGGAATACGCCCGGGCTAAGTAACGGGCTTTTGCCTATTGGTTTCCTCCAGGAAGCCAGATGGGGAAAGAAGAAGCAAACTGGGAACAGGGAGGCTGATCTTTGATAATTCATGAGGCAGAGTTCTTGGGCTCTCTGTGCGACAAAGGTCACCCAGAGTACATGCTAATAGGAGATCAGGGAAGCTGATTACCATATTCCCTTCTGTTTTATGCATGATATCTTGCCCAGTCAGCTGCTTCTCCCAGCCTCCTCCCTTCTGTCCTGGTCTTTGAACAGCGCACAAGTGAACTAGTGCTTTTTCTGCACTGAAGTCAATAACCCCATAGTTAGGCCAACGCTGTGCACTTTTGAAAATCCCACCCATTATGTCTAGATAAAAAGCGGCTCCACAAGTGTGTGTAAAACTGTACATATTTTCTACTATTCACCGCCCCCTGCCCTTCACATGCCTGGAGCAAAAGGGGGGCAATTTGGAACTAATGACATGTGTCTGTCGTTATCCTGATCCCTTTGTTTATATACTACTCTTCCTCTCTTTCTCTGGTTAGATTGCAAGATCTTTTGGGCAGAGACTGCTTCCTATGATGTGTGTGTGTACAGTGCCTAACATAATGGTGCTCCAATCCTGACTGGGGCCTCTGGTGGCTCCTCTAACACAAATAAATAACAACAATGAACTGCTACTGACTTGCTGTGTGGTTACTCACTTATCTGCCCCCTCCTCAGTTTCCCCACAAGTGCAATGGGTGTGATACTATATACCTGTTCGGCATTGTGAAGCTTAGTCTTTGCAAAGCACTTTGAGAGCCGCTTGAATGATAGTGTTATATATATATGGGCAAAGTATGGTGGCATATTTATTAAACAGGCCTCATTTCATGACTTACCTGTTTTGTTGTTGCCAAACCTATTAAATGTATATGATTGAAACCACAGGGAAGCTAATGTTGTCGCTGCCTGAAAAGAGGCTGAACAAGCTCTGAGTAGGCAAGACCTCCAGAACGCTTGGCTTTAGGTGCAGGCATCCCAAGGTGTAGATGATTACCTGAAGCTCATCCAAACTATCTGAACATTTTGAGTCTGAGAAACTGAGATGGATGTCACACAAACGGATTTTATGGCACTTTCACTTCCAATCCCACCCAGAAACCAGAAGCCAATGCTCTCCAGGAAGATTAATTTTGGCCTCTATGCTCAATAATGGATTTGCTGAAGAGTGGCAGTGGTAGAGAGATTATTTTAGCTGGCTGTATTTTGCCCATCCTTAGGATTAATTCCACTGTGTTTAGGGCCATTGCTAGACCCCTTGGCTGCTGTCACACATCTCCCTTTACACCAGCTGGCTGCCTCCTGCTCTCCGAGAAAAAGGGGATTAGAAGGGGATCCATTCATAGAAAAGCCAAGGCTGATCTTACAACTTTTGGGCCACTAAGCAAGAAGAAGAGAGAGCCAAAGCTGCTGGAGAAGGGGGATCAGGACATGAGTTTTTAATCTTCATCTGCTCCCTTTTCTGGGTCAGTTGCCAAGACAGTGCAAAACAAGAGGACTCTCAAGTGGGCATTTGTGTTGCTTGGGCCTTAGGTTGGCCAGGGGTGGAGCATTTCACAGAGGGTGAGAGCCAGATAGTCTTTTTCTAGAAGGGACCAGTGAATAGCCTGGGGCAAGACTCTGTGCTGCATGTCATAGAACCCTGGGGAAGGGGGATAACTACAGTGGTGTTAAGCCACATTTGCAATCTGCTGATTGTGGGCTGTTCTGAGGACTGGAGAGGCCTGCAGCGTAACTTAGACAGCCCTGGAGACCTAAGTTACAGCAGCCTCCTCAGGCTGCCCTATGGACTGTGGTACTGAGGGTCTGACCCTGGCATGCCTCCTATGAGGGGGTGTACTGAGGACAGGTCTACTGCTGCTTTCTGCAGTGCATGCACTGGGGGAATCCTCCCTTGGTCAGATGCAGGCTTTTAGTGCCACTGTATGCCACTTCAGCCTGTTTGCCTGTTGTAAATGGGGCCAGATGGGGTGAGGATCTCACCCTAGAGGTTTTATATTAACAGTTTCAGCACAAAAAGGGGGGAAGGTGGTTAATTATGCTTCTGAGGAGATACCTCTCCCTTGATTTTCCCTCTTCTCCTGAACCCTCTGCAGAAGAAATATGGTTGGAAACAGCCTATGGACCAACACAGATGATCTTTTTTTTTTTGTCTCTTGAAAAATGGAACAGTACCTTCCCGCAGATTTTGGTTGTCGTTCCACATCCAAGCTGCCCTCCTACTTTCAAATCAATTTGTACTTTGACGTCATCTTATGACAAAACGCTAACTTTTGCCCCTTCAAGGCCATTTGTCTCTGTCTATTTGTAAAGTCTGCAAGAATCACTGTTCTCCGCCCCACCTCCCCAAAGTAATCTGTCTAGTGAAGGAAATTATAAGGTGGTATTATGTGTGGCATTCCTTTTAAAAAAGTCCTCAGTAATTTCAAGAGGATTCTGATAAACTGCGGGTGGGGGAAGGGGGGTGGAATTTCAGAGGTGTTGCAAAATTCAAGTCTGAAAGCAATCAAGGGAAAGCTTGAAGTTTGTATTCTGGAAATGTCCCCTCTTTCTGAATCTATTTACCAAATTCTGCTACTGTTACTGAGCAGGGAAAAATTAATAATAATCTAAGCAGGCTCCCAAGTGGTGGTTGGCCATGAATCTGAATTGGAAGGACAATTTATCTCCTTAGCCACTTTGAAGCCTTTTAGCCTGGGGGAGATTCCTTGTCTAATGAAATTAATTGAATGCATCTGTAGTGTGGATACTTCAGCTGAAGTTCAACCTTTCTCCTTATTTAGAAGTTGCAATGGATCCACTCACTGTCCAAAGTATAGCGTGTGTGCCTGGACACACATACACACACAGAGCCACAATACAATCTCACACATGTGCACCACACTCACAACTATCTACACATGCACAAATGTATACACAACCAGACATGCACCACATACTACACACCATCACACAGCACTGGGCACACGCGGAGAACCAGATATAGGCATGTAAGCACATGCCTGCACTTGCATATTCATGCATGCCACATACAATTACACCACCCTAATCGTACATCACTCAGATGTAATCACACTTCTACGTTCACTACTATTTGCACACAATCACAAAACCATCAGGGCTGCTCAGAGGTTTTTGGGGACCTGAGGCCAAAATCTGAAACTAAGGCTCCTCCCCTTCCAAAAAAATTACCATGGAGATGACAGAGTTTAAGAAAAGGGGAGGGCATGTGGGGGCTTGGAGAGTTACTGTTGTCCCCATGGGGATGGGGGCTCTTCCCTGTATATGGCTAGGAAGGCACTCCTGATCCTGCCTCTCCCTAAGCTCTGGTCCCATTGCCAGTGGGAGAGGAATCCCTGACCCTGCTCCTATCTCTGGGCTCTCAGACTAGTGGGTTGCCTTGGCCCGGCATGATGATGCCTAGCAGCGACAATGATGAGATCTGAGCCCTGGGGTGTGCGTGTTGCTCCCTGCACTATTGGTGGTGACCACCAAACCTGAGTGGTGCTGCAGCTCTATATGCCCGGTTGCAACGCCTCTCCCTCAAATTTGTCCCAACCACCTCTCTGCATTTTGGGGTAGGCTGACCAGATGTACTGATTTTATAGAGACAATCCCAATTTTGGCCTTTTTCTTATATAAGCTCCTATTACCCCTCACCCCCTGTTCCAATTTTTCACATTTGCTGTCTGGTCACCCTATTTTGGGAGGGTCTTCTCCAGCAGGAGGCCTAGGGCAAACTGCCCCTTTTGCCCCCTTCCCTGGGTGACCCTCCATACCATACAAATACATTTCCGGTTTCAAGACCAATGTATAAACAAGCTGATCATTCTTGGTGCTTAAGAGACATATCACAGATTATTTCCTGATAGAGAGAAACTTGGGGTCCCTTTACATTGTTCCTTTTATTCCCCTGCTACAAGACGGTCCATTTGTTCAGAGCTTCTAAGATGCTAGGCAGAGATATGGGTAATTGTTTGAAATAAGCTTCATTAACAAACACTAACTCTTGGAACTAAATGAGGTTTGAAGGCACCCTTTAACCTACACAGCAGGAAGAGAGAAGAAAAGATCATGCGAATTTACCACTGGAGAGAGCTGCCAGATTTACAACCCTGGAGGCTCCAAACCCCAGGCAACAGACCAGGTACAGCATGAGCTATGACAACGCACACTTCTCACACATTGCTGTGTCAACGTGCCTCAGCTTTAACCTGGGGGAATCTCCTTTAGAAGTAAGCGGTCTCCATGGCCATTAAATCGTTGGCCCCTCTGCTAAGAGTACCCACATGCACCAATGGTGTCCAGGTTTTTGAAATGCTGACATTTGTTCATTTGTAAAGGGACTGAAATTCACCAATTTCATTTCACATTTCCAATGACCATCGGGGAATGACTTTTGGTCACTGCTGGCAGAGGGGTTTTTTTGGAACCAGTAATCTATCAAATGAAAAGCTCTGCAGCCTGTTCCCACTTCCATGAGCCTTTCAGGGAGAATTTTCAAACTCTGAGCTAATCAAAACACATTGGAATACAAGAAGAGGCCGGGTTGCTGCTGGCCATCTACATGATGCAGCGTTCATACCCAAAACAAACCCTTGCATCGTTTCAGGTACACTAGTACATTTGAGAGATCCAGGAGCCAGGTATACCACGAGCTCAGTGGGATAACCAGGATAAGAGGCTTCCCCGAGCAAACTAGCTCAAATCTGGAGGAGATTAATGTCAAAAGCAATCGCATACTAGTGCAGGGCAGGTAGTGGATGATACAGCTGACCCAATGGGCAATTCTCAGCTCTGCATCAAGGAGTCCATAAGAATGCTACAAAAATTTAAATGTGTTTATATTTGTCACATTTCTGTTTCAGCCCTTTCCCCCCCAACCCCCCACATCCTGCCTCCATCAATTTTCATGTTTTCTTTTGAATATCTGATTTTGTACAGATTAGTGCATGTGGCTCCTGGATCTCACAAAAGCGCTAGTGTTTGCTTTGGTAGGAACAAAGCATTATGTGGATAACCAGCAGCCAGGCCTCTTTTTGAATAGATGCAAATTTGCTGCGTATAGGTTTGTGCTTATGTGCTGAATGATTGTGCCCTCACAGCTCTGGGAGCTTCCAAGAGGCAGTTGTGTTTGCATGACAATCTCATTTTTGCAGAAAAACAAAGAGCTTGTGTAGATGCTTTGGAATCTAGGCAGACGCATGAGGAAGATTTTACATTTTCAGTTAAGGTCGCTTGGATATCAGTGCCAAGTGAAGCAATCACTGCATGGAGAAAGCCTCATTTTTTTTTCAAAGGAGCCTCAAACTGGCCTCCCACTTTGCCTTTGGGAAAACATGGGCACGGATACTTGGGATATAGCTGACAAAGCCTTTAATGCCAGTAATAACTGCTTGAGATGTGCAGCCCTGATCCAAAACCCGATGAAGTCAAAGGCATTTGGGCTTTGGATCAGCCCCTCTGTGCAGTCAGGTTGCTAGATGTATAAAGGATGCCAGCTGATCCTGCAAATACTTGTGTCCAGGTTCCAGAGAGAAACCACTTCTTGCAACCAGGCCCTTTGTCTGCAGCGTACCTTAAGCTCGCTTGAAAGAAAAGATGTGATATAAATATATGGTTTTGTTATTCCAAGGCTTGGCAAACAATGAACTGGCTTGAATGAAGTGCACATAAAAGGAAAGCTGTATTCTGGAAAGGAAACAAATGGCTTTTATTGGATTTGCACAGGGATCCATTCCACTGGCTTTAATTCATTCGTTGTCTGTTGTGCAGAGATGCTGCAGTTCCTGTTTCGCTGCATTGTTTTTAATATAAAGTAACCCCTCCTTGTATCCTTCTCTTCATACCTCACATATCTGCTTAACAAATCTTTTCTTAGCCTTCTTAAATATGTTGCTCTCCCTCCCGCTTCCCCCTGACAAACGCTGCTGTTACTTACAGTCAATTAAAAAGCAGCTCCATTCTGTTTGTGTTCTTAGCACTGGAGTACTTAATCATATGGCAAATCAATACATATTCCAGATCAGCTTGCCCTGCTCTTCCAGGGTGAAAAGGCCAGTGGTAGAGATGGGGATTTAGAGTGGCTTCTTTTTTTTTGTAAATTTACTGAGATTAGCCTGAGTTGAAGCTTTTCACCTGGCAAAGATCCAGCTAATTACTTTTCTTTTCCTCTCTCTCCTTTCCTTAAAACAAAACAAAAGGAGAACATAAAATGAGGCTGTAACATTTTCCCATTAATTGAGCATCTATTCAAAGCAAACACATTCTTCCCCGGACAATGCCTAAGCACCATAGGGGTCCTGGCAACACATGCTTATATATCAGACATATACGGTGCACTAGTGCCCTCTGTAGGTAAAAATGGAATTGAATGGGGGGGACATGACATGAGGCTGGGAATACTGAAGAGGGAAGGTTAGCGACACAGGGCTGTGCCCCCATGTACAGTATCTAGCTTCAGATCCTTTTACTCACTGGCTGGAGGGGAGCAATGAAGAGGTAGCACATTCAGAGAGTGTTGGCATCCTCCGTCCAAAGCACGGAGCGTGGCATTGGTAACCTCCAAAAAAGCCCCGCCCTGCTCTCCTTGCTGTTATAGTGAGGTGGGCCAATGAGGAGGTGAATGGGAAGTGAAGGGGTTGGACTCTTGGGGGATCATGTACAGTTATATAAAAGAGAGATGTCAGGAGCTGTTTGACTGTTTAGTGGGAGGGAAGCTCAGTGGCAGGAGTTAGGGTGACCAGACAGCAAATGTGAAAAATCAGGACAGGGTGTAGGGGGTAATAGGAGCCTATATAAGAAAAAGACCCAAAAATTGGGACTGTCCCTATAAAATCAGGACATCTGGTCACCCTAGCAGGAGGGCTGGAGTGGAGGAGGCACATGAGTAAACCAACAGTGACACTCATTTTTCTAACCACATAAAAACCTTCTCTCTGGAAAAAATGACAAAGTAGCAGAAAAGTCTGAAGTGCTCATCAAATAGTCCCCCCTCTCTCCTCCCCGCATGTTATTCCTGGCTGGAGCCTCTTGTCCATTTATTCTCTTCCACTGGATTCCAATAAAAACAGAGCTGGGGAGATTTTGCTTTTCTCTTTCAGTGGTCTTGGATACAGTCATGTCTGCATATGCTTGAGCAGAATACAAATTTGAGCCTTCCTTACGTGCTGAACAACCCTTCCACTCACCACACACCCCTTCTGAAATTGACTATTTTATGTACTGGCTGGCAGGCAATTAATGGTGTTATATTGTACTAGAGCCACTTGTGCTTTTAGCCTGGAAACTCCACAGGGCAGCACTTATGTTCTTCAGCTGACCAACCGCCTGGCTGCAGTGCACCAGCACACCCTATCGTGGTAGGTAATGATAGATAATAATGATTGTTATCAGCAGTACATACTGTGAGGCCTGGACAGAAAGGCACCTCCAACAGGCAACCAGAGTTTCCTCCAGCCTTCCAGTACAGCTTTATTTGCCTTTAACTTAAAGAGCCACCTGATTTCTGCAGCTTTGCTTAGTTAAGATGGATTTCATGGCCACATATGTGGCACAAATACAGAATCCCTTTGGGGGACAGAGCCACATGGTTCAGGGGCTGGTCAGGCAGATCTTTCTCAGGAATGGCTTGCAGTTTGAAACTTGCTTCTTTCAGAGGCCCCATGGGTGATAGGGTCAGAGTTCACATACACTCCCCATCAGTAGTTGGCCTGGGCCGGGGAAGCTAATGATCCAACTAGTGGACCAAATTTGGTGATGAATCCTGGTCATGTGCCACCTGAGGCACATTGCGCATATGCTAAGAAGTCAGAGACCCAGTGAAGCCTGAATCTCAAGGCCGTCCGTTGTGACTGTGATGGGTGGCAATGAGTTAAGAGTATAAGTCAGGAAAACTAACGAGTGTATACAAATCACAAATGCCCTAATATGCAGATTTGATGCCTGTGTTTACCACGCTCACATAAATCCCCCCACCATCAAATCAATATCCATAAATGTTTGTATCATTCATTTTCATGAATTCATTAATGCAGTAGAAACCTCAATTTGTCAATGTACTTGAGCTGCTGAAGAATTTTGGGCCTGCTGCATTGGCGTGCTGCAAAAACCAGTGGACCTTCCACAGGATGCAGGTCCAGCTTGCAGCAGTACATGGGGCCTTGGTAATAGGTGTGCAGTGGCAGGCACAGTAGAAATCTGATGGTCCACCTTGGAATGATGATGCTCATGCCAACTTTAGTTCCTCATCCATGTCTTGGTTATTGACAATGATTCCCTCTGAACATCTTTCCCTTTATTATTCCGGGGACATGTTTGCATACTTCAGCTCCAAGCCTGGCTTTCAAGAATTCAGGTATTATGCAAAAACCTCATCGTACAGTGGCTTCCTCTTCACTAAGTACATTATAGGGTTTAGAATGTTCTGTCAGCCAATAGATCTGAATAATCCTTGAGCACAGGTGGATAAAGCTAATTTCCTTTTGAAGGACTCAACTCTCTTCTGTCTTCCTTTTGGATAATTTCAAACTGAGGGCTGACGAAATGGGAAACAGGTGTTGTATGGGGTCAGTGCACTAGCCTTTTACCTTTGGAGACCTGAGTTCAAAATCTGCTGGTAGTCTCAGCCCTAGGACTGGAATAGCAGGGGGTTAAGATTGAGATGTTGTCAGAGGTGAGAGGGACAGTTAAGACATGCAACAGTGCTACATGTCAAGATTTGAGGTGCATTGGCAGAGCCATAGGGGAAATATGTATGGTGCCCACCTTGCCTAATTCTCACTTTCATAAGCACTAAACACTCTGGAAATTCAGGCCAACAGAGGCATATTTTTCTTGGCAACCAGGATAAAAGCTTACTAGCATGTAACGTCTCTATAAGCTAAAGCTGGCATCCGAGCAGCCAGTGTAATCTACCAGCACCCAAAGCTGGAATAACAGATAAACAAGACTTTGAAAGAGTCTCGTGGGACAGTACAACCTGGAATTCCTTCTGGAGAGAAGATCCTTGACTGTGGGATTCTCCAGGTTCAATTACACCAATTGGAGCATTCATCTGCCTGGGAATAGAGCTACCCTCTCTGCACCTACCATTATAGCCAGTCTCACATCCATACTGTAGAAGCTATCACTTGAAATTAGGGGACCAGATCCTTGCTGGATGTAAATGATGGAGTTTCCCCGAGGTCAATGGAATGATACTGGTTTGCACCAGTGGAAGGTCTGCCCCAGGAGGGTTTCTTTAAATTAGTGAATGATTTCAATGGAAATCCTGTTCCAGTATCCTTATGAATGGAATCTGACTAAACTGGAAGCCTAGGTAATGCTAACAGGACATACCAGGTTCCAGGGGTAACCATTGGAGTGGGAGGCAAAGGAATCAAAAGCCTGGTTTTATCTGCCATAGCAGGAATTTATGTTGACTTTCAAAAAGCTCAGAGCTCTGCTTCAGGGCAGAGAAGCACATACAAGTTGAAACGGGGCTCAGCGCTCCTATCTGATGAAATAATAATGATAATAATCATTATTTATATAACAGTAGCACTTACAGACCTCAACTGAGCTCATGGCCCCATTGTGCTAGGTGCGGTACATGAATTTAGTAAGAAATGGTCTCTGCCCCAAAGAGCTTACAGTCTACATTGAAAAAACAGTCAAAGAGGGGAAACAGAGGCACCTAGAGGGGAAGTGACTTGGCCAAAGTCATATGGCAGATCAGTGATAGAGCTGGGAATAAAACCAGGTCTCCTGAGTCCCAGTCCAGTGTCCTATCCACTGGACACCAAGACATCATCTCACCAGTCCTTCATCCAAAAGATGGAAATGCTACACTAGTTAAGGGCCTGATTCAAAACCCATTGAAGTCAGAGTCTTTCCATTAACTTTAATGGGCTTTGGATCAGTCCCTTAACGAGCAATTGTGAATGGTGCATAGAACTGAAATGTCTGTTACTTTAGGCTTTCAGTTTTCTGTGTGGGACTGGAGCCATATTTGTTTTCTTTGTTGTCTCAAATAAAATTCATCTAGGCAGGAAGAATATGGCTTGGTTCTTGGTGCATTGAAAGGCAGAGAGGAGATTCAGTCTTAATGAAGACAGAGTCCTGCTGTTTCCAAGGAGGAGCAAATAAAAACCCCAGAGACTTCATGGACAGGTGGAGTAAAAAATTGCCCTGATTGCATCAAAGCAAATTTATTTTAGCCTTGTCTTCTTAATAAAGTCCTACTATACTTTTCTTATCAGCACTGCAGGGGAATGGGGGTGGGAAGAAGAGCTGGGTTGTGGGAGGGTCTCTATTTTTTCATATATCCACAGCATGGAGAAGCTTGAAAGCCAGAGTATATTTCACACCTGTGAATGGCTGGTCTAATGCACAGTGGTCCTGCCAGTCACCGAGAAGGGGAACACGTGTTGACAAATCCCAAAGGAAAAGCTGATAGCTGAGTTGTGAGTTCCAAAGCGAGGTTATATTCCCATATATCAAACTGTCACTGATTGAAGCTGAGTTCCTTGTTTGAGTTGCACCCTTTCCCATTCCTCCCGTTATTTGGGCTGTGTTATCTCTTGGTAGCTTCCTAATTTACATTCTTTTTCCTCCTGTCTCATCTATTTGCTTGTGTGGTAGTGCATTCCTACCTGCAGGAGATTGCAAAGAGACCAAGTAGATCTTTCTTGGCAGTGCTAGCATCTTCCCTTGCACAGCTGTTGCTCTTTAGAACAGCTGCATCAAAGCTCTTGAGTACAGAAGGCACATCCCAAGCTGGGTTATGTGTGAATCCATAACATTTGTGACCTTTTCCTCATCCCCTCCCAAAGCCAAAAGTCTTGAAACAAACATCTGAGGCCAGATACTGTGCTGCATTTCCTGAGAATGCAGCCCTGGGGGAAGAGGGGTCTCTGGAACTTGCTTCCCCCTTAATCTATCAGAGCCTCAGTTTGTTGACCTAGACGGCTCATCTGTTTTCCAGGCAGATTCTGAAGGGGGTCTCTGAGGAGTTTTGGGGGGCATTAGTTTGACAGGGGAGTTGTTTTGTCAGCAATAGGTATCTTGAGTCTAGCTGACATTTAGCTCCATGCCTCATAGTTCATTATTGCAAATGCACCTGGAGATTAACAGAGAGGCACATTTTATAAATGGTAAAAAACAAAAGATGTTCAAACCCTATTGTTGGCTCGTGCTGCCCACAACCCTCCCTACCCTTCCTCTCAGAAGCAGGCTGCTGAGACAGGGGGAGTCTTTTTCAAGCTATCTGCAGTGAGTCACTAGCAGGAAGCTGCAGAACCATGACCGGCAGAGTGTCTGGGAGACACCTGTCTCCTAGCAAATGATGATGAGATAGGTTAGGGGTGGGCATCATTTTTCATCCTGTCCCTTGGTGCCTCCCAGCTTTCCAGAGGCTAAGAAAACAAATTGCCTGTGGACACAGCAAAGGTCAGGGGTACCAGCAGCTAAGCGAAAGAACTGACAGTAAAAGCACCACTGACATTTCCCTTTGCAGCAGCTTTCATTAGCAGTGGGCTGGGATTTTGTGGGCACATTTTGTATTTTACCTCAGCAAGAGGCAACTCGTACCTATCACAGGAAAGTTGTTCCTTGGGAGCTAGTGTCCAACGTGTAGCAAGGAGACAGACCGAGCGGCTGAGACACACATGGCAGTGGTTCACTGAAATGAGAGCCACACAGGTCCCGTAAAGGGAGGACGGAAATCTTACCAGTCATATGGAAGGCACCTCTGGGGGCTGTTCCATCATCCCTCTGGAGACATCTCCCAGAAGAGGTGAACCCCCACTTCTTTCTCTCAGGGTCTGGCTTGTCTTGGAGATCTGCCAGGGAGATTCTTCAAGAAGCTGGCTTCACATGCACGCAGGAGGGCACCTCATGTCAAAGAACTGAGACAAGGCCTGGCTCATGGGGCCTGTATCTGCCCACCCACCAATCATGACTTTGGCTGGACCGGATTGTGTGACTATGTTAAACTTAGGGTGAAATCCTGACCCCACTGAAGTCAATGGGACCTTTGCCACTGACTTCGGTGGGACCGGGATTTCACTCCAGAACTCTGACAAACAGTTTTCCATTTTGTGCCTGCAATTTTGTGCTGCCATGAAACTATGGGCACTGGTCATTGTAGGCACAAATGATGGGAGTCTGATGTTTAATTTCCTGCAGCATTGTGTAATTTCTTGACTTTAAAAATCAGGTTCTAAATGTCCCTCTTTCCTTGAACTTCTTACCAGAGACACGTTAGGGTTGAGGTGCTTTGGGGTATGCATTTAAATATCAGCGAGTAATGAATACATCCAGCACCGGATCCTTCTTCTGCTTTCTCTTGTGCTTCCACCTTAAATAGATGGATGTCTAGAGGCATCTGGTCTGCTCAGCAAAGGAACACAGGATTTGCTTAATGTATCAGACCATTGCTCTAACTTATCTTGCCTCCTATAGTGGCCAACACCTACATAATATACTTAGCCAATTGTAAAATAATTCAGGTGGGGAAAATTCCTTCTGGGCCCCTTCAATGGAGTAGAATGAAGCATGAGATTTGATTACCTTTATAAGCCTCACTTGCATGGCTGCAAATGCCAGTTAAATACATTATCTGTGTGGAAAGTAGGGGTGGGGTGGGGGGGAAGGGAAGTGTCACAAGGGGCTGCAGATCCAGCAAAAAAACAAATTTAAAAATCAAGCTGGATCACTGAGCTGGGCACTTTAAACACTGTTTTACCAAAACTGCTGCTACTCCCCCGCTCACTTTTTTCAGACCACTTAAAGCACTGATTATCATCTAGCCTTTTTAGAAGCCAAGCCACCATCTCACTGAGTAACTGGGACAGTGAATCACTGAAGCTATCTGCTGTGGAAACTAATTTCTGTTTGTTGGGACAGAAGCTTTAACTTCTTCAAGTATCTGGGGCAGGTTAACAGAGAGGGACAGATCTGTTTTCATTAGACTCTGCAGAATTGTTCATACTTCAGTCCAGGCCCTGCTAAGAATGCATGTGCCATAAGAACATCAGAATCAGGACCAGTGATTCTTACTCACCTTTTGCAGAGTACTCTGAGATGTGTGGCACAAAGCCAGTAGAGAAGTGCTACATAGCAGTAGTAGATGTAGCAAGATCTACATTTAACAAAATACCGCTGTCTCATTACAGCTAAGCTTCCTAAGGATGCGGCTTCCTTAATGCCAGTCATGAATTAATTGCCATTCTTTGCAGTCCAGTGGAGAGGTGGGTGTGTATTTTGTATCTAAATACACCATCGTCTGTGCTTTCCAGGCCTCCTCCCATCCCCTTTCAAGTCAAGTCTTCTGGTTTCTCTACCAGCTAATTAGAGAACCAACCAAAAGAGATGCCATGGATCACAGATGTATTCTACTGCTGTATACATTCACCTTGACATTAACATGGCCTTGATTTCTCCCTGACCGTAATACGAGTTGGTGAGCAGGAGAAGGGGAAGTCTTTTGCATTATTTAGACAGGACAATGAACACATGTGAACTGCAGAGCTGCAATCAGCACAGGAGAAGCACATTGTGCAGGGAGTGAGTGGAGGGCTTTAACATCTGGAGGGAGCACTGCCTAGTGGTTAGGCATCAGGAGCCAGGGAATTGGGGTTCTATTTCTGGAATTCTCATGGTCATGCAGTGAGTGGGGGCATGGAGTAGAACCCAGATCATCCGACTCCCAGTGCCCTGCTCTGCTCTGCCTTTATTTGGCAGGGACTTTGTGGCTTAATGGTAGCATATCTCACCCAGATCAGATGATCATAAGTTTAAATCACACTGGGGTCATTGCTTCTGTAGTGAATCCTGAAATTCACTTGGTAGCAGTCTGTGCTGCAGCACTCAAGCTGATAATACATTTGTGCAGGTGTTACAATTGCACGTAGTTGAATTAGTTTGAGTGAAATTCTATGGCCTGTGTTATGCAGGAATTCCAGTTAAATGATCATAACTGTCCCGCAGGGTCTTTAAATCTATGAATTGATTGATCAACAGATAAAGGAAAATATGATTACCATTCAGCTGACTTTAGAAATCCCATGAAGGCAGCTTTACCTTCTAGATTAATATATAGTTACATTAGACACAAAAAACTATGTTAAAAGAACATTATTGAAATTGCAAAGTCAAGCACGCAAAATATAACCTTAATTCTGGCATTTCCTTTCTGAGCAACCTTAATTCAGCCCCCTTGGGTCTATGCATTATGGCACAGTCTTTGGTTCCATGATAAAATGTTTTTTTTCCTCCACAGGAGTATTCTGTAGTGAGCACAGATTCTTTTACTTGTTCCCCTCATGCTTGACCCTTCTGCTCCACCTCCTCCAGATTGTCTGTCCCAGTCCGTTTCTTCCCTCTGCCCAACACTCTGTCCCAGTCACTTAACCTCGCCCATCCCAATCCCAGTGTCTCTCTCTGGGCTCGTTGTTCAAGTGTCAATCTCTACTCCCCCACTCCCAGTTTCTTCTCTATCCACACCCAGTCCTTCCCCACTTACCCAACTCCCAATGGGGTCCAAATCCCAAATAAATCCATTTTACCCTGAATAAAGTTTATCCAGGGTAAACTCACAAATTGTTTGCTCTCTATAACACTGATAGAGAGATATGCACAGATGCTTGGCCCCCGCCCAGGTATTACTACATACTCTGGGTTAATTAATAAGTAAAAAGTGATTTTCTTAAATACAGAAAGTAGGATTTAAGTGGTTCCAAGTAGTAATAGACAGAACAAAGTGAATTACCAAGTAAAATAAAATAAAACATGCAAATCTATGTCTGATACAGTAAGAAAACTGAATACAGATAAAACCTTACCCTCAGAAGAGTTCTAGTAAGTTTCCTTTTACAAATGTCTCCTTCTAGTCTAGTCAGCAATCACTCACGCCCCATGTAGTTATTGTCCCTTGTTCCAGGTTCTCTCAGGTATCCTTGGGGGTGGAGAGGCTATCTCTTGAGCCAGCTGAAGACAAAATGGAGGGGTCACCCAGGGGTTTAAATAGACTTTCTCATGTGGGTGGATACCTCTCCCTCCCCCTGGGTAGAATTCCAGCTACAAGATGGAGTTTTGGAGTCACATGGGCAAGTCACATGTCCATACATGACTCAGAACTTACAGGTAGTAGTCATGGTTCACATACTACCTTGAACGTCCTCATGTAGACTTCTTATGTGGATTGGAGCCTTCCAAGATCCATTGTCCATTAAGTGCTTCTTGATTGGGCACTTAACTTGCAAATTCCTTTCTAAAGAAGCTGACCAAATGTCTTATTGAGGTCATTTAAAATCAAACAAGTATACAGCCAATATTCATAACTTAGAATACAATAATGACATATGCATACAAATAGAATGAATATATTCAGTAGATCATAACCTTTAGATATGTTACGTGGCATATGTAGCATAAAACATATTCCAGTTATGTCATATATACATTCATAAGCATATTTCCATAAAGCCTTATGGGGTGCACCGTCGCACCCTCTATCTAGGAAGGAATTGCCAGGTTGGTTCAGATCAATGCTCCAGATGATTTGGTACTGTTGGAAGCCAGAGATCAGATACTACAGAGGAAGATGTAAAACCCCCACAAAAGACCAGTTTTGCAATAACAGACTGCCACGGAGCCTAGTGAATCCCTTTCCTGGCTACCCACTAGAATTGCCATGTGAGGAATCCAAGCTTCCTTGCAAACTAATATTCGGGAATTGTAGTGGCTTGTGTCCCAATATTTAAAAAAGAAATCATTGTGAAACTCAACCCCAAACAGCCTAATTGGTGAGCGATAACCTCGCAGGAACTGGATGGGTCAAGGGATTGGTGTTAGAATACAAAACCCAAAGTTGCCAGCTCACATGATGTCTCGTGATAACTTGTAGTTTTTCATAAAACCTCCAAGTTGTTTAAAAAAATTCTAGGTCTCCTGGTGCAGTGAAAAGTTTGGAAATCTGACCCAAGTGCAGTAGAAAGGCACATATGCCAAAAGGGAAAACAAAAAACAACCCAAAAAATAACCCACCAACATTTTTTTTTAAGTGTCTCATGATTTTAGGAGTCTGTCTTATGATTTTTGAGCACTTCTGATTGGCAATGCTAAGACCTTTTCGCCACTTAACCACTGATTCTCTTCCAGTGCCTTGTGGGTCCTCTGGAAAGGAACTGGTGGCCCAGTCCAGATCCAAGCTGAACAGTATCCGTTTAAAATTTTTAACACAAAACTCTCTAAGACCCTACTTGCACTGCAAAAGCAACAGAATCAGCAGACCCATTTATAACATGGTCAAAAAATGCTGGGGCCAGGTCCTCCTTTCACATAACTCTATTGGCGTCACTAGAGCTGTGCAGATGTACACCCATGGAGGATATGGACTGCAGCATAGATGACACTATGTTCTGTCACCGTGCTCGAGACTCACCTAAACAAGGGCCATGGCTACACTTACAGTTCTGCAGCGCTGTGTTCGTACAGCTGTGTAGGGCCAGCGCTGCAGTGTGGCCACACTGAAAGCTACCAGTGCTGCAGTGTGGCCACATTTGCAGCACTTGCAGCGCTGCTGGGAGTGGTGCATTGTGGGCAGCTATCCCACAGAGCACCTCGTCCCATTTTGGCGCTGTGGCTGGTGGGAAGAGGAAGGAAGTGTGTGGGTCTTTCCGCTTCCTGTTCCAACGCCCCGTGGTGCTTTGCTACACATTCCGAGCAGTTTGGCGGCATTGTGAGTCTGCAGCGCGATTTCTGAGATTTCTGTTACAAATGGAGCCTGAGCTGCTGAGGACCTTGCTGATGAATGTTGCCAGCACATCACGCATGGCAGTGGAGCTATTCCTTCAGCTGCAAAGTGACAGTGAGGAGTCAGATGATGATATTGAAACGCCTGACGCTCAAGACACTCAATTGCTTGTGGCAGTAACAGACGTGCTCAGCACCGTGGAACGGCGCCTTTGGGCACGGGAAACAAGCACTGAGTGGTGGGATCACATCGTCCTGCATGCCTGGGATGACGAGCAGTGGCTGCAGAACTTTCGGATGAGAAAAGCCACTTTCATGGGACTGTGTGCTGAGCTCGCCCCTACCCTGCGGCGCAGGGACATGAAATTGAGAGCTGCCCTGCCAGTGGAGAAGCGGGTGGCTATTGCAATCTGGAAGCTGGCAACTCCAGACAGCTACCGATCGGTGGCGAACCAGTTTGGAGTGGGAAAGTCCACCGTTGGAATAGTGCTGATGCAAGTTTGCACTGCCATTAATTGCACCCTGCTAAGAAGAACTGTGACTCTGGGGAACGTGCAGGACATTGTGGATGGCTTTGCACAAATGGGTTTCCCTAACTGTGGAGGGGCAATAGATGGGACGCATATTCCTATTCTGTCACCACCCCACCTGGCATCAGAGTACGTTAATCGCAAGGGGTATTTCTCTGTGGTTCTGCAAGCGCTTGTGGATCACCGTGGGCATTTCACTGACATTTACTCAGGATGGCCTGGAAAGGTGCATGATGCATGCATCTTTCGGAACAATGCCCTGTTCAGGAAGCTGAGGGCCGGGACTTTTTTCCCAGACCGCAAGATCACAGTAGGGGACGTGGAAATGCCCACTGTGATCCCTGGAGACCCTGCTTACCCCTTAATGCCTTGGCTCATGAAACCGTATACAGGGAAGCTTGACAGGAGCAAGGACCGGTTCAACTACAGGCTGAGCCGGTGCAGAATGACTGTGGAGTGCGCTTTTGGCCGTTTGAAAGCCCGCTGGAGGTGTCTTTATGGAAAGCTAGATTTGGGGGAAAGCAGCATCTCCACTGTTATATCCGCGTGCTGTACTCTCCATAATATTTGTGAAGGGAAGTGTGAAAGATTCAGTGAGGAATGGACTTCTGAGGTTCGACGCCTAGAAGCTGAATTTGCACAGCCAGAGAGTAGGGCTACTAGAGAGACCCAGGAAAGGGCTTCAAGGATTAGGGATGCCTTAAGGGAGCAATTTGATGCTGAGAGCCAACAGTAATGTTTGGTGCCTTTGCTGTGCTCCTTTCTACCTTGGGGTACAGTATTTACCACTTTCTGCAATAATAAAAAGTATTGTAAAAGCCATAAAATCCTTTATTCAAAGTACAGTACATAAAAGGCCAGGGGGGTTAGGGTGATGGACTGTACATTCAGAGGTTTGAATATGTCCTGTTTGGATTGCTGTTAAATGTCTGCTGCACTTCAGGATTACTATGCTGCAGAGTAATGGGGGTCGAGTTCACAGGGTAAGGATTGTAGTTATCAGGGCTGGTAAGTGATCGTACAGGTGTTGGGGGCAGCTGGGGGTAATAAGAAACTGGCTGCTGGAGAAAGGTGTTTTGTGCAAATACTGGGGAACAAGAAAGAGAGCTTTGGGAGGGTTGTGGGTTACCACGGTACAGATCTGCCTGCATGGCTACGAGAGACTCGAAAGAGTCAGTTTGGCGAGCCAGGAGGCTTATCATGTGCTTTGAGGTTTTTTTGGTAGCCAATTCCTTTCTCCTGCTTTGTGTTTGCCTCCACTCATACATTTTCTCTCTCCATTCCTGCGTCTTCCTACTTTCTCTGTTGTAGTGATTCATAACTGCTTTGATCAATTCTTCTTTTGATTTTCGCGGATTTTTTCTCAAGTTCTGCAACCGACGTGAGGCCGGTGATCCGGCTGCATTAGTCAAGGTCACTAAAAAAAACATAGATAGAAACATGTAATACACAGAGGCTACATTGTTTATTATCACACAGTGAAGGAGTTTGTAGACTTTTGTAGCATCATTCCCACATACCTAACATAACACAGACAGGCCAGGGAAGCGAAGGCATGGTGAGCAATGGGGTGAGTGTTTCTGCCCCGACTTCACCTGGGAGGGGGAACTGACTGATGGCTCACTGGGGTTTATCTGCACTGGGTAGAGGAGGTAGCTGGTGGCCTGCACAGGGGACAGTAGGGAACATGAAGCTGGCGAGCTGCTGGCGGGGGGGGGGGGTGGTCTGCGGAACTGCTGGGCTGCTGGGGGGGGTGGGTGGAACGCACAGCAGTGCTGGCGACCTGCTGGAAGGGGGGTGGGGAGACCGGAATGCACCACGGTGCTGGCTACCTGCTGGAAGGGGGTGGGGAGACCGGAACGCACCGCGTTGCTGGCTACCTGCTGGAAGGGGGTGGGGAGACCGAAACGCACAGCGGTGCTGGCGACCTGCTGGAAGGGGGGTGGGGAGACCGGAACGCACCGCGGTGCTGGCTACCTGCTGGAAGGGGGTGGGGAGACCGGAACGCACCGCGGTGCTGGCTACCTGCTGGAAAGGGGTGGGGAGACCAGAACACAACGCGGTGCTGGCTACCTGCTGGAAGGGGGTGGGGAGACCGGAATGCACCGCGGTGCTGGCTACCTGCTGGAAGGGGGTGGGGAGACCGGAATGCAATGCGGTGCTGGCGACCTGCTGGAAGGGGGGTGGGGAGACCGGAACGCAACGTGGTGCTCGCGACCTGCTGGAGGGGGGGGGACCGCGAACCTGGCGCCCTGCACTGAAGTATCCCTAAATTCTCAACAGGGTTTCCTACTGCCAGATATATCACTGCTGCGTGTTACCTGGGAAGAGAGGGAGGGTCTTCTACAGCAATGTGGATTCCGCCCTGGCCCCTATGCAGCTTGCCTGTGTGCAGCCATGGTCCCACCATCCCTCGCTGCACAGTGGATCGGACGAGTTAGCCTGACCGGGACAAGGACCACGGCGGCTCTCCCTATAAACTTGCGAAAGCACATTGCGCACGCTCTGGCTGCAACTTTTCAAGAGATTACCGAGGCCGATTACAGAGACGTGATAGAGCAAATCAATGGGCTATTCCATGTTTAGGCATGCATGCAGGCAGCCATAACCCAAACTGTCCTCTCCCAAAACATACACATCTACTTACCCCGAGCACGCTCCTCTGTTTCTTCTTCACCAGCAACTTCCCGCTGCTGCGACTGGCTAGCCTCCTCCTGGCTTGAGAAGAGCTCCTGGCTGCATGCCTCCTGGGACTCTGGGGTGTCTCCCTCCACCCCAGTAGCCTCACTCTCGGCTTCCTCTACACCCTCCCCCACTTCTCCCTGCTCTGAACTCTCCATCGTGCTCCTAGGATTGGCAGTGGAGTCACACCCAAGTATGGCATCCAGTTCCTTGTAAAAACGGCGGGTTGTGGGGGCAGCTCCTGAGCGACGATTTCCCTCACGGGCTTTGCAGTAAGCACTGCACAGCTCCTTAATTTTTACCCTGCACTGCAACGCGTCCCGTTCATGGCCCCTTCTCAGCAAGGACTGTGATATCTACCCATAGGTATCATAATTTCTCTGGCTGGAGCGCAGCTGTGCTTGCACAGCTTCCTCACCCCAAACACTGATGAGGTCCTGCAGCTCGGGACTGTTCCATGCTGGGGCTCGTCTGGGGCATGGAGGCATGGTCCCTGATTGATTGATTGATTGCACTCCACACCTGGCTGAGCAAACAGGAAGGGGATTTTTAAAATTCCCAGGGCATTTAAAGGTGGGGTCAGCTGAGCCCAGGGCAGTGGAGTGTGCAGGATTACCAGAGAGGCTTAGAAGGTATGCTGGGATACCTCCTTATACCCCGGAGGTCAGTAAAAGCGCTGGTGGGGTCCACACTTGCTGACCAGCGCTGGATCACCAGCGCTGGAATCGCTACACCCGAGGCTCGACCGGGTGTACAGCCAGCGCTGCAACCAGGGAGTTGCAGCGCTGGCTGTGCTTTGCAAGTGTGGCCACATCCTAAGTTGCAGCGCTGTAACCCCCTCACCAGCGCTGCAACTCTCTAGTGTAGCCATGGCCAAGGCTAACACTATACCCAAGGCTTTAGGTCAGTTATCAAACATCACTAAGGTCCTGGCTACACTACACACTTTAGCTGTATCATCAGTGATCAAGTGGGTTGTAACTTGGTCTTCAGCTGCAGTGATAGACAGCCCTCATATTAGCAATCTGAACAGAGATATGGTCAAGAGCCCATAGAGACTGAAGTGCTCTCCTGCCTAGAGGTAAGAGTTGAGGAACATTGGTACATCAGGGTGTGAAGTTACTCCTATGGGTTGCATCTATCCTGCTGATAAACAGAGGAATTTAGGGCTAGGTCCCCTGCTGATGTAAGCTGGCATGATTCCATTGACTTCAGTGCAGCATTGCCAATTTACATGAGCTGAGGATCTTGTACTAAGCTTGCACTACAATCCCTCCAATCCTTTTATTCCTAAGCAAAGAAATTCTTTTATGAAGAAAACCGGAGCCTTTTAGAGAAGGCCAGCTTTGCCACCTTCTAATTGATCCCGTGGCATTTTCAGAAGAGGCAAAAGTTCTAGACTGGATACTGGCCAGCTGATTTCTTGATGGCAGGATTGTGTGCAAACATTTGCAAGTAATTGCAGGTAATATGAATAGTGTGTCAAAGCTACAGAATTGGGTATAAGCGATTTATACTTTAAAGGTATCACACTAAATATTAACTCAGACATCTTAGCCTTGATTCTACTCTCATTGATACTGATGTAAATCAGCATTAGTTACACTAGGATATGTGAGATCAAAATCAAGCTCATTAAGGGAGATCTGGTTTAACCACCATCTTACACAGAACTAACTTGAAATATGCCACATTACTTAGTAAGTAATGCTGGGTGAGGTCCTATTAATTATTATTTATATGCTAGCTTTTCTTCAGAACAGTGTGGCCTAGTCGATAGAACACTTGGTTGAGACTCAGGAGATCTGGGATCCATTCCCAGTTTTGCTACTGGCCTGCTAGCTGACCTCATGCAAATCATTTCACCTCTATGCCTCAGCTTCCCCATCTGTAAAATGGGGATAATTGACACTGCTGTCCTTTGTAAAGAGCTTTGAGATCTACGGATGAAAAGTGCTGTATAAGAGCTGGGTATTATTACTGATTTGCTAAACAGAGACAATATGGTCAGCTCTGTATAAGACACAATATGAAAACAGTCTTTGCGCCGTGGGACTTGCAGGCCAAAAATATTAGGGTACTACATCTACACCACAAGGTCACCTGGTCCCCAGTCCAGCAAAGCACGTACCAAATGTGTAACTTTAAGTGTGTAAGTTAGCCCATTGAATTCAACCTCAGTGCAGTCAACTGGTGTAACTGAAAGGAGAAACAAGCCCAATAGCTACATTTAAGGGGATGTCTTAGGAGTCTGTGCAATTGGAATACCAAACTTTTCAAACACCAGCCCTTCAGCCCTTCATCCTTCCAAGGTACCTAAAAGAAGAACCAGCATGCAATTTACGGTGTGCGCAACTTGGATGAGACACAATACCACACTCCTGCCTGCTCTGTGTGGAACTTTTTGTGAAGATATGGATTTGCCCTGAGAACCTCAGTCCCACACTGTGATTTACTGACTGCTGGTCTCCATCACAAAAGTGGCTGCATTTCACAACTGCTGTGTATGTAGCTAGTTTATGAAGCAGCTGTAAAGTTCTCTGGGGTGAGAGGTGCTATTTAAATGTAGGATACGACTCTTTGGCCTTGTAACTCAAAAGACTAGGGGAAACATTTGGGTTAGACTGTCTCTCCCATCATCAGATGAAGGATTGGTTGCGTGTGTGAGAATTATCTCCTTATTGTTATATAGGTCTCTTTGGGAATCTTATAAAACATAATGTTAGGCACACCAAATTATACAAAAAGAAAAATGCTTACAGCATTTACCATGGTGGTAGATGCCTCAGAATAATCTGAAATCTTGAAAGGATTCACAAAATGGTTATCAATGGGTTTGCTGTCAAACTGAGGGGACATATCTAGTGGGGTCTCATAGGAATGAGTCCTGGGTCCAGTACTATCCAATATTTTCATTAATGTCTTGGATAATAGAGTGTAAAGTATGCTTATAAAATTTATGGCTGACACCATGATGGGCAGGGTTGCTAGATCTTGAGGAAAGGGTTAGAATTCAAAACAACCTTGACAAAAATTGGAGGATTTATCTGAAATCAACAAGGTGAAATTGAATAAAGACAACACATACGAAGGGGAAAAAATCAGTGTACAACTACAAAGTGGGGAATAACTGATTAGGCAGTAGTGTTGCAGAAAAGGATCGGGGGTTATAGTGGGTCACAGACTGAATGAGTCAACAATGTGATGCAGTTGTGAAAAGGCTAATATTCTGGGTTGTATTAATAAGAGTGCGGCATGTAAGACACATGGGCTAACCGAGGCTGCTCCAGTGCTGAGGAAAGCAGGAACACTGTATTGAGTTCTGGGTGCCACAATTCAAGTGAGAAGTGGACAAATGAGAGAGAATCCAGAGGAGAGCAACAAAAATGATAAACGGTTCAGAACACCTGACCAAGAAGAAAAGATAAAAAAAACTGGGCAGGTTTAGTTTTGAGAAAAGATGGCTGAGGGCAGGGGAGGGGGACATTATAACAGTCTTCAAATATGTTAAAGCCTGTTACAGAGAGAGGGTGTCATAAACGGATAGTTAAGAGTAATAGAACAGAAGTACTTCATGTCTCTTTTGCCTGTAAAGGGTTAACAAGATCAGTGAGCCTGGCTGTCACTTGACCAGAGGACCAATCAGGGGACAAGATACTTTCAAATCTTGAGGGAGGGAAGTTTTTGTGTGTGCTGTTAGTGTTTGGTTGTTGTTCACTCTGGGGGCTCAGAGGGACCAGACGTGCAACCAGGTTTCTCTCCAATCTCTTTGATACAGTCTCTTATATTTCCAGAATAGTGAGTACTAGGTAGATAAGGCGAGTTAGGCTTATGTTTGTTTTCTTTATTTGCAAATGTGTGTTTGGCTGGAAGGAGTTCAAATTTGTATTTTGCTGAAAGGATTTTAATTTGTACTTGTATACCTAGGCTGGGAGGGTATTCCCAGTGTCTATAGTTGAAAGACCCTGTAACATATTCCATCTTAAATTTACAAAGATAAATTTTACAGTTTTTTCTTTCTTTAATTAAAAGCTTTTCTTTTTTAAGAACCTGATTGTTTTTTTATTCTGGTGAGATCCCAGGGGATTGAGTCTGGATCCACCAGAGAATTGGTGGGGAGAAAGGAGGGAAGGGGGAGAGAAAGGTTAATTTTCTTTCTGTGTTAGGATTACTTTCTCTCTCAGGGAGAGTCTGGGAGGGGGAGAGAGAAGGAGGGGGGAAGGTGGATTTTCCTCTCTGTTTTAAGATTCAAGGAGTTTGAATCACAGTGATCTTCCCGGATAACCCAGGGAGGGGAAGCCTGGGAGAGGCAATGGTGAGGGAAAGGGTTTACTTTCCTTGTGTTAAGATCCAGAGGGACTGGGTCTTGGGGGTCCCCGGGTGAGGTTTTGGGGGGACCAGAGTGTACCAGGCACTGGAATTCCTGGTTGGTGGCAGCGCTACAAGTACTAAGCTGGTAATTGAGCTTAGAGGAATTCATGCTGGTACCCCATCTTTTGGATGCTAAGGTTCAGAGTGGGGAATTATACCATGACAGAGGCTGATACAGTCTTCAATGGACATGGACAACACAGGACAAGTAGTAATGGTTTTAATGTGCAGCAAGGGAGATTTAGGTTAGATATTAGGGAAACCTTTCTAACTGTAGGAATTGGAATAGGCTTCTGAGGGATTTCTCCTTTGCACCTCTTAGAAAGGGCTGCTCCTCAGCATTGCCTGGCATTTAGAGCAACCAACCAGAAGTCTGGAAACCTGGGTTCAAATCCTCTCTCCCTGTATGTCTTATCATCTAATCTCTCCCTTAATTTATGAGCCACACAGAGTCTTGTAAGGCTTAGTTAATGTTTGTAAAATGAGCTGAGATCCTTAGATGAATGGTGCTATAAGAGATCAAAGTATTTGTTGGGAGCTGCTGGGCTGACATTTTCCTCCAAGCTACATGTCTATAATTTTTTCTCTGAGTGTTCCTGTGACAGGTTATCATCCAGTGCTGTCTCAGACTCCAATGAAGTATCTAGTCTTTTCTTTGGGATACAAACTCATCATTCATGAGCTGAGCTGAAGGGATCAATAATAAGGATGGACATATCACAGAAATGCTTTGGAAACAACAGGATGATATTGTAGCTTCTTTAGCCAGAATGCTCTTTAAATGCCTCAAATTACATGTGACATTTCATTTAAAACCCACTGTCCTATAAAAGAAGAATCCCTTGTACAGTAATGGTGATAAATATGCAGGGCAAGTCTTCAGACAACAGGCTTTGTAAAGTTGGTATTAGGCAGCTTGAGAGTTATTGGAAGCAGCTGAGCAGTGGTGTGGCAGTCTCAGAACTTGGATGAATGAAATACCCATGTCACAATCAGGATCTGTCACTCGTGGGCCTAGCAGTTTTCAGGCAGTCCAATTATTCAATCGTTCATTGTGAGCACATACTAATGTGTGTGTGATGGATCTGCTAAGCAAGGGACTACACTGCCATCAGCTTCCCTCCCTGCTGCACATCCCCTTCCTCCTGGCCAGGTATGGTGAGAGATCCTGAGCCAGGAATTGGCAGCCAAGTGGCAAAGAGAAGCTGCAGGGAAGCTGAAGCAGCAGTCATTTGGCAGCAGGTAGCTGGAGAAAAGCCCAAGGTACCCTGGACAGATCCACGTATGGAATAGCTTGGATGTTGCAGCTCAGTACAGGTCGGTGTGGGACTTATGGGGGAGCAGCAGCTGGGCAGCCAGCCAGTGCAGACAGGCTCCAGTGGGAGACACTAACTGAGCCTGGCCTAGAAACCTGCAAGTGCCTATTTGCTTCAATAGACCAGACTGGAGAGGACACACTACACCTGAAGAGCCTCAACACTTGTTTGGGCTGCATTGGTGGTTGTTCACTTTGAACTGTTAAGGCTGCTGTACCTAGGCTATTTGCAACCTTCCTCTTTCCTGTCAGCCCTAGTAAAATAACTTTCCCTTAGGCATGTGGCTGAATGGTTATTGGGAGTCACCAGGGCTAGTCCTTACGAAGGCCTGGTTGCTGAAGCACCTAAAATGGTTGCCTCCACGTTGTGGTCCATCTGTTACCCTACTGGCTTAGGGCATGTTTCTAGGGAGCAAAGGGAGCGCAATGGAGGCTGAGATAGTAATAACTGGCACATGCATGGCTGCCACAGCTATAGTTATTGGCATCTGGGATAGACTGAATTGGTTTGCTTATGCCTCTAGTATCCCTCCTGAAGTGCTGCTCTTGCTAGATCTCACACGCTAAGTAGAGTTAGGGTTGGTTACTTGAATGGGAGACCTGCCAAGGAATCCTGGGAACATAAGAATGGGCATACTGGGTCAGACCAAGGTCCATCTAGCCCAGTATCCTGTCTTCCAACAGTAGCTAAAGCCAGGTGCTTCAGAGGGAATGAACAGAACAGGTAACCATCGAGTGAGCCATTCCTCATCACTCATTCCCAGCATCTGGCACACAGAGGCTAGGGACACTCCAGAGCATGGTTTTGCATCAGTGCCCCTGAATGCTATTAGCTAGAATGGATCTATCCTCCATGAACTTATCTAGTTCTTTTTTGAACCCTGTTATAGGGAGCCGTGGGAAGTGGTGTGTTGGTTGTTAAATAGGTGTCAATGAGCCACTACCAATCAAATTGTTAGGGTCTGGAGGTACCATCTTTCAGATATGAAATGAAAGTGAGACTGTAATTACTTGGGATCATCAAAGATCAATTTTCACCTCTCTTGTCAAATTGAAGGCGGGTCAATTAATTCTCTTCCTTCCTAATATTTCACCTGTAGTTCCCAGCAGAAACATGACTCTTTAATCTCCATCCTAAAACACCCTCACCTCACTGTATAGTGTTGGTACAAATTGGATGAGGCAGCTGCATTTCAGTGGTAGACATGTGAGCCTTATATACACACAGCCAGATTCCCCGCTGGAGTGAGCTGGTATAGCCTGAGCCTGAGGCCCACAGCTTTTAAAATCCTTTGGGAGCCGCAGAACAAAATGTTTCCTTTTCACATCTTTTATTCAAATTCTCCTCTTCCAAAATGCCTACAAACCCCAATCCCCATGTAGGGAGGCGCCCTGGCTCCCTGCCATGCCTGAGAGGGATGAGCCAGAACAGGTGCCTCAGTGGGTGGAGCCACTGCTGCTTGTCCCCGCCCCTGGAAATCAAGGGGCGGGACAGGAAGTATAAAAGCCCAGCCTCAGTACTCAGTTGGTCACAGACTGCTGGAGAGAACAGATGCTGGTGCCTGAGCTCATGCTGGGCCCAGCCTGCCCCGTGCTCACTACCCAGAGGAGTGCTGGCCTGACCTGCCTCGTGCCCAGTACCCGGAGGAATGCTGGCCTGAGCTTCCCTATGCCCGGTATCCCGAGGAACCCATGGTCTGGGACCCGCCGGATGATGCTGGCGAAGGACAGGTACCTAGAGAGGGGGAGATTGGAAGTGGCCCGGGGGAAGCCGACCCCAGTCTGGCTCCAGGGGACCCTGAACCAATGTCAGTGTGTTGCGGCCAGGATTCCCCACTGACTGCAGTGAACCCTTGCTGCTGCTAGGGCCCCGGGCTGGGACACAGTGGAGTGGGAGGGCCTGTGTCCCCCTGCCACCCCCCAAGGGTGGCAGACTCCCCCTCCCCCTGGCCTGAGGAGGCCTCTTGTGCTGTTTAACTTGCTGTTCAGCCCCTGCTTGAGGGTCTGACCCTTACCTGGGTTTGTTGCCCCACCCTGCCCAAGGGCCTGGGCTTATATACTGTTAGCTTATTGCTCAGCCCCTGCTGAAAGGCCTGAGCCTAACTGCTTGTTGCCCTGCCCTACCCAAGGGCCTGGGCTGCAGACTTTGTATTCGCTCAGCCCTGCTGAAAGACCTGAGCTGTGAGCTGCTTATTGCCCTGCCCCACCCAAGGGCCAGGCTTATGTACTGTGTTGCTCAGCCCTTGCTGAAGGGCCCTGAGCCTGAACTGCTTGTTGCCCTGCCCCTGCTCCAGGGCCGGGCTTATAGACTCTGTGTCAGTTTAGCCTCTGCTGAAGGGCTAGGACTCTGAATTGCTTAGACTATTCATTTGCTCAGCCCCTGCTGACGGGTCTGGGCTCTGCACGGACTGCTGCCTGTAGGGAGGCGCCCTGGCTCCCTGCCGTGCCTGAGAGGGATGAGCCCCAGCACCAGACCCTTACACCCCAGTCTCCCAGAGATGGGCTAGCTAATCCAGTGAATTATTTGTCACTAATTAAAATATGGACAAACTGAAACCCACCTACCAAAACCAGGAACTCTTGCTCAGTCCACTGCTTAACCCTGCTGCTTTTGGCCATGTTTCTAAAACTCTGTCCCTTGTTTGTAAAATTCTCAGGGCAGGGACCTTGTTCTCATATCTGTCTGTAAAGTACCAGGTGCACCATTCCTGATTATTTTCATTTCATGTTAGATATAAAAAGAAGTTGTTGCTGTTCATTTCTTTTCAGTACAGATTCAGTGTTGCCTGATCCCATTCAGTACTGTAGACTTAGGAGCACAGAGTATTTCTGTCCTTTTGTCACAGGGTCTGCTCAGGTTTCCACCCTCTCCTGCCTGTGCTGGCTGGCTAGAGTCCCCATGCCTTCTTCAGTGCCACAGTGTAGTCCCCTTTCTTCCCCCAACAGTTCTCCCCAGTCTGACCCTTCCCAAGGTCTCCTGGCCTGTGAGGCTCCTTTCCTTTCATGAGGAGATAGAGAATACAACCCTTTTATCCCCTCCCAGGCTAGCCTCTTCACTGAGCTTTCCCCAGGGATTCTATAGCCCTGCCTGTCCTCAGCCCAGCTGTCACTACTTAACTCAACTCATTGCAGTGAGCCAGCCCTTGTCAGGGACTGCAGCTGGCTCTCTGCTGACTGCATGGGCCCCCGCCCCTGGCCTGCCTACCAGAAAGTAGGGCTTAGCCAGAATTTTAGCAGGGCATTCCAGGGGTTTACCCCTGTCCTGCTACACCCGGCTATTGCAATTCAGAGTGTAGAAATGTGTGTAATACAGGAAATGTGACTGGTGCAGTGGATTGAGCACAGGACTGGAACACCGGAAATACAGTATTCTGTAACCGTCTTCTCTGGAGGCCTTAAGCATATCACAACCTCTCCTCTGTTTCTCCCCTCTGTAAAATAGGGATTATACCATTTCTTCACCTCATGGGGGAGTGAATATTTGTAAAATGCTGTGAAAATGAAGCCTGCTACCGATAACTACATGATACAGGCCACGGCCCAGTGGTGTGGCCCTGATGGCCAGCCTTGTGTACCTCATGACTGCTGCTGACCTTGGCAGAGTGAATAATTGTGCAGTTCTCTGTAGCAGCAGATGTCGGATCTACTGGGGACTTGCCCAGCATTTTCTTGCAATTTTTTTTAAATGAAAGCATTGTTTTATTATCTTTAGGAAATTAGATGTTTGAAGTCATTTTCCTTTGATTGGTGCTGTCTGTTTCATTTAGCACTAGGCCGCCAGTTTGAAGCAAACAGGCACATTTCCCATGTTTGAAGGAGAGCTGAGCCTCCTCTGCTCCCTGTCACTGTTGCCTCTTGGAGATTTGGTCTCCTTGCTAGGTTTGCTGAAACTAGCAGCAATGGAATTCCAGGTACTTCACTCTCTTTTGTGACTATAAGAGAGACAGCTGCCTGGCACTGTAAATAGAACAAGTACCTGCTAGTGCAAAACAATGCACCTTGGTTCAAGCTGCCAGGAGCACATCATGTCTGGTTCTGGTCCCTTCGCTGGCTTTCAGACTTCTTCTGCTGCCTCTTTAATGCCTTCCACCATAAGTACCATGACATTTATGGCAAAAACCTCCCTTCCCCCAGCCCCCTGAAAGCTGCTCCTCCCTGTAGAGCTTTCTATAAACCCAAAAGGGAGAAGAGTTGGACACTCCATGAAGTCTATTAGGGAGTTCTCTGCTGTCAGTGTGATTAACATGAGAGGAATTCAGATAACAAGTATCAGAAGGGTAGCCGAATTAGTCTGGATCTATAAAGAGTGACAAAGTCCTGTGGCACCTTATAGACTAACAGAAGTATTGGAGCATAAGGCTACGTCCAGACTACCCGCCATACTGGCGGGTTAAAATCGATTGCTCTGGGATCGATATCACATCTAATCTAGACGCGATATATCGATCCCTGAGTGCACTTCTATCGATTCCGGAACTCCATCAACCCCAAAGGAATTCCGGAATCGACAGGGAGAGCCGCAAACATCAATCCCGAGAGGTGTGGATGGGTGAGTAATCCGATCTTAGATATTCGACTTCAGCTACGTTATTCACGTAGCCGAAGTTGCGTATCTAAGATCGATTTCCCCCTCCGTAGTGTGGACCAGCCCTAAGCTTTCGTGGGTGAATACCCACTTCGTCGGACATTCAGATAACAGTGATGAGTGGTAATGCAAAACTATAAGCTAGCTAAATAGTTTAAAAGAAAAACAAACAAGCTTTCAATTGGAGATCTACATTGCATAATTCTAGGACCCTCAGTGATACTGGTAATTAGGTAGGGTAAGCTAATGGTAAGGGTAATCAAATCTCATGCCCCTGGGCATAAATGATAAGGTGTTAGTCAGCATTCCTTTCCTTCTCACCACATCCATACACCAGATGTATTTAGCTAGGTGCATGATTGTAACATTTTACCTTCCAGCGATACAATAGGTATTTACCCCTGTTGAAGGCAGAAAGCTATTCTAGATGGACCTTTGGAGCATGCTTTGTGCTCTTTTAGTATTGCGCAGTTACTACTCATGAGCAATTGAGTAGCTTTAGTTTGCTGAGGGTCCAAAGAAAGAAGAGAACCAGAAGGAAGTACAGGCAGCTAGATGTATCCAATTGTTACATTCAATGTGGAAACTGCAGAAAATATTTCTGAAGAGCCAGCAGGTGAAATGGAACACAGAATGGTATGACATCTATGGATGGCTGCTCAGCCCAACCTACAAGACAACTGAGTGTGCCCAAGAAGAGATCACCAACAATCCAGGAAAACAGACAATCCTTGTTGGAGCTTCTATACTAAGAAGAATAAAAGAATGTTCTGCAAGGGACAGATGGAAAACAGGATAGCTAGCTGTCTTCCTGGAGACAAGACACAAGATGTCACTCAAAGACTAGATAAGCTTATGAAGCTGGTGAGCAGAGATTCACTGATGGTGCGTATCAGCATAAATGATACTGCTTGACGTGATACCTCACAGATAATAGACAACTCAGAAGGTTTCTGAAGGAGAAGGAAGCCCAAGAGATCTTACGGGAAATAACTCCTGTCCTGCAAGCAAGGGAAGATAGAAGGCAGAAGCTTCTGGAAGTGAACCACAGGCTAGGTAAGTAGTGTAAGTTAGAAGGTTTTCGTTTTGTACAACATTGGTCCACTTTCTATAAGGAGAGAGGGCTGTATAGTTTGAATGACCTCCACTTCAGTAGGTGGGGACCAATTCTTCTTGAGGCAGTATGGCTAGGAGTAGTGAGGAGGGCATTACCTGAATAAAAGAATTGGGTAAAAAGAAGGAAGAAAAAAGCCCTCATTTAGCACACAATTGAGACCCTGAGAATAAAATTAATCAAGGAACCAAAACATGAAGAGAAGAAATTCTTGAATTCCCTGTACACCAATGCTAGGAACTTTGGTAATAAACAAAAGAAATTGGAATTGCTCATTTATAAGCATAAATTTGATTTAGTTGGTATTACTGAAACCTGGTGGGATGATTCACGTGATTGGAATGTTAAAATCAATGGTTATAACTTAGGAAGGATCAAGTGCCCAAAAGGGAAGGGGGAGTAGCACCCTCTCAAAAATGACATTTGTTTTAAAGTTCTTCCACCCCTCCTGGGCTCCACTTGGAGTGTTCTTAGTGGCCCTTCATCAAGGCCTCCTGCCCAGGAGCCTAATCTGCTCCTGTAGCTGGGCTTGCATATACCTTCCTCAGGGTAGGGGAACCCAGGCCTACCCTCTAGCCTGGATTCCAGCCCAGAGCCCCTGTATTAACCAGCTACATCTGCTCCTTAAGCTGCATTACTGTTTCCCTGGGCTGCTTCCTACCTAGGCAGGCCACTCCTCCAGTATTAAACCAGACAATCCTGCTTTTCTAGGGTTAGGGCCCTTTCCAGTACTGCCACAAAACCAGATGTGGTTTTGTCCGATATCAGACAGGGGATGCAATTTTGAAGAGTGCGCTGCTCTTCCCCCACCAGTGTGACCCCACATGCAAGGCCACACCAGCAGGGGCAGGCTCATGCCATTCCCAGAAGTACTGGAACATCTGGTATTCCAGGAATGCATGAGTGGCTGTCCTATTCCTATCTCTGAGACCCCTTGTGCTGCTTCCCAGCAGTCTGCACCTCTCCTCTGGTTCCTAGGCCTCTGGCATATTCCTTCACTGTTGAACTAATAAGTCTGCCACCCCACTCAGGCTCCACTAGAGTGCTTTGACTGACCCTATCACAGGGCACCCTCAGGAGCCTAACCTGCTTTTGCAGAGTTCTTTTCTGGTTACTTCTTGTTTTAGCAGATTTTCCCTCACTGCCTCCTGTCACCAGAGACTCTGCCAGCTTCCCCTAGGGATCTCCCTGCTTCATATAGGCCCTAGCTCAGGGCTCCCCCTACACAGGGCCGTCCTTAAGCATAGGCAGAATAGGCAGCGGTGTAGGGCCTCACTCTCCCTGAGGGCACCACTCTCCAGGCAGCCCAGACAGTGTAGAAGCAGGGCTGCTGGGTCCTAGAGAGAGCTGAATGCAGCACAGTCTGAGGAATGGGATTGGCTGCTGGGGTCTCTGGGAAGGGGAGGGGGTGGGGGTTGGGAAAGGAGCTCACCTGTGAGTGTGACTCTTTTCCCCCTGGCTGAGGTCAGGTGAGGCAGGCTCTGTGGCTCTGGAACCAGTATCCTTTGTTGTCCCCCATAACATCCATTCTTCTCCCCCCTGCCCCACGGAGCACCCCCTCCTTTCTCCCTCCTCCCCAGGAGCACCCCTCTCTCTCCTCCCTCCCCTCCGTCAGGGCTGGGTTGGGTGAGGTGCTGGGGGTAGGTGGGGGGAGGGGAGGCTGGCTGCCTGCTGAGGAATGAAAGTGAAAGTAACTCACTTCCTTGGCAGGCAGCCAGAATTGGAATGTCACACAGGGCTTGGCTGGGGTTAGCCAGATGTGTGAAAAATCAGGATAAGAAATTGGAGTAGGGTGAGCAGATATCCCTATTTTATAGGGACAGTCCCAATTTTGGGGTCTTTTTCTTATATAGGCTCCTTTTACCCCCCCCCCAACCCCCACCCATCCCTGTCCTGATTTTACACACTTTCTGTCTGGTCACTCTAGGTGGGGGTAATTGGTGCCTATATAAGACAAAGCCCCAAATAACAATCCTGAATCCAATTTCAATGTTTTTTTTTAAATCAATATCTTAGCCAAAAACAGAAAATTAAGTTGTTGACAATTATTAGTGACAGGTTTGGTTTGAGGCAGGGAGTGGGTCAGTTTTCATCAGAGAAACAAAAAATGTTGACTGACTTTCCTATAGCCTGTTACTCCTGATAAGAGCCCTCCAACAACTGTAATATGCTCATCTCCTTACTAGTGTATAAAGCAGGGTTCGGCAACCTACAGCACACCTGTCAAAGGTGGCAGGTGAGCTGATTTTTGATGGTATGCAGCAGCAGGCTGAGCGGCTCAGCCCATCACTGCTCAGGGGTTCCGGCTGCTGCCCTATTGCCAGCTGGGATACGAGCCATCGGCCCCACTCAGCACCTGCTGCTGGCCTGGGGACCCCCAAGGAACCCCAGGCTGGCAGTGGGCTGAGCAGGCCAGCTGAACCACTCAACCTGCTGTCAGCCTGGGGTTCCATTCACTCAGCTGGCAGCGGGCTGAGTGGGCTGTTAGCGGGCTGGTGGCGGGCTGAGCAGGGCCGGTGGGGGGTTGAGTGGCTCAGTCTGCTGCCAGTCTGGGGTGCCAGCAGCACTCAGCCTACTGCTACTCCGGGGTTCCGGCTGCTGGCCCCTTGCCAGTCAGGAGCTCAGCCGCCAGCCCCACTCTGCCTCCTGCCAGCCTGGGTGAGCAGAATCCCAGGCTGGTAGCGGGCTGAGGGGGGGGGGGTTGGCGGCCGGGATCCTGGCTGGCAGGAGTTGGTGGTCAGAACCCCAGACCAGCAGCAGGCTGAGCAGGGCCTGGGATCCTTGTCTAGGGTTCCAGCCACCAGCCCGATGCCGGTTTGGGGTTTCATTTACTCAGCTGGCAGTGGCCTGAGCAGGACTGGTGGCCAAGACCTCAGATAATAACAATAGTTTATTTATGTAATATAGACATAGAGAGAAACCTTCTACAAACATTAAAATGTATCATTGGCACAAGAAACTTTAAATTACAGTGAACTTGGCACACCACTTCTGAAAGGTTGCCGACCCCTGGTATAGAGTGACCATATGTTGTACTAAGATTCTCCTGCTTTTTTTTCCCTGTGAGTCAGTATAACTTTTGCCAGCCGAGAAGTTGGGCAGCCAATGTTTTACGTTTTCACAATGTTTTCTCCAACTTTCATAAAGTAAATACATAGTTAAATATGAGTTAAAAAGGCCAGGGACACTTCTTTGTGAAGAATCTGTACAGCAGATCATGCCCATAGACGATCCAGAAAAGAAATTTGAGGTTGAATTTTTTAATATTGTGATGGATAAAGCAGTATCTGCTGTTGATGAAAGGTTTAATACCTTGCAAGTACACCATGAACAGTTTGGATTTTTGTATGACATAACTAAATTCAACAAAATAGGAAAACAAGAGCAACTAATGACAAAGTGCAAGAACCTAGAGAGCCTCCTGAAGCACGGTGATAGTTTTGATTTAAATGGACTTGAACTGTACGAAGAATTGAGTACACTGTCATCAATGTTGCCACATGCAAAATCGGTGATGGACATTGTACAGTTTATTCATACCCGCAAACTTGTTGACATATATCCTAACGTGTACATTGCCACTTGTATTCTACTGACAATTCCTGTAACAGAAGCATCAGGAGAACGGAGTTTCTCAAAACTGAAGCTCATTAAAAACTATCTCTGCTCTACAATGAGTCAGGAATGCTTGACTGGTCTTGCTAGTCTTGCAATCGAACAAGACACGACGTTGTCTTTGTCATACGATGACATTATTACTGATTTTGCAGCCAAAAAAGCCAGAAAGATTGCTTTTAATTAAAAACAAATCTTTGTTTCAATACCTCTTCATATAAATTTCCAATAAACTTTTGATAAATTAAAAAAAATATATTTGCATCATTCTGTCATATCAGAATTTTTTCTACAGTGCTGCTTCTTTAGTGCTAGCCCATCAGCATTACAGTGTGCTTAATTAAGTTAAACTGGTTTTAATAATGTGAATGTGGCAAGTTTTCCAAGACTATAAGCTTATGTTTGTTGCTAAGAGCAGATCAGGCACAGGGGCACCAGTTTAATAATCTCGCCTAGGGCACCATAAATCCTAAGGCCGGCCCTGCCTCTACAGGAGCTGATGTTGCTCCCTGTGGGTCCTCCTACCTGACTTCATGTCTGTTTAAACCCTATCTCAGGGCTCCCACTCACAGGAGCCTGACCAGCTCCCCAGAGGCTTCTCCTACATGCACAAGAACAGTTCCTTCTCTGCAGTTTCTCCCCTTAGGCTGAATTCCCTGCTCTATTTAAGAAGTCCTTCCTGATTGCTGTAGTTTGGGTCACTAATTACCACTAAAAAGAATGAGGAGTACTTGTGGCACTTTTAGAGACTAACAAATTTATAAGTTGCCATGTCACCATCTAGAGACTAGTTCAGGGGTAGGCAACCTATGGCACGTGTGCCGAAGGTGGCACACGAGCTGATATTCAGTGGCACTCACACTGCCTGGGTCCTGGCCACCGGTCTAGGGGGCTCTGCATTTTAATTTAGTTTTAAATGAAGCTTCTTAAACATTTTAAAAACCTTATTTACTTTACATACAACAATAGTTTAGTTATATATTATAGACTTATAGAAAGACCTTCTAAACATTAAAATGTATTACTGGTATGCAAAACCTTAAATCAGAGTGAATAAATGAAGACTTGTCACGCTGCTTCTGAAAGTTTGCTGACCCCTGGACTAGTATCAGAGAGGTAGCCGTGTTAGTCTGGATCTGTAAAAGCAGCGGAGAGTCCTGTGGCACCTTATAGACTAACAGAAGTTTTGGAGCATGAGCTTTCGTGGGTGAATGCCTACTTTGTCAGATGCATGTAGTGGAAATTTCCAGGGGCAGGTATATATATGTAAGCAAGCAGCAGGCTGGAGATAACAAGGTTAGTTCAATCAGGGAGGTTGAGGCCCGAAAACCAAGGGAGGAGAAACTGGTTTTGTAGTTGGCAAGCCATTCAGTCTTTGCTTATTACCCTGGACTAGTTGGTAAGTCACAGGCAAGACTGAGCCTGGCTTGCCTGGGCTAGCTAGCCTGTGACAGTGAGTTTTATTTTACCTTTACTACATCCTTCTGGCCAGATCACAAGACCAGGCTCATGGAATTGTGCCAAAATTGTGAAAAATCACCAGAAATTGAAAGGTCACTGCTGAAGGTGGACAAGTCCCTCAGTTAACCTGCTTTAAAAATGCTGTATCAGTCTTCCTCTCCCAGACCTAATCGTTCACCCTCAAACCCCTACTCCTTTCCAGAATTAGTTTGAATCAAAGCAGAACCTTACTTGGTTCACTTTTGTGTCTCACAGGGTGGCCCATTTCCACAGAACACACAAGATCTTTCAGGTTCATTTGCAGTAGCATTGTTTCATTATCCTTTCTGATAATATCTACTGTAAACAATTAGCTTGTTGTCCCAGGTGGGCTCCCTGTGGGTCTCCTTATGTGGTCTCAGTACTCACTGGAGACACATGCAGCCAAGCTGTGATCTTGGTTATACTGGTGTAAATATGAGTAGTGCAATCTTCCGTGATCTATGTTCTTCTTGGCACAAATACCTTTAGACCTCAATTGAGACTCCTGCAGTGACAGAAGGAACATAGAACCTGCACTATATGTGGAACTGAGTCTCAAGTCGGAGGTCAGGTACTGTAACTTCCTTTATGTACAGCCCCGAGCACACTGTTGGTGCTCAATTAATAATGAAGTGGCTCACTTGGCCATGGGGCAATGAGAATTAATGCCTTGGGGCTTGGCAGTCACATTATCTTCTGTCTCAGTCGCTAACATTGCTTCTGCTGGAGGGCTCCCAAATAGGAACACATGCGCACAGTTTTACAAGGAAAAAAAACCATTTTCTGCAACTGTCTGTTCTCATTATAGCACTTAAAGTTGTCACAGGAACAGATTAAGTCTGTATCATTTTCTGTTCTCATTACTGTCTTTGTCAAGATAATGAGTTGTCAGAAAATCTTGAGGCCTGATCTCTTCACAATAGGTGCTTCTCTCAGCCTAAGTCTTGGGACAGTTGTAATGAGAACAGAAAATGATACAGAATGAGCACATAACCAGGAGTGGTATCTCACTGACACTTTCTGTGTATTTAGATTTTTTGATCCTGCTGGAATCTGGAGACATGCCGAACTATCCAAATGTAGCCTGATCTATAGATTATGTATTATACTGATTACTTAAGAATTCCCAGTTATCACTTTGAGAGTTGACACATTCTTGTCCCAAGATCAGACCTAGTATTTCAATTACTATATAGCTGTGAACCCCAATGTGCACAGTTGCAACACTCACACTATAGGAACTCTTCTATATTTACAAAAAGTTTTAGTACATTTAGCACAATCACAAACACTCGGACTTAGTAAGGTAGATAGAGGCACTCCAGAATATACATCTGAACATCCATATCCTCACACCATCCCTTGCAAAACAACCTGAAATATTAGCCATCTTTTTCTTCATCATCACCTTCCCCCTCATCACCAGTGGCCATCATTCTGGCACCTCCCAAGGGCTACATCTCTTTTATAATGTTACACTGTCACTCTATCTAATGCACATTCAGTAGAGGTTTCTCCCCTCATTCTTATTTGTATTTCCTCACCCTACTAATGTGGAAGTACACTTCTTCTGTTAGTTAGTATTTTAATCATTTCAACTTATCAAATACATCAATTCATTGTCATGGCACTCTTGTGGTTGGATGTTCTTTCCAAAACTCTCCAAAAGCTGGTGTTCATGTTTCTGTGGGTTGCTAGTGTCGTTATGGACAAAATTCCCTTCCCTTCCATACTCTATTTCCTGTTCCCCAAAACTTAGGGGTGACCGTTGGGCCATTTATCTGTGCCAAGGGTCATAGGCCTCAAGCCTCATGCTAACTGCTGAAGCAAACTTCTTACAAGGTACAGGCTGTAGGTTCCTTGCATTACTGCTGAATAAAATAGAGGCAGAATATAACGAAGGCAAGACAGTGAATATAATAAAGGAAAGCTAGCCCTATGGGCTACACAAGAAACAAAATGATATCCCATCTGTTCCAAAACCAAAAAATATTCATAACAACAACAACAACAAAAAATTGAAGATCATAAAACAAGTAAAGGGATTGCAATGCTCTGTGGCAACTGATTCTGAGAATGTCCTTTCATTCACTTACACACAGTTTATGTGCAAATCCATATGTGTATGGACACAGATACAAAGGCCAACCATCATCCATCAGACAATAAGAAGCTTTGGTCACTAAGCTGGATTGGAATTGGTGACCTTGGGGTGGAAGGCTCCCCTGCCCTATAACCCATCCTCTTGGCCTTTCAGTCCACCTCTATTTTGAAAAAAAGAGATTATATTTATATCATGGTCCTTCTTTTGGAATAAATGAGCCATGATTTCACCTTGCATTCATAGCAAGAGTAGTATATTATATGTGCATCTTACAGCCTTGTTGTGGTCCTGTATCTAGATCTTATTGCAAGGACAGGTTTTTGGCCTACCGCTTATCCCCCAACCTAGAGATGGAGGGATGAGGTGTGACAAGTACAGAAGAGACTTCCGTCTTCCTCTAAACATCTTCTCGCTTCACTGAGAGGTAATCAATAAGGATGCATGTGAAAAAAGATGGGCACAACACAGAAAATGTGAGGTGACTCTTTATACGAAGGTTACATTTACAAGTAGCTTATAAAGGGTTAAGGAAGATTAATAGCTTGTGTAAGCATGAAATAGACATGAGAAGTATCAGTTATTGATGGCTTTAATGTCTAAGCTATCATAATAAGAAACTTATTGAACTGTTGGAGACTATTGCGACTGATTATTTATTAAAACATCTATTAATCATTGATCCTTTATAAACTATTTATAAATGTACCTATAATATAAAGCATAACTAGTTGGGATACAGATTTCTAAAATCCCCATGTTCAGGGATATTCATGTTTGGGGCATTGGCAAAAGTTGGCTCCTGACCTGAACTTGGATTTTGAATATCCTCAAAGTTGGAGATGGCTTGGCTTCAGGGTTTTGGTTCAAGCTCACTACAGTGGGAGTGCTGTGTCAGTGAGAAAATCCAGAACGTTTTCTCAGTAAGCTTCCCAACAAAAAGGATATGGAGCCTTTCACCTCTTGCAGGACCAGCACTAGGGTTTTGAGCACCTGGTCCCGCGGCTCCAGTGGAGCTGCCGCAGTGGTGTTTGCGGGAGGTCCACCGGAGCCGCTCGAGCAGCCGACTGTCCGCAGGCACGACTGTGGCAGCTCCACGGGAGCTGCCTTCCGCCCCCTCCAGACACCCTGGGCTGCCGGCTGCCGCGGCGGTGCCCTGACCCAGGGGACACCCTGGGCTGCCGGCTGCCACCGGCAGCTCAGACTCCCTCTCTGTCCCAGCAGCAGTGGCTGCTCAACCATTTAAAAAAAAATTGGGGGGCGCTTTTTGGCACCCTCAAATCTCGGTGCCCTAGGCAACCGCCTAGTCCGCCTAAATGGTTGCACCGGCCCTGACCTCTTGGTCATCAATTGAACTCCAGCCCTGGTCAGTAGTGACTTTGACAGCTGTTCAGTGGCCTTTTTAACATGGACAAAAAGCTTCAGTGGTTTTGTCCTCACTGTGCATGATCTGTCCCCTCACAGCTCCTACTGGTGACTGGACTGTGCATGTCCATCACCACAGAGTGATGGAGTGTTCTCCCACCCAGAGCTACAGAAGTGAAGGGGGAGGCATAGCTCAGTGGTTTGAGCAGTGGCCTGCTAAACCCAGGGTTGTGAGTTCAGTCCTTGAGGGGGGCTACTTAGGAATCTGGGGCAAAAATCAATACTTGGTCTTGCTAGTAAAGACAGGAGGCTGGACTCAATGACCTTTTGAGGTCCCTTCCAGTTCTAGGAGATAAGTATATCTCCTATTTTTTTTCCTTGTAATTGCTGCGACAAATGAGGTAGAGGTCCTATTGATAACAACCTCCTTCACTACATAACTCTGATCCACCTCTAGAACAGGGTCATACTGTGCACTGAAGGAGGCAGGAGTCCTATGGAAAAATGTGAACATGTAACTACAGACTGTCATAATGCATACACACACTAATCATAGAATCGCAGGACTTTAAGAGGTCATCTAGTCCAGTCCCCTGCACTCATGGCAGGACTACATATTATCTAGACCACCGTGACAGGTGGTTATCTAATCTGCTCTTTAAAATCTCCAGTGAAGGAGATTCCACAACCTCCATAGGCAATTTATTCCAGTCCTTAACTATCCTGACAGTTGCGAAGTTTTTCCTAATGTCCCACCTAAACCTCCCTTGCTGCAATTTAGGCCTATTGCTTCTTGTCCTATCCTCAGAGGTTAAGGAGAACATTTTTTCTCCCTCCTCCTTGTAACAACCTTTTATGTACTTGAAAACTGTTATGCCCCCTCTCAGTCTTCTCTTCTCCAGACTGAAAAAACTGGGTTTGTTTAATGTTCCCTCATAGGTCATGTCGTCTTCTAGACCTTTAATCATTTTTGTTACTCTTAAGAACATAAGAACAGCCATACTGAGTCAGACCAAAGGTCCATCTAGCCCAGTATCCTGTCTTCCAACAGTGGCCAATGCAAGGTGCCCCAGAGGGAATGAACAGAACAGGTATTCACCCTGTTGCCTGTTCCCAGCTTCTGGCAAACAGGGGCTAGGGACACCATCCCTGCCCATCCTGGCTAATAGGTCCATCGATGGCTATCTTCCCAGAATTTATCTAGTTCTGTTTTTTGAATCCTGTTATAGTTTTGGCCTTCACAACAGTCTCTGGCAAAGAGTTCCACGGGTTGACTGCATTATATGAAGACATACGTCCTTTTGTTTGTTTTAAACCTGTTGACTATTAATTTCATATGGTGACCCCTAATTCTTGTGTTATGAGAAGGAATACATAACACTTCCTTATTTACTTTCTCCACACAGTCATGATTTTATAGACCTCTATCATATCAACCCTTAGTTGTCTCTTTTCCAAGATGAAAAATCCCAAACTTACAAATCTCTCCTCATATGGAAGCTGTTCTATATCCCTAATTATTTTTGTTGACCTTTTTCTGATTCCAATATATCCTTTTTTTAAGATGGGGTGATCACATCTGCACTCAGTATTTAAGATGTGGGCAAACCAGGGATTTATAGAGAGGCAATATGATATTTTCCATCTTATTATCTATTTCTTAATGATTCCCAACATTCTGTTAGCCTTTTTGACTGCCGCTGCACATTGAGTGGATTTTTTTTCAGAGAACTATCCACAATGCCTCCAAGATCTTTCTTGAGTAGTAACAGCTAATTTAGATCCCATCATTTCATATGTATAGCTGGGATTGTTTTCCAATGTGCATTACTTTGCATTTTTCAACATTGAATTTCATCTGCCATTTTGTTGCCCAGTCACCTAGTTTTGGGAGAACCCTTTGTAGCTCTTCGTAGTCTGCTCTGGACTTAAACATCTTGAATTGTTTTGCACCATCTGCAAATTTTGCCACCTCACTGTTTACCCCTTTTTCCAGACCATTTATGAATATGTTGAATAGACCCCTGGGGAACACCACTATTTTATTTCTTTTCTTTTAACCAGTTACGAATCCATGAGAGCACCTTCCATCTTATCCCATCACAGCTTACTTTGCTTAAGAGCCTTTGGTGAGGGACCTTGTCAAAGGCTTTCTGAAAATCTAAGTACACTATATCCACTGGATCCCTTGTCCACATGCTTGTTGACCCCCCTCAAAGAATTCTAGTAGACTTGTGAGGCATGATTTACTTTTACAAAAGCCATGTTGACTCTTCCCCAACAAATTACGTTCATCTTTGTCAGGGGTTCTCAAACTGGGGGTCGGGACACCTCAGGGGGTCATGAGGTTATTACCTGGGGGATCACGAGTTGTCAGCCTCCATCCCAAACCCCACTCTGCCTCCAGCATTTATAATAGTGTTACATTAAAAACACTTTTTTATATATTTATTAGGGTACATCTACACTATGGGATTATTCCGATTTTACATAAACTGGTTTTGTAAAACACTTTGTATAAAGTCGAGTGCACGCAGCCACACTAAGCACATTAATTCGGCGGTGTGCGTCCATGTACCAAGGCTAGCTTCGATTTCCGGAGTGTTGCACTGTGGGTAGCTATCCCATAGTTCCTGCAGTCTCCACCGCCCCTTGGAATTCTGGGCTGAGATCCTAGTGCCTGATGGGGCAAAAAACGTTGTCGCAGGTGGTTCTGGGTACGGCCTTACCCCTCCTTCTGTGAAAGCAGCAGACAACCGTTTCGCGCCTTTCTTCCTGGATGAACTGTGCAAACGCCATAGCACAGCAAGCATGTACCCTGCTCAGATCAAGACTGCAATCATGGACATTGTAAACACCTTGCGCATTCTCGTGCAGTCTGTGCTGAACCAGGACCTGCAAAGCCAGGTGAGGAGGAGGCGGCTACAGCAGCATGGCGATGACAGTGATGAGGACATGGACACAGAATTCTCTCAAACAGCGGGCCCCTGCATGCTGATCTTTGGCCCGGGAAACAAGCACAGACTGGTGGGACCACATAGTTTTGCAGGTTTGGGACGATTCACAGTGGCTGTGAAACTTTCGCATGTGTAAGGGCACTTTCATGGAACTTTGTGACTTGCTTTCCCCTGCCCTGAAACGCCAGACTACCAAGATGAGAGCAGCCCTCGCAGTTGAGAAGCGAGTGGCAATAACACTCTGGAAGCTTGCGACACTAGACAGCTACCAGTCAGTTGGGAATCAATTTGGAGTGGGAAAATCTACTGTGGGGGCTGCTGTGATGCCAGTAGTCAAAGCAATCATTAAGCTGCTGCTGCAAAAGGTTGTGACTGGGAAATGTGCAGGTCATAGTGGATGGCTTTGCTGCCATGGGATTCCCTAACTGTGGTGGGGCGATAGATGGAACCCATATCCCTATCTTGGCATCGGAGCACCAGGGCACCCAGTACGTAAACCGCAAGGGGTACTTTTCAATGGTGCTGCAAGCACTAGTGGATCACAAGGGACATTTCACCAACATCCACATGGGATGGCCAGGAAGGGTTGATGATGCTCGCGTCTTCAGGAACACTACTCTGTTTAAACAGTTGCAGCAAGGAAATTACTTCCCAGACCAGAAAATAACAGTTGGGGATGTTGAAAGGCCTGTAGTTATCCTGGGGGACCCAGCCTACCCCTTGCTGCCATGGCTCATGAAGCCATATACAGGCAGCCTGGACAGTAGTCAGGAGTTGTTCAGCTACAGGCTGAGCAAGTGCAGAATGGTGGTAGAATGTGCTAGAATGTGCATCTGCCATTTAAAGGTGCGCTGGCGCACATTACTGACTCGTTCAGACCTCAGCCAAACCAATGTCCCCATTGTTATTGCTGCTTGCTGTGTGCTCCACAATCTCTGGGAGAGTAAGGGGGAGACCCTTATGGCAGGGTCGGGGGCTGAGGCAAATCACCTGGCAGCTGATTTCGCGCAGCCAGACACCAGGGCGATTAGAAGAGCAAACCAGGAAGCGGTGCGCATCAGAGAAGCTTTGAAAACGAGTTTCATCATGGGCCAGGGTACAGTGTGACTGCTGTATGTGTTTCCCCTTGATGAACCCCGCTCCCCTTGATTGACTCATTCCCTGTAAGCAACCCACCCTCCCCTTTGATTACAGCTTGCTTAAGCAAATAAATTCACTATCATTTAAAAATCATGTATTCTTAAGTCATTATAAAAAGAGGGAGACAACTGACAAGGTAGCCCGGGTGTGGTTTGGGAGGAGAATAGGAGGGAAGGAAAAGGCCACTAAAAAAATTCTAAAGTAATGACAGCCTTTTGGTTGGGCTGTCCATGGGGGTGGAGTGGGTGGGTGCACAGAGCCTCCTCCCATGCATTCTTACACATCTGGGTGAGGAGGTTATAGAACATGGTGAGGATGGTTACACAGGGGCTGCAGCGGCACTCTGTGACCCTGCTGCTGTTCCTGAAGCTCCGCCAGACGTCAGAGGATGTCAGTTTGATCATGCAGCAGCCTCAGCATTGCATCCCACCACTGTTGATCTTCCTGCCTACACCTCTGATCTTCCTGCCGCCACCTCTCATCTCGAGCATCCCTCCTGTCCTGACATTCACTGGCATCTTTCCTGTAATTTGATACCATGTCCTTCCACTCATTCAGATGAGCTCTTTCATTGCGGGTCACTTCCATGATTTCCGAGAACATTTTGTCTCGTGTCTCCTTTTTTTTTTTTTTTTTTTTTTTTTTTTCCGCTGCCTTATCTGAGATAGCCTTCGGGATGGAGTAGGGAGGCTTGAAAAATTTGCAGCTGCATGAGGGAGGTAAAAAAGGCAGAGAAGTATTTAAAAAGATACATTTTACAGAACAATGCTTATGTTCTTTCACGGTGAACAACACTATTCACCTTACACAGCACATGTGATTTCACTACAAGGTCACATTTTGCATCTTAATATTGAGTGCCTGCGGCTCTGGTGTTAGAGATCTCACAGATGCAGGTCCAGGCAGCAGAATTCAGCTTGCATGCAGCCATGGTAAGCTATTGTCTTTCGGCTTCTGCAGCCTTCATATACTCAGTGCCCTCGTTTCCCAAATACCAAGCAAATCCCATTCAGTGCTGCTGCTTTCCTGTTAACATGCAGCAGCAGAACCCCCCCCCATCCAATTCTCTGGGATGATCTCTTTACCCCTCTCCCCACTGCTTTGCAGGTATCGGAAGATCACTGCTAAACACCCCTCTTCCTCCCCTACCGCGTGGCTAGTAGCAGGGAAGATCCCTGCTAGCCAAACGTGAAAAAGCTCAGCTCCATTCCCCCATGCCTCCCCTCCCCCTGCTTGGCTACCTACAAGGAAGGATTTCTTTTAAGCAACAGGCAAACAGCCCAGTAGGAATGGCCATCTCTGTCCCCTTAATTAAATTCCTGAATTTCATCTAGGTTACCATAAACGATATCACTCTCCTGAGGATAACACAGTGAGATAAAGAACCAATGTTGCTTGAATGCCAGCAATCACCGGGATCATACGCAGCTAGGCTTTGTCATGCAATGATACCAGATTATTTGCTACATCCATGGTAGGACACTTGACCACACCATGTAGGACGGAATAAGGCTGCCCTGTCCAGAAACCTTCTGCAAAGGCTTTTGGAGTACCTCCAGAAGAGCTTCATGGAGATGTCCCTGGAGGATTTCTGCTCCATCTCCAGACATTTTAACAGACTTTTCCAATAATTGTACTGGCCGCAAATGCATCCCAAGTCCTCAGGGCAAATTAATTATTAAAAAATGCTTGCTTTTAAACCATGTTTTATATTTACCCAGGTACACTCACCAGAAGTCGCTTCCATGGCTTCATTATCTGGGCTAGTGGCTTGGGAGGGCTGAGAGGGTAACTCCGTCTGGGTGAGAAAAAGTTCCTGGCTGTTGGGGAGAACAAAGTGCTGTGTGCTCTCTGCAAGCTTGTCCTCCTCTTCCTCTTCCTCCTCCTCATCTTCCCCGTCCGCAGAATCCTCAGCCATGGCTGAGATTACCACTCCCACCTCGGAATCCACGGATAGGGGTGGGGTAGTGGTGGTGGACCCCCATAGAATTGCATGCAGCTCATTGTAGAAGCGGCATGTTTTCGGCCCTGCCCTGGACCTTCCATTTGCTTCTTTGGTTTTCTGGTAGGCTTGTCTGAGCTCCTTAACTTTCACTCTGCACTGCACTGAGATCCTGGTGTGGCCTTTCTCCATCATGGCCTTGGAAATTTTTTCAAATGTTTTTTCATTTCATCTTTTGGAATGGAGTTCTGTTAGCAGGGAATCCTCTTCCCATATAATGATCAGATCCAGTAACTCCTGTGCGGTCCATGCTGGAGCTCTTTTTCGATTCTCAGAAGACTGCATTGTTACCTGTGCTGATGAGCTCTGAGTGGTCACCTGTGCTGGTGAGCTCTCAACGCTGGCCAAACAGGAAATGAAATTCAAAAGTTTGCGGGGCTTTTCCTGTCTACCTGGCCAGTGCATCCGAGTTCAGATCGCTTTCCAGAGCGGCCACAGTGGTGCACCGTGGGATACCGCCTGGAGGTCAATACCATCTTTGTGGCTACACTAACCCTAACCCAACATGGCAATACCGATTTCAGTGCTACTCCTCTCGTCGGGGAGGAGTACAGAAACCAGTTTTAAGAGCCCTTTATATCAATTATAAAGGGCCTTGTGTGGGCGAGTGCAGGGTTAAATTGGTTTAACGCTACTAAAATCGGTTTAAACGCGTAGTGTAGACCAGGCCTTAGAGGGGTCGCTCTCAGAGGCTTGCTATGTGAAATGGGTCACCAGTACAAAAGTTTGAGAACCACTGATCTATGTCTGACAATTCTCTTCTTTACTATAGTTTCAACCAGTTTGCCTGGTACTGAAGTCAGGCTTACTGGCCTGTAATTGCCGGAATCACCTCTGGAGCCCTTTTTGAAATTTGGTATCACATTAGCTATCCTCCAGTCATTTGGTACAGAAGCTGATTTAAATGGTAGGTTACACCCACACGGTTAGTAGTTCTTCTGTGGGGCCCAGAACTGGACATAATACTCTAGTTGAGGCTGTATCAGTGCAGAGTAGAGCAGAAGAATTACTTATTATGTCTTGCTTACAATACTCCTGCTAATACATTCCAGAATTGTTTTCTTTTTTTTGCAAAAGTGTTACTCTTGACTCATATGTAGCTTGTGATGCACTATAACCCCCAGATCCCTTTCTGCAGTACTCCTTCCTAGGCAATCATTTCCCATTTTGTATGTGTGCAGCTGATTTTTCCTTCCTAAGTGGAGTACTTTGCATTTGTCCTGTTTACTTCAGACCATTTCTCCAGCTTGTCCAGATCATTCTGAATTTTAATTCGATCCTCCAAAGCACTTGCAACCCATCCTCCACAAACTTTGTAAGTGTACTCTCTATGCCATTATCTAAATCATCAATGAAGATATTGAACAGAACAAGACACAGAACTGATCCCTGTGGGACCCCACTTGATATGCCCTTCCAGCGTGCCTGTGAACCACTGATAAGTACTCTCTGGGAATAGTCTTCCAACCAGTTATGCAACCACCGTATAGCGAGCTCCATTTAGGTTGTATTTTCCTAGTTTGTTCATGAGAGTGTCATGTGAGGCAGTATCAAAAACTTTACTAAAGTCATGATATACCACATCTACTACTTCCCCCCCCCCATCTTCTTGGTTAAAGAAAGCTATTAAGTTGGTTTGACATGATTTTTTTCTTGACAAATCCATGCTGACTGTTACTTATCACCTTATTATCGTCTCCTCATTTGCAAATTGATTGTTTAATTATTTGTTCCATTATCTTTCTGAGTACTGAAGTTAAGCTGACTGGTCTGTAATTCCCCAGGTTGGCCTTATTTCCCTTTTTATAGATTGGCACTATATTTGCCCTTTTCCAGTCCTCTGCAATCTCTCCAGTCTTCCATGACTTTTCAAAGATAATCACTAATGACTCAGCTATCTCCTCACTCAGCTTCTTGAGTATTCTAGGATATATTTCATCAGGCCCTGGTGACTTGAAGATATCTAACTAATACTTATACACAATAGCCATCTGTCAGAACTTGCTACCCCTGCACCAGGGGATGGATGGGCAAAGATGAGGGGCTGCAAATTATGACAGGGAAGCAAAAAAATAACAGCTAAATGTCAATAAGTGCTGCAATGGACAGCAGTTTATGACACTATTACCCTCCCTTCTCAAGCAACTCCATTTTTTTTATAATGTGGCTGGTCCAACTCAGTTGCCTCCACTGTGTCACTATGACACTGGGAGAGAGACAGGTCTCCTAGATAACCAGGTCCCAAACCATTTAGGGCCTTATAGGTCCAGAACACCACCATGAGCTCATGCTGGAAGGCCACAGGCAGCCAGTTCAGCTCACGGATCACCTGTTACATACACTTCCAACATGGAAATCCACTGGATGCTGCTCAGTTACTTAACTGTTGCAGTCTGCAGAGTCTCTGATCGGGGCACCTAGGAATTCTAGTTCCTGCTAAATGGAGGCTGAGTAGTCACTCAACTATGCATTTCAGTAACTGAACCAACAAATTCAAGTTTGCTCAGGTTAAGGAGATCTCTAGTTCTACTGCCCATTCTGTGACACTAGACTTGCTAAGACACATTTGTTACCAATTCCAAGGGGAAGGGGGAAAAAAGCCAACGTCAGCCATGCAAATCAAACTGATTTATATTCTGATGCAATCAACTACAATCACGAAATCCACTTAGCTGGGTGAGGACTCCAGCTACTTCGTTCAATTATGCAATTATCATATTCCACTTACTCCCCAAATCAATTCCTGTCTTTAGAATTAGTTAAGATGCTTCAGCAATTATAGCCAATTAGTTTCCATCAGTAAAGTAAATAAATGCTGTGATATGCCAATCATACAAATGCAACAGCAGCTGAAGTAAAAGGAGCTACACAATCTCCTGCTTTGATTATGCAATTTATTATTTGTGTATCACAACATAATTTGCATTGCCTTCATGAGATCACACACACACACACACACAATTTGTTGTCCGTCCATTAACTTCACTGCAGTTATCCCCAGGATGAATTTGGCTCACACAAGTTAGTGTGGGATGGACGCCTCTGTTAATGACTTCATGTCCCTGGTAGTAATCTCTAGATATCTCACAAGTATTCCTGATAAAGATTCCTTGATGGGGAACTATTAATTAATCCATTGCAGCAGCAATGCCTGGGTAAAAAACAAAAGAGATGAAACAGAAGGACCAGATTTTTACTCTTTGGGTAAATTTATGGTTGGAATGATATTTGGAGTCACAAAATGCCTTCTTTGGATAATGGATGGAAGAGCCATGCTCTCCGGACTCTTGCCCAAATGAATAAAAGCAAGAAGCAGCCCTAGAGGACTTCTCCTCCTACCAGACATTGTTGGAAAGGTGATGAATAATGCTCCCAACTTCTGGTTTTGGAACTGGTGATGAATGCTTCACCCTGGTCTTCTAACCATGGAGCAGATGAACCTCCAGTGACAAGGAACATGGATAAGAGTTCAAAAAGTTGGATGTTTGTCTGAAATTTTAGAAGGGTTCCCCACCAACAATTCCCTCAACAATTCCCCTCTCTTAACAGGCCCCTCAAGCTTCCCCCAATCAGGCTCCCATAACTATGCTGCTTAGTTGGAAGCATAGTTATGGGAGAACAGTTGTGGGGTGGTCAGGCAGGCTTGCTCCTTCCTGCCGATTTCAGGTGGCTACCAGCAAGCTCCCTCCTCTCCCTGAATGATCAATTCATAGATTTTACAGCCAGAAATGACTATTATGATCATCTAGTCTGACCCTCCTTCATAACACAGGGCAGAGAATTTCAACCAGTGGTTCCTGCATATAGCTTGACAACTTGCGTTTGAACTAGAGCATCTTTTCCAGAAAGTCATCCAGTCTTGATTTTAAGGCTCCCAGTGATGCAGAAACCACCATCTCTTGCTGATCTGTTCCAATGACTAATTAACCTCACTTAAAAATGTACCAGTTCTTTTCAGATTGAATGTTGCCAACTTCAGATTCCAGTGTGTGACATTGCACCCCATAATACTTTATAGAAATATGTGTATGAGCCTAAATATGGATAGCTCAGTGGCTTGAGCATTAGCCTACTAAACCCAAGGTTGTGAATTCAATCCTTGAGGGGGCCACTTAGGGATCTGGGGCAAAAATCAGTACTTGGTCCTCCTAGTGAAGGCAGGGGGCTGGACTTGATGACCTTCCAGTTCTAGGAGATAGGTATATCTCCAATTATTATAACAGGAATATGTTTTATGCTAGATATGCTATGTAACAAATCTCTGCAAAGGTTATGATCTACTGAATATTTATCCTATTTGTATGCATACATCATTTTTGTATTTGAAGTTATGAATATTAGCTATGTACTTTGATTTTAAGTAGCCTCAGTGAAGCATTTGGTCAGCTTAAGCTTCAGAAAAGATTATTCTCAGTAAGTGCCCAATCAAGAAACACTTAAGCTGACAGTGGACTTTGAGAGATGTCAATCCATATCTGAGCTTTCCTGGGAATGTGGTGTTGGCCTGTAAAGAACTGAGTCGTGCATGGACATGTGACTTGCCCATGGGACTCCAAAACTGTATCCTGTAGCTGGAATCTGCATAAGAGAGGAGAAGTGGTTTCCGCACATAAGAGAGAATATTTAAGCCCCTGGAAATCCCTCCATTTTGTCTTCAACTGGCTCAAGAGATAGGCATCTCATTGGGGTGGAGAGGCTGAAAGAAACTGGAACAAAGGACAGTAACTATCGGGATGTGAGTGATTGCTGGACCCAGACTAGAAGGAGGCTAGTCTGTCAAAAAAGCTTATGGACATCTCTGAGGGTGAGATTTACCTGAATTTAGTTTCATACTGTATTAGGCTTAGACTTGCATGTTTCATTTTATTTTGTCGGGTAATTTACTTTGTTCTGTCTGTTATGACTTGGAACCACTTAAATCCTACTTTTTGTATTTAATAAAATCACTTTTTACTTATTAATTAACCCAGAGTAAGTAGTAATACCTGGGATGGGGGCAAACAGCTGTGTGCATGTCTCTCTATCAGTGTTATAGAGGGCGAACAATTTATAAGTTTACCCTGTATAAGCTTTATACAGGGTAAAACAGATTTATTTGGGGTTTGGACCCCATTGGGAGCTGGGTATCTGAGTTCTGGAGACAGGAGCACTTCTTATGCTGTTTTCAGTTAAGCCTGCAGCTTGTGGGGGACGTAGGTCAGATCCTGGGTCTGTGTTTGTAGCAGGCGAGCATGTCTAGCTCAAACAAGGCAAGGTACTGAAGTCCCAAGCCAGAGGGAAAATGTGCTTAGAAGTAGTGTCAGCACATCAGGTGGCAGTTCCCAAAGGGGTTTCTGTGACCCAACCTGTCACACAGTGATTGGCTCTTTTCATGCCTTTGCCTGTTAGAATAGGGACTCCTCTGTGCATCAGGCAGCCTGTTGAGCTTCATATCTGCAATCCCATGTGGGAGTAGCCAGACATATAAGGGCAACTTTCCTTGTATTATTTCACAAATTTTGTGTGTCTTTCAGCTTCAGTGGGGGAGTGGGGGAAAAAAATGACCCCTTCAGAATCTCCAAGACTGGTTTTAGGTACAAGTGGCCTCATTCACCAATCACTACTCCCCCACTTTGAAGATGCTTTTGTTTAAAAAAAAAAAATATATATATATATATATATTAAAAAAAAAAAATCCCTGGAGCCCTGCTATGAACTCTAAAGGATCTCAGTCAGTTGCTTATTGGCCTTTCTTTACCAATATCCTCCAGCAATGGAGGTGTAGCTCTCGAGCTGTTTTCAGGGCTTGATGTGTATTATGAAGTGGGAATTTCTGTAATATTTGTTAAGAATTCTGTGAGTGCCTCAGTTTCTCCTATACAGTGCATTGCTTCTCAGTAGGGGAAAAAAGGGATTACATTTGCTCTCAAGGCTGACAAAGAGACATAGCTGTGTATGTGGGCACCTTCCTGTCTTGGTGGAATGAAAGTTGGTAAGGAATTGGTTGAATGTGACCCAGATCAACAGGGTCAGAGGGACGATACAAGTAGTGAGTCATGGATTTCCCTGCCTCTCAGCAGGGAAGTGGAGCAAAGACCTCATCTTAAGGAAAAAAATAAAAGACAGAGGTGTAAGGTGGGGGGTTAAGTCTGAGGATGGAAAGAAGCTTGGAAGTTCTCTCCTCTGGGAACTGACTAAGGAGGTCATACTGGAAGAGACCCGTAGAACCTGAAAATAGAGTTCACTACTGCTTGTCTGGGGCTCTGAGTTGAGCAGAATGGACTGTTTTAACCTTCCTTTCTCTATGCTAACCTCTCGACTTCCTAGGCTATGCTCCAGCTGACTAATAAACCCGACTGTTTTGACAACACTGAGGAAGCATCACTGTAAATATTTGGTGAGGTGCTTCAATCCCTGAAGAGTGTACAAGTCTCTGCCAGGAGTCTGTCTCAGATGGACTCACTGAATGGAGCTCACGGTGTGAAGCAGGAGGACAGAAGCCCCAGAGGTTCTGTCTCAGGAGGCAGTGAGGCCATGTGACCTATTCTGAAGGATGAGTGAGACCCTTTGGAGTCTGGCATGCTGACAAGGCTCCTCTTCGAGACTGTTCCAAAACTGGGGATGTCGCACTGATCCTGTGGATCTCTGATAACTTAGACTATAATCTTTTAAACTGGATGTACTGAGGCAGAGTGAGAAAGCATCTCACAGAAAGGGAGACTCAGTTCTTGGATTTCACATAGCTCAGTTGTCCATGCTTGGCCTTTTAATCAGGTGGATGCCACATCTGGTTTTATAGTCTGTAAGGCAAAAAGGTAACAAGCAGCCTCTCTCATGGCTTCCATCAGCCATTTTACCTGCCAACTTCATGCTTTGAAAAGGGCACTGATGAGATAAAGCTGAGATCAGGCTAGTCTCTGACATATCCTTGATCAGGACACTGTTTCCCAGCCTTGCAGGGGGATGGAGATAGAACTACATTAAGAAAAGTCATAGCAAGGAAATATAAATTACGCCTGCCTGTGCCAGCTAAACTGCCTGCACTGGTGGAGAGATCCCCATGAATGGTAGCACCTACCTTCAGTGAGTCTGCTGCTCCACAGCTTTAACTGAATTATGCTAGAAGAACTCCACCACCGGGTCTGCCGAGAAGAAGCGCTGAGTCAGCATGCTTTCTGGCCAACCAGGCTATATGCTCCCTTTTCAGTCAGAGTGGCCTACTTTTGAGAGTCTCTATAGCCCTTTGGAGCAAGTGAGGTTTCAGTGCATAGGAACTGCTACCACCTCACCCCCACAAAGTGTGGCTTGCCCTTGGGACTCATCACATTTGGAAACACCAGCTCTGCTTTTTACCATTGGTCCTTTTTCATTTACTCTTCACTTTCTGTCACTTTCCGGTTTCCCATGCACAGGGTCAGTGTTCATGTAGTGACCCCTTGGTGGATTGGAAACAGGATTTGAACCTAGGACCTTTTAATGCCCAAATACAACCCTCTATTACCTGAGCTAAAATATGATTCCATTAATTGGAAGCAATAGTAGACCACTGTCTTCTCTGCGGGCCAGCCATTAAAGGGACTCATGGCACACATTGTGCAAGTGTGTGATGTTTACCTTATAAAGCCAAAAGAGCTTTATTATATTTTTAATAATATGATTACATATATTAGCTTTCATAATTTTTTCATTTTCTCTTCTTTTGCAAAACCTAAATGATGGACCAAAATGACTTGAGGGTGTCCCTTTGAATTGCAAAGCACAAATACCCTTACCCAGATAGCAACTACAGAAGGGTCTTGGTGAATAACATGTAATTATTGCACATAGCAACTGCAAGGTGCTGAAGCTGGCTCAGTAATTACACTTAGTGGGTCTAAAAATAATTGCTATGTAGCCTGTGCTCCATGGAACAGAGAGAAAGTATTTACTCTGTACTGTCCTTACCTGGTGTTAGTGCTAGTGGCTGCAGAGATGACCCTCCAAAAGGTCAGTCAAACAGCTGAAAGTTCAGATTCTTCTTCCAAACTCCTGTATTTGGAAATTGATGTTGGGGGAACAAATTTCCTTGGGCCTTATTTTTGGAAGTGTCTGAAATATCACAAGAACAGACTCTTGGGGCATTTTGATATCTTCTTTATCAGATGAAAATATAAGAAGAGAGGCATAGATTCTGGTTCTTCTCTCACATACCCTGATGTAAATCAGGAGTGACTCCACTGAACTTGGTGTAGATGAGATCAGCCATCAACCTCTCTAAGTAGCGCACAACATGTAATTAAACAGCTAATGGTTAGCAGGCACTTCCATTCAATTTAAGTCCCCGTAATTTTGAGAGGGTTATTGTTTTTACTCTTACCCTCTAGATCTAGCTTCCCATTTGAAGCTGAGAAACATGCCCTTAAAAGAAAGCTCTACAGAAAGCAGGCATAGAATCTTCAGAATCCTCACTGCTCCATTTAGCTGTCACACAATGGCACTCAGAGCTTCCTTATTTTCTTCTAGATGCAGCCCACCATTCATTCTTCAGCACCTCTATACAAAGCTGTGCAAAGACAGGACCACGCAATCCCAAGCTCAGACAGAGCAAATGCCAGGTCCTGTACTTAGGTACCCCTGTCCTGCAGCTCTTGATCAGCCCAAACTCTCTTTGTTTTCACAATGTGTGGTGGAAGCATAAAGACTGCAGGATCAGGCCTCTGGCAAGGACATAAAGTTAGAAAAGCAGAAAAACTGTTTGTTTTCTTTTAAGTATAGGCAGCACAACTGCAGCATTGTTCTACATGGGGCAATCGTAACAGCTCCCCTTTACTGATGTCTGTTTAGACCTAGATCCTGAGTAGGGACTGCAAAAACAGATCCTCAAAAGTACTGTAAAGCTTTTAAAATAATAATTAATAAAAGACATAGGCTCCCAAATCAGTGACAGAACAAATAGCTAAGAGTGAAAAATGACCAATGTTACATCTTAGAAAAAATACATGAGTTCCTAATTTAATTCCTTTCCAGCCAAAACAAGAGTTTGGGGGCCTGTGTTGTAACATATCTAATTTATCCCAAGCTCATCCATGTTACATCAGCACGGCATGCAGAATGCATTCCTGCACAGTCTGACCTGCACTCGCTCTTTGTGAAGTCCTCATGCATGGTATAGGGGAAAATGCTCAAGGGGGCTGGTGGTTAGAGGACTCAGCTGGGATGTGGTAGGTCAAATCTGAATCCCCATTCCAGAGCAGGGACTTGACCCCAAGTCTCTCTTCTGCCTGGTAAGTGACCTAAATACCTATTCGTGGGGGAGGGGGTATCTCGCTCTCCCTTCTGCTGAAGCAGTTCCATGTTGTATAAATAATTAACTACTCAGTGGGCCAGGACTGAAACTCAGGTGTCCTATGCCCCTAGGTGACTGCCCTAACCACTGGGCCATAGCATTGTTCTTCCTGGCTCAGTGACCATTCACATATTTCATACCAAGTGGAACAATTTCACCAGGTGGGGTTGAGAAATACCCACTCCAGAATAGCCAGTAGCCTGGTTTTTAGGGCACTCACCTTGGCTCTGAAAACCAGAGCTTCAAGTCCCTGCTGTAGGGTAGTGATTCAAACCTGCATCTTTCACATCCTAGATGTATGCCCAACTCAGTTGGTTAGAGGTTATAAGGCGGGGAGGGGCATGTCTCCCTGGAGAGTGTTTTGTGAATTTAGTCCTTCATTTCTTTTGCTCGTGTTAAAAATTTTTGAAACAAAACATTTCACTTGAGGTCAAACAAAATATTTTATTTAACCTAAACTCATTATTTTTTAGATTTTCCAGAACTGCCAGTGAACAAAACAAACAAACACAAAAATCAGTTATTCACCCAGCTCTGGTGGTAACCCTCTGCTAACTTGCTTTAGCATATACATGTTTCAGGAAGCCAACAGATTTTGGGGTAGGATAGTTACTTACAGATTTCCTCAAGTACTTCATTCAAAGTTGGTAGCCCTGTGGATGTCAGACCCTGGTGATTTAGCAGCCTAATAGGATTCTGAACGGTTACAGATGATATGTTATTGGTTTGCTCAGAGATATATTATCCTCCTGCCTGAATCTTACAGAAGATGCTGCAGTCAGTGGCATGGTTATTAAGAACCAGCCCAAATGATATTAATAGAAGTACTAACATTACTGCTTAATGACACTGCACCATTAAAATAACATCAGTAACGGGCTAGATGGCATCACACACACACATAAGCAATTGTGTGTCAACAAACTAATGAATTACTTTTATATCCCTGTACATTAATGTTTATTGATGAGTTTGCGGAAAACAAGGGAGACTGTATGTTTTATAGGCAGGCCCTATATTAAAAATAATTGGAGTTTGTGAGCCAGAACATTTCCCTGCATTAAGTATATCAGAAATCTAAAGCTTTCAGTGGCTCCACTCTCTAGCTAGCTACAGCAGCAGCACTTGAATAAAAGAACTCAGAGGTAGAAACGACTTATTATTCTCATAGTCCAAAGCACCATAAAAACACATTATGGTGTCATTGGCCAGTAGTCTTCCTCCACTACTTTTGTAGTCTTCACATAGCCTTGAGAAATGTGCCATACCACATCCCGTACAATTACTCACATTGTCAAACCATATTAACTACATGTACCCTGGACCCCTGTCCCTGTACAACTTGCCAGCAATCTTCCTCTGCTCATCTGACTCACGTCTCCTGCAAACTCAAGTTTGCTTTGTCTGATCATCTTCATGATATCAGGTATTATCCGAGTTATGCTGTAGATTCGGACAATTACCTCTTTGTTAGTCCTATGTGAGATATAGCAAATGAGCATCAATTGCCAGCAGCATTTCAATTCAAAGGCAGAAGCTGTTTAAGGCCTTGTTTGCTTAACACCCATGTCTCACGTGCATGTAGCAAGATTCAGAATACAAAGAGGTGGCAGCAGTTTCATTTTACACTTCATAGTAATTCCTTTGCTTCTCCAAATGTGGCTGAGTGTTGGTAGAACAGCAACCACATGCCCACTTTACATTGCATCTCTAAAGGTATGTCTACATTGCAATTAACCACCCACAGCCTGCCTGGGTCAGCTGATTCAGGCTTGCAGAGCTCAGGCTGAGGGGCTATAAAATTGTTGTGTAGACACTTGGGCTTGAGAAAGAGCCCGAGCTCTGGGACTCTGTGAGTGGGGAGGGTCCCAGTGCCTGGGCTCCAGCCCAAGCCCAGACATCTACAAAGCAATGTTTAGCCCTGCAGCCAGAGCCCCGCAAGCCTGAGTCAGCTGACCTGGGCCAGCCATGGGTCTTTTATTCCAGCATAGATGTTCCCCATGTAATGTTTAGTGGCTCTTATAGTCCTGCTGCCTGGCATTTGAAATTCTCAATGCACTGCAATGCCACCTCAGATCTGGGCAAGAATATCGTCACCACTGTCTTTTCATATGCTATCTTTAAACCTGACTTCTCTGCTTCCATCACTCCCTTGGGTCTGAACCCAGCTTGTTCTTCAGCCAGAAGGTTCTCTCTGTAACAGGTTCTCTGCTCACCACTGGAACACTTCCTTCCTGGGGAATAGCTCTGCCAGGTCTGATGCCCCTCTCTGTTTCTTGTTTACCCTGGGGCCCCTCTCACACTTCAGAAGCTACAGTGCCAGGGCCGGCTCCAGGCACCTGCCCAGCAAGCAGCTGCTTGGGGCGGCAAACTGTGAGGGGGGCACTTCAGTGGTGGGTCCAGGTCTTCAGTGGTGGGTCCCCCACTCCCTCTTGGAGCGAAGGACCAGTTGCTGAATTGACGCCAAAGACAGAAGCGACGGCAGTAGAGCTGCAGATCGCAGGGTTTTTTGGGGTTGTTTTTTTTTTGCTGCTTGGGGTGGCAAAAACCATGGAGATGCCCCTGTATAGTGCTTCCTCTTAATGACTGGGGGTGCTCCCTCTTTTGTGGCTTGGCTCTCCAGCAGGGTCAGTATAGTTTTCCCCTTGCGGGATATCAAATTCTCACTGGACTGGCTGACCAGGTACTGTTCCCAGCAGTTTTTGAATTCAAGGCAATGCCACTTCCCCAGTGGCTGGTAGGTGTACCTGGGTCCACCCTCTACTCCGGGTTCCAGCCTAGGGTCCTTACAATCAACAGCTGAGGTCTGCTCCATTGCAATATCCTGCTGCCATTTCCCTGGGCGGCCTCCTCTCCACATCTATCAGGCTTCTTTCTCCACCATGCCTCTGGGCAAACCCTTCCTGCAGGGCCAGGATCCCAGGGCTTCTACTTTCCCCCCGGGTTTCCTCCTTTCCCTCTCTAAGCCCACAGAATAACTTCAGGCTTTCACACTGCTTCCTCCTTCTACTCTCCCTTCCTGACCTTATACCAGCCCTGCCTGATCCTGCCCAGTTGGGTTCCATCCTCAGTCCGTGCTTGCTTATCAAGCCTAACTCTCCCTCAAGTGTGGCCTATCAGGTTACTTAACCCCTTCTGAGCCACATTAGCCCTTCCTAGGATAGTGTGGTGGGAGAACGCCCTATCACACTCTCTTTCTTGGGCACAATTCAGTTCAGGATGCTGGGCAGCAGTGTTTTGCTAGGGTGTATCAATAATGAGTCTGGGTGGTAATGTCTACAAGCAGCTAGGTCCATAGGTGCTGGAACAAAGGGTACTGAAGCACCCCCCTTGAAGTAGCAATATTGACCCAGATACATGGTCTTCACCTTCAGCACCCCCACCGCGAAAATTGTTCCAGCACCTCCGTCCGGGTCACCCTTTTTATGAACAGGAACATTCAGGGACTGTGTCCAAGTCTTGAGCCATCATCTTCCAGACTCCCTGTTCACAGTGACAAGCTAATGATATGCCTGGATGAGTGCACCTCCATCCATTTTAATTATTTCTGTTTGTACGTTATCCAATTCAGAGCGTTTATGACTTTTTGGCGTCCACATTCCATCCTCAACTTTGATTGTAGGAAGAGCATCATTCGGATAAGTTGAGTTTTGCACATAGATCTCTCGATCGTTTTTCACATCCATCTTAGAATTTGTTGTGTTCATATTATGCCGTCTTCAGCAATACCTACCTCAAAGGGTGGGTAAAATGATATTTTTCCTGCCAGAGAAACCATTTGAAAGAGTCTTGATGGTTTGTTGTAGACCCTTCTAGCATCTTTTGCAGCAAAAGAGTTCCTTATAGTGATGCACTATTGTTCAAGCCAGTCTTCTTTTGCCACTTTAATTAGTGCATCTATTTCTCACATCATTCAAGAATACTTCTCCCCTGCAGTTTCGTCCATCTTCCTTCCATCTTAGGTTCTATCTAATACATCTTCCTATCCAGCCAATTCAGGATTGTTCTTTACCATCCATTATCTAGTGATCTGCCTGCCCGGCCTTCCCCTGCCCGGCTAAAGCAATAGTTTTTAATCAGAAGGCTACCAGCAATTGGATGGGTCTGGCTTCAAGCTGAGCCAATTCCTTCCCTGAAGATAGGAAGGGTGGTCTAGTGGATAGGACAATCATCTATGCGCTTGATTCCTGGCTCAGCCACAAACTTCCTGTATGACTTTGAGAAAGTTATTTAATCTCCTCTGTGCATCAATTGGCCACCTGTAAATTGGGGATTATACTTCTCATAGCTGGTGGTGTAAAAGATTCCCAACTTCTTAGGGGTGTTGTGAAGACTAATCCATTAATAATTGTGAGGTGCTACAGTCATGAGGGCCACCTAAGTACCTGGCTTTTATCTCTAGATTGCTAGTCTGAATCCACCACAGATCTCTGCTAGCTGATTTCTGTTACCATCTGATGGCTCTTTGCTGGTCGATGCAAAGTGAATTTGATAGTCTTGCTCCATTAATTAGCGGACAAGTGTCTACATTACATAAACTATATCTGTGTGTTATACCCCAGGGATGGATACAGTATAATAAATAGATGGACAGACAGATCCAATCTATCATATTTCTAATGCATGTTGGCTGTCTTAGTAGCAAGGCTGAGCACTAACTGAACCAAGGAAACCGAAGTAGCCTTTGGGATGATGCCCCAAGTTCAAAGCACATTAGTGGGGCAGGGTCTATGGGAAACTTGCACTCCTGCTGCTGGCACTGTGCCTGTTCTGAGGTTAATAGGATCATTAAGCCTCACTCTTCTCTCATGAATGTTATTTTTACACTAGTGTGGTCACTGACCCCTTCTAGCTAGTCATGAGTCAGGCCTTGCAACTCCTAACACTCTCAGTCAAACATAAGATTAATTTCATAAAGCAAAGCAAAATGGAGCCTGCAGTTAAAATTAATGAAAAGTCTTGGAGAACCTTGCTATAAAAGGTTCCTAATGATTATCTCCTCTGAGCCACAATCCCATGCCACATATCTATCCCCTGCGGTACAAGAGCAACACCACTCTGAATTGTGAAAGTGAAAAGTCAGCTGGTTCTATGAGTTGTTTTTTAGGCTGCTTATTGTCATCCCTTGTATAAAAGGTTCCAGGGGGCAGGTCTGTGCTCCTTGTGAATGGCTTAAGATATATGAATGCTGCACTAATGTTTGACCTTTATCTCCGCATAATGATGGGGACATTTATTACATTTTCCTCCATCCTGCGTACATGTCTATAAAATATAATGGGGCCTCACGCCAGTGCCTTTAGTTCTTCCTTGTTTCCGAGAAGTGATTAACGCAGTGAAGTAGCTAATTAAACATTTTGTCAGTGTGGCATTCAGAAATAATTGCAATTTCTAATGATAGCACCGTGATAAATGAAGGAGTTAATGTATTCCAATGGCACCCAGACAATGCAGATAAAATGATCAAACTGCATCCTGGTTCCTCTTTTGAATGTTCCCCTACCCCCGGCTTTGCTCTTCTAAGTGGGTCAGATCTCCAAGCCAAAGACACAGAGATCTGTTGCAAATGGAGCAGCAGGCAGCTTGACAGAGACAACTTGCAAAAAGTGGGCACGTTGGGGCACTTCTCCCTGCCATTGAAGAGACCAGCCAATGGCAGATCATCCCCCAGGAAAGGACACTTCCCAGGACTGTTCATGCAGGCTCAAGCTTCCTTAGCACAGCATTGTCTTCATGCTAAGGTAGAGCTCATGGGGCCGAGTGATGATTCTGCTCAGGCAGTGCTTTTGCGAACAGAAGGTGGAAGCAAGAGAGACAAAAACACAGGCACAGACTCTCCATGCCACGTCAACCAGACTATAGGCAACCGAGTAGCCATCTGGATGGAGCAATATGAGGTTTTTGCTGTTTTTGTCTGCTGCTCAGCTAAAAATAAAACCCTGATGTGTAAGTGAAAGGATTTGGATGAACTTTATGGGGGACAGATTCTCTTCTGTTGCACTGGTGGAAATCCACTGAAGAAGCAATGTTAGCCTGTAGTCTCTAAACGTGCAGGGTGGCAAATAAGAGCAGAATTTGGACCTGAAGCTCTATTGATGAATAGATTTTGTGGTAGTTATAGAATGACCTTTTGGTGTATGTGAATCTGACTTGCAGCAGTGTTATAAGTGTGCTTGAAAAAATGTAGCATTTTGCCTTCCCTTTGGAGTGTGCATGAAGTTAGTGCTCGCAAAACTGCTGGCTTGACAGCTTTGGAGACTGAAGTCCGTCTGTCTGTCAGAGTGCTTGTTTCACCATAATCACAGTATTATCCTCTGTTAATCCACAGAATGTGCATGGCATTAAAATCGGAGGACAAATGTCTCCCACCCACAGAGCCTGATTCAAAGCCGATCAAAATCAATTGGAGTCTTTCCATTGGTTTCAATGCACTGTGGATCAGACCTGGTGTCCGTGTTCCTCAGCTGTGACTTAAAAGGATCTTCTATCAACGAGAGTTCAATTCAGTTTTCTTGGCCCAGTTAGTTCTTGGCCCTTCTGCTGAAACTGCTAAGATAAGTAGCTGGTTATAAATCCCTTTCTAGCAAAAAAGATCATGGAACTTGAAGAACATCAGGGGTGTACATGACAATAGCACTGCCAAATTCTTTAAAAGAAAGCACAGGAAAATTAGTAGCTATCAAAAGGTTTAAAAGGGCTGCAGCAGGTCCGCTAAGGCTACGACTACATGACAAGCTGGAGGGTGACTCCCAGCTCATGGATACATACTTGGGCTAGCACTCATCGAACTGGCATGCTAAAAATAGTAGTGCAGCTGCCATAGAACGAGCAGCAGGAAGCGGTGGCACGGGCTAGCCACCCAAGAACACACCAGTGGGATTCAGACAGGTTTGTACTCAGGGCAGCTAGCCTGTGCAGCTGCTGCAGCTGCCCATGTCGCTGTGGCTTCACTGCAGATGAGAGCTAGCAAGAATTTGTTTATGTAAGCAGGAAATCAGCCCCCTAGCCTGTGCTGCAGAAGTAGCCTAAATCTCTCCTAACACCAGGCTTAGCTTGGCTGAGATTACAGCTAATCAGTTCTTTGCCTTGTTGAGACTAATGTGCGTGGAAAGTCTTTTAATTCTCTAGAAGAAGGTATAAAAATCAACTCACAAAAAATGAAGTTATCATAACCCCTTTCAGCTTCAGAATTCTCTCTTTTGGGTAGGTAGTGAAAAGGGGGAAGAGGGGTCCGGTGGTTAAGGCTCTGACTTAGAACTCTGGCAAGCTAGGTTCAATTCCAGGTTCTGCCAAAGACTCATGTGACCCTAAGCAAGTCACTCTCACTGCACTTCAGTTCCCTGTCTGTACAAGGGGGGTGGGGTCGTACAACATAATCATGATCTCTCAAGGCTGTGTCAGGGATAAATCCATTAACAGAGACCACTGAGGCCACTTGGTTGCAGGTGCCATAGCAAGGAAAATGCCTGTAAGCCACCTTAGCTGTGTGCAAAGTGCTCAGGTTGTAAGGTGATGGGAACCAGATCAGAACCTAGCTAGTTAAAACCATGCAGACTGAGAGCCCCTAGACTGGAGTTGGTTTGCAATTCCCAATAGATTTGTAGGGTGAGTTGGCTAGAGGCAACCCATGGTCAAATGTAATCCAGGAAGTCCTGAGCAGAATCTGCTGCTGTGTCCATGGAGGGTAGTGTGTGGTGACTATGGTCTCCATGATTTGAGCAGGGGATGTTCCATCTATCTAAGACTAAGGTGCCAATCACATTGGTAGCTAGGAACCTCTCTGAAGAAGAAGGATCATTGCATGATGACATTTATGGTCTGTGTAGGCCCTATTAAAGATGAAGATGGTTTCAAACTGATGTAGGTATGGCCTTGGGGATCCTTTAGTTGGGCAAAGTTTGGCTGCCCTTGAGACAGGGGAAATAATACTGCTAGAGAGGAATAAGCTATATGTTCTGTAATTCTCTGGGCTTTTGAAAGATAAGATGACAGTTTTTGAGGGTTTTTTTGTTCCCTCCCTTGTTTCTAAGGATACAGCAATTATTGCAGTCATGGTGCTAATTCTCTCCTAGGCGTAAAAAAGAATTAATTTAAAAAAAAAACATAGAAAACCACCAGGATACGGTCTTAGAATTAAAGCAGCAGGAGAGCTTTGTGTTCATTGTATTCCACATACTCAGTTTGCTGTGATTTGCATAGCTAACATCACTGCATTGGACAATCAGAGGCAGCCTGTAAACTGTGTGCTTCAGCAAAGCCTCACACTGTATCAAGCTGAGGATTCAACCCTGAGTGACTCAAAGGCCATGTCTACATCTAAAATTTTGCAGCGCTGGTTGTTACAGCTGTATTAGTACAGCTGTATAGGGCCAGCGCTGCAGAGTGGCCACACTTACAGCAACCAGCGCTGCAAGTGGTGTTAGATGTGGCCACACTGCAGCGCTGTTGGGCGGCTTCAAGGGGGGTTCGGGGAACGCGAGAGCAAACCGGGAAAGGAGACCAGCTTTGCCACGGTTTGCTCTCGCGTTCCCCGAACCACCCTCAAACCGCAGGGAAGGAGACCTGCTTGCTTGGGGGTTCGGGGAACGAGAGAGCAAACCGGGAAAGGAGACCAGCTTCGCCGCGGTTTGCTCTCGCGTTCCCCGAACCACCCTGCAAACCGCAGGGAAGGAGACCTGCTTGCTCGGGGGTTCGGGGAACGAGAGAGCAAACCGGGAAAGGAGACCAGCTTCGCCGCGGTTTGCTCTCGCGTTCCCCGAACCACCCTGCAAACCGCAGGGAAGGAGACCTGCTTGCTCGGGGGTTCGGGGAACGAGAGAGCAAACCGGGAAAGGAGACCAGCTTCGCCGCGGTTTGCTCTCGCGTTCCCCGAACCACCCTGCAAACCTCAGGGAAGGAGACCTGCTTGCTCGGGGTTCGGGGAACGCGAGAGCAAGCCGGGGAAGGAGACCAGCTTGATTACCAGAGGCTTCCTCAGGTATGCTGGGATACCTGCTTATTCCACGGAGGTCAAGAAAAGCGCTGGTAAGTGTCTATACTTGATTACCAGCGCTGGATCACCAGCGCTGGATCCTCTACACCCGAGACAAAACGGGTGTACGGCCAGCGCTGCAAACAGGGAGTTGCAGCGCTGGTGGTGCCCTGCAGATGTGTACACCTCCTAAGTTGCAGCGCTGTAACTCCCTCACCAGCGCTGCAACTTTCTGATGTAGACAAGCCCAAAGATAGTGTCTGAAAGCTGTCAGTGGAAGACATTTTATAGGATGCATATATTCCATCACGTCCAGAGACGAGAAAAGGGGGCACATTTTCACCCTGAAAACTCATGTCCCAGGAGTGCTGGGGCTACCCACAAAACTATAAAGCAGCACCTTTTAACATAGCAAAAGGAAATATTTTTAGTCCACAGAATATAATAAACCTGTGGAACTCCCTGCCATGAGGTATTATAGGGGAAAAGAGTTTAGCTGTAGGATTTCTTAAAAAATGTTTAGACACTTCTGTGAAAAATAAGAATATCACAAACTGGATAGGGTAAAACTGTATAACTAATAGCATCTTTCGTGCTTCAGGACATCAGCCACTAATTAATTAGAACTGTTCGTGATTAAATAGCAACCAGAGGCCTGTGGGGAGAAGTTTGCATGAGCCCATCGCCAGTAGCTGAGGCACCATTTCAGTCATGAGCCAGTGCAGCTAAGCATTGCTAGCCTCCTTTGCACAATTCAGAGTGTCTGTGCTTCCAAACATTTTTGCATGTGAAATGGTTTTGCTATGTTCTCACACAACAGTTACCCCAAAGAAGTTCAGCCCCTAGTCCACTTTTTGTTTCTCTAGTTTGAACAGCTTCTCTCATGGCATTTTGGTACTTCCAGCTGGAGCCAGGAAATGTCAAGGCCAGTCCTTAGTCACCCATCCCTAGTAGCCAGACACAAATGCTGATCACAGTCCATTGCAGGTGTAAAGGAGAGCAGATGAAGGCTATTTCGTCACCACTGGTTGGGAACAGAAACTTTTAAGGGGTAGCTCTTTAGGCTGCCTGACTGCATTTCAAGCAGAGCTATCACCCTACAGAGTTCTGTGCTTAAATGAGGCTGACATGCCAGAGACCTGATGTGGGCAGACAAGAGAGTAAAGGCAATGCGATTGCTACAGCACTGAACCAGCCCCCCGGCCCCACTCATCTGCCATGGGCAGTCTATCTGCCCACCCCAAGAGGGACGGGAGCTGTGCTTTCCTTTATGGGGGAGGCAGTCTCCATAGGAAAGTGCCAGATGCCTAGATGTAATGAGAGCAGACAGGAAGAAGTGGTCTCTACTGGCCCGTAGGTATTTTTACATGCCTTCAAAGCTTCCAACTGCCTCAATGAATTTAGGTCAAGGGAACTGCCATGCAGATTAATAGAATGAATCTTGGTCCATAGGAAACACTTGTTGGGCAGCATCAGGATACTGGAGAATGGCTTACCTAAGGTTTCATTGAGCTATGTGTTGTGTTGAATCACTTTCAAAAACAGGATGAAGTGCAACAGGGCATAGGCAAAGGCAAGCTGACGTGTCTCAGGCACCATGTTTTGGCTCTTGTAGCTGCTAGTAAGTCATAGAAATTGCTTGCTGCTATGATGTTGACTCCTGGCAAACGCTGGATGGTAACTCACCAGCAAATTATGCCCAAGAAGAAAATGGTTTATACTGATGGGTCAAGGGGTTTGTCATGTACATGTGATCCTTGTTACTTTAAGTTTGCCATTTGACTACATATTGTAAGTGGCCCCGTCCCCAAGCCTGTATCCCAGAGAACGCTGATGATTTGCACAGAGGAGGGGTTTTAGCTTCCTGTATACAGATAAGGGGATGAGGGTGTCATAGCAGAGCTTAGATAGCAGTGGGAAGGGCAGATTGCGGTGATGATAACTGAAGGGGAATTAGTGACTAGATTTAGAGACTGGATATAGAGGGAGAAGGGGAGTGAAGGGGGACAATCAATGCCAAGACCTTAAGCCTTGAGTCCGGACACAAGGACATTGGACTTGTCAATAGCAATAGAGAGAACCATGTCTGATATATCTCTTGTAAGGTGGTATTGGCAACACTAGGAGTATCTTTAGTTCTTCTTTGAATGAAGCTGGTGTTAGACTGGCAGGCAAGAAGCTCTGGATTTATCCATAGGACAGGGATCGCATGAACAGTGTCAGTCCAAATAGGCCCTCCCCCCCCCCCCCCGTCATCCTCTCTGCCCTACCAGTGTTCTCCAGCCCTGACATGCTTCTAGGGAGAGAAGAAAATTCAGTCTCTGTGGCTGATTTGGTCCTTGATGCTTGTGCCAAGACTGACGAGTTGATCTGCCTATCCTCCAACTTCCCAGCTGGCTCCTTAGCTCCTGGCCTTCCTGCTTGGTTTCTCATCCACACTCCAGATCTGCCTCATCTGGCCACCTTGTTAGGGAGTCACGGACTTTTGGACTGCTGTCAGAGTGGGCAGGGCTGATATCTGAGACTCCTTCCCTCCCTCCCTCACCAGCAAATCACAGCTCTTTTATAGGGCCAGCTGTGGCTTGACTGGGGCATGGCCCCAGCTGTGGCTGCTTCCCCAATCAGCCTAACTTGGCTGCTTTCCCCCTGTTCTCCAGGAGTGGGGCAGCTGCCCCACTACAGGACCATAGTTCAGGTTCCAGGTGGCACCCTTTTTCTTTCATTCAGATGATGTATTCATTAATATTCATACCTCTGTCAGATAATGTCCAGGTGTAAGCCTATAAATATTCACAAGTCACTGTTTGTGTGGGAGCATAAATCTACATTTATCTAAGCATGAATGTGAAATTACCCAGACAGACTATGAATATTCATAATCTAAATACACTCAGAATTGCCCATAAACTGTCTTCTTTTTCAGCTCCTTGAGCTAATGGTTCTTTCATTACTAGCCCAGGGCTTCACAGCAACTGGTCAGAATAGACAATAAAATGTATCACTGCATCTGCTGGTTACTCATGAAGTGATGATCAGAGTTCAGGATGAACCCAGAATCACCCTGCACTCTCTAGCTCAGTGTAGATGTAATTGGGAAAGGGCTACTGTGTAAATCAAATCTGGGTTGCATTCTGTCTGCATTCTCTCTTTATGTGATGTCTGGACTAAACTGACTCACTATGAGTCAAAGCAAGATTTTGCTAATTTCTAGAGCCACAAACACAGTAGCTTCAGATGTGGTAACACCTTGCATAGATGTAAATGACTACTCTAGGGAGAGGGATGGGTGGAGTTACTCTGGGACTGGTCAGAAATTGAATGATTATTATTAATAGTTTGTAGTGTGGTATTGCCCCGAGGATTAGGGTCCCATTGTTCTAGGAGCTGTATAAATACACACAAAGACATGTTCCTTGTCCCAAAGGGCTTCCAGTTTAACTTATTTGTGATTAAATTCTTTCTTTTTTCACCCATTGTGGAGGAATCGGGGGCAGGGTGATTACTCGCCTAATTCATCACTAGTTTTGAATGCTGTGGAAATGGGGTCTGATAAAAAACAAGACTCCCACTGACTTCGCTGAGCTTTGGATCTTGAAAACCTAAAGCAGACAGAAGTCATAGGAGTTCTGATCGGTGTGAGACTGCAGGATCAACCTCTGTTGCTCCAACCACAGCAACCTGCCCTGATTATGTTCAGTTCTCGCCTATGCAGCACACTGTGCTTTACAGCTAACAGATTAGCTGCTGCAAATTAAATATTTATAAAAACTCTGGCACGGGGGAGGCTCAGGCCTTGGCTTCAGCTGGAATAAGGAATATGTTTTGACATCTTGTTGGAATCTCATTGCACAGCACGGACAGGGAACAAGAGAACAAAGAGTGACCCAGAGTCCCTTTTGGAGAAGGCAGGGAAAAGAGAGGGAAGAGCAGCATTAAGGGATCACAGGGAACAAAGGCGAGTGTAATGATTTACCAACTTGGCCCCACATGAATGTGCTATGTCACAACATAAATAACAAAGGCTGTGCTCATTCACCTGGAAAAAGCAAACAACTTAAATCCCTCGGGAATGGGAGTGATTCTGACAGACCAGTTTATACCAGGAAGCCTGTGACTGCACCGAGCTGGACGTGTAGAGGCATGATGGGAATGCTTGCATTTGTATTAGGCCATGTCTACATCTAAAATTTTGCAGCGCTGGTTGTTACAGCTGTATTAGTACAGCTGTATAGGGCCAGCGCTGCAGAGTGGCCACACTTACAGCAACCAGCGCTGCAAGTGGTGTTAGATGTGGCCACACTGCAGCGCTGTTGGGCGGCTTCAAGGGGGGTTCCGGGACCGAGAGAGCAAACCGGGAAAGGAAACCAGCTTCGCCGCGGTTTGCTCTCTCGGTCCCGGAGCCAGCCAGCAAACCGCAGGGAAGGAGACCTGCTTGCTCGGGGTTCCGGGACCGAGAGAGCAAACCGGGAACGCCGCGGTTTGCTCTCTCGGTCCCGGAGCCAGCCAGCAAACCGCGGGGAAGGAGACCTGCTTGCTCGGGGTTCCGGGACCGAGAGAGCAAACCGGGAACGCCGCGGTTTGCTCTCTCGGTCCCGGAGCCAGCCAGCAAACCGTGGGGAAGGAGACCTGCTTGCTCGGGGTTCCGGGACCGAGAGAGCAAACCGGGAACGCCGCGGTTTGCTCTCTCGGTCCCGGAGCCAGCCAGCAAACCGCGGGGAAGGAGACCTGCTTGCTCGGGGTTCCGGGACCGAGAGAGCAAACCGGGAACGCCGCGGTTTGCTCTCTCGGTCCCGGAGCCAGCCAGCAAACCGCGGGGAAGGAGACCTGCTTGCTCCGGGTTCCGGGACCGAGAGAGCAAACCGCGGCGAAGCTGGTTTCCTTTCCCGGTTTGCTCTCTCGGTCCCGGAACCCCGAGCAAGCAGGTCTCCTTCCCCGCGGTTTGCTGGCTGGCTCCGGGACCGAGAGAGCAAACCGCGGCGTTCCCGGTTTGCTCTCTCGGTCCCGGAACCCCGAGCAAGCAGGTCTCCTTCCCTGCGGTTTGCTGGCTGGCTCCGGGACCGAGAGAGCAAACCGGGAAAGGAAACCAGCTTGATTACCAGAGGCTTCCTCCTTCCACGGAGGTCAAGAAAAGCGCTGGTGAGTGTCTACATTGCATTACCAGCGCTGGATCACCAGCGCTGGATCCTCTACACCCGAGACAAAACGGGAGTACGGCCAGCGCTGCAAACAGGGAGTTGCAGCGCTGGTGATGCCCTGCAGATGTGGACACTCTCAAAGTTGCAGCGCTGTAACTCCCTCACCAGCGCTGCAACTTTCTGATGTAGACAAGCCCTTAGGAAATACAACCTGCCCTCAAGGGCACTACGGGACTCTTAGATGTAAAAGAAGACATGGAGTAAACCTCTGTGAGACTCATGGTGCCCGAACAATGTTAGCAGGTAATATCTTCCCTTTTGTATTGCCTTTTAGCTTGAAGCCACAAGAGACACTGCAACCATCTCCGGGGTGTTGGCAGCTGTTTAACAGTGCACAGCAGGGCTACACAACAGCTTAGGAACTGAAGAATTCTGCCTGTCATTGAAAATGCAGTGGGGGCTGGTATTGGCTGGCTTGAAATTTGGTCACGATACCAGGGCTGACTGCAAAAAGTACCAGGGGGTCTGGAACAGCTTTCCAATACGAGTAGTGGGGGCAAACAATTCAACTAATTTGAAGGTGGAACTTGGTAAGTTTATGAAAGGGATTATATCATAGGATTGCCTGTGATAGAAGAGGACTTGACATAATGACCCAGGAGGTCCCTTCCACTCCTCTGTTCCTATGTAATGATCTCAAGAGGTTATGGCATTGGTTTACCTGCAGCATGGGTGTCCTGCAGCACCGCAGAAGCAATGATTCAGGGTGGACTCAGAGAACAATTCCACCTTTGATTGCCCACCCTGAGGCAACAGATCAAGGTGAGCACAGAGAAGAGTGCCATTAACTCTGTGCCCTGCAGCATCTAGCTATTTCCTTGGTGTCCCATCCCAATATTTCTCAGGCCAATGCCGCCTCGGATGGTGAGACCCATCAGAATTGCAGCAGGGCGGAAGAACTGTGTGGTTATAGTTCTATAAAGAACAGGGTCCTGCTGAGCGGGTGGAGGAAGGACTCGGGGAAACTGCAATTCCAGCAAAGGGCAGGGGAAATGGAAGTTTCATCCAGAAAAGAACCAATCAGACAGGTTTGAGTTTCCTTTGTGTTAACTAAATTTGGTTGTAGCTTTCCAAGAAAAATTAGGGAAGCTCCATTGCTTAACTGTTGTGAAAAAAGGACTGGACAAGGTGACTGGTGAACATGCTGTACTCAGACATCCTGCTTTGGCTAGACAGGAGATGAGCAGGATGAACTAACAGGTCTTTTCTATTTAGTTTAGTTATAGTAGGTACATTGCTTTAGGATTCTGTAATTAGGCTTTTGCCAGTGGTCTTTAGACATCTCCCATGACTTGTGGTGGCAAGGGGCTGGGAGAGTAAATGACTTTTCAGTTTAATAGTTGAACAAAAAAAAATTTTGATTAATTTTAATTTTTTTCTTTCGTTTTGTTTCATTTGGTTTTTTAAAAATGTTTTATTTAATTAAATGGAGGTAAATTCTGAAGTGAAACATCTTTCCCAAATGAAAAGGCAAAATATTTCCAAATTTCTGTTTTCATTTCATTTTTTGTGGCCGAAACCGTTTACTGAATTTGACCCAAATTTGAGAGTCATTTCGGTTGTCCCGAATCTGCATTTTTTTGGGGAAAAATTATGTGTGAAAAAATTTGCCCAGCTCTAATACTGGCCACAATTGACTACCCCTAATGGGACAATTCCCTCTGGTCCTTTCCATTAAGAACCCAGTGTAGATGCCAGCTGCCCCCTTGTTACTTACTTCTTAGAGGTAGAAGGTTTGTGGTCTCTCCTGGGATGGGCTGCATTGATTTCTCAAAAGCAGCCTCAGATCACAAGGAGTTTTATTAAACAGACAAAATCATATCAAAGTATTATGAACCTGATTCTCCTCTTGTAAACATTCTTGCCTATGAGGTATTGTTTCAGGTTTTTGGCAGACTCAGGAAAACAGTGCTACCTTGATTTGCACTTGATTCACATTTAGAAAGATTTCTTTGCAACCATGAGAGTTAGAAACTTATGTTTTTTTCTTTAAATGGAAGCTCAGATTCTGCAGAATCTGAACAGGCCATGTGGGCCACACAAACACATCAACATAGTAGGGCACTTGGCACCACTAGACTAACTTGACAGTGGTCAGGCAGCTGGCGTGCTAAGACTACTGCTGATCATGTTGACCAATATTGTGTCATCGTTTTCTTGAGCTCACCCATCTTTCTGTTTCCATCTGCTGTCTCTTGTCTTGATTGTAAGCTCTTTGGGGCAGGAACTGTCTTTTTGGTTTATGTTTTGTAGAACACCCAGCACAATGGGATTCTGCTCCATGAATAGGGCTCCTAAGTGCTACCACAATACAAATAATAGCAGCAAAGAATTCTGTGGCACCTTATAGACTAACAGACGTTTTGGAGCATGAGCTTTCATGGGTGAATACCCACTTCATCAGATGCATGTAGTGGAAGTTTCCAGGGGCAGGTATATATGTGCAAGCAAGCTAGAGATAATGAGGTTAGTTCAATCAGGGAGGATGAGGCCCTGTTCTAGCAGTTGAGGTGTGAAAACCAAGGGAGGAGAAACTGGTTTTGTAGTAGGCAAGCCATTCACAGTCTTTGTTTAATCCTGAGCTGATAGTGTCAAATTTGCAGATGAATTGAAGCTCAGCAGTTTCTCTTTGAAGTCTGGTCCTGAAGATTTTTTGCTGCAGGATGGCCACCTTAAGATCTGATATAGTGTGACCAGGGAGATTGAAGTGTTCTCCTACAGGTTTTTGTATATTGCCATTCCTAATATCTGATTTGTGTCCATTTATCCTTTTTCGTAGAGACTGTCCAGTTTGGCCGAAGTACATAGCAGAGGGGCATTGCTGGCGTATGATGGCGTATATTACATTGGTGGATGTGCAGGTGAATGAACCGGTGATGGTGTGGCTGATCTGGTTAGGTCCTGTGATGGTGTCGCTGGTGTAGATATGTGGGTAGAGTTGGCATCGAGGTTTGTTGCATGGATTGGTTCCTGAGCTAGAGTTACTATGGTGCAGTGTGCAGTTACTGGTGAGAATATGTTTCAGGTTGGCAGGTTGTCTGTGGGCAAGGACTGGCCTGCCACCCAAGGCCTGTGAAAGTGTGGGATCATTGTCCAGGATGGGTTGTAGATCCCTGATGATGCGTTGGAGGGGTTTTAGCTGGGGACTGTATGTGATGGCCAGTGGAGTCCAGTTAGTTTCTTTCTTGGGTTTGTCTTGCAGTAGGAGACTTCTGGGTACACGTCTGGCTCTGTTGATCTGTTTCCTTATTTCCTCATGTGGATATTGTAGTTTTGAGAATGCTTGGTGGAGATTTTGAAGGTGTTGGTCTCTGTCTGAGAGGTTAGAGCAGATGCGGTTTTACCTCAGTGCTTGGCTGTAAACAATGGATCGTGTGATGTGCCCGGGATGGAAGCTGGAGGCATAGCGGTCGCTAGGTAGATCCAATCCATGCAACAAACCTTGATGCCAACTCTGCCCACATATCTTCACCAGCGACACCATCACAGGAACTAACCAGATCAGCCACATCATCACAGGTTCATTCACCTGCACGTCCACCAATGTAATATACGCCATCATACACTAGCAATGCCCCTCTGCTATGTACTTCGGCCAAACTGGACAGTCTCTACAAAAAAGGATAAATGGACACAAATCAGATATTGGGAATGGCAATATACAAAAACCTGTAGGAGAACACTTCAACCTCCCTGCCCACACTATAGCAGACCTTAAGGTGGCCATCCTGCAGCAAAAAATCTTCAGGACCAGACTTCAAAGAGAAACTGCTGAGCTTCAGTTCATCTGCAAATTTGACACCATCAGCTCAGGATTAAACAAAGACTGTGAATGGCTTGCCAACTACAAAACCAGTCTCTCCTCCCTTGGTTTTCACACCTCAACTGCTAGAACAGGGCCTCATCCTCCCTGATTGAACTACCTCATTATCTCTAGCTTGCCTGCATATATATACCTGCCCCTGGAAATTTCCACTATATGCATCCGACGAAATGGGTATTCACCCATGAAAGCTCATGCTCCAAAACATCTGTTAGTCTATAAGGTGCCACAGAATTCTTTGCTGCTTTTACAGATCCAGATTAACACGGCTACCACTCTGATACAATACAAATAATAATAATAATAGTTAATATTTTTAAGAGAAGAAACAGACAAGAAACTGCTCAGGAGAGCCGGCTGTGTTTAATTCCTATGGCCTTGCAAAGTCTGACAAGCCTGCCAGATTACAAGTCTCATCCAGGGCTGGGGCAAGGGATGCAGCTCTTGTGTTTCCACTGAGTATTTCTAATTGGGTATAGTAGTTGTATTGACTATAAGACCCGTAGACAAACAGTTTTGGTTCTCAGTTTCTTGTAACGCTGAGCAAATACTGGTATCCCCGCCTCCCCATTTTCAGGCTTCCTATCCAAATTTGCCAGCAGACCTATTGAAGCAGTTGGCACCTGGCTCATATAAGGGGCACATCCTCTTCTTGTTCTAGCCTAACCAAACATCATTTGGAATGTGAATTGGTTTCTCGCAGTCTTGGCTCAAATTGGTGACTTGAAACCAATTTGTCAGCTTCTGCCAAATCCCTAAATGTAGACTGAGGGCCCTGGATTTTCCAATAATTCCACCTTAACAGCAATGTATTTTCCCTATCTGTTATGAATACTTGGCAGATGAAAATCCGGCTGCTACACAATACTAGGAATACAAACAACCAGATAGCATGTCTCTGCGGTTTCAGATTTGATGGCGGTGTGCACATATCCTTCTCTAATAAAAGTAAAGTGTCCATAAGGAATGCTACACCTTTAACTTGCACTTTAATAACTGGGAAGAGAACTGAAAGTAAAATATGGTTAAAGCCACGGCGTACCTTCTGACCATGATATTTCACCTTGAAATGACCGTGTCTTGAACAGAAAGTACTTAAAAACTATAAGCTTTGTGGGATACATTACATATGTACCTAGCGCAAAGGGCCCTGACTAGTATCTCTGGGTGTTACTACTACAAGTACCAATAGTAATAATGTAATCTCCCTGGATGATGCACATACAGTTCCAGCAATGCCAGCCTGAGTCCCAAGACAGGACCTAATTGTTGGCCCAATTCCTAGCTTCTTAAATGTTTCCTTTTAAGGGCTAAGGCCCTGATTCTGTTCTCACTTACATCAGTTTTATACCTGCAGGACTCCATTGACTTCATTGTCCAGCACCAATGTATTACTGATTTACACTGGTGTCATCCACAGGAGAATCAGGTCCTGAGTTTGAGTTCAGAATCTTCCTGTTCCTACATGAAGGCAATCCTCTCAGATCCACTCCCTGCATGTATAGGAAGGGATTCTCAGCTGGTGAATCTGACTGGCTAAACCGTCCTTTTTCCCCAAAGTCATTTTCTCAGATCATGCTCTTTCTTTCACCCTCAGATTGAACAGACTTTGGCAAGAAAGTGGTGTCTTGTTCCATTATGTTTCCCACTTTGCAAACCATGTCCTAACAGATTGTTTAGTGTATCACCTCCCCTTGCGATTTTCCAATCACACTTTTACCACGTCCCTGTAGCAATGACAGCAATTGCTTACACAGAAAAATAAGAACTGGAAAGTTGTTTCTCTGTGTATTCTTTAACGTCTCTAATGTGATAAGGGCACTGTCCTATTTGGAAAATGAATTGTTCTCTCCCTCCTGCCTTTTATTGCATTTCCTCCTGCCTCTGTTCTGTTCCTTCCTCTCTCTTGCTGTTCCTGTGAGTGCCGTATGTGGGTCTCAGCACTAGGAGTGAGAATTCAAGTCTCTCTCAATTAGCTGTTCCAGTCACACAGCGCCAGTGCCTCCAGGACCTTAGAATACTGCTCTTTGATGCTCTTTTTGTCGGTATGTATAATATACAAAGCTGTGAAAACTGAGGTAGTTGGGCCTTTTTTCGAACCAGGGTGGAAAGGTGATGACTCATTTTACCAATGACCTATGGAGGAAGCATAATAATTCTCACAGGTTAAACTTGGTGTCTGGTGATGGGTGAAACTTCCAAGGCATTCAGTATGGATAAATATCCACAGCTTCAGAAGTTATTACATGCAAAAAATGCATGGGCTCATCCTGCTTCCATTGAAGAAGTCAATGGGAGTTTTAGCACTGATTTACCTGGGAGCAGGTTCTGGCCCCGCTATTCATTGATGATATTCAAGACGCTCTTGTACAAAGACAAGTAAGGCCTTGGATAACTTGCATCGGCTGATCTTTAATCTGAAAACAGCTACATAAATTTCCTCAGTCTACCACAAGTCTGTCTTTGCAAATAAGCAGAATTGTAATCTGAACATTGGATACGCTCTTAGGCAGAAGCAAAGTGATAGAGAGCTGAGAATTAAACATGACATTGTCAACGTCTTTTTCACATTCTGATTGACCAGTGTCTGCTTCCTGTCACAATGCTGAGGAAGGCATCTTATTAACAATGAGAATGGAAAAACTGAAGGCCATTGTTTTTTATTGTCTAAGTGTGTGCTATAGCACATTGTACACATCTACAAGGTGGGGTAAACACCTGCATGTCAACAACTGGGAAGAACATTCCACGTATGTATTCACATAGGTTAAGAAATCAAATAATTTGTGTTTACATTAGGAAATTATCAGATCTTCAATAGAAATGCCCATTAATCCACCCAACCCACTTCTCTCAGCGTGACAAATACTGATGACATAAACATAATATTTAATACAATGCTTTCATTTGGAAGGTGTACAGAATGACAGTGTCTGGTCAAAGCAAGACTTTAAATGGGCTAGTCCACACACAGGGTTTGTATGGCTTTAACTCCTTCGTTTGAAACTAGTGTGGACACAGTTATACTGGCATAAAGGTATGTGGTAATGCTTGGGCCTACAAATTTACTCTAATTGTGAGCTCAATTGTGAAAAAGTATGTGAAAGTTCATAAGATGTCACCATAACCTATAATGACAAATGTTGATGGGAAAAGATACGAAAGGGAGCTAGAAAGACTGAACTAGTCCAAACAAGAGGGCCTACTGATATAACTCAAGGACTGCGTTAAGCTTATGTTTGGTACACAAGAAAAGAGTGGTACCAGAAATCAGTGAACCAAAATTGGTGTGTCAAAAACAAGGCCTAACTGGTAAATAAAATAACAAGGGGATGGGCTAGTCTGCCCACTATTCCCTTTTTCAGTCCTTGAAGAAAGAGACTTTGGGGAAAAAAATTGGCTAGTGGAGCAATCTTCACTCTCATGGCTGCCACCCCCCATCATCTCCTGGGACCATGGACCTTCTCCATCCTGAGGGATGTCCTGAGCAGACCAGGCCAGAGAGAGGGACCCTGATGACATCACCACCACTGCTGGCTCTTGCTGAATCCCAAACACCACCAGGGATGAAACGGGATTGGATTTTAACAGCAACAGCTCCAGCCCATCTTAACTAACTTCTCTTTTCCCAAAAAGGATAGTTACTGCCATCTCTGAGACTCAGTAAGAGACTATCAGACAAGGGGGCCTTTCCTTCTAAACATTCTCTCCAAATGAAAAAAAGGGAACAAAATATTAAAATAAAAACCTGACAACACTTCAAAATTCAAATTCCTTACCTGTTTTTTTCCTGCTTTTCTTTATCTTTAATAAAAGGTTTAAAGGATTTTAATGGTGTGTTTTCCATAGTGCCTAAAAAAGCTAAAGCTATATACCAGCCCCTAAACCTTGTTTAACACTGTGTAATATTAAACAGTAACTAAGTTATGTTCACACCTTTGTTCCATATATTCCAGCTAAATAAATACAACAGTTGTTTATACCTGTGTAGTTTAGGCCTGTACATTTACAGCCATAAGCTATTACAGTCAAGGTTAGTCTGGTGCTTAGAGAGACAGTGTAGTCAAATAAATCAAGTATTGGCCGGGAATTGAGAAGAGCTGAATTCTAGTCTTGGTTCTACCACTTGCCTGCTGGGTAGCTGTGTCAAGTCATATCACTTCTTTGTGCCTCAATTTTCCCCAACTATCAAGTGGGAACCATGGTACTTGCCTCCTTTGTGAAGCACTTTGAGATCTGCTGATAAGAAGCCATATATATAAGAGCTAGGTATTATTATTGCTAACCGAGTTAATCCTGCCTTAATTCTGACATCGCCCACCTTTGGAGTGCTTGACTTTGTGACCCTAACAGCATTCTTTTTAATGTGAGGTTATTTTTTAAAGTAATATAAATGTAGGTCACTACTTGTGCCTATGTCAGGAAAGAGAGAGCCAGTTTGGAAGAAAATCACATGCAATCTGCTTTGGGAATGTTCCTTGAGAAATGAAGATGCCATTTGCAGGTAGACACAGGAGCTTCACACTGTTCAAGGAGCAGCAGGACCCAAGGTCCAATGGGCAAGCACTTCCAATCCTATCACATTAGAGAATGGGATGCATTGCTAGAGACCTGTATTAAATGCCACAGCTATGGTGACTTAGAGACATGTAGAAAAAGAGGAGAGAGTGGGAAAGAAAGAAAAAAAAAAAAGAGAAAGAAACCAGCCCATGAAACAAACTAATCCACGTACACTAGCAGTTTGGTACTTCCTCCCAGCCTGAGAAAGGAGACGACAAATCCAGGCGTGCTTTGATGACCCCTGAAATACAAGACCTCACAGCAGCCAAAAGAAATGGAAATCCCTCAAAGTAAAACGGGTCGAGAGAGGAAATAGAAATCAAAGGGAAGGTGGAAATAATCCTTACTTGAACTTCCAGGCTAGAATACCGGGCGGGTGCAGAGGCGGGCTACAGCTCAGGGTGCAGCAGGCTGGCAGGTGGGGACTATGTTCCATACAATCCATTAAGCCCCTTTCTGTTTTCACGGTGTGCCAAATGACATCCTCCTCACTTCATTTGCAACTACATTTATTTTTGTTTTTCATCGGAGTAGATTCACCTTATTTCTGTTGCTGGCATCTGCACCTCCTCCTTTTCCCCATAGGAAAAAAAATTAAAATAAGTTATTGGTTCTGCTGATGGATTGCCAGTTAATCCTGCTCGGGCTGCTGTTTCCCTTCTTTAAATATATATTGGAATTTTACAGTCAGATGCCAGAAGGCAGGTGGTGTTCTTAGCAATTTTGCCTAGGCTGTTGCTGTACCACACTCGAGGGGACATAAGCCATTTTAAATGGCTCAATTGAGTTCTCTTTCTTCAACCTTTCCTGTTCTTATTGTTCCCACTTAAAACTAAATGACTTCAGTTCTACTGGAAGATAGGAGACTGACAGTCCTAGAAAATTAACTCCTTTTCTTACAGTTTAGATACTGCATGAGCAGTGGCAATGCAAGCTTCCTCCATGCTGCCTTGAGAATGTGTCTAAGGGTATGTCTACATTCAAGCAGGAGGTGTAATTTCCAGCTTAGGTGGCCATAAGTGCACTAGCTCTGAGCAAGCTAGCACTAATAATAGAAGTGTAGCCATGGCATATGGGCAGTAGGGGGAGCTAGCTGGTCAAGTAAGTATCTGGGGCCTTGAACAGGATTGTACTCAGGGCAGCCAGCCCATCCCACTGCCTGCCCTGCTGCAGCTACGTTTCTATATTTAGCACACCCACTCAATCAGAGCTAGCATATGTATGATTACCAGAGCTGAAACTGGGTGCCATTATATTGGCATAAAAGTGTTTATATTAGTGTAGCTTTCATAAATTTACAGGAATAAGCTATACTGGTTCATGCAGCTACATTCTAGTACAGGGGTAGGCAACCTATGGCACGGGTGCCGAAGGCGGCAAGTGAGCTGATTTTCAGTGGCACTCACACTGCCCGGGTCCTGGCCACTGGTCCAAGAGGCTCTGCATTTTAATTTAATTTTAAATTAAACTTCTTGAACATTTTATAAACCTTATTTACTTTACATACAACAATAGTTTAGTTATATATTATAGACTTATAGAAAGAGACCTTCTAAAAACATTAAAATGTATTACTGGCACGTGAAACCTTAAATTAGAGTGAATAAATGAAGACTCAGCACACGACTTCTGAAAGGTTACCGTCCCCTGTTCTAGGATAACTGCGTCCACAGGCGGGGATTGTACTACTTTATCTGTACCTTGTTCAGACTGATATGCTGTAGTTAAAGCAGCTGCTTAAGTGCTCAGTTGGATAGGCAGGACTTAAGCATAAGCATGAGTGGCTTTTTCTGAGTGACAGAGTGTGGTCCAGTAGATGGGGGACTGGGTTGGAAGCCAGGACAGCTCAGGACTGTTCCTGGTTCTGCTGCTGCCCTGCTGGGTCATATTAACTTCACTGTGCCTCTGTGTCTCCTCTCATCCATTGTGTGTCATGTGTATTTAGACTGGACGCTCTTCTGGCCAGGGACTCTCTCTTAGTATGTGTTTGTACAGCCTCTAGCACAATGGAGCCCTGATCACAACCTGGGACTTCAGTTACCACCGGAATATAAATAATAAGTGCTTTGCTGAGTAAGGGCCCAAGTGCCAGCTGTGTGGTGGCTTACTGCAATGTGGCCACTTACCCACTTGGAACAGGCTTACCTCCTCCTGCAACATACCCAGGTTCAGAGCTTTAATTGTAGAGGATATTTCTGACTGCAGATTGAGCAAGAGTAATGCAAGGCCATTCCCCAAGTCACCGTTTAAACTGCCTTATTTTCCACAGTGAAGTTCCCCCGCCCCATCTCCACCCCTCTTCCTTCACCATGGAGTAGATGTAAATAATCATTTATAAATTTATCCCAAAGCCAGATGACCTCAGGTGCAGTGATCTTTCCCACTGTTTGTTTGTTTTTCTTTAATACAGAGAGAATGAGATCCACAGCCCAGTGGAAACAGAGGCAGCCTCCTGTAGGCATTTAACTTATTTGCAGAGTCCCATCTCATGAGCTTTCTTAAGGGAAAGAACTGAAAAGGTAGCTGTTGTCTGACATATGTGCATTGCACAGTCGTACTTTTTTTGTTTGGCTTGTAAAGGGTTAAATCTATTCTCAGCAAAGGCCCTGGGTTTAACTAAGCAAAACCCACCTGGATTCTATGTTCTTATTGTTTTCCCCCCACCTCTGTCTCTGGTTGGAAGCCCTGGAGCCCTGTTAGGTATGTCAGCACTGCAATTAGATGCCCATGGTTGGCCAGTGCATGGGGCTGGGGGTGGGCTCAGACTAAGGGGCTGTTTAATTGTGGTGTAGATGTTCTGGCTTGAACTGCACCCTGGGCTCTGGGACCCTCCCATCTCGCAGAGTCCTAGATCCCGAGTTACAACCTGATCCCAAACATCTGCACTGCAATTAAATAGCCCCTTAGCCTGAGCCCTGTGAGCCTGAGTCATGGCCAGCCCTGTGGGTTTTGATTGCAGTGTAGACATACCCATTGTGTCTCCATGTCCTTATTTCAATGGCAGGAATGGGGGAGAAACTGATCTTCCATTTGGAGGTGTATCTTGTATGAGAGCAATGGAGAGAGAATCCCCAAAGGGGCATACAGCTCACATTACGGAACTAGATGGAGTGTCAGTACTTTATCTGCTGCCCCCCCTTTAGAAAGACATGGAGGCTGCTGCTATAGCAGTGTCTAAAAAGCATCGGTGCATCTTGATGGCATTTCACGGAGCCTGTTTTTATCACTCACCCTGGCACAGTATAAAAAATGTACATGCTGTAGAAACCGGAGAATTTATAAGGTTGCTGGACACAGCATTCCAGCAGCAATTGCATCAGTGCCAAACACAGAGGAAAAATAATCTCTCTACTCCTACTTGAGATGCCCCTGTTTATGCATCCAAGGATTTCACTAGTCCTTCAGGCCACAGCATTACACCACAACCCTCAAATCTTTTTCAGAGCCACTGCTGCCCAGGCAGAGTCCTCATCCTGTAAGCCTGGTCTGCATTCTTTGTTCCTAGGTGTATACATTTATATTTAGATGTATTAAAACACATTGTTTGTTTGCAGCCAGATTACCAAGTGAGCCCCAGTAGTCTGCACTAATGACCTATCCTCTTCATTATTTAGCACACCCCTAATTTTTGTGTCACCTGCAAACTTTATCAGTTATGATTTTATGTTTTCCTCAAGGCCATTGATAAGTGTTAGCTAGTGCACTGGTGCTGAGCAGCGGGCAGCCGGGCTAGATCCCTCTGGTGGCTCTCAACCTGCTTCTATTTAAGGCAGAAGCCTTGCAAGAGGGGTTGGGAAGTATAGGGCCTGAGCCAATCCCACTGAAGCCTAAGGGAGTCTTTCCAACCTTCCAGCCTGCAGTGGGATTTGGAATAGGTTAATTGTCTCAGCAAAGGTGGCTCTTCAGAAAGAACCATCCTCTTGGCGTTGGGAAATGCTGGGAAGTGGAGAAGGGCCAGGATAGCAGAACAAAGCTTGGTCATGGTGCACAATCCCTTGGGAACCTAGAGCTGCACAATAGACCAAGGTTTTAAACATAACCGCCCCTGTTCGTGTGTGTATATATAGTACAGATAGGCCAGAGCTGCAACATTCTATGTGGTTCAAGGTGACTTGGTTCCAGGATTCTGGTCCATTTTATAGAGATGGGCTAGAGCTAAGAAGCTCCGATCCAGGTCCAAATACTAAAGGTTCCAGGTGTAGGTGTAGGTGAGGGGTTGATCCTCCCTACTCCAGTCCCACCTCCAATACATAGCTATCAAATGCTGATGTTAATCTATTGCCCTTGTTCCACATGCTTTGTATGGCGGAGTCCCCTTTCACCATTTGTGGTTTAGGATGATAAACGCCCTGATCTTTATCTCCTCTGTCTTCGAGCTATCAATCATCATCATCATCATCACCCTAGCACCTACGAACCCCAGTCATGGACTAGGAGTGGGATCCCAGGATACTGTAAGCCACAGCACCATACTTTTGCAGGAGTCCACCTTGCCTCTAGTGGTTGCAGCTGTTTCCATGTTGATTAACCTGCTGCAGCTCAGTTGAGTGCTTTTGTTACATAATAAACACTGCTATTGTTTATTAAACACTGCCACTACCTGCATCTGACGAAGTGGGTATTCACCCACGAAAGCTCATGCTCCAAAACGTCTGTTGGTCTATAAGGTGCCACAGGATTCTTTACTGCTATTGTACTGGGCCTTTGATGAGTTGCTGGCAGTGCGTCACAAGAACTGAATATCCTGCTGCTTTCATCTGTGGTGGGACAGACAAGTGGGGGGTGCGTTTTTTATTTGTTTGTATATTTTGATATTGGCGTATTCACCTTTTTACAGTCAGCTGCTCACTTTTGTAAATGAAATTTTTCCCAGGAACACTGACCAAACTCTCTTGTTTCCCAAGGTTTGCAGTGTCCACATGTATTCCACTCTGCAGTGAATAATGTCAGAAACTTCCCCCACACTCCGATGCAGGAGGACTGGAAATGAAAGAACTGCTCTGGAAAAATTATTAGATTTTAGTCTCTTCCTTAGCTGCTTCCCCATCGCCAACATGGGGTTACGAACACAAAAGGGACTGCAAAAATGACATGGCGGGACCTGATATTTATTCTCCCGCAGTGGCTTCTAGATCCAGCTTGCCTGGGTCGCAAGTCAGAAGGGCCTGTTGCCTCACAGCCTTGCTCCTTGTCGCATTATTTATATCAGTGCAAAGTGGGTGTAAAACAATACTAGGCTGATCTGACAGCATTTTACATCCACTTACATGGGGTTAAGCGTGCAAAGCAGAGTGGGCTAGTGCTTCTAAGTGGCAAGTCAAACCAGTATTTCAGAAGTTCTTTTTGTCTCACCGGTCATCTGCAGCAATAGAGTTCACCACTTGACTGTCAAGGTCAGAGGGGTAGCCGTGTTAGTCTGGATCTGTAAAAGCAGCAAAGAATCCTGTGGCACCTTATAGACTAACAGACGTTTTGGAGCACTTGACTGTGGTGGCTAAGTCTGTAGCTATGGTGTGGGTAGGACTGTTCGAATAACAACAGAGCTTTTATGACTCTATTTGTGATTAAGCAGCTTGGATAAGATTCCCGGCTATTTGTGGAGTCGTTCTACTCACTATTCACAAAAATTTCAGTGCTTGCTGGGTACTTGTGAAAACAATCGTGAAAGATTGGTGAATTCCTATTTCATTGCTGCTCAAACCATGCAAAAAGGGAGATGATCATATTTTGGAGACGTACATAATCTCTGCTATGAGCCACAGCTTGGAAGTGGGAGTCCACCCAGGTCCTGCTGATGAATATTCAATCTCTAGTTAATGAGACTGATTCATGAACCAACCAACCAACCAAAAAAAAAAAAGGCCAACGTTTATCAGATGTTTGGTTCTGTGAATACTATTGAACAAGCATTATGCGTGAGGTAGGAGATAGCTAAATGTGTGCAGAGGTGTTTCCTAGGAGACTGTGATGTATGTGAGAGCCATGAAAAGGCTGATTTTGAAAAGGCTACTGCTTCAGTAATGATGGTATCATGCCCTCAGGGTGTGATATGCCAATGAGTTTGTTCTCCTACTGCAATGTTCATATAACCTGCTACCCTGCTTAGAAGGATTTGGTGAGTGGAGTGGGACCAGCTTGCTCATGCAGTTTCGATTCAATACCGTCGAATTGAATCTCTCATTCTCAATAAGCTCACGTTCTCTCTTCTGGACTCTTAAATATTATGGCTGCTATTCTGTGTTGTGTGTCTCGGAGGGGCTGAAAAGGCAGGGCTCTGGGTGACTTTAAGATGCCTTTATGCCCATAGGTTTATGGACTGTTCTGTGTGGCCCCCAGAATAAATAAAAGCAGCCAAGAGCTGCTCAAATATATAGCATTCCCACCTTGGCTGCCAAGGGGTTGCTCTGCTGTCCAAAGCAGGCCAGAATTCGGTGTAGTGCTCTGTGCTATGACTCCACCCTGTTTGCCCCAGCACACTCCCTGAATTGGTGCTTGTGAGGGGGACAGCATAGGATTTCTTATGATGGACTTATCCTGTGCTCGTGACTGGGGAATTCTCTTTTGACCCCTTGCGACACAGTTCTGATGAAGAGCTAGGTCTGGAGCACGCTCTGTCCCTATAAATCACAAACACAGCAGAGGCCTAACTAGGAATAATGGACTGAACTTAAGAGGATTCTCACAGAATTCTCTATGATTCTAATGGTTAAATCTGGGCACTGGATGATGAGAGATATGAGTTCTATTCCCCAGTCTGCTCCTTTCATTTCTGGGCCTTTGTTTTCTCAGCTGTACATTGGGGATAATGATACTTGCCCACCTTCTGTAAAGTCAAATGAAAATGTCTGTACAATGGGCTGAATAGCAGGGAAAACTTTCTATTCAAGTGTGGAGAGGTTTCCAAAGGAAGGTGGGATCCTTAAAGCAAAAGCTTGGGATATTTAGGACATACCCAGAGAAAGCACTGCAGAGGAGAATATACAGAAGTGAATGACAACCCTTCACTAGCTAAGCTGGGGGATGGACTACTATATGCAAACTAAGTCTTTGCTATGTTTAACTTGTATCTCTGTCATTGCCAGTCCCATTTGAATGATGGCTGCAGTTTTGGTTGTAGATGGGAAAGAAAAATAGAACCATCTGGAAGCAATGAGTCAAGAATAATGTATTATGACAATGCATTCTTTAAAATCGAATTGCATGGGGGAGGAGGAGACAAAATGAGAAGAACAGGGAGTAGAAATGCTGCCAGTCAGCCAGCTCCTGAGATTTGGCTCACCGAGTAAGGAGAAAAAATAACTCACAAACTCCCTCATGCACAGCCCACAACTGTAAGTGTGTGCATAGGATCACACTGTGAAACACAAGCCAGATCAGCAGTGGGAGTAGTGGGACAAGGGAAATAGCCTATTAGGCCTCTTAATGCCAGCTCACAAATTCAATCCCAGCCTAATATGTCATTGCGGGCGGCTGCACTAGGTTCTTCTGTGCCCTGTGTGACATACGCAGGCAGATCTTCATCCTGTTCCTATGGAACAGGTATTCACTGCACAAAAACTCCACCATGATTGGCACACTTGGATATCTCAGCCAAAAAGCCAACAGCTGAGTGGGCCACAGCGACTGACGGCCCTTGACACACCCTCAGGGGGCCCCTCCAGACCAGGCTTGTGGCGCATTGGGGAAATGGGCGCTGCCGATGCTGCACTTGGTTCTCCTGGAGTTTTCTCTCTCTTTTAAAATAACAACAGAAGTAAGGAGCTTTACACCTTCAAAGCACTTCAGAGATGGTAATTAGCCCTCACAGTACCTATGTGAGGTATGGGAGTGGGTAAGCAGTAGTAGCCCCGTTTTATATAGAGAGACACAGGGACAGGTGACTTGTCCAAAACTATTCAGCACAGTTGTGACAGAGTTAGGACTAACATCTCTATCTCTTGATGCCCAGTCCAGTACACTACTACACCATCCAGCTCTCTCTTCTTTTTTGCTTATGTGATGGTGAGTGGCTGCACCACAGCTGAAGTTTCAAACAGGTTTTATCCTGAAAGCTGAATTTTCAAAATTTCTGACATCCACACAGGGGGTCAGGTGGAGTTAAAAACTGGCAGCAGCAAGACATTAGCACTGCAGGGAAGGGGTGGGTGTGGCAGTGACATCACAAAGGCCTTTTGTAAGACCTCCACTTATTGGTCAGAGGTGCTGGGGAGGTGGTGACCTCACAGAGAGATGCTGACATCAGCCAGGCAGGACAGGGGTGCAGGGCCAGGGAAACCTCAGAGACCCCTGTGGCTTTGCTTCAGCAAGTCTTCTCGAGGTCTCTCTCTGAGGACTGAGTATTAGGGTTCACATTCGTGAGTGCGAGGAGGAACCTCTTTCGAGTTTTCTCCTATCCTTTAACTGATTTTACTAGAAAACAGACCTCCCTGTTTAGATGGTAAGAGTCTCTAAGAGGTTTGGAACCTGTTCAGTCTGATCCATCTGGTGCAAGCTGAATTATAGGCATGGAAAACACTAGCTTAAGGTGGCAAAATTTTATTCCCCACCTGGGATTCTGTCCTAGAATCACTGGGGACATTAGGGTTTGTACTTTTTGTTGTACCTTTTCCTCCATCCCTTCCTCCTTTCTCTTCATCTCTTACTTCTTTTGTCCTTTCCCCTATTCCCCTCCCACCACCAGCAGGTAGGGGTGTGTGTGTGTGCCGGAGGATGCTGAAAATGTGGGGCTGAAACAGTGCTCGGACAGTGATCCCCACCAGTGACCTGGGCCATCCTTTGGGCTCTCTGGTGAGAACCTTTAGCCTTCTCCCCCTCAGTCTCTACCCTGATTGGCTGAGCAGGGGGTGGGTTATTGAGAGGGAGGAGACTCGGGTCCTTGTTGTTCTCTTTTAAGACCAAGTAAATAAATCATAACCATTCACATTTGATGAATTTTGCTGCTTCTCTGCATTGTCTCTGAGCAGTTCATGATTCTCTCTAACATTCTAGTTCTCCTAAAATACTTGCTGAATAATTATTATGAACTGTTGTTGGTCTGGAGCTCATCTGAGACCACTTTATTCGGGTCATTCAATGTATGAAATTCAAGATCCGATGGTTAGTTTGAAAGTCAGGGCTCTTGGGTCCTATTCCCAACTCTGCCACTGACTGGCTGTGTGACCTAAAACAAGTCAATTCTCCTTTCTCAGCCTTAGCTTCTCCTGCTTTCAAGAAGGGATATTGATCTGCTTTTACCTACCTCACGGTGGGTGGAGGATGGGGATCCATTGGAGAGTGTCACTAGGAGCAGTGCATTATATGAGGTGTGCTATCACGTTTACTCAGATCAGATTATGACATCATAGAATAGCTGAAATATTTTATTTTATTTGTATTTTATTAGTTTGAAATTGTTACGAGCAACTACTTAGCTCAGACTGAAGCATCTTATCTAATTTTCGAGATCTAAGTGTCTCCTCGTTGTGTGCAATGAGACAATTTAACACATGGTGACAAACAGGAGATGCTTTTGTTTGCAACAAAATATTTTTGCAAAGAATTTTCATCCCACTTGTTATGATTTCAAGAAAGAAACTGGTTTAGTCTGAACGGGATTTTCTGACAGAAATGGTTTCAATGAAATTTCCCCACCATCTCAATTCCTGGGCTCTATCTCGGCCTCTGGAGGGGAGGGGAGTGTTGTTGTCTTAGGACAGGAGTCAGGACTGGTGGCTTCTCTTTCTGTCTTTCTGGCTCTGCCACCGCCTTGCTGTGTAGGCCCTTGGGTAGGTCACTTCCCTTCTCTGTACCTCAGGCTCCCCATCTGTCCAATGGGAACAGGGAAAATTCTCGAACTCTGGGCAGTATGAGCCTGGGTGAGATAAGGGGCGTAAAGCCCTTTGTGAAGGAGAAAGGGGAGTTTCACGGTGTTGAGCACCAAGGAATTCTAAACTTTGCTAAAATGTCTAGTCTGCGGAAACAAGAAATTGTCGGGGCCAAATTTTAACCATTGTCTTTTTAAAAGCCCATTCAGGGATGCGAGTCCCACTCTTTTTTAAGTACCTGGGGTTCTTTGCCAGGAGGAGAGAAGAGATTCCTGCCTCCATTTTTGTGGCCTTAACAAACCAGGTGCTGTGCTCCAGTTCTCATCTGAGATCCCCGAAAAAGAACATTTTCCCATCCATTAACACAACAGTACCTATCTTTAAAAGGGGAACAAAGAGAACCCTGGGACTTACAGACTAGTCAGCCTCACTTCCATACCTGGAAAGATACTGGAACGAACAATCAGTTTGTCAGCACCTACAGGATAATTTGGTTCTTAGGACTAGTGAGTATGGATTTCTCTGTCTCTTGGCAATAAGACAAACTCTTGTTTTCATAGCCAGTCAATTGCCCAGTTTCATCACCCTGCCTGCTGGCTGGGCAGGGTAACTCCTCAGGTCACCACACTCTCCACCCTGCCTTGGGCTTGGAGAGTGAGGAGGAGGGCAAGGGACAGCTGGCAATCCTGAATATTCGCCATCCATAGCTCCATCACCTAGAGCAAGTGAGTGGCATTAGGGTTCCTCTGTGGCATCCCCTGTCTATCTGGGGAAAAGTAGAAAGAGGGGGAGAGAATCTCTCCCAAAAGAGATTGGATTTGCAAACCACTTCCAGGAACCCCTCACTCTCACACTGGGCAGGGGCTTCTTCCGAGCCATCTCCAGTGTGTTTGGCAAGGTCCCAGCAATGGGGCTCCCAGCCTTTCCCTTGTAGGAGACTTAGCCAGGCTGAGGATCTCTGAGCTGGGCCAGACCTTGTAAGTTGATGAGCATGGAAATCAATGGGAAATGAGGGGGCCCTGGGATTGCTATGCCTAGGGACTTTGATGTGTGGAATGGTTTCCCAGGAGAAGTCTGGACTCCTGGGTTCTGTTCCTTCTCTAGCCTGGAGGAACCCATCTGGGAAATGGCACCTGATAGAAAAGTGAGACTGGGATGCCAGCCAATTTCTCTCAGACTGACCCCGGCTAGAGGATGAGTCTTTCCCTATCTCTTTCTCTGTTCTACACCACCCCCTGCAATTCTGTTGTGTCAGGTGCGCAGCAAGGACTCTGCCCATTGTGCAGCCACCAATGGGATTGGAAAGACACAAGCACTGCAACCAGAATGACAAATGTATGTGTCTCTCTCTTTCCCAGGGCTGACCATCCATGAGGCCGAAGACCTGTGGTGCTGGGACTGGCACCAGGACAGCTGGCTCAGGAACACAACCAGGGTGGGGCTACAGGAACACAACCAGGGTGGGACGAACACAACCAGGAACACAACCAGGGCTACAGGAACACAACCAGGGTGGGAGAGGTAAGGACACTCTGTCAGGGCATGAGACAGCTCAGGGAGTGGGGTGGCTGGGTCCCCTGCAGTGGCTGCCTCCTGGGGCCACTAGACAGAGATGCCGTTCTAGCCCCAGCCCCAGGATTTGGAGCCTGGCTCTGGGCAATCTGCTAATGCCTCACATCTTGTTGGTTTTAGGTCTTTGGAAAGTTCTTCTCGGAGGAGCAGAGAAGATTCTTCCTCCAGACAGCAGTGCTGGCCATTCACGACCCCCTGCTGTGTGTCAGCCAGGCTGGGCTGCTCCTTGCCTACCCAGTCCTGGGGGGAAGCCTAGCAGCTGATGGGGGACAAGATAAGCAGCCGCATTAGACTCAGGAGATTGGGGCAGGGCCCAGGCCTCATTCCCATCCTATGGCCGTTCGCTGGCCTGGCAGCAAGGAGCCTGGTGAGGAAAAAGAGTGAGAGCAGATGCTACTGGGAAGGGAGATGAATTCACCTCCATGAGCAGGAGGGAGCCAGTTTGTCCCTGAAGCAGCCTAGTTCTTTAGCAAGGCTAATTAATGACAAGCATTGCCTCATCACGGACTTATGTTCTTAGGACATGGTGCTATCACTCTTGGGAAGGGCAGAAGAGTCCCCTAAGTGCCCTCTGCGAGCCTCTCCTGTCCCACAGGGCCGCAGCCAGTTCCAGTGGCCTAGTGTCCATGTCACCCAAGAAACCACCCAGAGTTGCTCCCATCACTGGCAGCCTGGGAGGCCAAGGACTGACTGGTGATGGCACCAGACCAGGCAGGGCTGAGGCACATGGGTGGGGAAAGCTTGTCCTGCTGCTGGTAGGGTTGGACCTGCTCTAGAGAGAATGGGAGGATTCAGTCAGCAGGAGCTGTTGATCTGCTCCATTCACCAGGGCTGCCATCCTGTACTTCAGCATTAGTGGCTGGGATGACTTGGGGAAAGATCTCAACCTCCCCACATCCCACTTCACTGCTGCCAGAATCCCTCCTGTCCCTCCTGCTAGAGCCCCCTCCCTGCCCAACCGGGGTGGGAGTGGGGGTACAGGAGAGGGTTCTGAGAACTTGAGCTGCAGATTGCAGGTGGAACAGCTGTCAGGGGCACAGAGGGGGAGGTGACAGGAGCTCACCCTACAAGGAAGGGGGTTGGCACTGGAGGTCACTAGAAAGGACAACAAGACTCCATTCTGGGGGTCAGGAGGGTGAATCCATCCCTCAGAGGTGGGCAGGTGCTGGGTGGAAATGCTGCTGGTTCCAGGTGCCCTTAATCCCCTGATTCCTCTGGGGCGTCTGAGTCTCTGAGAGGTTTTCGTTCCCTTGCAGCAGGAGGATATCACAGCTAATGTGATGCACCAGCTCCACATCATCCGGCACTTGCGGCGGATGCCTGAGGCACTGCAGGGGCTGTGCCTCTGAGGCTACCAGCAGCTCCCGCTTCCTGCTGCAGGCACTGCTCTGGCTTCCTGTAAATGGGGAGCTAGTGGAAGGGGAAATGGAGCCCCTGGCACTCACAGAAACTTTCTCCCTTCTCTGTGGAGCAGGGTCCTTCCCTCTGCCCCCCCCAAATTCCTTCATCTCACACACACTCCCCTCCCCCCTTTCCTTGGTCTACTCCCATCCCATTCCCCTGATCCCAGGCAGAGCTCTCCCTGCCCCATATGGTGCAGAAGGGCTGTTGTGGCAGGCCACACCCCTAGCCCCACTGAAGCTTGGAAAGCTCCACTTTTGAGGAGGTAGGGATGGGACAGAGTCTCAGGGCTAGCTTCACCTCCTGCCCTTTATTCTCTCCTTGGCCCTTCTATGGGGTCTTTGAGTGTGAAATGAATAGGAGCCTTCTTCCCAGCTGTCTTCCAGGCCCTGGGATCTGTCACAGCCTTCCAGACGGGTGCACCCTGCAGCTGAGCCACCTCTGGGAGCAGTGGGGACAGGTCACCTTGTCCCATCAAAGCAAGCAACGCTGGGCCTCAAAGAGGCTTAGATGGAAGACCCCGCTCCTTCATGGAGGTAAGAGTCATTTACTTTGTGGGGCATGTGGGTCTCTTGGGGAAGAAATAGGATCCCCAGTGCATAGCTTGGCTGGGAGCTTCCCCTGTCCCTGGCTCCCAGCTCTGGGACAGAGACGTCTCCACCTTCATACCACCCTGGTTTTGTTCCTAGGAAGGAGGCTCCCCAGAGATGTCCTCGAACCTGCACTCCTGGGAGCATTTCCAGCTCCACTTCCTGCAACAGGGCAAATGAACCCTTTAGCTCCCAGAATCCCAGCTCTTTGACCTCCTTCTGCCGAGCAGAGGGGTTTCTCCAGCCCCCTCACCACACCTGTCAGCCTCTGAATGATGAAGGGCCTGAATGTCAGAGTCACCAGAACAAGCAAACTCAAGTTCCAGGCAGTGGAGCCTGTGTGTACTCAGCCGCACTGGAAACCAGGTCTGAAATGGGGAGCAAAGACCCCAGCCCAGGAACAATAGGAGTGAGCAGAGCAGGCCTGTAACAGGCGGCTTTCCCCTGGGCTGCACAGCCTGGGGCCTAGCCAAGATGATTACAGAATGAGCCCTAACTGAGAGGCACCATGTACCTCCCACTGAAGAGCCAGACTTCAGTGGTGATACAGCCCAGCTGGGGTATCGACTGGAATGAGAACGAGGTAGGAAGTTCAGAGCAGCAAGGAAAGTCTAGAGGGGAACTTGAGAAGAGAGATAGGAAGTGCCCAGGGAAAACTGCAGCAAAGAGAAAGGAGCAAAGAGAAAGCAGCTCTTAGGAACAGGGCCCTGGGCTGCTACCAATGTGAGGGTGGGACTGGGTTCCCTTACTGGTCCCAAAGAAGGGGGCATACACACCCATAGAGGGTTACCAAGCCCAGCAAGGGGGCTACAGGCTGAGCAAGAGCCCCAGCGATGGCAGAAGGACTTCTTTCTGTCGAAAGACCTCTTTGGACTTTTAGTGTGAGACAAGCTGGGCCCCAGAAGGGTGAACTAAAAAGCTGGTCACCTGGCGGAGGGCTGAGTTACCAGGCAGAGAAACTGCCATGGTGCTGGAGCGACCATGGATGGGGGATGCTAGCCCAGCAAGAGGCTTGTGATGCCATGTCTGGCTGCCAGGGGGGCACGTAACAATGAGTAGATTCATTTATGATCGGCATAGTCAGGAGGATTGACTTGACTGTATTCAGTAAGGAAGTTTTGGAACAAATTGATAAATTAAACAGGAACAAGTCAACAGAACTAGATGGTATTCACCCAAGAGTTCTAAAGAAACTCAAATATGAGATTGCACGACTACTAACTAACTGTGGTATGCAACCTATCCTTTAAATCAGCTTCTGTACCAGATGGCTGGAGGATAGCTAATATGACACTAATGTTTAAAAAAAGCTCCAGAGATGCTCTCGGCAATTACAGGCCACTAGGGCTAACTTCAGTACCAGGCAATTGGGTGAAATTATATTAAAGAGCAGAATTATTAGACACACAGATAAACACAATTTGTTGAGGAAGAGTAAGCATGGTTTTTGCAAAGGGAAATTATGCCTCACGAATCAACAAGCATTTGGATAAAGGTGATCCAGTGGATATAGTGTACTTAGATTTTCAGAAAGCCTTTGACAAAGTCCCTCACCAAAGGCTCTGAAGCAAAATGGGATAAAATGGAAGGTCCTCTCTGGGATAGGTAACTGGTTAAAAGGCACGAAAGAAAGGGTCCGACTAAAAGGTCAATTTTCTGAATGGAGAGAGGTAAATAGTGGTGTCCCCCAGTACTGTTCTGGAAAAAAGGGTAAACAGTGATCTGGAAAAAGGGGTAAACAGTGAGGTGGCAACATCTGCAGATGATACAAACCAACTCAAGTGAGTTAAGTCCAAAAGAGACTGCAAAGTGTGACACAGGGAGCTCACCACACTGGGTGACTGGGCAGCAAAATGGCAGATGAAATTCAATGCTGATAAATGCAAAGAAATGGACATTGAAAAACATGATTCCAACTCTACATCTAAAATGATGGGGTCTAAATTAGCTCTTACAACTTAAGAAAGAGATCTTGGAGTCATTGTGGATAGTTCTCTGAAAACATCCACTCAATGTGCATTGACAGTCAAAAAAGCGAACAAAATGTTGGGAAATCATTAGGAGAGGGATAGATAATAAGACAGAAATGTAATATTGTCTCTCTATAAATCTACAGTATGCCCACATCTTTAATACTGGAGCTGCTCTTCCCATCTCAAAAAGATATATTGGAATTGGAAAAGATACAGAAAAGGGCAACCAAAATGATTAGGGGCATGGAACAGCTTCTGTATGAGGTGAGTTTAATAAGACTGGGGGCAGTTTTCAGCTTGGAAAAGAGATGACTAAGGAGGGATATGATAGAAGTCTATAAAATGACAACGGGTATGGAGAAAGTAAATAAGGAAGTGTTATTTACTCCTTCTCATAACACAAGAACTAGGGGTCACCAAACGAAATTAATAGGCAACAGGTTTAAAACAAAGGGAAGTATTTCTTCACACAACACACAGTCAGCCTGGGGAAACTCTTTGTCAGAGGATGTTGTGAAGACCAAGACTATAACAGGGTTCAATGAAGAACTAGATAAGTTAATAGAGGATAGGTCCATCATTGGCTGTTAGTGAGGATAGGCAGAGATACAAAACCATGCTCTTGAAGTGTCCCTAACCTCTGTTTGCCAGAAGCTGGGAATGGATCGCTTGATGATTACCTGTTCTGTTGATTCCCTCTGGGGCACTTGGCATTGGCCACTGTGGGAGGATAGGATTCTAGGCTGGATGGACCATTGGTCTGATCCAGTATGGCTGTTCTTATGACCAATAGAGGGCAGTCCCAACCAGCAATATTTATATTTGTTGCACTGAAAGGGCTAACTTTCCAAAGCTGACTAAAATGATTAGTGAAAGTGTTTTGGAGAAAAACATTAAACAGAACAATGTGAATGAAAATTGGAAGCTATTGTTTAATGCACTTGTTAGATGGGGCATAAGCCACATTGCATAATTAGTTAAGCTTGCAATGGCCTTCTACTCAACTCACTGATATTTCTTCATCTGTAAATGTGGTAACTGTTTTAAAATCTAGATCCCATCAATTACGACATATCAGGGAATGTTATAGGCATCAGTGGTCTGATCATTGGGTTCATGGCGGTAAACAAGAGATTCCCATAAAACTCCCACCCTCTCTCTCCCCGACATCCACCTTCATCCTCTCTCCCCTTTCTGACCCTGCATCCTCTGCAAACTTTCAAAGACGGATGCCTCATGATGGCATTTGCTCGTGGGGATGTTGCCCACTGATCAGGGTTTTGGCCCTTTGACATATGGAGAGGGGGAGGAAGGGCATGGCAGATGGTGTGGGAGCCCAGGGCCTCCCACTGGGCTCTGACCCAGGCCACTCTGAAGGCAACACAAGGGTGTGACACTTCCTACCACCTGCTATTGTCCAAAGTTCACAGTTTATCACAGGAGGCTCTGATGGGTGTTAAACTCGCTGCTTGGCACCTCCTCATGGCTGGGTGTGGCGTGGCAGCTGCCTCTGTAACGCTGACAGACCCCTGTTGTCAATGGGTGGGATTGAACCAGGGACCTCTAGAGCTTAGTACATGAGCCTGTACAGCATGAGCTAAAAGCTAACTGGCTGTTAGTTAAGGCTGTAGAGCAGAGTCATTTAACTCTCTCTCTAAGTGGTCTCAGTGCCACTAGCTGGGACAGAACACCACACCCTGGTGCAACAGGAGCAGGTCCTCCCTTCTCTCAGGGAGAGGGTCCTTCAAGAAGTTGCTGAGGGAGAGATCTTGCCTTCCTTCAGAGCCTGCAAGGTAGAGGTCCTTCCTCTTGCCTGGTCTGCCCACAAATCCTTGTCCAGTCTGTGCACTCCCTGCAGGTGTGATGGAGCTGGGCTGGCTGAGGCCAGAGGAGCTTCTTAACCTCTTGTTTCCCATTGTGGGGTTTGTATTCCCCATCACAAGCCCAAACAGAGGGGAAAAAACCTTGAAGATACAGCTTTCCATACTGTTAATGGCTAACAGACCTAGCATGCCTGAGGGCGTATTTTTCCAAGGAGAGCTTTTTGTTATCTTGGGTATGCCAATCTAATGCTGCAGATGCATATTTTGGGTATTTCCAGCAGTGACAATGTGAATTTTGAATCCTTTTTTATCCTGACTTCTCTTTAACTCCTTGGAAGGTGGCTTTAGATGATGCTTCGTGCAATAGACATTCTTTTGCCCTGTATCGTCCAGGCTTTTCTGTTGCTGGATTCAGGAGGAGGGTTGGTGAGAATCCACTCTGCTGCCTGCAGAACACTGCATTCTCACCAAAAGTATGTTACTTTGGGTCCTGATTTCCTTCTGTTCCCGGAAAGTAAAGTTTGGAAGTTTTTCAGGGAGCATGAAACAAAGTCAGAGTCAGTATTGGTAAATGTCCCTGTAATGGGGGGACTGCCCCACTCCCTGGGAGAATGGGCTGTGGCAGGTCAGAAGGCTGAGCAGCCCGGGAGCGAATCAGAAAAGGGCTTACGGGGAGCCAATCAGGGCCCAGATTGGAGGGAACCAATCAGGGCCAGGCTCACCCATATATAAAGGCTGCTCAGAGCAGGAGCGGTCAGTCTGTCCCAGGCCTTTGACAGGGGAAGGCCAGTCTCAAGGGGGGAGACTGGCATTGTGGGCAGGGCAGGCTCGGTTCGGCTCGGCTCGGCTCAGGGAGGCTAGAAGGCTCTAGCCCATAGCTTCCAGGCTGCAGGCCTGAAGGGAAGGGCCTAGCGGGTGCAAGGGGCCGTAGTGACATCGAAGCATTCCACAATGTTGGAAATCATGGGCTTGTGGACAGACAGAAATCAAAGTGGGGGATTTTTTTCTCCCTCCCCCTTGGCAATACAATGAACATACCCTCTATTTCATTCCATTGAAAGACACTTCCATACCTGCTGGATCAATCCTGCTGCCTGGGACTATGGGTGCTCCAAGTGGCCAGCAGTGGGCCAGAAGGCGGACTATGCAGGAGCTTTTGGAGATGGGGCAAGGAGGAACAAGGAGCACCTTGCTTTCAAAAGAGCCAAAGAGGAAAGGAACATGGTCCATGAAGAGAGACTGCTCCAGGGGTTCCTGGATGAAGAGCAGGGAGCAGGACCGATTTCTCAGGGAGAGAATGGTGGATATGGGGGCCAGCAGGGTGGTTCATCCAGCTCATGTCACAGCGCCAGCACTAGTGCATTTGCTAGCTGCAATGTCTGCAGGTGCGCAGGTACATGTAACTATGACAGTGGAATGGAGTTCCTGGTCCTCGTTCACAATGGCTAGAGGGTGGAGTTTGTGGCAGGGCCACTAAGCAAAATTACAAATGTGGTTTCTGTTCCCAACTATTGACAGTTGTGTGTCTCTCAGAGAAAGATCCTCTCTCCAAGAGACATACCCTTGTCTTCAAAACCAGTGAGGTGGCAGAGCGCGTACTGGTTTATGCCATAAACTACACATTTTCTGGGCAGCTTTGAACTTTCCAATTCCTTGATAAATGTTCTTCTGACACTTAATGGCTTTTATATTTTTGCTCTAGTGACAATTCAGACACTTGGCCCAATCAGCCAGGTCCCGCTTCAACATGGTGCCTCACTTGCCCCATCTCTGAAGTAGGGATAATCCAAATTGGCAATTACAGTGTTTGAGCCTCAGATCTTGCTTCCCAAATCCCTGCCCTCCTTGCCCAACACCAGCCTCTTCTGCATTTCCCCAAACTTCCATGCCTATGTTAGAGCCTGTCTCATCCCACAACTGCAAGATCTAATACACAGTCTCCTTCCAGCAAGCTGAAGCTGTCCCTGGCTCTGGAGCTGGAATCGCATGCCCTGAGAGCTTCCCTTGCATGGTGTATTCACCGTGGGCATGAGAAAGGACAACACCCATATGCAGGTAGAACATCAACCTCCTCCTGCCCCAGCAGCAGGATGGCCTCTGGTTCCTGCTCCCTCGGACCGCTGGAGCTACTGACAGGTGGGGTTGGCAGAGCATGAGAACAGCCCATGAGGTTAAGAAAAGGTTGGGAGAGCCTCTTCCCTCCACGGGACATTACGTTGTCCCTCCGTGGGCAGTCCTTTCTTTCCACGGGCTGTGCTTTGGTTCCTGGATTCTGCCCAGAAGCCCAGCTCCCATCCCTAGCAGCTTGGCTGTTCCATACCCTGCTGTGCACTAGGCCCTCTGCAGAGAGCTGCTCTGGGCAAGGACTGCAGAGCCAGCTGTCATCCTGGCAGGTTGTCATAACTCTAGTCCCAGATTTGGACCTTAGCGTCCAAAATATGGAGGTTAGCATGAAAACCTCCAAGCTTAGTTACCAGCTTGGACCTGGTACTTGCTGCCACCACCCAAAAAATTAGAGTGTTTTGGGGCACTCGGGTCCCCCTGAAAAACCTTCCCTGGGGACCCCAAGACCCAAATCCCTTGAGTCTCACAACAAAGGGAAATAATCCTTTTTCCCTTCCCCCCTCCAGGTGCTCCTGGAGAGATACACAGACACAAGCTCTGTGAATCCAAACAGAGTGACTCCCCCTCTCCGTTCCCAGTCCTGGAAACAAAAGCACTTTCCTCTTCACCCAGAGGGAATGCAAAATCAGGCTAGCAAATCCAACACACACAGATCTCCCCCTGATTTCTTCCTCCCACCAATTCCCTGGTGAGTACAGACTCAATTTCCCTGAAATTTCCCAGAAAAGAAAACTCCAACAGGTCTCAAAAAGAAAGCTTTATATAAAAAAGAAAGAAAAAATACATACAAATGGTCTCTCTGTATTAAGGTGACACATACAGGGTCAATTGCTTAAAAGAATATTGAATAAACAGCCTTATTCAAAAAGAATACAAATCAAAGCACTCCAGCACTTATATTCATGCAAATACCAAAGAAAAGAAACCATATAACTTACTATCTGATCTCTTTGTCCTTACACTTAGAAACAGAAGATTAGAAAGCAGAAACTACTTCTCCAAAGCTCAGAGAAAGCAGGCAGACAGACAAAAGACTCAGACACAAACTTCCCTCCACCCAGAGTTGAAAAAAATCCGGTTTCCTGATTGGTCCTCTGGTCAGGTGCTTCAGGTGAAAGAGACATTAACCCTTAGCTATCTGTTTATGATACGCCCCCCAAATTGCAGACAGTGGGGAAGCTCACTGGTGGCGATTTCCTTCTAGAACTTTAAAATAAACAGATTACTACAACACATGCACCTTTACATATACTACTAAGTATATAACTAACAGACTTCTACATTTTAAGAACACTTTTTAACTACTGAATTCTGGGAAACTCTCACGGGAGAGAGCATCAGCAACTTTGTTTGAAGCTCCTGTGATGTGTTGAATTTCAAAATCAAAATCTTGGAGAGCTAAACTCCAACGAAGAAGTTTCGTGTTGTTCCCCTTGGCAGTATGAAGCCACTTTAGTGCAGCATGGTCAGTTTGTAGTTGGAACCGCCGTTCCCAAACATATGGGCGTAGCTTTTCCAGTGCGTACACAATGGCATAGCGTTCCTTTTCACTGACTGACCAGTGACTTTCCCTCTCAGACAGTTTCTTGCTGAGAAACACGACAGGATGGAAGTTGTGATCTGTTGCTTCCTGCATGAGCACTGCTCCTATACCACGCTCAGATGCATCTGTGGTTACTAGGAATGGTTTGTCAAAATCCGGGGCCCTGAGTACAGGGTCAGACATGAGCGTTGCCTTAAGTTGGGTAAAGGCCTTTTGACACTCATCAGTCCACTTAACTGCATTTGGCTGGGTCTTTTTGGTCAGGTCGGTCAATGGGGCAGCGATTTGGCTGTAGTGTGGTACAAATCGCCTGTAGTATCCGGCCAAGCCTAAGAAGGATTGGACCTGCTTCTTGGACCGTGGGACAGGCCACTTTTGGATAGCATCCACTTTGGCCTGTAGGGGGTTTATGGTTCCTCGACCCACCTGGTGCCCCAGGTAAGTCACTCTGTTTTGGCCTATTTGACACTTTTTGGCCTTAACAGTTAGTCCTGCCTGCCTGATGCGCTCAAAGACCTTTTCCAGGTGTAGTAGGTGTTCGGGCCAGGAGTCTGAAAAAATGGCCACATCATCGAGGTAGGCGACTGCAAATTCTCCCAGTCCAACTAGTAGATCATCTACCAGCCTCTGGAAGGTGGCGGGTGCATTTCGAAGGCCGAAAGGAAGGACATTGAATTCATACACCCCCGCATGGGTGACGAATGCTGACCTCTCCTTGGCAGGTTCATCTAGCGGTACTTGCCAGTACCCCTTGGTTAAGTCTATGGTAGAGATGAACTGGGCACATCCCAACTTGTCCAATAGCTCATCGGTGCGTGGCATTGGATAGTTGTCCGGACGAGTTACCGCATTTAGCTTACGGTAGTCCATGCAAAAGCATATTTCCCCATCTGGTTAGGGTACCAGAACCACTGGAGATGCCCATGCACTGGTAGATGGGCGGATTATACCCATCTGTAGCATGTTCTGGATTTCCCGTTCTATAGCAGCTTGGGCATGAGGAGACACCCGGTAGGGTGGGGTTCTGATTGGGTGAGCATTACCTGTGTCAATGGAGTGGTATGCCCGTTCAGTCCGTCCTGGGGTGGCTGAGAACAATGGGGCGAAGCTAGTGCACAAGCTCCTTGATTTGTCGCCGCTGCAGACGTTCCAGGGTGGTTGAGAGGTTCACCTCTTCCACGCCACCGTCTTTTTTTCCGTCGTAGTAGACACCGTCAGGCCACTCAGCATCATCTCCCTGGACTGTAAACTGACAAACCTGTAAGTCTCTGGAATAGAAGGGCTTGAGAGAATTAACATGGTAAACTCTAGGTTTTAGTGAGGAATTGGGAAATGCTATGAGGTAGTTCACAGTTCCCAGGCACTCTTGGACCATGAATGGCCCTTCCCATGATGTTCCATCTTATGGGCCTGTTGCGCCTTCAAGACCATTACCTGGTCTCCTACCTTGAAGGAACGTTCTCTGGCATGTCTATCATACCAGGCCTTTTGTTCTTCCTGAGCATTCTTTAGGTTCTCTCTAGCAAGGGCTAAAGAGTGTCAGAGGGTGCTTTGTAGGTTGCTTACAAAGTCCAGAATGTTAATTCCTGGAGAAGGCGTAAACCCCTCCCATTGCTACTTCACCAACTGTAATGGCCCCTTAACCTCGTGACCATACACAAGTTCAAACGGTGAAAACCCTAAACTGGGATGTGGTACAGCCCTGTAGGCAAACAGCAACTGCTGCAACACTAGGTCCCAATTATTGGAGAATTCGTTGATGAATTTTCGTATCATGGCTCCCAAAGTTCCATTGAACCTTTCCACCAGGCCATTGGTTTGATGGTGGTACGGGGTAGCAACCAAGTGATTCACCCCATGCGTTTCCCACAGTTTTTCCATGGTCCCTGCCAGGAAATTAGACCCTGAATCTGTAAGGATGTCGGAGGGCCAACCTACCCTGGCAAAGATGTCTGTTAGGGCCAGGCACACAGTGTTAGCCCTGGTGTTGCCTAGAGCCACTGCTTCCGGCCATCGGGTAGCAAAGTCCACTAAAGTCAGTACGTACTGCTTTCCTCTGGGCATCTTTTTTGGGAAAGGGCCCAGAATATCCACAGCTACTCGCTGAAATGGGACCTCAATTATGGGGAGTGGCTGGAGAGGGGCCTTGACCTGGTCTTGAGGCTTACCCACTCTTTGGCATACCTCACAAGACCGGACATACTTGGCAACATCCTTGCCCATCCCCTCCCAGTGGAAGGACTTCCCCAACCGGTCCTTGGTTCTGTTCACCCCAGCATGGCCACTGGGATGATCATGGGCTAAGCTTAAGAGCTTCCCCCGGTACTTAGTTGGAACCACCAACTGTTTTTGCGGCTGCCATTCTTCCCGGTGTCCACCAGAAAGAATTTCCTTGTATAAAAGTCCTTGGTCTATAACAAACCGGGATCGATTAGAAGAGCTGAGAGGCGGTGGGGTGCTCCGTGCCGCCGCCCAAGCTTTCTGAAGGCTGTCATCTGCTTCCTGCTCAGTCTGGAACTGTTCCCTTGAGGCTGGGGTCACCAGTTCTTCCTCAGACTGTGGACTTGGGCTTGGTCCCCCTGGAAGCGATGTAGATGAGGGGTTTGTTTTCGTTGCTGGTGAACCGCTCTCCGCTGGTGCACCTGAGGGTATTTCAGGCTCTGGCTGAGCCTTTTGGGTATGGCTGTGTTTTGCTTCTGCCAGTTCTGGCTCGCTGGCGCCCTCTGGCGTTGAGTGTGAAGATGTGGTTGCACTTGCTGGTGCTGGTTGCTGTTCCAGTTCCGGGCCTGGGACTGGAGGTGCTGTGGCTGTTTCAGTGGTAGGCATGGAATCCGGGTCCACTACCTCTGTCTGGGTCTCTGGTAACACAGACGGGGCCTCTGTGGACGGCTCAGGAACAGGAATGGGTCTGGAAGCTTGCCTGGTTTGGCTACGTGTAACCATTCCCACTCTCTTGGCCCGCTTCACCTGGTTGGCCAAGTCTTCCCCTAGTAGCATGGGGATAGGATAATTGTCATAGACTGCAAAAGTCCACATTTCTGAACAGCCTTTGTACTGGACAGGCAGTTCAGCTGTAGGCAAGTCTACAGCTTGTGACATGAAGAGGTAAATTGTAACTTTGGCCTTTGGGTTGATGAATTTGGGGTCAACGAAGGATTGGTGGATAGCTGACACTTGTGCCCTCGTGTCTCTCCACGCAGTAACCTTCTTTCCACCCACTCTCAAATTTTCCCTTCGCTCCAAGGGTATTTGAGAGGCATCCGGGCCTGGGGATCTTTGGTGTGATGGTGGTGTAATGAATTGCACTTGCATGGTGTTCTTTGGACAGTTGGCCTTGATATGTCCCAGTTCATTACACTTAAAGCATCTTCCATCTGATGGGTCACTGGGTCGAGGTGAGTTACTGGAGACTGGTGAGGTGGAAGAATAGGGTGTCTGTTGCTTTACTTGGGTTGTACGTGGGGTCTTTGGCTGTCCTCGGTCCTGACCCATGGTCTCCCTCCGCTGGCAGGCTCTGAGCAAGGCCTGCTCAGAGAACATGGATGACGAGTGCTAGATCCTGCTGACAGCACCCCCCAGCATAGACAAATTCCAGAAGGGTTAAGATTCTGTGGTGGAACAGTGTGAAACAGCAGCTTTTTGTAAGGTGTCTTTTGTTTGTTAGTAACTCCTCTGGTGGAAGGGTGAGAGTGGGGAGGTTATGTGGAGAGACAGTAGCTGGACACTTTCTGGTTTTCTAATCTCTGTGGGTGAGGTTTTGAACCCTTATGGCCTGAAAGGGTATGGATAACAAAAGGCCCTGTTGTGTGGCAGTAACTTTAATTCCACCCTAACAAAATGTTTGGAAGTGAACGTTGGTTGAAGAGAGCTGACTAGGTTTTTGTGTTTGAAAATGTGATTTCCAGCAGGGGGAAAAATGGTGCAACTCTGAAAACCAGACCACGTATTTAGCTACCTAAATATGGCTTTGCCCAAGTTTGAAAATTATGACCTAAATCCTCCTCATTTGATTCTTTTTGCCTTTAATAAAAATCTAATGATGATAATGGTTGGTTCTGGGCTTTTGCAGGGACACCAGGTGGCTGAGAGGTTTCATCATGCAGAGATTTTCAGTGCGTGCTTGAACAGTAGACTCGCCTTTCCTCTCTTCACACACAGCCGTCACCACCCTATGCCTAGCGTCTCTTAATGGTGTGTTCCAAGAGCTGGAGGTTACTGAAATACTTCTATTTTTCTTCCCCAGAAAACTGCCGCACAGTTACAAACAGCCGCAATGTGTTCCTCTGGGGGAAAAGCTGGAGGGAGTCATTTTGCTTAGCATTCAGTATTATTATTTCCTTGTCCATGGGCTGGGGGAGCTATCATTCCAGCTCCATTTCCACTCAGTCCTTATTCAGGGTTATATTCGGGAGTACCTGCTACTCTTGGGATCAAGGCAAGTGCCATGGAAAGCACTGAGGGCACTGGAACTAAAGTGATTCTGCAGGGCACGGGATGGGGGCAGGATGCAGAGCCCACATAGGGATCTGTGCCCTTTTCATGGCCTGGGACGCTGCTCTGTGGGGGCTCAATCCACTGTAGTGTGGAGGGACTTGAGGTGGCAGGCAGGAGCATGGCCAATCAGTTTAGAAGTAGGTGGCCCTCTGACCAGACCCACCTCCCTGCATAGGTGACACGGAAGCTATAGGAGTCCCTGGACTGCAGTACCAGGCAGAGAGCAGCTCTGCTGACAATCAGCTGCCTAGGAAGGAGGATTCCATCCCAGGTGGTCTCTGTGAAGCACAAAATGCATTTCACTGAGAGAGGATTTGTAACTTAGTGCACTGGGAGAGCTTTTCCAACAAGTGTGTCCTATAATCTTAATTTATTTGCAGCCCATCTGAGCTCCGGCTCCCATTATGCATGGTTCTGTACATGCATGCATAGAAAGAGGCATTATCTGCTTCAGAGTTTACAGCGGAGCTAGAAGAGACAGGCAGAAGGGGTGGGGACAGGATGCATTATTGGCCCATTTTACAGCTGGGGGGCTGAGACATAGAGCAGTTAAGTGACTTGCCCAAGGTCACAAAGAGATTTTGTTGCAGAGTCGGGAACTGAATCCTCCAGTCCAGCCATTGTGCAGAGGTTTGATCAATATCCAGAACAGAAATTCTCTGTTTCTCACTGTAACCAAATGGACCCTCTTGTGAAGTGACAAACAAGGGAGTGTATGTTAGAGGATGAATCTAGAGGTATGTAGGTCCAGGTTCTACAGCTGACCACACATTCTGAAGCCCCTTCACTCAAAATCCTCTGCTCTGAAAATTGGCAGCAGGGTTATGGCTCTTATCCACCTGAAGTGCTGGTTCAGTCTGTCATTCTTGAATGTGGGCTGGGTCTGGAGGAAGGTAACTGAGGCAGTCCTTGCTTTTCATATAGGGAGGTTAATGTTCTGCCACAGAAACCCTGAGCAGTCTAGTGTCCTGATGGAAGAGGACACACGGCACACCATAAATCTTTATATTCCTACACTCAAAAGTCAAGCTAAAGTCAAGATGAGCTGTGGGTGCTTGTCATCAGGGTTTGCAAACAAAACTTTTTCAGTACTAAAGTACAGACATCTCCCATTTGAGCTAAAGGAGTAACTCCATTAGCTGACAGCGGTAGTATGCTGTTACCCTGAGTATCCTAATACAGGATATGTCTACACTACTCGCTGGATCCAGTGGGGATCGATTTATCATGTCTAGTCTAGACATGATAAATTGACCCCCAAGCGCTCTCCCATTGACTCCTGTACTCCAGTGCCACGAGAGGCGCAAGCAGAGTCGACGGGGAAGCGGCAGCAGTCGACTCACCGTGGTGAAGACACTATGGTAAGTTGATCTAAGTAGTCGACTTCAGCTACATTATTCATGTAGCTGAAGTTGCGTAACTTAGATCGATCTCCCCCACCCCCCAGTGTAGCCCAGAGTTTAGATAATACTTGTTCCTCCCTCAGTGCAGGGGACTGGACTAAATGACCTTCTGAGATCTCAAGTCCTACATTTCTATGAGGACACAACACACATTACACCAACCTCTTGTGTAAGCAGCTCTGAAACTGGCCCTAGCATGTACTTGGCATAGTGTTTTAATGGTGATGCCCTTCTGAGGACAGGGAAGAGGAGTGCTGAATGCTGGGGAACCAGAAAGAAAAGACACTTAAAAAGCAGCCCACCCCATTCCAGGGAAGCAACAGGAGTAGTGGAGGAGGCACAGGCTTTGGGAGCTGGGACACCTGGAGCCTATATGATCAAATTAGGCCAGGAAGTCTATCTGACAGCTGTAAATGCCACCTTATTCAGTTTTTCCAGTGATTAAAAACCATCTTCGGTGGAATCAGCACATATGGGAGCAGCTGCTGCATTGTGTGAAATCTTAAAATCAACAAAGGTCTAGCCCTTTCTCCTGTGCCCTCCTTTCTCTCTCTCTCTCCCTCCCTGTCTCCCATGCCTGTATATCTGGCTCCCACTGTAGGTTCAGTGACACCGAGGGGAATTTTCCCAGTTCAGGAGCAGTGTAGGGTGGGCCCTCTGCAGCTCCTCCTGGCATGGGGTATGCAGGGATAGGAATGGGTGTGTTGGGGATGTGGCCACAGGGCTGTGTAGGTCAGCTATTGTGAGCTTCAGAGCAGCCCCAAGGCAACTGTGAGAAGGCTGCCTTGAACTGGAACAGCTGGGAATGCTGTAATTTACACTGTTGGCCACTTTAGCCCTGCTCAGAATATTGCAGGCATAACAGTGGTTTAAAGCCATCTTCATTCCCACTCTTCCTTGGGCTGCACCTCTTGAGAGGCCCAGCCCAGAATCCAGCCCACTGTCTTTCTTCTCAGCCTTCTACAAACCGATCTCCCCTCCTCACCTCTCCCACTCTGCAGCTATTTCTTCCCCAACTATCTCTTACAGGATGCAGTGGCTGCTTAGAGGCACGAGATCCCTCCCTCCTTTCCAGTAACAGTTGGAAATGCTGCCTAGACCCATATCTCCCCTTTTCTCCCTTTCTTCAAAGCTGATAGAAGCTCCATTCTCCTTGCTCATGCATGCAGGTTTCAGTTCCCCACAGATGGAGTTTTCATTTAATCAAGCTCAGATTGAATGAAAGCAGCACTATTAATTAAACAATGGCCCATATGGTGCATTTCAAGTAACTACAATGCTGAAGGATTAATATCAATTATATCTGAAGCTGAGTGGGATGGGGAGAGAGGAATACTTGAGTTGCTTTAGAAGTTGAGAAAGTCAGGAAACAGTGTGGCCGAGTGAGGGGGCTCTAGACTGGGCTCCAGGACATCTGGGTTTCTGTCCTGACTGAAAATCAGACTTGCTGGATGGCCTTGAGCAAATCACATTAGTTTTCTCTGGGAGTTGGGTACCTAATTCCCATTTGTGCCTTTAAATTCTTCCCTTTAACCTCTTTGTGCCTCATCTTCCCCCATCTTTAAAATGGCATAATAACACTTGCTTGTCTTGTTGATGTGCTTTGGCATCTACAGATAAAGCTACAGAGTATTCAGGGAAACAGTTTTGAGCTGCAAAGTTTGGATGGAAATCCTGATCCACACTTTCCTCAGGTTTAGCTTCAGCATCCAAGCCTTCCAACACAGGATATGAGTAACTGCCATTGACAGTCTCATCCGTGAGAGTTATTCGTAGTCCACGTGAAGACAACTGGGGCTGAGCTTCAGTTGCTATACAGCATCTCCTCAGATTCATTTATGTGAACAAAAAAGAACAGAGAATAGAAATTCCAAAGACCCTTCTCAGTTTTTTTTTTAATGTCTTTTCCTGAAACTGGCTGGCTTTATTGAGGAAAGTCGCTGCACATTGTAAATGGCATTCTGAAGAACAATTTCATACGGGGTGGGAATGTCTCGCTGCTCAACAAAAGAGGAGAACACACAAGTTAGTTACCAGTGGTGATCTAACAGCTGTTTAGAGTTCTGTTATCAGAGGGTAAAGTTTGCCCTCTAGCTTCCATTCTAAGCTCTACGAGGCCATTTAAGAGTCATCATAGGGGGCAGCTTGAACCAAGATTCCACAGTAAGATCTGTGCCAATAACTCAGACCTAGCTTTGCTTCCTCATGAGGCAAACTTGCTTTCCAATTACAGATTGGCGGGTATTTTGCTGTAACAAGGGTTATGTCAATCAGAACCCAATACACTTTTACCTAATAGATTTCAGTAATTATTTTGGCTTCAGGCAGAGTAAATCCAATGTCAGGCATGTTGGGCTGCTCATATTTAAAAGCTGCCTTGGGAGGAGGGAATAACACAAGGGTAGGGGAAGTGGTTTGGAACAAATAGGAACTGGAGCAATCATCAGACTTCATAGCCAGCCAAGCTTGACGGAGTTTTGAGATCAGAGGAGTTTTAGATGAATAAATATTCTTCTCCCTCACCCCATGATTCCTATCCCAAAACGGCTCCTCTCCCAGAGCAGACCTTTGATGGAGTGGTGCTGTAGGCAGAGAGAGTATTAATCATGTTTATTATGGTAGTGCCTAAGGGCCAATCAAGCATGTGGCCCCATTGTATGAGGCACTGTATAAATACCATAGCAGACAATCCATGCCACCAGGAGCTTACAGTCTAAATAGACAAGACAGACAGAGGATGGGAGAAGGGGTGAAACACGCAAGGTGAGAGATCAATATGATGGCAGCAAACAGTATGTTAGTACCACAATATTTCTGGGGGGTTGGTTTAGTTAGGAGGTGAAAGGAGATTGGGAGGGGCAGGGGGCTCAGTTAGGCTGAACTGAAGAGTCAGTAAGGGAGGGGGAAGGAGAGGGTTGTCACAAACAGCCAATCAGTACAGGGCCAAGAAAATCCAGGTCAGACTAAACGGTTCTCTGAAGGGCCAAAAGGTCCCTGCTTTGGCCTCCAAGGACAAGGTGTCCTGGTGCACCCTCGGGAACAATCCTATCCTGGCAGGAGGAATGGGTTAGCAGTGATCTAGCAAGATTTCTCCATCTCTTGCTTCTACAGCTCTGTGCTGTTCTGTAAAGAGAGGAAATAGGAACAATCTCTCACATGTATATAGGGTGAATGCAAAGAGGCTCTGGTTTGGGCAGCTGAATTCGGCAGTCTCTGAACATGTCAACATGATCATGATGCAACAAGAGAGCTGCCTAGGTCCTGTGCCCTGGGGATGGAATGCAGAAGACCATTGTGCAGCCATCCTGGTTCATTTTGTGCATGTCAAAGGCTGAACATGTGAACTGTGGGATGCTCTTAGCTGACTAGTTCCCAGCACAGCCAGCTCGCCTCTTCTCCCTGTGTTTCAGGAGATGTGGAGTGGAGGGATTTTCTTCTGGGCAGACTGCTTCCCAGTGCCCTCAGCCATCTTCTGACACCTGCACTCAGGGGATGGGCTCACAAAGAGCAGACTTTTTCTGGGCTAGTGTCATAAGGAAGTAACACAGCATCACTTGAGACAACCAGGTTTAAGACCCCATGCTCTGCAGATGGGAAGACCCAGGCAGTGGAATTCTGTTGAGGTGGCATGCTCTAACTGCCATCCTCACTGTGTGGAATCTCCAACTTTCAGTCCTGTCTTCACAGCCGTGGGAGAGGGGTTTGGTACAACAGCTGGTGGGGGGAAAGCCAGTGCAAGGTAATAAAAGTGAAGGTTCTATTAAGTTGTGCTGCTTCCCTGTTCATTCTGTGGAGCGTCCCTTTCAGGATGCTTTCAGAAGGCAGCTATGGTTGGAAGAGGCCCTAGAAGCATGGGGCCTTCAGGAGCTATGCTCTGTAGGGCCGACAGGAGAGCCAAGACAGCTGTATGGATGCTCCATGTTTCCTGTGGCTATCCTGAAATCTGTGCAGAGCTTGGGAGATTCCCAGATTAAGGGAACAGCATGCCCAAGGGCTATTCCCAAGCAAGTGCAATTAAACTTTTGTTTAGCTTAATCAGATTGGGTAGATTTGACTGAGTCTGTAATTTTTGCCTGACCCTCCTAAGTGTCATACCAGACTTGGGCTCTCCACAGAGCTACCATTATGTCTGGATGCCCCAGACACTGGAGCAGAAACCACCTTTCTCAGGCAGGACTGGGTAATGGAAGCTCTTGTTATTAGTCATACCACTCTTGCTTGTGTATCTCGCTTTTTAAAATCCACGTTTATTTTTATTGATGTTTTTATAGATTGACAAATACATTTTTCTATGAAGAGAAACATAATTAACTTAAGTCATTTATATTAATCAGAAGGGGGAAAAATCATGCAAAGGAGGGGTAATTTTGCACTGAACAACGCACGTTATCTAATGAATATAGATTATGCTGATTTATGTGTTTACCGAAAAGTAAGAGCAGGCTGAGGGGAAGGGGGAGAAAGAAAATAACCCAGAAAAAAGGGCTGTTAAATGATGTGTTACAATTTCTGCAGAGTCCTTTTCACAAAGTGTTTAAAATTTAAGTCTAACTTTTGAATGTGATTATTGGGCCAAAATGCAATAGAAGACATTGCACTTGCAGTTGCCGAATAAAAGGCTAACTCTACCCCCTTACTCACATGAGTGGTTCTCACTGACAGGTAATGCCAAGGATTTCATTGAGTTAGGACTTACAAAATTGGCCCAAACAACTCAATCTTTGGCTGGTCTCTTGAGACAAAATTTCAAGAGTGCTCAACTCCCATTGGTACCAAATGAGTGGTGAAATTTTCAAAACTGCTCAGCATTTTGGGTGCATATTGCATGCAGAGCACTTTTGAAAATCTGGCCTCAATTGTGGGTGCCGAATCCTTGAAAATATTTCCCGTGGAAGGTGAACAGTCATATCTCCTCCAAAATGACAGGAAGGCGAACAAAGCCACATGACTTTCACTTGTGGGCCACTGGATCAAATTCAGTCCAGGTTGTAGAGTGACCATGAGAGGTTGTTTGGGTAATAGAAGAAATGAGCTTGATGGATCTCAGTCCAGTGTCAATGTCCACCTCAGAACCTGACAGTGCAGGTAGGGTGACCAGATGTCCTGATTTTATAGGGACAGTCCCGATTTTTGGATCTTTTTCTTATAAAGGCTCCTATTACTCCCCACCCCGTCCCAATTTTTCACACTTGCTGTCTGATCACCCTAAGTACACGAAGCACTAACAGCCCTCCTTTTGGCTTTCTCACTGGAGAGGCCAAGGACTGAATGAGCCATGAAGAGCGAAGGTCCCTCTCACCACTAGAGATGATTCCTGGCTGACTGGAGCCGCCAGGGGCCCTTTTTGATTGGGTGTTCCGGTCAAAAACCAGACACCTGGCAACCCTAACACCGCATTGTAGAAAATGGATTAACATACAGATAGCAATGACTTTCTATAATGCTGTGCAAGCGTAACAGAAACTCATCCAAATGCACAGTGCCATCTAGAGTCAAATGCACAGTGCTATTTGAGGACCTGCATGTCTGGAGGAATCAGTTTTGCTAGTTATTCATTGCTGTGAGTAAAATGTGCACAGTATATTTTTTCCCTAAAGCTTCTAACCCCCCTGATACATTCCTTGTTCCTCCCCGGGGGGCCATCCCATAATTTCTCCTCAGCTATAGAGCACTGCTGTTTAGTGTTGCTGGTGCATAATGACTGCCTTTCCACCACGGAGATGAATGCATTTCTTAGGAAAGCAAGGGCTGCTGTACTAGAATTAGCACCTGGACAATTCAGTCCAGTATCCTGTCTCTGATGGTGACCGATGATGGATGCTTTGGAGGACAGTGAAAAAACATATAGGATGAAATCCTTGCCTCACTGAAGTCAGTTGTAAAACTCCCATTGGCTCTGAAGGGGCCAGGATTTTACCCACAATGCAACTGTCCAGCTACACCATACTTTACTATAAAAATGGAAGGAAATTCTTCCTGAACTCAGCTGATGCCCTAAAGCTTGACTACGACTGAGAGCCTTTATCCTAGGCTTGTGGTCAGTGCATATGCTACTCATATATGTACAAATGTCTCAGTCTTTAAAAAAAAATGTTTCTAAGATTTTCCATAGGAGATGCGATCATTTATCCATCTAATCTTGTACACTGCACCTGATGCCTCAGAGAAAGGCAAACGAATCCCTAATGTACCTACCACTTGTGCAATGGACTCTTACGCTTCCTCCACTGACAAAGGAAACCAGGAAAATTCCAAGCACAGAACTGTTCCTAGATTCACATCTCCAAGAGGAATCTATACTGCAGATATTCAGTGTCCTCCTGGCAGTACGCATGTCACGTTTTAGGGGAGGGAAGCCACAGCTCTGCTGCTTAGCTTGTCAGACTTGCTCAGTGACAACAGAATTTAAAGTCAAACTGCATTAGTAATAAAACAAGAATAATAACTTTGTTTACATGGCTTCTTTTATTCCAATGGATTCCAAAGCAATCTATAGAATGTATATAAGACTCCTTCACCTACTGCTGAACCACCTCTAGGGCAAATCATGGCAGCAGTTTAAATGTGCATCGCCACATAACACTTGTTGGAGGATAAAAGAAAAGTACCATTCACATTTAAATCTGGGGGAGGGGGTCAGGAATTAGGAAGGCAGAATGTAAACATCTCCTTTGGTATATGGCCAAGATACCAGGTCTAACACCCCTGCTCCTGCCATGGGATCATTTAGTGACCAGGAGAGGATTGGGGCTTGGCTTATACTGTATCTTTCATCTTCAGGATTCCATTTAGAGGAGTCGCTACTTTCAGCTTTAATAAGAATAGCAAATCAGTGGCTTTTAACAATGGATACTCCCCCTTCTTCCATTACTGCAGTCAGCATAGGGTCACAGGCACGTGTAAATTTCCGAAATGTAGTTTCTTCAGCTATCCATGCCACAGGGAAGGGCTGATGAGTGGGATGGAGCTTGATAAAGTGCAGTGCGGGAAAAGAAATTTGTCTCTCTTTGCTGACTCACAAGCTTTCTGCTGAAGTGCATGGCCACATGGCAGAGTCACCCCTCGCTTTCTCTGTCTTCTCATTAGAGAACTATGTCATATATCACGGTGCTCAACAGAACTGGTTACTGCAGTGGCTGAGCTGACAAACATTAGAATGGCATTCAATTTTGCAGTGGGGAATGGATAATACAAGGTCCCCCCAGGGCCCTGTAGATAAGGTACCACTGAGATCTGCAGTTACCGTGGACGTTAAATCCTTTATGGCTGAAAAAATAATCCCTAGCATCACCCAACTTGTGCCACTTGTTCTTAGGGGAAAGGTTGAATTTTCAGGGGAGTTCAAAGTGCAGCTGTTCTGTAGCTTTTGGATTAAGGAGCAGTTATGAATGACCACTCTGAGAAATGTAACCCCCTGAGTCTCTGTTTCCCCTCAGATCACTCTAGCTAAGAAGCTGATAGTGTTCTGAGGCTTCAACATTTCCACTCCACCTCAGGCATATGCCAATTGTTTAGCAGTAATAATAATAATAATAATAAATAATAAAAAAAAAAAGAACCAGGACTTGAACATGCTTCCCCATGAAAAAAGGCTGAAGGCAGATTTTTCTGGTGGTGATTTGTTTCATTGGGAGGGGACAGAAGGAGGCCATGAGGCTGGTTCACCGACACCCTGGGGCTCAGGGGATACGTCACTCCTAACTCCAAACAGCTCTGCAACAGAAGGCAGCTTTCCTAAGGGTAGCTCCCCACTAATGGCTAACTCCCTACTACCACCGGATTTGATTTTTTGTTGTTGTTTTAATAATGGGGAAAATGTATTTTTTCTTAATTTTCAAAAATCGCTGACTAGTTTTTGCTCAAACTGTCAATAAAATAAAATGAAAATCTCCCTTGGGCAGAGACCAGGCCTGGAAAATTCCACCCTGAAAGGTGAAAGCTTCTGAAAGTTACAAATGACTGAAAATCACGTCTTGAGCCTTTCTAACTTGGATCTCAGTCGCTAGAGTAGCTGCACCTGTGCGAAACCCTAACATGGACACCGTTTACAGTGGTCCAGCTTTACTCTGGTTTGAAACTACAGTAGGGCCCTGTCTATAATAGGCTTTTCTTCTATTTGTTTGTTACACCCATTATATTACACCATTGCAAACACCCTGTGTGGTGCACTACACTGGCATAAGATGGGGCTTGCACTGTGGCAACTCACACCATTAAGTTACTGAGGCAAGTTACACTCAGTGCAAATCCCCTTTTGTACCCACACAGCATGCCTATGATAAGGGGTTGCACTGGTGTAACTACACCATGGTACCTACACTGGTGCAAATTTCCCTAGTTTGGACAAGCCCTGAAATGCTGCACTGCTAAAAACCATGTTGCACAAGTGTACCCTGGCTGTGTCTATACTAGAGGCTTTACAATGGTGCCGTTAGCTGTGTGACTAGAATCCCAATATAGACCAGGTCTTAGAATAGAAGTGGAGAGAGACAAATGAGTGTTTTGTGAATTTTGCAATTTTGAAAACATCTCTGAAAATTGTCATTCATTACCTCTGTGCTCATCATCTTTAGACAAAGACTACAAAAAATCACTACAATAGACACTTTGAATGTTATCAGCATTGTGATCAGATGCTCTCCAATGTTTAGCTCTGCAATCATCTCTTTCTTCTTTTCAGTAAACATGTAAGTGCATTGTAGATAAGTGGCACTGTCTAGTAGTAGTCTTTCAGCATCTTGGTTCCACACCAACCTCCCCCGCACAGCTGGAGTGGCTCTCTTTCTCTTCACTGAAATGGGGGTAAGAAAGGCAGGTGGGAGTTCTGAGGATAACAAAAAAATTGTTGGTTTGGGTTTATAATGAATTCCAATCAGATAATTGCTGGTATAACAAGTGAATTTTGTGTTATCCCTCTTTACACTTAACCATTCACTTCTGCTCCTCCCTCCCACTTGTTTTGAAACTCCATCATTGACCTTATGTCGCCTTCCTTTCCTCTGGGTTTTCTACTACAGGGGAGGGCTGCTCTTTGACGTGGACTGCTTCATGGCTATGGAGCTCCCTCCCTCTGAGACACTTCCTTTTGCCTTCACTCTTTCCTTTCCTCCTGTATGGCTCTCGCGCTGCATCAAGCATCTTTTGTTATGCTGTGTACCAGGGATACTGCAAAAGATCAAATGGCTTATGATATACGCTTTTATTTTTCTACATGGAAATGGAAGAGGCCTTTGTGAAACACTCTAGTGGATACGACTTCCAAAGCAGAACATTGTCTCTGATTTTGACTCCCAGAGAGACAACTACATCAGTTTATGTATCTTAGGCTCTTGTACGAGTGCCACTTCCTGGGGAAGTACAACTCTCATTTTATAGATGGGAAACTGAGGCACAGAAAGAGTAAATGACTTGTTTGAGGTCACACAGGAAGGCTGTGGTGGAACAGTGGCCCTGGATGTTTAGCTGGCCAAGGCAAAAAATGTTTCTGGTTCACCAACCCCAGTGACCAAGGGGGAGGGAGAAAAAGCCAGCCAATCAGAGCAGAATTTACCCCATATCTTCCCAGTGCCAGATACCAGTAAGTTCCCTGCTCCATACACCCAGGGCAACCCCATTGCTCACCCCTCCTCCTCCCCAAAAAAACAAACCTGGGTGAATAGAGCAAAAGATGGAACCCATGACTTTTCGGTGAGAGGGCAGCATGCTAAGCAGTGGATTGTCCTCCTCCACCAGAGTCTATTGGGCTAAATTCTGTTTTCAAGTACATTAGTGTAATGCCTTTGAAATCAATAGAGTTACTCTGGTTTTACACCGAGCTAACTGGGAGCAGAATTTGGCCTACTGTGACAAACTAATTCCTGATGTATCTCCAGTGAAGTCAATGGAGTTACACCACAGATGAATTTGGCCCAAAGAAATCTGAGGGCCTGGCTGTCAGAGAGGAGCAGTAATAGGACAAAGGTCTTTATTTCTAGTGGGAATCTAGCCTGGATCACCAATGACCGAAAGCTTTTTCCATCTGATGGGTATTCAGTGTCCCTTGTGAAACAAGTCTGGTGGATCTCAGAGCAGTTCTTAGGAGACGGGTGTCCACATCTCTCTAACTTCCGCTAATGAGCACCCTTCTTGTCAGTCACCGCAGAGGTGCCGGAGCTAGAGACTGTACTATCCCCTCATTCCTAGAGGGATTTTCTTCCTCCAGCTCAAGGACTGAGCCACACTGGCTGGGCACTGCTGCTTCCCCCTGCTGTATCCGTTCTGAAGGTTAACAGAGGATTTCAGTCTCCGGGGTGCTCCGTCCAGCACCTTCCACTAGAACTAAAATCGTCTTTGCTGCCTACTCGACAGTGGTAAAAGGGTCTGTATCATGCACATGCAGGTACAGCCCCCTCTCACTGGCAATCTGAGATTGCTCTGATACAGTCCCCTAATCACCTCCTCCTCCCCACCACCACCTGTCCTGTATTGTATCCAATTGCCTCTTTCTAATGTTTTCCATCTTCAGCATTTCATACCAGAGAAGCCATTGGAGACACTCTGGCTACTCCACGACTGTACAGACGCGCTGAGCAAGATCATTAGAATACAGCAGAGCTTTTTATTGCCAAGGTGCCTTATCTACCTGCACAACATGACAGATGACAGCATTGTTGTGCCATACAGTTTGGAGCATTATTTTCCAATCTGATAAAGAACTGACAGCCTGTGCTGAAAGCAAGAAATCAGCCCGCAGTAAGGGATGAAGAAGCAAATCAAAGGCTATGTTGAGGTGTAGGAGACGCACCTTCAAACTCGTTTTTCATGTAGCAAGCAATGCATACAATGCCCATAGCCATACCACTTCAATCTGGGACCAAACGAAGCTGAGTCAGGTATGATCAGTACATGGATGGGAAATCTGTAACCTCAAGGAAAACCCAGCTACTGCAAGAAGGTCCTGATCATTTGTGGCCATAAAGTTCGCTGGAATTGTTTCAGGCATACTAACTCTGGTGTCCCAGCCAAACTCCTACACAGAGGATGTTGATAATAATGATACTTTGCATTCAGATAGCATGCTTCATTTGTTAGAGCTGAAGGTGTTTTACAAAGTAAAGGAGACAATGGTACTATCCATTTGACAGATGGATAAAGTAAGGCTCAGAGATGCCATTCAAGGATCAGTCAAGAACAGATCTCAGGCCTTCTGATGATCTCTTCCCTACTTAGTCCCCCTCCCATACTTCCTACCTAATTTCTCCCTGTAGTTCTAACTGGATAGGGTATTTCTCTTCACTTCCTGTCCTAAATTGTTGTGCAGTGTTCCTGTGTGTTATTAAACATCTGCTCCAGTTCACTCCAGAGGTGAAGTAATTCTGATAGTGGAATGTTTCCTGTATATATGTCTGTTTATCACTTTGGGGCTTTTTCAATGGGAATATGGTGTTACATAAATTTAAGTTAGTATTAGAGATGGACCCAAGTCCAAACTACATATCTGAACTTTAGAGATGTTCAGAATCTGAATCTGGATCCAAATTTTGCTATAGATATGTTGAATAAAAAGACCCTGGATTTGAACTGCCTAAATTTTTGGGCACTTGAAATTTTCTTCCAATTTTTGCATCTTAGGGAAATTTCTAGGTATTGTTGTAATAGGTCAACAGTTCCCAAAGTCTGATCTGCAGTGCTCTTCATAGCGCTCTGCGGAGAGCTGTCTGGTCACATGGTCCTGGCTCTTCCCAGCTCCTATTTGGTATTAAAAGAAGCTAAAACATGCACTGAACACTTTTCTATTGTTACTTTTCCATGTAAGCAAAAGCTGGCACAGTGATCCATAGTGACTGTGAATGGGAGATGGGGTCTGTCAGATTTTAAATGGAAAGACAGGTGAAGTCTGTAGGATTGGGAAGGTCAGAGAAGGTGGCACACAGGAATGTCTCTCGAGATATTGTTCCCACTATGGAAAAAGTTGTAGAACCCCTTTTATAGGAGGCTGACCAAAGATCGGACTTTTGGTAATCAAATAGGTTAAAGATTTTCAACTATTGACACTGATTTTAAAGACCTCTTAGCTATCATGAGCCCTTTTGTTCTGAAGCTGTTGTATTATCTGCGGATAGTGTGTATATCTATCCATCTCTCTCTCTTTCTCTTTCTTCATGTCTAGTGAAATATAAGCTTCAAACCCAAAAGTTAGAGTCACAATCAGAACAAATCACAGATACAAAGAGAAATCACCTGAACCCTCCCCATACCCTACACACTTTGTCCTGAAAACTAGAGGATCACCCTCCATTCCACCAAAATCATTCGGTTTTTCTCCATCATTGCTAGTGATGCAATAACTTCACAAACAGTGCAAACCATCGTTTCAGGTGCATCGTTCTGTGCCAGAAGACAGGCTGAACAGCTAAGCCACTGCATTAACAACTTCCAGAGTCTCAGAGAAAATACATCGAAAGTGTCTGTCTTTCTTTATTGAGGCAGTCAGATGCTCAGTCCTTGTGTCTGCAAAAGCCGAAAAGCCAATTGTTCACAAGTCTGACCATGCAACAGAAGGATTCTCAGTTTTGAAGCCCACAAATCCCAGATGTGGACATTAATGGGGCAGAATAAGGAAAAGTACTCCATTGTGTCCTCTGATTCAGAGCAGGCTTCATGGCGTAGCCTTTCTATTCAGTGCTTCCCTTAGCTGTTACCTCTAACATACAATTTACCACGAAGTACCCACCATCCCTATATCCCTGTGCTTGAAGGGCAGGGCCGCACAGAAAGGGGGTGGGGGGGGGCAAGTGGGGCAATTTGTCCCAGGCCCCGCAGGGTCTACCATAAAAATATAGTATTCTATAGTATTGCAACTTTTTTTTATGGAAGAGGCCCCCGAAATTGCTTTGCCCCAGGCCCCCTGAATCCTCTGGGCAGCCCTATTGAAGGGAACTGTTTTTTCAAAGGTACAATGCCCCAATGAGACAATCTCCTCAGCAATTCAGTACTGCTAAACGTCAGTCTGAAAATTTTTCCTTAAATATCCTCTGGTATATCAAGCTCTAACTGTGAGCCACTGTGCTGGACTGCAGTCACTTGAACATGCCAATGGGAAATGCACCTTCAAGCAAGTTGTATGAAAGAGGGAGCCTGTGTGGCTGTTGCAAGACAAGAATATCTTTTTAGGGTCTCCATCCCCTTTTCCTTACCAGTTATTCCATTTTTTCCCCCTGTGACACTTCCCAGTAATGCTGGAAAATGAGTGGCCACCCTCTACTCACAGCTGCAGGAATCCTTTGAAAAATTAAAAGCACAAAAACTACACCATCAAGAACGTTTCGGGGCATACCATCCCTGCCCCCCTTTTTAACTAGATGGTAGACTATACCTCTCTTCACTGGGATACATTTATGGTCCTAGAGCATCTGAAAAAATAACCCTGTCAGTATGACCAACAATTTTTCAGGAGACGGAATCACAAATGCCACATAAATGCAAAGAGGTAACAGGAATGTTTTAATACACATCACCATTTTTGATAATTTCAGGGTCCATCTCTTCCACCTCATCACCTTAGCCTGTCAGGAGGCAAACTGTTTCTTCCAGGACACTCGATTATTGAATCACCACTGAAGGTACATCCCAAAATATCTATATCTATAGCTCTGGGAGGGCTTGGTCACAATCTGCAATGTCTTTGGAAGAGAAAAAGGGCACCCCAAAATCCTCACTCACAAAGCCTTGCTCTTCTTCACATTATCATAGATTATTAGGCTTGGAAGGGACCTCAGCAGACCACCTAGTCCAACCACCTGCTCAAAGCAGGGCCAATCCCCAACTAAATCCCCAAATGGCCCCCTCAAGGATTGAACTCACAACCCTGGGTTTAACAGACCAAGGCTCAAGCCACTGAGCTATCCCTCCCCATCTTGATCATTGCTCTTGCTGCAGAGTTATGTAAGGTGTCCAGACATATGTCCCTATCTTTGGTACTACCTACAAGTACTGTGATGTCATCCACATGGGTGAAAATTTTTATTCATAGGGTGAAATTCCTCTCTTCCTTAATCCACTCATTTAAGCCCTGAAATCCCGTTACCATCCATAACCCACAGTAAAAGAGTCCAAAGTAAACCAATACAGTTATGGACCTAAGGGACAATCTTGCCTGACCCCAACATGTATCAGTATAGCCTCTCCACTCCACCCCTTTACAAAGGGATGCACAGTGCATGAACATGCAAGACCCGCAGGCAGTGGAGGAATACTGTATTGAAACAAAATTCACTCTACCAAAAGTTTTGGCATGATCCAAAGTCAAAACATAACCTTCCCATTCTCCCCATGGCCAGTTTCAAATACTTCCCACAAACAACTCAAAGTGTCTGCCACTGTGTGACCTTTAACTGTATTAGATTGACGGGGATGCAATAATTTCCTGGCTACTTTCCTCAATCTCTTTGCTAGAAAAAAAGCCAAATTTTTGTAATCCATGTTCAAAAGGCCCATAGACTCCAAGTCCCCTCTCCCTTTTTTTTGGCCAAAAAAGTCAAAAGGCCTTCATAAAAGGAAAATTCCAGTGAGCCTCTAGTCAAGGCATCATTGAAGGCACATGACGGCACGATACAGAGAGAGGATCCATAAACTTCTGATAAAATTCTTCAGTCAACCTGTCCACCCCCAGGGAAGTTCCCTTCTTCAGTGACAAGCTAGATACAGGAACCTCCACCTCTTTTCATGGCCTCACAAATGAGTCCTGTTCCTCATCTACCAATCCTGCGATACTATCCAAAAACTCCAGCTGCTAGAAACAAAGATTGTTTTGTCCCAGAAAGAGCTCACTGTAATATTCTTGAACTATCATCAACATGCCAACAGGGTCCCCATGAACCTGCCCAAGAGTTATGATCCTGTAACCCCACCACAACCCACTGCAGTTTCCTTTCCTCACATCTTGCAAATATATCAGAGGAAGCTGCCCCACCTTTTGTCCTGAAGTCCTTTGCAAATGTAGCTGACTCCAGATTTCTCCCTTCATACTGAACCATTTCTTCCTTAACTTCCTCTGAGACCTTTATTTACATGCATTCCCCACCTTGCAGTTGACTATGAAGCTCAAATAGTTCTGCAATGCTACATGATGCTTGTAATCAGATTAATATAGATGTCTTAGAGAGGTCACCAGGCTCCTCCTTGTTCCCACCATTTCATCAGGCATGTGTAAAACTCCCAAACTGTTTCTTATCCCATAAAGATGCCTTTAACATTTCTAACTCCCACTGCACTAATAAGTAAACAAGTATTTAATTTCCAGTAATCATGGTCAAAGGCCACTCTTCCTAACTCCCCGAGTTCAGTGGTCAGAAAACTCTATAGGCTGCACTGCACATTATCTGGTTACTGAGGTAACTTTCACATATACCCTGTCCCACTGACTATCTGATTCCTCTCTAAAAAATGTAAATGCCCCCTTCCCCCTTAAATGAGGATGTTCATAAACATCTTTTAGCCAATGGCATCTCTCACTGCTTGTAAGCAAGCTTCATTAGCTCATAACCCTTTAGGTTGCTTTGCTCTGTCAGTCACTTCAGTTAAATAATTAAAATATCTCATCAAACACAACTGTCATGACATCAGTAAAAAAGAGCTTTCCTCAGCTTCAGATGCTATGGACCATAGATGGTGACATGACAATACCTTACACCCAAATAACAGAAATCAACTAATGAACTCCTTCCCGGCAATTCTATCACCCTCTTTGGTGATACTGAAAATATATAAAGCAGTCCCCCTACTTCATCATACATATCAGCAGGGCTGGCTTTAGGCCGATTCAACTGATTCCCCTGAATCGGGCCCCACGCCTAAGAGGCCCCACCCAAGCCCCGGTACGGCGTACAGCAAGAGCCGGTGCGCCGCACCAGGTTGGCTGGAGCCCCAGGCCCTTTAAATTGCCACGAGAGCCCCACTGCTGGAGCCCTGAGGTAGGGCTGCGGGGCTCTGGAGGCTATTTTAAAAGTCCAGGGCTCCAGTTGCTTCTACCGCCCTGGCCCTTTAAATAGCCGTGGGAGCCCAGCCACTTCCCCAGAGTTCCCGCAGCTATTTAAAGGGCTGAGACATAGAAGCAGGGGAGGCCCGGGCCCTTTAAATAGCTGCCGAGCCCTGGGCTGCTGCTGCTACCCCGGTGGGGGAGTGAGGAGGGGGCACTTACTGTACAGGGTGGGCTGTACCCCCTGTACCTGCACCCCCTACCCCCAGCCATCCCCTGCTATACCCCCTGCTCACACCAGCCCAGCACCCCCTGCCCTGCCTGCAGCCAGCCCCTGTCTCCAGCCAGCCCCGCACCCCCCTTTTTTTTAATGTTTTTTTTTTTAAGTCATCCCTGCTGGGGCCCCGCTGAAAATGTTCCAATTGGGCCATGCACTTCCTAAAGTCAGCCTTGCATATCAGGACCCATGGACCAAAAAGATGGTCCTCTCCTTCAATCTCTTTGAGCTCCCAAAACATGATGCCTAGAACAACAGATTCATTTTATGGAACTAGATTCAAATCCTGCCCCTCAAAAACTGGAAGATCGCCTGGCCTTCGGTGCACACTCAGGATGCAGCACACATTCCAAGTTGCAATTTTCATTATTATCATCTATATAAAGGCTCAGGTTGTCACAGACACTTGCAATCCCCGCCTTGTTGACTGCCTTGACACTCTACTAAACCCCTTTGACTTACCCCTCTCTGTCTCACCTCTTTCCTTTTCTTTAGCCACGTTTTACTTGTTGACTAGTTCATTGCTCTCCCCCAGGGGGGTCTCCTCAGTCCCCAGATCCTGATCCCAACTCTGATGCTTCTTTCTGAAGTTGCTCAAGCCAAATTATTCTCAGATACCTTTCCCCTAGTGAATGTGCTTGTAATGGGTCCACAAGCTCCTCTCTGCTCTCCCTCATATGCAACAGTGTCAAAGAGAGAAAATCTGTTCTCTGTCTGAATTGTGAAAATGACGTGCGGTTCGGAAAGTTGTAAGCCACCCTTAGTTATCCTCTGAGGTCTCCATGGATCCTCTCTTTCCCTGTGACTTCAACAAACTCTTCCATTCCTGAGGTTGAACACATTGAAATCTGCTCCTCAACTACAGGGTCTGCCGTACCCATAACCTGCCAATCCCTCCCTGGCAACTGGGATTCCTGCATAACCAATTGTGCCTATGGATGTTCTTTCTACAGTTTCTCTTTTTCCTCCTCCCCATCATCTCTGATAATCTCCCCTATATTATCAGTGCTCATGAGTGGCAAGTATCAGAGGCTGGGGGAGGCTGTGCCTCCCCAAACAGCCAGGTGTGGCCTTGCCCATGGTCCACCCTTAGGTGGCACTCCCATTGCCTGCCCCTTCACCTCAAATCAGGGGTTCTCAAACTGGGGGTCGGGACCTCTCAGGGGGTCATGAAGTTATTACATGGGGATTCCAAGCTGTCAGCCTCCACCCAAAAGCCCGCTTTGCCTCCAGCATTTATAATGGTGTTAAATCTATTAAAAAGTTTTTTTATTTTATTGGGGGGGGTCGCACTCAGAGGCTTGTTATGTGAAAGGGGTCACCAGTACAAAAGTTTAAGAATCACTGTCTCAAATCCTTCCCCACCCAAGTCAGCTTCTCCACAGATTCCTTCAGCCTGCAGGCACAAGCCCCCAGGCATCACAGGCACAAGGTTTGTGACATTGACTGATTGTGCCACGGGACCCATCAGTCTGTGCACAGTAACTTCTGCATCAACCTCCAAGCAGACAGACACCTTCCCTATCAGATCCAAAGAACTTATGGGAGGAACCCACCATCTGAGGCTGCAGCCATCTTTGCAGGACATGAAGAGGAAATGAGAATGCTCTCTAGAGAGTTTTGTCACTGCCCAGGAACAGTTTCACAAAGAGCATCCACAGCCTCTTTCCATTCCCTGTCAGATGCCCTCGACTAGCTATGGTCGTCAGGAGGCATTTGCTGTCAGAAAGGATAGGCTCACCTAGGACTGAAATGGCAAGGCATTCATATTCCCATACCATTGCACAGACATTCTCAGACAATTAAGCAGGGGAAATGAATTTGAAATTGAATAGTCTCTGGCGCGGCTTCTTGATATTACTTTTATTAATCAACACTGATTTTTTATTTTATTTTACATAATAGTGTCATATTTTTTCCTGCTAAAGAGGGTAGAGGGGAACCCATTGAAGGCTTGGGAACTAATTAATCTGATCTTGTATTCCATGTGCCCCCGTGGTCCAGAAGCTGGGCCATGACAGATTTCTTTACTGAACCTTCTAGCAGACTTTGTGCGAGAGCCATTTTGTAAATGAGGGTTTGCAAGCCATAAGCACAGAAAAGGATCATCGTCCATGGCAGTGGACACTTCAGGAGACTGATTAACAACAGCATACAGAGCCTTTTGCTTTGAAAGTCACCCATTCAGATTTAGCCCAGTCTGATGGTGACAGGAAGTTCTTTGTATCTTATAGCTGTTAGGCTACCAGGTGCAAAGATGATGAACAGAAACCCAAGTTGCATGCCACACCATCAGCAATGGCACTAACTGTCACTCTTGCTGGCAGGCTCAGTTGAAAGCCCAAGGACGGAAAGGGCATGGAATATGAACTCACCTTTCAAAGCTAGAAGTGGCCCTTCCAAACGCAAACTGCAAATAGCCATGTTGTGCACATAGAAAATTCATATGCCCGACTAATCTGATTATCGTAACCCTTATCCACCCTTAGCTGTTTCCTCCTATTATTCTCCTGTCTTGCTTCAGATTCATTTGAAAGCTCTTTCGGGCAGGGATATTGTCTCCCTGGGTTTGTGCAGTGCCCAGTACATTGAAATCCCAAATATCTTTGTTGCCTTCATTTATACTGTGATCAAACTGGAAGTGCAATAAATAATAATGAGGCAATATGGGGGATAATTTCACTGCTGCTTCCTTTGCTGTTTTACAGCTCAGACTTCAGGCTCTGCAATATGACTGTCCATCCATTATGAAAAGTGAGTGGAAGAAATATGCTGGTGTCACAGTCATGAACTCAATGTGTTATGGGTGCCCGGAATTTTGAGAGACAGTTTGGATGTGCCATATCAGGGGCCCTTGCTTATGAAATCAGAAATAGACCCCAAAGGAACAAAAGTTTTCTTGGGTTTTATTAAATGTCCTTATAAATATAAATGTGTGCTAGTCTGACTGGATGGCTCTGAATCCATCCAAGAGTGTGCAGAACAGCTAAATGCCCAGATTCCTCCTTGCCTCTGGGGATGCAGCTGATTAGCTATACTAGGGGAAATGGCAAAAACAGCAGCACTTGATAAAGTGGCTCTTCAGAAGCCAGCAGGAATGAGAACCGCAGCTATTTATTGCTGACTCAGCATTGTCTAATCATTCTATTAATCAGAAAATCAAGAGCAGACAGTGGTATGATTGTACCAATTAATTCATTTAAATTAATGGAGTGTGGGGAGAGGGAGGAAGACCAGTGGTGGGAAGTATGTGTGTATGGAGGGGAGGGGTAGCTGATGCTTGTCCCTCTTGCTATTTTCTAGGTGCCAATGGAATTTGAAAGATGAATATTAGCGGCTTTGTTGGAGTTCAGTGAGGTAGGAATGATAGGGTTGTCTTGTGTACGTGAATGCAACATTCAGAGATTATTCCCCCTATCCAGAAGGGCCACATTTGAGTCTATGAACCACTTAAGCCTCATTTTGAGGATTTATTTGGTGCAGGCTGGCCAAGTTTGGCTTTGTCCCCCTCTAATGGTTGGCTCACGTAAAAAGGTTCACAAGTGTTACAGTCTCCAAGTTAGTAGAACTGATCCTTAAACTCCAACAGTAGCAACCTGTGCTTTTAGATCTAGAGGTTCAATCTCTGCAGACCACCCAGACAGAGGAATCAGTAATAGGTCTTATGCAGAGTGAATTACACCCTATTTGCAAAACCAAAACAACTAATCTCCCATCCCAAAATCTCTTTGATAATATTACTTTGTACTTCCAGTAGGTGGATCCCCAGCGTGCCTTTCAAACATTAAATGAATTAATGAATTTAGCTTCATAACCTCTCCAGCCTCACTATCACCCCTGAGATGGGATTACAGAAGCTAGGGGTGTGAACTGAAAATTATATATTTAACTATGTAATAATAACAGTTGGAATGAGCTGCCAGCCTCAAATCAGCATTAGAGAAATCCCCAGAAAATTGTGAATAACAAATAAATCTGAAAACTTCCCTACCTGCCCTTGGACAAAGGATGAAATTCACTGAATAATTTAATTGTTGTGAAGTGTTTTCTCAGCCCTGCTCCTGAATCTGTGACACTGGGCCAGAAATTTTAAAAACCGAGCAGACCTCCTCATGAGATTTCCAGTGCCGCTTGTTTCAGATCTAGCCAAACAATACAGTGAGGACAACTTTTCACGTGGCATTTTGGCATATCCAGTCCCAGTGTGATCCCAGAAGTGCAGAGGCAAAAATTAAATGAAAATCTAATGGAAGTGGAAGAGTTTTAAAAATGCTCTTGTTTAAACACAAGCAGTTGGGCTTGATGCAGGAATTACTGAGTGAAATTCTCTGGCCTGTCCTATTCAGGAGGTCAGACTGGATGATCACAATGGTTCCTACAAACCTTGAAATCCATGAATTTTAGAGCCTTTGATGAGGTTTGTATCAAGAAATGCCTGAAGATGGAAGCTGTACCCATTGTTTTCCCTGAATCTTTTCCCCAGGGCTGGTTGGAGACGTACAGAAGTGGGTGGCTATAAAAAGCTCTGCCAGCCCCTCTCCAGCACACAACTAGGACCACTCCCACCCAGAGGGAGGCTGTAATCCCCCTCTTTGGGGGGAGAGCTGCAGGCACCCAGCCCTGTCCCAGTTGTCAAAGCTCTCCCTGGCCCTGAAGTAGCTGATGAAACCATTCTGAGCCCTGCTGTACCCTAACTGTGCTGACCAGAAGTTCCAGTTGGCCATGTTTGTCCCAGTTTTGAGGAGCAGGTCCCAGATCCCTGATGGGTCAGTTGAAACTGGGAGTTACAATGAAATGTCAGGCCATCTGGTTACTCCAGGGGCTTCCCAGCTGTGCCCTCAATTCCCAGTATGCTGCTGTGAGCTTCACAAGCAGCACTCCGATGACTGCCTCTTAGGCCTTGTGTATACTAGGATCATTTTGACTGAGGAGATTTGAGAGGTGGCAGGGAAAGACAACAAAATGCAGAAGGGGTTGGACTGAAGATGCAGGGAGAAGCAGTCTGAAATAAGGCAGGATTTGGAGTCAGGGCTCAGGGCTTTGAGGAGAGGGTTAAGAGGATATGCCAAGCAGTAGGGAAGGAGAACATAATGAGGGCACGTCATAAACAGATAGCTAAGGGTTAATGTCTCTTTCACCTGGAAAGGAGTAACCTGAAACACCTGACCAGAGGACCAATCAGGAAACAAGACTTTTTCAAATCTGGTTGGAGGGAAGTTTGTGTCTGAGTCCTTTGTCTTCTGCCTGTACTCTCTCGGCTATGAGAGGATTTTTCTGCCTCCTGCTTTTCTAATCTTCTGTTTCCAGGTTGTAAGTACAAAGATAGGAAGACCATAGGTTTGGGGGTTTTTTGTATTTACATGTGTGTAGTTGCTGGAATGTGTTAAATTGTATTCTTTGTGGATAAGGCTGTTTATTCATATTTCTTTTAAGCAATTGACCCTGTATTTGTCACCGTAATACAGAGAGACCATTTTTAATGTATTTTTTCTTTCTTTTTACATAAAGCTTTCTTTTTAAGACCTGTTGGAGTTTTTCTTTAGTGGGGCACTCCAGGGAATTGAGTCTGTGCTCACCAGGGAATTGGTGGGAGAAAGAAGTCGGGGGAAATCTGTGTGTGTTAGATTTACTAGCCTGACTTTGCATACCGTCTGGGTGAAGAGGGAAGTACTTCTGTTTCCAGGACTGGAAATAGGAAGGGTGGAATCCTTCTGTTTAGATTCACGGAGCTTGCTTCTGTGTCTCTCTGCAGGAACCCAGGGAGGGAACACCTGGGAAGAAGGAGTGGGAAGGGAAATGGTTTATTCCCCTTTGTTATAAGACTCAAGGAATTTGGGTCTTGGGGTCCCCAGGGAAGGTTGTTTGGGGGACCATAGTGCCCCAAAACACTCTAATTTTTTGGGTGGTGGCAGCTTTACCAGGTCCAAGCTGGTAACTAAGCTTGGAGGTTTTCATGCTAACACCCATATTTTGGACGCTAAGGTCCAAATCTGGGAATAGGTTATGACATGGTGTGTAGTAGTGGGATAGATAGAATCCAGAAGCCAGTAGGAATATTATATTTTTCTTTTCTCTGCTAGGGGCTTTTTAGCAGAGAAAGTTTGGTTTTAAAAGCAACCAGAGAGAATTTTTTTTTCTGCTCTCTCTGGCAGTTGTGGGTTGCATATTAAGCAAGGAACCATTAAGGAACTATTACGGGTCTTTTGTCACACAATAGCACTCTCATTGTGAGACAAGTATCCAGCAATACACATGCAAATAAAGTCGTTTTTCTGGTTTACTTTACATTTAAAAGATTAGCTAGAGGAAGAAAGGGAAAAAGGCACTGCTGCTAGGCAGACCCCAGGAGGCAACAGAGAACCTGCAGTTCATACAACAAACACCGGAGGGCACCCCGACACAAGAAAACAGGATGTCACGAAAACCAGACGCAGTACAGCTCGAAGCAATGGAGAAACAGATAGAACTGCTCAGAACACAGATGGCCAGAGATGAGGCAACTCACAAACAAGAGATGGAAAGGCTACAAAAACAAGAAGAAGCCAAAAATGCAGCCCACCACAGAAAACTACAAGAAGAAGAGGTGGCCCACAAAATTAAACAAGCAGAAGAAGAGGTAGCCTACCACCGAGAAATGGAAAAACAACAAAAAGAAACGGAAAGACAACAAAAAGAAAGTGAAGAGAGGGAAAAACAGAGAAAACATGAACTGGAATTAGAAAAGGCTAAGCAACATGCTCCAGCCAATCCTGACAACCCTTCGCCAATTATGGTTCCACATCACAGGAAATTTCCCACCTACAAGGCAGGTGATGACACTGAGGCCTTCTTGGAAAATTTTGAAAGAGCCTGTCTTGGGTACAGCATCTCTGAAGACCAGTACATGGTAGAATTGAGACCACAGCTCAGTGGACCTTTAGCAGAGGTGGCGGCTGAAATGCCTAAGGAGCAAATGAACGACTATAAACTTTTTCAAACCAAGGCCAGATACAGAATGGGGATAACCGCGGATCATGCCCATCGGCATTTCAGAACCCAAAAGTGGAAACCAGATGTGTCATTTCCCAAACACGCCTACTACGTTGGGAAAAATTATGAGGCCTGAATATCAGGACACAATGTTAAATCCTTGGAAGAACTGCACCTCCTCATACAAATGGAGCAGTTCCTGGATGGTGTTCCTGAGGACATAACACGGTACATACAAGATGGAAAACCCAAAAATCTCACCGAGGCGGGGGAGATTGGAGCCAGATGGATGGAAGTAGCAGAAAGCAAGAAAGCTACTGTCAAGGGGAACGAATACCCCAGGGGGCACACCGACCATAAACCCTACAACCGGGGACAGCCAAAGACCCCACATACAACCCAAGTAAAGCCACAGACGCCCTGTTCTTCCACCTCACCAGTCTCCAGTAACTCACCTCGACCCAGTGACCCATCAGATGGAAGATGCTTTAAGTGTAATGAACTGGGACATATCAAGGCCAACTGTCCAAAGAACGCCATCCGAGTTTAGTTCATTACACCACCATCACCCAAAAGATCCCCAGGCCCAGATGCCTCTCAAATACCCTTGGAGCGAAGGGAAAATTTGAGAGTGGGTGGAAAGAAGGTTACTGCATGGAGAGACACGGGGGCACAAGTGTCAACTATCCACCAATCTTTCGTAGACCCCAAATTCATCAACCCAAAGCCCCAAGTGACAATTTACCCCTTCATGTCACAAGCTGTAGACTTGCCTACAGCTGAACTGCCTGTCCAGTACAAAGGCTGGTCAGAAATGTGGACTTTTGCAGTTTATGACAACTATCCCATCCCCATGCTACTGGGGGAAGACTTGGCCAACCAGGTGAAGTGGGCCAAGAGAGTGGGAATGGTTACACGTAGCCAAACCAGGCAAGCTTCCAGACCCATTCCTGTTCCTGAGCCGTCCACAGACGCCCCGTCTGTGTTACCAGAGACCCAGACAGAGGTAGTGGACCCAGATTCCATGCCAACCACTGAAACAGCCACAGCACCTCCAGTCCCAGGCCTGGAACTGGAACAGCAACCAGCACCAGCAATTGCAACCACATCTTCAAACTCAACGCCAGTGGGCGCCAGCGAGCCAGAACTGGCAGAAGCAACAGCCAGCCATACCCAAAAGGCTCAGCCAGAGCCTGAAATACCCTCAGGTACACCAGCGGAGAGCGGTTCACCAGCAACGGAAACAACCCCATCACCTACATCGCTTCCAGAGGGACCAAGCCCAAGTCCCCAGTCTGAGGAAGAACTGGTGACCCCAGCCTCAAGGGAACAGTTCCAGACTGAGCAGGAAGCAGATGACAGCCTTCAGAAAGCTTGGGCGGTGGCACGGAGCACCCCACCGCCTCTCAGCTCTTCTAATCGATCCCGGTTTGTTATAGACCAAGGACTTTTATACAAGGAGATTCTTTCTGGTGGACACTGGGAAGAATGGCAGCCGCAAAAACAGTTGGTGGTTCCAACTAAGTACCGGGGGAAGCTCTTAAGCTTAGCCCATGATCATCCCAGTGGCCATGCTGGGGTGAACAGAACCAAGGACCGGTTGGGGAAGTCCTTCCACTGCGAGGGGATGGGCAAGGACGTTGCCAAGTATGTCCGGTCTTGTGAGGTATGCCAAAGAGTGGGAAAGCCCCAAGACCAGGTCAAGGCCCCTCTCCAGCCACTCCCCATAACTGAGGTCCCATTTCAGCGAGTAGCTGTGGATATTCTGGGTCCTTTCCCAAAAAAGACACCCAGAGGAAAGCAGTACGTACTGACTTTCGTGGACTTTGCTACCCGATGGCCGGAAGCAGTAGCTCTACGCAACACCAGGGCTAACACTGTGTGCCTGGCCCTAACAGACATTTTTGCCAGGGTAGGTTGGCCCTCCGACATCCTTACAGATTCAGGATCTAATTTCCTGGCAGGGACCATGAAAGAACTATGGGAAACTCATGGCGTGAACCACTTGGTTGCCACCCCGTACCACCATCAAACCAATGGCCTGGTGGAAAGGTTTAATGGAACTTTGGGGGCCATGATACGTAAATTCATCAACGAACACTCCAATAATTAGGACCTAGTGTTGCAGCAGTTGCTGTTTGCCTACACGGCTGTACCACATCCCAGTTTAGGGTTTTCACCGTTTGAACTTGTGTATGGTCATGAGGTTAAGGGCCCATTACAGTTGGTGAAGCAGCAATGGGAGGGGTTTATGCCTTCTCCAGGAACTAACATTCTGGATTTTGTGAGCCACCTACAAAGCACCCTCCGACACTCTTTAGCCCTTGCTAGAGAAAACCTAAAGGATGCTCAGGAAGAGCAAAAGGCCTGGTATGACAGACATACCAGAGAACGTTCCTTCAAAGTAGGAGACCAGGTTATGGTCTTGAAGGCGCAACAGGCCCATAAGATGGAAGCATCATGGGAAGGGCCATTCACGGTCCAAGAGCGCCTGGGAACTGTGAAGTACCTCATAGCATTTCCCAATTCCTCACTAAAGCCCAGAGTGTACCATGTTAATTCTCTCAAGCCTTTCTATTCCAGAGACTTACAGGTTTGTCAGTTTACAGTCCAGGGAGATGATGCTGAGTGGCCTGACGGTGTCTACTACGACGGGAAAAAAGACGGTGGCGTGGAAGAGGTGAACCTCTCAACCACCCTGGAACGTCTGCAGCTGCGACAAATCAAGGAGCTGGGCACTAGCTTCACCCCATTGTTCTCAGCCACCCCAGGATGGACTGACCAGGCATACCACTCCATTGACACAGGTAATGCTCACCCAATTAGAACCCCGCCCTTCCTGGTGTCTCCTCATGCCCAAGCTGCTATAGAATGGGAGATCCAGAACATGCTACAGATGGGTATAATCTGCTCATCTACCAGTGCATGGGCATCTCCAGTGGTTCTGGTACCCAAACCAGATGGGGAAATACGCTTTTGCGTGGACGACCATAAGCTAAATGCGGTAACTCGTCCGGACAACTATCCAATGCCACACACAGATGAGCTATTGGAAAAGTTGGGACGTGCCCAGTTCATCTCTACAATAGACTTAACCAAGGGGTACTGGCAAGTACCACTAGACGAACCTGCCAAGGAGAGGTCAGCATTCGTCACCCATGCGGGGGTGTATGAATTTAATGTCCTTCCTTTCGGGCTACGAAATGCACCCGCCACCTTCCAGAGGCTGGTAGATGGTCTACTAGCAGGACTGGGCGAATATGCAGTTGCCTACCACGATGATGTGGCCATTTTTTCAGACTCCTGGCCCGAACACCTACTACACCTGGAAAAGGTCTTTGAGCGCATCAGGCAGGCCAGACTAACTGTTAAGGCCAAAAAGTGTCAAATAGGCCAAAACAGAGTAACTTACCTGGGACACCAGGTGGGTCGAGGAACCATAAACCCCCTACAGACCAAGGTGGATGCTATCCAAAAGTGGCCTTTCCCAAAGTCAAAGAAACAAGTTCAATCCTTCCTAGGCTTGGCCGGGTACTACAGGCGATTTGTACCACACTTACAGCCAAATCGCTGCCCCACTGACCGACCTGACCAAAAAGACTCAGCCAAATGCAGTTAAGTGGACTGATGAGAGTGTCAAAAGGCCTTTACCCAACTTAAGGCAACGCTCATGTCTGATCCTGTGCTCAGGGCCCCGGACTTTGACAAGCCATTCCTAGTAACCACGGATACATCTGAGCGTGGTATAGGAGCAGTTCTCATGCAGGAAGCAACGGATCACAACTTCCATCCTGTCGTGTTTCTCAGCAAGAAACTGTCTGAGAGGGAAAGTCACTGGTCAGTCAGTGAAAAGGAATGCTATGCCATTGTGTACGCCCTGGAAAAGCTACGCCCATATGTTTAGGGACGGCGGTTCCAGCTACAAACTGACCATGCTCCGCTAAAGTGGCTTCATACTGCCAAGGGGAACAACAAGAAACTTCTTCGTTGGAGTTTAGCTCTCCAAGATTTTGATTTCGAAATTCAGCACATCTCAGGAGCTTCTAACAAAGTAGCTGATGCACTCTCCCATGAGAGTTTCCCAGAATCCAGTAGTTAAAAAGTGTTCTTAAAATGTAAAAGTCTGTTAGTTATATACTTAGTAGTATATGTAAAGTTGCATGTGTTGTATTAATCTGTTTATTTTAAAGTTCTAGGAGGAAATCGCTGCCAGTGAGCTTCCCCACTGTCTGCAATTTGGGGGGCGTGTCATAAACAGATAGCTAAGGGTTAATGTCTCTTTCACCTGGAAAGGAGTAACCTGAAACACCTGACCAGAGGACCAATCAGGAAACAAGACTTTTTCAAATCTGGGTGGAGGGAAGTTTGTGTTTGAGTCCTTTGTCTTCTGCCTGTACTCTCTCGGCTATGAGAGGATTTTTCTGCCTCCTGCTTTTCTAATCTTCTGTTTTCAAGTTGTAAGTACAAAGATAGGAAGATCATAGGTTTGGTTTTTTTTGTATTTACTTGTGTGTAGTTGCTGGAATGTGTTAAATTGTATTCTTTGTGGATAAGGCTGTTTATTCATATTTCTTTTAAGCAATTGACCCTGTATTTGTCACCTTAATACAGAGAGACCATTTTTATGTATTTTTTCTTTCTTTTTACATAAAGCTTTCTTTTTAAGACCTGTTGGAGTTTTTCTTTAGTGGGGCACTCCAGGGAATTGAGTCTGTGCTCACCAGGGAATTGGTGGGAGGAAGAAGTCAGGGGGAAATCTGTGTGTGTTAGATTTACTAGCCTGACTTTGCATACCGTCTGGGTGAAGAGGGAAGTACTTCTGTTTCCAGGACTGGAAATAGGAAGGGTGGAATCCTTCTGTTTAGATTCACGGAGCTTGCTTCTGTGTATCTCTCCAGGAACCCAGGGAGGGAACACCTGGGAAGAAGAAGTGGGAAGGGAAATGGTTTATTCCCCTTTGTTATAAGACTCAAGGAATTTGGGTCTTGGGGTCCCCAGGGAAGGTTGTTGGGGGGACCAGAGTGCCCCAAAACACTCTAATTTTTTGGGTGGTGGCAGCTTTACCAGGTCCAAGCTGGTAACTAAGCTTGGAGGTTTTCATGCTAACACCCATATTTTGGACGCTAAGGTCCAAATCTGGGAATAGGTTATGACAGGGCACCAAGGGGTTGATACATTAAACACCCAGGTTGGATGGCATCACATAGATGGTGGTGATAGTGAAAGGACTAGTGCAAGCACTAGTATGGGTCCTGTCATTACTCAATACTGCTAACCCTCAACCATGGAAAAAAATTATGAGTCAGGCCCCTCAAAAGCTTAAAATTGATTTAAAAATAATCAGGTGAAAATTAATATTGAGTTATTTTTATTGGCCTTCTGGTTTGTGAGCTTTTAGGGCACACTTTGGTCACATTTTCAAAATTTTTCTCCACAACCATCAGAGCTAGAAAGGTACTTTAAAAGAAAAAAAGAAAGAAATCTGAGATTCTCATGAAATCATTTGACCCCAGGAGTTGGGGCTTGAAGAAATACACCAAATATTGTAAGACTCATGATGAAATCACATGAATTGGTACCACCGTCACTGCTCCTTCCCCTGAAAGACCTCATAAGCAAATCTATTTTTTGTTTCCAAATGATAAGTCATACTAAGCCCTTAACTCTTTTTCGAGCCTTTATACTAATTGCACAATCTCCCTATTCTGTTCCCTGCTAGAAAACAATGTTTTTAGGTGATGGGGAGGGCTCCTGACTGATTGTGGAGTACTCTCTTTAAATTGAAACTGAACATTAGCCTAGACTTCTATACTTTAAACTCAGACTAGAGAGAATAGTTGACATTATTCTCTCTGTGACTTCAAGTAGAGCCTGATTGGTGGAGTTGCTATAGCAATCGGCTTGTTGATCAAATTAAGGTGTCAGATAAAACAGAGGAAGGTATAATTCAAAGATTATTATAAATACTGTACTCACACAGATAAGTACTAGATAGAAAAAGAGATGGGGAAAGTGACAATAGATCAAGCAATATTTAAGAAATCAACATCAAGAAAATGGTTAATTTCATTGTCTGTTTAATGTGAGTAAAACAAATACTGCATCTTACAGCATTTGCTTACCTCAGTTTTGATGACTTATTCTATAAAATATTGACCATTAATATGAAATGATCCAAAATTTGGAAAGAAACAGAATAAGAATGTCTGAGCCAAGTGGTAACATAGGACAAATACAAAGTATTGTGTTATTCAGGCATTGTTATTGACAGCAGCACTACTCTGTGCTATGCAAGCTGGTAAATGGACCAAGGTAGTTATATGGGTAGCAGGTTTAGCCACTTCCATCAAAGTGAAAGGAATGGATTTGACTGAAATAAAAAGGCTGCTGTGGACATTCTGCTTGCATGAACTGTCTGATGGAAACACCTCCCAGCCCATTAGGATTTGAAGATCAGGCCATATGTTACTGGAAAAGTAATTGCCCTTAGATGCTTAGTAAGTTTGTGCACTTCACCTTTGACTTCAGAGTCACTAGGTGTTAATGATCAAAACACAGGTAATACACAGGCAAAAGTCCAAGTCCCAGGGTACACTCAGAAATGCAAGCAGAACCTCCTAGCTAATTTGCATACACAATTACCCCAACTGTGTCCACAAAATTCATATTTGCACATGCAAACAGCTAGACATGCATCTTACTTGCTGGGTATTTGCATACACACTGATACTCCAACATGCAAATGTAGTTTTATAACCTAACTAGGTGCACAAATGTGTGTATGAGAAAGAAAGTGAAAGATGACAGCTTAGGTCTGCTGCAACATTTATCTTCACGTCTAAGACAGAAAGGTCTGGAGGGTTAATAATACACATAGCTAAATACATCTAAAACTTGCACCAAAGTATAATGCTGTAACAGCACAAATTATATGCCTCGAAAGATTCCTGATTACATATTTATCCTCTTTTTCCTATGCATCTACTCAAGCCTTAATGTGTGCATCTGAGTGACTGGAACGGCTCTCAAGGTTAATTGCTAAACTAAGAGAGGTCTTGACTCATCTGGAGCTGATTAAGACCACTGCACTTACTTCCCAAATTTACTGACCAAACACAATTATGTTGCTTGTCACAAATGTCTTGACTAATAGCATGTGCACATCGTGCCCTGGCATGCAGCCTCACACCCATCTCTCCCAGGCAAACAGACTCTCATATACCACAGAATAGGAGCTGGTGCACGAAGGGGAACAGTGCCATCCCAATGGATCCATTCCCTGTGTTTCTGAAATTGAATTGCATATCTAGTGATTACAGAAATGTGTGTTATTGTCTTCTTTAGACCTGGGGATATATCTGTAAATAGTTCTTCCTTAGCAGGAAATTTCTGACTGTAGAATACAAAGTAGTCTAGCTGGCTGTGTCAAGTGGGTCAATAAACAAGATGAATGCACATAATTAAGAACTTTAAAGTGGTATCTGAACCAGCTGTCAGTGAACTTGCACTGAAGTTTCCAGAGATTGCATGAGCCGCAGAGAGGAATGAAAAGCCTCCCCAGTCTTCTGAAAAATTGGGTGCAAGGTCTAATTTACTGAGATAACACCCACTTGTCAGACTGTGTAAGAGTGGCAGAGTCCCTGTAAGTGAAATTGCTTGTCAATAGGCAACACTCTAGACAAACGAAAAGTTCCACTCACAGTTGCATGAGTCACTTTCAAGGTTTCACTTCCCTAACATTTATTCGCTTTGTCACCACTAGCAGAACTGTGCTTGTTAAGAAGTCATCTCGAGCAGGAACTTTCTTTTAAGGGTTGTTTTTTTTTTAAACGCATAAATTCAGTCAGACACAGGCACTCACAGCCCTCACAAGTCCATAGCATCCAAAGTTAGTTACGTGATAACAAGATGTTCCCTTCTGGTGAGGTAATAAATATATCCTGTAAAACATGACTGTGGTCCCCATCCAGCAAAACATCTACGCATACACTTAATTCTATCCTTACTTACTAAAGTTCTTCCGCATCTGTATAGCTCCCGCTCATGTCCAGGCTGAAGTGCGTTGCTAAGCAGGGATGGAATTAAGCACACGCTTAAGTGCTGTGCTGAACTGTCACTCAAATCATTATGTTATTTCTTTGAAAGTCCCTCTATAAAATCACTCTTAATATGAAATAAAGAAGCAGGAAGCGACACGATGACTCTTATCAAGAGAGGAAAATCTGAGTTTTCTGTTCTTTCTGGGCAGTTTTTATTTTTGGTTCAGCATGTAGATCTACAGAGTATCGACATTTCTTATCTATAAAAACCAGCAGGAGGCCCCAGTCCTTCTCCACCTCTAGCTCCAACTTCTCCGTGTCCCTGACAACAGCTCTGATCTTCCTGTCCTCAAGCTGAATTTCCTGCTGGAATTATCATTCAAACGACATTGCCCAGGAATCCTGCAGCTGCCCATTTCATATCCAAGGAGACGGTGAAATATTTTCAGGCATTTGAAGAGGCCATTTTGCAACTTGCCTGTTTAACTGATCAGCATTCAGTCTTATGAAGTAAATTTCCCTATAGCCATTTAAAGCAGTAACATAAAATAAATTGAATCATCTTGGAAGACTAGGTGGGCTTTGTGTGGATCCACTTAGTGTCTGGGTCTGTGCACTTGTTATCCAGAGAGAGACAGTAGAAAAGCCAGCCCGCCATTTGTCTACTGTCCTTCACCCAAAGGAAGACCTGGTGCATTTTAACTATCAAAAGATCTGTGTAATTTAGACAGCTTTTTTTTTTAAGGCAGAGCAGAGCATAGCAATTATAAGCACTTATGCACCCAGTGATGTGTTTATTAGCAGACGTGTCTCTGTGCAGATACAGTGTTGCTGCCAGAAGGGCCCCCGCGGTGAACGTCGGGACCCGTTTTTCCTGCAAGCTGGTGTGAATGAAAGGGGCTTACCCATTGCACAGAGTGAAAGGCATTTTCTCTCTCTAAATGGGAGGCAAATCACAGGAGTCAGTGCTTGTCAGCAGGAAACTAAGATGAATGAAACTCCTGCACTGTGCTAATAAAAACAGAGATGCTTAGTCAATGCAGCCTGAGGAGATGGGCTATACAGGTGTGTGTGGCTTGTCAGGTGGCTGCTGGAAGCACTTCTGGATGAAGGAGGAAGCTTCTGGTTGTCTAGAAGACTGCCAGACATATTGTATGCAGATTAGGCAGCCCATACCTAGGGCTGAAAAGAGACAGATCTGGAGCGCATGGAGGTGGAAGTGACTTGTCCAGGTGGAACTGTCAGAAGCAGGGGTCTCCAAGAGCATTGGGGGAACATAGGGTAGAATGACACCTGTGGGGCAAGGTAGGCTCCCTTCTGATTCAGTCTAAGCTGTGAAGGTGGGCTGTGGGCCATGCCCTCTCGTGCTCAGTCCAGCCTTGCTTTGGAGAGAGAAATGCTGGTCTCCATGGATCGCCTGTCCTAGGCCATGTCTGCAGTCAGGACAGGGCTCAGGCGTCTCATTGTATCGTAGCCACAGTTGGCCCAGGTGACAGGGAGATAGGAGTTCAGGGGAGATCCAGGTATGGTTCCCTGATTTTAAGCCAGCTCATCCCTGGCTGCACAGAGGTTTCCCTCCCTACTTAGACCACTGAGGACCTTACCCCTTTGGAGAATCAACACAGCAGAGCTCTGCCCCACCACATTCTAATTCTGCAGCTGGCACAGTTTTAGAAAAAAGCAAGTTGGAAAAACAGAAATTCTATCACATGGAACAATATTGACTTCCACATGGTTCATCAGTAGAGTCGGAACCTTGAGATGCACAGCACAGACCTTGACCACTTGAGCTAACAGAATAACTAATAGCAATAGTCAGTTGTCATCCCCTGGTGTGTGCCAGTCATTAGAAGAAGAGATGAGGTTCACTTTTTGTCAGTGGATTTTGCAACTATTTGCTGACAGCAGAGGAATATTGAGACTCAGGAATTCTGAGTTCTAGTTTAGGTTAAATGAGGAGTGATCTCTAGTAGTTACATACCTGTTCTGCTCTTGGCTTTTCCAGTTTGCCCTTGCCCCAGTCTTCCCATCACCACTTGATTTCACTTACACACACACACACACACACACACACACACACACACACACACACACACAAAAAGAACATTAAGGCGGCAAAGTCAAGCACTCACAAATAAGGAATTACCAGAATTACGGTTGCCTGTTCTATCTTAATTCAGCCCCCTTGTTTGTACGCTGTATTATGATGGAATTAAAAAACTATGATTTCAGACTATGCTTTCCACAGGACACCTGCCTCCCAGATTTGCATAATGTTTCAGTATCACAGAATTTCCGTTTTTTTATTTTTTTTTTTTTGGCTGAAGATGTTCACCCAGCTCTTCTCCTTTGCCAGCCCTATCTCCAACATAGCACAGAGAATGTGGTGGGGCAGAGCTCTGCTGTGTTGCTTCTCCAAAGGGGTAAGGTCCTCAGTGGTGTAAGTAGGGAGGGAAACCTCTGTGCAGCCAGGGCTGAGCTGGCTTAAAATCAGGGAACCATGCCTGGATCTCCCCTGAACTCCTATCTCCCGTCACCTGGGCCAACTGTGGCTACGATACAATGAGAAGCCCGAGCCCTGTGTGACTTAGATCGGTCCTGAGCTGGGTTAGATGACATGGTGTTAGAAATCTTGGACCAGGTTCTCAGCTGAGGTAAATTGTCACAGTGCCATGGACATACACTGAGCTATGACAATTTACACAAGTTGAGGATCTGGGCTGCTGGCAGCTGCAGGAGCATTGTCTGCAGTAGTTGCTATTACTGGGGGAGTAGAACCAGAGTTAGCAATGACAAAACATTTCTTCCAGAACCCCCCTACAGTATTTACAGCCTTAATACAAAAAAAGCTAGGCCACTGCTTTCAGAAGACAAGAGTAGTACTTTGCTATCCAGGGAGGCCCCATGATTTCAACTCATTTACTCACAGAGTGAGATATTACTTATTCCACATGAATATATGTGACAGAATCCAACCTGGACTGATTGCATTTAAACCAGTCAGAAATTACCAGTTCAATACACAAACAAATGAACCCAACCGATTTTCCGCATGTGTTTTCCCTGCATATTCTTTAGCTTTGCCTTGGCATTTATACAACAACGGGAGACTATTATCTTGTCAACAATGTTCCATTGCATTGACATTATCTCTTAATTACACAATTACTTTGTTATGTACTGTAGTAGTAGCAATAAAATATTTGAAGTACTTCAAGCAAATCTAGGTTTAAAGGTTGTTGTTTTTTTAATTTACTTGATTCAAATTAACTGCTAAATTTAAGTGGGTTTTTGAGGGATATTCTTGATGTACTAAGGAAGGAATTGTACAATGGGTATTAGAAAATGAATTGGTAAGATGCTGATGGCTGACGTATGCTCTGACTCCTGTTGTAATTCAATATGTGGCAATGGAACACTTTTTGGCCAATTCCTCCTTGTCATACCACTATGCATGTCATTGCAGTGGCCTATATTCCTATCACTACATACATAATAGCGCTAACCAGCTCCACAATATTTTGCCTCTGATAAATTATCAGAAGAGTGATCCCAAAATAGAACACAAGAATGAAACTAACAAAACGTTGTTAACCCAGTTAATGTAATTATATACACACATAAAGGGCCACATGCTGATCTCAGGTATAGATCCAGAATATCTCCATTGGTTTCTCATTGCAATGAGTAATGCAGGGGTAATGAGGAAATTCTGCAGCCTGTGATATGCAGGATGTCAGACTAGATGATCTAATGATCTCTTCTGGCCTGAACATCTATTGATATAACTGGATGTAACCATAGCCCTGTGGGAGAATATGGATTAACAAATCAAAACTCATAAAAGGTGGGAAAAATAAGAAGAGATCAAAATTCACATTTACATGCCTCCCATCGCTGTAGTATCTGAACAGAAATAAGAATTCACTGATTTTCACAACCCCCTGTGAAGTAGGTAGGGCAGAGCTATTATCCCCATTTTACAGATGGGGAATGGGGGCATAGAGAGACTAAATGACTTGCCCAAGATCATACCAGAAATTTACCACACAGCCAAGTACCTAGATCTCCTGAGTCCTAATCCTGTGCCCTCTCCACCAGACCATTCCCTGTTAACAGCTGGCTCAGTCTAGTCCCATTCAAGTTAATGGGACTTTGCCAGAGACCTGAATGAGAGCAGAATCAGATCCTCATTGCTTAGACAAATACTTTGCAAAATCGATGAGTTTAAAATACAAAAGAAAACTCCATGGCCCTGTAAATATAGAGCACTGCACAATTTCAGACTCTGCATCATTTTTCCTACATCCCTCGCTTTGCCTCCTGACAAATCAATATTATAAAATACATAAAAAAAAATACAGTGCAGGCATCTAAATTGGAAAAAGTAGCAGTTTGCAGAGCCTTGCCTCTTTAATCTGGATTTAGTCAGGCACTTAGAGCCAGGCTTGGCTGATGCCCTCAGGCAAAGCATTCAACAGACTTACTGCATTACACTTAAAAAGTCTCTCATCCCTTTCATGTTTATGCATTTTTAAAGGAGTCACAAGCCAGGTATGTTTCCAGTCACTTGCTTGTCCTAGATCTTGGGACAATGAAGGAATATAGCAGACTTTGCTCTTCGCTTGTGACACAGATGGCTCAATGGACAGGGTAAAACCAATGGGAACTGGAGACAGATGACTAGCTCCTTGATAGGTGTTAATTGATGTTGCTCTATTGACTTCAATAGAACTATATTTATTATTTCTATGTGGTAGTTCCTAGGGTTTCCAATCAGGCACATTACAAACACATAACAAAACACAGCCACTGCCCCCAAATGTTTACAGTCTAACCCAGTTACACAAGCTGAAGATCTGGACCAAAGCCTTTTTGGTGAATGGTCACTGCAGTGGAATTCCCTTCCACAGTTAAAGAAGAGGATCATAAATCTGGCTGCCTTCATGTCAACATGCAAGGCCCATCTCTTTGCTAAAGCTTTCCTGTAGCACCAATGAGACTTCCTTTCAAGAAGTAAGTGAGCTACTCTGCAAACTCTAGGAATGGGGAAAAGAAGACCAGTGAAATGAATTCTGAGAATTCTTCCTGCTATAGAAAGGGGGCGAAAAGAGAAAACTCAGGTCTATAGTAGACCACTCACGTGGATTGATATAGTTTTGAAAGACCCAGTCTCTGAGGTAAGATCTTTTATTGGACCAGCTTCTGTAAGGGAAAGAGACAAGTTTTAGAGCTCTGTGTAAGCTATAAAGCTTGTCTCTTTCACTTACAGAAGTTGGTCTGAGGGAACACCACCCATGCCACCATGGATGTCACCTCCTTGTACACTGACAGCCCTCGCCATGACAGCATTGCTGCCTGCTTCAAATATCTACAAGATAATGGACCACACTCAGATGTTCACCCCAAACGCATTGCCAAACTCATCCATTTCATCCTCACTCATAAGATTTTTCTGTTCAACAACAAACAGGAGCATGTGGGGGGGAGGAGACGGAGCTGATAGGGGGCTGCTTGTGGGTGCTCAGCACCCACAATTTTTCCCCCATGGTGCTCCAGCTCTAGGGCACAAATGGAGTCCATGCCTATAACTGTAGCGGTGATTTGACTGCAGACAGGGGTACCATCACCCCCAGAGAGGGAATTCCAAGTGTAGGGGGAGCATGGAAGAAGAGACCAAGACCAGAATGGGAATGTTAGTGGCTAGCCACAGCTGTGAGTTCTTCCCAATAGTCTCTGAACCTGGAGCACCGAGCCCAGCTGCTGTAGCCAATAGGTCTGTATGGCCTTTGCACTGTGTGTTCTATGCCCTGCCTAGACTGGAGCGCCCTGCTCTCGGATGCTAATAATGTTTTCATAATAGGATTTATAGGTTTGTTGTTGTTGTCCCTGGTGATGTTATAATGCCGGTGACGTTCAAAGGCAAGGAGGTGTTAACCCCAGCTCTTTTTTTCCCAGCAGGAGGTGAGTAACAGCTTTCAGTCGGAGTTTACACAAAATAATTCCCTTTGAATGACAAAAATAAACGGCATGCAAAGATATCAGTGACCAAACTAGAAGGTTAAAGCAATCAAAAGGCAGCGAGCCAAGGAGAGAATAGCTATTTCAAGCATGTGATTGGACCTGATCCGCAGTGCTCACCCCTGCTTTCTCAACTCCATTCCTACCTGTGCTGTCCAGGCGCTCCCTGCTTTCCCATCTGCTCTGTGCTCTGCTCCCCAGCTCAGCCTGGCCCTGCAGCATCACAGGAATTCCCCTGTTCTCCCCTCTTCTGTAACAAATCTAAAAATTCTTACCCACCCACCTGTCTCTTCCTCTTCCCTCTCCTCCCTTTGGAGTCACTTTCTGCTGTGTCTGCATTTTTGTGAATGAACAACTTTTTGTATCTTCTTTTGTGGGATGCAAAAAACAAAACAAAACAAAAGCAAACAAACAAACAAAAAATGCAGCAACAAATGAGCCCAGTGAAATATCAGGGGAAACTGGTTAAGTGACAGTCTTGAAATCAGCACCTTAATTGCATCACTAATGGGAGTTTTAAACTAATTGAAAAGCAATGAAGTGAATCATTTTTTGTTGTTGTTCCCATTAAGCATTGCCTGAGAAGCAAAGAAACCACATAACAAATTTTTACAAATCATGGGGATTTTCACTGAGAAGCAGAATAGCTGGTCCTGCATATCATTTTGCATGGCTAGCAATAGTTCCTGACTTTGCAAAGTTCCATGTGAGTTTTAGGAAGCAGCCATTGGACTGGGTGGACTGATTGGGTTGTATGTGCACGCCTGCCCTGTATTGGCAGGGCTGTACAGTATCTGCTCAGCTGTCAGTGAGCTAGAAGAATTGATCCTTCAGACTTCTGGGAGAGAAACCTGATTGTGGGAGATTGATCTGATTTTGTAGTAAGTTCTATTCTCCCCTACATGTGAGTGGCTGATGGCTGGAGTAGCCTGTTAATACTGTAAGCATTGCTATATAGCCAGAATACAATGACCTTGGCACAGTGGGGAAGGGTCTTTCAGTTAAAGAAGAGAAAGAAAGAAGCATCCTACATCCTGAGATCCGTTGTGTGAGGCCAAGCTGATGGGAGAACAGATGGTGAGTGGAATCTTGAGGGACATCTACAAACCTGCTATGGAATCAGATGTGGCAGTGCAACCTGTCTTTGAGAAGTGACTGCATCTGTGTAGAATTAGCTGCTAGACTTTCGAGAAAGGGACTGGGCTTTCTCCCCTCTTGGTAAAAGATGATAATTTGTAGCATTTTACACCCAGTGTAAATGACAACACAGGGTGCAGAGCAATAGAGAACCAAGCCCAAATTATGCAGGGTTAACTGAGACTCATTCTTAGCTCTTCGCCAACCTGTCACACAAGTAGCCCTACGGCTTTCTTACTTTTGCATTTGGGAGTGGGATATGCTGTTTGTTTGAAAGTGGAAGATGTCAGCAAACTGACATGGTGCTTTAGAGCTCATGCCCCTTTGATATTTATTATTGGTGTTGGTGCACACGTAAAGCAAGTGGTAGCCTGACTGCATTGGGGGGGATTTGAGGGATCAATTCAGCAAATAAACAGACTCCAAGGTTGTTAGCGGCACAAACACATGCAAAGAAAATGCAGAGAACAATACATAATATCTTCAGTTCCTATAGAACCTTTGGTTCCTAAGGGCCCCTCTACAAACTGCAGGTACAGACAGAGATTTTGTCACCCACATCTGGAGCTGCTCGCAACCACCACAGTTTGTTCACACAGTGTCTTTCAGAACATCTCCAGGTGGTGTACAACTAGCCATAATAAAATGTAATAACACAGAGTAATGCTGCACAACCACTTAGGACAGCAAGTTTAGAAGAAAACTGTATCGACTTGCATTGGGACTTAGATTGGCAGAATGTAATTACCTAAGCTGGGATGTGAGGCAACTAACATCACCATTCTCGTACACAGTGCTATGGGAACGTTAATGACAATAAATAGTTAGGAGTTCTTTGGGTTTATGTCTTATCTGAAAGGCATCCCCTCCAGCAGCACAGTGCTCACGATAGCTCCATGCTGGGGCGATGGTTCAGAACAGACTCCAAGGAAAGAGCACCATCGACTTTGTCATCGGCATCACTGCCTCTACCACCTTAATTTTTCCTGGAAGCACGTCCGGCCTCTGATGGGAGAAGAGCCTCAGCAGAAATGCCAGAGTGATTAGTAGAGCTGGCTGAGAAACTGAATTTCAATTTTGTGGAAAATTTCCAGGCTTGGGGAAAAAAAATTGAATAGAGTCGGGACGTAAAGCCAAAACTCTGAAATTTCCCATGGCAATGGAATTGCACAATGTTTCATTTTGGAAACACTGCATTGGGAATGTTTCATGTCTCCAAAATGAAATATGCTCCCTGGGCTTCCAGGGAGCCTGGAAACCCTGGCTTCATGGCAGCCTTCCAGGTAAGTTGTTGAGGAGCCAGAGAGCCTGGGAGCTGAGTCTCCCAGGGCTTCCGGACTCTTCTGTGATGCACCACACTCCAGAATTGCCCCTAGGAGAGGCCCTGCTTGACCAGACAGTGACCTGGGGATTTGGGGGTAAAATCCCAGCAACAGTTTTTTGAGTTCCTCCCTGATCTGAAGGTGACTGGGGCAAGCTCTGGGCTTACTCTGAGGCTCAGCATGGTTGGCTCTGGGCACAAGCAGGGCACAGTGTTTGGCTGACTAGATGTAAAAGGCAACAGGGCCAAAGCCTCAGCTGGTGTAAATTTGCTTAATTTCATTGATTTCAATGGAGCCAGGGCAATTTATACCAGCTGAAGATCTGGCCCAGGTATATATAGACCGTTATGGTGCATTAAGTGAACGTGGCTGGGGATTTTTCTGGTTTGGGTTACTTTGACTAACCTCTGTAAATAAACCTGAAATCCCAGGGAAGGTTTTGTCTAAATAGGATTCGGTTGACTTTATGCAGATCCGGATCCTATCACGGTATAAGAACAGCTGAGCTCTGAGGTTCTCCCACCTCGCAGATAACACCTATCCACTAAAGCTGGTTAAATAGTTTTGAAAACTGACTAAAATAATAAAAGCACCAAGTCTGGTTTGCTGTGATTTGTGAGGCCATATAATTCATCATCCTCCAGTGTCTGGCTAATCACCAAGTATTGGTGAAAAAGTTTCACAAATTTTAGTGCAGTAATTTTTCATCCAAAAATTTGTACCTGAAAACATGCAGTGTAGCTGTAGCCATGCTGGTCCCAGGACAGACTTGAAGAAGAGCTGTGTGTGGCTTGAAAGCTTGTCTCCATCACCAACAGAAGTCAGTCCAATAAAACGTATTACCTCACCCATCTTGTCTACTTGAAAATATGCTATTCACTATTTGTTACTCTGCTGTTTAAAAACTTTCAGACATCCAATCAAGAAACAGAAGCAATACCATGTGACTTAGACAGCCAACCATACCATAAGAATAATGAGTAGTCAAGTATACAGATTGCAAACAACTTGGTGTCGAGTACCATATAAAAACCTAAGACGACTTGAAATACCATAGTTTGAAAATGATTGTTCAGCTAGATTCTGAAACAATGTTATTAATTTGACCTACTCTCAGCTACACAAAATTGTCCCAGTTCAGCATGTGCTTAACTATAAGCACATGGATAACCCCAGTGAAGTCAATGGGCCTACTCACATGCCTAATGCTAGGCACCATCACACTTTCTTTCATGCTGCCCTGCAGCAAGGTGCTTTGGGTGGGCAGCAGGCCTGGTAGCTTGAGCCTCCATCTCCAACCTCTCTATCAGTTCAAGGTATCCCAGTCCTCTGGATGAGGTCTTAGCTGGACTGGCCTCTTTGGTGGTAAACCCTAGCTCTGCTTTCCTTGGGCCTAAGGTCATAACTCCAGGGTAGGTAGGTGGACCCGGGCTCTATCTCTCTCTCTCCCCATCGGGTCCTGGCCCAGGACCCTGAACATGAAGTGGCATGCACCTGCCTAGGTTTGCCCGACTCACTTGCTCACCTTCCCCTGGGCCGTGTCCTACCACTCCTGCCTCTCAGTTTGGGGTGTGGTCAAAGTAAACTTAAAGTCTTTGCTCCCAAACCCCTCAGAGCCTAGGGCCACTGTCTGTGGTCTTCTCAAACCCTTGCCCATGGTTCTCCCTCCCTCTTGGGGAGCATCCAGGGTGGAGAGGGGACACTCACAGCCAGGTCCCCTCAGTAGAAGCTTCCTCTCCTGCTGCTGCAGAGTGCTGCCCCTACAGAAAATGGACTCTTTTCTTTTCTTTTGCCCCCACCCACCCCCCTTATCTGGGGCTGCTGAATCACTCTTTATACTAGTCCTCTCCCCAGGACCATGCTCGGCAGTGCCTGAGGGGCCTGGCCTCCCCAGCCCAGTACAGCTCCAGCCTTTCCATGCTCTTGGCCTTAGGGCTAGTCTACACTGGGAATTTACATTGACATAGTTATGTCTCTGAGGGGGTGTGAAAAACCCCTGGGCGATGTTGCTATGCCAGCTTAACCCTCCATGTAGCCAGCGCTAGGTGGAGGGAAGAATTCTTCCCTCCACCTAGCTAATGCTTCTCAGGAGAGTGGATTGTCTGTGCCAATGGGAGAACCTCTCCCATCAGTCTAGCTAGTGTCTACAGCGCTGTAGCAGCACATTTGCAGCTGTGCCGGTGTAGCATTTTAAGTGTAGACAAGCCCTTAGTGGGGTGTTTGTAAACCCTGTCATATGTCCCTTATTATTTTTATTTGTATTACCTAGGAGACCTAGTCACGGATCAGGACCCACAGAGCTTGGCCTTGTGCATGCAAGGAGCTCCCCTTAAACATCCATTAGGGTAGGACTTAAATTCTCAGAGATTATTTCCTGGAGCCCCCGTGTCCCCACACCCCCTTTTGGGGCTCCAGTCTTCAGCAGCAGGGCAGAGATCTTGGGGGCTTCGGCCCCACGGGAAGGGAGAAGGCACCAGTCCTGGGGACTTTAGCCCTGCTGGGGTGGGGTGGAGCGCCAGGGCTGGAGGCTTCAGCCCCACAGGGGGGCGCCCCCAGGGCTAGGGGCTTCACCACATGGGAGGTGCTGGGACTTGGGGTTTCAGCCCCATTAGAGTTGCTGGGGGTCCTGGGGGTTTGAAAATATTTTCTGGATCTCTGCTCTGGACAGCTCCAGCTGCATTTAAGCCCTGCATTAGGGGGCCTCATTGTTCTCCTTCATTTCCCTCTTTAATGCAGTCCTCTGCTGTGAGACCAACAAAAACCTCAGCAATGGTTAAGCAGATGGTGCGCTGAGACCACTGCCCATTAAACTGCTGAGTACTGTCTCACTGTTTCCTTGTACTCCCGCTGTCTGCCTGTTGCATCCACTTCCCTCATCTTATACTTAGATTGTCTTTTTGTTCTGGGTTCGCACACTGCCTGGCACAGCTGGGGCCTTCACCCTTTATCGAGGCCCTTAAGCACTATTACAATACAAACAAATAACAATAATAACCTTAATACTCTGCACAGGATGTGAGCAATTTAGATTGGCTGTGAAAGTGTGTTCAACAGCCCTTCTAGAATGGATGGCCTCTGTCTACGGAGGTGATAACAATGGAGAGCCTATTAGAAAGGAACTGGCAAGAGACTCTTCCTGGAGCTAATAATAATGTTAAAGAACTAAGCAAGGAAGATAGAAGTCATTAAGAATGAAGAGAGTTTTTAAAGTAGAATAGAAAAGTATTTAAGAGAACGGGATAGATTAGCAGAGGGAAATGCTGATGAAAAATATATATCGACATAAATAAGCTTATGATTCAAAGTTGAATTAGTGAACATGGCTAAGAGGATTAAAAAGAAAAAATTAAGCTAAATGGCTGAAATAGGACTATCTCTGCCGCTACCAACAGCCGGAGGTTTATCATCCTGCAACAAGGTTCACCATGCAAGGAGAGATCACAAAGGGCTGCACTGAGGCAGTTTGCTGCGTGACAGGTGTGGGCCATCGCAGCTAGTAACAATCAAGCCTGTATGTTCCCCACTTGCCACCCCCTCCTCTCCTTTATGATTAGCCTGGGTTTGAAGTGCAAGAATATTGCCATCTACTGGAGTGCCACAAACAATGCACCAGGGTGGAATTCCCTCTGGAGCTGGGAACCATCATTTCTGAAATTGACAATTTGGAGGTCCTTTATTTTCCTGAGATTGAAACAGTATCTGGAGGCTGGGATATTTCAGTGGACTTGACTGCCAATATTTTTAAAACTGGGTGCTTAAGGTTAGATCTCTCTATCCAGATTTAGACACCAACCAAGGCAAGGCAGCCTGAGGTGTTAGAGCACCAGCATCTCGGTCTGACTGCCCATATCCTTCCTTCCCTTTCCAGCTGCCTGTATCCTTCCCCCCACAGAGTGAACTGCACTGATTCCATTGCTCATGGTCAGCAGGGACATGGAGGTCAGGGAGGGATCTCAAGGGAACACCTTGACTGAAGAAATATAAACATGCAGGCTCAAGTCCTCCACTCAACGTCCATGGGCAGAAAGGAAATAATTCCCCTTGGATCTTCACTCAGGGAGTGCTCCCTTTGTGGCACGGCAATCGCTAAGACCCAGCAGAAACTCCTGGGGGCAGCATGGGCAGGAAGGATGCAAGTATCATCCTTCTGCGAACCCTTGAAGCAAAAGCTAATGGTGACAGAGGCTGGGTTCACTTTTTCAGTCCACACCTCACATCCCAAAGGAGGGCTCCAGGAGCAGTTACCAGTAGGGGAGCATCTAGAGGGACCTCCATTCTTGAAGCATTTACAGTCCTCCATACATACTTTTTCCAGCTCGGAGAGTCATTTGGGCCTTAGACTAAAGAGCAGTATTTCCTGACTGTAATATGAGAAACAGTGGATGTTTGCGCTCCACCCCACCCCAGAGGTCAGTGCAGGATCTCTCCCTACAGCACAACCTCCAGTGCTTTCAACCATCCAGATTTAGAGGATCAAAGTAATGGAGCTTCCACTACTATGTTGGGAAGCTATTCCATAGTCTAACAGATCTTCCTCTTAGCACATTTTTCCTTTGCTCAATCTCATCCCATTGAACACACTTTTACCCTCCTTGAACCATGCTAACTTATTCCTCTTTTGGGGAAGATACTCTTCAAAGTACTTGCATGTTATTATTATTCCCTCACTAGCTCCATCTCAGTTACTCCAATAGATAAAACTACAGAGATGCTAGAATGACGCTGACCCATGGGTTTGATTTAGTAATAGGGATCCACAGTGGGATGAAAACAAAATTTTCTAACGTATTTGTGAAACGGAACTGTGTCAAATGTCCGTTTTTGGATTGAAAAGATTCGGATCTGTCCATCTGCCTCTCTCTCTGGAGACTCCACCTTGGACCTCAGAAATGTTCCTGTCAAAAGCTTTGTCAAATTGATCTATCTACAAAAGATTTCAGCTTTGACAAAACATGTTTTGACCAAAAAAAGTGTAGCAAAAACTATTCTCACCAGCTCTACCTGTAGGATTGTTCTATCACAATTGGAGCAGGAAAATTTTCCACAAACTAGTTATTTTCCTATGTGCTCACTGCTCCTAGAGTTAACACTTGGCTCTTGCTGGCTGAGGTAAAGTTTCTATATACTGTGGGCTTGTAAATGATGGTTGTAAATAAGCAGAGCTTCATCACATTCAGTGATGCTATGTTGGCTTACAGAAGCTGAGATACTACCCCACTGACTTAAATGAAGCTAAATCAATTTACACCAATTGAGGATCTAGCCCACTGACTTCAGTGCAGTCATGTTGATTTATACCAGCTGTGGATCTGGCCCTGTATACATTCCCCGGGCTAGTACGTATTTCTATCTCGTCTTAGGGAGCACTGCACAATAGGGAACTGGATTTTTTTCCTCACTTCAACAAATTTGATTCAGACTTCCATTTATCACCTTCCTTGTTGATCCAATGGAGCTAAACTCACATCCCTCATAGTACTGGACTGTGTGACAAGGCTCCCAGGGGACATTACCTGCACACTGAATGAATGAACAATTCGAGGAAAGGTCAGATAGTTTCCTACCTAATTTTGACATCTTTATCATGCTTCTTGGGCCCTCTGGAAAATTTTGAAAATAGTTATATTTAGAGACAGTTCCGCCCATAATTCATCTATCTCCAGAGCTTTTTCCTTCCCCTGTTTTTTAAAGGCTAGGGGCATAATTATAAAAATACGTCATGCCTAGATAGTGCCTTTCATCAAGACATTGCAGAACACTTTTCAAAAGTGGGTAGTATTATTATTCTCCTTTGACACATGGGGAAATTAAGGCAGAGAGAATTTAAGGGCCTGATTTTCATGAATGCTGAGCATACACAAGTCCAACTGAACTAAGACCTGCAGATACTCAGCACCTTCCAAAAACAGGCCCTAGAGTCTCAATCCAGCTTCCGCTGAAGTGGATAAAAGCCTTTCTATTGATTTTAATGGGAGCTGGAACAGACATTAAGTGACTTGCCCAAGGTCACACAGGGAAGCAGTGGCAGCTCCCACCTTCATGGAAAAGTCCTATACAACTTAATAGAATTTTTTTTTAAAGAACATTTTATAGAATTGAACAGATAATTATATCCGTGCTTTAGAATTCTAGAGGATGGTCTAAAAACCTATCTAATGGATCTCATTCACTGGAAAGTTCTTTAGAATAACTTCTCTAGAATCCGTCTGGTTTCCTTCTATAAGGGACATTCCCATATAGGTGCATTCAGTAAACAGTGTATAGAAGCAACTAAAATTCAGTTTTGCAGCCTGTACCTATATGGTTCTTTATAGGTATCAAAGAATTGTGTGTGTGTGTGTGTGTGTAAGAAAAAAGTCTTGCTAATCTACTCTTGTGTGTGAATTTGGTACAAGGTGCCAGAATGGCACTCCCAGAGAGTTGCATTATGGACAAAGTCCTATTGAATTTCATGGGGATGGAAACCCATTGAGTTCTATAGAAATTTATCTAAAAGCCCATTAAATGTAATAAGAAATGCTAACTTTCCTAGAGTTTTTTTTAACCATTCTGTAGCATTCTGTCACAGACATATTCTTTATGATGCTTAAAGCCTGTAGACATTTTCCATTAAATTCTAGATGATGCCTCTATAAGGGTGACATCCTCTTTTAAACCAGAGAACAGGTACAGCCTAGGCAACAACCGTACAAACTCCCCATTTCTTCTCCTACTGTGCCTCAACTGTGCCCTAAAGCGACCAACTCCAGGCAGGAGCCGGGACATCATTCTCCATGGCCTATGCAGGCCTTGGCATCAGAGTTTTTCATTTATTTATTTAGTCATTTAGTTTTAAAATAATGAAAAGATGTTTACTGTTCAAGGCTGTAGGTGACGTAACACATCATCATAATACAATGAAATCCCAGCGGCATTAAAGTGATCCTTTCAGTAGGAACTGATAGACTTCTTTCCACCTTAGGGTGACCAGACAGCAAGTGTGAAAAATCAGGAAAGGGTCTGGTGGTAGTGGGTAATAGCCACCTATGCAAGACAAAGCCCTGAATATCAGGACTGTCCCTATAAAATTCATTGTTCTGAGAAACATGCCCCCAGCTCTCTTCAGAAATCTGATCAAACAGGTGTTTCTGTAGCATGCTTGGGAGGTCACCAGATTCGGCCTACTTTTGGATCAAGGGCTAGGGGAAGCAAGTTCCAGAGTCCTGGAGCCCTCACAGAAAACATCCTGCCAGCCACCCCCTCTCTTGTATAACAAGGGGGATCTAGCTAGAGTGCCTCTGCTGACCACAGCCTTGGCAGTATGGCCTGAGGAGAGAGGGAGACGGGTCACAAATCACTTAGGGCTTCATAGGGTATAACCCACACTTTAAACAACCTCCAGAGACCAATGGGCAGCCAGTGCAGATTCTGGAGCACTGGTGTTACATGCTCCAGTGCGTGAGCCGCTGCATTCTAAAGTGCATAATGGGGCTGCAGTGATGGTGGCTGTGTGGGACCAATACCCATTCAGTAGCAACAGGCCTGAGTCTGACCTGCACCTCTTTTCACATAGTCCCCCAAAATAGAAATCAGCGATTAATTTTTTTTTTGGGGGGGGCATTACAAATATGGGCTGGATTGGAACCAGTGTCTCTGGAGCCCATTCTCAGTCTCCCACCAAGATAGCTAGACGACCGCTGCCCTGCCCCAGCAGCAATGGTTTGTGGGAGAATCTGAGCTGTGCCACCACTTTCCTTTGCTCTTTTTACTCCATTCTAGCTAAAGCTGAATAAATCTGATTTGGAACTTATCTTTCCTTTCTCTTCCTTCATCCATGCTTCCCCTTGCTCTTCTCTTCTGTACTGTCTGTGTGATGCTCGACTTCCCCTCTACACACACCTTTCAGGGCTGTCTTTCAAACAGGGGATTTGGGAGAGATTAAGCAGGCAGACAATATCATTAGTGTCTCTTCCCTCCAGGGACCTGAAACCCTTTGAACTGAAATACACTCTCTGCTGACATTTGCATATACTTCTTGCTGCCTGCTCAAAGATGCAGAAAGGAAGAGATGTTTCCCTGTGTCCTTTCAGAAACAATACCTTGCTGTAGTTGTTGGCTAGAGTGTAAACCAGGGAGAATAGTAGAGCTGTGTAAATAGTTCATTTTTTGGTTCAAATAATAGCAAAAACAAAACAACCAAACAAAAAAGACACCCCCCCAACATTTTGGGTCAAAGGAAACTGAGGGTACGTCTTCACTACCGGCCGTATCGGCGGGTAGCAATCCATTTCTCGGGGATTGATATATTGCGCCTCACCTAGATGCGATATATTGATCCCCAAACGAGCTCTTGTCGACTCCGGAACTCCACCAACGCAAACGGCGGTAGCGGAGTCGAGAGGGGGAGCCGCGGACGTCGATCCCGCGCCGTGAGGACGGTAGGTAACTTGATCTAAGATACTTCGACTTCAGCTACGCTATTCACGTAGCTGAAGTTGCGTATCTTAGATCGATTTCCCCCCCTAGTGTAGAACCAGCCCTAAATGTATCATTTAATATTAATACTTTCTTTCCCTCACAACCTTTAACTGTCTTATCTATTTAGATTGTCAGCTGTTGGGGGCAGGGACTGACACTATGTCTACATATATCAACTCCCCAGGAGAGGCACAGAGCACACCACTTAACCCTCCACAAGACATGCTGAGGGAATGGACCAGCCTCAGGCACACACTGACAGATTCCCATTACAGATCAGTGCAGCCGGCTTCCCAGCTCAGCCCTGGCCTAGCAAGAAGAAAAAAAACAAAGCTTTCTAGTGTTGTTGGCTGAGTCACTGCAAAGTGAGAGATGCTAATAAAGACAAACAGTCACAGTTAAACAAACCCATGACCTAAAAGGATTTCATAACTATCACTCCAGGACTGATGAGAAACCACAGAGCTCTGCTGCCTCTGTGTTTGTCTTTCTGCGTCTATTAACTGAAGTCATTAAAAAGATCCATAATACTCCCCAGAGTCATTCAAGATGAAAGCACCTTTTTGTTGACTCTGGTTATTATTTCCCATCCAGGGCGGGTTCCCATCACCCAGAGGCCTTTGCTATGCGTAGGGTATAAGTGATGATCTAGGATGGCTGAGTGACTCAATTCTAAATCTCCAGCTTGTTGCACATGGTAGGTTAGGATAAATACAATAAATTCTGGCATGCTGGTAATGGGAAATAAGCAATGAAGCGAAGTCCAAAACAAGAACAGGGACACTTTGCAAAGGATAAATCAACATTTGATAGATCAGTAGTGACCAAAAACCATGACAGTCTGATGGTTGTTTAGTGGCCTGTGTGAAATGGATGGAGGAAGGCCCTTTGTCCTAGCTAGGAGTCTATATCACAAAATAAACATCACTACAGCTGCTTGTTACTGTCCTGGCAGAAAGGACCAGGAATGAGCGGGCTCAAAACACAGGCCTCTCCATCTCACCCCTACAGGTAGGCACACTGAGGTCAGAGTTCAGCTATACTGGTGGGCTAGTCTGGGGATAGCTTGCATTTCTACAAGACAGACAGGGTAAGTAAAATAAGAAAGGAGGCCACCTTAATTGTGTTTTATATGGTTACAAGTACAGCTAGCTGAAACATCTCATTCAAAAATGTTATTGATATAAAATGGCCTTTTCTTCTGAATGAAAGTTTGTATGGAAAATTTGTATCTTAAGAAATGTTCCAGTGTTTCAACAAAACCAGAAAACCAAACATTTTCCTCCTCTTTCTCCCTTTTTTTCTCTTTCTCTCGTTTTGTCAGTGGAACAGGTGGGGAGGGGAAAAGAGAGAGGAAAAATCTGAAAACTCCCAAATCAAATAATTATTGGTTTTCAAAAACTGAACATTTTCAGGGGTTCTTTTCATTAAGAAAACAAAACATTTTCACCAAAATATTCAGTGAAAAATAATGACCGTTTTCCAACCACTTTTCCATATAAGGTGGCTAGTCTGGTGGAGTGACCAAAAGATTGGATACAGGAAGACCTGAATTCTAGTCCCAGCTCTATAACTGACTTGTTTTGGGCTAGTCTCTTCACCTCCGTGTCTCATCTATAAAATGAGGACACTGCCCACAACACACCCTGGAAGGTAGGAGGGTCAGACATTAATAAGTGAATGTCAAAACAGTGCTATAGAAATACTAACTATTGCTGCTATTATTACAAGGGAGGAGCACATTCAAGAGGGATCTACCATGTGGGTGTGATGTTCTGAGGTTTACAAAGGCCAGTATGGGCTTTGGTCACCGCCTCCAAGGGGTCTTGTGTCTGTGCAGTTATGGTCCAGAATGCTGACCGCAGCAACCCACAAGCCTCAATTTGCCCAGCCTGGTTACTCCTTGCTGGTTGACCTTAGTACCCTTCCAGTCCCAAAATCTTCCTACTGTAGGGACCAGTCCTCTCACTGGACTCTCACAGACAAAGTGTAAGGTTTGCTTCTTCTTCAGAGACCGTAAAACACTCCAACTTGTCAGCTTCCTAGGAGCACATACTTTACTGAACTAAGGCTATGGCTACACTGCATAGCTTACAGCAGCACTGCAGTTGCACCGATGCAGATGTTGCGCTGCTCTTAAACTGATGGGAGAGAGCTTTCCCATCAACTTAATTATTCCAGACCCTGCAAGCGGCGGTAGCTAGGTGGGTGGGAGAAGCTCTCCCGACGACATAGCGCTGTCCACACCAGTGCTTAGGTCGATGGTAATGTACGTTGCTCAGGGGGATGGCTTATTCGTCTCCTCCCTCACTCCCTCCATGAACGACACAACTTATACCAACCTAATTGGTAGTGTAGACATTGATAAGATGGTTTCTCTCACTCACAGAGTACTTTCCAGCCTTTTTCTGGCCAGGAACCCATCACTGAGATCAAAATATTTGGTTTCGGTGTCTCCTAAGGTGAAGGGTAAAGATGGAGTCTCTCTCTGTTCCTTATATCCCCAAAGGCGTTGTCTTTGTTTTACATGTCAGGAAGGCCTCCTGGGGATTCAGTTTCCTGTGTCTCTCCGGGGTTAAGGAGCATGTTACTTTCATCTCTGGAGTTCAAGGTCAGGATAACACCATCTGGTTTTGCTCAATAGCTTTGTTTATAGCTATCATGTAAAACTGAGGTAAACCCACACTCCTTTGTCTAGCACAGACCTGTCTACCACTTTACCTAGGCGAGGCTGTCTGGTCTTAAAAATGTTCTAACACCATCACACAGAGGGAGTTCATAACGTCACATATAACATTAACACATGCATTTTACAATGGTAGTAATAACCAGCGTGTTGCTAGCTTTCAGATGATACCTCACAAGGCATATTTTGTACAAATATTATTGTAGCAGTGGGTAGGGTACAAATACCGAGGTGTCTAGGGTCACAATGAGTTAAGTTCATTTAGTCTGGTGACACATACCCCCAGCGGTGACCAAAACCTCATGCTTCAGAAAAGCTGCAATGTTCCCACTCCAGGAATGCACCTGGCTAATTGTGAAATGGGGGGAAAAGTTAATTCCTGACCCACCCCTTCATTTGGTCATCTGGCAGCAGGAAGCATGTGAGTTTATTACCCTCATTTTCTTAGCCTGCCTAGCTGCCAATGATATTAGTGGCCATACAATTATCCAGGCCCTTTTAAAAAAAAGTCAGCTCCAGCACCCAATCTCAATGGCCTCCTGCAGCATTGGCTCCCATAAGCTGTGACAAGAAACTGGGAGACCTTTAAAAACAACAGCAAAGAGTCCTGTGGCACCTTATAGACTAACAGACGTTTTGGAGCATGAGCTTTCATGGGTGAATACCCACTTCATTGGATGCATGTAGTGGAAATTTCCAGGGGCAGGTATATATATGCAAGCAAGAAGCAGGCTAGAGATAATGAGGTTAGTTCAATTAAGGAGGATGAGGCCCTGTTCTAGCAGCTGAGGTGTGAAAACCAAGGGAGAAGAAACTGGTGTTGTAGTTGGCTAGCCATTCACAGTCTTTGTTTAATCCTGAGCTGATGGTGTCAAATTTTCAGATGAACTGAAGCTCAGCAGTTTCTCTTTGAAGTCTAGTCCTGAAGTTTTTTTGCTGCAGGATGGCCACCTTAAGATCTGCTATTGTGTGGCCAGGGAGGTTGAAGTGTTCTCCTACAGGTTTTTGTATATTGCCATTCCTAATATCTGATTTGTGTCCATTTATCCTTTTCCGTAGAGACTGTTCAGTTTGGCCAATGTACATAGCATATGATGGCGTATGCCAGCAATGCCCCTCTGCTATGTACATTGGCCAAACTGGACAGTCTCTACAGAAAAGGACAAATGGACACAAATCAGATATTAGGAATGACAATATACAAAAATCTGTAGGAGAACACTTCAACTTCCCTGGCCACACAATAGCAGATCTTAAGGTGGCCATCCTGCAGCAAAAAATCTTCAGGACCAGACTTCAAAGAGAAACTGCTGAGCTTCAGTTCATCTGCAAATTTGACACCATCAGCTCAGGATTAAACAAAGACTGTGAATGGCTTGCCAACTACAAAACCAGTTTCTCCTCCCTTGGTTTTCAAACCTCAGCTGCTAGAAGAGGGCATCATTCTCCCTGATTGAGCTAACCTCGTTATCTCTAGCCTGCTACTTGCTTGCATATATATACCTGCCCCTGGAAATTTCCACTACATGCATCCGACGAAGTGGGTATTCACCCACGAAAGCTCACGCTCCAAAACGTCTATTAGTCTATAAGGTGCCACAGGACTTTTTGCTGCTTTTACAGATCCAGACTAAAACAGCTACCCCTCCGATACTTAAAAACAATAAACTGTCCCCGTGTTTCTTCACAGATATCTGCATGCAATTTCCCCCCATCACTGGACAAAAAGACCTGGCAAGCTGGAAAGCATGCAGGCTGCTGTCAGCCTTTCATGTAATGCCTTCATCGGATTAAATATCTGAACAGTTCCATTAATCTTGCAGTTAGTTGCACCAAATTGCATTACCCTCTCTAGCGACAGCTGGAGGAATAACTGCCTAAAGCCACCATCATATTGCTAACATATTTACCCTCTCTGCCCACGATGGATTCCGTGGTAATCTAATCTTTGGAACCCTCTCCGAGAGACAATGTACCCTGCCGAAGACTATTTCGCCTGCAACTCCCCGTTGTAATGGTTTTATTGAAATAGATACTCTATTATTATTTCCCCCCCTTTAGCTTTCGGCAGGCAAGCAGCATCCAGCCTAAAACCTGATTAGCAAAATGTGTAGTGTTTTGAAGTAGGAGAGCGAGAGAGCAGAGGAATTATCAAGCAAATGTGCTCCAGCTCCTATCCTTCCCCCTTGTCATGGACTATCTCACTCCAGGAGGGATTTAAAAATGTCATTGCACACTTGTGCATGGCTGCACAGTTTCAGACTCTTGCTTTGTGTCAGCTGCAGGTGTAACTGACCATTGCCTTCTAACCTATCTCCTACTCCACAATGCCTCTTGCAAGTGTAGAAGCGTCTGCACATCCTTGGCGGGTGTAAATCAGCATTACTCCTCTGAAAGCAATGGAGCTATGCCAATTGACACCAGCTAAGGATCTGCCGCAGAGGTTTGATTCTCCTCTTACACCAATTCGTTATCTCTTGTAACTCCAATGACTGTAGTGGAGTTTCACTGATGTAAATGAGAGACAGTGATAAGTGAGAGCAGCATGTGGCCCAGAAAGACTTGAATCCAGCCAGTCTTCTCTCTTTCTCCATTTCTAACCTGCTCCATTTCCCACCAGCTTTCCTGCTTGCAGTGCTCCAGCTCACCATTCCCATGGCACATGTCAGGGGCCCACCTCTATTGCTTATGTCCGTGAATGGTTTGCAGCTCTGTTTGGCAGAGCTGGCCCTGTTACCCACCACATAATTTCACATGTGAAATCAGAATCAGGCCTCTAATCTTTATAATATTTTGCAGCATTTACACGGTGATCTAAATTGCCACAAAGTGAAGTAAATGCCTCACCTGAAGAATGTAGAGGGGGTGGAGAAAAGCAGAAACAAACACTCTGATAAATGCCAGCATTGGCTCACTCACTCTTATTTAGCAGTCGTAGGGCGCAATTCTGCTCTCTGTTACAGTGGAGTCAGGGCACCCACTGAAGGGTTACAGCGGTGTAAATCCATCATAGCCAAGGAGAGAAGAATCGGGTTTTTAAGCACAGTATAATCATCCAGCAGTTTCTACAGACTGCATAATGAAGCTGCTTGGAGCAAAAGTGATGCACAATTTCTGGTAATTCTGGAACTACCGGTTAAAACTGTACATTCCCCATTCTTCAAAAAGTGACATATTAAATTGTGAATATTGCATCACATTAAGGAGCAGGAAGAAATTGCAAGCACCATCTGAAATTCACAGGTACAGAAACACTGTCGGCATCCTTAATATGAAAGTTTTTAATTTGATAGTTTATATTCCATTAGCATCCCTCATCTATCAGACTTGAAGTGCACAAATGTACCATAGGACACACCACTTTGCGTTTGCAGAGACAGAGCTGTGAGGTGCATAAGAAAATATTTCTTGAGGCTCAAAAACAACAAACAAATCCTCCCACACAACTCTCTGCCCCCAAACCAAAAACAAGAGATGGGAAAATGAGTGGTGAGCATGAGGTGCAGACAATATTTAAAACCAGCACAGTTATATTTCTGCAGAGTCCCTGGAAAAGGTCATAAATATATATGAGCTCCCAAGATCTGATTAGAAACGGAAGATCTATAACAGCAAATCAAGCTAATGGTCCATTTGGGGTGGTATCCTTTGGTCTCCAACATGACCAATGACAGTTGGTTCAGAGGCAAGCAAGAAAATAATACCCATAATGCATCTGACGAATACTCTCTCATGAGGGAGGGTTCTTCTCGATCTTGCAGATGGTGATCAGTATAGGCCCTGAATCTTGACCAATGACACTCTTTGTACTTTGGATCTTCTAACTGTATGATCCTTAATCCTAGTCTACACTTGACAGTGTTAAAAAGATATACCCCTTAGCACTGTAGCTATGTCGACCTAACCCCTGGTGTAGACACAACTATGTTGATGGAAGAATGCTTACAGCTACACATTTGGGGAGGTGGAGTTCTGACAGTGATGGAGAGACCCCTTCCATTGCTGTTATATGCATCTACATGCTGGGATTATCCCAGCATAGCTATGGAGCTGTAGTTCTGCCACCATAGTCCCTGTAGTGTAGAGAATATCCTCAATTAGGTGAATATCTATCTACATTTTATTTAGGTACTCGCCTTAATCGTATCCCATGGCAGAGTTATGCTGGTTAATTATGTTACATTAAATGGTATTTCCTTTAGTCCATTTTAAATGTGCTAGCCAAGTTTTTTAAGTGACTCGTGAACTTGAGTGCCTCACTTTTGGGGTATGCAACTTGAGATCCCTCAAAGGGGCCAGATTTTCCAAGGTCAGGCTCTCAACACTTTCTGAAAATCAGGCCCCTTTAAAGCACCTCAAATTGGACCCCCAAAACCTGAGCCACCCCAAATGACTAAGCATTTCTGAATATCTTGGTCATTGCCCTTTGGTGTCAGGAGTGTGCTCCTGGGGCGAGCACAATCCTCTTTTGTAGAAATGGACAGCATTTGGATTCCTGGATGAACCTTCCCTACAGCCAGGTAGGTTATGCTCTCTTGCACTTGAGTACTTTGATTTGATTCACCCCTGCTTGCAAGCTACTGTTGTTATGCTAAGGATTACCCATACACTATATAGGCATTTTCTACATAATATGATTTTGCAAAGTCAGATTATTCCCTCCATTTTACCCTGTTCTACAATATAAGAACAAAGTGACCACTCAATAAAATTAAAGGGCAGATGCATTTAAAGAACCAATAAAAATATTTCTCCAGGAAGTGTGTAGTGGACCTGCGGAACTCAGTGCTGCAGGAAGCTGTCAAGACAAATGTAGTAGTAGGGCTTTCAACAAGGATGGATACTTAAGACCACTTGAGCTGTGCAATCCAAGATCTAGGTAATCATCTCTCATTGTTCAGGACAGGGTCACACTCTGATTTCAAAACTAGAACAATATAAAATGAACATGACACACATTAAATGGACTAAAAACTGGCAAACTGATCAGTCTCAAAATGTATTTGTAAAAGAGGAATCATCATTAAACAGGTGTGTTTCCAGTAGGGGCCCACAAGGATTGGAATTGGCCCTATGCTATTTAACATTTTTATCAATGACCTGAAAGAAAACAAAATCATCACTGATAAAGTTTGCGGATGACACAAAAATTGGGGGAGTGGTAACTAATGAAGAGGACAGGTCACTGATTCAGAGCAATCTGGAGCACTTGGTAAATTAAGCAAAGCAAACAATATGTCTTTTAATACAGCTAAATGTAAATGTGTACATCTGGGAACAAAGAATGTAGGCCATGCTTACAGGATGGGGAACTCCATCCTGGGAAGCAGTGACTCTGGAAATGATTTGGGGATCATGGTGGATGATCAGTTGTACATGAGCTCACCGTGTGATGATGTAGCCAAAAGCATTAATGTGAGCTTGAGATGTGTAAACAGGGGACTCTCGAGTAGGAGAAGGAAGTTATTTTATCTCTATATTTGGCACTGGTGCAATTGCTGCTGGAATACTGCATCCAGTTCTGAAGCCCACAATTTAAGAAGGATGTTGAAAAATTGGAGAAAGTTCAGAGAAGAGCCACAAGAATGATTAAAGGATTAGAAAATCTGCTTTATAGTGACAGATTCAAGAAGCTCAATTTATTTAGCTTAATAAAGAGAAGATTGAGGGGTGACTTGACTACAGTCTGTAAGTATCTACATGGGGAACAAATATTTAATACTGGGCTCTTCAATCTAGCAGAGAAAGGTGTAACACTATTCAATGGGTGGAGGTTGAAGCTAAACAAATTCAGACTGGAAATGAGGCATACAGTTTAACAGTGTGGGTAATTGCCCCTTGGAACAATTTACCAAGTGTTGTGGATTCTCCATCACTGGCCATTTTAAAATCAAGCTTAGATGTTTTTCTAATAGATCTGCTCTAGGAATTACGTTGGGGAAGTTCTATGGCCTGTGATATATAGGAGCTCAGACTAGATGATCACAGTGCTCTCTTCTGGCCTTGGAGCCTATCAATACAAGCAACTGATCACCATAGAGATTAGGAAGGAATGTCCAATCTTCTTCTCCCTATTCTTCATGTATAGCATTCCCCAAAGGGCTAGATGCATTATAAAATGGCTTAACCATATTCAGAAGCATCATGTATTGGCCTCTGTTGGAGGCAGTCTATCTTTTGTGTTAGGCCTATGGATCCAGCTACTCCTATGCTCTTGTGAAATGGTCAGGTACACTTAGAGATGAATGTGAATGATTCAGTAAGGCAGAAGTGTCTTTGAAGTAGTGGGGATGGAAGAAGGGGAAGGATCACAGGATCACTGCTTGGTTACTGTCTTTACACACTGAACTTTTTCTCCACAACCAACTCAGATGAGCAACAACCCCACCTTGTTTTGTGAAACTCTTTCAAGACCTTGCTGCTTTGAGGCGGGGGCGCGGCGGAAGGAGCAGGGGTTGAATTAGTTCCTTGTGTGGATGTACCAGCCTCCCTAGAAGTAGCAACATCAGAAGCCAGAAGCAGCATTCCCGTCACTTGAGGAAGCCAAATATTTTTGGTATGCCCACAAGTACCAGCTATTTCCACAGTGTCAATCCATTTCTGTTCATCACACTTATATTGAGAATTGCTGCACTGCTGAGACTGAGTCTAAGTGTCTTGTCACAATTAAAAAAAAAATCAACATTAATATCCAGAGAAGGGACTGAGCCAACACCACCACCCCCGTCCCCGCCCCCAGTTCAAACAGCCCTGAGATTTGGGGGCAGGCCCATGGGGATATTTGGATCTGTGAGTCTGAATTTTGTGGCTGGCCCTACCTCTTTAACATGGCTTAACTAGAACTTCAGCATTGAAAACCTCTTTTCTTTGCAGGCAGGGGCTGTGTTGTTTGGGAATCCCAACCTGGATCTGGGTTATGCGGACGAACACCAATCACCTCTTGTGATCATCGTGGTTCAAAATCAAAATGCAATTTTGGGGCTTGGGACCATTTGTACTGGTATCTGTTCAGTGGAAGCAAAACACCAGAAGGAAAATAGCCATTGTGATTCGCAGAGATTGGGCTGGAAACCCAAGGAATGTAACACCACACAGATCCCAAAAGGAGTCATTGCTGACAGCGTCCCACACACATTTACAGAGAGCAGATGCTCTGAGATCAGCCATGCAGAACTGAAGACAGTTTGCACAGTGCTGCAAATCAAAAGCACCAGGTGGAGCCAAAACCCACAGAACGTGCATCTTACACCTGTCTGTGTCAGTGAACAGCAAACAGAAGAGTGTGGTTAGGGGCCTGCCAGGAGGTTCAACCCCCTATCAAACAAGTCACTTTCCTGATCCAAATTTGTCTGAATCTCTCCAAAGTAAAGTCCAGCTCCTCATCTGTAGAGGACCTGAGAAGCGCCATATGCTTACAGATGGACACACTCATGCCTGTATTTATTTAAAGGATGGGATTTTAAGCCACTTGCAAGGATGGATGTTGCTGGCTGTTTCAGTCTGTCACTTAAAATCCAATTTTGTCATTTTTCTTCTGAGCCTCTGTAACGGTGTGGCGACTCACCAGCATGGCACCTCCTGCTGGTTGTCCAGGGAATTAGCTTTTCAGCCTCTGGAGTGCCCTCTGCAGGCCGGTGTCCTGCTTGCCACTGGCTCTCCTATCCCTCCCGGATCCTGGTGCCCTTTACCCAGGGGTTCAGCCCACCACAGCAACCCCCAATCTGGGTCTCCCCACTCAGGGGAACCCCTAACCCCCATCCCCATCTCACCTCAGTGGCTACTGCCAGTCACCATCTAACCCCCGCTCACTGGGGCAGACTGCAGTCTGTGATGGCCACTAATCATTGGCAAGGGAGGTCTAGAACTGCTGCCTTGGCCTACTCTGGGCTGCACCCCTGCAAGCCCAGTCCCTTCCTGGCCCTTCATCAAAGATCTGTAGCCTGGGGGTTTGCCAAGTTGGAGCTCCCCAGCTCCTCTAGCCTTCCCCCAGCCCTGCTCCACGCTTGGTACCCTGCTCAGCTCCCCGGGCAGCCAAGTCCCTCTCTCTCTATGGCCAGAGAGAGACTCTACCAGCTCCTGGCTCACTGGCCTTTTATGGGGCCAGCTGTGGCCTGATTGGGGTGTGGCCCAGCTGCGGCTGCTTCCCTAATCAACTAGCCTTTAGCTCACAGCCCCAGCCCTCTCCCAGGGCTGGCTTTAACCTTTTCCAAGCCGAAGCGGGTGACCACCCCGCTACAGCCTCCCAATGCTAGAATTGTCACAACATGGCGGGGAGGCCCTGCATGCCCCCTCTTTAAATCCCTGCTTCTTCCAACGCTCACCCACAGACCTGTGCACGTAACTAGCCAATCAAGGATCCATAATGCCTGATACCACAGCCTGTTTGTTGCCATGGCTCCGGGTTGTTTCCACCACTTGAGTGGCTCTCAGTTCATTTGTTCGTTCGGCCCTTAATGCAGCAGCAATTAATCCTTTGCACTTTCAGCTTCCATGTTATGTACACCCTGATCCCTGCTTCCTTTTCCTTATGAGCCTGATCCTGTGAGGTATGTGGAGTACTCAACTTCCAGGATACCCCTCCCCCAGCAGGATCATGCCCAAAGCCTCCAGCCTGCAGTGCCTCACCCTTAACTGTCTCACCAATTGGTTTCATAGGTCAGCTGGACAATGGATATCAGAAGTAGCTCCGCTCCAGCATGTCCTTAAAAGCTGTCTCTAGACTGCAGCGGATTGCATCCACCGTTATCTTTAATATGGAAATACAGCCTGTGGAGGCTACAGGTCCCGGCATGTCTGGTTAGGTGAAGATGGAGCATTCCAGGCTGGGCTTTGGAGTCTGGCTGTGCTGTGCCTCTAGTTAGAAGACGATGGCATCTCTTGTCTGCATGGGACCCGTGAGTCACACCTTGAACACCTCTTAGTCACTGTGTGTGCCATTTTCTTCCTTCTTATTTGCTTTTTTTGGCTACTTCCACTTTCGTCGTTCCAACTCTAGGTTTGCCCATTAGAGCCCTCTTCATATGTTACTCCAGAGCCTGCGATACAACATCCTCACCCCACCAGACTGGATAATGAAAATCTAGGCTCTGGCCAATTGGGATGGCAAGGAGATGGTATGGGTCCAACCTTCATGCCAGGTGGCTTCCTCTCTCTGGGTAGCTTGGCTCTCACTCTCTCCTGGTGTCACTATGACTCTCCCCCTTCAGGGCTCAGGTAATGTTACTTTGGATTAGATAGAACCCCGGGCTCCTGCATTCAAACTAAGGCCATGTCTACATCTAAAATTTTGCAGCGCTGGTTGTTACAGCTGTATTAGTACAGCTGTATAGGGCCAGCGCTGCAGAGTGGCCACACTTACAGCAACCAGCGCTGCAAGTGGTGTTAGATGTGGCCACACTGCAGCGCTGTTGGGCGGCTTCAAGGGGGGTTCGGAGAACGCGAGAGCAAACCGGGAAAGGAGACCAGCTTCGCGGCGGTTTGCTCTCGCGTTCCCCGAACCCCCCTGCAAACCGCAGGGAAGGAGACCTGCTTGCTCGGGGTTCCGGGAACGCGAGAGCAAACCGGGAAAGGAGACCAGCTTTGCCGTGGTTTGCTCTCGCGTTCCCCGAACCACCCTGCAAACCGCAGGGAAGGAGACCTGCTTCCTCGGGGAACGCGAGAGCAAACCGCGGTGAAGCTGGTCTCCTTTCCCGGTTTGCTCTCGCGTTCCCCGAACCACCCTGCAAACCGCAGGGAAGGAGACCTGCTTGCTCGGGGTTCCGGGAACGCGAGAGCAAGCCGGGGAAGGAGACCAGCTTGATTACCAGAGGCTTCCTCCTTCCACGGAGGTCAAGAAAAGCGCTGGTAAGTGTCTACATTGGATTACCAGCACTGGATCACCAGCGCTGGATCCTCTACACCCGAGACAAAACGGGAGTACGGCCAGCGCTGCAAACAGGGAGTTGCAGCGCTGGTGATGCCCTGCAGATGTGTACACCTTCAAAGTTGCAGCGCTGTAACTCCCTCACCAGCGCTGCAACTTTCTGATGTAGACAAGCCCTAAGATTTCAACCTGAAACTCAACAGCTCCAGCATTCAGGGTATTCAGCACCTGGGTTCCTGTTAGGCCCATTCTAGAGAAATACCCACGTTGTGCAGTTTGGATTTGAACTCCCCCAGAGTTTGGTAGTTGGGAGGAATGGCTTGATCCATTTTACTTGTGGGGCCTTCTATACAGTGCTGCCTCCAGGGCAGCATCATATCAGACAGAGAATCAGCAGGTTCCCCCTTTCCTTAGTTACATTTGCTACTGTCCCTGCTGCACTCCTAGGCCTCACTTGTTCATATAGTAAAGATCTGAGACCAAGATCCCCCCATTCGGTAACATGCAGCTAGTCATGGTACCACCATAGGCTTGCATGTGCCTGACACAGAGCCAGTAGCTGAACAGTTGCTTGCCTTCCTTCCCTACCATGTGATGCGTCACGAATCAACTACATATCTGTTTACTGGACAAGACTTTGTGCTGTCAGAGATCAAGCTGCAGAAGTGTGATCCTGCCCCCAAATCAGGTCAGCAAAGGATTCTGGCTTGGGGCTGATCATCCTGGGGCTTCTTTCTCTGCGCAAAAATGGAGGTTCCAAAAGCATTCTATCCCTCCCTCTATTTCCTGCAGTCACCATGTGGCATAACTGAGGGAAGAGAGTTCCCACATGAAGAAAGGGAGACCTAAGGTCAGAAGACCTGGGCACACCTCCCCACTTTCTCTTGAAGCCTCTTTGTCTATCACAGTAATTGGGTCTGTAGAGACAAAGCAGAGACATTGAAAATGGCCTTAACAGCTGATCTAAGAGATAACGATTGCTTCTTGAGCTCCCAGAGAGCATTGGAAGGCTAATTCCTATTTGAATGAGGTGTCACCCAGGCAAAGTGTCTCTCTCTCCTTCTGCATAGGAAGCTGGAGGAATTGCAGTGAATTGCAGATTGCTCCCACTCAGCACAGGAACAAGGCATTCTCCCCCTCTCAGGTCACTCACAGGGTATGTCTACATCTACAATTTTGCAGCGCTGGTTGTTACAGCTGTATTAGTACAGCTGTATAGGGCCAGCGCTGCAGAGTGGCCACACTTACAGCAACCAGCGCTGCAAGTGGTGTTAGATGTGGCCACACTGCAGCGCTGTTGGGCGGCTTCAAGGGGGGTTCGGGGAACGCGAGAGCAAACCGGGGAAGGAGACCAGCTTCGCCGCGGTTTGCTCTCGCGTTCCCCGAACCCCCCTGCAAACCGCAGGGAAGGAGACCTGCTTGCACGGGGGTTCGGGGAACGCGAGAGCAAACTGCAGGGAAGGAGACCTGCTTGCTCGGGTGTTCGGGGAACGCGAGAGCAAACTGCAGGGAAGGAGACCTGCTTGCTCGGGTGTTCGGGGAACGCGAGAGCAAACTGCAGGGAAGGAGACCTGCTTGCTCGGGTGTTCGGGGAACGCGAGAGCAAACCGGGGAAGGAGACCTGCTTGATTACCAGAGGCTTCCTCAGGTATGCTGGGATACCTGCTTATTCCACGGAGGTCAAGAAAAGTGCTGGTAAGTGTCTACACTTGATTACCAGCGCTGGATCACCAGCGCTGGATCCTCTACACCCGAGACAAAACGGGAGTACGGCCAGCGCTGCAAACAGGGAGTTGCAGCGCTGGTGATGCCCTGCAGATGTGTACACCTCCTAAGTTGCAGCGCTGTAACCCCCTCACCAGCGCTGCAACTTTGTGATGTAGACAAGCCCACAGGGTGTAGAGGGGAATGCCCCTTTCCTTCTGGAGCCATGCACTGCCAATAGGGTGAGGAGAGTAAATCACAAAGAAAGTGAAAAGGGATTGATCCCTCTAGAATGAGCCGAACTGGCACCCTCAGATCCAAACAGCCCTCAAATCTGGCTCCTAGCCCAAAACCAAACTCATAAAGTAAAAGTTTTTTCACTCTCCATCCCCATGACAACCCTCAAACTAAGTACCACCTCCATAGCAGTTACAGAGACCCTCCAATCCCTCACTCCTGAAGCAGCTTGTTTCTATACATCTACATACATGCATAATAAAATCTGTGGAAGGAGGAGCCTGTTTCCTCCACGGTAGCATCAGTAAAGTGAGCTGTCCTCTGGATGCTGCAGAATCTCATAAAAAATTAAGATGGGACCACAATCCCTGCAAGGCTTGCTAGCAGACCTATCAGCCAAAGGACAGAGCATCCTACCTGTATGCTACACACATGCTTAAGGCATGTGATCATCTCTCCTTCTAATGGCTGGCTCAGACAGCTATAACAGCCTGCTACTCATGCACAGCTTAAGGAAGTCTCCTTTAGTTGAAACGGTAGAGACCTGTGCTTTTGGTACTGAATGTCCTGGATTTGACCCCAGATGACCATTATCTGAGCAGTCAAATTCCCCAAAAAACCAACCAATGGTAATTTCGTAGGGACACACCTCTGTATTGCAGCCAATGAAGTGAAATCAAGACTTGCTCAAAGCCACCACAGGAGTCGGTGGCAGAGCAGGGATTACAACCTTAAGAGTAGTTCACTGCACCAGGACTGCCCCAACTGCACAGCTTTAATTTCAGACCTATATCACTCACTGTAGCTTTAAATACCCAGAAATACAAAAACCGCATTTGTGCATGACGCTAAGCATTAAGTTCCACATGCATATTCAAATGAAAAGGATAGAGATGTTCATTGTTGAAGCACAACAGCAGACTAGGCAGGTAACTTCCTTTGAACTCCAGCAAAGACTGGTTTTACACAGCAGGAAAACAACAACAACAACAAGAAGAAAAAAAAACCCAACCCATCTCACACTGTCTGTTTGGTTTCTATAATTACATTCACAGTCACTCTTCCAGGACAGCTGTGCTAAGGGATGCAAAAGAGTGGAGCCAAAAGAAGAGGATAAAATTGTCAGCAGCTTTCAAAGCAGCCTGTGGGGTTGCTAAGGAAGAAGGTGGAAAGCTTAGGTATTGAAATCTGCTAACAAGGAGAGACAGAAACACTAAGAGCAGGAGAATGCATCGGTATGTCAGATAGTTGTCACAATGACCTGAGAATGAAACATCTTCTCGTAGGGTTAAGTCACAAAAGAAATAATGAGATGCAAGTTGCTAACAAGCATACGAAAATCCAGAGGAATTTTGGGTTGTGTGGAAAAAAATAGAGTGTTCAAAAAATCTAATTTTTATTAAATGGCTTGATAACAAATACACACATGAAACACAACGTGCTAGCTAGCCAAGGAAGTGCTGTATATGAGTACTATTTTGTAGGCTAAAAAACAGAATCTGATCTGGGTTACACTGGTATAAATCTGGAGTGGTTCTGTTGGCTTCCATAGTGCTGCTTTAGGCTTATGATGGTATAGATGGGATGAAAATCTGGACCAGCAGGCCTGACTTGCCAATGTATTATCCTGATTGTATACTCCACGGAGTCAATGGAGTTACACCAGCATAACAGAGTGAAGAATCAGACACAGCACATTTTATTAGATGTATAGAAAAGTCAAACACTCCCCTCTGTTTGCAGATACTGAGCAGCTGCTCAAAGTCAGAATTTATGATATATTCAATCATACAAATCAAGAGGCAATTAAAATACATTAATATTTTGTTCATATTCATTATTTCCCCTCCCCAATACTTATTACTCTTTTATTAGCATTTATTTCACTACCTCGGATGAAAATCTAGGGCCTATTCATGAAATCTTACTCCTGTGAAAGCAAAATTACCGTTGTCTTCAGCAGACTGAAAACAGTACAATGGAAGTGGGCTAGAGTCTAACCTTAGATACATCAATGTAAATCTAGAGCAATCCCATCAACTCTACTGCAGAGTTTGGCCTGTGAGAATGTGGTATCACCTCAGGAATAAGAAAGGAAAAAACTCTGCAAAACCACAACAGGAATTAAGAATACTCACCTGCTGAAAGAGAGGGCAATGCAGCAAGCTGCAGCTAATTACAGCATGGCCACTTTAGGACTGCAGCTGCTTTCAAATTTAAAAGGCCAGTTACCAGAAAGGCAAAATGGGAAAAATTCCTATTAATGGGCATCCCTGCATGGGGGAGAGTTAGTAGGGACCAAGAAATCAGAAAGAAAGGGGTTACAGTTTTCCTCTTTATTATGGATATTTGATAGGTCTTAATTGGGCTAACATACGTGTGTGTGTGTGTGCGCGCACGCGCGCATGTTAGTTAGTTAAAGCCCAGTTGTTTTCTCACTCTGGAGAATCTCTCCTTCACTTTCTAGTGGGAATGCAAGTCTCAAGATATCCAAGTCCTGCTTCACTTTGAGGTAAATCAAGAGTAACTCTTTTGGCCTCCTGGGGTGTAAGTGCAAAAAGAGATCAGAACCTGGCCCTCTCCATTTTAAATTATAAACCCCACAAAGCTATAGAAGTTGTACATTTTAAAACCCGAACTGAGGGTCCCAATTTCTCAGCTGGAACTTTTGAAATGTGCTCAGTTGGCCCCAAGGGATTTCAGCTGCTACCTCCATGCTGACTTGTGTTCGTTTGGCAGAAGTTATTTCTGGTACCCAGTTAAACGTGAGCTCATTAAAGAAAAAACCTCAAGACCAGTCAGATGCTGAATCTTACCTTTGGGTTGGATTTGAAATGTAATAGGTCTTCAGTTGTTTCATAACTGTGCAGTTTGTGGCCAGTTGAGGGGCAGTTTACCTCACCATCTCTGAGACTTCTGGCACTCTCTAGGGCAAACAAACCATTCAGAAAGCAGGATAGGGCTCTCAAGAAAAAAAAAAAACACAGGCTCAGCTGGGGTTTGAACTCAGATCTGGGAAGGTGAAAGTCTCTATGTTAGATTCATTGTACCTGTGGCATAGTGCCAGTCTATGGCTACTGCAGGTATCTAGCAGGAAGTAGGCTAAAGAGATATGAAGAAACTCGGAGATTAGGAGTTCTCCGAGTCAGATGCTGAATCTGATTTTATCTATTGAGTTGTTGATGCACCCGTCAAAGGAAAATATTTAGCTGAAACTTAAGAACCCCTGCTTCTTCAAGAATATTATAGCACCCGACAAAGTGGGTATTCACCCACGAAAGCTCATGCTCCAATAGTCTGTTAGTCTATAAGGTGCCACAGGACTCTTTGCTACTTTTATAGCACCACTGAGCTCCTTAACTGACAAAGGTTTGCATGTGTGGACCCCACAAGACAGACACATCTCTTGGGCCTCCATGGAGCAATGATAAAACATGTGATGCTTACAGAGGCTGAGAATACTCTGAGAAGACAGTCACTTATTGTTCTCATATGAAGCATTCTGTTTCCCTTCAAGTTCTCTACCTCTCAGCCTTGCTTTTCTTTCTTTCTTGTGCATGTGAGAAGCTATAACTATAGCATCAGTCTCTCTCCTTCATGGCCGGATACAAGTGCTGAACTTTTTCAGAGGTAGAGAGGAGACTTACTGCAATACCGTCATTTAAACAAAACGTGGGACTCAGAAGCCTGGCACTTCATAGTGCTTGATATGTTGTACAAAGAAACATAGTGCAAAGAGAGAGCTAAAGAAAAGAAATGATGTCACTACTAACTCAACCCTCAGATTCAAAGGCAGCCTTCACAAGGGGTCTGATTTTACTCATTCCATACTGTGGTCCTTCCCATTAACTTATACATCTGCCATGCTCCCCTCCCCCAACTAATCCTTCACATTTCCAGCACTGGGGAAGATCTTTGTGATATGATACGTTCTCTCCTTTCTTATGTGCTTTGATGCGCAGTGAAATAGTTACACAATGCTGCCATTTAAATCATTGCTGGCTGTGGTGTATAGGAATTGGGTACTATCCCTTTAAGTAGTTTGTAAGCTCTCTAGTGACCCTTGCTGTCTTCTGTGTTTAAGGCCATGTCTACATCTAAAATTTTGCAGCGCTGGTTGTTACAGCTGTATTAGTACAGCTGTATAGGGCCAGCGCTGCAGAGTGGCCACACTTACAGCAACCAGCGCTGCAAGTGGTGTTAGATGTGGCCACACTGCAGCGCTGTTGGGCGGCTTCAAGGGGGGTTCCGGGAACGCGAGAGCAAACCGGGAAAGGAGACCAGCTTCGCCGCGGTTTGCTCTCGCGTTCCCGGAGCCACCCAGCAAACCGCAGGGAAGGAGACCTGCTGCTCGGGGTTCCAGGAACGCGAGAGCAAACCGGGAAAGGAGACCAGCTTCGCCGCGGTTTGCTCTCGCGTTCCTGGAGCCACCCAGCAAACCGCAGGGAAGGAGACCTGCTTGCTCGGGGTTCCGGGAACGAGAGAGCAAACCGGGAAAGGAGACCAGCTTCGCCGCGGTTTGCTCTCGCGTTCCCCAAACCACCCTGCAAACCGCAGGGAAGGAGACCTGCTTGCTCGGGGTTCCGGGAACGAGAGAGCAAACCGGGAAAGGAGACCAGCTTGATTACCAGAGGCTTCCTCCTTCCACGGAGGTCAAGAAAAGCGCTGGTAAGTGTCTACATTGGATTACCAGCGCTGGATCACCAGCGCTGGATCCTCTACACCCGAGACAAAACGGGAGTACGGCCAGCGCTGCAAACAGGGAGTTGCAGCGCTGGTGGTGCCCTGCAGATGTGTACACCTTCAAAGTTGCAGCGCTGTAACTCCCTCACCAGCGCTGCAACTTTCTGATGTAGACAAGCCCTCAGTCAGATGTCTCTGCATCAGTTACACTTGGTTCACATTTTGAATGTTGCCCTCACAATAATAACAGCTAAAAACTTACATTTAAAAACAGTGAACAGAGAAATTCTAGAGAACAAATGAGAGGTCTATCTGTGTCCCCCTGGTTTGTCCTTCATGCCTGCACAGGTGGGCTCACCCACACTTTGGCAAACACTACTATAAGACTCAGATTTTTAAGGGCATTAAGGCATTGCTGTGTTCAGTGCTGCAATTCCTAAGTGGTTTAGGAGCCTAAATCTCATTTACAGAAGGATTTTATGCACTTAGGAGCCAAAATGTCATTGTGAATCGATGGGATTTAGGCCTCTAAGAGCCTAAATCAGTTTTGAAAATGAGATTTCGGCTCCTTAATCAGTTCAGCATTGCAACACTGAGCACAGCAATGCCTAAATATCTTTAAGAATCTGGGCCTAAGTGCTTCTCTCTCATGCTTGAACCATATTTGGAGAAGGAGGAGGTACATGCAGGCTTTTAGCTAACGTGATATCTGCAACCACTGGAATCTGTTCATACAGCACCCCTCCCACATTACAGATATATAGCCTTGTGATAAGCCTGAGGTGTGACAGAGGGCAGGAAATAACGACTAGTTTCTTACCAGCATTTTTTGTGTGTCTAACCTTTGTTATACATGGTGTAAAAAGAGTATTTAATCTTTGGCAAATTAAGTCACATGAATCCCAATCTGGAAGGGAGCCAGAGAGACCTGAAGGAGGTGGTTGCAGACCTTCCAACATTCTCTGGAAGCTAGTGACTCCAAAGAAAAACTGGAGAAGGTGAAATCCTCCATGCTGCTACATGTAGCAGGCCCAGAGAGGTCAGAAATGTACTCTACATTCCAGATGGATTACGAAGAGAAGTGCAAACTGCTAGCTAAAGTCATACAAACATTTAAGTGATAGCTTGGTCCACGCAGGCATGGCATTTCATGACATCATACAACGAACTTCTTTGATCTATCCATTCCACCATCCACACTGAGCCTTTGGTATGTCAGACAAATAGAGGAGCTGAGCAGTCAGCACAAATAACAAAGAATTTGATAAAAATATCTGGGGGTTTCAAGGGCCCCAAATCACAAAACACCTCACCAATGCTGTCTCAGGGTATGGCTACACTTGAAATTTCAAAGTGCTGCCGTGGCAGCGTTTTGAAGTGTGAGTCTGGTCAGAGCACTAGCGCTGGGAGAGAGCTCTCCCAGCGCTGCACGTAAACCACATCCCTTACGGGTGTAGCGTGCAGCGCTGGGAGCCGCGCTCCCAGCACTGCAGCACTGATTACACTGAGGCTTTACAGCATTGTATCTTGCAGCGCTCAGGGGGGTGTTTTTTCACACCCCTGAGCGTGAAAGTTGCAGCGCTGTAAAGTGCCAGTGTAACCAAGCCCCTTAGGAACACCAGCTCCTGGGCAGAAAGACAAGAACTCAGTCTTACAGGAGGAATCAAAAATCTAAACATTTTTGACCTTTTCAGAATTTTGTTTTCAGCCAAAACAATTTGGCAAATGCAACACAAATTTGCAAAATGTGTTGATTGACTCAAACAGGCATTTTTCTATAAAAAAAAGTTTAGCCTCCCAAAATTTTGCCCATCTCTAGCAGCAAGCAAAGGTGGTGGATCCATTCAGCAGCTGATCAGGCCAAAGAGAACTGTTTAGAGCAGCTGATCAGTGATAACTGCATCCTGTCTGTAAAATCTCCAGCTGTAAAGCCCTCCCACTAATGGAACAAGTATTCTCCATTTTACACTTCACACTTGAAATACCTTGCATGTGCTTTAACGGCTTCATGCTAAAGGTATCCAAAATGCCGACTACTACTTGTCGCCAATATGGGCTTCATGCTGTGGAAAGCTGGACACTTAGGAGTTAAGCAAAGCATGTTCTACTAGCACCAGTGGTTTGCATATTTTGTTTTGATACAAACATACAGTGCTACTTCTGGGTAATAATACAAAGTCCTTGACAGGCTACAGAAAGTACAAAAGAGCACTTAGTAATATGTGGAAAAAGTGAGCAGAAGGCCAGTTTGTGATGCAACCTGACCTTCCATTCAATGAGCCACTTAAAATATATCTGTATATACTGTACGTTCTGTTTTCAGAAAGCAGCCTGCACGTGGAACAAACCTAGAAAAAGCCCATGTGTTTTCTTCCCCCTTCACCGCCCTCCCTTGCTGTGCCTTCCTGAAACAAAAAGCCAAGTTCCCCAGCTGCAAATGAAATCAGTGTGGTGGGAAGCAGCATTTAACACACTACCCATTTCTCCTGTTCTTTTTATGTTCTGTTAAATGAGGCGAGAAAAGCTTCAGACAATGGATAAGGTGCCGGTTTGGATCACAGCCGGGTGGATACTTCAGCAGCTATTGCTCACGGTGAGCAAGGTTGACAAGACATATGTGTCTAACCCCAGTGGGGCCCATTCATTTGTTCCATCTTTCCTCACTTATACAACATAACCTTTTCTGGGAGAAAGAATGGACTTCTGGCTAAAGCCTGGGGATCGGGAGACTCATGGTCAATTTCCAGCTCTGCTACAGACATCTCATGTGATCTAGGGCAGTGATTCTCAAACTAGGTCCACCGCTTGTTCAGGGAAAGCCCCTGGCAGCCTGGGCCAGTTTGTTTACCTGCCGTATCCGCAGGTTCAGCTGATTGCTGCTCCCACTAGCTGCGGTTCACCACTCCATGACAGTGGGGGCTGCAGGAAGCGGCGTGGGCCGAGGGATGTGTTTGATGCCCTTCCTGCAGCCCCCATTGGCCTGGAGTGGTGAACTGCAGCCAGTGGGAGCCACGATCAGCCGAATCTGTGGACATGGCAGGTAAACAAACTGGCCTGGCCGACCAGAGGCTTTCCCTGAACAAGTGGTGGCCCTAGTTTGAGAACTACTGATCTAGAGCACATCACCTAGTCTTCCTGCATCTCAGTTCCCCATCTATAAAATGGGAATAGTAGCACTTCCCTACCTCACAGGGGTGTTGTGTGGATAAAAATCCATTAACAACTGAGGACATGTTCAGCTACTCTGGCCAATGGGGGCTATAGAAGTCCTTAGACAGAAATAGACCTGCAGAGATTCTGCCTAAGCTGCTCTACCCTGGAACAGGTTCTGGGACTAAAACATTTCTGAAAGGCAAACTTATAAGGACTAGGGCCCAGAACCTCAACGGTATGTAGTTGCCTAACTCCCATTGATTTCAGTGGGAGTTAAGTGCCTAAATACCTCTGAGGTGGCTCAGGGAATTGGTAATGAGTTGAAGAAACTTTCACTGCTAGGTCACCGGTTTTAATCAAATCCTGGCTGGCAATAAGGACAAAGTTGATATCATCTGATAGCTTGTTGGTAACCTGAGTACAGTGACATGATGGTATCAGTCCAGGCCTTAGTGAACAGGTGTCTGCATCACAGAGAAACCCCAGCACCAGCTGGTGTCCTTGCTTATTGACTTGACAAAAAGTCATTCTGCAAAATGCTTTAATTCTGTTTTTAAAAGGTGCAACATAGTAAAACAAAGAATAGAAAAGTCAAGCAAAAATGAACAATGAAAATAAAATAAATAAATAAAAAGGACACATTCCTGGGCACATTTGCAAAGGAGAAATAAGAAATATAGACCCAGATCCACAGTGGTGGCAAGGACAAAAGCTCCCTTGAATTCAGTGTAGCTATGTCCATTTACACCAGCTGAGGGTCTGACTCATGGATAATAAAAAGAGGGGACAGGAAAAGTTTGTTAAAGAGATAAACAGCCGGACTCTAATTTCAATTATGCCACTCTAAATCTGGAATGGCTCCACAGAAGTCAAGAAGCTATACCAGTGTACATTTAACTGAGGGACTATTAAGATAATTGGGACTATTACGATAAGATTTTAGAAGAAATGTAAAGGAAGGCAAAGATGTAGTAAAATGAATCAATGTTAAAGCTTAGTCCACCATAGGAGAGGGGAAAACAGAGGAACCAAACCAGGAAAAAGCAGATATCCAAATGTCTCAGGCACGAGAGCAGGAAGAACGAGAGGCAATATAGAGAGTTATTAGGGATGGGTCGAGGCAGTCACAAGAAAGGTGGAAAAGGCTGGAAGTAGAATCTTAAACTTGGGGCCTAATTTAGAGCATAAATCCAGAGTGATTCCACCAAAGACAACAGAGTTACACCATATAGAGCTGCTGGAAGTGAAAGGAGAATTGGACCCCTAATGTGGGCATGGCTACACTGGAAACTTCAAAGTGCTCCCGCAGCAGCACTTTGAAGTGCAAGTGTGGTCACGTGCGAGCACTGGCAGCACTCCTGGCAATCCTCCACCATGAGGGGATCAGCTCCGAGCACTGGGAGTGCAGCTCCCAGCCTGTTTACACTAGTGCTTTAAAGCGCTCTGACTTGCTGCGCTCAGGGGAGTGATTTTTCACCCCCCCGGAGGCAGCAAGTTAGAGCGCTATAAAATGTAAGTGAAGCCAAGCCATGTGGAACTGAATTGATGGCCAGGGCAACTGAAGATGCAGTGAGGAGACTGTGACAGACTACACCCTGGTATTCACCCCTTGCACACTGTTGTAATAATCTTTGCACAAAGTATGCCTTGTGAGGTATCATTTGAAAGCTCATAATTTTATTGAACTTTATTGTCCTGGTAAAATATGTGTGGCAACATTGTATGTGAAGTTATAGGATTCCACTAGTATGGTGTAAGTAACATTTTTTCCAAGTCTGGGGAGTGGCTAAACCAGTTCCTCAGAGACAAAGGGAAGCTGACACCTCAACCAGGTGTAAACAAGGTCAATGGGCCATCAGCTGCTAAATGGCCATTCTTTGGCAGGAAAGGGGATGTGGGTGAAAAAAAATCTCATTTTAGTGAAAAAACAGCATGGGGTTCCTGTCCATACAGACTGACTGCCTGCCAGGGGTGGGGCGTGGGGAGAGGGAGGAGGACTATAAAAAGAAAGGAGCTACACAGCAGCAAAGCACTGCAAAGGGACTCCAGGTTACAGAGCAGGAGGACCCACATACTCATTAGTCTGGATTGTACCCTGTGTATGTCACAGTGACATATGAGAAATGTGCAAGAGCATAGTGGAAAAAAAACCCTGAGTGGTTTATGAGAAAAAGCAGAAATGCCAGTTGCTGCTGAAGAAAATGACAGCACTCAAGGCAGGTGATAACAAGAGCAGGAACAAGAAGATTAGGTAAAGTGAGAGAGAAAAAGGCAGCTTCTAGAAATACTAAGGAGATGGCAAGAACAGGCTTTCATGATGACTAGAGAACATTTTCACTTGAGGATAACAAAAGGTTAAAAAAATAGCCTCAAATTTGCCGGGGGAAATAGCAGAAGTGAGAAATTTAATCCAATTGTAGCAGCGAGATAGTCAGAGAGAAGTAAGAATGAAAGGAAAATTTAAAAAGTTAATTTTCATCAAAGCTCAGTTTAGAGAAGAGTTGAGATGTCTAGAGAAACAACACAGAGACTGTGAGAAAGCGAACAAGATGGGAGGAGTGATGGAAAGTTAAGGAAGTTGGGATGGGAGTTAAGGAAAACATGAGGACTGCTGACACTAGCGCTGGTTGGAAAAATGGAAAATTGGTTTTTCACCTAAACAATTTTTTATATTCACAAAAACTGTTTAATTCTGGAACTCCCAGTTAAAACTGTACATTCCCCATTCTTCATAAAGCAACATAAAATTGTGAATATTGCATCATATTAAGGAGCAGGAAGAAATTGCAAGCACCATCCGAAATTCACAGGTACAGAAAAAATTGTCTGCTTGCCACAGAAAATTACAAATTTTCATTGAAATAAATAAAAGCCCCCAAAACAAAGTATTTCTGACCAAACCAGAGGATTTCTGTCTAGATATGCCGCTGTGGTGTAGTTCAGCTGTCTCATCTCCCCATTCTTCTCTATGAGCTGGACAACTCAACTGGACTTCATCTCTCATGATGGTCTCGTCTCTCACCTGCCCTTAACATGAGGGGTGCTCAGGGTGCATCATGAGAGATGTAATCTGACCCGGGAGCCCAGCCTATGGAGATTGGGATCATAAGGCACCTGATCTATAACTCCCATGATGACCTGTAGAGACATTTTGGTATCTATTTATTTCCTTTTTTAGGTGAAATATTTCAGTTTGGGAATTTTTGCCAAAAAATTTGGAATATTTCACAGAAGCCCCCCCACCCTTCTTTTCCCCCAGTCAGCTGAGATTCCTAGCTGTCTATAGAACATTCAATAGACATAAACCCAAGAAGAGAAGTTTGGATCTGAACATTCCTCAAGTGTGCTTGGGGGGTATTTGGATTTAGAGTTCTAGCTGACGTCTATTATAGAGAGATGCCTCAAAATTCCAGTCCCTGTGCAGACTGACCCAAAGTCCTAAAGGGTGAGGATCTGGTTGTGTTCAATCTCTAACAGTGACCCTTGCATTTTGGCAAACTCCGAGGTTAATTCTGACCTCACACAGGTGTGAATCAAGAATAACTCCATGGAACTCAATGACATTGCTTCCACTAATGCTCAGAATTTCTTCTTACATTTGCATTTCCAATATCCATTTTTATTTCTGAGCCTGACTCACTTTCAGTAATTAATTGCATTTACAGATAGACCCTGGGCTTAACTCTCTTCACCCACTCTTCAGATGTGCTCATCATCAGCTCCCCTATTCACTAGTATAGTCTGTATCCATAGCAAGCATAGAATATGATACAATGGCATCATCTGCATTCACAAAGTTTCAACCTTTTTCTGCCAATAGTTGAAAGACTCTATACCCAAGTCCCAGTTTGAGGCCTATTGAAAGCCACACGAGGGAGGATCAGATTTTTCTCTAACTGTCTTTTCCCTCTGTTCTTGGCTTTTAATCAGTTAAAATTGGGGGCTAGCTAGATAATTCATGCCCCTATTCAGCAAGGCACTTAAACATGTGCCTAATTTTAAGCACATGGATAATCCCATTGACTTCATTGCCTTACTCATATGATTAGAGATAGGTATGTTCTTAACTAGGGCCCCAGCATTAAAGCAAGAGCGACAACACTTTACCAGTCACTAACATTTTATTCAACATAAGTGCTTGTTGACAGCAGAAATCATTTTCTTACATAAGCACTGAGGGTCTGATCCTGCTCCCTTTGAAACATGGACTGACTTCAGTGGGCTAGGATCCAGCCTAAAAGATAGGGTAGTACATACAAACGGGAAGGGAATACAGATAGTTGAGACAGTGCAGGCTATGACTTGCTGAAGGTATACACATGGTAGGATTTTCCAAACTGCTGAACCTTTCCCTAACTCTGCTCCCACTGGAGACAATAGTAATACTCCCATTGACTGCAATGGCAGGAGAGTTTTGACAGCACTGAGTGCTTTGGAAAATCCTGTTAATATTGTTTTCATAAAAGTAATATCAATGACTGTTTTATCAGTTCATTTTATTTGGCCCTTTGTCATGGAGTGTGGGGGAGTCAGGGCCCTGCACCCCACACTTTCACCATGACTCTCAGCCAGCCAGGAAAACAGAAGGTTTATTAGATGACAGGAACACAGTCCAACACAGAGCTTGTAGGTACAGATAACAGGACTCCCTCAGTCAGGTCCATCTTGGGGGACACAGAGCTTAGACCCCAGCCCTGGGGCTCCCTCCATTTCCCCAGCCAGCTCCAAACTGAAACTCCTCAGCCCCTCCCTGGCCTTTGTCTCTTTCTGGGGCCAGGAGGCCACCTGATTTCTTTGTTCTCCAGCACCTTCAGCTGGCACCTTTGCAGGGGAGGGGCCCAGGCTATCAGTCGCCAGGAGACAGGGTGTTGGCCATTCTCTGTGCAGAAAGCATCACACTGGGCCTCTCGGACTCTGCAACAATTACACATCCTTATCACACCACCTAGATACTTGAGAAATGCATAGGGGAAACCGAGGCACCACACAGTATTCAGAGAAAACATTAAGAACATTCCCACTTCATCACGCCCCTTTCACCAAATAGTTTAGTAGTTAATCTCAAGAAAGCAGTGACGTGGCTCTGCTTCTCTTTGTTATTTTCTTCTGGCCAACCACATTTCTATAGATGGCCTTTATTCTTGCAATCACAGTCATGATATAAGCCTATTGACTGCAGTCATGAAAATACTAAACCGATGTTTAATTTCAGCAAAGCAGGACATTTTCCTAATGCCGTGGTAATAGTAATGTTGGCATTAATGACCCAGTCATCAATTTTCTAACTTCAGGTCTTTCAAATTTGGGCCAATCCCAGAAGATATTAAGATGATTTCCTATAACTGGCACACACACCCACATACACACCCTGTCCATTATTTTGCTGTGAATTTTGAGTCTATGTGGTTTAGCAAAACTGATGTGTGAAAACATCTAGTCATAACTTTCCACTGGGATACTCTCTGTGGGGCCGGGGGAGAACTAACAGTGCTCATAATAGCTAGTGTTCTATCCTTCCAATCCAATTTTCTATCTTATTTCTTTTTCCCCACCTAACCTTACATAATCAATATTGCCCTGCAGTTCTGTAGAAAAAAGTGCATACAGTGTACCCATTCAGTTTATTTTTACCAGAGATTTGATTATGTTGTAATTTTCTTACCTAGTTCTTTGGTGAGGATAAATCTATGATTTTGTAAAGAATGTCTTAACTGCAAGAAATTACTGCCTTTCTAATTTATGTCCCTATTGTAGTTGTGTGAGAGGTTTTAGCTTTAAATACATTTTCTTATATATTTTAATCTTTTTTGGTGCCTATTTTTCCTCTTACCTCTTTTGTGAAACTGGGATATTCTACATGGTGGTATATTTAGAAATGCCCCTGGAAAGTGCTAGTTGTTTTCTCACATCTTTCCATATTTGCAACATTTTGGAAATCCATGGATTAGACAACAACACTGTTGTCAGATTCTTCCCCAATGAAGGACTGATCAGTTAATTAAATGTTACGCCCTCAGGCTTTAGACAGAGAAATAACAGCAAGATCAAGGTGAGGCAGAACTCAGGTAATATGTTCTCTTTGTTTTGAACAGTCTTTCAGAATAGGAGTGGATGTTAACAGGAGTTAACCATACTAACATGCAAATGGGAGAGTGAACACAAGGGCTGGTCCATTTTCCTGGGAATGAAACGGAATTTATCATGGGCCAAAGAATGCAAAATCAAATATATGGTATTAATTAATAAAAGCTCTTCTCTTAAACAGAGAAGAAAAAGCTTGACTCATGGCTGGCTGAAAACAGCATATAGTGAGAATAAGGGTAACATTTTCAAACTATGAAGCTCAGAAGTGAGCATCAAAACACTACAGCTATCCACCTAAATAAATGCGGTCTGATTTTCAAAGGTCCTGATGTGCAATTAACTTCAATGGAAGCTGTGTGTGCTTAGCACTTCTGAAAAGAAAGGTGCCCAGTGTAGACACATAAGTCTAAAAACTTGAATTTAAAGTTGCTGTAATTTACCACTTCAGTAGGGAACACTACTGAAGACCTGGAGCAATGTTAACTAATTAGATGGCCTGCGCAAAAAGGTATATGCTAACTGGCTATCGCTGAGTCGGGTGAAAGCTATTTCTCAGCTCTGAATAATACATTGGTTTTTTTAATCTTGGATGACAGATTAATACCTTTGGAACATTAATGTAAAATGAAAACCTGTGACACTTGAATTTCATAGCCATAATGTGGGTAAATTCTGAATGCCTTCTTGAGATCTATGTTATAATACGAGGACAATGCAAACTTCATGATTCAATTAACAAAGATTTTCTTGTTAATCAAGATGCATATTAGCCTGGATTGGTATATCTTGATGTCCAAATCAAAATACTTCAATGGCCCTGATTCTTCTCTCATTTAGACTAGAGTAAATCAGGAGTAACTCCACTGAAGTTAACCCTTTGATTTATGGGGAATTCTGAAAGTGGAACATTGGAACTAAAGGTTTAAGAAGTATTGGAATAAATATTCTGCACCAGTTGTGAAATATTGATACAAATCTTTATATTGTCTCCCTGGAACATGCTTCCATTCTTCTACAACTGTCAAATACAACTTTGCTTTACATTCATCTCACTGTATAATATGCAAACAAGTTGGATTGCAAGTCTAGATTTATAAATGCAGTGCTGTGTATTGTAGTGAAGGGAACTCTAGCTTGTTTTAGTTGGAGACAAGACATGTAAATTACCAGTCATCTTCAATAATTTAGTCTGATATGACATTATGATGAAAGCTGAATAAACTGCCAGCAGCTGTGATCTTACTTTCTGCACTTCTGTTATAGAATTAAGACTCCTCTAGAGATTATGCAATGGACTATATTGTCCAGTAGAGGTAACTCATCACATGAAAGTTATTAATACTCCATTAACAAATATGTTTTGATAGCTAAAAAGAACAAAGCAATTTTACCAAGGGCAGCCAAACAAGTCTAAAAGCTCCTATCCCCTAAGCAGCAGAATAAACACGTCAGGTTGGTTATGAACATGAAAGAGATATGTTAGCAGCTCTTGAAGACAACAGCCATTAAGCTATTAATAGTCCTTCATTTTATTGACTAGGGTTTTATACAATACAATTCATTGCATCTTTCATGCCGCGTCTCAAGCTGTATCCCAAACCGCTTTGCAAAGTTAAATAATACAAGACAGTATATACTATAAATTACAAGAAATGGTGGTGTAAAAGTCGTATGGTGAATAATTAAAGCCTTTGTTCACAAGGACTGGAACAGAGGGAGACAGCAGTTCTGAGCATAAACCAAGGAGAAAAATATGTTCTCCGATGAGACGAAGCAACAAGGGAGCTGAGAGGCACAGAAAAGCTGTCTGAGATGGCCGGGGCTGTAGAGATGGTACTCTCAGATCATTACTGACCAACTTTTTGGACAGAAACAAGGCCAGAGCTAGTTGAGACAGGGCCCTGGAGTTTTTAAAAGCTCAGATGGCAAATTTAAACTAGACCATGATATGAATGAGGAAATCACTTACCTCTGTGCCTCTGGCTCCATTATCTGGGGGGAGGCTAGGCAGGGAGGTTTCACGCTTTCCTTAAGACCCTGTGCAGGTATACAGCCAGGCCTCAACCTAGCCCTACATTTTAATTGCATCCAGGCAGATGTAGTCTATGTCAAACACCAGCCTGGACTTTCCAGACTTTCCAGGGTATATCATGGACATAACAATGCTCCCCTGAGCTCTGGAGTTGCTGCTGTAATAAAGAGGCAAAGCAGCACTTCTGAGTGAGTAATCAGAGATGAGAGATAGCTGATGTGCCTGGCTTTGGTATTCAAAGCAATGGCCTCACATTACATGTTTACTACAGCTACCAGAGGAGCAATATGGGATGCCATTGTGAAGTGTGATCAGTAATAAATGATTAATTAATGGCTTCTAAATGGGCTAAGTTCATTATGCAGTGGTGAGGACATGAGGAGAGCAATTATTAAAATATTTATATGTTCCTGGCCTTAGAACTTATAAATATTCCAAAGTGCCCTTTGATTACAAAGTGGCAGACACTTTGCTTGCACACCACATTTTTCTCGTTACTTGCTAACAAACAAAGGCAACACATGTGCTTTGCAGGCTCCCGGAACATGCTTTGATGACATTTACTGCTTGCAGGCAGAATGGCTGAGTGCATTTTTCTGGAGTGTTTGTTTGGAGTCTTTGATTAGATAAGCTAACGGCCCCCAAAGGGCCTGGGAACATAGTTTGCCCATATTTGCACAAAGCCACTTGACAAAGAACAGGGCTGGGAATCAACAGAATTAGATGCTATTCCATCAGCAAGTCACTTAGTTGTCTGGTGCCTCAGTTTCTCCAGCTCTAAAATGGGGATAATGATGCTGTGACCCACCTTTGTAGAAAACTTTGAAAGCTAGTAATATTAAGTACTATTATTACTTCATATTCAGGGTACTTTACAAATCTGAAGTACATAACATCTTGTGAAGCAGGCAATTAACTATCATCCTTCCTAATATACAGATAGCGAAGCTAAGGTATAGAGATTAAAACCTATTTTCAATTGTGCCTCAACCCGGCCTCTGTTTTCACAGCTGAAATTCTGCACCAGCAAATAACTGTCTACATTCCTGCATTTACAATGAGAATGTGAATATTAGCAGTTTGCCATCTAGTTCAGTGATTTAAAGGTGCAAATAGGCAGTGAGATGTCTGTTAGCATTTATGCCTACAACTCATTGCATGTGCAAAAATGTGGGTACAATTATTTATTGCAACTGCAAAAAATGGAGACTGTTTCTGGAAGAAGAAAAAAAAAAGCAGTGCTACAATGACTGGCCAAAAGCAGGGGCGGCTCTAGGAATTTTGCCACCCCAAGCACAGCAGGCAGGCTGCCTTCCGCGCTTGCCTGCGCACGGTCCGCTGGTCCCGCGGCTTCGGAGGACCTCCCGCAGGACCAGCGGACCCTCCGCAGGCACCCCTGCAGGAGGTCCGCTGAAGCCACGGGACCAGCGGACCCTCTGCAGGCAAGCCACCGAGAGCAGCCTGGCTGCTGCCCTCACGGCGCTGGCGGAGCGCCCCCCGCAGCTTGCCGCCCCAAGCATACGCTTGGCGTGCTGGGGCCTGGAGCCGCCCCTGGCCAAAAGACATAGAAAGAATCACCGAACAAGCTAGATAAGGAACTCACGAGTGGCTGGCTCTCAGTGCAGTGTTCAGATCACTAGATCAAACTTGTCGGATGCCCAGATGCCACAGAGATGGGCGCTATAGAAACAAGTGTACATTAATATTGCTATCATATCTGGTGGGACCAAGTGCGTTTGTTGACCGAGATAGGGCTTCACAGTTTCCCCTATCACACCCTGCAGCCTTCCTCCCACAAACACACTCAGCTCAGCAACCTACCCTCAGAGGCCACTCTAGCTAGAAGTGAACATTTGATGGCAGATTTTAGGATGACTGCCTAGGGTGTCAGATCTGTCCTGTCTGGCCGTGCATCATGCTAGAGGCGCAGCTGGGTCAAACCTGAGTGGCACTGTGAACCTGCACACTGGGTCTCAATGCCACCCACTGAAATTTGGCTTAGTCACTCTTTCATCATGACAGAGGGGTGGCCAGGCCAAATCTGTCATGCTAGGCCAACAGGGATGATAGTGGCCCACTGAAGTTTTACCTAGGGTGACAGATTATCCTGAGAGGCCTCTGATTACCCTGTCCCCTGCCTGGGTCATAATTTTTTTCCAAAGGGTGTCCCTGTCTCTGCATGTTCATATGTAGCAGTTGCCTCTTGCTACTCAAAGCTCTTTCCATTGGATGCAGCTCAAAGGATCCTCTGCCACATCTATAGCCCAAGAGTAACTGCTGCACATGACTGAAAAATACTGATAGAAGGTCAACCAGAAAACAACAGTGCACTAGTGCACTAGTGCACTCATTAGTTTTGAGACTAATCTATCGGTTCCCCCAAAGTGTGGTGCAGCTGATGACTTAGCCTATCTCTAAGGCCTTCTCTGACCCCATGATCCTTATGACTGTTGATCCTTATGACTATGCTGGCAAAACGTGTTGACTTGACAGTGCTGGAGAATAAGGTCTTTGGTGGCCCGTGGAAAAGGTGCAGCCACTAGCAATGCAAGCTGACCCCCCTGAGCACCCTGCCACAGGGCCGCCCAGAGGAGAAGGCAAGTGGAGCAATTTGCCCCAGACCCTGGGCCCCGCAGGGGTCCCCACAAGAGTTTTTTGGGGCCCCTGGAGTGGGGCCCTTCACTCGCTCCAGGGGCCCTGGAAAACTCTCATGGGCCAGGGCCCCCAGAACTACTTTCGCTCCAGGTCTTCGGCCGCAGGGCGGTCCTTCCGCTCCGGGGCAGAAGGACCCCCGCCACTGAATTACCGCCAAAGTGGAACCCGCTGCTGAAGTGCTGGGTCTTCGGTGGTAATTCAGCAGCAGGGGGTTCCGGCCGCAGGTCTTCGGGGCACTTTGGCGGTGGGTCCCAGAACAGAAGGACCCCCCGCCACCAAATTACCGCCGAAACGGGGGCCCCCCGCTGCCGAAGACCCCAGGCCCACTGAATCCTCTGGGCGGCCCTGCCCTGCCAATGAACATATTCAAAACAGACCAGCTCTAGAGGTCATCCAGAGACTCCAGGAAGTCCACTGGGGATTTTGCTGTGACTACTGATTGTATGTGGAAGGCACTGAGATACTACAATGATGGGAGGCAGTATAAAACCCTAATGTAGACAGATGACTCCATTCAGCCCTTGGCCTCTCTGCTAATGTGACCCACAGTAGGAGAGAATGGGTCCTTATCCCTCTTTAATGGCTGGTTCAATTGTGAGGAATTCCTGCTGTTGAAGGTAATGCAAGCTAGTGTGTAACCAGTTAAGGGATCATAATTTAACAAAAGGGATGCTGCCAAACAGAGCCTCTGATGCTGGGCATTGAGGGAGGAGGGAGAAATAGTCCCTTGGGGCTTGTCTACATCACAAAGTTGCAGCGCTGGTGAGGGGGTTACAGCGCTGCAACTTAGGAGGTGTACACATCTGCAGGGCATCACCAGCGCTGCAACTCCCTGTTTGCAGCGCTGGCCGTACTCCCGTTTTGTCTCAGGTGTAGAGGATCCAGCGCTGGTGATCCAGCGCTGGTAATCAAGTGTAGACACTTACCAGCGCTTTTCTTGACCTCCGTGGAATAAGCAGGTATCCCAGCATACCTGAGGAAGCCTCTCTGGTAATCAAGCAGGTCTCCTTCCCCGGTTTGCTCTCGCGTTCCCCGAACACCCGTGCAAGCAGGTCTCCTTCCCTGTGGTTTGCAGGGGGGTTCGGGGAACGCGAGAGCAAACCGCGGGGAAGCTGGTCTCCTTCCCCGGTTTGCTCTCGCGTTCCCCGAACCCCCGAGCAAGCAGGTCTCCTTCCCTGCGGTTTGCAGGGGGGTTCGGGGAACGCGAGAGCAAACCGCGGGGAAGCTGGTCTCCTTCCCCGGTTTGCTCTCTCGTTCCCCGAACCCCCGAGCAAGCAGGTCTCCTTCCCTGCGGTTTGCAGGGGGGTTTGGGGAACGCGAGAGCAAACCGCGGGGAAGCTGGTCTCCTTCCCCGGTTTGCTCTCGCGTTCCCCGAACCCCAGTGCAAGCAGGTCTCCTTCCCTGCGGTTTGCTCTCGCGTTCCCCGAACCCCCGAGCAAGCAGGTCTCCTTCCCTGCGGCTTCAAGGGGAGTTCGGGGAACGCGAGAGCAAACCGCGGGGAAGCTGGTCTCCTTCCCCGGTTTGCTCTCGCGTTCCCCGAACCCCAGTGCAAGCAGGTCTCCTTCCCTGCGGTTTGCTCTCGCGTTCCCCGAACCCCCGAGCAAGCAGGTCTCCTTCCCTGCGGCTTCAAGGGGAGTTCGGGGAACGCGAGAGCAAACCGCGGGGAAGCTGGTCTCCTTCCCCGGTTTGCTCTCGCGTTCCCCGAACCCCCCTTGAAGCCGCCCAACAGCGCTGCAGTGTGGCCACATCTAACACCACTTGCAGCGCTGGTTGCTGTAAGTGTGGCCACTCTGCAGCGCTGGCCCTATACAGCTGTACTAATACAGCTGTACCAACCAGCGCTGCAAAATTGTAGATGTAGACATACCCTTAGTGTTTGAGAAATGCTCCAAGTTGGCTTTTGCTCCTACAGCTAATTAAACTTTCATTTTCAAATATCTTCAATGGCCAGAGATGGGACACAACTGTGGAGGGTTCTAAGTCACTACAGATAATTCTTTCCCAGGTATCTGCCTGGTGGGTTTTGCTCACATGATCAGGGTCTAACCAGGGCTGGCTCCAGGCACCAGCCAACCAAGCATATGCTTGGGGCGGCACCTTGTAAGGGGCAGCCAATCTTGGGGTCACGGGGCAGCGTTGTGGGGTTTTTGTTTGTTTGTTTGTTTTGTTTCAGTGGGGCAGTGCTGTTTTTTTTTTTAATTTCGGTGGGGCGGCGCTGGGTTATTTTTTGTTTTGGCGGGGCAGCGCTTGGGGGATGTTTTTGTTTCGGCGGGGCAGAGCTTGGGGGGGTGTTACAGTGGGGCAGTGCCTTTTTTTTTTTTTTTTTGCTTGGGATGGCAAAAAAGTTAGAGCCGGCCCTGGGTCTAACTGATTGCCATATTTAGGGTCAGGAAGGAATTTTCCCCTAGGTCAAATTGGTGGAGAATCTGGATTTTTTCCATCTTCTTTTGCAGCAGGAGGCACAGGTGACCTGCAGGTTGAAACTAGTGTAAGTGGTGAATTTTCTGTAACTTGAAGTCTTTAAACCATGATTTGAGGACTTCAGTAACTCAGTCAGAGGTTATGGGTCTATTACAGAAGCGGGTAGGTGAGGTTCTGTGACCTGCAATGTGCAGGAGATCAGACTAGAGGATCACGATGGTCTCTTGTGATCTTCAAGTCTATGAGTCTATGCTCTGTATGGCTTTATTACATTTTCCTATTCATCTGATTTATTGACTGGGTTTCCCCTCCCTCCTCTGCTGTGCAATGAGTAAATATGTATTGCCCTGTAACCTTGCTCACATTCTAAATGTTCTTGACAATTCTGCAAAGGGTCAGAAACAGCCGTTCCCTTAACCCCCATGCAAACAACCCCCTCCCCAGGACAAATGTGTGTGTGTGGGGGGAAGTGAATCAAAAAGCAGTGGATTGAAGTGAAGAGCAGTTGCTTGGGCATTAGAACAAATGCTCAGGAATACACTGTTTCCATGTGTGCCCTGCTCCCATTGAGACACTGCATCCTGCTTCCAGTGAGGTCCCTGCTATCGGATTCCAAGTAAATAATGTGTCTCACAAAGGAAGCAATCCCTGCATGATTCATGTGTACAGATGGCTGCTATTTTCTCCCTGGTTCATCAATTGATGCACAGTCCCTTGTACAAACATCTGTGAAGGGAAGGAGATCTCAAAAGGAAGGAACTAAAGGGATAAATGTTACTCACTGTGGCACATGGCATGAACCCTCAGAGAGGGAACTGTGTAAACATTTGAAGTGGCTCTCTACCTTGCCCATAAAAAAATAATGAGGATGATGACAAGGAAGATCTCTCAGAATAACCCGTGGAGCTGAGCTGAGACTTCCTTTTGTTTTATTAAAAACATGAAATGTTAATCAAGCTCTCAAACCAAGATACTTTCCCCCTATCAAAACCAGAGTGTAGTTAATATGGTACCTGTCTGACTGACTGCTCCTTGGGCCACATTCAGCATTGTCAGACGACCGGTTTGTGTAACTGAGCTGCCAGAGTCTTGGAATCATTCTAGTCCGAGTACCTGTTCCATCTCTATAATGTCCTGCGAGCAGTCAGTGGAAAGAACACTTTGATGAGTGTTAGCATCAGATATGGAAGGCAACAAACTAGAGCGTTACAGGCAAGCATTAGAAAGAAATCAGGGAGATTATGGTGACCCAAAGAAATCAGGAGATTCTGTGTTCATGGGAATAGGATGAATACAGTCAGAAGAATCTTCCCACTTGACTCTTATCAGCTACATATTTTTCAACCAATAAGCTGATATTTACATATCATCAGCAGGGTGCAGATGGAGGCAAGTCTACTGAAAAGTTAAGAGTGATAGTAGTTGTTGCTTGCCTTATATAAAGCTGGTGCTCAGTGTGCCAGCATTTTTTGTTGACTCATACAAGGACTTTGCTCCTGGATCGAACAGGCAAGATTTATATTTGTTAAAGAGCTTTCCTATATGTGTGACGGGGAATATGCATGTTCTTTTGCATGTCTTAACTGACCTTGAATCTGCTCGAGGTTGGTATTGCGCTTATACACTCACTACACTCCATGTCCACATTGTGCCCATGTGCCTGATTAGGGTGACCAGATGTCCTGATTTTATAGGAACAGTCCCTATCTGTAGGTCTTTTTCTTATATAAGCTCCTATTATTCCCCGCCCCCATCCCGATTTTTCACACTTGCTGTCTGGTCCCCCTATACCTGATTCACATGCTTACACCCACCGTGAGTCTTTATCATGCCTATTTGACTGCCCCAGGTCTGTGTCATACTTGTACAGTCATTGCATGTTGGGTTCACACTGCTTCTGTATGCCTGTCACCCCTGAATGTATAGTGAACCCTTCTAGGCCAACAGCAGGGTATGAAAATAGGCTCTGTAGTACTAAAAGCATGAACTTTTGCTCTGTTGGGTGTAGCAGACCCTTATCCTCTTTTGTGAGAACAGCCACTAGAGAGGGACAAAGACCTGCACGAGCTCATAGTGTGGGTTACATATGCACATCCCATTCTGTGTCTGCGTTGCACGTGTTAGTCCACTATGCTCTTAGTTTCCATGGTACTCACTCCATTCTGGGTGCACACACCCTGCTGTATGAAAGCCACTGCTATCTAAGATACTTATATGACTCTCATTACCACAGTATCTGAGCATATCAAACTATTGGCAGAGCAAGCAATTGAATTCTGGCTTCCCAACTCCCGTGTTAACATTGTAACCACTGCACCATGGCTTGCAGTTCTGTAACGCACCTGTACACTTGGCGTATGTGTAAGTTTTCAGACACATATGTGGGAATAACACAGCTAAAACTTTCCAGGCTGAGGGGAAAATGTAGGGGCAAATAACATTCCTGGCAGATTAGAAATGCAAACCCAAAGCCACAGTCCTCTGTGCTGGGTGCTCAGAACCCAAGCGTGCTGCTCAGTGTAGGTGCAATGTTCCTCATGAAATAGCTTTTTTAATGTCTATCAAAGGAAAATAAAAAAGAAGACATAACCTCATTCTAACCTGCCTGTCTCTGTAGCACTTTTAAAAATCAGAATGCTATTAAAATCAATTCAGCTCTAAACTGTGATGGATGGCAAGGGCTTGACTGGAGCAATAAGGCATAAGAATACAGCAGCAGCCTGGTCTATTTGGACCATTGGCTGGAGTGGTGTGTGTGTGTGCTTGTGCATGAGTGCAAAGAGGCAAGAGGTGTGTAGGCAAGGACAAGTTCTTCATATAAGATGCCACTTACATTTTTAGGACAAGGACTGAGAAATGATACAACCAGCAGGTGGCAGTCTGAGAACAATTTGGCTTTGGCCTCTAAAAAGCAAAGGCCTTTATACTGCTGGAACTGCAATATAAATGAGCTTTCAGACTGTTATGATTGCTCTCAGTATAATGAGCTAAGCCCAAGGAAGTTGGCTTGAAATTAGAGGTGGGCTTCGACCAGCACTTTGGGTTCAGATATGATTCTGCATCAGAACCTTGCAACCCATCTTTGCCTACAAGGGAAAGTCTGATTACGCTCAGCATTATCCCGAGGGATTTCTAAGCATGTGGCACTGGGCCTCATATTTCTGTACATGTGGGTCCTCCTCTCTTATCTCCTTTCTAGAGCATAAAATGTGTCTGGGTTTCATTAAGCAAACAATTCTAATGAACATTTCAGTAACATTTTCAATCATGTTTCAGATACTTTTAAAAATGAAAATACCATGAATAACAGGTCAGGTTTAACCAGTTCAGAATGCAAACAAGCTCCATTTGTTTTTGCAACAGGTTTTCATTATTTGACTAGCTTTAGTTCTCAGGAACCTGAACCATGAACGGAATTCAGTGTGGTCCAATGGAGTGGGCACTGGACTGGGAGTCAGTTCTTGGCTTTTCCATTGAACTGTTCTCTGACCTTGGACAATTCACTTCCCTTCTCTGTCTTATTATTTTCCCATCTGTCAAAAGGAGATAATAAACTTCCTATGAAAAGTGCTTTGAGATTCGCAGATGAGCAGTGCTAGAGAGGAATTAAGAGTTATTATGATGTACATGTGCATCACCTGTCATAAACCAGTGAGATATTTGCATGTGGGCAGAGGTGGGAACGGTTGACAGATTTAAATCCAAGATAGGGCTCAAACAAACCAGGTTGCTTTGCTGCTGTGCCAAACTACCCCCATAGATCAAGTGGTTTGAAAGAGAAAAGACCCAGAGATCTAGAGGAACAAGTTGTTTCTCTGTGTTGAAAACAGCAGATGCCCAAGAAACAGCAGAAGCTGCTCTCTGAATATGCCTATTTCCCTGAAGATGAGTCCTGGGATGCTCTCCCCTTTGTTTTGTTTTGAGGGAGAAAGATTCAATTATTATAGTCACTGACACATATATTTGAGATATCATGCTGCAAAGTTTTCTTCCTCCCCATTACAGCCCTTTCTCCTTTTTGAAAATGTTTAATCCCCCAAGGCCTGGAAGACATCTGTGTAATTCCCCCAGCCCTGCATGTACAATTTATTCTGGGTGCCTTGTCCATAACTTTCCATTCATTTTTAATTTAGCCACTGCTCCCTCTCTTCCTCCCTCTATCCTCCCTGAGAGCTCACACTGATAACACATTCCAAAGTAAAGACAAAGGGGGAAGGAAATGGGGAAAACCTTTTCTGCCCAAGTTTGTTCTCTGGCATCTGCAGCTGGACTCTGGGAGAAGGACAGGGCAGGGAGTTTTCATGGGTTCCCTGCTGATGCTGTGCTCTCACAGAGCGATGTCTGAGCCCTCGTCCAGACTACCCCGCCGTATCGGCGGGTTAAAATCGATTGCTCGGGAATCGATATATTGCGTCTAATCTAGACGCGATATATCGATCCCCGAGCGCGCTTATATCGATTCCGGAACTCCATCAACTCCAACGGAGTTCCGGAATTGACACGGAGAGCCGCGGACATCGATCCCGCGCCGTCTGGACGGGTGAGTAATTCGAACTTAGATATTCGACTTCAGCTACGTTATTCACGTAGCTGAAGTTGCGTATCTAAGATAGATATTCCCCCCCCCCAGTCTGGACGAGCCCTGAGAGTAATGTGTTCTATAATCTTTGGCAGGCTAGGACAGTGGTTTTCAATCTCTTTTCATTTGTTGATCCCTAAAAATTTTCAAATGGAGATGCACACCCCTTTAGAAATCTTTGACATATTCTGCAGACCGCAGGGGTCCATGAGCCACAGGTTGTCCTTGCAAAGATGATGACCTGGCATTGTTCACAGTTGCCTTCATTCTCTCCTGACTGGACAATAGAACACAATCTACCTGCATGTGACTGCCTCAATCCCAGGGAAAATACAACCTGTACACAATGCAGGCATGTGCTTCAGCAACATGGGTTACTGCTAGCAAATCACACCTGTCCACCGTATCGTCACTGAATGCTATGGTACCTTCAAGATCTTTGTCCTCATACTCAGGGCATTTAGCAATCAGGGCTTGGATACCTAAACATTGCCCTGATGCTCTGGGATCATGATCACAGTCATCAACTCTGCTCTTCTGGCACAGTGGAATTATCTATTGCAGTGGTAATGCTCATTTATGCGGCAGACAGAGCTTCCTCAGAAGGCCAGTCCAAGGGTATGGCTACACTTGAAATTTCGGAGCGCTGCCACGCCAGCGCTTTGAAGTGTGAGTGTGGTCAGAGCGCCAGCATTGGGAGCACGTACTCCACATCCTCTACGGGCGAAGCTTGCAGCGTTGGGAGCCGTGCTCCCAGCGCTGCGGCACTGATTACACTGAGGCTTTACAGGGCTGTATCTTGCAGCACTCAGGGGGGTGTTTTTTCACACCCCTGAGCGCGAAAGTTGCAGCGCTGTAAAGTGCCAGTGTAGCCAAGGCCCAAGGCTGTGAAGCCCACTCCTTCTCCTTTCAGATATAAATCAGAGTGACTTGGGTTTGTTTCCAAGACTGTCATCCTTCCCACAGTTCTGTGTGTCATTACTCCTGAACTAGCCGGCCTCTTCCCTAAATGAGAGGTGCCTACTAAGAGATTCCCAAAAGGAGTTAAAGATGATGGGGGTAGAGAAGCAAGCAGTCCAGTGAAGTTAGAATGTTGCTCTCCTAAAATTTTTTCCTCTAGCACTGCAGACACAAAAGGTCTGCTGTATTCCACCCCACAGATGGCTGCATTTGATTGATAGCTTAGAAACTGAAACACTTTGGGAGCCTGCAGGATGAGTGAGTATTTTAAAGAGAAATAAGCACTCCTTTTCTGTTCCAGTATCAATGTAGACATACTGGTGTTTGGTTGCTGCTACCACCCGCAATGTGCTAGATAAACACAAGAAAACATGGTCCTTGCCCTGAGGAGAAACACCATTCTCCACATTTTTGCAGTTCCCCTTATGGGATACATCGTCCACAGAGGAATTTCTCTCTGCCATGAATGGATGTGATTTCCCAATCCCTATCATGTTTTGTGAGAAACTTCAATGCAGAGTAACAGCAGCAATTTCCCTGTTGAAGATGGGATAAAAGAACAAATTGCCTATAACTGTGTGGTAGGCTTCTCATTCCATCACACACGGCTTGCAGAAAGCTGAGGCATTTGCTTTTTAAGGGAAGTTTATTATATTACTCCCATCTCAAGTGGGAGCTTGGCTGGAACAGCCAGCAGGGCTGCTCTATGCAACTCTGGGAATCTCTAGGGCTCAGGAGGCTCAGTTGCAACTAATCACTGGAAACATTATCCGCTGTGCCCTGAAAAGCAACTGCCAGAGAAACCAAATCCCTCTTCCTTCCCAAACCATCTTGGCTCCTGCTTTTGTTATCTTCTGCCTCAGAAAAAGAAGGCAGGGTGCCCAGAGGCTCTGAAAGATTGGACAAACTCTCTCCACATTCCATCTGAGAACAGCGATACCGGAACCTGTGTGTGAAAAGGACCCAGCCTCTAGAGTCTGTTGGTGGGTATTATCTTATCACCTGCCTCTCACACAAGCCAAGCCTCTTGTTGATCTCATCTGGTTTTGCTAGAAGACTTTTCCCTACCTGGATTCACAGCTGGGATCTGAACCAAAATCAGTTTGTTTCCAAAATGCTTGATGACTGATATCACTTATTCTGTATTTATCTTTTGAGAATGAATTCACTGCGGGCAAAAGGTATAGAATTGAGAGCCTAGTAAAATGAACCTCTGTAATATGTATACTATCAGTCCTTATTATTTGCATTATAGTAATAGCTGCAGGCCCCCAAAAGGTCGCAGCCTCATTGTGCTAGATGCAGTGAAGACACTTAATTTGAGACGGTCCTGCCTTAAGGAGTTTATACACTAAATAGATAAGGCAGACAGAGGAAGCACTAATATCCCCATTTTACAACAGAAATTGAAGCACAGAGATTAAAGGACTTGCCCAAGGTCACACAAGAAATCCATGGCAAATCGAGAACTGCTCCCATCTCTCCCAAGTTCCAGTTCAGTGCCTTAACCATTGGGACATCCTTCTGTATAATGCCTCTTTTCTCCTGTGCCTCATACCATCTCTAAAGGCTTCTGAGTAGTTCAGCATCCATGACCCACCAACTCTTGATACTTCTGCCAATAGCAATTAATTTTACTACTGTTGGAGTTTCTTGAGGCATGGATTCTCATCCACTAGCACAACTAGCAACCAGAGGTGGTCAGAAATTTTTCAACTAAACCTTTTTTCCATCATTAAAACTGAAATTGTTTGTGAAAAAGGGTCAACTTTGATGAATTTCCCATTTTGAAAAAAAATTGAAATTGTCCAAACATCCCATTTTGACATTTTTGAAACAAAACATTTGTTTTTTTCGGTTGCAATGACTTTTAATTTTGAAATTTAAGTTAAGTATTGTAATTAAAATTATTTTTTAACTTTTTTATTTTTTCCAAATATAACAAATATACCAGATTCATCATAATGCACAAAGTAAGTAAAGAGCGTTAGGACAAAGGGATAGGAGGGGAAGGGACATATCTATCTTCAGGATCGAAGCTATTCATACACCTCTAAAAAGTCAGCCCAAATTACTTTGAATTTTTCAGGCATTCCCTTTTTGTGGGTAATTTTTTTTTTAAATAGTCAAGATCAAATTGAAGCTTTTCAAACTTGTCCACTTGAAATGTTTTGATTGACCTGATCTGAATTTTTTTCCCAGCATTTTGGTTCCCAGAAATTTTGGAGATTTTGGGTATGGCTACACTTACAGTTTTGCAGCGCTGGTAGTTACAGCTGTGTTCGTACAGCTGTGTAGGGCCAGCGCTGCAGTGTGGCCACACTTACAGCAACCAGCGCTGCAGTGTGGCCACATTTGCAGCACTTGCAGTGCTGTTGGGAGTGGTGCATTGTGGGCAGCTATCCCACAGAGCACCTCGTCCCATTTTGGCGCTGTGGCTTGTGGGAAGGGGAAGGAAGTGTGCGGGTCTTTCCGCTTCTTGTTCCAACGCCCTGTGGTGCTTTGCTACACATTCCGAGCAGTTTGGCGGCACTGTGATTCTGCAGGGCGATTTCTGCGGTTTTTGTTATAAATGGAGCCTGAGCTGCTGAGGACCTTGCTGATGAATTTTGCCAGCACATCACGCATGGCAGTGGAGCTATTCCTTCAGCTGCAAAGTGAGAGTGACAGTGACAGTGAGGAGTCAGACGATGATATTGAATCGCCTCACGGTGAAGACAGTAAATTGCTTGTGGCAGTAACAGACGTGCTCAGCTCTGTGGAACGGCGCCTTTGGGCACGGGAAACCAGCACTCAGTGGTGGGATCACATCGTCCTGCAAGCCTGGGATGACGAGCAGTGGCTGCAGAACTTTCGGATGAGAAAAGCCACTTTCATGGCACTGTGTGCTGAGCTCGCCCCTACCCTGCGGCGCAGGGACACGAGATTGAGAGCTGCCCTGCCAGTGGAGAAGCGGGTGGCTATTGCAATCTGGAAGCTGGCAACTCCAGACAGCTTCCGATTGGTGGTGAACCCATTTGGAGTGGGAAAGTCTACTGTTGGAATGGTGCTGATGCAAGTTTGCACAGCCATTAATCGCACCCGGCTAAGAAGAACTGTGACTCTTGGGAACGTGCAGGACATTGTGGATGGCTTTGCAGAAATGGGTTTCCCTTACTGTGGAGGGGCAATAAATGGGATGCATATTCCTATTCTGTCACCACCCCACCTGGCATCAGAGTACGTTAATTGCAAGGGTTATTTCTCCGTGGTTCTGCAAGCGGTTGTGGATCACCGTGGGCGTTTCACTGACATTTACTCAGGATGGCCTGGAAAGGTGCACGATGCATGCATCTTTAGGAATAGTTCCCTGTTCAGGAGGCTGAGGGTCGGGACTTTTTTCCCAGACCGCAGGATCACAGTAGGGGACATCGAAATGCCCACTGTGATCCTTGGAGACCCCGCTTACCCCTTAACGCCATGGCTCTTGAAACCATATACAGGGAAGCTTGACAGGAGCAAGGACCGGTTCAACTACAGGCTGAGCCGGTGCAGAATGACTGTGGAGTGTGCTTTTGGCCGTTTGAAAGCCCGCTGGAGGTGTCTTTATGGGAAGCTAGATTTGGGGGAAAGCAGCATCTCCGCTGTTATATCCGCGTGCTGTACCCTCCATAATATTTGTGAAGGGAAGGGTGAAAGATTCATTGAGGAATGGACCTCCGAGGTTCGACGCCTAGAGGATGAGTTTGCTCAGCCAGAGAGCAGGGCTACTAGGGAGGCCCAGGAAAGGGCTTCAAGGATTAGGGATGCTTTAAGGGAGCAATTTGATGCTGAGAGCCAACAGTAATGTTTGGTGCCTTTGATGTGCTTTGCTCTACCTTGGGGTACAATATTTACCACTTCCAGCAATAATAAAACGTAGTGAAAAAGAAAAAAAATCCTTTATTCAACATACAGTACATAAAAGGCAAGGGGGTTGGGGTGGTGGACTGTACATTCACAGGTTTGAATATGTCCTATTTTGATCACTATTCAATGTCTGCTGCACTTCAGGATTACTATGCTGCAGGGTAATGGAGGTGGAGTGCACAGGGTAAGAATTATAGTTATCAGGGCTGGTAGGTGATCGTACAGGCGTTGGGGGCAGCTGGGGGTAATAAGAAACTGGCTGCTGGAGAAAGTTGTTTTGTGGAAATACTGGGGAACAAGAAAGAGGGCTTTGGGAGGGCTGTGGGTTACAATGGTACATATTTGTCTGCATGGCTACGAGAGACTCGAAAGACTCAGTTTGGTGAGCCAGGAGGCTTATCATCTGCTTTGTGGTTTTTTTGGCAGACAATTCCTTTCTCCTGCTTTCTGTTTGCCTCCATTCATGTACACTCTGTCTCCATTCATACATTTTCTCTCTCCATTCCTGTGTCTTCCTACTTTCCCTGTTGTAGTGACTCATAACTGATTTGATCAATTCCTCTTTTGATTTTCTGGGATTTCGTCTCAAGTTCTGCAATCTACGTGAGGCTGGTGATCCGGCTGCATTAGTCAAGGTCACTAGAAAAAAGAGAGATAGAACCATGTAATACACAGAGGCTACATTGTTTATTATCACACAGTGAAGGACTTTTTAGACTTTTGGTGGCATCCTTCTCACATACCTCACATAACACAGAGAGGGCAGGGAAGCTAAAGTCATGGCGAGCAATGGGGTGAGTGGTTTCCCCCGAGTTCCCCTTGGGAGTGGGGATTGACCGATGGGTCACTGGGGTTTATCTGCAATGGGTACAGGAGGTAGCTGGTGTCCTGAACAGGGGACAGTAGTGAACAGGAAGGTGGCGAGCTGCTGGGGGGCGGGGTTGGGCTTCGGTACGCGTTCACGCCGTCCTACTGGTGGGGGGGGGGCGGGAAACGCACCACGGTGCTGGATGCCTGCTTGGAGGGGGGTGCATAACACCGGAGCACACTGCGGGGATAGCTACGTGCTGGGAGGGGGGTGGGGAACACCGGAGCGCACCGCGGTGCTGGATGCCTGCTTGGAGGGGGGTGCATAACACCGGAGCACACCGCGGGGCTAGCTACGTGCTGGGAGAAGGTGGGGAACACCGGAGCGCACCGCGGTGCTGGATGCCTGCTTGGAGGGGGTGGGGGGAACCCCGGAGCGCACCGCAGTGCTGGATGCCTGCTTGGAGGGGGATGCATAACACCGGAGCGCACTGCGTGGCTGGCTACGTGCTTGGAGTGGGGGGGTAAACAACAGAGCGCAATGGGCTGGGGAAACGTGAACCTGGCGCCCTGCACTCAAGTATCCCTAAATTCTCAACAGGGTTTCCTACTGCCAGACATATCAGTGCTGCGTGTTACCTGGGAAGAGAGGGAGGGTCTTCTACAGCAATGTGGATTCCGCCCTGGCCCCTATGCAGCTTGCCTGTGTGCAGCCATGGTCCCCCCACCCCTCGCTGCACAGTGGATCGGACGAGTTAGCCTGACCGGGACAAGGACCACGGTGGCTCTCCCGATCAACTTGAGAAAGCAAATTGCAAACGCTCTGGCTGCAACTTTTCAAGAGATTACCGAGGCCGATTACAGAGACGTGATAGAGCAAATCAATGGGCTATTCCATGTTTAGGCATGCATGCAGGCAGCCATAACTCCAACCCTCCTCTCCCAAAACATACACATCTACTTACCCCGAGCACGATCCTCAGTTTCTTCCTCACCAGCAACTTCCTGCTGCTGCGACTGGCTAGCCTCCTCCTGGCTTGAGAAGAGCTCCTGGCTGCATGTGTCCTGGGACTCCGGGGTGTCTCCCTCCACGCTAGTAGCCTCACTGTCGGCTTCCTCTACACCCTCCTCCACTTCTCCCTGCTCTTAACTCTCCATCGTGGTCCTCGGATTGGCAGTGGGGTCACACCCAAGTATGGCATCCAGCTCCTTGTAAAAACGGCAGGTTGTGGGGGCAGCTCCTGAGCGGTGATTTCCCTCACGGGCTTTGCAGTAAGCACTCCTCAGCTCTTTTATTTTAACCCTGCACTGCAACACGTCCCGTTCATGGCCCCTTCTCAGCAAGGACTGCGATGTCTGCCCATAGATATCATAATTTCTCCTTCTGGAGCGCAGCTGTGCTTGCACAGCCTCCTCTCCCCAAACACTAATGAGGTCCTGCAGCTCTGCATTGGTCCATGCTGGGGCTCGTTTGGTGCGTGGAGGCATGGTCGCTGATTGATTGATTGATTAATTGCACTCCACACCTGGCTGAGCAAACAGGAAGGGGATTTTTAAAAGTCCCGGGGCATTTAAAGGAGGGGTCAGGTGAGCCCAAGACAGTGGAGTTTGCATGATTACCAGAGAGGCTTCTAAGGTATGCTGGGATACCTGCTTATGCCACGGAGGTCAAGAAAAACGCTGGTGGGTGTCTACATTTGCTGACCAGCGCTGGATCACCAGCTCTAGATCCTCTACACCCGAGGCTCGACCGGGTGTACAGCCAGCGCTGCAACTTGGTTGCAGCGCTGGCCGTGCTGTGCAAGTGTGTACACATCCTAAGTTGCAGCGCTGTAACCCCCTCACCAGCGCTGCAACTCTGTAGTTAGCCAAGGCCTTTGACTTTGTCAATTTGCGAGTAGAATTTTTTTTTTTTAATCTCGAAAATTCTCACAGGATGGGAAAAATAATTCCCACCCAGCTCTACTATCAACTCAATTCATATCCCATTGGTCACCCAACAGCCATTATCTGGGAAGAACTTTCACTTCCCTCTGTTACAGGTGATAGATATTAAATGGCAGTTTATAGCTCTGCTACAAAGGAAACCATTTTCATTTTACTGAGATGAATACAGATATAAAAAGTGAGAGACAGACCCACTTTCAAATGTAACTTCCTTTCCACTCCTCATCTTAAAAAAGGCAGATTATCTATTTGTTATTTTCAATTTAAACTAACCAAAGTCAACCCACTCTTCCTTACTTCTTGTTCTTTGACTCTAAATGCATGAGGTGGAAGATTCAGCACCGTCAATTTCCCTCCTCTCTTTGGATTCCCATGAATCCTGCATGCTCCAGCCTGGAGTTTCATCAAAGTGAAAACTTCATTATTAATGGTGATGTAGCTTTAAAAAAAAAAGCAATCCCACTGAGCACTCACTATCAGATATGTAATCCCTAAAAGACACTTGAAGCGTACAAGAAATAAGATATCCTGTTCCTTTTCAAAACTGTTTGTGAACTGAGAAAATGAATATTGTATGGATGGAGCTTGCTTAGTGTGCAGGAGGGAAGAATTTTGTTTTGTCTTTTCCTCTGTATTATATCTGATATTCACAAGCTTTCAGAATATTCTTTCTGACTGAGCTGTACCTTGTTGTTGGCTTTTATGTCCCTTCCATTGCTTTTGTTTGCTTGTTTTGATTTTTCTTTGCTCATTACCAAGAATATATAATCTCATTATAGGCTGGCATGACACCTATAGTTAAAGCTGGCTAACACTTCCCATTATCAGCCTGTGCGTTCATTATTAATTTATTATATTATATACAAACCACTACAGTAAATGAATGCTAAGGTTGCAAAGTCAAGCACTCAAGAACTAGGAAATGCCAGAATTACCGAGCCTGACCTCTCTGCCTCATTGCCTCCAATCTGTCCCAGTACTAGTCCTGTCTCTCCTTCCCAGTCTCCCTCTCCTCAAGCTTCTTGTCCCCGTCCCATTCTCCTCACCTGATCAGTCCCCGTCTCTGCCTCTTGGGCTCCTTGTCACAGTCTCTTTGCCCATCCAGTCCTCATCTCTGCTTCCAGACTCCCTTTTTGAGTCCCAGTCTTCCCCTCACCCTGGGCTCTTCATCTCAGTCACCCTTCCCCAGCTGTTTGTTCCCCTGCTCTTGCCCAGCCAGCTGAAGTTTCCACCTCATCATCTTGGCTTCTCTTCCTGTATGTCTCTCTCCTCCCCACACTGGTGCTCAGTCCCAGACTTCTTGCCTAGCCAGTCTCAATCTCCCTTCCACAGCTCCTTGTTCAATCTCTTCCCTCCTGACTGGCTCCCAGTTGTCCCCTGCCCGTTTTCTCTTCAGCTCCCATCCTCAGTCCCTTTGCTTGGCCAGTCCCAATCTTGTTCCAATCCCCCCGCCCCACACTTGATTCTCCCCCACCCCCATCCTTCAGTTACATTCTCCTCACCCCAGACTTCTTGTCCCAACTTACTCCCTCCACTGCCCTCCTTGGTCCAACTTTTGTCCTCTCTCCATTCCAGTCAGGCAGCTGCCTCCTCCATGCGGCCTGAGTGCCAGTACAGGAGTCACTGAGAACACAGGAGAGACAGGCTCCTCTCTCTCAGTTCCCGTGTCTGGTACCACAGTGGCCTGCAGCAGCTAGGAGCAACACATTGCAGGGAAAGACCTGATCAGTCCCTGAAGCCAGTGGCGTAGCCAGGTTCTAACACTGGGGGGAGCGAACACATTAAAAAAAGGCGCCACCAGACATATCAAATTACTAATTACATACTTTTAAATTTGTTATACATATTTATTTGTACTTAAAATAAAAACACTTTCTGACCTTTCCTTGCTCATCCCTCCCATCTTCCATTCCTTGTAGGCATTCTCTGATCACAAGTCTGAGATGCTTGCTCATCCAGCTTGGTCTGCAACTCTTCCCTACGAATATTCCCCCCTTGCTTGGGACGTAGGCTTCAGAGAGCTTCTGCAGCTTTGATTTGAAGTAATTCTGAGCCACCTTCACCTTCAGATCCTTGAGTTCTTCAGTCCAGTCTGCTTGGTGCTTCCCTAACTAATTCCCTTCGTTTTTTAAAGTTTGCCCCTTTGAAATCAAGGCCCCTAGCTGCAGAACTCTTTTTGTTTATCCTTCCATTTAATTTAAACAGAATTAGCTCATGATCACTTGAGCCAAGGTTGTCCCCTATAACCAGCTCTTCTCTGAGGTCCTCACTGCTCACCAAAGCCAATTCTAAATGGCTCCACCTCTTGTTGGTTCAGCACCTATTTGGTAAAAAAAAGCTGTTGCATCCAGGAAAATCTGGGCCCTTCTATTATTAGTAGCACTTGTCCTCCACTCTGTACCTGGGAAGTTAAAGTCTCCCACAATCACACAATTCCGAGCAGTATTTTATTTAATTAAAAGCATTACAAAGGTTTCTCTCCCTCTCCATATCCAGATCAGATCCTGGGGGCTTTAGCACATGTCAGTCACTAGCCCAGGGGAACCCCTCTGGTAGCTTTCTTCCCCCAACTGATTTTGGCCCAGACTCTGTCTTATCCATTCCATCATTTCTCATTTCTGTACAGTCTGCCTCCTCATCAATACACATTGCTACTCCAGTGCATCATTCTCATCTTCGCCCCTTCTTTCACAAACAGCCCCTCGGCCTCAGCGCTGCCTTCTTCGTTTGCAGCTCCCCCACCTCCACTCCTCCCTGCCCAGGCTGTTTCTGTGAACCCTTCCAGCAGTGACCTTAGTTCTGCTCTACCTCAGGCTTGGATCAGCCTCTCTGGCTGAACTCTAAGGGTATGTCTACACTGCATGATTCCCAGGCCGAGCAGACGGACTCATGCTCGCTTAGCTTGAGCTAATGGGGGCAGACATTTGGCATGGGCAGCAGTTCGGGCTAGCGCCCCTGTTTGCCCACTGGGATCCAAGCTCAGGTGGCTAGGCAGAGCTACACCATCCACAGAACTGTTCTTAACGCTAGATCAGCTTGAGCTAACATGAGTCTCCCTGCTGCAGTGGCTAGATGCTCCCTACACTTCTCGGGGCAGAGACCTGCCTCTAGCCCTCCAGCTCTGTTGGTTACAAAGAGGTTGTGGGTTCAGTGTGTGTCCCCTTCCTAAATATTTAGCTCAAGGCTGGATGCTGCTAACTGGCAAACTCACAAGGCAAGCGGTACAACTCAATTTGTATTTTTTTATAATTTCAACAGATAAATTGATTTTAAAAAAGCGTAAAAATAAGTTTTCATGGTTGTGCAAAATTATAGGGGAAAAATGCTTAAAACCATTTTTATCTTCACAGTTGCAGGATATTGGGAGGGAGGGGGTCAGGCAATATTTATTTAACAGTCGGTGCTGACATTCAACAAGTGAAAGCTTCATAAACCGTTAAAACAGCTGTTGGCAACATCACCTGTCAAACTATACAAAATGTCAAGAGCCTTAAATCAACTCTGAGAACTAATAAAGCTACTTTGCCTGTCAGTTTCAGTTATCAGCAGTGGGGGTTTTTTGGTCAGTTTGTGCATGTGTGATGAAATCTACAATTACTGACATTTACCGATTCGAGGAAAAAAAATCTAATTTTTCCAAACCTCCTCATGAGCAAGAGCCTAGAAGCATCATGGACAAATATCTCTAGGAAGCTTGTTTTCATTTTGGCCACAAAGCCAGAGTCCAGCCCAGCCCAAAGACTAGTTGAAAAATACTGCTTGGAGAAAACGTGTCTGCAACATTTTTAAACAGTAGAGTGCCACCCCTCCCTCCCTGGGCTGTGGCTGCTGCAAACTCTCACATGTCCTCCCTAGGAAGACTGTAGGAAGGTTTGTCCCACGCCAAGGGTTAAGGGGATCTGCCGGGAGCCTCCTCCTCCTCATCCCCAGGGAGCCAGGCAACCAGCCGAAGCTGCCTGCAGCCCTGGAGTTAGCGATCAGGGCTGGGGATGAGGGAGGGCAGTGCGGAGCTGAGAGCAAGCCAGTGGCCACAACCGAAACCTGGCTCCGGACTAAGAGTCCAGAGCCCAGTACTGGCTGTGCAGAAAGGCGACGCTTTTGGAAAATGTCCTCAGGGAAAGCAGCTGCTTGCCCTGCACCTCCCTTAGCTACACTACTGCCTGCAGCCCCAAATGGAGCATGCCCAGCATGGTTAGAATCTTCAGAAAATGTAGCTGCCAAACTCTAACAAGCTTCTATCAACCATGTGCAAAATGTGATTTTTCAAAGGCAAATAACTTGGCAAAATAGAGGCAGTTTTTTATAGGCACAACAAAAGGTGCTTTCCTCTGCTGCCAGACTTCAAATACCTGCCACAAATAATGCAGGAGACAGAGCTTCTCAATGAAACATTTGTAAGAATGTTTTAACATGGGCAAAACAATGTGTTTTCCCCTAATTTCTTTCTTGGACTGAACCTTTCTTAGACTGAACCTTTTTTGGCTAAAACTTTCCAAAAAACAAATTCAGCCTGAGGCTGACAGATGGCAAATGACAAATTTTTCAGCCTGATCCGTTCAAGTTTTGCAAAGTTATCAGGAACCGCCAACAGAAATGTTGGGCAACCTTAACCATAAGTGACACACTCAGTTCTGCCAATTAATTAATTACTATACGTTATGTTGACAAGATGGGTGAGGTGAACTGAAGAAGAGCTCTGTGTGGCTCAAAAGTTTGTTTCTTTCACCAACAGAAGTTGAGCCAATAAAAGATATTACCTTACCCACTTTGTCTCTTGAGTATCCTGGGACTAGGGTGACCAGATGTCCTGATCTTATAGGGACTGTCCTGATATTTGAGGCTTTTTCTTATATAGAAGCCTATTACCCCCTAACCCCCGTCCTGATTTTTCACAATTGCTGTCTGGTCACCCTACTTGAGACCAACACGGGTACGGCAACACTGAAAACTGTATATTATATTATACACTGTGACCTACTGGCTACAGCACAGGACTTGGACTCAGGAGAGCTGCTTTATATATTCCTGAATCTGCCACTATCCTGCTGAGTGAACTTGGGTAAGTCACATTATTTTTCTGTGCCTCAATTTCCCATCTGTAAAATGGAGACAAAAATACTTACTTCCTTTGTTAAGTGCTTTGAGATCTACTGGTGAGAAGTGCTCTATAAGAGCTTGAGACTATTATTATATTATATTATCACACAAAGAGTGAGGGGATGAGCAAGAGAGATGGCTCACTAGATTAGAAAATTTATGAATCAATGTATTCCAGCTGTGTATCTGATGCAATGTGTTTAAAGGGACAGTAAGGTATGGAAGCATACAATTAATTAAAAGTAACAAATTTCTTTGCCTATGTAACAACAAAATCTTAGATTATTAACACTGAAATAATTTTTAAAACCTCACTTTTCACTATTTATGTTTGTTTGCTTTTTGCATTGTGCTCTGCTCAGAGAGTGAAGCTAGCCTGGTTATTTTCACTCCTTGCATCTCACAGAGGCCTAGTCCTGCAAAGCTTAACATGCATGCATAACTTAACTCACCTGAGTAGCCCTGTTGGCTTGAATGGGACTACCTGTGTGAGTGAAGTTACTCAGCTGTATAAGTCTTGGCAGGCTTGGGACCTCAGTTCAGACCAAGAAGACTGCAAGGATTGCAAAGTGTGGCAATTAATCGTTAATGAAAAAATGACTCATGTTCAAATGCAATCACAGTTCGTACAGTCTCTTCAGTAAATGCACACATGTAAAATAGCACAGTGAATATTCCAAAACCTCAGCACCTTTCACTGGCACAAAATTAAAAATATATAAACAAAAATCTGTTGCAGGAAACAGAATGATCTTTAATGTAGATTTTTTTCCCCCTTTTTTCTCCTCCCACGCTTGTCTGCGTAGATGTCAGTCTGACCCCTAAGTCAAGAGCCCATTTAACAAAGCTGAATGTGAAAGCCCTGGGAGGGAAGGAAAGAAGTCAAACACTCTTGTGAATTTCATAAGATATTCATTCATTCCAATTGCATTTGGAGGTGGGACAGCCAAAGGTAAGAAATATTCCTGTTGGCTTGCAGCCTGGGGTTTGCTGGTAATTCTTTTAAGTAAATGTCTTTGCAATATGTTGTGTCAGTTGTGCTTGAAATGGTTCCCAAAGGTAACAAAAACAACAGTGGGGGAATTGTAAATGGCTCTGGCTGATTAGAGCAGGCTTCCTTAAGCCTTCCTCCTCCAACTATGGAGAGTGCATTTTGTCAGTGTTCCCATTAAGGCCATGGCTACACGGGCACTTTATAGCGCTGCAACTTTCGTGCTCAGGGGTGTGAAAAAACACCCCCCTGAGCGCTGCAAGATACAGCGCTGTAAAGCCTCAGTGTAATCCGTGCTGCAGCGCTGGGAGCGCGGCTCCCAGCGCTGCAAGCTACACCCGTAAGGGGTGTGGTTTACGTGCAGCGATGGGAGAGCTCTCTCACAGCGCTGGCGCTCCGACTACACTCACACTTCAAAGCACTGCCGCGGCAGCACTTTGAAATTTCAAGTGTAGCCATACCCTAAAAAGCACAGGCTATAGCTCTTCCTCTTCCCCCCCCCCACCCCAGAGTCTTGGGACCTCCCAGTTTTCCTCTACGGGGAAAAACTTAGCCCAGGAGCAGATGAGGAGTGGGAAAGAATCCTCCCCTTCAAACCTCAGAGTTGCACCTAGGGTTACCAGCCTGCAGATGTGAAAAATTGGGAGGGGGGGGTTAATAGGAGCCTATATAAGAAAAAGACCCAAAAATAGGGGTTGTCCCTATAAAATTGGGACCTCTGGTCCAGCGGCGGCTCTAGGGATTTTGCAGTCCCAAGCACGGCAGACAGACTGCCTTCGGTGGCTTGCCTGCGGAGGGTCCGCTGTGGGAGGTCTACCAAAGCCGCGGGACCAGCGGACTCTCTGCAGGCAAGCCGTCAAAGGCAGCCTGCCTGCTGCCCTCACGGCAACCAGCAGAGAGCCCCATGCAGCTTGCTGTCCCAAGCACGCGCTTGGCGTGCTGGGGCCTAGAGCCGCCCCTGTCTGGTCACCCTGACTGAGTGGCTAAACCCTCTCTCACCCCAGTACACACACACTGTACTCACTGTTGATCATTAACCCCAGCACAGCCTCACCTGCTGCCAATCGTGGGCAGGGATGGCTGTTTCCAGAGTTTGACTCCTCAGAGAATCATACTAACAGAGATGACGAGGAGTCCTTGTGGCTCCTTAGAGACTAACAAATTTATTTGGGCATAAGCTTTTGTGGGTTAAATCCCACTTCATAAGATGCATGGAGTGGAAAATACAGCAAGCAGTATATGTATTACAGCACATGAAAAGATGGGAGTTGCCTTACCAAGTCGGGGGTCAGTGCTAACGATACCAATTCAATTAAGGTGGAAATGGCCTGTTCTCAACAGTTGACAAGAAGGGATGAATATCAGGGAGAAAATTACTTTTGTAGTGCTAACGAGGCCAACGCAATTAAGGTAGATGTTGCCCATTCCCAACAGTTGACAAGAAGGTGAGTATCATCAGAGGGAAAATTACTTATTGTGGTGACCCAGCCACTCCCAGTCTTTATTCAGGCCAAATTTGATGGTGTCCAGTTTGCAAATTAATTCCAGTTCTGCAGTTTCTCATTGGAGTCTCTTTTTGAAGTTTTTCTGTTGAAGAATTGCCACTTTTAAGTCTGTCATTGAGTGTTCAGGGAGACTGAAATGTTCTGCTGGTTTTTGAAAGTTACAATTCTTGATGTCTGATTTGTGTCCATTTATTTTTTTGTGTAGAGACATGGTAGCTGTGGCAGGTGCCCTGGGCCCTTTAAATCATCCCTGGAGCCCTGGGATAGCAGCGGCAGGGCTCCGGCGGCTATTTGAAGGATCTGGGACTGCAGCAGCTGCTACCGCCCTGGCCTTTAAAATAGCCCCCAGAGACCTGACACTGCCTCCCCAGCGCTCCAGCAGCAGGGCTCCAGGGATGATTTAAAGGGCCCGGGGTGGTAGCAGCAGCTGGAGCCCCAGGCCCTTTAAATCACTGCCCGAGCCCCAAGCTGCCGCTGCTGCCCTGGGGCTCTGGCAGCGCAGCTCGGGTGACAATTTAAAGAGCTCAGGGCTCCCACTGCCACTACCCTCCAGGGCCCTTTAAATCACCACCCGAGCCCTGCTGCTGGGGCCCTGGGGTAGTGGCAGCGGGGCTCTGGCGGTGATTTAAAGGGTCAGGGGCTCCCAGCTGCCGCTACTGCAGTGGAGTCCTGGGCTCTTTAAAGCTCTGCCCGAGGCCAACGCCCCCTCTGATGGTGATTTAAAGTGCCTGGGACTCCCCTGTGGTAACAGCAGCTGGAGCCCTGGGCCCTTTAAATCATCCCCTGGGCTCCTAGCCACCTCCACAGCTGGTATCTCTGGGGGTGATTTAAATGGCCTGGGGCTCCCAGCTGCTGCTACCACAGCCCCAGCCCTGGGCCCTTTAATCCTGATTTAAAGGGCCCAGGGATTTAAAGGCCCCGCCTCTTCTGGTATAGGCCCTGCCTCTTCCTGTTGAGGCCCCGCCCCCTCCTAAGGAATACCAGTAAGTCCTTTAAATTACTTTCACCCTTGCCTGTAATAGAGAGCAAATCTGCATTGTCCATCCCACAGTTTTGAGGTGCCACCATATTCTGTTCTCTCCTGCACTCTGCAGTCTTTGGTGGCAATGTACAGCGCATGACCAGTTGGGTAATTGCATTGGAAGACATGCCGGTTACTGCAGGCATCTGGAGTGGTGGATGTTGAGTTTTCAAAGGCTCCTATTATTGTAACCCATTGGCATCTCTAGGAAATAGAGATGGCAGCTCCTATTTGGATTGAATAGTGTCAGGCCTGCAGCCAAGCACAAGAGCATAATGATGAGCTTCATTTGCAGCACAACTAATGGCAACTTATTTTTCATTGTGCTAATCCTCATCCATCTTAAATCTCTGTTTGAGCTCTGCTTGCAGTGTATTACTGACAAATCCTCCACTAGGAAAGGGCTGATCAGAGACTTCCCTGGTATGCCAAAGACATGAGTGCCTGGAATGCACCAAGCCTACAGAAGGAAAACATTTGGGGCCAGAACAGCTGAGGAGTCTGCAGAGATTCTGGTTTTAACTTTTTCAGTTATTAGAATGCTCGCTGGGTTGTAAATTAACATCCTTGACTCATTGTTCCACTTGCCTTGGAAAGCAGATGCCAGGGGCTCTCGTAAATGTATTGAAAGGTCATTTGATTTCATGTTGCTCTTATAAGTATTTCTGTGTCCTCTACTGAAGAGTTACTGTGCAACTTCTTCTGTTACAATTGTTTCTGTAACGCCATAGGCGTGTATAGAACTTCAGAGAGAAGAGGCCAATGCCTGCTCTCAGTTACATGGGGTAAGTGGAAAGTAATTTCATTGATGTCAGTGGAGGTACTTTGGAATTACAGTGATACAAGTGAAAACAGAATTAGGCCATAACAGTCTACAGCCTCACCTACACTACAACGATAGGTCCTTGTAAGCGGCCTAGTAGTCTACACTTACATTTGTCTCCCATCGATGTGAGTAGCCCATTATACTGACATAGTAGCACCAGCTCCCAGAGCGGCATTGAGTCAAGGTTGTTGTATGGAAGTCAAAACAGCGCGAGTGGCGACATTGCATTACCTATATTGACCCTAACAGTCCTCCAACAGCTATCCCACAATGCCTGATCCTGACCGGGCTGGTCAGTTGTTAACTCCACAGCCCAGGAGTCACACATACTGGAAGCTCCCCCCATTTAAAGCTCCAGTGATTTTTTTAAATGCCTTTTCCAGGTTGTCCAGCTTGGTGAGCACAGGTCTGTCTGCTTTCCTTTGTTTTGCCCAACTGACCATGTTAGCTACACACTCGTACCTGGAGTAGACAGGTGATATTGGATCTCCTGGGCCTCTGGGAAGAAGAGGCTGTGCAGGCACAGCTCCAAACCAGCTGTAGAAATATTGACATCTATAAACAGTTTGACAGGGACCAGCAGCAGTGCCGCATGAAAGCCAAGGAGCTGCAGCAGGCATCCCAGAAGGCTAGGGAGGTCAACAATCGATCTGTTCCTAAGCCACAGATGTGCCACTTTTACAAAGAGCTGCATTCCATACTGGGCATTGTTAGAGGGCTTATCCGTTCACCCTCTCATTCCCTGGTCCTTCTCACGTGAACAGAGAGCAGCAATACCTGAAGTCTGAAGGTGCAAACAATTTGATGTTTATTGGGGTGAACTTCCAGCAAGCAATGATTCCAATTTCCTTCCTCAGTGTCCCCCTTCCCAGCTCGGATACCACAGAGCCTTGCCTGTGTTCCTGTTCCCTTCCCCCACCTCCCTTAGCAAAACATGATTCCAATTTCACTCCCCCTTACTTCCTGATTGACTGCAGACTGTATAGTAAAACTTGAGTTCTGCTTAGCTATCTTAACCAATCATTTTACAGAAATTTAACCAACCAATCCTAACATATTGTAACATGATTATCTAACCAGCTATATCCCACCACCTTAATTGGTCAACAAAATTAATTATACAGCAGACAGAAACAATCACAGAACCAAACAGAGATTATACAGACAAACAACAGGGAAGTGGGGACTACAGTGACAGAACAACAAAGAAATGAGGATTTCATACCCCGGCTATTAATAAGTGAGTTCTTGCCAGACAGGATGCTATCAAACTAAGTTTTCTTTAAATCTTCTGGGCTCTTCCCTTTCTCTGGAGGTGATAGATTGGGTCACCTTTTTAACAGCCCAAACTGCCTTATTTCAGTGTGATTGGTGAGGATGTGACTGTTCACTTCCCAGTTTATAGCTGCCTCTGCTGCATAGCCAAAGGCCTTAGCCTAAGAACAAGGCTTTAGGCTATCATAGTGAGAGAAGGCCTATCAACAGGCAGACTGATTTTGATTCTTGTTCTGTACCTCTATATCTAGCTAAGTGATAAGAATACATCTAAATTCTTAAAGTATAGGCCTTTGTAGACAGGCCTGACTATCTATATCCTAAGCCTATAGCCTATAGCCACCACTCACCATCCCGCACACCAGTGTGGATACCACCAAAGAGCCAGAGTCACAGGCCTCTGCCATGAACAGTTAGGAGGAGAAGGAGGAGGTGGATGAGGAATAGGAGGAGGTGAATGGCGGACAGATGAGTGTGAGGCGGATCCAACTGTGCCATGAACTAGGTCCACCACAGTCCAGCTAATCCCTGGAGTTGAGCACGGGCGAGCCCAATGCAGGAAAAGCAACCTCGGTTAAGTGTATAAATAAATTTCCCATTAGAATTATGGTGCCCCCAACTTATCTGGACAAAACTATTGCCTTTTTCATTAATTTACTTGTACTAGAAGAGGTAATGACACAACTAAGAAAAGTAGAGTTGCGATCTGCTTTTCATTCCCCTCTAGAGTTAGGCGGGTCAGGTGGATCATGCAGAGCAGTTTGTTTAATGTACACAGGCAGGGCCAGCTTTAGGCTGATTCAACCGATTCCCCTGAATCGGGCCCCATGCCCAAGCCCCAGTATGGTATACCAGCAAGAGCCGGTGCACTGCACCGGGGTGGCCCGGCGTCCCGAGGGGGAAATTTAAAGGGCCTGGAGCTCCCAGCAGGGGCTGGAGCCCCAGGTCCTTTAAATTGCCACCAGAGTCCCACTGCTGGAGCCCTGGGGTAGGGCTGCGGGACTCTGGGGGATATTTAAAAAGTCCAGGACTCCCATTGCTTCACCGCCCCAGCCCTTTAAATAGCCGCAGGAGCCCCGTCGCTTCCTCAGGGCTCCCGTGGCTATTTAAAGGGCTGGGGCGGTAGAAGCAGGGGAGGCCCGGGCCCTTTAAATAGCCCCCAGAGCCCTGGGGTAGCAGGGGGCTCTGGGGGCTATTTAAAGGGCTGGGGCTCCAGCTGCCTCTGCTGCCCCGGTCCTTTAAATAGCTGTGGGAGCCAAGCCGCTTCCCTAGGGCTCTCGTGGCTATTTAAAAGGCTGGGGCGGTAGAAGCAGGGGAGGCCTAGGCCCTTTAAATAGCCCCCGAGCCCCAGGCTGCTGCTGCTACCCCGGTGGGGGAGGGGAGAGGAAGAGGGGGCATTTACCATACAGGGTGGGCTGTACCCCCTGTACCCGCACCCTCTGCCCACAGCCAGCCCCTGCTGCATCCCCTGCCCTGTCTGCACCAGCCCCTGCCTACAGCCAGCCCTGTACCCCCTGCCCTGCCTGCAGCCAGCCCCTGTCTGCAGCCAGGCCTGCACCCCTGCCCGCAGCCAGCCCGTCTCCAGCCAGTCCCTGCCTTATCCCCTGCCCACAGCAGCCCCGCCCCCGCTGCCCTGACTGCAGCCAGCCCCTGCCGCACCCCCTGCCCTGTCTCCAGCCAACCCCTGCTGCACCCCCCTGCGGCCCTGCCTGAAGCCTACCAGCCCTGCACCTCCTGCCTTGCCTGCAGCCAGCCCCTGCTGCACCCCCCTGCCTGAAGCCAGCCAGTCCCACACTCCTCTGCCTCCAGCCCTGCCAATCCCTGCTGCACCCCCCTGTGGCCCTGCCTGAAGACAGCCACCCCACCCCACCCCACATCCACCTGTCTCCAGCCAGCCCACACCCCTTGCCCTGCCTGCAGCCAGACCCTACCTCCAGTCAGCCCCTGTCCTGCCTCCAGCCAGCCCCATGTCCACTGTTGCCCTGCAGTTCCCAGGGCAGTAATCCTGCACATCTGCTTCAATGAGGGAGGCAGGGAACAGCTGGGACCCACACATGTGCACACCCTAGGGTGACCAGACAGCAAGTGTGAAAAATCAGGACAGGGGGTAGGGGGTAATAGGATCCTATATAAGAAAAAGACCAAAAAATTGGGACTGTCCCTATAAAATTGGGACATCTGGTCACCCTAGCACACCCCCAGGGAGTGGCGGGGACCCATACATGTGAAACAGAGCTCATTTCTAGTTCAGACCCATCTTTTTAAAAAAGAACTTTAGGTAGGGTTAACATACATACATTTTCCCAGACATGTCAGGCTTTTTGGGTCTTATATCGCCGTCTGGGAAAATATGGATGTATGGTAACCCTATTGGTACAAAAAATACATACTGTGGCACAGCCCTTAAGTTGGAACTTTTTATAGGGAACCGGTTGCTAAGTTTTAGCAGCTCATCACTGCCCTCAGCCCCAGCCCTTCCGCCCTAGGCCCCACCCCTTCCAGGGGCCAGAGCTGGCCACAGTGTACAGTCCATGTTTGGGTCACACCCTGACGTCATGGCTGCATGGAGTGCATTCGGAATGAGGCAACCCAGAGCTGCTGGGCAACCCGTCACATAGTTCCTCTTGCTGTATTGCAAGGATTACTTTCATTTTTACTGGTCCATGGTTATAAATTGTCTCTATAATAATAATTATGTACTGCGCGTTAGCTAGCCCCAGCTGATTCCGTGATGTGAGAACACTTAACACTTACAACGACATGTTGTTTTGGTATTCCATATACTTAAAATATCATCAATGGACTATGCTATTCGCTTGCTGCTTTAAGACTTAAGTTCATTACTGTTCATTACTGTTGCAAATATATATTTTAAAACTGATTTAGGCCTATTGTCTTAATTTCATCTAATATAAAAATAAGGAAATATTTTATAAATTTTAATAAAATAAACATTCTTGAAGAAAATCAGTTGTACAGCTATCAAAACAAATTATTTTCTTAATATGAAAGTGAAAATCTATAATTAATATTCTTTTAGAATGTGGTGACATCTATCAATATGAGTACGAGATCAAAATACATTGGCAGAAAGTACCCAAGTGGGAGTAAGAAAAGAGCCATATACAAAGCAAAGGCAGTTGAAAGGCAGAAGCAAAAAGGTGCTTTAAGCAAGTATTTTAGCAGAGCTGATTCTACTGTTGAGCCAGAAGAGCTCAGTGAAGATGCAGATATGGTTGAAAATTCTCCAGTAGAACATACGACACAGACAGAGAACAGCAGCAATGACGAAGAATTTAAAGAGCCAAATTAGTCTGAAGAAGACACTCAAGACAGTCAAGGTGAAGAGAAGACTACAAAACAGCTTGTAACTGATGCTGAAGGTACTGAGGGTCAAGAATGCTTTTCTGATAATAAAGATGCGAGTGGTTTAGATCCAGAGTAGAAAGGCAACTTCAACTCTGCTGACCAAATAGAAATATCTGATGATCCTGCAACTTGACCAGAATACATTAGCCAGCGTATCAGGGAGTATTTAGTAAAACAAGGGCCGCCTAAAATTATTGTAGAAGATTTCCCTAAAAATAAGATTGGGAAACACTTTCCAAAGTTTCACTGCAAAAGGAAACTTTCAAATGGTGAAATTGTACCTCGTCTATGGGTGATATACTCAGTGTCAGCTGACAAGATCTTTTGTTACTACTGTAAGATTTTTTGCAATAATGTGACAAGTTCATTAGTATCTCATGGTTTTAATGACTGGTCTAATATTCATACAAGATTGCCCGAACACAAAAACTCAAAAGGACATTTACAAGCTGTGCTTAGCTGCTGCGACCTTCAGCAAAGGTTATCTGCTGAAAAAACCATTGACGCAATGCAACCAAAACTTATTGACCAAGAAGCAAAATGCTGGCATCAAGTTTTTGAGAGACTAGTCACTGTTGTTCAGTTGCTAACAGAACGAAACTTATTTTGTGGATCTGATGAACAGCTGGGAACATCATACAATGGAAATTTTTTGGAGTTATTGAATTACTGGGAAAGTTTGACCCAGTGATGCAGGAATATTTACGAAGAATCAAGAACAAAGAAATACATGACCATTATTTAGGAAAAAACATTCAAAACAAACTTATTAGTATTGTATGGAATGCTGTAAAACATGAAATAATAGCTCGAATTAAGGCTGCTAAGTATTTTGCTAGTATACTCGACTGCACTTCTGACATTAGTCACCAAGAACAAATGTCACTGACAATTAGGTATGTGGCTGATGGTGTGTCACCAAATACTCCAGCAGGAGTATATGAACATTTCATTAAGTTCATAGTAGTAGAAAACAGCACAGGTGAATATTTGTACAATATCCTTTTAAGTGAACTCGAAGACCTGGGATTGGATGTTGCAAATATCTGTGGGCAGGGCTATGACAATGGCGCAAATATGAAGGGAAACATATCAGGTGTACAAGCACAACCTTTGAAAACAAACCCAAGAGCTTTTTGTTACACCATGTGCATGTCACAACTATAATCTCATTTTGGGAGACATGGCCAAAACATGTCCAGATGTGATGAGTTTCTTTGGAGCCTTGCAGCGTATTTACGTCCTTTTTTCTGCATCTACTAAAAGATGGACTGTTTTTAGAAAACATGTTACTGGCCTTTCTGTAAAGCCTCTTTTTGAAACATGATGGGAATGTAGAATGCAAAGCATCAAAGCTCTGCGGTACCAAGCAGGGGAGTTTTATGATGCACTCGTAGAGGTAGCAGAAAAAATTGATGATGCTCAAGCAAAAAATGAAGCTGAATTGCTGGTTATTCAAATGAAAAATTGTAAGTTTTTGGTTTCGCTAGTTTTCTGGCATGATTTACCTTTTCAAGTGAATTTTGTGAGCAAAGAGTTACAGAGTGATACAATGGATATTTCTGCAGGAATTTCTTCATATGAAAAACTTTGTAACTGGTTAAAAACATACAGAGAAGGGTTTTCAAGAAGTGTTAATTGGTGCCAATGAACTTGCCAAAGTTCTAGATGTGACTCCAGTATTTCAGACTAAAAGCTTGCGCAAATGAAAAAAAAAACCCGTTTGAGTACGAGTCTGCAGATGAGCTTTTTTCTGATCCAAAAGAAGCTTACAGAGTGCAATGCTTCAATCAAGTCTTAGACAAAGCTTTACAGTCACTTGAACCACGGTTTGAACAGTTACAAAAGCATGTGAGTTCATTTGGATTTTTATGCGAATTCAAAAATCTTCCCAAGGACACTATACGAAAATCTGCTGCAGATCTGGAACTCGCATTGACAGATGTGAAACTAGTGCAGGAAACCGAACAAGCTTCAACTGTAAAATCAGTTGACATAAAAGGCTACATGCTTTGTGAGGAACTGGAAGCATTAAAGCCAATTCTTCTGTCTGATTGTAGAAACCCCCTTAAAAACGCTTCAATTTCTTGCATATAACCAATCAACAGCATTCCCAAATTTATTTATAGCAATTTGGATCTTCCTGACTATTCCGGTAACTGTAGCCTCAGGAGAGAAGAGCTTCTCGAAGTTAAATCTAATTAAAACATATCTGCGATCAATAATGCAGGAAGACCGATTAAACAGTTTGGCAATCATATAAATTGAATGTGAAGTAATGAAGAGCTTGCAGTTAGGCACCATACTGAAAGATTTTGCTGAACAAAAAGCAAGGAAGGTAAAGTTTTTAAAACATATAGGTGAAGTGTACAACAAAGTTCCTCTTAACCAACTTGATATTTATAATATATGACACAATGTACATAATATATACTTTTGTTATTATTTATATAGTTATGGAAAGTAAATAATACATGGAAAAAATGAAAGGCTTTTTTTAAACTTTTTTTTTTTTTAGTCATCCTTGCCGGGGCCCTCGTGAAAATATTCGAATTGGACCCCACACTTCCTAAAGCCAGCCCTGTACACAGGCATGTCCTGAGAATCATCCCGAGAGATCCCAATGAAACTCCCATGTAGGTACACTGCAGTCCTCTCCCAAAGGTTTCTAGGGATGGCAGCCTTATTCCCCTGCAGTAGGACACTCTCCCACACTAGTCAGTGATAACTTCAGCAGGAACCACTGCAGAAAAAGAGGCTAGTTGCATATGGCCCAGGCAGAGGGTGTGTTCCAACTACAAGGGAATCATACACCTCAGTCTCCCCGCCAAAGCCTATGCCAGGGTGCTGGAGAGAAGTTGAACCTCAGATTCAGGAGGAACAATGCAGATTGTGTCCTGGCCTTGGAACAATGGACTAGCTCTTTGCTCCCTCACAGATATTCGAGGGGTCGTGGGATTTTGCTAATCCTGTCTACCTTTGTTTTGTAGACCTGGAGAAGGCATATGACCGCGTTCCTTGTGAGGTCTTGTGGGAAATGCTGTGGGAGTATGAGGTGCTGGTGCCGCTTTTGCACGCTATCTGGTCCCTCTCGTCTCAGAATGAGAGTTGTGTTCGTATTCTTGGCATTAAGTTGAGTTCATTCAAGATGGGCATTGGACTTCACCCAGGGTGTATTTTCTCTCCACTCCTGTTCATGATTTTCATGGAAAGATATAAAGGTGCAGCTGAGCTGTGGAGTGCATCTGGTATGAGGACTCGGAGGTGGCATTTCTGCAGTTTGCAGATAGTGGTGTCCTTCTTGCTGCTTCAGACTGCGATCTCCGACGCACGCTCGAACATTTTGCTGCTGAGTGTGAAGCGGCTGGGATGAGAATCAGCACCTCCAAATCAGAGATCATGGTCCTCTCCCAGAAGAAAGTGAACTGCTTTCTCCAAGTCAGAAGGGAGCAACTCCCCTCAGTGGACAAGTTCAAGTATCTAGGGATCTTGTTCACAAGTGATGGCAAGTGGGATTGGTGCTGTGGCAGCAGTGGTGCAGGCGCTGTACCGATCCATGGTAGTGAAGCGAGAGCTTAGTTCTTGGACAAAGCTCTCAGTTTATAGGTGGGTCTACATCCCCATCCTCACCTATAGTCATGAACTTTCGGTAATGACAGAAAGGACGAGATTCCAGGTAAAAGTGGCAGAAATGAGGTTTCTCCACAGGGTGGGTGGGCTTACTCTCCGAGGGGGGTGAGGGGCTCGGCTATTTGGGATAGCCTCGAAGTAGAGCCACTACTCTTCTGATTAAGAGGAGCCAGCTGAGGTGGTTCGAGCACGTGATAAGAATGCCTCATGGGAGGTTTCTGTTGGAACTCTACAGGGCACGTCCCACTGAGCAGAGGCCCCAAGGCCAACCCAGGACATGCTGGATGGATTATATGTCCCAGATGGCCTGGGAATGCTGGGGAATCCCCCAGGAGGAGTTGGCACATGTTATGGAGAAAAAGGAGGCAGGGCCAACCAGAGGATTCAGCAGTCCTGGGGTCTTCGGCGGCAGGGGCCCCCCTGCTTTGGCAATAATTCGGTGGCAGGGGGTCCTTCCGCTCCGGGACCCACCACCAAAGTGCCCCGAAGACCCGCGGTAGGGGCTCCCCACCACCAAATTACTGCTGAAAACCCGGCACTTCAGCCGTGGGTCCCGGGCGAAAGGACCCCCCCCCCCGCTGCCAAAGACCCGGAGTGGAAGAAGCTCTGGGGGCCCAGGCCCTGCGAGAGTGAAGGACCCCACTCCAGGACCCCTGAAAAACTCTTGTGGGGGCCCCTGTGGGGCCTGGGGCAAATTGCCCCACCCTCTGGGTGGCCCTGAAAGGAGGTCTGGTTCTCCCTACTCTCCATGCTGCCACTGCAACCCTTACCAGGAAAAGCAGCATAAAGAAAAAAGGAGAGAGAGGTTTCCAGGGATGCCAATGGGTTACAACAGGGGTAAGCAACCTATGGCATGCATGCCAAAGGTGAGCTGATTTTCAGTGGAACTCACATTGCCCGGGTCCTGGCCGCCGGTTCGGGTGGCTCTGCATTTTAATTTAATTTTAAATGAAGCTTCTTAAACATTTTAAAAACCTTATTTACTTTACATACAACAATAGTTTAGTTATATATTATAGACTTATAGAAAGAGACCCTCTAAAAACGTTAAAATGTTTTACTGGCACGCAAAACTTTAAATTAGAGTGAATAAATGAAGACTCGGCATATCAGTTCTGAAAGGTTGCTGACCCCTGGGTTACAATAATAGCAGCCTTTGAAAACGCAGCATCCACTGCCCCAGCTGCGTGCATGCAGTAACCAGCATGTCTTCTGATACAATTTACCATGGGGTGGCAAGTATCTGAGTTTTTAAATGGCACCTGCTGAAGAGTAACACCTGTTGGTTATAGTTTCTGCATCAAAATTTCAATTCTATAGTGTCAAGTTCAATGGCAAAAAATTCCAGGTTTCCTATCTATCTGTTCTCCCTAGTTATAGCGATGAGAGAGAGAGAGAAGGACTGAAGGCCTGATTCACCTGTACTCTCAGCTGCAATGCTGGGTTACCTGAGTTTTTGGCTGCTTTGAGTTACCAGAGCGGTTTAAAACAGCCAGAGTGTTTTGGAGAATCTGGTCCTGAGACTTTTCTGCTTTATTGGTATTAAAGTTGTAAAGAGGAGAGATTAACTTCCTTTAATCCTTGCACACTGGAAATGCTCACCTCACCATGAATTCATGTCATTCTAAATACATGAAGGTGGGACTGGTTGTGAAAGAACTGGGTGAACAGGGCTGGAGAATGAAGTTCCCTATCCAGAAAGGGCAGTAAGTGATACTGAAAATGTCCTCAACACTGCCCTGCCAATGTACCTCAGGCATGACCTGAAGGGGGCTACCTCTGGGGTGCATGGGACGCTTTTTGTCTAAGTCCGCTCACTCTAAAAGGCATTTCTAAGCTGAAGCTATCTTTCAACGACAGTACTGAATGTGGACGTGGCTTAGACATGGACATATATTCATCAGGCAATGGGCCAAGATCATCAATTCCCTTCCTAGACTAGCCATCAAATCTTCTTGGGCCAGATCCTCAACTGGCATAAACTGATGTATTGAAGCCAGTGGAGCTATGTTAATTTATATCAGCAGATGATTTGGCCCCTTTAGTCTTCACCAACCTGGTCTCAGCTCAGACCAGTGACCTAGAGATTGAAGGTCCCTGTTATTCAGCCCCTAGAACCATGCAATCTTCTGCTCTGGATTTTAACGATTCCACTGAGGCTGGAATTCAGCCCTGTGCAGACAGCTCACACCAGGCATGTGCAACACTCAAGTCCCACTTAAACTGCATAGGAGTCCCTCTGCAAAAGGGTAAATCTCACACTGAAAAAACACAATTCGGGTTTCAATAGCAAAGAAATTAGAAATAGAGAAGAAAAGAAATCCCCTCTTAGGATATTTAGTCCATTCCGCTCTGCAAATGCAGGATTGTTCCCTATTGTCCAGTGCTTTGTTCAATCCTGTTTTAGATGGTTCAAGTAATGAACTTTCCCCCCGTTCCTTTACTTCCTTGAGAAATAGCTCACTGCTAGGAAATTTGTCCTGACATTCAGTCTACATTTTTTTGTGCTCAGATCCACTAACCTATGTGATTAGGACTATCAGCAGATCCAGAGAGTGTGATTCCACTCCATAAATAGCCCAGTGCCTGCTCTGCATAAAAGACAGTTAAAAAGAATGATTTCTGAACAGAAAAAAATGTTCCATTTAGTAACTGATTTTTTTAACTACACTTCAAAAATACTAGCTAAGACGATGAGTCACCAGCAACAGCTTCAGCAGCTCAGGTTTTAGAGAGTTTCAGTAGCAAACCAGGAAGAGTTACTGGAAAGTTAGCTTAGGAATTAAAATTTCACAGTTTATTCCATCTAAATTATTCACTGGGACACACAACTATAAATGTGAATGATAATACTGTGAATGATGGAGGGTTTCTAATGGGAACGGCTTCAAAGAAAACATTTAATGAAGCTGAACCACCGTGAGACTAATTCAATGTGTTTGAAAAGGTTCTAATATTTGACCCCTAACCCTCTTGTCACTTTGTAAGTTAACACCTGCTGCCAAAACTGGTGAGAGCTTGAGACGGCATTCATGCCTCTTGCTGATTACTAAAAGACACCATATTAAACCCTTCCATGGAAGAAGCCATCTTCCTCCCAGTCCAGGCAGAGTGTCAGCAGTTGTGTTAAATAGACTGACTCAAAGCTTCCTGAAACACATCTTTAACTGAATCACCCAGAGCAATGTCTCAGTCAGAGATGAGCCTTTATTAAGGACTGCTTTCTGCTCCCACTGATTAAAATGGGGAAAAGACTGGGGTCTGAAGTGGTACAAACTTACCCTTTAAGGCTGTCAAAGGAAATTTGCAGGTCCATCATCATGCCATTCTAGCGTTTTACTCTTGGCATAGGGCTGTGGGTTAGGGAATGCATGTATTCAGAGAGAGGAAAGAGTTTTGTTGAGACTGCTAAGCAGGAGACTACAATTCCCATCAACCCCCTTCCCACTGCGTGGCCCCTTCCCCCTGGCCAGATAAGGGAGAGGGAGATCTGAACCAGTAAGTGGCGAGGCTCTATTAGGAAGCAGCAGGCTTATTGCAAGCCAGGCGCTGAAGAGAAACTGGATGCAGAGAGGAAACCCTAGAAACCGCGTGTGGGACGGGCTGTGAGTGCCAGATATTATAGCTGGGTGCAGGTCTGTGTGGGACTTATGGGGGAGCAGCAGCAGCTGGACAGGGAGCCAGTGCAGAGGAGTCTCAAGGAGAGGCACTAACTGAACCTGGCCTGGAAACCTGCAAGCTCTTATTTGCTTGAAAAGAGACTGTAGAGGGCACCCCAGGTATTAGGTCTTCAGGGTCCTGACTCTCAACTGGGCTGTCCCAAACAGGAACTGCTATTGCTCACTTTGAACTGTACCTGTTAAGCCCCTGTACCAAGGGTATCTGCAACCTTTCCCTTTCCTGCCAGCCCTCCTAAAATCTCCTTTCCCCTAGCCTTGTGTCTGGGTTCTTATTGAGACCAACCAGGACTAGCCCCTTCAACACCTAGCTACTGAAGTGCCTACAGTGCTTTCTTCTGAGTGATGGTACACCTGGCATGCCACCATGCTTGAGGTTTGGTGTCCTCCAGCGCTGAATAGCCCTATGAATTACATAGGTTTGGGAAGTTAATGGGTAGTTTGAGAAGAAACCCCAGCTTCCTGCCTTTGTTCAGACTGAGACTGGAACTCCCAGTTGAAAAATGGGCAAGAACATTCTTCTGCCTCTGTATGCAGGGGCTGCTGGGAAATGTAGTTCCAGTGTAGCCACAGTTATAGGTTAGAACCCCAAAAAAGCATGCTGGGATGTGGGTGGGATAGTTTAAGCAACTTTCTTAGTTTATAAACCAGAAAGGTTGAGATTATTCCAGAAAAAGAGAAGCCAACTCTGCCTGTTTAAGGGTCTTTCTTGGCCCCCAAATTCTTCAAAAATAAATCCATGGGAGGGGAAGCTTGTTTTAGACCATGACACTGTGGGGAATCAGATTTTCAGGAGGGGAAAAATGCCTAAGGAAAAAAAGAACTAGGAAGGGCAATTGGTTTGTTTAACACTTTGAATCATCAGCGTTGCCTGCTCTTGTGATATTTGATGCATTTATTAAAGGCCCAGCTCCTAGAGTCATATAATTTTGAGAGAATCTCAGCTTTTGTTAAAAAAAAATACATTCCTAGCCTTCATGGTTGTGGAGAAAAGCTTGGAATGTGACCCTGACTACACCCTAAAGGCTTAGAAACCAGAAAAAATTACAAGGGACTCAGAATGTATTATTTTTTTGAGGCTTGACTCATTTTTGAATGGTAGGGGCTTGTGTTACTGACTCAATTTCCTTTAAGAGAATCTGTGCTACCGGAAGACGGACAGGAAAAACAAATCCCAAAGGAGGAGAAGCTTGCTTTGTTTGACCAGAACCCCTCAAGTGCTTTGGTCCCTTGATTGCTTTGACCTGCAACAGGCCCCAACATACAAATTATTTACATGGCTCTCATCGTTTACAACGGATGCAGCTCGAGTGAAATATGGCTGCTGTTTTACAGCATCCAGAACGTGAGATGGCAGTTCAGGAAGTGAAGGAGAATACTATATCCAACTGAAATTGCAGGTTCAGTTTTATGTAAAGAAACCTAGGCTACCTTAGTTAGACTTTGGCCAGGGACTTTGGGGCTAATTCCTCCAGTCTTTGGAAAAGTGCCATGGGAACTTTAATACAACACCTGGGGGGAGGAGTCTTTGGTTGTATTTCTCCTCCAAAAGTTTACACCTCCTACCACCCGTCTCTGGTTGGCTAAATTCTACTGCGGGTAACATTCAGAGTCAGAGGGAAGGGTGAAATCTAATGAACCACTAGAACTACTTCCTGCAGCATCTATGCTTCCTAGGAGATCCTCCCTCCAAATAGTAACCCAACTTGACACTGCTTACATTGTGAGAGTGGGCATAATGACAAGCTGGGATGCTATGTTTTACTAGCCCTGAGAATTTTTTTTCCCATAAATTTCCAGTGTGCTTAATATCCCAAAGCCAATTCGTATCCAATATTCAATCTCAGTCTTTGATCGCATCCTGTGGATATTACATATTCTAAATAGGAAACAGCAGAAGGTTCATTCAAAAGGGAATTTCACACAGGAGCAAACTTAAAAAATAGATAAACATTCATACCAAAAAGCAATTTACCTTTCCAGCTGTTCTTTTTATTCCCTTTCCTCTTACTGCAAGGGATGCTGTGAAGTTCAAAATCAGACATTTGATATATATTCCCTGACCAAAAAAAAACAATCAAACCAACCAAAACCAACAACATAAAGATGAAGTTAAGGTTGAAAGTACATGCCAGTAATTTAAAGATATAAAACTTTACAGGGATGTTGTAATTATCCCTAAATCAAGCATTTCAATCCCAGGAAATTCAGAACTAAGGTTAAACTGGAAAGAAACCCAAGTATGGTAAGGTATGGAACTACACATTAAATGCATCCAAATAACCCTAACAACGTCTTGTAGTGACCATGCAATAAATCTACAGTAATGATAAAACAGATTTTTAAAGACATGGTCAGGGTTTCTCCCACTCCCATATTTTCTGCTTAATTTTTTTTTTAAAGAAGATTGAAAAATCAGAAATTCCATGATGTGGCATTATATTGACACCCACGTGGGTCATCTGAAGGATTGGGACCTTTAGGTCTAGAGCACAGACCTGTGCTACTTGAGCAAAAGGAAGTAGTAAGCTATTAGCCTCTATGTGGACCAGCCACTAAAGGGAGATGAGACATGCTAAAAGCTGGTCAGGAAATGTGTTTTTCCTGTGAAAAAAATCAGTTTTTTTTTCATTGTATTGACAATTTTATCTGTAATTTTGGGGGAGGGGAGTGTCCATTGAAAAACTGATTTTTTAAAAAGATATTGGCAGCCAAAACCTGAAAAATTATCCAAAATGCAGTTTTTTAAATGGCCATTTCTGAGGAGATTTCCATTTCAGCAAAAAAGCCATTTTTCACTGGGAAAAAGTTTTCAACAGAATATTTTCAGCCAACTCTAATGCACATTTAGACAATGGGCTGCACAACTATTTGCTGTAGAGCAGAGGCACATTGGGACTCAGGAACATTGGGTCGATTGCAGGTTCTGGAGGGGATGGCTTAGTGGTTATGAACAGCACAGCACAGCATGTAGATTTGGCATTTTAACATGGAGAAAACAGCAAATTTTCCCCTCACCTCTTTCTGTGAAACAAATGGACTGTTTTGGCTGAAATTTAAAATAACGAAATAAATAAATTCAGCCAGCCTCAAGCAGACACCCAGCTGGGAAAATTTCAGCCTAAACAGTTTAAGTTTGGCAAAGTTATAACTGAAGCGATTGAAAAAAGGGATTTATAATGAGAAGTGTTGGACGACCTTAATAATAGGTGGTGCTTCCAGCTCTGTCTATCATACTTGACATCAGGTACAACTACACTGAAGCTGGAGGCATAGATGTACTTTCAGTGGGGATGGCAGCATGGGCTAGCTGCCCCCTTACATTCCTGTCCAAGATCCTAGGTACGTACTCGGGCAGCTTGCCCAGAAGTGTGCTAGTTTGTTCAAAGCTAGTGTGTACCTCTATCTGAGTTGGAAAATACAGCTGTAGCTACAGTGTAGACATACCCACAGTGTCCAATTGGCGTCACAGTCTAATCTGCAATGAGTCGGAGGCTACTAGAGGAGATCTCCCCTCCTTCCAATCAATCCCTGCAATCAAACAAGATAAAGTGTTGTGTCTTAAACAGAACAATACTGTCAGCAAATTATTAAACAAAACCAGAGACAAGTGTTAAATCTGTCCATGCCGCTTTTCGTATCTAATCACTTTTAGGCAACATTGGGAAAGTTTGTTCTTCAAAAATGGCTTCCATTTAAATTTTAGTACCTAATAAATAGCCTGACCTGTACCTCAGCTCTATAATGAAGCAGATGGAAGCTGTTCAGAGGGTCAGCTCTTGGAAATTTGTGGTCATGGTATCAGGAGTAACACGTCTCTCTCACCCTCTAGCTTGGATTCTTTGGAGGAGTGAAAGGGTGAGTGATGGATCTGTCTGAGCCATGTGAATGAGCGATTTGTGGGATGGGAAAACCCTGGGGAGAGGGAGCTGCAAGAAGGAAAAGGATGCTGTGTTGTGTGCAGCAGTGCAGGAGGGAAGGGACTCTGGGACAGCAGAGTGAATGAACTGTGGAGAAAGGGAGACCCTGCCATTGTGTGTGAAAGCTCTGTAGAAAAGCAAGAGCCTGGGATGGGTAAGTAACTAACTATAAGGGGCAGGAGTGGGTAACATCAATTATGTGAATGATCCTGGGGAGGGATGATAGAGGCTCTGGGCTATAGGGGTGGTGAGTCTGGGAGAGGGATGAGGGCTTGGATGTATAATGACCTGACCCCAGTAGAGGGGCAAAAGGGAGGTGCATGGGCAGTGGAGGTGTTGATCCTGGCAGAAGAGTGTGGGGTTCCCTGCATCTGTGGGGTGGTGATCCTGGGGCATATGACCCAGCAGAGAGGTGGAGGGGATCCTAGAGAGTGTGGGGCAATGGGATACCAGGGTGTGTGGGGTGGTGACCCCGGCATAGATGTGGAGGGGATTCTGCGGAGTGTAGGGCAGTGATCCTTGGGTGTGCAAAATAGAGATCCGATAGCGTGCTTGGGGTGATCCTGGCAAAGGAGTGAGGGTGGATATTGGGCTTTCTGGGTGACATTTGTCATTTGGGGCATTTTGCAGGCCAGTGAGAAGTGGTTGTACAACATATCGTTTCCATTCATTTTTTCTGTGTGCATTAAAGAGTCTGCCACTTTGTGCCATAAATCCCACAACAGTCTCTAACCCTGGAAAGGAAGTTATCTGCTGAATCAAGGCTTCTGCACTGAAACTTCCAGGCAAGTCAGAGAGCAGCATGACCACTCTCGTTACAATGGCTTGCCAACTCTGAGCAGCCAATTGAAAAAGAAACATCAAGATAGAGTGATACTCAACCCACAGTCAGATAGGAGAGTCTCAGAAAGTCATTTCCCTCAAAGGCCTCTGCTCCTAGGGCTCTGACTTGCGCTTGCTCAGCTCCAGGACCTCTCATTAATGCTACATGCAGTGCAAGCCAGCTATCTAGGAAGACTCCTATCATATCCTATTCAAAGTACCTCAAAGTAATACAAATGGAATTAGTTCAGTTACTTACTATGCTAATATTCTCATCATAGGCACTGAACTCAACAGCCTTCTGTGGTGATTTTTACCTCTTTACACCATGCAAAGTTCAGGTCATGTCTACTGTACCTGCTGGTTACAGAATAGTGATTAGAGCTGAAAGAAGCAGCTGATCCTGTCTTCTAAAACCCACTGCTCAAAGTGGGATCAAGTAAGTAGGGGAGCTCCTGGGAGGCTGCAGAGCTGGGCTGAGCCAGGAAGGGACTCTTGCAATGCTCAAGGGCAGGTCTGCCCTGAGGGAAAACTGCTCAGGGTGATATAGGGAAGTAGGAGAGCATCTGTGATGGTGCAGGGCAGGTCTCAGCTGGAAAAGTCTGCTCAGAATCACCTATGAAGTGTTCCCTTCCCTTTTATTTCCAACTGGCTTTCATACTGACCCCTTTTCCTTCTTGCAAAAGTTCTGTCATAGCCTCTCTGTTCAGGTGAAGCAACAAGAAACATCTTTCTCTTAAAATTCAGTAGAAGTGTCAGGCTCAGCTCCTGGTGGAATAATAAGTGAAAGACACGAACAGGACAAACATCTTAAATAAATTGTATTGTTTCTGCAGCTGCACCAATGGCATGAACAACAATAAAGAGAGCTAAAAGTTTGGGCTGTACACAAACTATATTAAATTATAATGAAACGGTGAGAATGTATGTGCACCACTTCCCTCTGCTGGATAGTCTCAGAGTTGCTCAACTGTGTGCCACTGGCTCTATAGTGCTCATAGCTCTTGGAGATTCTCCTGTAGCTCAAGTGGAAAGGAGCCAGAGGCGTAGCGAGCGCCCTCCGTACCCTCCGACCGGAGGGGGCCCCCCAAGGACGGGGGCCCCTAAAAGTGGCAAAAAAAAATGTAAGGTATAACTAGGTAAGTGACATTTATTGACGCTATTGCACAATCCATGTCGGTTTTACTGACAAAACCATGAAGTCATTATGATACATCATAATGCTATTGGCTACATCAGTTGTCTGTCGGTCAGTTTCGAATTTTAGTTGGACCAATTCAAAGAATGTGTATTTGCGTTCATAATGGCTGTCGGCGGATAAATGTTATTAATTTAGTTGTTTAGTTTTTTATCGTTTCTGCATTGTAAGGGGCCCCGGACATATGTTCGGAGGGGGCCACGTTCTTTGTTGCTATGGCCCTGAAAGGAGCTGGTGCTTTTGCTTTCAGAACATCTTAGTTCTATCCCTACTTTCTTGAGCTTCTGAGTGGCCATTGTATGTATCGTAATGACAAGTACCATGGAGTTCCCAGACAGCCACAGAATTGTTATAACATTGTGCATTAATAATGACCTTTAGAGACTGAATTGAGCTAAATGGTGTATTATTTCAGCCTCACGAAAATTACACAGCAGCATTTCCCATCATCACTGATTGACTTTCGTCATTTTATACTTCTTTTGCAGAGCTTGATACCAGGCATTTAATTAGGGATATTTCTAACCCCAGAGGTTTATGTTAAATGGGGCTAGTCTCCCTGAAGCAAGAGCATATTTCCTTGCATTGAGATGAAGGGGACATCCAGGTATGTGGGGTTGTGACACAAACTGGATTCCATGCACTCTATTATAATAAAAAGACAGAAAATCAACAGCCTTATGGACAAAAAGAATGGGCCAGATCCTCAATGGATATATATATAGCCTAGCTCCATTGACATTGATGGAGCTTAGCTGATTGATGGCAGCTGAGGATCTGGCCCAGCTAAGAGTTGTATATAACAAATCAAAGCACTACTGTAGCCCTTCACCTGTGTGCCATCACTTGTTCGTATTGGGCCTGGGGCTTCCTTCACATCATTGCTCCTTTGAAGCTAATGCAGTAACCCCAGTGTAAAACAGTGGGAGAAGAGACTCAGGTTTGTGTTAAATGTAAAACATGATCTTCCAACTCTTTCCTTTGGGAATAATCCCATGGGCCTACTCACACAAAAGGCCTGATTCGCTACTGCCGGGCGCCTTGTGTAGTTATTTACACCTGTGCAAAGTGGGTGTAAATGACTGCACAAGGTGCACACCAGGGCAGGATGAGGCCCGGGGTCTTTTATTTGTTTGCAGTGTCAGGCTCATTTCTGATGGTATAGAAATAATAAAAAAAATAATAACAGCAACTGAATGAAGTTGGCTTCTGCCCCTTTCCTTCAGAATTTGAAGATGGTTATACTTGTTCTAGAGCTATAAGGTTTAAATGCTGTAGAAACAAACCTCTTTTGTAATATTTTAATGAACTTATGTATCTTAGATTATATCTGTAGTAAAGTTTGTGGATCATAGATCAATCCTAGGGAACATTTTATATACCATTATTCTGTAGGGGTGACACTTTGGTGTGAATTATTCTGGCCAGCCAATGGAGTTTACATCAGGTTTACACCTGGGTAACAGATCATAGGCCTGATACTCTACTTGGTTACATGAGTTTTATGTTACTCTAATTCCAGTGAAACCAAGTGAGTTATCCCTGCCTAAAATTGGTGTAACAGAGAAGAGAATCAGGTTCTAGTATTTGGCTTGCTGTGTTCATGAGGTTACTCCAGATGTACATTGGTTTACTGAGAGCAGAGTCTGGCCCATTGTCTTCAGGATATTTACTCCAGATTTACTGTGGTGTAAAGGGAACAGAGTCTGGCCCACTGGTTTCAGGAGAGTTAATACAAATTCACATGGGTCTAACTGGGATATGAATCTGGTGTCTGGATCGTTCAGTTTCCCCATCTTCCCAAGCACTTCATAATCTCCGGTAGAAGGAGAGAAAATGATATGACCCTTTTTATGTCCCTCTTGCTTGGAAGGGTCTGCTTTTATTGTCACGCCTCATTCTTTAGAAGAGCAAAGCCAGTTAAAAATATTTACAGTGCTATCTCGTGAGGAAAAAACTTTATGAGATTGGGGCAAGTGCACTCAGCATATATGCCGGTCGATACTGAGACTGGTGAGAGAGTGGCTCCTTTTCCTTCTCTCATTGTCTGCCAAATGGTCTGGGACTAAACATTCCCTCGATGAATGATCTCGGTCTCACAGGTTTTAGTCCATTACTTTAATGGTAATTATTCAACAGTGATGAACCATGCAGTTAACTTGCCAGAGACAGCATGGCTAATTGAAGATGAGGCAAGAGGTTCTTTTAATATTATTTTGCCTCCATTTGCTTTCAATATCTCCCTGCTCCTTGGTGAGATCTGATATAAGTTTTAATTACCTCTGAGAACAATAACTTTATAAAGGCCCTAGCTCTTTGTCTGAAGTAGTTTTCCTGGAAATGAGATATACTGTAAATTTCAGGTCTCTAAAGAAAGCTGAGTGGGAACAAGATTGGCAAAGATGGTAAATTCTCATTATCCACTGATATCTTGGGGTAGTAAATTTTGAAAACTTTTTCCCCACATGCCCATTCTGGACATCCTGTCTCATCTTTTCTATTATAAGTACTTCTAAGGTACTGCCCTCTCGGGTGTCTGAGTGCCACATGCAGAACAATGTAGGTAGCATTATTAATGTCCCAAAGAAATAATCTCAGCTGTCCATCTCATCACATTTGGGATGTGCTTTCTCCTCTTCTCTTCCTTACCTCACCTTTCAACATACTCTCCTTAGGTAGATGATACTGCAGTAAGGCTTTAGGAAAAAGTGGGGTTGCATTTTTATCTGAGCACAGTCAGGTTTGGACTCAATCCAATCTATCACACTGTGATATCAGTATTAGGGCCCAGATACCATGTAAGCTCTTCTCAACCTTATATACAACAGTATAATGTAGCAAGATGTTAGAGAAGATACAGAAGAACCTTCTTCCGGAAGGCTAATCTAGAGAGCTGGTTAAAAAAATGATATATGTTTTGCAAAACCTTTCAAAGTTGTTTCCAATTTCAGGGATCAAAATGGATCTGTGCTTTCAATTTTTTTCCTACTGGCAATTTTATTGAAAAGTTCTTGAAATTGTAATCAAAATTTTTTGTTCACCAAAACCTGGGTTGTTTGGCAAATAAAAAATGTTGGTAACTATTGCAATAATGATTCAGAGACTATTTTTTGAGTAAGAAAAACTCATGCAAAAATTAATGAAAATTTTTTAAATAGTCAACAGTTTTTAGTGAAAAAAATAATTGTTGCCAAAAAACCCAAGACATTTTTAATTAAAAAAAACTTTTTATAGGAAAAAATTTGACCCACTTTACAGTAAATGCTGTACTTCTAAAATATGGAGAACTAGTTTGGATAACTCCAGGGTCAAATCCAGCCTCTCGAATTTCAAAAAAAGTTCAGAAATGTCTTTCCTCCCCTTTATTTCCGATTTTTGTGCTGCCTTTGCACGTTCAGCCAGAACTGCTGCATTCCCCTGGTCTTGTAGGATTTCCTGCATACCCCAATGTATCAGGAATCGCAAGAGAAATCTTTTTCTCCAAAGATTTCCAGGCCAAATTTTGCAGATTCAGTGGCTAAGATTTTCATATCTGCCTAAAGGATATCTAATTCCCAATTACAATGAATGGGAATCCCTTAAATTGCTTTGAAATTTGCAGCCAAGCAATTGAGAGAAGCAGCCTAATTTCTGGATACTTAGCTGAACCTCTGACCCTTTTGAGGTTAGCCTGTCACTAGGGCCAAAGTTAAGTCTGAGTCTTTCTGGCCTTGCCCTTTTGTTCTGAGAAGTGTGGTAAGGGCAGGGTAGGACAATTGGCATTGCCGTGCAGAAGTGCCCACTACTGTGAATAGCAATCCCCCACCCCCTTTATCCCTCACTCCAAAATCTTGCTAACCCCCTTCAGCTCGTTGTTCTTTTTTTCCCGTCCATATACAATATTCTAAAGAACTGCTGCAGAAAAATAGAGCACTTCCTGGGTCTCTCACAACCAGCAGGGTGGTTGCTATGGAGACTGCAGACGAGGCAGCAGTTATAGGGCCGTCATAAAGGGAAAGGTTGAGCTTGAGAGCAGCTCTGAGCTCTACCTGTTGTCACTATTTATAGGGGACAATCAATAATATCATGCAATGAAATTACCACTCTGGCTTAAAATCACACCTTTCCTCTCTAACACATCAGTATCCTGGGTCTCCTTTCATTTGGGAGTCACCTATCACTAGGGAGGCCAGAATGAGTCACTGAGTACAGAGAGGTCACAGAGCTTGCCAGACAATAGCCAATTGAAGGGTAGCCGCTAAAATTCAGGTGGCCAAGTGTTGGTGAAAAAACGATGAGTCATTTAAAATATAAGAGCCCAAATTAAATATATGACCTCCCTGTCTGGGAATCAAGGAGGAAATATGCACTTCACTAGAGCTGACTGAAATTTTTCTAACAAAATGCTTCTCCTATCAGCAAATGTCAATTTGATGGGCTCAAAATATTTCGTAGGAATGGGTCAATTCCATTGAAACATTGGATGTACATCGGGCAGGCAGGCTGCTTAGTTTCCTGTGAGCTCTTCAACTCTTCCAGGCTTTCCAGCTCTGATACAGCCTGCCTGGTGGATTTTCTGGGAGCTTGGACAGAAATTTTTGAAAAATTCTATTTTGGTTCTTCTGAAATGGAAGTTTTTGAAACTCTCCCTCCCCAAGCAAATGTTACATGTCTGACTTCTCAATCTAATTCACAATGACTTTTTTATTTTTTCTTCCCAGAACTGTGAAATTTTCCATGTAAGGGAAATTCCAGTTCCCACACAGCTCTACACTTCACCCACCATTACATCATAGCCACTTCTGAGATGGAAGATATCAACGATTTAATAATGCACTACGACGCTACACAAAACATCTTAGGACAGGAAGTGATGGGGTATTCTATATCTAAGTCTTAGGCTGCCAGGATCTTATTTCTGATTGCTTGAGATAGAATTTGGTCATAGTCATATAAACCTTCTAATCCTACATAAAGTGCCGCGGACTCTTTAATGACCAAACAGTCAGCACCTTGGTTTGACATCTCAGCCAAACAATGGTGCACCCAGGAGTAAAATGCCCCTTAATATGATGCTGGGCCGGTGGACCAATAATGACTTAGGATATCTCTACACTTTGGCAGCTGACTCGCGCTCACAGGGCTCAGACTAAGGGGCTGTTTAATTGTGGCACAGATATTTGGGCTGAAGCCCAAGCCTTAGGACCCTGCGAGGTAGGAGGGTCCCAGAGCTCAGGCTGCAGTCCAAGCCCAAACATTTACACTGCAATTAAACAGCCCCTTAGACTGAGCCCCGTGAGTAGAGTCAGTTGGCATGGGCCAGCCGCACGTGTCTAACTGTGGTGTAGACATATCCTTAGAGGGAAGAATGCCATCCAATGAATCAACACCATTCATCTGGGCTGTGCCTACATATTCTGTGTACATTTCTCATCTTGTTCCTGGATGGATTTCAGTTTATTCAGCCATTAATCCAGGACCTTTCATTCCCTACTTGATTAATTCAAAATCACTCCATAAAATAGTCAACTGGGAGCTCTCCAGAGCTCTGCCACTCGCTCTCCCCAAAGGAGCAGACAATGAAACAGGAAACCTGAGCCATTGCTGCTGAGCATCTAGAAAGAGTTTCTATCTCCCTGTTGGTGTGAAAAAATGGTCACTTGGTTAATTCAGTGTGACATGCATCTGCTCCCTTCCCAATTATCAGGTCAGTTTACAAGCCAAAAGGAATCTGTCACTATCCAGAGTCCTGTGGGGTCAGCCAGAGCTCAGAGGGGCCTGGTCTCTTTACTTTTCATTCATTGGCATCTCTGGAGTGGAATGTACTTTAGCCTCAGCGGCTATGCCCCACTGGCTGCCTCCTTTTCATCAGTCTCGTTCAGTGTGGAGCATTTATGTTTTTGTTACCTTAAATAATAGGAAGTATAACAGTTAGATGGGTAAGTGGCGTTCATACTGAGTACAAGCAGTTTGTCCTTTGCAGGAGTTGTTGCTAGCTTCCAGGCAGGTCATGCTCAAGCGCAGCGCAGCACAGGGAAGAACACTAGGCAGCTCAGTAAGGGGCATAGGGGTGTAGTGCCAGCAAGTAGCAGGACAGGGCTGGAGGGAGGTAGCACTAGGCTGCTCAGGAAGGGGGTCAGGGCAGGAGGAGAATAACCATAGGAAGGAGTGAAGGACAGATGTTAGGACAGCAGAAGGGTAATATGAGCCTGGTAGCTGAGTCAGAGTACAGGGGGGAGGGGGCACCAAGCAGTGACAGGGTCTTGGGAATTTTGGCAATGCCAGGCAGAAGTCAGCTTGTGGTCACAGCACGAGAAGGGTGGCAGTGAGCAATCCTTAGAGCAGAAGGAAGGCAACACTGCACCTGGCAGCGAGTTGCTTCTCTCTTCCAATGCATGAGTGATCAGGAGGGCAGAAGAGCTCCTTCTAACATTGCTCTGAGTGCCTCAAACCCAGGTACCAGTTGGGCCTATGCCAAGTGCTGCCACGTCAAGCCCCTGGTGAGCTACACTGCAGTGAATCCAATGCAGTGTCATCCTGGGCTGTTGTGAGGGTTACATTTTGCACCGTGCCTCAAAAAATATAAAGTGCTGAGGCATGAGAGGGGACCGAGCAGGCATTCCAGAGCCTGCCTCTGACTAAGGCTGCTCCACAAGAGGGCAGAATGCACATGGCACAGCAAGGAAGTAGCAGCTGCTGCGAGGGGCCTCCCAATTCCATAATGCTGCATTGGTTTTCAACCTCTGTTCATCGCCTCACAATAGGTTGACCAGATGTCCTGATTTTATAGGGACAGTCCCGATTTTTGGATCTTTTTCTTATATAGGCTCCTATTACCCCCCACCCCCATCCCGATTTTTCACACCTGCTCTCTGGTCACCCTACCTCACAAAGGGATGTTGCATGCCTCGCATTTTGCATATCTGCTATGAATATTTAAAAGACAAACAACCATTATATTTATCTGTTCTGCTTTCAACAATACCTGCAGAGAGCTGCTTCCAGCTGAGACTAGCTCTGCTTGACCAGAGGAGGGTGGGGAACCATCCTTTAGGCTCACTGCATAAAGCTGCTGTCTGCAGATCACAAGGTAACATGCAAGACACACAAAGAGCAAGTCCAGCCACTGGGAGGAGGAGGGGAGTATGGATTGGCAAATCAGAAAATCTAAATCAGGCATTTAGATAGCACCTCTTACCTTCAAAGATACCAAGGCACTTACAAGCAGATCCCCAACTGGTATAAATGGATGTCACTCTTGGGTTCAGTGGAGCTGCACTGATTTCTAGTCTCTAAGGATCTGGCCCAATATATATAAACCCAGAGTTTCCAGTTCTTCAAGTGTCACTGTATCTGATGTTTTTTCTGAAAGCTCCAGCTACTGGAATCAAGTTATTACCGGAGAGCCTCTGCTTTTATTTAAAAAAAGTAAGCTTCTAGCCTTCATGGTTGTGGAAGAAAGTTGGAAAACGTTGAACCCTAAAGTCTTCAACTCCAGAAGGCAAATAAAAAGAACTGAAAATATATTATTTTAATATCTTGTGATTTTTAAGCCAATTTCAAGATTTTTGGTGTCATGATTCATAATTGTTAAACATTTGGGGTTGGTAATCCTGTAAACCAATGGTTTTCAACCTGTGGTCTGCACACCCCCAGAGGTCTGCAGAGAATGTAGAAGGGGTCCGCGAAGAGTTGTTGTTACCATAAAACAGTATTTTTCACCCTTTGGTCCAGGGACTCCTGGGGGTCCACAGATTATATCTAAGATTTCCAAGAGGGTCCACACTTCCATTTGAAATTTTTTAGGGGTTCACAAATGAAAAAAGGTTGAAAGCCACTGCTGTAAATCACTTCATCACTGCATTGCAGCTGCTTCTAGGGTGGGACTCTGCTGAATATTCGACAGCTGCAGTGCACAACTGTTCAGGGAAGCAAAAGAAGAATACTACTATGTCTGACTGAGATTGTAGGCAGAATGTGGTGATGACCCTTGCTGGAATTTGGGGATATCAAGGCTAAAATCCATGCCATGGGTTCCATTTACTTTAAGGTTTTATACAGCCACTCATCGTTACGTAATCTGAGTTCTTCCCACATAAAATCAATAGCAATGGTGAAATGCCTAGTCACAGAGTCTGGCACTTCTCCTTTTACAGAGTCAAAACTCTGCTTGGGATAGGGTTTTTATTTTGGAATTTTGTTTTTTGAGTTGATGGGGCTTAAGGGTAGTCAGTGTATTTTGTATCAACAACGGTACAGAATACAGGGGTGTTTTTTCGGGGATAGATTTAACATGTAAGATCTGATGAGATACTCTAGCATGGATCAGACTATGGGGAGCGAAGTAGACTGTAAGATTTCTCTACTGTCTGGTTTGTAGTTGGCAGACTCAACATGTTCTCTAACCAAGTAGTTAATTACGGTACTTCTTGTGCTGTATGTGACTTTCAAACTTTTGATAATTCCTTGGTGGCTCCTTTTAGCCATCAAAATCCAGCCAGTGTGAATCAATATTAGCTTTTAGATCTTCAACAACATGAAAAAATATTCCAAAAACTATGTCTCCTTATTGATTCCTCTGACTGTCTTTTGAACTATAGAGGTTTAAGAAGCATTATTTTATTTTGAAGGTACTTGTCTCTAAATTCAATATGAACAGAACATTTTCCCAGCAGGATCTCCCATTAATACCCATGTCTCTGATACCAGTGGCCTGAGGTTTTCTTATCTGATTTAATTCTAGGCAGAAGAAAAAGCAAACAAACAATATTTAATTGCTAAAGATATAAAGTAAATGCCTGAAGTGGTAGCTTTCACTTAGGTTATTGGAATAACATAAGCAATTTATGTTCACAGAATGATAGAAATGAGAAATGGAAAAGATCAGTTGTAACATCTCAATTTATGCTCATGACATGGACAGTGGGTATAATAGGCCAGGGAAAGCTAAGCTTCCTGGCTTCAACCATGCTCCACCCAGTCCCACAAGCTTGTACGAGTTCAGCTCCGGCTGGAGGCCAGCAGCCAGGTGCTGGCGCTGAGGCTGGCCAGTGACCCAGTGCTGGGGCCAGGCTGACACTGGGAGGAGCCATTGGCCTGGTGCTCTTCTTGGGACTGAGGGTAGTGGGAGGCCTGGGACGGTTCTGCCAGGGTCTTCCAGCGGGGGGAGGGCACTTGGATCTCTGGTGGACAAGGGGTGCTTCGGGCTCTGGTTGCAGGGGGCACATGGGGCCCCAGCAAACAGGGCGGGGCCATGTGTCTAGCCTCCCCCAATGCAGGGGTGGGGGGAAGGATCACATGCCTCATCACCAGAGCTAGGTGACTACTGCAAAATATTCCCAGCAAATATTCAGTTCAAATTTTCCAACAAGTTAACTTCATCTGTGTCTCACTGAGTGAAATTCACCCCTGTACAGGGCACCAGCACAAAGCCTGGGACCTACCACTTACATCCCACACAAGCCCATGGGGATGAGCTCTTAGTTTTGCAAACTAAATGTTTTCTTAACATTTTTTTAATGGCATTGCCTAGAGCATTATTGTTAAAGAGAAAGGAAATTTCATTAGCTGGAAATATTTGGCTAAACACCTACAGAATGTCCCACCTGCGTGCACCTGCGAAGCAAATGCTCCTGTGAGGCACCACCTCTGTCACGGTGTTCAGTGAAGCAAAGGACTCTGTGGATCCCTGCCTCACTTACCATGCTCCACTGCTCAATAAGGCAAGGGCTTCTGTGGATGACCCATTGAATATCCAGCTTGTATCAATTATAGCTCTGTGTTAGGCAAAAGTACATCTATTATCATGTTATTCAGTGTTACTCTTCCATTGATACAACAGAAGTTTCCAGGCTCTTACTGGAAGTGGAGTACAGTCTACTTACCACATCCTAGGCTTAATTATACCTGGGACTTACTCCTCAATAGCTGATTATGCCAAAATGCCAAATGATCCTTGATTCCTTCCTGAAGACTGGAAGAAAACAGATGCAAACCCTTCAGCTATGAATCTTGGCACTGAAAGTAGCAGCCTTTATATGTATTTGGTTGGGGATGGGGGGTTGGCAAAGAGAGCAAAATAGCTTCAGCTCCTATTTCCATTTTAAAATGAAGTTTGCCATCAAACAGCACGATAGGATTAATCAAGGTGTTTGGCTTGTACTGCAGAGCAGTATAAATCCAACATGCATATTCTGGAGTGCAAAGAACCAGGCATACATCTCATTAATAAATACTTTCTTCCTTATGCCCAAGAGTAAAAACCTAAAAGAAGCCAGGCCCTTCTGCTATTGACTTGATTTGTTTTAATTTACAAGGTATTGATTTGCAACTATCATACATTCTCCCAATTCTCTTGATCATTTGCAGAATAACACAGCTGCATAGGAATGAACTTACTGCTCCTTTTGTTGTAGCATCAAGGAATAGGTCTGATCTTTCTGATTATATGGTATCTTATTGCTGATGGAGAGGGTTTAAACTGCTGCTACCTCTACTATTGCTAATAGTTTGTATTACAGTAGCACTTAGAGGCCCTGCCGGAGATCATCAGGACCTTATAGTGTTAGATGCTATACAAACATATAGTAAGACAAATGTATAGTCCCTCTCCCAAGGAGCATACAGATTAACGTTAGATGTTAATGATGATACTAATGGGGACTCAGACTAACCTCTGTGACACTAGTTCAAAGTCAGTGCAGGAGAGTAAGTAACCCAAAGTTGTTACCATCTAATGACTATTTGAAGGCTTGACTGAAGTAAATCAGGTGGTCTCAGTCCAATTCCCAGTGGGCGCTTGTCCCCAACACAAGCATTGTTGTTAAAGGCCAGATTTTCAGTAGCGCTCAGGGTCAGTTTTTCAAGTGCTTTACACTCACAGACAAGGTCAGATTTTCCAAAGAACTCAGCAGTCTGGGTAAATGGGAGCTGAGCTCTTTGGAAAATCTGGCCCCGATGGTCGCCATTGCTGACAGACTCAGCAGTGAGGCTCATAACTGACTGAGCAATGGAGATGTGACTGGGGTCCTAGGGGGGAACCAACTATGGTCACTCAGGGTGAACTGAAAAGAATGGGGCAGACAATCCCCATAAAGCTGGTGGATATTCCAATACTTAGATTTACCAAGACAGCATAAAACAGCTTCTTTATTACCTTACTGGTTACTGAGCAGTCCAAACAACACAGTTCCCTTAAAGTGATCCAGCCTCAGGCCTCTGTCCAGGTACCCACGTCAAATACGATGAAAATTTCTGTAAATCTTATTTCATCATATACAAGAAAAGGTTCTACCAATCCCAAAGGATCGGACACATTGCTTCCCAGGTTAATGAATGTTTCAGATCTTACCCAAATACAAGCTACAGCCAATTCTTATTAAAATTAAAATTAATTAAAATGTATTAAAAAAGAAAGAGAGTATGGTTAAAAGATCAATATACATACAAACATGAGTTCAGTTCTTGCGGTTCAGATTCATAGTATAAATAGTGAGCTTTGTAGTTGCAATGATTTCCTTCGGAATTCAGTTCATAGTCCAATGTCCAAATATCATATTCAGGGTGTACCAGCATAACTTGGACCTCAGTCTTGTGACTCAGACTTCCCCTGATGAAGCCTAAGCAGATCTGAGATGACAGAATCAGGACTCAAGGATCTTTTATACAATTTCATGTCCTCTTTGACAAGTTGGGATTTCCTCAGGGGAACAAAAGTAGTTAGGATGACTTTGAAAGAGGTCCATCACCGGTACTTAGCTATATGAATTAACATAAGGCTATTTGCTTTTTCCTCCACCATTCATAGTACATTTCAAAGAGAGATGAGTACTGAGATATCCTGTGTTTACAATTCATTTAAATGATATCAGAACACAGCATAGAGAGGGACTGTTGATTACATTGTTGACTATACTCATACATATGTAAATACACAAAAAACATGTCTTTTGAGGGTTATTTATTTTGCAGGCCATTTAACCCTTTCTAGACATGCATCACAGGAGACAACACACCTTTTTGTGTCTGTAAGTGATCCTTCTTGATCAGGTCTGAGGCATGTTCGCTGTTTGTCCACTAGTCTCTGGGGCCATCAGTCACCTTTCCCTATCTGTAAATGAACAGTTCCATCAGTTAGGGTTGCACTGGAGCTACTGCTCACATAGCTGCTCTGGGCAATTGGGGGTGGGGTGGCGGAGATGACTAAGTATTCCCCCACCCTGTAGTCCATACAGAGTCTGCCCAACATGATTGCCCCTGCACTTGAAAATTATAGTGACTGCTTCCCTCAGGCAAATCTCCTTGGAAAGGGAGTGGGTGAGGACAGTGTGTTCTCAGAGCCATAGCTCACTACCTCTAAGCATTGGATGATTGTATAGAGGGGAGGTATGTTATGCCCCTTAAAAGAGTCTAGTAAATTCCTCCCCCTTAGTGCAAACAGGGAGTTCTGGGAGGCCCCTTGGGGTAATGGGCCTGTGTGTGACCATTTACAAGCCTGCACCTAACAGACAATTTAGCTCATATAGCACTGCAGACATTATGATGTTGTTTCTCTTGGTGTTTGTCTATTTTAACTCATAATTTTTTTAAGAACTGTAGTTACAGTGCAGGAGCCAAAGCATCCTCCCTGCCCTACAGCAAAGGAATGTCTTTCTTTATGGAAAACGCAGTGCTGTTCAGTGCCATTTGCCCTGCAGGGAAGGAAATCTCATGCATCTCAAGCAGAATTTTAAGAGTCTGGGGTGAAATCCTGACACCCATTGAAGTCAAGGGGAGTTTTGTCTCCCCTGTCAGCATTTCCATTTGTGGCTGAAAAGAAGAAGGGTTAGTGAAATTCCTTGGTCAGTGTGTGTTATAAGCCCCATGCAATACCCAATCTACACTCTGTTACAGCTGTCCCACCTACAGATGCTGGTTCTTTAGCTCAAGCTGTTGCATCTCATGCTTTTTAGCTCTCAAAGTCCCTGGTTCAATTGCTGGTGTTGGCCAAGACAGCAAACTCACATTAGAATTGCATGGACATTTTAAATGTGAATGGGAAAGTAAAGCCAACCACACACTTTTCTGAACTCTCTTCCCCACAAGGTTCGGCTCGGGTTCAGCTCAAGAGACAGGAGGCGGTATGTTCACATGCATCTGATTTTATTCTAACCTGTTTGCTCATCCTTGATTCTCACAGCTGTAAGGAGTGAACTCAATAGAGTGTCTCTGTAATGAAGAAAATTTGCTATTGGTGAAGTCCAGGCTTGCTCACTTCACAGCAGCCTGGGGCTAAACATGTTCCAAGCTACAACACCACCTCATCCTTTGGAAGACTTCTCTATCACGTGGCCTTGGTGTTGTTCACCCAGAATAAAAGAAGACACCATTTTATAAATCCCTTAGATTTATGGGCCAGCATGTCAAACACCCAGATACTGTTGTACCTCCCACTTCCCACTCATCTCATTCTCCTTCATTCTCTTCTCCTCTTTCTTGCCCTGTCATAACCTATTCCCAGATTTGGACCTTAGTGTCCAAAATATGGGGGTTAGCATGAAAACCTCCAAGCTTAGTTACCAGTAAAGCTGCCACCACCCAAAAAATTAGAGTGTTTTGGGGTACTCTGGTCCCCCCAAAAACCTTCCCTGGGGACCCCAAGACCCAAATTCCTTGAGTCTCACAACAAAGGGGAATAAACCATTTCCCTTCCCTTCTCCCTTCCAGGTGTTCCCCACCCGGGTTCCTGGAGAGATACACAGAAGCAAGCTCCGTGAATTTAAACAGAGGGACTCCACCCTCTCTATTTCCAGTCCTGAAAACACAAGGAGAGAGAGCCAATCTCTCCCCCACCCCCCTCCTTCACCCACAGGGAATGCAAAGTCAGGCTAGTAAATCTAACACACACAGATTTCCCCCTGACTTCTTCCTCCCACCAATTCCCTGGTGAGCACAGACTCAATTCCCTGGAGTTCCCCACTAAAGAAAAACTCCAACAGGTCTTAAAAAGAAAGCTTTATATAAAAAGAAGAAAAAGTACATAAAAATGGTCTCTCTGTATTAAGGTGACAAATACAGGGTCAATTGCTTAAAAGAAATATGAATAAACAGCCTTATTCAAAAAGAATACAATTCAAAACATTCCAGCAACTACACACATGTAAATACAAAAGAAAACCATATAAACCTTACTGCCTTACTATATTTGTACTTACAACTTGGAAACAGAAGATTAGAAAGCAAGAGACAGAAATCCTTCCCATAGCCGAGAGGGACAGATACAAGACCAGAACAAAGGACTCCCACACAAACTTCCCTCCACCCAGATTTGAAAAAGTCTTGTTTTCTGATTGGTCCTCTGGTCAGGTGTTTCAGGTTACTTCTTTCCACGTGTAAGAGACATTAACCCTTAGCTATCTGTTTATGACACTCCCCCCAAATTGCAGACAGTGGGGAAGCTCAGTGGCGGCGATTTCCTTCTAGAACTTTAAAATAAACAGATTAGTACAACACATGCACCTTTACATATACCACTAAGTATATAACTAACAGACTTCTACATTTTAAGAACACTTTTTAACTACTGGATTTTGGGAAACTCTCATGTGAGAGAGCATCAGCTACTTTGTTAGAAGCTCTTGAAATGTGCTGAATTTCAAAATCAAAATCTTGGAGAGCTAAACTCCAACGAAGAAGTTTCTTCTTGTTCCCCTTGGCAGTATGAAGCCACTTTAGCGCAGCATGGTCAGTTTGTAGCTGGAACCGCCGTTCCCAAACATATGGGCGTACACAATGGCATAGCATTCCTTTTCACTGACTGACCAGTGACTTTTCCTCTCAGACAGTTTCTTGCTGAGAAACACGACAGGATGGAAGTTGTGATCCGTTGCTTTCTGCATGAGAACTGCTCCTATACCACGCTCAGATGCATCCGTGGTTACTAGGAATGGCTTGTCAAAGTCCGGGGCCCTGAGCACAGGGTCAGTCATGAGCGTTGCCTTAAGTTGGGTAAAGGCCTGTTGACACTCATAGGTCCACTTAACTGCATTTGGCTGGGTATTTTTGGTCAGGTCGGTCAGTGGGGCAGCGATTTGGCTGTAGTGTGGTACAAATCGCCTGTAGTACCCGGCCTGGCCTAAGAAGGATTGAACTTGTTTCTTTGACTTTGGGACAGGCCACTTTTGGACAGCATTCACCTTGGCCTGTTGGGGGTTTATGGTTCCTCGACCCACCTGGTGCCCCAGGTAAGTCACTCTGTTTTGGCCTATTTGACACTTTTTGGCCTTAACAGTTAGTCCGGCCTGCCTGATGCGCTCAAAGACCTTTTCCAGGTGTAGTAGGTGTTCGGGCCAGGAGTCTGAAAAAATGGCCACATCATCGAGGTAGGCAACTGCATATTCTCCCAGTCCTGCTAGTAGATCATCTACCAGCCTCTGGAAGGTGGCGGGTGCATTTCGAAGGCCGAAATGAAGGACATTAAATTCATACACCCCCGCATGGGTGACGAATGCTGACCTTTCCTTGGCAGGTTCATCTAGTGATATTTGCCAGTACCCCTTGATTAAGTGTATTGTAGAGATGAACTGGGCACGTCCCAACTTCTCCAATAGCTCATTGGTGCATGGCATTGGATAGTTGTCCGGACGAGTTACCGCATTTAGCTTACGATAGTGCACACAAAAGTGTATTTCCCCATCTGGCTTGGGTACCAGAACCACTGGAGATGCCCATGCACTGGTAGATGAGCGGATTATACCCATCTGTAGCATGTTTTGGATATCCCGTTCTATAGCAGCTTGGGCATGAGGAGACACTCGGTAGGGTGGGGTTCTAATGGGGTGAGCATTACCTGTGTCAATGGAGTGATATGCCCGGTCAGTCCGTCCTGGGGTGGCTGAGAACAATGGGGCGAAGCTAGTGCACAGCTCCTTGATTTGTCGCCACCGCAGACGTTCCAGGGTGGTTGATTGGTTCACCTCTTCCACGCCACTGTCTTTTTTCCTTCGTAGTACACCCAGATGCTGTTGTACCTCCCACTTCCCACTCATCGCATTCTCCTTCATTCTCTCCTCCTCTTTCTTGCCCTCTATTTCCCTTTCCCCATTCTTTCTTTACCCTTTGTTTCTAGTGCCTTCTTTTCCCCTGCGTAATGTTAACAGCAAGCCCCTTATTCACCCCTAGCCTCTGTCAGTTGTTCTACTGGGGAAGCTGTGAGACTGCAGCTGCACTTCCTCTGGGGAGAGTGTGGAAGGCTAGAGCAGACTGCTTGAGCCAAGCCTCGGCAAGTACCCCCCATTCTTTTGGATTATTAGCCACTGACTAGTGCCTTCTTCCAGTGAAAAAAGTGTGCAATTACAGGGTTAAAAGTACACCCAGGCACAGACCCCATGTTCTTTGTGACCCAGCAGCAGGAGGCATAGGGATTTCCAAAGAGACAGTTCCAGAGATGGAGCCGTAAAGTCCTGAGAAATGGAAGCAGGAAAAAAATAACGAGGAAGAACGGAGTCCATTTCCCCGGGAGACGGTATGATCTGTGTATTTCTGCTGCTGGCAGCACAGCGCTGAGGCCAGAGCAGCTGAACTAGCTCTAGGATTCCTCCTACCTTCCTCCTACCATGGCAAAAGTCCCATGACTTGAGTCTCTTACAAGTGGACTTGGCACAGCAGTGAACATCAGACTGGGTGTCTGTGTACATAACATAGCAGTCGATGCATTTTAGCATATTAAAATCATTTAGATTAGCTCAGACCATGTAAGCAAAAATCTTGAATTGGTAAGAGTTGGTACTAAATCAGTGGATCTCAGGCTTCTCCATGTCACAATTCCATGTTCAAACAGAAAAAAAAAACCCAAAAAACAAAACACATTTTGGTATCCCTCCCTGCATTTAGCTTTTAAGAAAGTGAGGGTGACTTCCTGAAACCTAGTTGCCATGCCCAGATGAGGACTAGATGATCTAAAAGGCATACTGTACTCCAATGTCCTGACATGGCCTTTGTAACAATGAAAGTAGAGAATGCATCCTGGGTTTTACACAACAAGTGTATGAGGAAACAAGACAAACTGGGAAGTGATAGCTAGTTTTGTAAAGCTATGTAGCCCCTTTATGTTGTATTCTAATAAAGCTGCTCATTCTTTATGGGTGACATACATCTGCACACCACTTTAGTCCTGAGGCCTATGTAATACCTACTGACAATTTAAAGGCCTTATGTGTGATGGTGTGACGCTATCCAGTGGAACTCAGGGTTGTGTGGCATCTCCCCACCACCTTTGTCTGTGGAGCAATTCCCTGAATCCACCAACCTCTGTCAGCACTAGCACTACAGTCCAGGTCTCTGCAGGGTTCGCTCTCTGTGTGCAGGTAGTAATAGGCACACACCAATCCCTGAGTCCTCAGAGCATTCCCTGCAGTATCCAGCCCTTTACCCATCAAACACTCACAGAACTACCAGGCCTGCTGTTTCCCAAAGAACAGGACACGCCAGCTTGTGAGATGCAGCTCAGGACAAGCATTTTGCTGAACATGCAGCACTCAGATATATTTATACAGAAAACAAGAATAAGTTGATTATCAAAGAACAGAGATTGAAGTATTAATGAGTAAGAAAATTGGAAACAAATGCTTATATATAAAATTAAATCATAACACACTTTCTAGAAACTAAACTTAACTCGCAGATTAACCATTGTCTATATAAAGAAATTTTCATCTCATCTGAAGTTCTCTTTAGTGTTTTCAACCAAGGGTGGCTGAGACCCCTTTAAGCATGAAGCAAGAACTTCTGTCTTTTTACTTCCTCAGAGGAAAGTGTCTGGGCATCCCCTTAGTCTCCCCAAATATAATCCAGCAAACCTCCCAAGTGCACCCACCAGATGAGGTTTTCCTTCCCCTGCTGTTTCTCTGTGTTGCTCATTCCTCTCTCTGAAGTTTTTACAATCCTTCATTTACATTCAGTTCAGACTGGTGATATGAAGCCCTTTGTGAATGAGATAATACTCAATTTACATGTGAACAGATAGGTTAATAAACCTCTCTTGTCTGCCAGAAAACTTGTTTATCACCTTTTGCTGGTGACCTGTATCTATAGACGTTAAGAACATATGTTCAGCATATGTACATAACTCCTTACATAGCATCTGTACATACATTTCACAAGGATTTTGATGCCCACAATGACAAAAGCTTTTACTCAAGACTTCACCTGACACTCATTGGTGCACTAGAATTTACTCACCAGATCCATGAGATACCTGTAACCCCTCTGCATTCCCTTGCCAGCTAGCATTAAGAGGCTCTTTGGTCACAGATGGTTGCTATCTCAGCTTTGTAAAGTGATTTGAACTCCATGGATGAAACAGTACTTCAGAAGAGATAAGTGTTAACATTGAGTAATACACAAGGGATTGAACTGGAGACCTCCTAAGCTAAAAGCAGGTGCTGCTACAGCCTGAATGAAAGAATCAAAAGCCCTTCAGCTAGGGCTGTCCCAGATTCATAGCCTCAGTGGTTCAGGCACAGACGCAGCCCTGAAACACCCACCCACGAGTGAGTTACAGTAGCCCTGGTTAATTTTACCCCTCCTGGATATTAAGGCAAAGTGCAATAGCTCCTAGCATGCAGAATTCCAAGATACAACATTTACCACAAAGCAAGTTCCCAGGCCTTGCCAGTGGAAGCCAGTGGACACCTTCTTGGCTCTTCCCCTTTGCAAGTAATTCACTGCATATTCAGCATTTCATCGAGTGGCTCCTCTGACAGTTAATTAAAAGACAAGCTGTAGGCAGATAGTGAGCACAGATCATTAGTTTGTCTATGGGTTAAGAATGAAAGATCATGCTGGCCATGCAAAATTAGCACCAGATGCCCGAGCAAATCTCCAAGCAGAAAAAGCTTATGTCCTCTGGCAGCAGGTCTCCTCTGCTGTCAAGTCCATTGCTGTGCTATAATCTAGTCAATAGTAACAGTGCTGATCAACAATGTAAAGCAGCATGAGAGATAACACATCGGATACCAAACCACTTGCAAGATTTTCACTGGCTTCCTAGATCAAAGCAAAATTTATTGTATTATGTTAAAATAAAGTGAGTTTGGTGCTGCTGAGTGGTGCCAGATAAAGAGACCTGCAGGTAGAAGTTTCTATCCACAGAACAGCTAAAGTGTGGCCAGTGACAGCATCTGATTCCACCAAACCAGGTGGCCAATGATGCTAAAATTAAAATAATACTCATACCAATACCCAGCTCTTATATAGCACTTTTTATCAGCAAATTTCACAGTGCTTCACAAAGGAGGCTAGTATCATTATCCCCAGTTTACAGATGGGGAAACTGAGGCCCTGAACATGGATATGACTTGCCCAAGGTCATCCAGCAGGGCCAGTGCCAGAGCCAGGAATAGGACATCTTTGTGCTTTGTTCCATGTTGCCCACATGCCTGGAAGGATCTCCCTGTAAACACCAGCAAAGCTGCCTCATTCAAATCCTTTCTTACAACCTGCTTTGCCAGGTTGCCTACAAAAACTTGAAAGTGGTGGAGCAATGGGTGTGCTGATACTAGTGCTGATCCTGATGAGGAACGCTATTTCCTTGTGCTCCCTTGTTGATCTGTCTGTACCCATCTGTTGTTTCTTGTCTTAGACTGTAAGCTCTTTAGGACAGGGTCTGTCTTTTTGTTCTGTTCAGTGCCTAGGTCAATGGGGGCCTGGTCCATAGCTCCTCAGTGCTATGAAAAGATAAATAATACATAATAAAAACAACATAATTGCCCACCAATATGTTTCAGTGCTGCCCTGGGAGAGACCACCTCTAGGGGTAAGATTGGAGTTCAGTTTCCAGGACCTTTCAAGTGTTGGTGGTATAAACGATTCTATGTTTTTCCCTGCCAAAAGCAATCTTCAGCGATGCAATAGCTGGGTCCACCAGAAGTGTCATACTGCTGACACCCCTATGTGTACTAGTAAAAAATGCAGTGGCCATACAGAATGAAGTGGAACAGTCTCTGTGTCCTTTGGTCAAAGTAGAGGGATAACAACAAACTAGCAAAAAGACATACAAGTGAACAAAAGGGGGTCACGTTGTTATGGCAAACTTAAAGAAAAATAAAACCTTAGGAAAGAGAAAGATAGGGTGTTGTTGTAACTGCTGTTCTTATGCCTGAAAATTCAGCTAGCTGACTGGAAAAAAACACAACAAAAGAAAAGAAAGCTTTCAACAGCTTGGATGAGTTAAAAGAGTCGATAAGTGATGGATTTCTGTGACCTGAGAAAGAAATAACCCAAGGAAAGAGCCTGGCTGAGTATCTACTAGGCAGCTGAGAAAGCAAAAAGCAGCAAAGTATTTTCATTGGTACTTTTCATAGGGGGAAATATCACCATATGGGCAAAGAGATGATAGAGAAAGATTAGATAGGGGCTAATATGGGGAAAAACTGCTGGAACACTTTTGTAACTAATACAATAGAAGGTGATAAGAAAAGAAACAGATTTGAGTTACACCGGCTTAAAACTAGAACAGTACAGGGGTGAATCACACCTGCATGCAGTCTTTTGACTATATGTGAAGGGAAAGTATATAGGGTCACAGCCACAGCTAAGAGGGGACTACAAGAGAGTTAGTTATGGCTCCCCCATCCTGGGTCCCTCACCTAAGCCAGCTCTGGCCCTGGTCCCAGAGTAGCCAAAAAGATGTTTTGTTTCATTGGCTGGTTGATTGGCTATGGCACCAAGGGACCATCTGTTAATTAGGGATCAAAGAAGTACACTGCACTCTAACCAAACCCTTCTGTCAGGACAGATGCTTTATATCATGGTTAGGGAGTGCAGGGTTGGAGCAGCTCAGCCAACTCTGTGACTGCTGGGGACTTTCCCATGTTTGGTGAATTGTCAGCTGTGTCCTTGCAGCTGCTTTTTGTGCCACCTGAAAGATACAAAGGGAACAGAACTAGGGACCAGCATCTGGCCCATAGGCACTGATTCTCCCATGCCTTGCAGTTTGTGTAGTCAATTACACCTGTGCAAAGTGGGTGTAAAATGCTGCCGAATCAGAATTCCTCAGTGTAAATGATTATGTAAAGTGCAAGGCAGGGGAGGATCAGGCTCATTGTTAGTATCTTAGTGACCCCAAATGTTCCATCATCAAAACGTTAAGAAAAAAAGATGTAAATTGATTAAAAGACACTTGATGTAAGAGACACTGATAATAGCTTATGTGCCAAATTCTCAGTTGGTGCAAATCAATGTAGCTCTATGGAAGTTAGTGTTGCTATTCTGATTTGTATCAGCTGAAGATCTGGTCTGAACTGTTTAAATTTCATCAGAAGAAACAAAAAACCCAACTGAACCTTTGATACTATTCTTAGCAGAGCTAAGAAAGATGGCAGAGAGTTGCCAGTTTTTGACAATTTTTAGAGGCAGCTTTATGGGACAGATTTGTATGTGGGATACATTCATCTGCAACACAAAGGGAGCTACTAGCAAAAGCAGACCTTACACCAAGCAAGGCTGTGAACACAGCTGTCAAACATAAGATTGCTGAGAAACAAGCAAATGATTTAAAAATGTGCAGTGCCCCAATTCACAAGATAAACCCAAAGCAATTATGTTTTCACTGTGGTAAACACAACTACTCAGTTGAGGTATGCTATTATAAAAATACAAAATGTCACATATGCCAAGTGCCTGGGCACATTATCTGGACATGTGGGAAGGAAAACAGCCTGGAAAAAAAAAACATGAACACAAGCTATGAAGAAGAAATTAAATACAGGAAAAATATGGATAATAGCAAACAGAGATAGCCAGTGACAGTGAGCGGAAATCGCTGCTGAGGGAAGTGATCCAGAACAGAGCAATTAGTTGTCAGTTGATACAGTGAAAGATGGGGAAATCAAAAGAACATCCAGAAATTTACTGGATTTGCAATAAAATTAAATGGGACCAAGATCCTCAGCTGGTGCAAATTGGCACAGTGCCACTGATCTCAATGGAGCTAGGTGGGTTTACAGCAGCTGAGGATCTGACAAGTTGCCTGGAAATGTAACTACACTAGGTTTTAAAAAGAATCCATGGAAACCATCCAGGTATGGTTTGTATTAGAGCTACAGCTAATGAGCATGCTTGGCAGCAAGATACTGAATAATAAGGCCATGTCTACATCTAAAATTTTGCAGCGCTGGTTGTTACAGCTGTATTAGTACAGCTGTATAGGGCCAGCACTGCAGAGTGGCCACACTTACAGCAACCAGCGCTGCAAGTGGTGTTAGATGTGGCCACACTGCAGCGCTGTTGGGCGGCTTCAAGGGGGGTTCCGGGAACGCGAGAGCAAACCGGGAAAGGAGACCAGCTTCGCCGCGGTTTGCTCTCGCGTTCCCGGAGCCACCCTGCAAACCGCAGGGAAGGAGACCTGCTTGCTCGGGGTTCCGGGAACGAGAGAGCAAGCCGGGGAAGGAGACCAGCTTCGCCGCGGTTTGCTCTCGCGTTCCCGGAGCCACCCTGCAAACCGCAGGGAAGGAGACCTGCTTGCTCGGGGTTCCGGGAACGCGAGAGCAAGCTGGGGAAGGAGACCAGTTTGATTACCAGAGGCTTCCTCCTTCCACGGAGGTCAAGAAAAGTGCTGGTAAGTGTTTACATTGGATTACCAGCGCTGGATCCTCTACACCCGAGACAAAACGGGAGTACGGCCAGCGCTGCAAACAGGGAGTTGCAGCGCTGGTGATGCCCTGCAGATGTGTACACCTTCAAAGTTGCAGCGCTGTAACTCCCTCACCAGCGCTGCAACTTTCTGATGTAGACAAGCCCTAAGATGCCAGCAAGGGCTATTCAAAGGTGCCTAGGAGAGTTGGCTAGGGAAGGCTATGGAGAAACCCAGTCTTAACTGCAAACCTCATCAGTTTGTACAATCAAAGGCTTGTTTTGGATCCCTGGAGATGTTCCCATGAGACCAAGTCCAGACTGAGGTTGCCAGTCTGTTAGGTGACAACTTTCTGATCTTGGTAGGAGCCCATAAGTTAGCCATGTGTCCTTCCTTAATGCAGACTGTGCCATTTAAGCTTCATTTTTTGATTACCTGAAGAATTAATATCTAATAATATACCTGGATTTACATCACCAGAATTCAATAACTTTCTGTAGGTTAATAAAATGTAACATGTTTTATCTGCCCCCTGCCATCTGAGTTCTAATGGGGAAGTCAAATGTTTTGTTAGAACTTTTAAAACTGCCATGAAAACTGTCAAGGGAGATAAACTATCTTTAAAATCAGAAAATAGCTTCTTTCTTGCTATTTTATCAAACAAGACCACATAGTGTAGTTCTTCAAAATGTACGTGGGCTGAACGACTAATAAGGAGACATTTATGTGCAAGACTGGAAGCTACATGACCTGATTTGGATAAAGTATGCTATATAAAAAAAATAACTATTCCACGAGGGAACAAAATGAAGCATGTAGAAGTTGGAGATCTAGTACTGGCTTGCGGCTACAAGAGTGGAAAAGAAATGCAGATATCATCCTGCAAGAAAGGAAGCCCATATTGGTCCAGGTAGAAGTTCTTGCTTAAAAATATTGAGCAGCTTTAGACCAGCTCCCTTCACCAGTGGGGTAATATGACTTTAGCAGAGAACGGTGGATACAAAGAAACTATTAATACTCTTGTTCTCCCTCAAGATGCCTTTTTCTCACTGGCTTCTGTTTCACATAAAAGAAAATGTACCCCCTCCTGATGAAAGTGCAGACAAAGGAAATCTAAGACACAGGGCCAATGTCTGCTCTTAATTTACCCACTGAAATCCAGATTTTAACTGGTCTAAATGAAAATAGACTCTTGCCCATTGATTTAAAGGGGTTCCCACACACAGTAACTGCTATTTTATCAGAGTTCAAAGTGCTTCACAATCTTTAATGCATTATTATCTGCTTGATGGATGTGGAACTGAGGCACAGAGAGATGAAGTGACATGCATAAGCCTGTTCAGCAAGTCTGTCATGGAGAAAGACTTGAGCCCACAGCTATTGTGGCCTAGGCTAGTACACTAACCTATAGACCATCGTTCCTCCACCAGAATCACAGGATGTTGAAATACCACCCCAGTTGTCTCACAAAAGAGACTGTTCACAGTTTTCCACATCCAGAAAGCACGTCAGGTTATGTTCAAGATGTAAACATAGAGTAAGCGTATATTGAGCAGAGTCAGACAGTGGCAAGAGTGGGTATGTCTACACTGCGATTCAAAACCTGCGGCTGGCCCATGTCAGCTGACCCTGGCTCAGGCTAAGGGGATGTTTAATTACAGTATAGACATTCAGGCTCAGACTGCAGCTTGAGTTCTGGGACCGTCCCTGCTTATAGGGATCTAGCACTGACCTCCAGCGCTAGCACAAACATCTGCAATGCAATTCAACAGCTCCTGACCCTGAGCCCTGCAACCCCAAGTCACCTGGCATTGGCTAGCCATAGGTTTTTAATTGCAGTGTAGACATAGCCACCAAGTCTGAGCCTGCACACACCCATCTCGGTAGTTATCAGACCAATTCTAGTAATAAATTCTTTCTTGGTATCCAAAATACTGAAGCTGCCTAATTGCATTGTGGGCTTCCTCAAAGGAACATCACCCATAGCCGGGAATGATCAGTTCCTATTGTCTAGCCTGAACGAAACAACTTTAGTATATTCTCTTGAGCCATCAGTTTACCCATAAACAAATCTAGTGTTCTCCTGTGAACCATTGTTCTTCCCGTATAACCCCCCCACCTATGCTCAAGTAAGTTTTCTGATGCCTGGATTCAAAATCTGCATTAGTTCCATTTGGACTTCATCTTCTCCTGACTGATCATGCTGGGGGCTCTGCCTGTCTGCAGCACTCCAGACCCTCAGCTACCACCACTACCTGGGACCCCTGATCGATTCAAGCTTCACAGATAGGTGAGAACCCATCTCTCTCTCTCTCTCTCTCTCTCTCTCTGTACAGCCTTCTGACCTTGACTTGTGTGATCAGTTATAGTTTTCTAAACTTGACTTTTATAATCAAATTTAAGTTAGATTTACTATTATAACTGTTTTGTCTGTTTGTTTCCCCTTGTATGGTTATTACCTGGCAATAAATAACTTTCATGGTTAAGCTGGTTGCTTCTCTCTCTCTCTCTTTCCCCCTCTTTTGGCTTCCCCATTCTCTCTGCAGCAATGCTCCTCCTATATAAGCTAAAGATCACTGCAGCACCCAAAAATCCTGTGGGGTTTGCTCATCAAGTGGGTTACTACCAGAACAATTGTAACATGAATGTGGGGATAGGAATGTGCTGAACCTGGGGCATATGGGGGTGGCAGCTTGGAAGTGCTGCTCAACCCAGCCTGAGTTGGGACATATAAGGGGTCAGCTTGGAAGTTCTGATTAACCTGGTCCTCTCAGACATGGTCTGTTAATGTGCGTGTGTGTTCATCTGATTCTGGGGCTGGAGGAACCCAGCCCTGGGGAACCTAGGGCAGGATAGCTCCATTGGGAGGGAACTTGCAGCAGGGAGAAGCAGAGCTCCGTATGAAAACACAAGTGACACAAGGAGTACATAGATGGAATTACAGAAACTCCCCTCAAAAGAATAACCCTAATAAATAAGCATACCTCAAAGTAACAGGCAAATCTGGTAACAGAGGGGGAGGGTCTCAGAGCCTGGGCTTCAACCCAAACCCAAACAACAATACTGCAATTTTTGGCCCCAAAGCCCCAGCCCTGCAAGCTCAAGTAAAGTAATTTGGGCTCGAAGACTCGATGCTGCAGGGTTTTTATCACAGTGTAGACAGCCAGAGTGGCCTGTCCTTTAAGGCCCAGAAGCTTAGGGCCAGCCAAATCATTACTCAGATGCAGCTGAGAAGGGGACAAGTGTACCCTATAAATAGCTGTGGTAAAGGGGAGGGAGTGTAGAGAGATGCTGTATGAAGGGACAATCTCTTGTAATGGTTGCTGGTGTGGGGAGAATCCAAGTGGGAAGCCCTGGGAGATGTGGCTGGATAGAAAGTCCCAGCTGGATGTTTTTTTCTTTTATGAATTTGTTGCCTTTTTGGACAATAAATGGATGCTGGAGGGAGGGGCTAAAGACTGAGTTAGATGTGGCTAAGAATTCCCCAGGCTTGTGAGGAACGCTGCCAGCTTACATGTGGTGGAGTGTACAGATATGATGATCGCTCTTGAAATAAGGGAAGAGTGAGACCGGTTGGAGCTTTGAAGGGGGAAAAAAAAGACAGAGCTGAAGTGTGTGGAAGCCTTCTTTGGTGAAGAAAGATGTGCCCTCCCAAGCTGCTATATGGAGGGCAGTCATGGTCACCAGATATCCTATGCCAGCTTACGGAGGCGATCAGGCTGGCAAAACAGATCCATGTAGTCCTCCAGCAGTTCCTCAAGAACCAACAAAACCAGTGGGAACTACAGTTGGATCTGTAGAAGTCACTGTCCTAGATAGAGGAACAGCAACGGGACCTACAAGAGATCCTGTGCAAGAAAACAGTCAGAGTCAATGGGGACTGGGTATGAGACATGTATATGTGGCCATAAGTCTAGGTGAGGGTGTATTGTGCCTGGGGGCAAAGAGGGCATATGAGAAGAATGTGACCTTAAATGAAACGTTATACGAAGACTGGCTTGAGAGGACAGAGCACTGGAAAAACTGTAACTGGAACTCACAGGAAGAGGCGGAGGGCCTGGGTTCCCCTATAGGCACACTGAGAAATGGGGTGCAAAGGCCCCAGAGGTCAGAGGTGGAAGCACTAGTGAGCCTGGAATTGGCGGGATGCTATAGGACTTTTGTTGGTTGGCCTGTTTGCCCCCCCTGGAAGGGGGAGTGGCTATAAGTGACCTGGCCAGAGAGCTGAGCAGATCACTGCAGGGCCAGAGTGACTGTTGGCAGGGAATGCAAGATGAGGAGAGTCTGCTATGCCATGCTGAGCCTTGAGGGAGTGTGCCATCTGGTGAGTCATTCTTCTACATTTCCCTGCACCCCACTGATCTCTGGCTGCAATAACAGCCCCTTGGGTGCCGTTGGCAGCTGGCAGAAGTTAAAGTCGTCACCAGGCTGCTCTAACCTGTGCTGGGGGGCCAGTCTAATGCAAAATGGATCCAGGGTTGGGGGGACACAGAAGTCACTTTTATGAGCCCCTCTTTTCTATTCTACCTCAGCTACACTGAGCACTACTGGGCCACAACTGAGCATGTGGCTCATGGTTTGGAATTTAAAACATTGCTCAAAAGTGATTTACGGGGATATGTCTTGATGACCGTTATATAATGCTGTGGAATATGGGCATTTAGATAGTATTTTTGTCATTTAAAAGACATTTCTGATATTTATTTTAAAGGATAAGGGGAGTGCTATGAATAACAATAGCTGTCTCATCCCCAAAGCAATGCTGATCTGGTTAGAATTGTAGGTCTACTTTGGCCATGTAATACTGCTGTGACCATATTAAACAATCTTCATTCTGTGTTCCTGGGACCTCCCCTGGCCTATCGACTTGGGCGGCTCTATGTTCTTTGCTGCCCCAAGCACGGCAGTCAGGCAGTCTTCAGCAGCGTTTCTGCGGGAGGTCCGCCGGTCACGCGGATTCGGCGGCAGTTCTGCAGGTGATCTTCTGGTCCCGCACCTTCGGCGTACCCACCACCGAATTGCCACTGAAACCACGGGACCAGCGAACCTCCTGCAGAAACGCCACCGAAGGCTGCTGCCCTCACAGCAACCAACAACCCGCCCCCCGTGGCTTGCCGTGCTGGTGCCTGGAGCCTCCCCTGCCTGTCCACTGTCAGTCCGCAACACTTGGACTCTGCTGAGATAGGAAAGGGAAGCCAGGAATTGTCATTCATAACAGTGGACTTTGCCTGCCCCTCCATTTCCACACAGCACTGAAAGTTCTGGTTTCACTCAGAAACAGAATTCACAAATGATCACAAGGGAGGCTGGTTTAGTGGTAGTTCTGACGTACAGTCTGGAAGGACTGGAAGCCTCATGATATCTAGCCATTACCCAAAATGAAAGGGCACAAAAAATACCAAAAGAGGTAAATTCTGATATTTCAACATTTGTTTCTGTTCCCAGTCAGGGATGAAAAGGTGAAATATCAAAATTTTTTCAGAATGGAATATTACAAACCACTTTGATTTGGAAGTGCTGCAGTATTTCATTTTGACACAGTTCATTGAACCAAAACATTCTGATATTCATGAACCAAAACGTTTTGTTGAACTGACCCAACACATTTTATTTCCAGTCAGTTCAGCATTAGACTGCATTCCCCATTGTGAGGCATTGCTTCTTAGGAGTTGTAGGTCAGAAGACTAATGCCTCCATTCTCCTCTATGAGCCAAGCTCCCTTGCTGGACTATATGATCTCCTAAGATGCGCATGCAGTCATGCCCCCTGGCATAATACATCTGCTGCACCACACAGCCTATTCAGAGGAATGTCTGCATTGCATTATGGGAGATATAGTCAGTAAGGAACCCAGCCCATAGGTGAGAATGGGGTCCCAAACTAAAACTCCCATGAGGCAATATGCCAAAATAGGCAAATGCATTTTAGTGTTGAAATGATGGAAAACCAAACATTTTGGGTCAGTTCAACAAACTGAAATATTCTATAACTGATCCGAAACAAAATAGTTCATTACAATGTTCCTGCCAGAAAATTGATTTTTGGCATAATTTGAAATTTTTGCCAAACTTGCCAAATCATTCTAACAGAAGATGCCTGGCCAGCTCTAGTCACATGTCACTGTATGACTCCAGAAGCTGGGGCTCTCAGAAATACACCAAAGAGTGTGATAATATCAGGAGTGTTGCAACATTATGTAAAGGCCAATGGGACAGTCCCATAAGGGGGCGGGATTTGGACATGTTATTGAGGCAGCCTTTTCTTACAATGGGGCTCTCAGTGTCATTTTACACAACACAACCAGCTGTTTGTGTAGCATGTAGGAAGAAAAGGACTTGCAGGTAAAGTGCTGGACAGAGACTCAGAAGCTTAGGGTACAGTTTCTGGTTCTGTCACAGGCTTCTTGTGTGACCTTGGGCAAGTCTCTTTATGTCTCCGTTCCCCATCTGTAAAAGTGTGGATCGTATTAATTCTTTCCTCTTGTTCTTTGTATATTTTGTTTGTTCACTCTCTTGTCCAGGGAGTGTCTCTTACTCTGTATTTGCACAGGGCTCAATGCAATGAATAACCTAGATTAGGTCCTCTATGCACTACCTTAATACAAACAATAATACTTTTACTGCAATGTAAGTGGAGGTTTGTAATTCTTCAGCACATGCCACGCTACTAAGTCACTGTTGCAAAACGCAACATAACTTATTAGAGGCTGCTTGCTGTCTTATGTGAAATGAATTGATTGCTCTGTGTCCTCTTCTAGAGGAGAGGTGTTCACATGTCACAAAAACTACCACTGAGACCACGTTGCATTCATGGATGCCCTTGCAGAGGGGTCAAAGATGGACTATGCACTGAGAGTGACCTTCTCTCCTCTGTAGAGGAAGCATGTTGCTGGAGTAGTGCTTGAGGGAAGCTTGCATTGCCCTTGTCTGCACTACAGATAAACTAGAGAAGTCTTCAGTCTCCAGGGCTGTCAAGCCAGCAGTCTGTCACTGGCAGTAAATTCAGTCAAAAGATGATATTTTTAAAAGGAAAATGTAATGAGGGGATGCACTTGCAAAAATGAAAAGCTTGGCTGCTTTTTTTTTAATCACTTAGTCACTTTGTGTCCTTCTCTGATGAGAGCTATTGTAATTCCGTGCAGCTCCACAGCTCCTTGTGCTGGAAGCAGATATGGCATTGGCACCTTCTGCATCTACTGGAGACAGTCAGATATACACTCTATTCATTTCCTCCTTGATAAGCTTACTAGCTCATTTTGGAGCCTTCTCATATTTCATTTGGCCTCTCATATAGAAGCCTCTGTTACAGCCCCTTTATTTATTTATTTATTTAGCATTCAGTCAATCAAAAAATTTTCTGAGGTGCCTTCCACCACCCCGATCTCCCCATTCATATCTAATCATTAGCATTTCTAAAGCCCCTCTCATCCAAGGCTCTCCTAGCCCTGCTATGAGCAGTGATTGTCTTGGGACATATTTGTCCTCTCAGTGTATACTAGCCTTACTTTACAGTTGGGGAAACGGAGGCACAAATGTGTGTCCTGTGGTTTTCAGGAGCTGCTGAATGGCAGCTACTGCCAGTGAATTCAGTGAGCGATGGATGCTCCACACCACTGTAAAGAAGGCTGTAGGTGACATACTGTGAATCCCTGTGTGACCTCAGATATGTCAACACTTTGAGCTGGGGGTGTGTTTCCCCGGTCAAGGAGAAATACCTGTGCTAGCTCTGTTTGAGCTAGTTTGTGCTAGCCACCATGAGCACCTACCTGTCCAAGATACTAGGCATGTACTTGGGGTGACTAGCCTCTCCCACTGCTTGAGCTGCTGAGGCACACTCCATTTTTAGCACACTCACTAGAGCAGACCTAGAGAACTTATGTCTTCTTGGCTTGAGAATCCCTCTTCTTCCCCCAAGCTTGGCGTGTAGACATACCTTTCTCTGTCCCTGAGGGTATCTGCTAGATGAAACTTGATTTCCAGAGATTACAGATATTTTCCCTTTGAGCATATGACCAAAAAGTTAATGCCTCCTTCTTACAGATATAGAATTCAGTGCACATTCAACTGGGATATTCTTGGATAGGTCTGTTCTCAGCATGGCTTGTTAGGGATGGAAAGAGATGCATTAGTAGTGCCATTAAAATATCAGATCTTGACACCACAGTGAAGCTTTTAACTGTCTAGCAAGAGGAGAAATTAGGGATTAGAATGGTGGTGTGTGTTTGCCAAAGCAAAGAAGAAGAACAGGAATAGAGTTGATTAAGAAAAAGAGAAAGTGCTTGCTGGGGGGGGGTGGGCTAATTTGTTAGGATATTCATTTGGGATGTGGAACACCTAGCTTTAAGTCCCTCCTGTGCCTACTTTGGAGTAGGGACTTGAACTCAGTCTCCCACTTCCTAGGTAAGATACCCACTAGACTATTGGCTATTCTGGGCTGGAGGGGTTCTCTCATTTTTCTTTTTCATGAAAAATTTCAAACATCTCAGTTTTGTCATGATGCAGAATGGGAACCGTTTTCAAGATTTCAACAACTTTTGTGATGGGAAAACGATTTCTTGCTCAGCTTTAAACAGGAACATTGACTGTCCCTACTGGATCTCATGACAGAGGTATTTACTGGGAAAAGTTCCATTATCAGTTGCTATAGAAACATGTCCATTTCCGTGAAGGAGTTTGATTTTGTTTTGTATCTGTAAGTTAATGGATTGAAGAAGAAACAGGATCTTATGTCAGTGTTTTGTTTTGCTCAATAGATTCTTGGCTTCTTCTTGCCTTTGAATTCTTCTGTCCATTGATCTGAATTGACATGTAGAATATTTCAGAGAAGGGCTCATCTGTTAGGGCTGCTTGAAATTATTCTTTGTGAATCACTCATCTGATGAATTGAACCCTTCCTTCTGCTGGAAAATTATCTACAAACTGGTCATTATGATTGCCATGAATGTCTTCATTATTCATGATTAGTTGGCAAATGGACATGTTTTACTCTGTGGGTTGATGATCGTGACTTGGTCTCTGTGAGTATTAGCTATTTGGGCTCTATGGGTGGTTGGCTAAATCACCTAGCTTCTGTGCAGTATTGTTTCTGGATGCATTAGCTGATGGGAAGAAGGATGGTCTAGTGTATAGTGCACTGGGCTGGGCCTGGGTTTAATTCCTGGCTCAGTCACTGACTCACTATGTAACAATCTTGGGTAAATCACTTTATCTACCCTGTGCCTCAGTTCCCACTTTGTAAAATGGGGATAGTACTTCCCTACCTCAGAGAGGTGTTGGAAAGATAAACTCCATTAATGGTTGTGTGGCTCTCAGAGATGAGTAGACAGGTGTTGACCTAAACTCTGTAAATGGAAGGAGTCCACTTTTCTGTTTGCAAATGATCTACAAAGATTCATGGTTGTCTGTCAGTCTGTTCTCTGAATAATAAGACCTTTCCCCACTGGTAGTGAGGACTTTTCTGAAGGGAACATTCTCACAAAGATTTTTTGTGTGTGCTATCATCATTCTCAAAGATGGGTCTGTTGTAATAGTTGGGCCTACTGGTAAGCTCAACTGTAAAAAGGATGTAAAAGTTCATAAAATGTCACAGCCATCTAGAACAGCAAAAGTTGATGGGGGGTGGGAGGGGGAAGGTAAGACAAGGAGGCAAAGAAAGAGACTTTGAGAAGAACAAATGGAAGAACAGACAGATATTACTGGAGTGAGCTTCACCATCATGGCTGCCTTTCCCACCATCTCCTAGGAACCACAACCTTCTTTGTCCTAATCCCGCGGCATGTCCTGATTAGCTCAGACCAGAGAGAGGGACCCAAATGACTTCGTTAACTCTACCAACTCCAGCTATGTCCCAAACACCACCTGAAATGCAACAGGATTGGACTTCAACAGCAGCAGCAACAGCTCATCTCAATTAACTTCTCTTTTCCCCAAAGGACAGGTATTACCATCCCTGATGCCATCTAACAGGCTATCAAACAAGGGGTTTTGGTCTTCCAAAAACTAGCTCCAGCTGAAGGGAAAGGGAACAAGGGATGTTGTTAAAATGAACACCTTAATTAATACTTTACATTTCAAATGTTTTAACGGTTTCCCCTTCTTTTCTATATCCTTAATAAAAGGCTAAAAGGATTTTGAATGGTGTATTTGCCATGATCCTAAGCAGGTTGAGATCCCTGTATAACAAACCCCACACCTTGTCTAACTCTGTTTAATGTTGGACAGTGACTGGGTTACGTTAACACTTTGGGTGTATATATTCCATCTAAATGAATGGAACTGTACCTCAACCCCTATTCAGGCACCTGAGTGAGAATGGCTTGACTCTTAGAGATTCTGGGCATCTGCAGCTCCCATAGAAGTCGGCGGAGTTATACCTGAGATTAATCTGGTCCATCACATTCAGCTTTCTGCATGTGAGCTCTGGTATCACTGGTCCATTTGGCTAGATACTCATCGCACAAGCAGTGTTTAACGCCATAAGCATTAAAACATATAGAATTATTTTGAATATCTGAATGTGAAAGGCACTATGTGTGTCTATAAATATGAATAAATAACTACATTTTTGTCTATATTGTCTGTCTGTCTGGGATGTGAGCAAATTAAAGAGCATTCCTGTCTTCATAACTAATATATCAATCTAGGCTCAACTGACTGCAAACAGCAAGAAGTGAGAGGCTTACGGAAAGGAAGAAAGCAACTGAATCGGATCCCATTACCTTGCCATCAACATCATTGGCTCCCCTTGTCTGTGAGGTTGGGGTTTCTCGTCAGGGCTATTCAGTAAAAACGGACCCTGTAATAGCAATTGTCTCTTCTATCACTACAGCACGTTTCAGCCCAAAGCTCTTTAGAATCCTAACAAGTGAATGTCCAAACTATACCCGGGGATCACTTCCTCCACCATTAAAACTGCACACTGGGAGTGACATCATCTGGTTTATTGAGTTTGTAGGGCACCCTCTGTGACGAGAGCTGCTGTACAAATATCACATTAATTGGAGCAAGAGAAGGAATCCAGCAACAAACCCTTCCTGTGACACAATCCACTCTCCACATCCTCCCTCTTGAAATTACTCCTCAAAAACTCTTCCAAAGAAGCATAAGAAATTAATGTAATTAATAAGCTCAAGTTGGGTCAGTGGCATATTGAAAGCAATGTTTAAGGCGTGATGCATTCAGCTGCAGAGCTGTTGTGATTGTGTTTAAAGGTGCAGTACACAGAGAAGTTCTAGAAGTTGGCTTTCCCAGGGAAAGCTGCTCTTCTGCATTCACATGAACTATGTTACTGAGGGAGAGACACTGTACTCTGTCCAGGAGACTTTTCCTTTTCACTTTCAATTAAGGGGAAAATCAACACAACAAGAATGTTTACAAGATTTTCAAAGAGGAAATTAAATGTATGGAAAAATGTACCATTGGCTAATTATGTAAAGCCAAAACCTCAGAGGTGCTGAGGTCCCATCAGTGTCAGTAGTAGCCCAGTATCTCTCAGAAAAGGACCCTTTGAGTTCAGAAGAAGCTTTTCGGCTGATGAGAACAGCCAGTATCCTTTGTAAATCTTTCAGTGAGCTGCTGAACTCCTAAAATGCTGCTGATGCAAAAGGCAAAAGCCAAGGATTCCTCTGACATTGCATGTCCACATTTGTTCTCTTCCTGTAGGCTTGCCAGCCTTTAATTCTTCAGGAGCACACTACAGAGGTGAGGGAGGGAGCGGGCAGAGCTCTCGACTCTCATTAGTAACGGGGTCTAGACAAAGCAGGAACAGCCTTTTCTCTCTGGGCATGCGGCCAGCCCATCGCTGAGATTTCCCACTTGCTGCAGCTCTAACTCACTGCAGCATCTGTCAAGGATGAGTGATTTCTGAGCTTGGGTTCTAGCCAAACCACCCTCAGCAGCTCACTACACTAATCTAAAGCTGTAATTGAGAGGCAGGTGGGGGTGGCAGGGGGAATATTTTATCCCCATCATTGACCTGAGTTTTTGTTAACCTAAGATTATAAGAATAATGAACAAAAGCAGAAGCCTGTCTTTTTTATTTATTTATTGTTGGTGTTGTAACTAGTAATCCATGATTGTCTCCTCCCTGTATTCCCAGTCCAGCAATTTATCTGAGGTGCTTAGCTATGCAGCCCACATAGGAGTGCCCAGAGGTATGGATATAAAGATTCCCAGCACATCTATTGTGATTTACAAGCCTTGCAATTAGCTTTAACTTTCTCTGTTGTGTGCTTACCTAACTGCCTGCATGCCAGGGAGGGGCAGGGGGCAACCAAAGCAATAATGGGAGGAGATCAGAAGACCTGCTTGAAAGGAGGGGAGAGCAATTGACATTGAGTGATGAGACCCAGGACCTGATACTGTGGAGATTGATGGGGGTAGGGTGGGGGCTAAGCTACCTCAATCCCATTCAGGATTGGGCCCATGATGACTAAACAAGCAGAGCTCAGTGGTCTCAAGGTTAAGCCAAGCTTGGACTGAGATGACAGGAGTGCAGGATGGAGCAGTGAGGTGTAGAGACACCTGCCATTGCTTGATGTGATGGGAAGATCTGTGGACCAGGAGGTGAAGGTGCCACTGTGTGGCTAGGGAGGGGTGTATGAGTGTTATACCAGCTGCTGGCCAATGCAGAGCACTAGATGGGATGTTTCAGTCTACTTTGGTTGAATATCTCACTGTCATAATGCAGTGTGTCTCCTTTATACTCAGAGTCCAGCCCAGAATGGGGCATGAGCAGTTTTCAGAGGGTTCAGCGGCAGCCAGAGAGAGCAGCACATCAATCATGACATATTGGGTCAGCACCAGCTCTTTTCACAGGGACACTGCGGAGTTCATCCCTGACCTGGATTCTATCCCCCAGTCTCATACTCACTAAGGTGAGGTGCTAGCTGCAGCTATGATCTTCAAGCTCTCCCACAGCACGTTCTTCACTGTGAACCCTCCACCCACAAGTTCTCATTCCCTCTGGTGATCCCGTCATGCACCCTCTGTCTGAGTGTAATCTCAAGGGCACAGCCAGCCCAGTCATGGTCTCCAGACCATCCTGCTTGTGCACTTACCATGCACTCTCCAGCCTGTCTCATGCTTTCTGGGAAAGAGCTCCCCAACAACACAGATGAATGCGCTTGGTGTCACTCCATAGAATCTTTTTGAGATGGGGCGACCATATCTGCATGCAGAATTCAAGATGTGGGCATATCATGGGTTTATATAAAGGCAATATGATATTTTCTGTCTCATTAGCTATCCCTTTCCTAATGATTCCCAATATTCTGTTAACTTTCTTGACTGCCGCTGCACATTGAGTGGATGTTTTCAGAGAACTATCCACAATGGCTCCAAGATCTCTCTCTTGAGTGGTAAGGCTCAGATGTTCAATATTCCTAAGGGATATGGATGCCAGACTCCTAGTGAGTCCTGGGCCATGGCTAAGGCTCCTAGGCATTATGACCCTATTACTAATAGTAGGAATAGGGCAACCAGATCCCCTAGCTGGCTTTGAAAAAGCTCAGCCTAATTAAACTCTGTGAGCCAGATGTTGAACCAGCTGAGTGAGAAAGGATGAGCTGGAGGTTGGGGTGCTAGCCTGCCCTTTGGAGAACTGAAATTCATGTATCTGCTGCATCACAGACTTCCTGTGTGACCTTAAGAAAGGCATTTAATCTCTGTGCCTCTCTTACCTTATTGCACAATGACACTGCCCTACCTCAAAGGGGAGTTCTTTGGATAAATACATTAGAACTTGTGAGGTGCTCAGAGACTAAAGTGATGGGAACCTTAGGTGGGTTCAGCAAGAAAAGCATTACATTCACAGCAGGTATCTCTTTGTCTGAATCTCTTTTTGTGTCACCAGTGCATATTTTTACACTGCCAATCCTCATTTAAAATATGATTGTAAGATGTCAAGACTCAGAGAAAAAGGCATCTGAGCAGAGCTAATTAAAGGGAAATTAACAAAATGCAAGCTATTATATTCAGGAAACCAACTTGAGGTCTAACAACCAAGTTAATTCTTGCTGGTGGTTCCTGTCTTCTCCAAAGATACTGTTGAAAGGAATATTTAATTCATAAAGCCACAGTTGACTTCAAAAGTCTAGTTGACAAATATTTATATGTTAAGGAACTTGTTTTATTATTTCACTTAAAGAAAAAATGCAGGTTTCTAATGGTCTGGAACACCAGAGAACTTTATACTCAGCTCTGAATGTTGCACTGCTAGTCTGTGAAAACAGGCTCATATTGTTACCTTGTCCTCCTTTTCCCTAAACCAGGGGTTCTCAACCTTTTTCTTTTATATCACCATGGTATAAAAACTCCACAGCCCCCCCACAACAATTGTTTTTCTGCATATAAAAGCCAGGGCCACAGTTAGGGGATAGCAAGCAGGGCAATTGCTTGGGGCCCCACACCACAGGAGGCACTGCGAAGCTAAGTTTGTCAGGCTTTGGCTTCACCTCTAGTGGTGGGACTCGGTACCCCAGGCTGCAATCTGGTGCAGCAGGACTTCAGCTTTCTGCCCTGGGCTCTACTGAGTCTAATGCTGGCCATGCTTGGTGGACCCCCTGAAACCTGCTCATCCCTGGTTGAGAACCACTGCCCTAAACCATCACATTCATTTCTTTGTTTCATCCACATATCCCAAGGTCATTAACCTGGGCCCTGATCCAGCCAGTGGAACTTTGCCTTGTCCCTGTGTTGCTCCCCACTGAATTTAGTGGCACTCCATGAAGGTATAAAGGTCCACCCATGTGGATCCAACTGTAGGACTGTGATACTTGATTGTAAACTCTTTGGGGGCAGGGACTGTCTTTGGATTACACATGTGTACCAAGCCCAGAACAGTGCAACCCTGATCTTTGAGTGAGGCCTCTAGGCAGTACTGTAATATAAATAATACTATCAGGGCCTATTGCAGTTAGGCACATGGCCTGATTATTATTTACACTAAAGCCCCTTTACATCACTCTGTCAGTGTACAGGGCCTCACAGGGTGTGGGAATTAGTTTTACACACTTTCATCCCCCTATACCCTGCCAGAGAAGTGTGAAAAGGAGACTGTATAAATGAGAACCAGGCCCTCTGTGTTTTACTTAGAAAACAGAGGATTTATGATCCACAAAAACTAAAAATTTGCAAGGGAAAGAACAAAATACTTAGGAGGTTAGCTGTGAGCGAGAGCTGAGAAAATGGTTTATGAGAAAGGGGAAAAGGAAGCTGGCTTTGAAGAAAGACAGTAAGATAAGGGGCTGCTAAGGAATTTGCCTTGTAGAAAGATGATTTTACAAAATCTAATCTGAATTTTTTTCAACATGTATGAAACATCTCCGTGACAACCGGCAATGGGCTCAGACAGCACTGGGTTGATGTCACCCCAGCCATTACTTTTTGCATGTCCAGTGGTCTTTAGTTTTGGATTCACAGCTGATAGGACTATGACAAATTTGACACTTCAAGTTTCCACAGCTCACTGACATTATTGAACTGATATCATAATCTCACTGTTGCCCTTTAAAAATTCTTGCTTTGCTTCTAGGACTAGGAAGGGAATAAAATTAATGGAAAAACTGCCAGGCTTCATATTACACATCTACATACTGTAGACAGCCTCTCTGAGGAGATGGCTGTGTATTTCACCAAGAGCCAGTGGGCTCATTTGGATGCTGATCAGTGAACCCTCTACAGGGACATTGTACAGGAGAATTGTAGGACTGTGGCCTTTTTGGGTTCCAATTCCTGTCCCCTTGGGTACTAGAGGCTGGGGAGTTCCTGGGGTGCCCATATTGCCTTCTGCTCAAGGTTCTTGCCTGGTCCTTGAATTTTGGGGATCAGCCCCATTGTCCCCAGAACTGATGTGGGAGACTGTCCCCTCCATGGCCCCTCCCATGGGAGAGGAGATTCAGAGGCACAGTGGAGATGCTGGTCCATCCCCAGAGCTTCCAGGGGGAGCAGATGGATTGTATGTACATCTTTGGATTTGGATGTGGGTGAACACACACACACACATGCACAGAGGGATTGTGTGTTCCTCCCTTCCCAGGACTGGCTTTCTACCTGGAAATGGCTCTGGTCTCAGCAGGTTTGGGAAGGGGCAGGAGGTTCCATACCTGTACGGAGACAGTCCCCAGCCCGTGGTGATCTGTCAGCTGCAGCAAGGGGAGGGGCTGTGGATCCCAGATCTCTGGGGAAAGAGACATCCTGGGGAATAGCTACACAAGCGAGGAATGGGTTGAGGCAGATGGCTGGGATTCCCATGGGAGACATGTGAGCTCCCCCAGTCCTGTCTCACATCACACAGGTCAGGATTGTCTCCAGCGGAGGTCGTTGCTGTCATGGCAGCCAATGCTCATAGATTCCCATCCATTCTGGCTGACATGGCCCTGGTTCCCTTTCCCCAGACCTCTCAGATGAAATGTGGGGGTGGAAGTGGCTCCTCCTCTCTCTCCTCGGGGGAGGGGCGTTGTGTGATATTCAGTCACCTCCCCTTTGATTATCTTGCCACCCCCCATTTCCCATTTCTCTTTCTGAGGTTCCCTTTCCCCCTGCATGGGGTACAGCTTGTGTCTGGATTCTCTCCCTCTATCCCAGTGGGTGATGGGATAGTGAGTGAGAACTAGGAGGAGTATCCTCAGCTGGAAGGTCCCGATCAACTGGAACCTGACTTATGAGGAAAGGTTAAAACAACTGGGCATGTTTTGTCTTGAGAAAAGATGACTAAGGGAGAAGCTGATAATAGTCTTAAAATATGCTAAGGGCTGTTATCAAAAGGACAGTGATTCACGTCCACGGAAGGTAGGGCAAGAAGTAATGGGCTTAATCTGCAGCAAGGGATATTTAGGTTAAATATAGGAAAACCTTTCTATCTATAAGGATCTGGAACAGATTGTGATGGGTTGAATCACAGAACCCCCCTTGGGAGCTGCCACCTGATGTGCCAAGACTACTTCTTCCCCTGCTTTCCCTGCCAGTCAGGACCCCAGTACTCTGTCTTGCTGAGCTAGACACGCCCATCTGCTCCAACACAGACCCAGGGTCTGAATTACTTGCCCCAAACCTGCAGGCTTTACTGAAAGGAACTTACAGAAGTGTTCCTGTCTTTAACACTCAGATACCCAACTCCCAATAGGGTCTAAACCCAAATAAATCTGTTTTACTCTTATAAAGCTTATACAAGGTAAACTTATAAATTGTTCGCCCTCTATAACACTGATAGAGAGATATGCACAGCTGTTTGCCCCCCAGGTATTAATACATATTCTGGGTTAATTAATAAGTAAAAAGTGATTTTATTAAATACAGAAAGTAGGATTTAAATGGCTCCAAGTAGTAACAAACAGAACAAAGTGAATTACCAAGTAAAATAAAATAAAACACGCAAATTTATGTCTAATACACTAAGAAACTGAATACAGGTGAGATCCTCACCAGTTTCAGCATGCTTCCTTTTACTGACTAATCTTTTTTTAGTCTGGGTCCAGCAATCATTCACCCCCCTGCTGTCACTGTCCTTTGTTCCAGTTTCTTTCAGGTATTTTTGCGGGTGGACAGGCTCTCTCTTTAGCCAGCTGAAGACCAAAATGGAGGGGTCTCCCCTGGGCTTAATAGACTCTCTCTTGTGGGTGGAGACCCCCTCCTCTCTCCTGTGCAAAGTCCAGCTCCAAGATGAAGTTCTGGAGTTACCTGAGCAAGTCACATGTCCATGCATGACTCTCAGTTTTTACAGGCAGAAGCCATTGCCCACATGGTATCTTGAACATCTCCAGGAAGACTTATGTGGATTGGAGAGCATTCCAAGATGCATTGTTCCTTAAGTGCTTCCTGATTGGGTACTTAACTTTGCGAATTCCTTTCTCCAGGAACTGACCAAATAGTTTACTGAGGTTATTTAGAAATCAAGCCAGTACATGGCCAGTATTCATAACTTTGAGTACAAAAGTGATACATGCATACAAATAGGATTAATAGATTCAGTAGATCATAACCTTTACATAGATATGTTACATGGCCTATGTAGCACAGGAACATATTCCAGTTATGTCATATATATTCATAAGCATATTTCCATAAAGCCATATGGGGGTACCATCACACAGGTTATCATGGGAGGCTGTGGAATGCCCATCACTGGAGGTTGTTTTAATGGTTTAATTAGACAAGTGCCTCTCAAGGATGGTCTAGGTTTATTTAGTCTCAGCTTTGGGAGCTGGACTAGATGATGTGTTGAGGTCCCTTCCATCCCAATGTGTCTGCCATTTATGAGAGAAACTTCTAGCATTGCCAACATTAATATTGACGTATGTGGTAAATAATTTTCTAGCATTGCCCAAGTTAATGGAGGACTATGCATTTAGCTGTCATGAGACTGTTTTTATGATATTGGTAGTAAGCCTGTACGGAGGAATGATTGGAAATCTGGTGGGAAAACCTGAGGTTCCCAGCCTCATTTTGCGGACCTAAAAAGTTTAGATACACTTGGGTTCTTATGTGAACCAACACTCCAGACTTCTGAGGTTCAACAAGACTGGAGACTGTGTTGCTTAGTGACCTGATCACTAGCATGTGAGGTAGGAGCTTCTGAGTAGAGCTGGATGAATGTTTTTTTTTTGACTAATAGTTTATTTGGCAAATACTTTTGGCCAAACAAAACAACAATAAATCAAATAAAGCCAACTAAAGTCAGAAAGTTTCATTCTGATATTTTCAAAATGAAACATTTTTTTAATTTTGTTTTGAAATGACATTTCATTTCAAAATTTAGCTAGATTTATTTTAATAACATACAACCAAGAAAAAGGATAAAAAGCATCCAGAATGACACTAAATAAAATAAAGGAAAAAAGAAACTAAAATCATTCTGAGTTGATTTAAGATGAACCTCCCACCTTTCCCCCCTCCCCCCCAATAACACCAGCCAGTGTCTTATTATATCTGCCCTGGTGTGGCCTAGTCTCATTCAGTTCATGGTTTATCTCCTCAGACTGCCAAGAAAGAGGCCAATTAATTTTCATGTGGTGGTAATTTTTGTTTCATGGGACACTTATCTACTGGGAAGTGAATGGAAACTCACCAGCTCATTTCACACAGGCCACCAACTTTCATTCACTTCCAGTTTGGGCCTCATTCATGCTAGCTGCCTAGAAGACAAAAACTCCACATTTCATAAGCAGTTTTTTATTCTAGCCAACTCCCTGAGTCAGCAAAGTAATCTTTACTTTCTTTCTGGGACATTTATGGCATAGCCCAGACTCCCTGAGCATACATTCCACATTGTGGAGCTGTTCTTCACTTGCTGCTATTTAAAGGCGTTTCCAGTAGGGATTTTTTCACAGAGTTTTCCCCATGAAGCCAGCTTGCTTCTCCTCATGACCTTCCATTATCTTTCTGTCTTAGCATGGACAGTAGGGCGAAAAAGTAATCCCTGAAACTCACCCAAGCTCTAATAAGTCTCCAGTTTCAGGCTGTCACTTGATAATTATATCCATGTATTGAAACCTCAATGCTGCGAGTATCAGAGGGGTAGCTGTGTTAGTCTGGATCTGTAAAAGCAGCAAAGAATCCTGTGGCACCTTATAGACTAACAGACATTTTGGAGCATGAGCTTTCGTGGGTGAATACCCACTTCGTCAGATGCATTGCTGCGAGTGAGTTGTGCAGATAATGTTAACCGGACACATGAATGTGACCTCCACATGAGGAAACTAACTCAAGAAAGTGCTCATAGGGTGGAATAACAGGGTGGAAAATGCTTGAGACAGAGAGCTCGGGAGGACTTGTGCAGAGACTGCAGTGGAGAAGAGTGCATATGGGGAGAGCACGTCCTCAAAAAGTTTCTGGGAGATTCTGGAGAGGGCATATCTTTGCTGAGCACCCACCATTCCCATAGAAGTCAATGGCAGACTGCTGGGTACATCCTTCAGAGAGGCTGAAGAATGGGGGCCAAGGAGGAAATGGAGGGATGCCTGAAAGAAAGGCATTTCTTACTGTTCTGAGGGATCTGCACCTGGGAACAGCGCTGATTCAGCAGTTGGTGTAGCTGCACTGGTTCTGACCCTGAAGCGCAGACTAAGGCAAGCCAGGCTGTGCATCCACTGAAGTAACAGAGGTTGCACCCATTAAGCTATATGAGGTTTACTCCTGCATGTCCTTTTCTAGACAGGAGGTTTATACTGATGCAGGTACACCAATTGCTGAATCAGGACTATTCCGGAATATGGACAGCAGCTGGAAGTCCGTTATAACACACTGGCTTGTTGAGGTTAGAATTCAGCACGCTGCAGTGTTTTTTTTAGTCCTGTATCGGATGGACAAGATCCAAGATGCTTATGCGTTTGGGGCTTTTCTGCGATTCCAAAAGTTTGCTCTCTTTGTTCTCTGAAAAATTAGCAGGGAGTTTTTGCTAAGGAGCCAGACCATTTTCAGCACTTAAATCCCAGGGTTACTGAGCTGTGACAATTTAAATGAGTGAAATTTCCCAAAACTGATGAATGAGATTTTAACTGTCTCATTGAAACTAGTCACAAAATCTTCCTTAAAGCTGCCTGCAGGACAGAGTTGTTTGTCTTTGCAGCTGCACTGGCATCGATTTCATTGTAAGGAATCATATTAACTCCCAATAGCAGTGGCCTTCTTTTCACAGTGGCCGTGTATTATAATTAGGACCGACTGGAAAACAACAATTCCATTTTGTGAAATGTTTTGGTTTCAACAAAACAGCATCTTTTTGTCAGAAAAGTTTCATAGATTTTTTTTTTTTGTCCAGGTTTATAGTGGCTTTTTCCATGGCACATGCTACACATGGCATTTATAGATTTGCATTGTTGATGGGTTCAAATCACAAAACCTGGGTCCACATTTCAAACATGCCTTAAGTCTGAGCTGTGCAGGTGTGGTGGCTTAGCTTGGCTTATTATTATTTTCATTGTTTGTGTACAGCACCTTGCACAAGGTGGCCCCAATCAGAACTGGGGTCTCTATGGACTAGTGTAATACAAAGTCTGAGACAGTCGCTATCCCAAAGAGTTTATAATCTAAATGGACAAGACACAGGGTCCTTTTGAGTGCCAGGACGTGGATGAACGCTAGCTTGCCCACTGCTGAAAGTCCCTCCCCCAGCCTAGGGAGGAGCTACGGAACCAAGAACCCAATCAAGTTCAGGGGACAACAAAGGCAATAATGGGAACAGGCGTGGAGGGGGGGTCAAAGGGCCGAAACTAGGGAACCAGAAGGGGACACTGAGCAGAGAACCCTGCACAGCGCCCATTGCTCCTCGAAGGCATCGACAGAGCCAGCGGATGCTACCGGCCACAGGAACTCTGCCCGGATACGTGAACGGGTAAAAGAACTAAAGATAGCACCATAGTCACAGGACCCCCCTCTGCCAACCTCGTCTTCCTGGTGTTACGAATGGCCACCTTGGCCATAGCCAGGAGGAGGTTGATCAGGTGTGCATAAATAAACAAGTGCGGGGAAAAGTGTAGCCAGAACCTCAATAAGAGGTTCTGGAGGAGCCGGAAGAGGGGCTGCAGCCTGGCACACTGAAGGTATGTGTGCACCAGGGTCTCCCTCACCCCACAGAAGGGGCAGGCTTCAGGGACAGAGGTGAACCACACCAAGTATACACCTGTGCTCATGGTTCCATGGAGGAGCTGCCAGATGATATCTCTGGCAGGCCGCGAGACTGAGATTGAATATAAACTGGCCCACAGGGGTTCCCCACCCTCCACTGCTGGTAAAAGGTCCTGCTACTTAGTATCTGGGTGGGACACGAGGGTGGGGTAATGAAGCATGTGCAGCATGAGTGCATATAGATGGTCTCTTGGCACGGTTCGAAAACAAACTGGCTGCAAAACATGCAGCTGGCTAGGGATATGAGGAGAGGGAGGCCGGGAAAGCTCACAGGGCCGATGGAAAGATCCAGAAGGCCTGGAGTGAGAGGTGGGTTGGGCATACCCTCTTGCAGGACCTGTCAAGGAAAGCCCAAGCTGTGGGAGGAAAGGCTGCCTCCACCTCCTGGAGAATGCGCCAGGGGGTCGCAAGGGTGGAGCGCCCCATCGCTGACTGAGCACCAGGGCTTCCACCCAACCCCCTCCAGGTTGTAGTCCAGGAGGTCTCCAACCTTGGTCACTCCCGCCAAGACCAACCTGCTTCACACCAAGAGGGACTCTACCACCTGAACGCAAAGATGGGGATTGTGTAGCTGGGGCTCCACAAGGAGATCTAGCCCCTCGATGGCTGCCACGGACCTGGTTGCTGAAGCCAGCCTCCAGGTCCAGAGGACCAGCAGCTCAGAGAGGTTGCATGGAAGACCTCTTGGATGGAGGGAAAAAAGAGCTGCCGGTCATATCGGAGCCCTCGCAGGTGACGGAGGAAGGCATGCGCCAATATGCTCCATGCAGAGGCACCTGCACTATAAAGGTGTCTCTGAAGGGCCTGGAGGCAGAAGACATGGACCTGCGTGTACATTCACATCAGGCCGTAGCCTCCCTTCTCCAGGGGAAGATGGAGAACTCCTGCAGACACAACAGTGCAGTCCCAGCCAAAAATACGCCAGAACCAACCTCTGGAGATTGGCCAGGAATACCAGGGGAGGACACAGGGCGTTGAACCGGTGCCAGAGCATGGATAGGACCAGTTGGTTAAGCACCAAACACTCTCCCCCAAAGGGAGAAGCACCAGAGCAGTCCTGTACAGCCCTGCAGCCGCCCAGCCCTCTAAACCCTGCCAGTTCTCCGGTGGAGACAGATGTGTGTCAGAAAGAAACACCAAGATAGAGCAGTGGACCCACGCTCCACCAGATGTCCTGAAGCATGGTTGGGAGGAAGGTAGTACTATTGTCCCCATTTTAACAGGTACAAAACTGAGCTCAGAGATTAAGTGTCTCATTTAAAGTCATCCAGAAAGCCTGCATCAGAGCCAAGAACTGAAACCAGATCTCCTGAGTTCCAGTCCAGCACCTTTTCTGAAGACAAATGCCAGAAACAAAATTCAGTTCTGAATTAGGGTTCAGATTCTGCCCCCTTTCTCCCTGTGTGTTTGGATTTGGGCCCACCTCTCGTTGGCCCACAAGGGCCAATGAATGGCCACATTTTCTGTGATAAACTTGGACAGAACTGAGTACTGACAATTAAACCAAACTTCTCACATGCTCATAAACAAGGTACTGACCTAAAGCTGGGTCAAGGATGAAGTAACAGAGGAAGTACAGAGAGCAACAAGACTGGAAGCAGGGGGAAAGTAGCATTCAGGAGGCATTTATTTTTGACTAACTCTTTATCACAGATGTCCTTGTCATAACCTAGTCCCAGATTTGGACCTTAGCGTCCAAAATATGGGGGTTAGCATGAAAACCTCCAAGCTTAGTTACCAGCTTGGACCTGGTAAAGCTGCCACCACCCAAAAAATTAGAGTGTTTTGGGGCACTCTGGTCCCCCCAAAAACCTTCCCTGGGGACCCCAAGACCCAAATCCCTTGAGTCTCACAACAAAGGGAAATAAACCTTTTCCCTTCCCCCCTCCAGGTGTTCCTGGAGAGATACACAGAAGCAAGCTCCATGAATCTAAACAGAGGGATTCCACCCTGTCTATTTCCAGTCCTGGAAACTGAAGTACTTCCCTCTTCACCCAGAGGGTATGCAAAGTCAGGCTAGTAAATCTAACACACACAGATTTCCCCCTGACTTCTTCCTCCCACCAATTCCCTGATGAGCACAGACTCAATTCCCTGGAGTTCCCCACTAAAGAAAAACTCCAAAAGGTCTTAAAAAAGAAAGCTTTATATAAAAAAAAAGAAAAAATACATAAAAATGGTCTCTCTGTATCAAGGTGAGAAATACAGGGTCAATTGCTTAAAAGAAATATGAATAAACAGCCTTATTCAAAAAGAATACAATTCAAAACATTCCAGCAACTACACACATGTAAATACAAAAGAAAACAATATAAACCTTACTGCCTTACTATATTTGTACTTACAACTTGGAAACAGAAGATTAGAAAGCAAGAGACAGAAATCCTCTCATAGCCGAGAGAGAGACAGGCACAAGACCAAAGAACAAAGGACTCACACACAAACTTCCCTCCATCCAGGTTTGAAAAAGTCTTGTTTCCTGATTGGTCCTCTGGTCAGGTGTTTCAGGTTACTCCTTTCCAGGTAAAAGAACATTAACCCTTAGCTATCTGTTTATGACAGTCCTAATCCCACTCTGGCTGCTGGGAGGGGGACTCCACTCACTGTCCCCAGTCCTTGGTGTGTATGTGGGAGATACCATAAATGCCCTCTACATCCCTCCTTCTTTATTATACCTCTCCCTACTCACTCCCATCCCCTCAGAGTCACCTCTCCTTCTGCCACCACTTGCCCCATGATACTTTCTTGTCCCCCTCTGCTCTTTCTGCCATGTCAGCCTCTTGCTCCTCCCTACTCACTTGTTCCCTATCACGCTTCCATTTCCATAGCCCCTATTGCTGACTACTCCCCTCCAGACTCACAGGTTTATCCCTCCTCCCACCACATTTTCACCCTCTCTGTTTCCTGCCTTTTTATAGACAGCCCACTTGTGCTCTCATTGAGGGAGGGAACCCACCCATTAGTGCCATGTCCATGCATAAAAGAAGGCACAAAGCTAGCTGCATGCGCCAATTATAAGGCTTGATGAGTTGCAGGGCTGGACCACCTGTGATGAGTTAAGTACTAGCCCCCTGCACCTCCAGACTATAAGTGAGACCTACTCAAAGTCTAAAGGGAATGGAAGAGAGAAACGCTCTATCAGCTTCAAACCTTGACTGATAAGGCTATGATGGTGTACCTTCCCCATCACAGGGGAGAGCAAAGAGTTAACTGGACTCTGCAAGCTTAATTAGTCCACCTTGCTGTACCTGAAGGGTGTGTCAGGCCTGACTTGTTATTAAGTCCAGTTGGGGAGGAGTTGGACCTCTTGAAAGAAGGAAAGCAAAAGTTGCAGGGTATACTGAGAAGATAGACAGAGGAGAGGAGAGGAAGGTAGTTTTCTGACTCTGAGAGGGGCCTGGGAAAGGCAGACTGAAGAAGGTCTTGGGGGGAATTAATCCCTGTGGGGGGGGAATTAATCCCTGTGGTGGGTTTTGGGAAGGCACAGAGAGGCAGTCCTGAGGGGCTGGTGTTTCAGCAGGGAGAAGCTAGAGGCTTGGGAATCAGAGGTGAGGCTGTGTTAAGTACAGACTGCAGGGAAGCAGCACAAGGGATTTGGAGGCAGGAAATGGCCCAAAGAAACAGTAGTATATCTGAAGGAATAAGCCTAGCTGCTTAATATGGGCACTGGGCCAGACCCCAGAGCAGAATAGGGTTGCCACTTCTGAAGTACAGATGCCAGGAACATTGAGGTGATCCTGAACCTATAAAACCACATAGCTAGCAGTGTGTAACTGAGCATCTTTCTGGATTTCCTATGTCAGCTACCTTGAAAAGGGATGATCTTGAGGGAAACATGAATAGATGACAACCCTAGAGAAGAGGGTGAACCTGGGTTCCCTACCAGCCCTTAGTAAGGGGGTATAAGACTGATGTATGCACTCTTGAGCTCAGTGTGGGACTGAAGACTGAGCCTCAAGGATAGGCTGAGGAACAGCCTAAGAGGGGGCAGAATTGGCTCTGGTGTTGGGACATTTTGAGCTTTTAGTTGAACTTTTGTTACCCCAGAAGGGGTAGAAACAAATTGTGATCTGACTGGAGGGCTGAGTTGTGAGAAGAGAGACCTTGCAGGTCATGGCCATAGTGGCTGTTGGCAGGGGATACTAGATGAGGAAAGAGCTGCAATGCCATAAGGGGGTACTCTAGTGATGAGTTCACTCTACAAAGGCCTTTTCAGACACCTTGATTGTGGGAAGTTGCTGAGTCCTGCTTTGTCTGGATTGGGAAAGAAATGTTGATGTATCAAAATATTCCAGGGGGGCAGGAATTCTGGGTTAGGAGTGGGCATAACATTTCTTTGGTGCCTTCTAGATCTAGTTTTTCTGGCTCAAGCCCTGTTGAGTGTCCAGCAAGATATCTAGGAAGTATTCCTTTGTCCCTTGATATCCAGGGCATTTATTTCCTCCTAGCAGATTATCTTGATGATACAATCTTGTGGGCAGGGAGCTTGCCTTCATGCCTGTCTACAAAGGGCTTGGCCGTATAGCTGCTATACCCAGTCTCTTTATCTACTAATAAATGATGAAGGCATGGAGAAGCTATTTATTTATTTTCTCTTCTCTATAATTAGAAGCTGTATAGTCTGGAATAATGACTAGTGGTGTGTGGAGAATGGTAGTTAGTCTGCATGGGTGGTAGCCCCAGACCTGCAGGCCCTGGGAACCTGAGCTGACAAGGAGCTGGAGGCTTGAGAGCCAGCACTCCCAGAGCTTCCAGGCTCTCTGCTCCCCATTTGTCCAGCTGGTAGCTGCTGAAGAGCTGGGGCTGTGGAAGCCCAGACTCCCCCCAAGTAAGCTGCTGAACTGGGTGGGGAGCTGGCAGGAAAACAGACAGGTTTCCCTCAGACCTGCACTGAAATTAGACCTTCACCAAAATCCAGCTGTCTCTACAGACATTCCATCAGAATTTCTGACCAGTGCTAGTAATGAACAAGGTGCTGGGAGCATGGAGATGCTGAGTTCTCCTCATTTTGCCACTAACTCTCTGATCTCAGGCAAGTCACATCTCTTCTGTTTTTCCCCTTCTGTTCACCGGGATATTACTTGCTAACCTACCTCTCCATGCTGTTGTGAGGAGTTAATGGCTTTGGGTAATGTTTTGAAAAGTGCCAACATGATTTATGAGCCTAAAGCCCAGGTCCTCAAAGGTGTATTTGAAATCAATTGCAGTTAAGCTCAGATCCTCAAAGCACTTAAGTCTCATTGACTTTTAATGTGACTTAGGTTCTTAAATCACTTAGGCATTCTTGAAAATGTCACTTCTCCATATGAGAAGGTAGCACCGATTTAAAGGTGTAATTTTTTTAACTGATTTAGTTAAACCAGTGCAACCCCCAGTGTGGGCATTATTATTTTGATTTAAACCAAACTTAGTTTAGTTTAGTTAAATTACTTAAAGTTAAATTGCAATAAATCACTCTTAAACTAATTAGACTGAGTGCAACAAAGAAGGTAAAGGGGTAACTTGACTGATCTATAAATACCTACATGTGGAACAAATCTTGGATATTGTGCTCTTCAGTCTAGCAGCAAAAGGTATAATGTGAGCCAATGGCTTGAAGCTGAAACTAGGTAAATTCAGACTGGAAATAAGACATACATTTTTAAGTGAGAAGCATTAACTTTACAAGGGTCACTGACCATTTTAAAATTAATTCAGGATATTTTTCTAACAGATCTGCTCTAGGAATTATTTTGGGGAAGTTCTGTGGCTTCTGTTATACAAGAGGTCAGACTAGATGATCACAGTGGTCCCATTTGGCCTTGGAATCTATGAAAATGAGTATCCATATAGGCGTTTGCACCAGTTCAACTACAATGGTTTAACATGAAGGTCATCAAACCAGTGCCAATTTTGTCATGTAGATGAGTCCAGTGCCTGTACAGTGCTTTGTATGTTCAAAGTGCTATATAAATACCAGGTGGTGGTAGGTAATTCACCGTGAATAATTCATTAGATAGAAAATAAGATCTGAAATTCATCTTTCTGTTCCTGATCTGCTCAAACAACCTACTGTTACTTCAAATTTATTCCTGATTTAAAATTATTTGCTGAGTGTTTTCTGCAGATAACCCTTGTTTTCTCTTCTTCCTGAGTAGTCTGCTAGTAACACATCAACAGAGCTCAGTGTTTGCTGGCTTGATTGGCCAGATGACATGCTACATTGCCATTCTCAATTCGAGTGCTCATGCAAACATCACCATTTCCACCAGACGCTCCCGCCTGTGAACTGTTTGTGGGAAGGGAACACACAGCAGTTGAAGCAAATTCATTCAATTCCTGTTTGTACTACAGAAGCATTTCAAGGCCCTAACTAAGATCAGGACCTCCTGGAGCTAGGTGTTGTATGTGCACATAGAGAGAAAGGAGCTTAGATTTAAAGTTCTAAATCATTTGAGACAGGACAAAAGGTGGGAGAAGTATTATAATTCTCATTTTACATATGGGGGGGTGCTGGGGAATAGCGAGATTAAAGGGTTTGTCCAAGGTCATGCTGTGAATCTGACAGAGTTTTGAAGTATTCCCCCAGCTATAAGCATAGCCAAGGTGGGAGAAAGAAGGCCAGGCAAAGAAACTGAAGCCATTGCAGAAAGTACTGCACTGTGAGGGGAGGGAGAAAGATGAGGCCCAGCTGGGACCAGCCCTGCACTATAGCATTTTCTAGGCCCAGTATTGTGCAGGAGTGACATTTCCCCCCAGGACCACATGGGCTGCACCAAGAGAACTGTTCTGGGACAGAACCGACCTCAGGGACCAAGGAAAATGAATCTGACAGGAGCAGCCCCAGCAGCTAGGTGGGAGTGTTCCAGCAGAATAATTCTGATGGAAAATGTCCTTTTTGCAAAATCAAAATTTCCCATGTGAAAATGTCAGTGTTAGAGAAAAGACTCATTGGATTTTCCCCTTTCTGAGCATATTTATGAACACCAGAGAGAACTCCTCTGGACTGATAGTGCTACACTATCCAGGGAGGGCTCATTCCCTCAAAGGCCTGGAATTACCCTTAACCTTCCTTTCAGTGTGCTGGCAGGATTTTAATGAGTGGCTCTTAAGCCCCTGAGGGCATATTTATACTGCAATTAAAGTACCTTCCCTTCCCCAACTGGTCTGTGCCAGCTGACTTGGGCTTAGAGGCTATTTAATTGTGGTGTAGATCTGTGGTTCTCAACCAGGGGTCTGGATCCCCTAGGGGGCTGCAAGCAGGTTTCAGGGGGTCCTCCAAGTGTGGCCAGCATTAGACTAGCTGGGGCCCAGGGCAGAAAGCCGAAGCTCAACCACATGGGGCTGAAGCCTGGGGCTGGGGCTGAAGCTGAAGCCTGAGCAACTTAGCTTTGTGGGGACCCTGCAGCATGGGGCTCCAGGCAATTGTCCTGCTTGCTACCCCCTAACGCTGGCCCTGGCTTTTATATGCAGAAAAACAGTTGTTGTGGCACAGGTAGGCCATGGAGTTTTCATACCATGTTAGGGGACCTCATAAAGAAAAAGGTTGAGAATCCCTAGTGTAGATGTTTGGGCTCGGGCTGGATCCTGGGCTCTGGGACTCTGCAAGGAGGAGGAGGATCCTAGAGCTTGGGCTCTGGTCTGAAGGTCTACACTGCAACTAAAACTGCCCCAGAGCCTGAGTAAGCTGTCACTGGCCAGTCATGGGTTTTTAATTGCAGGTTGTAGAGATGCACTAAGAGTCCCCTCTGGGACAATGCAGGTTATTAGCCAGGAAGGTTTCACTTTCTCCTCTTGCAGAATGACTGATTATACCTGCAGAATTTGAATGAAGATGTTCGGTGTCTTCCCTGCACACAGGGTGGGAATGCATTACCCTGCTCTTTGATGTGTTCCTTTAAATTAGATTTCTGACGGAGTTTTGTGCTCTTGAAAGGGAGCATCGGATAGAGCCAGAATCAGTACAGGCAGGTACTGGGCAAACTTCCTCCATATAACTGCCTTGGTACGTCAGTCCTGCTCTGTACTGTCACAGTGATGCAGCCGTGTCAATACACTTGACTTCTTTAGTGCAGACAGCAGTCTTTTCCAGGACTGTTTTAGTCCAGGCTCACAGAGACCTTCTGTGGTGACACTAGGCAGGACAAGCTGCGTTGATCAAGGATCTAGACAGAGTGGGGGTAACCACAAGGTCCGGCAGTGTCCAGCAGCCCTGATAAAGAGTACCCTTTGGAGCACAGTCCCAAATCCCTTATTCTGTGAAAGGTGATACACATTCTAACTTGCAGTATCCATTGCTATGCTGCTACTCAGGCCATTCTTGAGAAGAACCTGTCAAGCCGTGTGGTGCAAGTGAGGACAAACTTGAGATCTCCTCCCCTGGCCCTGCAACTCATAGGCATGGGTGACGCATGATGTGTCAGGATTTGAACCTCAGTTTCCAGGAGAGAAATTCTACTGCACTAACTGGGCCGGCCTGCAAGCTACTCTAGCTGCCCTCTCTCTAGCCTCCCCATCACTTTCTCCCCCTCTCTCCTCCAGCAGAACTCCTTGCAGCAGCTGCTTCGTTATTCTCTTAACAGTACAGGCAAATATAATTTGTGGAGTGAGTCACGTTGGTTCATGAGCTGATCGCAGTCTTATCGCAGATTCCAGTAAGACCCATTTTAATGATACTCAGACAGCTGAGTTATTAAAACAAACCTGGAGGCAGCCAAGTGGAAGGGATCTTGAGTCCTCTGAAAAGATCCCCCCAGTCCTGGTATTTAATGCTGCTGTGGACAGCTTGTTTTAGTGTGGAAAGGTTAGGCTAACCCTAGGTGACTGCAAAGGGCAAAGAGCCTTTAGAAGATGAGGGAGCAGTGCTCATATCTTGACATTAAATTATGTGTCTGGAATCATTGAGGTGGGCCCTGATCCCTAATGGGGGGCCTCTAGATGCTACAGCAGTCAAAATAATATTTACGTATGTTATCCTACAAGGCCTGCATGCACTGCACTCCCCTTAAAGTCAATAGGATAGCCATGTGCTGAGGACTTGCAGCTTGAGCCATTGCTACTCATTACCACCCTGGGAGAAACATTCCAATATCAGAACAGATCTTAAGTGGAATACAGGCCTTGTTCTGGCCCGCTGCACAGGAGTGAGTCTACTCTTAAGTCCTAAATTCAACGGCATAAGCAGGAAAACTAGTGTTAGGGTTAAGTTCCAGAACTCAACATGTGCACACGCACCACTCTGTTACTGCCTTTGAAATGCACCCTTCCCCGCCCCCCCAAAAAAACCCTAGCATGCCTCCCTCACAAGGCAACTCTGCAACTCTCCCCTTCAGCAATCACTTATAGTATCTAGAAAGAGAACACACAGAGATGATTGATAACATCACGTCTCCTCACTCTTGCATGATTCAAACCATCTCACTTACACACACACACACACACACACACACACACACACACACTTGCAGCGTGCTAACAGGTTGGTGGGAAGACTGCTGCTGTATTTTCAACCGTTTTGATCTGTTATCGCTTGAACTGCAGAAGTGGGAACACTGTAGCACCTTTAGCTGGACATAGCAACTTTTAATATTTGATATCCCAGTGCACTGTGATTAACGCAAATCTTTAGACCCACATTAAAACACCCAACAGATTAAATTATTTTTCTGGCAACTGGCAAATCCATAAAACACCTAGCCAGCTGGTCAAAACCAGCCAGGTGGCAACCCTATTCCAGGATAGTCAGTGACAACACTCCCGACTAATGAACCACTACACAGAAACACTATGTTGTTGGCACAATTCTGACTGGCTTGGAGTAGAGGACAGCCGCACAGCTGAGTTACTGATGACCCATTTTGTAGGTGTCCCATACAGTCAGGACCAGGAAACAGGGCAGCTTTGCATGTAAGCTTGTTGAAGGGACATAGGCAGGAAAGAAAAATCTAAGCAGTGGATCCAACAGAACATGAAGCATCTTGTGCCATTGTAAGAGTGGCTTGTGATCCTGGTATTCTTAGAAAATGACCCTCCATGACTATGGTGATTCACACAAGTGACATGAAGCAAGTCTGGAATTGAAGCCCTGGCTCCTTCCAAGCCCATTTTGTTATTGATCAAAGCAAGTCAGAGAACATACTTACCGATCCAATAGGTGCACAGGGTTCATTCTGTATGAGCCCCATGAAAGACAAGACAGGGTGAAGCAGGGGTGGCCAATTCCCACCCCATGCAAGTCTCTGAAAATGTGGTGGCTTGAATGAAACTGAAGTTCTTGAATTTATATGGGAAAATTCTGTCTGTCTCCTTTTAAGATACCACGCTGCTCAGCCTGCTAAATTTCTAACTCTCTCTTCAGGTTTAAGTCCCTTTGTATGACACAGAATTCTTTCCCTTTCTAATCTCCTTGCTGCCCTATAGGTAATTGAACAGCAGATCTGCACAGTAAAGCCTTCAAAAAGAATTACAAGGAATTACAAATCTCATATTCACCTCGCTTCACCCGTTGCAGATGTAGAATGAATGGCATATGTACCCTTCATAATCCATATGGCTCAGAAATTTGGGGTTTTCTGCTTAGAAGTCTGATCTTCTTTCCCCCTCCCTCCCTCTCTCTGTCAGCCAGACATCTTGCTGCCTTTTTAGGGAAGGACTTTGGCTGAACTTGAAAGCATGAAGAAAGCTCAGCTTGAAAAGGAGACCTGACTATTTGGCAGGCTATGAGGAGGGAAAATCACGGCACTGTTTCTTCTTTTTCCCTTCATTTATTAAACGAAAGTGGAAGGAGTGCAGAGATGAGTCTTGGAGTGAGTGATTTATGAAGGAAGATCATGGGCCTGACCCAAAGCCCGCTGAAGTCCTGAAATGATTCTCATTAACTTCAGTGTGTTTGGATCCGGCTTTTGTGTGTGTGAGCTAATAGACAAAAAAAAAACAACCTGTGGAGGGCGGGGCACTACACATGTGATGAGTGTGAATACCAGAGAGGGCGATGAATTGAATTACTGAGGGTAGCTCACAGAGGTACAGCTAGAAATGAAGAGGTTAAATTGATAGGTGAAAGAGCAGTAAGTTACCAGAAATGGATGGCATACATCATGGAGGAACAACAATAAAATGGGTGACCAGCTAACAAAATAAGCCATCTCCATTGAAATGAGCTGATAGACCACAGGACTGGAGGCTAGGATCTCTTTACCTGTTTAAACAGGTATTATTATTTTACCCATATGCATATAGAGCCACAGAGTTTTCTATACTGCACAAGGGCAGCAAAGCTTCCAGTTAAATAAATGGAACATGAGGGCATGTCTTCACTGTCCAGAAGCACAGCAGATGTATCTGGAATCTTGGACAACCCTTCAGGTATGGTCTTCCTTAAGCGTGTTCAGCAGCACCACAGGGGCACTGTCCCTAGGGGGGCTGTGTACTCCTCATAGCTCAGCTGAAGTGAAGGGAGTTATAACGTTTGATACCAGCTGAAGATCTGGCCCCTGCAGTGTTTAGCAGCACTATACCTGGGTAGACCAGGAATGTTTGGTGGGAGTCAAATAATAAAAAGGCGGTGTTTAGTGCTTGACCACACAGATAGCTGAACTAGGCTGAGTAAAACTTTCAAGTGCCAAAGGCCTAGATTTTAAAAATATTTAGGTATGGCTGCACTCGCTCTCACAACACCTAATTGACAGAGAAGCCTAAATCTCATTTTCAAAGGTTGTATGTCTTCAAAAGGGATTTAGACACTGAATCCCATGGGCTTTGGACTCCTAAGAACCTGAATCTCATTTTCTAAAGGGATGTAGGCTTCAAAATCAGTTAGGTGTCCACACTGGGCGCAGCAATGACAAAACACCTTTCAAAAACCTGGGCCCAAATTATTTATGTGCCTAAGTCCCATTTTCAAAAGTGACTTAGGAACTTCAGAGTCTAACTGTCACTGAAAGTCACCTAAATCACTTTTGAAAATAACTTACAGACTCAAGCTACCGAAGTGCTTTTGAAAATTTTCCTCACTCTGAATTCACACCACGGAAACCTGTAGGAATTTTCCATGAATATTTATTTTCCAAATTTCTTATGTCAACAAATGTTTCTTTCCAACTTTGTCTCTCTCATTTCCAGTCTCCTTTCTCTGTCATGTCAGTCTATTTCCTCATGCCAGCCAGGGAAATCTTAGTTGCACCATAGTGCTTGTGTTTGCAGTGAACTACTGAGCCTCTTTTCATCCTGACAAATGCAGATCATAGCCACTTTGCCCTCAGTTCACTCAGATACTATCAATTACTTGTTTATATAGCTGCTGGCAAGCTACACTAAATATTTATGTCAGGATCTGGGGAAGAAGAGAGAACCGTGCCCTGCTCTGGTCAGATTTGGCTATTGTTTGCTGAGATAGGGGGACAATAAACTCTATGTTCAGAGAGCTACTTGGTAAGGAATTCTTCAGCATGCCTCAAACTACTGGTAAGGCAAAGATGCTCTGTGTGTGGAGAGAGAGAGTGGGTGGAAGCATGGCTCTTGATGTATATCTCACAGCCTGAGGAACTGATCATTTTAATGTTCACTGTAACGGCTCTATGTACTGTGACACTATCCTTCTAAAGGAGGGCTGGCTGAAACTCCCTTCAGAACTTCTCAGTATCTCTTCAATTGGCCAAAATTCAGAAGCTCCCTGTTTTCAGGAGACACCAGTAAGCCCTTTCTGCAATTTGCTGGCTTTTGGAGACTTCCTGTGGATCAGAGTTCAATGTGTTAACCAGTTATGGGCTTTCTCTTTTGGTTCTGAGTCTCTGTAATTGCATCTACACTAGGGGATAAAATGGCATCATATTGACACCGACAAGGTCAACAGCAAGTCTGGAAAATGCAGGGCATGTCTACACTTGGAGCCGGTACTTGGAGTTCCAGTAGACAAACTAGTACTAGCTCTAGAAGAGCTGAGAATAGTAGTATATCTGCAGTAGCACAGGCAGCAGCCTGGGCTAGCTGCCTGAGTACGTACTTGTGAGGTTAGGTGGGTTTGTACTCGGGGTAGCTAGCACCTCCTGTCTCTCACCACTGCCCTTGCTACCATGGCTAGACTACTATTTTTAGCACGTTAGTTCAATGAGAACTAGCTTGATTATGTCTCCTCAAGATGGGAATAACACCCCCATCTTCAAATGTAGATAGATCTATTGCACAGACCTCTGCCACTAGAACTAACGGAGTAACTGATAGCTGTAGTAAGTTTTCATCCTATATGTGGACCAGTACTTTGGGACACTCTGCCAGAGAATTTAACAGCCATTTGCTGACGACAGAAGAAAGGTGAGACTCAGGAATTCTGGTTTCAATTTCAGGTTCAGGAGGGGAGTGTACTCTACTGGGCTCAGATTCTTCTGCCCATTTCCCCCAAAACTTGAGCCCTTCTACCCTGTTGGGTGTCTTCCCCACTCCTGGCTCTCTGTTCCACTTCAATTGTCCTCACTGAGCTAATCCCAGTCTCCACTCCTTAGGCATTTCACTTCTGTCCCAGTCTTTGTCCAACCATTCCCAGTTCTCCGCCAATCCACCACCACCTTGTCCCCAGTTCTGCTCAGGCCAGCTGGGTTCATGCCCAGAGTGGACGGAATCTTTAGAGAATATAGCTGCTAAAATCAAAGTAGCTTCTGAGCATGTGCAAGCTGACTTCATCCCCCTCCCCCCATCCCCTCAACACTTATGATTTGGGAGAATTTTCGCAGTGATGGGCAAAAGGCACAGCCCTGCCAGACAGGCTACCCACCTGCCAAATTTCAACTCCCTGCCTCAAAGCATGGGGGTGCTGCACTGTTCAATGAAAAAATGCTGGCACATTTTAACATGGGCAAAACAACATATTTTCCCCTAACCTTGTTCAGAATTGGCTTAACTATTTTGGCTGAAATTTTCCAAAAAAGTTTAATGAGTGATGCTGCCAGATTCTCACATAACATATGCAGTCTACGGCCTTGGCTACACTGGCGCTTTACAGCGCTGCAACTTTCTCGCTCAGGGGTTTGAAAAAAACACCCCGCTGAGCACTGCAAGATAAAGCGCCAGTGTAAACAGTGCCACGGCAGCGCTTTGAAGTTTCACATGTAGCCATACAGTACGTGATTTTCAGGGTCCCTTGCAGCCAGATGGGTATACTGGGCAGTTAACTTTTCCTCCCCTTTCAGGCCCATGGCTTGAGGGCTTATTGAACCCGTGAAGTGTAAGTCTACACGGGGCTTCCAAATACCCAGGATCCCATGCACATATTTCCATTTCTTGTGTTTAAGGCAAGTTTTGGATTCCCCACCTTGTGACCATTGCATGCCAGATGGGATGCAACAGCCAGTTTGCCAGATTCCCAGCACTCAGTGCAAATACACATGCTGTGATAAGATTTCACATCCATACACAGAAGGGCCACTCATAGCAATTGTTGCTTATGTAATAACAGTTGGCATTTATACAAATGTGAGGCTTCACCAATTAACAACAGTCCTGTGCAATAGGTAGATATTCTTGCAGCTCTGACCTTGCTCCACTTTATGGATGAGGAACCTGAGGCACTGGGAGATTAGGTGACCTGTCTAAGGCTGCACCGAGTAAATGGCAGAGATTAGCTCACAATTCTATGGGCCCTAGCAGTTAGGAAGACCAGGCTCACATATCCTAGGTTTAAATGTCTGTACTCACTCCACTAGACATTGCAAGGGATACAGAGAGCATCCCTGAAATGCAACCATTCCTGGGGCAAAAAGCAGCAGCCAACTAGTATATAGCATGATACATGAAAATGGAGGAGGGACAGTTTTACTCAAAGATATTGAGACAAGCCCCTATTCTTACAAACTCTTTGCAAAATGACAGTGTAAATATGACTTATTTGTCTTGGCTCAATGTTTGTCTCTGTGAGCTAGTGGTGCAATTCCCAGCTCACATACAGCGATTTGGGCACAAGTATAAATAGTAGTATTGCTGCAGTAGCACAGGCAGCTTAGCCATGCCGAGTACAAACCCTCCTGAACCTGGTGGGTATGAACTTGGCACAACTAAGCTATGCTGCTGCTGCTGTCCAAGCTACTGTGGCCTATGCTGCTATTTATATTCAGGCGAGCTGTCATTGAACTAGCGTGAGAATGTGCATGTTAGCTGCGAATCACACTCCTAGCCTTTTAATGTAGACCTAGCCTTCATGACTTCATTATCAGGTGTACTCAGATTACATGTTACCCGGCAGTATTCTAAATGCGAGCACTGAAACCTCACTCCGGGATCTGATTGGCCAGCTGGGTTCTTTCTGGGTCAGACATCATCACCAGTAATGAGATTCCAGAAATGGAGCTTCATTAACACTTCTATTAATGAGGCATGAACTGGAATGGAATCTACTTCCCCTTCTCATAGCTGTCTGGGCTCTGTAGGATGAAAAAAAGTAAAACTTAATATAATGTTATATTAGAATCAGTGGATGTGACTCTGGCTACACAAAGCCAGCAGAACATTTTAGTAAGATGGTGCCATTTGTACATAATGTCTATAGATGGCTGATAGGAACATGGTTATGAAGAGTGGGACCCTGCTTCTATAAGGTGCTTTCCATTCATTTCTATGGGAGCAGGATCAGACCTTGTGTCTCATGTAAAAGAATTGTGTAGTACTCCAAAATTGCCTGTCTTGGGAGGATGATTTTTTTCGGCCATGTCAGTGCCAGGATATGAGGTAATATCTTTTATTGGACCAACTTCTGTTGGTGAAAGAGACAAGCTTTTGAGCTACACAGATCTCTTCTTCAGGTCTAGGCAAGGTCATCAGTGTCGCAGTTAAATACAAGTGGAACAGAATTAGTATAAGTAGTTAACACATTCTCAGGGACTGTTCAAGATGAAGTGGCCTGCTAACACTTCTGCAGTCATAGGACAGAAAAGGAGAGTTAGTGTGTTACACATTGTTGTAATAAGCCACAAATCTAGTGTCTTTATTAAAACCATAATTTGTAGCGTCTTAGAAAAGTTATGAATTTAAACTCCTAGACACATCTTTTGAAGGTGTTTTGCAGGTTTCCTTTGAGGACAAGAACAGAATGGTCAGATATACAGTGATTGTTTTGTGAAAAGTGTTCACCCATGGATGATATGGTGTTTTTGTCTAATTTTTTTTCTGTGTGAGTTCATTCAAGAGCATAGAGAGTGTCTGGTTTCACCCACGTATCTGTTTTTGGTGTAGTTAGGCAACTAGATGAGTACATTGTATGTTGTCAGAGGCATTTGTCTAGGACTCATGGATCTTGAAAGCTGTTGTATGGGGAGTATTGATCATAACAGTGGAGATATGTCTGCAGGTTTTGCATCTGCTATGGCAGGGTCTGGTGCCATTTTGAAAGATGAGTTAACTTTGCTGGCATGTGAAGCTTTATATTATCTTTTCTGCAGTGCAAAATCCCAAATATTTCACAATAGAAGGTAAATATCACTCTCCATATTTTAGAGGTGGGGAAACACAGGTAGAGGGAGGTGAAGAGCTTTGCTGAAGGTCATACAGCTAGTTAATGACAGAATCAGGAAGGGACCATAGGTCTCCTGTTCCTAGCCCACTGTGACCTCTACTGGGCCCTGCTGCCTTCCTGCAGTTCTAGGGGATCTAGATGTTCTAACACTTTTGCATATATATGGATGTGTTCTGCATGCGGGTCAAAGTAAAAGAATACAAATCCATTTGAAGAGGCCCTCTGCACACACAATATGCATGTTGTTACCTGGTGGTAAGTAGTCTAACATGTCAGCTTTAAAAGCAAATCCACCATGAGAAGTATGAAGTTGTCCACCCATAGGAAAGACCTGCCTTCCTTGAGTCTTTCCTGTACATAAGAAAGCTAGGGAGATGGATCTGTCTACATGGAAGGCCGTGGCACGGGGTGTGAGTTGGAAAATAAAGCTGAAGAAAGAAGGGAAGATGGAGTGGAGGACAAGGAAAGGAAAATGACCTGTATCAAAAAGCCATTAGGAAGATCTGACTGATACTCTGACATGATATTACAGTGCTCATAAGAGAGAGTTCTTGGAGTGGAGATTATTCATCACTCCAGAGCTGTATAATTTTAATATGTGAAATCGGAGCTGCCATGAAAGGGAAATCACTGACTATTCCGGTAACTAAAGCCAAATTATATATCATGAGTCTGTTTAAGAGAGAACATTGCCGTTGTCCAAATTGGGTGGCTATAATTCTCCCAGCTTAATGAACATGGGCCGGGTGCTCAGAAATCAATGGTGATGTTAAAAAGGGACCCTGTCAAGTGCTTTTTATGGATTTTAATTTCTTTTTCTTACCCTCTATTATTAGTAATAGCCCTTGGGAATAAGAGACTAAAACACACTTCCCTGATAAGATTCCTCTCCTGTATAGCACATGCAGCAAATGAGCCCTATGTCTCCCTCATCCACATAGCTTGTTTACTCCCCTGGTGATGCAGGAATATTATTAATGATGATGTCAGCAGTACTCCAGCCTCCAGCAATTACTTGTTAAATTTTCGCATAAGCACCTTCATGCAGGTCCGGCTTTAGGAAGCGTGGGGCCCAGTTCGAACAGTTTTGAGGGGGGCCCGGCAGGGATGACTTAAAAAAACAATCAAAAAACACATGTAAAAAAACATGTGGGGCTTGTACTCACCGGGTGGTGGTCTGAGTCTTCGGTGGCATTTCGGCGGCGGGTCCTTCGCTCGCTCCAGGTCTTCGGCGGCACTGAAGGACCCGCCGCCGAAGACCCAGAGCGAGCGAAGGACCCGCCGCCGAAATGACACTGAAGACCCGGAGTGCCACCAGGTGATTAAAAATTAAAAAGGCACCTCTAGCCAGGGAAGGGATTCTTACTGGGTGCGGGGCCCGATTAGGGGGAATTGGTGGAATGGGCCTAAAGCTGGCCCTGCCTTCATTCTATCTCCCATACTGCCCACATGCTTGGGAGGAGCTGGCTGTGAACATCCACAAAGGTACCTTGTTATCCTACTTCCAAACCTTCCTTAAAACTCTCTACCACAATGCGTGTCTTCCCACTTCCCCCCCCCCCCCCAAATAAAATAAAAGGCTTGACAAAGCTAGGCTGTTTTTGCACTGAGACCACTGCCTATTATGCTCACCAATATTGTTTTCTCGTACTAGCTCATCTATAAATGTGTTTAATGGAGGATTTCAAGATTTCTAAATTTTGTTCCAAACCGAAATGAAACCAAACCCAAATATTTCCAAGTGCTCAATGAAACAAAATTACTGTTCTCCACCCAGCAATCCTCAGAGTCTGGGCTGCCAAGGAGCGGCTAATCTGGGAGCTGGGGCTCCCAGGACTTCCAGGCTCCTCATTTAACACTCCATCAGCCTGCCAGACAGGCCGCTGAGAAATGGGATGGGATACCAGGCAAGTTTCTGATGGAAGCCTGCCTAATCTCTGATGGAATGTTGTTGACATGGCCAGGATCTCATGAAATGTTTCAACTTCAGTGAATCAGCAAATTTCAATGAAAAAAGTGTCCTTTAAACTTTTCTGACCAGTTGTAATGATACTGATGTTACTTCTGCTGCTGAAGCAGCACAGTGGCCATTGGTAAGTCTGTGTCTGGGGTTTGAAGTACCATTCTGTTGTTAGCTGTAGCTCAGGCTTTGGGCATGGTACAAGTGTAGCGCCTTTGACACTGCAGCATGTAGTGGGGATTTCTGGGATCATGATGATGATTTTTATTACCTAGTAGTGCCTAGAGGCCTCAGCTGAGATTGGGGCCCCACTGCCCTATGTCTGCGTGGTAAGAGACAGTCAACACTCCAAAGTCCTAAACTTGAAATAGATGAGAGAAACAAAGGGTGGCAGGATCTCCTGGTTAAGGCACTGGACTGGTACTCAGGAGGTCAGAGTTCAATTCTTGGTCTTACCACAGATTTCCTGTGTGATAAATCACTTACACAATCTTTACAGACCCCAGGATGGCATGCATACCCCAGGAATGGCTCAAATTCATGCAGCTACATACCAGACCAAACCCACCCTGAGAGTCTGCTGGACTGCCACACTCTAGGCTGCAATCCAGACCACTGAAGGGTTACCACATGCCCTGTATTCTTGGGTGCCTCACAATGCTTTGCTGTTGTAGCTTCCAACCTGGGCTTCTCACAACCAAATGATCAGCATGCAGATTACACCCTGAGTGTCTGTGTGCTAGACAGCCCTGGTTCAGCAGCTCTGACCCCAGCAGCCTGTCTGCAGTCCCACTCTGGCTTCCACCAGCCTTGTTTGCTACTTGCAGAGTGACCCTAACACACTCCCTGTCCTGAATTTTCTGATAACCACGTGCTCTGCAATGTCCAGCCTTCTCCTGGACAGTGCAAAGAAATAAAAGACCACCCCCCAAACACCACAGCTTATTAACTTAACTGGGGTTAAATACACCCTTCCCTTTACACACAGCAATGAGTTGGTTTATGGGAAATATGAAAAGTATTAATCCTAGGTGTATTTTGTTAAGTGACTTAAAGCATAAGGAATGAATATCATTACAAGTAAAATAAAATACCCTTGTAAAGGTCTAAAACTTAATCTAGCAAGATAGTTCCTCTCACCAGTCCTCTTCCTTCCGATCCTGACTGAGGAAAAGTACAAAGTGCTGGCTTCCCTTGTCACCACAGGAGAATGATCTTTGCCTAAGCAAGTTTCTCATCTACATTCAGTTCCAGAGGCTTCACACCACCTCCCCCTTCACCCATCTTTCTCGGCCTGAAAGACCCCTGGCCTCTCTCTATCTAGAGGTGGATGCCAAAGATTGCTTCTGTCCTTGACCTTGTTTCAAGAATCTGGATGGCCTCATGCTGTTCTTCCGTTCCTGTGAGCCTCCCATCCCCCTCCCCCCACCCGTATGATTTTTATGTAAATAGGTCTTCCATTGTTTCTGATTGCACCGTGCTTAATTTACATAGGAGTCAGGTAAATAGCTGTGTTTCCCCTCCTCTCTGTGGGAAATGTTCCTTCCTTTGTTTGGCCACACACTTTAAAATATATCAGTGAGTATTCATTATTCCTTCTATAGTGTAATACATTTTACAATTTTATTAATCATTACTGTGTCATTAGCTTTCAGAAAAGACCTCACTCTACACACTCTATAATACAGTAATATTGTATACAAACAGCTGATTCAGTTGCATATCATTTAAGGATCAGACCCCCTGTCTTTACAGACCAGTGAACCTTTGAAATTGATTCTTCTGAAAAGCAAAACACAAACCAAGCTTCTCTCTCCAGCTGGGTGTAGAGCCCAGGCTGTTTTTTCCCTCCACTTGTCAGTGTGAGGTTTGCCTCCATCGCTTGTTAGCTTGATGGGTCTGTTTACTGCTTGAATGTAAATTGAGGTAAGCAGACATTCCTTTATTTAGGATAGACCTGTTTTAACAACTCCCCCGACATACCTGGTTCATGCACACTTTAGTCATAATTCCAGCATATATTCATCACTCTTTGTACTGGTCATGTACATACATCACATGAGAATATTAATGATCAGTGAGTTTTTAAATGATTCCTCAGAAGGCATATTTTGTGTAAAGATTATTACAATGGTGTGTAAAGTGAGAATACGGGATGCTTTTAGTGTCACATGGCCGCGTCTAGAACACAGTGTACACACATCTATCCAGATGCACACTGCTGCTGTAGGCACACGAGTTAGCACTGTCTTTACAGGGGTTGTATCTCAGGGTTGTTTGCATCACACGGAGATGCTCTAGGCTAGGAACTGACCTGTTGAAGGCAAGTGGCCTTGAGGGATGATGTAAATTCATTTGTCACTGTGGACAGTTTTGCTGAATTCTGCTATCACCACGCAATCCGTTATGGTGCACCATTGCTTCTAATGCAGGAGAGCTAGCCTGGTATGGTAAGAAAAATGTCATCTTGGAGACCGAGGACTGCCAGCAGTGGCTGCAGAGGTCCCAGAGAAGGAAACAGACCCTCATGGAATTATGTGAGGAGTTTGTACCAATCCTCCAGCACCAGAACACTAGCTTGAGGGAAGCCATGCTGGCTCAGATGTGATTTGCTGTTGCCCGTGGAAGCTGGCTACCCTAGACAGCTATAGGTCCATTGGAAAGCCCATTGTTCGGGTCATGATTGTAGAGGTTTGTGAAGCAATTGACACTGTGGCTTACCCTCGGATGGTTGGCATAATAAATGTTCCAGAAATAAAAGACGGTTACTCACCTTTGTAACTGTTGTTCTTCAAGATGTGTTGCTCATATCCATTCCAGTCAAGTGTGCGCGTGCCGCGTGCACGTTCGTCGGAGACTTTTTACCCTAGCAATACTTGGTGGGCCAGCAGGTCGCCCCCTGGAGTGGCGCCGGCATGGCGCCTGATATATACCCCTGCTGACCCGCCCACTCCTCAGTTCCTTCTTGCTGGCTACTCCGACAGTGGGGAAGGAGGGCGGGTGTGGAATGGATATGAGCAACACATCTCGAAGGACAACAGTTACAAAGGTGAGTAACCGTCTTTTCTTCTTCGAGTGCTTGCTCATATCCATTCCAGTCAGGTGATTCCCAAGCCTTACCTAGGCGGTGGGGTTGGAGTGAGACATTGCGGACTGCAAAACCGCTGCGCCAAAAGCGGCATCGTCTCTAGCTTGCTGCACCAGCGCATAGTGTGATGCAAAGGTGTGCACAGAAGACCATGTGGCCGCACGGCAGATATCCTGTATGGGGACATGAGCCAAAAACGCGGCCGATGAAGCCTGAGCCCGGGTAGAATGGGCGGTCAGGGATCCCGTTGGCACACTGGCCAAGTCGTAACATGTCCTGATGCAGGACGTGACCCAGGATGCGATACGCTGGGAGGAGATTGCCATGCCTCTCATGCGTTCTGCTACTGCCACAAACAATTGTGTTGAACGCCGGAGGGGTTTTGTTCTCTCAATGTAGAACGCGAGAGCTCTTCGGACGTCCAAGGAGTGGAGCTGTTGCTCTCTTCGGGATGAATGCGGCTTTGGGTAAAAGACTGGCAGGAAAACGTCTTGGTTAATATGGAAGGCAGAAACGACCTTAGGGAGGAACGCCGGGTGCGGTCGCAGCTGTACCTTGTCCTTATGGAACACCGTGTACGGAGGGTCCACGGTCAGAGCCCGAAGCTCGGAGACTCGCCGGGCCGATGTAATAGCGACTAGGAAGGCCACCTTCCAGGATAGGTACAGCAGTGAGCATGTGGCTAAGGGTTCGAAGGGGGGCGCCACGAGCCTGGTTAGAACCAGGTTCAGGTCCCAAGTAGGGGTAGGCCGTCTGACCTGGGGGTAGAGCCGCTCCAGGCCCTTGATAAATCTTGACACCATTGGGTGAGAAAAGACGGACTTGCCAGCCTCGCCTGGGTGGAAGGTGGATATAGCCGCGAGGTGGACGCGTAGAGAGGAGATCGCCAAGCCATGCTGCTTGAGAGACCACACGTAGTCCAAGATGGTGGGGACTAGTACGGCGAGTGGATCGTGGTTGTGCTGACTGCACCAGCAGCAGAAGCGTTTCCATTTCGCTAGGTAGGTTGAACGCGTGGAAGGCTTCCTGCTGCCCAACAACACTTGTTGTACTGCATCGGAACAGCGCAACTCGGATTGGCTTAACCAGCCAGGAGCCATGCAGACAGATGGAGGGATTGTAGATCCGGATGGCGCATTCTGCCGAAGTCCTGTGTGATCAGGTCCGGCCAAAGAGGTAGGGCAATTGGATTTGCCAGGGAGAGATCGAGCAGCATGGTGTACCAAGGTTGTCGCGGCCACGCCGGAGCGATCAGGATGAGGCGGGCCTTGTCTCTCCGGGCCTTGATCAGGACTCGATGGACGAGAGGGAAGGGTGGGAAGGCGTAGCAAAGGCGACCCGTCCACGGTATGAGAAACGCGTCCGACAGGGAGCCCGGGGAGTGGCCCTGCAGAGAGCAGAACACCTGGCATTTCCTGTTCGATCTGGAGGCGAACAGGTCTATCTGGGGAAACCCCCACCTCTGGAAAATGACATAGAGGACGTCCGGACGGATGGACCATTCGTGGGACAGGAAGGATCTGCTCAGGTGATCCGCCAGGGTGTTCCGCACTCCCGGGAGAAAGGAGGCCACTAGATGAATAGAGTGGGCTATGCAAAAGTCCCACAGACGTATTGCTTCCTGACACAGTGGGGAGGACCGGGTCCCGCCCTGCTTGTTGATGTAATACATGGCCGTTGTGTTGTCCGTGAATACCGCAACACAACGACCGTGCAAATGGCGTTGGAATGTCTGGCATGCTAGGCGAATGGCCCGTAGCTCCCGCACATTGATGTGAAGAGTCAACTCTCTCTGTGACCACAGGCCCTGTGTATGCAGGGTCCCCAGGTGCGCCCCCCAGCCCAGCGATGATGTGTCCGTTGTCAGGGACGCTGATGGCTGTGGGGCGTGAAACGGGAGGCCCGCACACACTTGGGAGGGCATTGTCCACTAGCCTAGGGAGCCTAGAACATTCGGTGGAATCGTTACAATTGTGCCTATGGCATCCCTGCGTGGTCGATAGACCGATGCTAGCCAGGTCTGCAACGGGCGCATGCGGAGTCTTGCGTGTCTGGTCATGAAGGTGCATGCTGCCATGTGCCCCAGGAGAGTGAGGCACGTTCGAGCCGATGTGGTCGGGAAGGCCCGCAGGCTTGTGACCATGGACACTATGGCTTGGAATCGGTGCTGGGGGAGGCTGGCCGTCGCGAGGTTGGAGTCCAGCACTGCCCCTATGAATTCTGTGCTCCGCGTAGGCACCAGAGTGGACTTGCCCGGATTGATGGTCAGGCCTAGGCTCGCAAACAGCTCCGTGATGATGGCGATGCGTCCGGTCACCTGCTCTTCCGACGTGCCTTGGATGAGCCAGTCGTCGAGGTAAGGGAAGACATGGATACGACGACGTCGCAGGGCAGCAGCGACGACCGCCATACATTTGGTGAACACTCGGGGGGCCAAGGAGAGCCCAAAGGGGAGGACCGTGAACTGGTAGTGGTCCTGATTCACCACAAAGCGGAGATACCGTCTGTGCGGGGGGAAGATCGCAATGTGGAAGTACGCATCCTTCATGTCGAGAGCGGCATACCAATCTCCTGAATCCAGGGAAGGAATGATGGTGCCTAATGTTACCATGCGGAACTTGAACTTTTTGATGAATTTGTTCAGGCCTCGCAGGTCCAGGATGGGTCGTAGGCCCCCTTTTGATTTGGGGATTAAGAAGTACCGGGAATAAAATCCCTTGTCCCTTAGCTCCCTTGGCACTTCCTCTATAGCCCCAATGTACAGGAGCTTGTGAAGCTCCTGGACGATCAGTTGCTCGTGAGAGGGGTCCCTGAAGAGGGACGAGGAGGGAGGATGGGAGGGGGGTGGAGAAACAAACTGAAGATGGTAACCAAACTGCACCGTGCTGAGGACCCAACGATCCGAAGTCAGCTGGGACCATGACGGTAGGAAGTGGCGGAGGCGGCTGAGGAAATGAAGTGGATCCAGAGAGGGGATTGGTAAGCTGCTCTCGGGCGCACCTTCAAAAGTTCGCCTTGGGTCCCTGCGGTGGCTTTTCGGACCCGGAAGTGGTACCCCTTTGAGGACCTGACTGTCGTCTGCGATTTGGCCGGCCTCGCCTCCGGTTGAAGTCTTGTCTGGGGCGAGGCGGGGGGTAAGTGCGCTGATGGTAGGGGCGGAATGGCCTTCTCTGAGTCTGGGGCGTGTGCATTCCCAGAGAACGCATGATGACCCGGTTATCCTTTAGGCTTTGTAGCCTGGGATCCGTCTTTTCAGAGAAGAGGCTCTGCTGATCGAATGGCAGGTCCTGGATCGTGTACTGCAGCTCCGGCGGTAGTCCGGAAGACTGCAGCCACGATATACAGCGCATGGCGACGCCCGACGCCAGAGTCCTTGCTGCTGAATCTGCGGCATCTAAGGACGCCTGTAGCGAGGTTTTGGCGACCCTCCTGCCCTCTTCCAGGAGAGATGAAAATTCCTGGCGTGAGTCCTGAGGGAGCAGCTCTGCAAATTTGCCGACAGCCTCCCAGGTGTTGTGGCTGTAACGGCTCAGGAGGGCCTGCTGGTTCGCCACACGGAGCTGCAGGCCTCCAGCAGAATAAATTTTATGTCCCAGCAAGTCCATGCGTCTGGCTTCCCTGGACTTTGGAGCAGGAGCCTGTTGGCCGTGGCGTTCCCGGTCATTGACTGACTGTACCACCAAGGAGCAGGGAGCGGGGTGTACGTAGAGTACTCATACCCCTTGGATGGCACCATATACTTTCTTTCCACGCCGCGGGCAGTGGGTGGAATGGAGGCCGGAGACTGCCAGATGGTGTCCGCCTTTGCCTGGATCGACTTAATGAAGGGGAAGGCTACCCTGGTCGGTGCCTCCGCCGAGAGGATGCTTACTACCGGGTCCTCTACTTCCGGTACTTCCTCTACAGGAAGGTTTATGTTTTGGGCCACTCGCCTCAACAGGTCCTGGTGTGCCCGGAGATCGATCGGCGGGGGCCCTGATGAAGACGTGCCCACTACCGCCTCATCCGGGGACGAGGACGAAGATACCCCAGGGAGAAGCAGTTCTTGTACTGAAGCCTCCTCCAGAGGGGCCTCCGTTTCCCGGGAATCCTGCTGCCCCATGGTATCCGTGGGGTCTTCCTCCGTACCTGAGGGGGGGGGCCGACTGATTGTGGCCTCTGGTGCACGACGCTCCTGTGGGTTGGAGCGACCTTGTCCCAAAGGTTCGCCCTGGGCTTGGTGGTATGCTCAGGGCGTCCAGAAGGACCATTGAGGTGGACCCTGGTCCGTGCGGGTGTGCACATCTGAACCCCCGTAAGAGGCGCTGTCCATATGGGACGAAGCGGACGAGTGCCTCGAAGGCCAGGGAGGAGCCGCCGATGACCGTGGCAGGCCTCTGCGCATCCCGACGTCACTGCGCGGTGCCGGTGAACGGTACCGGAAGTCATGGCGGTACCGCGATCTAGACCGGGACCTGCTACCAGCTCGGTGCCGGGAGGTCGACCGGTGCCAGCCGCTGCCATGCCGGGATCGGCTGCGGTATGAACGTCGGTGCCGCGATCTAGACCGGTGCCGAGAGTAGTACGACGGCGACCTGGATCTCGAACGGTGCCGCGAGTACGACCGGTGCCGCAGGTAGCGGTCTCGGGACTGCGAGCAGTGTCTAGATCTCGAGCGGCGGCGCTGTGAGTGGTCCCTCGATTTAGACCATGACCGCCGCTCGGTAGTGCCTGGCGAATGCGGCCGTACCATGGCGGGCTTGCCCAGCGATTGTATAACCCGCACCGGCGGTGCCGGGGGTTGGGGCAGCTCGGGCTCTGTCAACGCAATGATGTCGCGTGCCGCTGAGAAGGTCTCCGGCGTGGAGGGCGCGACGAGCTCGACCCCTGTCCTCACCGGGGAGCTGAATGGCACCAGACTCAACTGCCTCTGAGGGGCCGGAGTCGACGGTGCGGCGACGCTCGGTGCCGCGGCAGATGACGGTGCCGGGCGGTCAGATTTTGAGCCACGCTCTGACTGTGGTGCAGTTGCAGGCACCGCAGGAGCCCTGTGCTTTTTGCTCCTCGGGGAGAGGGAGCGGTGCCGGCTAGGGTGCCGGGCCAGTGCCGAGCGGGAAGTAGGAGCCTTCGCCGGCGCTGGGCGGTCCGGAGCGGAGGCAACACTTGGTCCCGGTGCCGGAGTCGGTGCCGACGGTGGGTGAGTCAGCGCTGCCTCCATCAGGATCTGCTTCAGGCGACTGTCCCGCTCCTTCTTAGTTCGGGGCTTGAACGCCTTGCAGATCCGACACTTGTCCACAAGGTGGGACTCGCCTAGGCACCTCAGACAGGAGTCGTGCGGGTCTCCTGTTGGCATCAGCCGATGACAGGCCGCACAAGGCTTAAAGCCGGGTGAACCGGGCATGGGCCCCGGCACCGCGGGGAGGAAAAAGGGCGAACCCCCGATCCTCCGTATAACTATTACAACTATACTCACTTAACTTTATAACTTCAACTAACACTATAATCACTAAACTATATACACTAGACTACAGAAGAGTGAAACGCTAGGGAGGTGGAGAACGGCTAGGCGTGCTCCACAGTTCCAACGACCGACACGGGCGGTAAGAAGGAACTGAGGAGCGGGCGGGCCAGCAGGGGTATATATCAGGCGCCATGCCGGCGCCACTCCAGGGGGCGACCTGCTGGCCCACCGAGTGTTGCTAGGGTAAAAAGTCTCCGACGAACGTGCACGCGGCGCGCGCACACCTGACTGGAATGGATATGAGCAAGCACTCGAAGAAGAATAGCTAGTTTTCAGAGGCTGGGATTCCCCAACTGTTCAGGGGCTATTGATGGTGCTCATTTGCTTGCCACAAGCAGCAAGTATGTGTCCTGCAAGGTTTAGTGGACCATAGAGGTAGGTTTATGAATACTAATATGGAACTCACGGGAAAGGTTCATAATGACAGGATGCTGAGGAGATCAGGCTTGTATTTGAAGGGGGCAGCAGGGCTTTTGTTTCCCAGAAACAATGCGGTTATAATGGCATATCTGCACCAACTGTTAATTTGGGGGACCCTACATACTCACTCTGACCTTGGCTCATGAAACCATTATGGCCCCCAGAAAAGTGGAATTCAATTTCAAACTCAGCCGTTACAGGATGATGGTAAAATGCGTGTTTGGTAGGCTAAAGTCTTGTTGGCATTGTTTACAAACCCATCAGGTTGCCAGTGCTGCAAATGCTGTTTGTATGATCATGTCCCGCTGCACACTGCATAACACTTGTGAAGGTGAATATTTCTATCCAAAGTGGATGCTGGACAATTCAAATGTGCAAGCTCTGTAGACGTAACTGGATCCTACACACATGCATACTGGTCCTGAGTCTAGGCAGGCTAGACAAATTAGGGATGCAATATATTCACATCTCCTGGAGGGGGGCAGAGGATGACATCTGCCAAGTGCTTTATAGCCTTTGTGTGAAGCGCTTTAACTGTACATGACAGAAAGTACAGACATACGAATGGGGCAAAATTGCCTTAAAAGAGTTTTGTTCTCTGATTTGTATTTGCTGAAGTTCTGTGTCCATTTATGCATGTCACACTGCACATCTATTTTAAAGGCAGTCATTACAGGGTACCAAGATTGTGTTTACACCTTGGGGTGGGGTTTCACTGTTGGCAGTTGTGACACTGGTATGATGCATGCATTCATTGTTCAATGTGCTTATATTTGTCACTAGTGATACCTGTATGTAACCCATCTCATCTGCTGTGATTAACTGTCCATAAGGTCTAATTTGCACTTAAAAATTAAATCAACCGAGCTTCATTACTCAGGCTGTGGAAAATTTTTGTGTCCTGAACACCATCGTTAGGTTGACCTGCTGTAGAAACAGCTATGGTGGATGGAAGAATTCTTCCATTGACCTAGCTACCACCTCTGGAAGAGATGGATTAACTACATTGACAGATGCCTCCTATGTCAAAGAAAGGAATGATCTACACTACAGTGTTACAGCAGCATAGCTGTGCTGCTGAAGCAGCTTGCAGTGTAGAGCTGCCTGAAGTCTCGAGGTGGGTCTGCTGCCAGTGACAACTGAAGATGCTGCAATACTGAATAGCTTGTCACTTTATATTTGCAACCCAGTTTACAACTGTCTGGGGAGTGCCACTTAGCACTATTTTATACAACACTTTTATGTGTCGCTTACTGGCTGCTAGGGGTAGCTGAAATTTTATCTGCTACCCAGTGGGGTTTGAAGTACTTCACTGAATAATACAATTAACAGCTGATTCTATCCCTTCCTCTCAGCTTCTCTGGAACCTGTTTACTGTGTGGGGTTTTTCTAGTGATGGCATCAAGTGCAGTCCTTCTCTGCCTGGATTTGTCTTAAGTGCCTGCCACAACTCACACCTGTTCAGAGATCCCTGTTGTCAGATCTACCTGCACACTTTCAAGACACGGGGAGGGATTGCTGGGTGGAAAGAATACATCTGTACTGAGCCAGTTCCAATTGCAATTAAAGGCTATTTTGAGACCCCTCTTCGCAGGGCAGTTGCACAATGGATAAGGTGATGGGGTTGTAACTTACCAGACTGGGGGGTCAGACCTGCTGAGGCACCCAGTCTCTCTTAAGGCTCATCACTGGGGGGCTTCTATGATCTTGGGGGACCTCTGGATACAGGTGCAGAATTGTCTCTTCCTTACTTTACCGGTGTTCTGATAGCCCCTGCAGACGCTGCCGCCACCTCCTCCTCATAACAGTCCCGTCGGACAATTAGACAACCTGGGTTCAGCAGGACATACTGAGCAGGCTCCATAGACAGCACCTTGTCAAGTTCCTTGTAGAAGGGTCATCTTGCATGACCCTCCCCCTCTCAACCCCTCCCCCCCCAAAAAAAACCTGACTATTAGAGTCTCTGGCTCTCCGGTACAGCCATTTCAAGTGTTTCATCCATTCACTGCTCTGAAATGGGGTCCAGTGAATGCCTGACTCTGCCAGCTTCTGTGAAATTTCCCAATACAAGTATACTTTTCTGCTGCTTTGGCCCAAAGTATGGAGGATGGCTTGCTCCACCCAGAGGTTTATCAGACTCTGGTATGATTGGTGGGACATGCTGCTGCTCTTGGTTTTATAGAGAGCAGGAGAAAGGTGATCGGATGTGGTCTGCACCATGCTATTCCTGGAACATGCAAGAGGAAGGGGTCCTTTGTAGATTTTGTAAGGGTAGAAAAGGGTCCATTGCATTGTGAGAATGTGGATGGAAGACTATGAAAACTCGAGACCTGGTACCTACTTCTTACCTGCCTCTGCACTGCAGAGTGGACTGCATAGGGGGCCATTCTACAGCTAATTTGTACTTACTCACACCCCTCTGGCTAGCTAGCTAGCTCAGCATCTGCTTCTTCTGAGACACATGCTTCAGGGGGTTCTAGGTAGACAATAGGGTGGTTATGGCACAATCGTGCACCTGGATATCTGTAGAGTCCATAGATTAGACATGGCCTTAATCTCACTGAGCCTTAATTTCCCATCTGTGAAATGGGAATAATACTTCTCTGTTTTAGAGGTGGTGTGAGGATGAGTGTATTAATATTAGTGAGGTATACTGATACTGTGGTGAATGGGTGAGATACGTGAGTATCTCCATAGCTAAGCCAGCACTGCCTTTCCTTCTGATTATTGCCTTGGAGTTCTGATTTTCCCCACCAAAGAGGGCAAGGATAATGATTAGAGGTGTCTGAATACAACCAGCAACCATCTGCAAATATTCTTGACTTTCTAAATGGATTCACTTAGGCCACAGTCATGCCCCTTTCAAACATTCATCAGCTTGTTTAAGCTGGTTAAATTTAATTGTTTAAATGCCCATGATGGAAAGTTAATTTTAAGCTTGCTCAAGGTGCTCAAGAACTTGTGGAAAGAGAATGCTTGATTTGCTTTCCACAAACAGTTGCACTAGAATCCTGATGCTAAGAGTTACTGCGTCTCTGCAATCAGGAAGCAGAAATGATGTCACTTAGCATAATGAAACCACACTGCTCTCATCTCAGAGTGTAGGTACCAAGTTGCAGATTTAATGGACCCAAATGAAAATGCCATCAAATAAAGAAATTTGAGACAATCAGTCTGTTAGTGGATTTTTCTATAAAACAGAGGCAAAATCTATCAGACAAATTATTGATTACCAATTATTCAGTCAGCTTTACCAAGAGATCATCTCAGTTACTGAAGCTCAGAATGGCATTGCTCTATTCTCCACCCCTTGGTACTACTGCTACTCAGTTCTTTTCTCCCTCTCAGATCTTTAAGGCAGTTTCTCCTCAACCACAGCTACACTTTTATGTTAAAGCTGCTATTATCATTTACTTCTTTGTATTACAGGGATGCCTAGAAGTCCCAGCCATGATTGGGGCCCCATTGCGCTAGGTGCTGTATGTGCACATAAGAGACCAACCCTGCCCTGAAGTTCTTTAGTCATAATAGATAAAACAGACCCAGGGTTTCCCTGTCTCTGCCCTTTGTTTTGCAGATCTCCACCCAAAGGACACAGAGTTAATAACTTGCCCAGCTAGGCAGCTCTAGTATAGTGGGAGAGGCAGGGCCATGCTTGTCCTCCTCTGCCCTTCCGCCCCTTTTGGGGAAGCCAGTAGTGTTAGCTGAGGGCAGTTCTTGCACTCAGGTGACCATGAGGACTGCAGCTGTGGCTCTGCTGAATCTGAGGGAACTGGGAAGAGAACCACATCTGCTGAAGTCCAGTCCCTATGCAACAAGACCACACTTCTTTTTAAATGGCCTAATTCCCTGGAAAACAAAAAAGCTAATGCATTGATCATCACTTCCTCCTCACAGAGAATTGTTATCTGTGTCCGCAGCAACTAAAATAGGACAATGCAACCTTCTTTTGTAGAGCATCTTCCCACAAAAACTCTGTTATCCCAAGGAATACTGTGCAGAGTTAAGGAATGAATAAAAGCTCAGGGAAGAAATGGTGGGGCTGAGGCAAAGGAGACGAGTGGTTTTCAGCAGAGATTTGAAATTAAACAGAAACAGAATGAGATGAAGAGATACAGGGAGGCTGTTTCATAACCCTTTCAGACACGCACAAGTACACAACTCTGGGGCACAGGCAGCCAAGACCAAAGGGCAAGAGGTGCTGAAAACAAGACCCCAGGCGCTGGGAACGAGCTTGAGTTCTATTTTCTGCACCTTGTTCTGTCTTCCATCCAACAGGGAAGAGTGTTGTGTTCTCAGCAAACACCAGCCACCTTTCAGAAGCTTTTTGATATGCTATTCTGCTCTCTTCCTAGCGCTGCACATCTACACAGGCCTGAGAGAAATGAGTGTGCCAGGTAGAGGATGACTGGAGGAAAGCAAAGGTCAGCACAAGTGCACCCCAGTGCTAATTAGAACCAGCCTCACACCCTTTAGCAAATGCCAGCTCCTTGCCTGTACACCATTTGTATGCTTGTTAGCATCTCATTTTGGAATCGTAGTGGTGCTTCAGAGGCTCCTTGTCTGAGCAGCGAGGGCTGTGAACAGAGCAACACCAGAGAGAGAGAGAGCGCCTGTCACTGCTCTCAGGTGGCCAGACATTTTTGTTATCCAACTGAGCTTTTGCTACTTTTTAGTCCCTGTGATTGAGCTCATAATGCCCTAATTAATTATTATTAGGAATGCTCTGCAAACTAATTGAATATTCTGCTGAAGACACTTATGAGCTACAGCTGATTTTTTTACTGATTGGTGTTTCTGAGGGAAAACAAATCAGTTTACCTACCATATCTCAACATACTGTTACAAGAGACGGTAAGTGATGGAGCAGTGTGGACCAGCCAAGCCGAGAGTTTATAGAGACTCATGGGTTACCTGCTTAGCTGAAGATGCTGATGTGAGGGTGATTATGCTGGCTCCTGAATAACACCAAGTCCCACTGGCCGACCATACCATCGGAACCAAGTCATTGCATCTGTTAGCCCTAAGCATCCAACACAACTATAGGAAAATGAGTTGCATTCCATTGTGCTCACTGAATCCTTGCCTAAATTGTGAATTCTGTACTCCCTACAGAATCCTTTACTGCTGGTAATACTGTTAGAGGCTTGGCAATCGGATCCCAGGAGGAGTTTGCAGGGCCACTAGTTCAAGTTTTAAAAAAAAAAGTCATCTTTTTCCTTTTAAAAATGGAGCAAGATGCATCTGAAAGCTGTAGGGGGTGGGAGTTAAACAAAGAATCCCATATTGTTTTAACAATAATTTTCAGGGTGTAGCTGTGAGTGAACCATGCCTATGGATGGTGTGGATTGTCTGTGAGGGTTAAACTTTGGTTCTTTAGCACTGAAAGTGCAAGCCCTCCCTCAGAGATCTCCTTTAGCTGAGAGTCACCAGAAGGTTGTAACACTTTCTGAGGCCAGCCATTAGTGGGCGACATAGTCACATTTCACAGTGACTTATTTCTGATGGTCTCTGTGAAGTCCTGGGACTGACACAATTGCAATAAACATTTTCATTGCACTGTGTAGCACCTTTCATCTGAGGATCTCAAAGTGATCTACAAACAGCAATAAATTAAACCTCACACAGTTCTTCTGAGTCTGTCTAGCTTTCCTTTACTTAACTAAACCACTCTGCTGGAATGAGTGGAGTTACTCCAAGTTTACACTGACATGACTGCAACTTGAATTTGTCTTGGTGCCTTTTCTATTGTTTGCAAATACATGTCTTCTCTGTGGCCATAGGGCTGTTGGAATGCCTGTCATAAGCTCTGTGTGGATATTAACATAACTCTCTCATTCTGCAAACAGAATATAAATCTGTCCTTGACTGTACTGAGAGTAATGGTGAGCCATGGTCTGTAACTGAAGAACCCAGTGGGAATGGCATTTAATTTCATTTGAGGTGGCTGGATAATAGCAGTGGCTCAGTGGTAGAGCAGCTCGGTAGAATGTTTCTCATTCAGGAAGCCTGTGGCATCATTGTCTGTTTTCTGGCATTTCCAGATTGTGCCTGGCAGATGGGGAAAGTGGGAGGAGGGGCAAGTGCAAAGAACTTCCCTGTTTCCACTCTCTGTGGAAAAGAGCCACAGCTGCAGTTCTCATGGTCACCTGAGTGCAAGAACTGCCCTCAGCTAACACTACTGGCTTCCCCAAAAGGGGCGGAAGGGCAGAGGAGGACAAGCATGGCCCTGCCTCTCCCACTATACTAGAGCTACCTAGCTGCAGATTGGAGTGTCGCAGGAGGTGCTCTCTCCCCATGCTAATCTCTCTTATAAGGTCTCCTGGAGCTCCCACTAGGACATTGTGGCATTACAATGCCCCCAATATGGGGCCATGTGTCTTTAAAGCACACTGGAGCCTTCACTCAAAAGAATCTTTGGCAAACAGTTGTTACTATGCCCTTGTTTTCCCATCATTTTTGTTGCCTCCTGAGCCTCTGAGCTTCCCCACCAGGAGAGGTTGCTGCTAGAAGTGGGTGTGAAGTGTATCCACACACGTGCATGAGGGTGAAGGGGCATAGTGAGGGCACCCATGGGCCAGCTGGAATAAATAGAGGTATATGTGCAGGAGAGGGGTGAGTCTGGCAGAGATGGGTGTGTCATGGCATGGAGGATGGATATGTGCAGGAGAGGGGGAGGTGTGAGACAGAAGCATGTACTTAAAAAGGGAGATTAGTGAGGGGGATATAAGCGGTATGTGGGGGTCAGAAGGGAGTGTGAAGGATGAGATGGGTGATTGTGAATAAGATAGACATTTGTAGGGGCTAGAAGAATGTAAGGGTGTGTGTGTGTGCATGGACTGGCTGGTATATGTGAGAGTGGGCTGAGTGTGAGGGACCTGTGTAGGAAAGGGAGGGAGGGTATATGTACAAAAGGGTGGGTTTGAGAATGTGGGGAGTGTATAGGAGAGAGAGGGTGTGAAAGTATTGCCTATGTAAGGGTTAGCTGTGTGTGTCTGCCTTACCTGAGATAACAAAATGTGCTTTGAAACCATATGCAATGATCCGTCCCTTCAATAAGAACTGAAAGGTCTGGGGAAATATAAGGTAAGAAAAGACTCTGGCAGGGGAAATGCATCATTCTCATGGATTTGACAAAGCTTGAAAGGAAGTGCAGACCTGACAATGGTATTAATCAGACAGTGCTGAGCCCTGTTGCAGATCCTTTCCAAGTGGAGCTGAAATGGTTAGCACTCAGCCATGAGCAGCTGGTCTCTGACAGAGAAGGAGAGTATAATCTGATTCTGTTAGCCTGGCTCCCAAAGCAGAGGAGTGAATTGAAGAGAAGGCTGAAACCAGGCCAGCACTGGTAGACAGCAGGGCTGGATGGTGTAAGGGGTATTTTCTGTCATTCACTCCAATGATCCTATGAATCTGTGATTTCATTCACCTAGCATAAAGCCAAGCATGTTTATAACTGAGACCCTTCATGTGCCACCCTCTACAGGGAAGGACGCTGCTTCTTTGGAGCTTTTATAGCCTCTATCTTATTTAGGGAGGGTAAAAAAAAAATGGTAGGGAGGGAAATGGCTGTGTTATCGTCGGATGGGAAGCCTGACTTTTTTCAGATTTAGGTGCCTATATTTGGTGCCCACATCC